>NC_142880.1:11148000-12394500 GCF_051225735.1 Oryctolagus cuniculus
CCCTCTTCCAGGCCAGCTCTCTGCTGTGGCCCAGGAGTGCAGTGGAGGATGGCCCAGGTCCTTGGGCCCTGCACCCCATGTGAGACCAGGATAAGTACCTGGCTCCTGCCATCGGATCAGCGTGGTGCGCTGGCCGCAGCACGCTGGCTGTAGCGGCCATTGGAGGGTGAACCAACGGCAAAGGAAGACCTTTTTCTCTGTCTCTCTCTCTCTCTCTCACTGTCCACTCTGCCTATCAAAAAATAAAAAAATTTAAAAAATAAAAATAAATAAAAAATAAAAAAGAAGTCTTTGGGGATGTTCAGTTTTGTCCCAGGTGTAGAGAGGCTAATGTTAACCCCCATATTGTTGATGTTTACTTTGTGACTCGCTATTTATAAAAGGAGCAAGGGAACACACTTTGTATTTAATCAGAACCTCAAAAAGCTCTATATCTACCTTTCAGTAATTCATCAAACAAAGTTGAATCCATTGTCTGAGTTTTATGCTCTGTTTACTTACTTGTGGGGCTCCCTCAGTAACCTTCATTTGAGCCTCTTCTAGCAACGTCTTAACATCGTATAAAGTGGTATTGGTTTTCTGGGACTATAGACCTTCCACACTGAGGTAATGACTTTAAAATGTTAAAACTACAGATCTGAAACTTTTAACACTCTATGTTATAAACTATTAAAATATTACATTCCTTCTTATCCAGCAGTAGAAATGTTGTTCATCTTCTATATGAGGGCCTCAATGCTTAGATCTTGTTTAGCTGCCAATCCTTCTTACAGAAATTCTGGAGGCTGGTGCTTTATTATATTCAGGGTCTCCATATTTATTTGTTTATACAGATAAATCCATTGTAAGCTGCCATTGACTTAGGCAATAGTTCTTCAATTGAAGGGTTGTTTTTGGTTAAGTGTTGTCTAGGATGTATTCTGTTCTTTGTTGACTGCACTTTGTATTTCCCAGAGACACTGATATCACCCAGTCCTTGCAACTTAGATCATTTCAATCTGAAGGAAAGAGAAAAAGAGCTCCTTGAAACTCTTTTCCAGTTCTTCCTGTCTTTTTGAGAAGGAGATACCTCTGAAAGGAAACAGATCAAAGTGACATGGACCAAGGGCAGATCAGATAGCTATACTTTGTGGTTTCTTGAAAACAGAGCTAGTTTTACTGGAAAAGAGATCCTGTGTTATAGCTCCAAGAGGCAGAGGGAAGGTTACAGGGAAAACTACTAACCTAAAGATCCAACAACCATCCCTGTACCAGTTTGTTAGAAATTAAAATTCCACTGTCAGAAATTAATTCTTAAAGATAATTGAAAAGAATTTTGAAAGATCATTCCATAAAGTGTTGCTGGGGCAGGGAGAGGAATGAATTCCCTATCAAAGTTTTTCCTAAAGGTGAGTTTTAAAAGGACTGAAAGTAAGAGGTATACTAACTCCTCAAAGTTCTGATGTAATTGAAGGAGCACTGTGGAGAGAAAGGGTTGGAGAAGCACAGACTACATTTGAAGAGAGAGTAGAGACAAATCTGTAGCCACAGAAAACAGTGATTCCAGTATGTGATGGCTATGAAGAGAAAGAGAAAAAAGAAATATTTTTGTTTTCCATTTTCTGCTCTAGACATCTACAAGCATGCTTTAAAAAATGCACATATTTCTATTTTTGTTTGTTTTTTTTGGGGGGGGTTTGAACTTTTATTTAGCAAGTATAATTTTCCAAAGTACAGTTTATGGATTACAATGGCTTCCCCCCCCCCCATAACTTCCCTCCCACCCGCCCTTCTCCCATCTCCTGCTCCCTCTCAAATTCCATTCACATCAAGATTCATTTTCAATTATCATTATACACAGAAGATCGATTTAGTATATATTAAGTAAAGATTTCATCAGTTTGCACCCACACAGAAACGCAAAGTGAAAAATACTGTTTGAGTACTAGTTATAGCATTAATTCACATTGGACAACACATTAAGGACAGAGATCCTACATGAGAAGTAAGTACACAGTGACTCCTGTTGTTGACTTAACAATTTGACACTCTTGTTTATGGCGTCAGAAATCTCCCTAGGCTCTAGTCATGAGTTTCCAAGGCTATGGAAGCCTCTTGAGTTTGCTGACTTCTACCTTATTTAGACAAGGTCATAGTCAAAGTGGAAGTTCTCTCCTCCCTTCAGAGAAAGGTACCTCCTTCTTTGATGGCCCGTTCTTTCTACTGGGATCTCACTTGCAGAGACCTTTCATTTAGGTGTTTGTTTGTTTGTTTGTTTGTTTTTTGCCAGAGTATCTTGGCTTTCCATGCCTAAAATACTCTCATGGGCTCTTCAGCCAGATCCAAGTGCCTTAAGGGCTGATTCTGAGGCCAGAGTGCTGTTTAGGACTTCTGCCATTCTATGAGTCTGCTGTGTATCCCACTTCCCATGCTGGATCATTCTCTCCCTTTTTTATTCTATCAGTTAGTATTTGCAAACACTAGTCTTGTTTGTGTGATTCCTTTGACTCTTGGACCTATCAGTGTGATCAATTGTGAATTGAAAATGATCACCTGGACTAGTGAGGTGGCATTGGTACATGCCACCTTGATGGGATTGTATTGGAATCCCCTGGCACATTTCTAACTCCACCATTTGGGCAAGTCTGATAGAGCATGTCCCAAATTGTACATCTCCTCCCTCTCTTATTCCTACGCTTATATTTAAGAGGGATCACTTTTCAGTTAAATTTCAACACCTAAGAATAAATGTGTGTTGATTACAGAGTTCAACCAATAGTATTAACTGGAACAAAGAAAATACTAAAAGGGATAAAGTATTAAGTTGTTCATCAACAGTCAGGACAAGGGCTGATCAAGTCACTGTTTCTCAGATAAGTTTTGGGCAGGTGTTTGGTCAGCAGTTAGGACACCAGTTAGGACACTTGCATCCCAGATTTTTTAGTATGTGGGGTCAATATGAGCTCTAGCTTCAGATTCCAACTTCCTGTTAAAGTACACTTTGGGAGATAGCAGATGATATTTCAAATTGGTCACTGCCATTCATATAGGAGACTTGGTTTGAGTTCTCAGATCCCAGCTTCAGCTTATTCCAGCCCCAGCCATTGTAGGCATTTGAGGAGTAAACCAGTGGATGGAAGCTTGCTCTCTTTCTCTCTGCTTCTCAAATAAATAAATAATTTTAAAAAGATAAGTTATTTGGTGCAAGCTATTTTGAAGATCATGCACAGTTTTTTATTTTTATACATGTTTCCCACGAATACTTTAAGATCACTTGTTTAATAGAATAAAGGAAATATGTTTGCATAGTATGTGATGGAGTGAGAGGAACACTGAGGCAAAATTGGAGGGTCATTTCCTTGTTGTGCCTAGAATGTGAGAATGATTTAACTTTTTAAAACATCCTAATCACTTATTTTTTTAAAAAGATATTGATTTTATTTATGTGAAAGGCAGAGTACAGAGAGAGAGAAAGAGGGAGAAAGAAAGAGAGAAAGGGAAAGACAGAGAGAGAATCTTCCATCCCTGGTTCACTCCCCAAATGGCTGCAATGACCGGGGCTGGGCCAGACCAAAGCCAGAAGCCAGGAGCTTCTTCTGGATCTCTTACAAGTGTGTAGGGGCTCAAGGACTTGGGGCCATGCTCCACTGCTTTCCCAGGCATATTAGCAGGAAGCTGGATCAGAAGTGGAGCAGCCATGACTCAAACCAGCACCCATATAGGATACTGGTGACATCACAGGTGACGGCTTTATCCCCTACACAACAATACTGCCCCGCACTAATTTTGTTTATCCATAGCCTTGTTAACTTCACTTGCTACTTATATAGTGATTGGTATGTGAAGAGTCTTCTATAAGTTCATCTAAATAAGTATTATGAAAAACTATACATGAATTTTATTTTTTTACAACAAAATACAGTTCATCTTTCAGTTCCATTTTTCCACAAGCTTTATGAAGTACTCTTATAATTACTGTTCACTCTGCCTGAAATTCTCTTCCCCAGCTGAGTAGCTAGCATTCTCACCTACTTCTTGCAGGTCTCTATTTAAATGTCACCTGCTCAGAGAGGGTTTCCTTGACTATCCTATTGAAAATAGCACACTCTAACCCCACTTTCTGGTCTAATTTCTTACCCTGCCTTATTTTGTTCTTCGTGGTACTTGTCATTATCATACAGTATATATAATTTACTGATTTATTTACTTGTTTCTTCTCTGTTTTCCTGGCCAGACTGAAAGCTCTGTGAAGATGATAATTCTGTTTTGTTTACATCTATTGTTAGTGCTTAAACCAGTGTCTGACACTGTCTATATATTACCTGAATCAATATGTGCACAAATGAGTGAACGAATGAAAGAATGGAAAACTCCAAAGCTACTCTCAAATTATGAAAGAGTTCTCTTCTGAATATTAATTTGATCTTGTCTGTCACCTGTCTTTTGTGTTTTCATGGGGTTAACTAAAATTTCCAGTCTTTCAGTAAGATATATTCTTGTTTTTAAATAAGATTATGGAATTTGTGTGGCTTTGCTTTGTTTTTGTTTTGTTTTGAATATTTTTTCCCTCCTGGGGAGAAAAACAGGTTGATGAGCTTGGGACATCATCTTGCTCTAATCTTGTTAGTATTACTAAATAATTGGTCAGGATAATTTTTAGCTCGTTAAATTTTAGGGCCCAGAGATTCTCTACTTTAATTTCTTCTTGTTACAAATTTTAATGTGAGACTTGGAGAGGTGGTTCAGTATACCCAAATTCCCTTCAAAATACATCTGTAATATAAATAATTTGCAATTGTCTATGTACTTTCAGTTGTTCCTTTTAATTATTATCAATATTATTTCTTACTTGAAAGGCAGAGTTACAGAGAGGGAGAGGCAGAGCCAGAAAGAGAGAGAGAGATATTCCATTCGCTGGTTCACTACCCAAGTGGCTGCAACCTCTGGAGCTGGGCCCATTCGAAGCCAGGAGTGGGGTTTCCCATGTGGGTACAGGGGCCCAGGGAGTTGGGCCATCTTCTACTGCTTTCCCAGGTGCAGTTTGCAGGGAGCTGGATTGGAAGTGCAGCAGATGGGACTCGAAGCAGCACTTGTATGGGCAGCTTTACCCAGAATGCCCCCAGTGCCAGCCCCTAGTTGTTCCTTTTCAGTGGTTCCCCATCGCCTTGTCAAATTTTCCTAGAGACATGGCAATAGCAGGTAAAGTGAAGCTAGCTAGCCAATGGCTTTAAAGCAGGCAGTCTTCTGCTTAAGATCTCTTGAATTATCTTTAAAATTCACTAGTAAATGTGTGGCAATATACACTATACTATATTTGCATTTACTTAAATATAAGGATAATATATTAAATTACTTTCTGTTGAATGTCACAGCCTTTCAGAAAGATATACCACATTCATCCTGTGACTTGCCATGTTCTATTTCCCCTACAATTTGAAAAATATGAAGTTGAGCTCACAAGACAGTGTTCAAAGTCTTGACCTGGCATTCAAAGCCATCCAAGGGTTAACACATGACTACTTCTCCCATCTTGTTTCTTACCAATCTGAACTTTATGTCTTAGTGATTCTACTGTGTTTGTATTAATATTTCAAAGTCCCTTATTGCCTTATGTTTCACACTTCTGGCCCTTACTTATGGTGCTATTTCTTCCTGTAATGCACTTTCTTCTCCACATCCTTTCTTTGACTTGCTCCTTCCTCGTACTTTAAGGCTTTAGCTCAGACAGTCCTTGAGAGTTTCCTCTGCCTGTCCTCCCTTCTCTCCTCTTTCTGCTCTCCTTCCCTTCTCTGGTTAGGCTGGAATAAATGCCTCTCCTCCCCATTCCATTGCTCTCCACTTTGTTTGATGAGGAATGAGGGAACTGGCTATGTCTTATTAAAATTGTTTATGGTCTGTTCCAATTATCTGTTCATTGCTTAAAATATAGTAGCCTGAAAACAAGTTTATTATTGCTCATGATCCCGTGAGTAGGTCTCCCTTAGAGTCTTTCATATGGTAGCAATCAGATGTCAGCTGGAACTGGCCAACCAAGAAGGATTCTTCACTGACCTCTCTGTGGCCTCCACAGAAACAGCTGGATGTTGGCAGGAATTTCTCTCTCCCTATGGCTTTTCCATATGCCTAGTTTCCACATTAGAGTGAACACAGAGTAGTTGAATTTCTTAATGTCTTTCTAGCATTCTAAGATGAGACACAGAAACTTTAGAACTTTCTATCATGTAGCCTAGGAATTCCCAGGACATTGTTTCTGCTGAATGTTGTTGGTCTGCCAGTCCGGGTTCAACGGAAGCAATATTTAGAGTCTACATCTTGATATTATGAACAGTATGCACACACAAACCAGAAAGGAACAGATAAGAAACCATCTTTGGAGATCATATATCTCCTATTTTATCTCATTAGAGGCAGAAATTATGTAGTTCTTTTTAAAAGATTTTATTTATTCATTTGAGAGGTAGAGTTACAGACAGTAGAGGGAGAGACAGAGAAAGGTCTTCCTTCCATTGGTTCACTCCCCAAATGGCCTCAATGGCCAGAGCTGCGCTGATCCGAAGCCAGGAGCCAGGTGCTTCTTCCTGGTCTCCCTTGCCGGGCAGGGGCCCAAGCACTTGGGCCATCTTCTACTGCTTTCCCAGGCCATAGCAGAGAGCTGGATTGGAAGAGGAGCAGTCAGGACTAGAACCAGTGCACATATGGAATGTCAGCGCTGCAGGCAGAAGATTAACCTACTGCACCACAGCACCGGCCCCAGAAATTATGTATTTAATTAGATTATATTTTATAGCCTTAATTCCCAGCATCTAGTAGACTTTCAATAAATGTCTATCAAACTGATCAGTCACATATATTGAAAATAATGGATGAGTGTGCATAAACTGCAGCACAGTAGAGAACAAAGTCTCATGCTCATTTAAAGGATGCCATATGATCTGCAGAGCTGCAGTTGTATCTTTACATATGTTCAGAATCAAATCAGGAGCAAGTCAGGGAAAAGGTAAGGCTGAGACTTGAAGTACCCTATGTCTCTGGTACTTGCTTAGTTACAAGAATTATCTAGGGCACTTATTAATTTTCTCCCTCCTCCTGGGGTTTCTCTGTTGGTGGATCTGGGTAAACCCTATAGAATCTATGAGAGTAAACTTCACCATTGTATTCTGCATCCTTCTTCACTAGTGTATTCTCCGTGTTCAGCACAGTGGCTGTCATATTGTTAAGCACTCAATAACAATTTGTTGAACACATGATCATGCAATATAGGGCTACAAAATATAACATATTTAACAGGAAAAGATCCAATTTTTGTATAGGATGAAATGTTTACACTTTTGAGGATCCTCTTTAAAACAATTTGAAATTGTAATTTAAAAATTGGGTAAGAAAATAAATATTTATTTAGAATGAGAAAAATTTGAATAAATTAGGAATTTTTAAAAATTTTAATGTCTTTAAAAACGATAGTTTCACAAAGAACAGAATCCATATTACATATGGATGTACATATCAGGGATCTTACTATAAAGACTGAAGATAATTTGCTGAGTATCTCTGGGGGAAAGTTATATAAAAGGAAGGTGAAGAGGGAAGGAATATTTTTCTTTACTGTCTAATCCTTGTAATTCTTGAAGCTTTCCTTACTACTTTTTGTTGGTTCTTAGCTATATACATGTATTATTTATTGAGCTATTAAAGAAAGAAAGAACAATAAATAGATTATCTGGGGGCTGACGTTGTGGCACAATAGGTTAAGCCACTGCTTGCAACACAGGATCCCACATTGGAGTGCCAATTTGAGTCCCAGCTACTTTACTTTCAAACTAGCTGCCTTTTAATGCTTTGGGAAAAGCAACAGAAGGTGACCCTGTACTTGGGCCTTTGTTACCCACATGGGAGACCCTGAGGAATTTTGGCCTGGCCCAGCCCTAACCATTGCAGTAATTTGGGGAGGGAATCAATGGATGGAAGATTCTATCTCTCCTTGTGTCACTCTGCCCTTCAAATAAATAAATAAATATTAAACAATAAGAAAGTTATCTTTCAAAAAGCATGAAGTATTATACCATACAAACAACTCTGCATTTTCCTGCTATTTAACTAAACACACAAAAAAATATTTTCCTGCCTGTTATAAGCTCAAATGTTTAATGTTTTCTAATATCACAATTATGTTGCTCTGCTTTTAAATAGCTACTATCGTTGTTGTATTTATTAGGAAGTGTTCAGTCCCTCCTGCTACATTTTCCTGAAAGAGTTTGTATATGGCAGTTGTAATTGCTTCCTTACATGTTCAATAAAATTCATTAGTGGAAGCATCTGGGTCTACACTTTTATTTGAAGGAATATTTTTTAATAAAAAATTCTTTTTTTTTAATTGAAAATCTATTCAATAGTTCTACTTCATTTTTTTGTCAGTTTAATAAGTTATGATTTTCAAAGAATTTGTCCATGCTATCTAAGTTGTTTAGGATGTGTTTCAATATATTCTGTTCTTGATATCGATGTATTGTATCTCTCTCCTTTTCTTGATCAGTCTAGCTTGTATATCACTTTTGTAAATCCTTTCAAAGGATACTTTTTTCTTTGTTAATTTTCTTCTTATTTGTTTTCCCTTTTATTACTTCCTGTTCTTATTTTTATTATCTCCTGCTTCCACTTATTTTGAATTTACTTTTCTTTTTTATCCTCTTAGCTTTTTAGACCTTCTTTTCTAGTACAGTTATGGGTCACTTAACAACCAGGATTCATTGTGAGAACTGTGCCCTGTAGTGATTTCCATGTTGTGGGAACATTGGAGTGTACTGACACAAACCTAGATGGTGTAGATCAGCCACACAGTAGGTTTTTCTTTTCTTTTCTTTTCTTTTCTTTTCTTTTCTTTTCTTTTCTTTTTTTTTTTTTTTTTTTTGACAGAGTTAAAGACAGTGTGAGAGAGAGACAAAAAGAAAGGTCTTCCCTCTGTTGGTTCACTCCCCAAATGGCCGCACCAGCCCGAAGCCAGGAGCCAGGTGCTTTTTCCTTGTCTCCCATGTGGGTGCAGGGGCCCAAGCACTTGGGCCATCCTCCACTGCCTTCCTGGCAGCAGAGAGCTGGACTGGAAGAGGAGCAACTGGGACGGACTAGAACCCGGCACCCATATGGGATGCCGGCGCCACAGGCAGAGGATTAACCAACTGAGCCATGGCGCCGGCCCTAACAGTAGGTTTTTCTATTTTAGAATCATCACAGACATGTGAGTGACACCATAATGTAACTGACAGCTGTGACATTATTAGGTGATAGGAAATTTCCGCTCCATTACAATCTTATGGGATCATTATCATATTTACAGTCCATTACTGACTGTGATGTTGTTATGCAGGTGTATAACTGTATATGCATTTATAATTATGATTTCTCTAATCACCTTTTTAGCTGCATTCTATAAAGTTTGATATCTTGTATTCTTCTTACCTTTTCCTATGGCCCCAAGAGCAACTTGAAAGGATGGGATCAGCTCCTTGGGGGAGAGTATTGGATGTACTGAAATATAAATATCATGAGTGCTATAATCAAAGTCATTTATATTGAAATATTTTCTGACTTCCATTATGAATTGCTTTTTGACCCACTGGGTTATTTAAAAGTGTAGTGTTAGTTTCAAATATGTGATTTCTTTTTAAAAATCTTATTATTATTGATTTTTAATTACAATGTGATCAGAGAACATACTTTGCAAGACTTTAGTCTTTTAAAGTTTATGAGCACTTGTTTTGCAACTTAGTATGATCTATCTTGTTGTGCATATGTAATGTATACATGGAAGAATGAACATTACAAAAGTAAAGAGTCCCAAATTCCACTACTGAAACAACTATTAGTGTTTGAACACACTGATTGCTATTTTTAAAAATATGTATTTGTTAACATATTTATAGTCAATATACTAATTATCTTATAAATATATCACTAAGCCATAAATTTTGTTTCAAATGGTAGCATAATGTTCTAGTAAGTCTATGCTATTATTTCACAAAAAAATAAAAAAAGAGAAAAGATTGGATATTCCTGTAGTTGTTGGGTTTAGTGTTCTAAAAATGTCAATTAAGTTAAAATAATTGCTAGTATTCCATAGTGTACATACCCCATAATTTCTTTATACAGTCTTCTGTTGATGGGCATTTAGGTTGATTCCATGTCTTAGCTATTGTGAATTGAACTACTATAAAAATAGGGGTGTAGATAACTCTTTTATTTACTGATTTAATTTCCCTTGGGTAAATTCCCAGGAGTGGGATGGCTGAGTCATATAGTACCGGTCTATATTCAGATTTTGAGGTGTCTCCATATTATCTTCCATAGTGGCTTTACCAGTTTACTTTCTAACCAACATTGGATTGGGATACTTGTTTCCCACATCCTTGCCAGCATTTGTTGTTTGTTGATTTCTGTGTGAGAGAGCCATTCTAGTTGGGGTGAAGTGAAACCTCATTGTGGTTTTGATTTGAATTTCCCTGATGGCTAATGATCTTGAATATTTTTTCATGTGTCTGTTGGCCATTTGGATTTCCTCTTTTGAAAAATATCTGTTTAAGTCCTTTGCCTATCTCTTAACTGGGTTGTTTGGTTTTTTGTTGTGGGGTTTCATGATCTCTTTATATATTCTAGTTATTAATCCTTTATCAGTTGCATAGTTTGCAAATACTTTCTCCCACTCTGTTGGTTGCCTCTTCACTTTCCTGAGTGTTTCTTTTGCAGTGCAGGAGCTTCTCAATTTGATGTAATCCTACTTGGTAATTTTGGATTTGACTGCCTGTGCCTCTGGGGTGTTTTCCAAGAACTCTTTGCCTGTGCCAATGTCTTGCAGGGCTTCCCCAATGTTCTCTGGTAATTTGATGGTTTTGGGTTGTAGATTTAGATCTTTAATCCATGTTGATTGGATTTTTGTGTAAGGTGTAAGGTAGGAGTCTTGTTTCATACTTCTGCATGTGGAAATCCAGTTTTCCCAGCACCATTTGTTGAAGAGACTGTCCTTGCTCTAGGGAATGGTGTTAGCTCCTTGGTCAAATATAAGTTGATTGTAGATGTTTGGATTGGTTTCTGGTGTTTCTACTCTGTTCCATTGGTCTATCTATTTTTTGTACCAGTACTAGGCTGTTTGGATTATAACTGCTTTGTAATATATCTTGAAATCTGGTATTGTGATGCCTCTGGCTTTGTTTTTGTTTTACAAGATTGCTTTAGCTATTCAAGGTCTCCTGTGTTTCCATGTGAATTTCAGCATAATTTTTTCTAGATTTGAGAAGAATATCTTTGGTATTTTGATTGGTATCATATTGAATCTGTAAATTGCTTTTGGAAGAATGGACATTTTGATGATATTGATTCTTCTAATCCATGAACATGGAAGATTTTTCCATTTTTTTGAATAATCTTCTTTTTCTTTCTTTAATGATTTGTGATTCTCATCGTAGAGATCTTTGGCATCTTTGGTTAAATTTATTCCAAGGTATTTGACTTTTTTGGTATATTATGAATGGGATTGATTTTAGAAGTTTATTCTCAGTCTTGTCATTGTCTGTGTGTACAAAGGCTGTTGATTTTTATGTATTGATTTTATATCCTGCTACTTTACCAAACTCTTCTATGAGTTCCAGTAGTCTCTTGGTGGAGTCTTTGAGATGCCCCATATATAGAATCATGACATCTGCAAATAGGGATAATTTGACTTCCTCCTTCCCAATTTGTATCCCTTTGATTTCTTTTTCTTGCCTAATGACTCTGGCTAAAACTTCCAGGACTATATTGAATAGCAATGGAGAGACTGGGCATCTTTTTCTGATACTGGATCTCAGTGAGAATGCTTCCAGCTGTTCCACATTCACTAAGATGTTAGCCATGGGTTTGTTATAAATTGTCATGGTTGTGTTAAGGCATGTTCCTTCTATGCCAAATTTTGTTAAGAGTTTTCATCATGAAAGGGTGCTGTATTTTTTAAGTACTTTCTCTGCAGCTATTGAGATAATTATGGTTTTTGTTCTTCATTTTGTTAATGTGATATATCACATTGCTTAATTTGCAAATGTTGAACCATACCTGCATACCAGTGATAGATCACACTTGGTCTAGGTGGATGATCTTTCTCATGTGTTGTTGGATTCAATTGGTTAGAATTTTTTGAGGACTTTTGCATCTATGTTCATCAGGGAAATAGGTCTGTAATTCTCTTTCTCCATTGCATATTTTTCAGGTTTAGGAATTAAGGTGATGCTGGCTTCATAGAAAGATTTTGGGAGGATTCCCTCCCTTTCTATTATTTTCAATAATGAGAAGAATTGGAGTTAGTTCTTCTTTAAATGTCTAGTAGAATTCAGCAGTGAAGCCATCCAGTCCTGGGTTTTTCTTTGTTGGGAGGGTCTTTTTTTTTTTGTAGCTTCTTGTTTCTTTTTTTTTAAACTTTTATTTAATGAATATAAATTTCCAAAGTACAGCTTATGGATTACAATGGCTTCCCCCCCATAACGTCCCTCCCACCCGTACCCTCCCCTTTCCCACTCCCTCTCCCCTTCCATTCACATCTAGATTCATTTTCGATTCTCTTTATATACAGAAGATCAGTTTAGCATACATTAAATAAAGATTTCAACAGTTTGCTCCCACACAGAAACATAAAGTGAAAAATATTGTTTGAGTACTAGTTATAGCATTAAATCTCAATGTACAGCACACTAAAGACAAAGATCCTACATGAGGAGTAAGTGCACAGTGACTCCTGTTGTTGACTTAACAAATTGACACTTTTGTTTATGGCCTCAGTAATCACCCTAGGCTCTTGTCATGAGCTGCCAAGGCTATGGAAGCCCCCTGAGTTCACTGACTCTGATCATATTTAGACAAGGCCATGGTCAAAGTGGAAGTTCTCTCCCTTCAGAGAAAGGTACCTCCTTCTTTGATGACCCGTTCTTTCCACTGGGATCTCACTCGTGGAGATCTTTCATTTAGTTTTTTTTTTTTTTTCCCCAGAGTGTCTGGGCTTTCCATGCCTGAAATACTCTCATGGACTTTTCAGCCAGATCCGCATGCCTTAAGGGCTGATTCTGAGGTCAGAGTGCTGCTTAGGACATCTGCCATTCTATGGGTCTGCTGTGTATCTCATTTCCCATGTTGGATCATTCTCTCCCTTTTTGATTCTATCAGCTAGTATTTGCAGACACTATTCTTGTTTATGTGATCCCTTTGGTTCTTAGTCCTATCATTACAATCAATTGTGAACAGAAATTGATCACTGGACTAGTGAGATGGCATTGGTACATGCCACCTTGATGGGATTGAATTCGAATCCCCTGGTATGTTTCTAACTCTACCGTTTGAGGTAAGTCAGCATGAGCATGTCCCGAATTGCACATCTCTTCCCTCTCTTATTTCCACTCTTACATTTAACAGCGATCACTTTTCAGTTAAGTTTCAGCACTTAAGAAGAATTGTGTATTGATTACAGTATTCAACCAAAAGTATTAAGTAGAACAAACAAGAAAAATACTAAGAGGGATAACATATTAAGCTCCTCATCAACAGTCAGGGTGAGGGCTGATCAAGTCACCGTTTCTCATAGTGTTCATTTCACTTAAACAGGTTTCCTTTTTGGTGCTCAGTTAGTTGTCACCTATCAAGGAGAACAAGTGGTATTTGTCCCTTTGGGATTGGCTTATTTCACTCAACATGATGTTTTCCAAATTCCTAACAGGGATCACTTTTCAGTTAAAGTTTAAACACCTAAGAACAATTGTGTGTTAATTACAGAGTTCAACCAATGATACAAGAACAAAAAAATACTAAAATGGATAAAGTATTACATTGTACATCAACTGTCAGGACAAGAGCTGATCAAGTCACTGTTTCTCATAGTGTCCATTTCACTTCAACAAGTTTCCCCTTTGGTGCTCAGTTAGTTGTTGCTGATCAGTGAGAACATATGATATTTGTCCCTTTGGGGCTGGCTTAATTCACTCAGCATGATGTTTTCCAGATTCCTCCATCTTGTTGCAAATGACCAGATTTCGTTGTTTTTGACTGCTATATAATATTCTATAGAGTACATGTCCCATAATTTCTTTATCCAGTCTACTGTTGATGGGCATTTGGGTTGGTTCCAGGTCTTAGCTATTGTGAATTGAGCTGCAATAAACATTAATGTGCAGACTGCTTTTTGGTTTCCCAATTTCTTTTCCTTTGGGTAAATTCCAAGGAGTGGGATGGCTGGGTTGAATGGTAGGGTTATATTCAGGTTTCTGAGGAATCTCCAGACTGACTTCCATAGTGGCTTAACCAGTTTGCATTCCCACCAACAGTGGGTTAGTGTCCCTTTTTCCCCACAATCTCTCTAGCATCTGTTGTTGGTAGATTTCTGAATGTGAGCCATTCTAACTGGGGTGAGGTGAAACCTCATTGTGGTTTTGATTTGCATTTCCCTGATTGCTAGTGATCTTGAACATTTTTTCATGTGTCTGTTGGCCATTTGGATTTCCTCTTTTGAAAAATGTCTATTGAGGTCCTTGGCCCATCTCTTAAGTGGGTTGTTTGTTTTGATGTTGTGGAGTTTCTTGATTTCTTTGTAGATTCTGGTGATCAACCCTTTATCAGTTGCATAGTTTGCAAATATATTTTCCCATTCTGTCGGTTGTCTCTTCACTTTCCTGATTGTTTCTTTTGCAGTACAGAAACTTCTCAATTTGATGCAATCCCAAATATTAATTTTGGCTTTGACTGCCTGTGCTTCTGGGGTGTTTTCCAAGAAGTCATTGCCGGTACCTATATCTTGCAGGGTTTTTCCAATGCTCTCTAATAATTTGATGTTGTCAGGTCGTAGATTTAAGTCTTTAATCCATGTTGAGTGGATTTTTGTGTAAGGTGAAAGGTAGGGGTCTTGCTTCATGCTTCTGCACGTGGAAATCCAATTTTCCCAGCACCATTTATTGAATAGACTGTCCTTACTCCAGGGATTGGTTTTGGATCCTTGATCAAATATGAGTTGGCTGTAGATGTTTGAATTGATTTCTGGTGTTTCAATTCTGTTCCATTGCTCTATCCATCTGTTTCTGTACCAGTACCATGCTGTTTTGATTACAACTGCCCTGTAGTATGTCCTGAAATCTGGTATTGTGATGCCTCCGGCTTTGTTTTTGTTGTACAAGATTGCTTTAGCTATTCGAGGTCTCCTGTGTCTCCATATAAATTTCAGCACCATTTTTTTCAGATCTGAGAGAAAGGTCTTCGGTATCTTGATTGGTATTGCATTAAATCTATAAATTGCTTTTGGGAGAATGGACATTTTGATGATATTGATTCTTCCAATCCATGAGCATGGAAGATTTTTTCCGTTTCTTGGTATCCTCTTCTATTTCTTTCTTTAAGGTTTTGTAATTTTCATCGTAGAGATCTTGAACGTCCTTGGTTAAGTTTATTCCAAGGTATTTGATTGTTTTTGTAGCTATTGTGAATGGGATTGATCTTAGAAGTTCTTCCTCAGCCGTGGCATTGCCTGTGTATACAAAGGCTGTTGATTTTTGTGCATTGATTTTATACCCTGCTACTTTGCCAAAATCTTCTATGAGTTCCAATAGTCTCTTATTAGAGTTCTTTGGGTCCCCTAAATAAAGAATCATATCATCTCCAAAGAGGGATAGTTTGAGTTCTTCCTTCCCAATTTGTATCCCTTTAATTTCTTTTTCTTGCCTAATAGCTCTAGCTAGAACTTCCAGAACTATATTGAATAGCAGTGGTGAGAGTGGGCATCCCTGTTTGGTACCAGATCTCACTGGAAATGCTTCCAACTTTTCCCCATTCAACAGGATGTTGGCGGTGGGTTTTTCATAGATTGCTTTGATTATATTGAGGAATGTTCCTTCCAAACCCAGTTTCCTTAGAGTTTTCATCATGAAAGGGTGTTGTATTTTATCAAATGCTTTCTCGGCGTCTATTGAGATAATTATATGGTTTTTCTTCTGCAGTCTGTTAATGTGGTGTATCACATTGATTGATTTGCGAATGTTGAACCATCCCTGAATACAAGGGATAAATCCCACTTGGTCTGGATGGATGATCTTTCTGATGTGTTGTTGCATTCTATTGGCGAGAATTTTATTGAGGATTTTTGCATCTATGTTCATCAGGGATATTGGTCTGTAATTCTCTTTCAGTGCTGCATCTTTTTCTGGCTTAGGAATTAAGGTGATGCTGGCTTCATAGAAAGAATTTGGGAGGACTCCCTCTTTTTCGATTGTTCTGAATAGTTTGAGAAGAATTGGAGTCAGTTCTTCTTTAAATGTCTGGTAGAATTCAGCAGTGAATCCATCTGGTCCTGGGCTTTTCTTTGTTGGGAGGGCCTTTATTACTGTTTCAATTTCTGTCTCAGTTATGGATCTGTTTAGGTTTTCGATGTCTTCCTGGTTCAATTTAGGTAGGTTGCATGTGTCCAGGAATCTATCCATTTCTGATAGGTTTCCCTGTTTGCTGGCATACAAGTCCTTGTAGTAATTTCTGATGATTCTTTTTATTTCTGTGGTGTCTGTTGTTACGTTTCCTTTTTCATCTCTGATTTTATTGATTTGGGTCTTTTCTCTTCTTTTTTTAGTTAGTTGGGCCAATGGGGTGTCAATTTTGTTTATTTTTTCAAAAAACCAGCTCCTCGTTTAGCTGATTTTTTGTAATTTTTTTTTTTGATTCAATCCTGTTGATTTCTTCTCTGATTTTAATTATTTCTCTTCTTCTACTAGATTTGGGTCTGGTTTGCTGCAGATTTTCTAGATCCTTGAGGTGAATTGAAAGCTCATCTATTTAGTGCCTTTCCAATTTCTTGATGTAGGCACCTATTGATATAAACAATCCTCTTAACACTGCTTTTGCTGCGTCCCGTAAGTTTTGGTATGTTGTGCTGTTATCCTCATTTACTTCCAGAAAATTTTTGATTTCTCTTTTAATTTCTTCTATGACCCAGTGTTCATTCAGGAGCATGTTGTTCAATCTCCATGTGTTTGCGTATGCTCTAGGGATTCCTGAGTTGCTAATATCCAACTTCATTCCTTTATGGTCTGAGAAGCTGCATGATATGATTCTAATTCTTTTGAATTTGCTGAGACTTGCTTTATGGCCTAGTATGTGGTCAGTCCTAGAGAAGGTTCCATGTACTGCTGAGAAGAATGTGAAATCTTTAGCTGTAGGATTGAATGTTCTGTAGATATCTGTTAGATCCATTTGGGCTATAGTGTGGTTTAAATCTACTGTATCCTTGTGATCTTCTGTCCTGTTGATCTGTCTATTTCTGAGAGTGGAGTATTGAAGTCCCTGAGTACTATTTTATTGGGGTCTAAGTCTCCCTTTAAGTCCCTTAACAAATCTTTTAGGATCTTTTCTTTATGTTTCACTGTGGAGAGTTTAATTACAACGTGTCGTGGTGAGGATCTCTTTTGGTCGTGTTTATTAGGGGTTCTGTGAGCTTCCTGTACTAGGATTTCTCTGTCCTTCTCCAAACCTGGGAAATTTTCTGCTAATATCTCACTAAAAAGGCCTTCTAATCCTTTCTCCCTCTCCATGCCTTCAGGAACTCCTAGAACCCGAATGTTGGGTTTTTTAATAGTATCCTGAAGATTCCCGACAATATGTTTTAGATTTCTAATTTCCTCTTCTTTTCTTTGGTCTGACTGTATCCTTTCCTGTTCTCTGTCTTCTAAGTCCGATGTTCTCTCTTCTGCTTCACCCATTCTGTTTGTAAGGCTCTCTATTGTGTTTTTCATTTGATCTATTGAATTCTTCACTTCATTATGATTTCTCGTCACTATCACAGTTTCATGTTCTACTAGTTGTTTCGTTTCATTTTGATTCCTCCTTAATATTTCATTTTCACGAGAGAGATTTTCTATCTTGTCCATTAAGGATTTCTGTAGTTCAAGAATTTGTTTTTGAGAACTTCTTAATGTTCTTATCAATTTTTTGAGATCTGCTTCTTGCATTTCTTCTATCTCATCATCTTCATAAATTTGAATTGGGGTGTCTTTTTCATTTGGGGGCATCATGGTGACTTCCTTGTTTTTATTACTTCGGTTTTTGCGTTTGTTATTTGGCATATTGGAGATATTTGTTTCTGCACTGTGGTGCTTTTTCTTGTTATACTATGACTCTCGATTAAGTGGACTGTCTGTTTTTGATGGAGCCTTAGAGGCTTGAGATGGGTGTGGCCTGAGAGCTCTGTTTGGTGTGCCAAAGGTGACACTCCCAGGTTAGGTGTGGTAGATCTCTCTCTCTCTCTTTCTTTTTTTGATTCAAAAGGGAAGTAATTCCACACAGCTGAACGAAGTTGGAGGTAGTTAGCAGGCAAATGATTTACCCACAGGAGCCAGAGATTGGAAGCTCTTTCCCAAGCACCACACAGGGAATCTGTTCTGCCCTCAGATTGGCTCAGATTCTCCTTTGGTCTCCCACTGGGTTGCCAAAGTTGTAGCGTCTCTGGAGAGTACTCATGTGAATTCCGTGAGTTCTCTCCCCCACCGTCTCTTTTTTTCACAGTCTCAGTTCAGTAGCACCATGAACTTACTAGGTCCTAATCTCCTGTTAATTCGCCCCGCCCAGAGTCAGGTTTTTCTGCTAGGCTCAGGGCCGGTGCAGACCTGAGGTCACTCTGCTTATGACGTATGTCCAAGATGGCGCCTGCTCTTTGTCTTGCTCGCCTTTGAGAGGTGAGCGGAGAGAGAGAAACCCGTGTCTGTACCAGTCACTTTTTTTTTTCTCTCTCTCTCTCTTCTAGTTAGCCTGGTGAACTTTCCCCCCCGGGGGTCGTTCCCTCTAGTCTCCTCTCTCTGCTTGCCTGCCGGTGTCTCGGGCTATTGAGGTTCAGCTCACCTCGCGTTCCAGTGCTGGTGTGTTGAGTCTGCCGCTGGTGCCCGAACTGTGGGCTCCCACACTCTCTACGCAGGTCCACTGTGAATCACGCATTCCGGAAGAGTTTCTTCTGCTGTTTCTTCCCCTACTCTTCCTTGAACCTGCAGTATCTCTACTTTTATTAAACTGTCTCTCCCCGGACTATCAATGTGCTCCCTTCCTATTCCGCCATCTTGCCTCCTCCTCTGCTGGGTCACTCTTCCATGAGTCATGTTTTTTAATCCATTCTGAAAGGTTTTGCCTTTTAGCAAAAAGTTTTAATAATCTATATTTAATGTAACTATTATTCTGGATCCATTAATTTTTCCACTGTATTTTCTTTATGTTTGTGCCATCAACTTTTCATTCTTCTGTGTCTTTATATCCACAATTTTTTGAACAATTAAATAATAGTTCTTTACACCAATGAATCTATAGGTTTCTATTCAGTTTTTAAGCACCTAGCAAGCAAGGAACTTGAAACAAAAGAAAAACAAAGACAGCAATAACAAAATCATGAAAATGAGAAAGTGTCACTTATTTTATCAATAAATTTTTCCATATTTTTTGCCAAAATCCTATGCCTTTGGATAGTTGGTCTTTATATTTTGCCCATATTTTATTACTGTTGTCTGTGGAACAATTTGCTCAATAGGAGGTACTCTATCATTATCAGAATTGGGATGGGGCAAGTGTTTGGCCCATTAATTAAGATGCCAATTGGTAAACTCCTATCACATATTGGAGTGGCTGGGTGCAAGTCCTGGCTCTGCTTGTGATTCTTGCATTCTTGCTATTATAGACCCTGGGAGGGACAGAAATGGCTCAAGTATTAGGGTTTCTGCCATCCATGTAGGAGGTCTGGGTTGAGCTCTAGGCTCCTAGCTTCAACCTTGTCTAGCCTTGGCTGTTGCAGGCATTTGGTGTAAACTAGTGGTTGGAAGATTTCTAACAGCTTTCTCTCTTGCCTCTGTCTCTCAGCCTTTCAAATAAAATGAAAATAGACAACTCACTGTTTAAAATGATTTATTAAAGAAGTGAGACCTAATTTTTAAAGCTCAAAGCCACTCTTAACTATGCCTATCACTCTGATTCTAAGTGTTTCATTGCCATCTTTCAGTTTGCAACTATGACTTTCTGTAACAGTAGAACTTCGGGGTGTGTTTTTTTTTAAGATTTATTTATTTATTTTGAAAATCAGAGTTACAGAGAGAAATATTTTCCATCTGCTGTTTTACTCCCCAGTTGGCTGCAACATCCAACATTGGGCCAGGAGCCTGGAGCTTCATGCAGGTCTCCTACGTGGGTGGCAGAGGCCCAAACACTTGGGGTATCCTCCACTGCCCTTCAGGCCATCAACTGGTACCATTCAGTATGCTGGTGTCACAGGCAGGGGCTTCACCTGCTATGCCACAATGCTGGCCCGCATCTGTATTTTTAAGTGAATCACTGCTATCTCTGAAATCTATTAAGAACTGTAAAGAGAACTTTCCTAGATTCTTGTGTGTGTGTGTGTGTGTGTGTGTGTATGTGTAGTATTTAGAATATTGGTATGAAAATGAAGAAGCAATATCTTCAGTGGAATTATAAGCTGATTTACTTTCTCCACTCTGCCTTTTAAACTTTTCCAAATTTATGCAGTTGAACTGCTTTACAGTTGTAACAAGGATATTCATTCTTTTTTAACAAAAGGAATGAAAAGACACTAACATCAACTGAGAACGTACCACTGCACTATCCCATTCTAAATTTATGATCCTTTTTAAGCCAGAAAAAATTATCTTTAATATTAACTCTTACGGTATGATTTAAAAGAATATTTATTTTCCATCCTTTATTTCAGGGTCTTTAGTTGACCCTGGCTGTTTGCTTAGGTTTTTTTGGGGAGGGAGGCAGGCAGGGAGAGGTTTTAACAGGAGCCTTTGTTGTCCTCCCCATGTTAATAGTAAAAGAGATCTAGACTCACATAAAAAAATTGGTTGCAATAATAGATGAGAATAAAACAGCCATTCCACAAAGTACCTGGGCATTGAATTTGACCTCTGACATTTTTCCTCTTGCCTTCCTGAAATTCCTAAGGTACCTAATCTATGTAGAATCTTGTCCTTTCTTCTAAAGTGCATTGAAAGATCTCACCTAATTCAGGAGCGTAACACCTTTCATCCAGCCTCATTCAATTTTCTAGTTTCATTTTTTTTCTTCTCACTCTTCCAACACGCTTAAATAAGAACACTAAATTCCCAAATCAACTGCCTCCGTAGTAGCGGAAGGCTGAGAAAAGCATTGCTAACTACTTGCACTGAATCGAAGGCCAAGCCTACTCTTTAGCTCTCATTTCCTGGGGACCAAAAGCAGCTTCTGTATTCCTGCCCTGGGGCTCAGCCTCAGAACCTTCCAGTGATACTTCCTTGGCACCCCTCTCCTAATCAAGGGGAAGCTGATTAGATTGAGTCGTGTTTCACCTGAAGTCTTTTGGCCCCTTATCTGAACCAGTCATTACATCTGGAGGCAGTTGTAACTAGGACTGCTGTAATGATCTGACAAAAGACCTGTTCCTCCAACATTACCAGTCATTAAGTCTCCAAGACAAGATGTGGCATGCCACAGCCCTCAGACAGTTCATCCAGAAGGAGTTTCTTCCTGACAAATATAATCCCTCTTCACCTCTGTTCGTGACAATTTTATTTCTTCCACAGTGTCAAACTACCAATTTTTCCAAGTCAGCACTCCCTGGTTGGACCAGGGACTTCTTTCACTTCAGAGGGAGTTGCTGCTGTCTTTTCGCTTCTGATTGTGTCTTTCTGTAACCATCCTTTTCAGATGAGTAGTTTTAAGTAGATGTGTATTTGGAGATGCAAAGCCTATATACACCTAGGTTTTGTTTCCCATTATTTTTACTGTAATTTTTACAGTTTAAAGAAATTTAAAAATCTTTTTGAATCATGTTACTACTTCAAATTCAGTGTATTGGAATGCATAAAATCTAGCAATGAGGATACTTGCCTGAAAGCCAAAAAAAAAAAAAAAAAAAAAAAAGAAAAGAAAAGAAAAAGCAGCAGGGCACTTGGTTTTTATTCTAATTCTTAACTTTACTGAAGTCACTTTGCCTACTCATGACATTGCACAAATAATTTCTTTACTAAAAATGGGATCTTGCTTCACAGTATCACCACCTTTCCCATCCAGTGGTAGAGCTGCACAAAACTGTTAAACTGATACCAAAACTGAGAAGCAGCAGTTCTCTCTGCAGACAATTCTTTATTAGTTCTCATTAGTTAGAATCCAGGTGCGAACATCTGCATGATAGTACCAGAGATAAAAATAGAGCATGGTTCTTTAAAATGTCACCTAGCAAGCAATACTGAAGTGCCTAGAAAACTAAGCAGATAGACTCAGAGAGATGGCAGAGAGCCTGATGGCCTCCTTGTAGTGAAAGATGGCAGCCTGACAAGTGGTCATAGGAAAACATTCCAAGGCAAGTTCAGTAACTGATGGATGGATTTCAAGAGAAGTGGACTTTGCAGTTGCCAGATGATGTCTGAAGGCATAAAGGTATAGACTCTCATACTGGATCTAGATTCTCTCCAGACAACCTTCCCCAGAGTACAGAATAGCAAAGATCAATGAGACAGCTAATCAAAGATTAGTTTTAGATGAAAAAGAAGGGGAAAGAGGAACAACTAAGGAATGCAGAAAGGAGAAGTAACTTCAACATCTTGTTTAAGAAAGAAAAAAAATCTCCTTGTTCTTTCTTGAAGACATCATGCTGAGTCTAACACAGGATTTACCTGCATGATAATGAGAACTGAATGGATGAACCCTCTGAAGAACTGAGAGAGATAAGTGCTAAGGTCTGAGTGATAGATGGTACCTAGAGAGGGGAGGCTGGGAAGAGAGGAAGATCCCTAGTGGAGGTGGAGAATAAGGATCAATGGATATAAAGGAGTAAACTCATAAGGATCAATGGATATAAAGGAGTAAACTCATGCATAGCATTGAAATTAAGTGTTGTCCTCTATGTAATGCTCGACTATTCGGAGCAAACCCATATTTTGAGGTCACAAGCACTTCTCTTTGAAATGTTGTGGGATATATCTACTTCCGCGAAATAAATAACTTAAACACTGTCTGGGTTGTGAACTAGAATGGCTAGTTATTACCATGTAATGGTTGTGCAATGTGATATAATTGTTTACTAGTCGTTCCATGTTCCTTTATTTTTTGTTTCTTTCTCCCCTAATTAGATGTTCAGTATCTCCGAGGCTGGACGAACATCATGAAATGCTTAAAGGCCTGAACTCTGAAGGCTAGTAGAACTGGGTATGACTTCTAACCTCTCTTATCTTTGTGACCTTGAGTAAATTATTAACCTTTCTAAACTTCAATTTCCATACATATAAAATGGGAGTAATAAGAGTATATTTCTCAAAGGCTTACACTGAAGAATAAATAATGTAAAGTGAATAGAAATGATAAAACATAAGGAAAATGTTTCCACTTTGTGGTAAACAGCACATCATTTAAGTTTGCTGATGTTGAAATAGGAAATATCCTCTGTACTTTCTTCTGTCACAGATGCCTTTAAGTGGGAAGCTTATTGTGTAGAATATATTCTGTTGTCCATTATCACACCATATAAAAAGTTCAGAACAATATTTGTCAAACTTGAGGCAGTGTTTGGTGTGGTCTGACTGAACTTAGAGATTCCAAAATGTAATAGTTGCTCAGAACAGCTGAAACTAAGGCACAATATGCCGCTCAGGTGTACTCCCTTGGACAGGCATTCCAAGGGCAAGAAGACTAAGGGTCAGGAGCTCCAAGTGGCAACTGATTTGCAATAGTCTGCTTTCCACTTGAGCAACTACTTCCAAGTATGTGTTCCAGAGAGAGCAGCAGAAAAAGCTTTTATTTATTTATTTCCTTTTGTACATTTCTTTTTACCACAGTGAATTCTTCATGAGGACACGAGCATGGAAAAGAGAAGTTACTGCATTAACGGGTGAGAATACTGACATCACTTCAAATAGTTGCAAATACAAAGCCAAGAAGAAGTGGATTGGATTACAGTTGGTCAAGCAATGACTGACCCAGCTACTGAGCTTCCTTACCGTTCTTTACCTTCCAGAGCTTCTGTGCTGTGGTTTCATTGTATCCTCCATGGGCTCATGTGTTAGAAACTTGGTCCTCAGTGTGGCAGGGGTAGGAAGGTGGTGAAACCCTTAAAATATAGAACCCAGTGCCTTGATAATTACTGGATGGAAGCAAGCTGATAAGCTGTAAGATATCTACAAAGTCAGGCATAATATTATGCTAGAAATCTTCCAGGAATAGAAGCAAAAAGAAAACAACTAAGCCTGACTGCTTGCATACTTCTAGTTAATATTAAATTAAAATGTACCACATGGTTTCTCTGCTTTTGATTTAAATATTAAACAGAATTTCTTCTTTTTAAATGTGAAGAATTCTTCCTCTAAAGCATTCTTAAGATGAAACAGAATATTTAATTTTATGAATAACTGTGATGGAGCTCTGTGTTTCATTCCCTTGTTTTATTTGGTAATAAATGAAGGATTCTAGTCTTTCATTTGGCATCTTTCAGAAGTCCTAAATTTGCTAAAAAAAAAAAAAGTAATCATTTTTATTTTCTCATGTGAATTCAGAAAGAAAGTAAACTGGTGGTTTATTAAGCATTTATTAACTTTATTACCATGCCACAGATTTAAATACATTGCGTGTGAGTCCTGATGATTTGAAAAATAGGTTTTTTTGTTTTTTATTTTTTATTTTTTTTGACAGGCAGAGTTGGACAGTGAGAGAGAGACAGAGAGAAAGGTCTTCCTTCTGTTGGTTCACCCCCTGAAATGGCCACTACAGCTGGTACACTGCACCGATCTGAAGCCAGGAGCCAGGTGCTTCCTCCTGGTCTCCCATGTGGGTGCAGGGCCCAAGCACTTGGGCCATCCTCCACTGCCTTCCTGGGCCACAGCAGAGAGCTGGACTGGAGAGGAGCAACCGGGACAGAACCGGCACCCCAACTGGGACTAGAACCTGGGGTGCCAGCGCCACAGGCTGAGGATTAGCCTAGTGAGCCGTGGCACTGGCCTAAAAAAATAGTTTTTAAATGAGGAGGAAACAGGTCATTTTTTGGAAGACAGAAGAAATACCTACCAAACTACAAACAATTTAAGCAGCATTATTTTTAGAGAAAAATCAGACATTTCTCCTGCTCCAATCAGTATTTTAAAAAATTAGATATTGGAGGCTAACAATGGGAGGCAAAACAGAGACAACAGCAGAGATTTGGTCATTTGATGTTGTTTGTAGAAGATTTAATTCATCACAGCATGTCAGCATATGTGAGCTATTGTCTTGGCCCCTCAGCTCTTCTGCACATTAAGGTACATGGTGGTGTGCAGTGGTAGATAGATCTAGTGTCATGCAACCAGGATTCAAGGATTACTTACAATTTGGTAAGCAGTGAAGAACACCTGAAAATGAAAGGGGATCAAAAAGGATTGTGCTTAGAAAAATAAATTCTACATAGAGGAACCAATCATTTATCTAGTGTGAAGAACTATTAACCAAAAGAATTTGAAAGAAAGATTTTAAAAGATAGTGTCTAACTTAGGCACATGGTAATAATCCTACTATGATTGAACTTCACAGATGGAATCCAAACTGATACATCAGAAATTCTTTAGGTACAAGTGAAATCTTATGTTGGAATGATGGTAGACCAGATCAGTGGTTTCCAGACATTTTTCTTTTAAAAGTGAGCACTTAAATCCAGAAATAATGGGGCCAGTGTAATGGTGCCAAGGGTTAAACCAACCACTTATGATGCTAGCATCCTATATCCCAGCTCCTGCACTTCTGATCCAGCTTCCTGCTAATGAACCTGGGAAAGCATCGGAAGACGGCCCAAGAACTTGGACCACCGCTACCCACATGGGAGACTGCGATGGAGGCCCACACTCCTGACTTCTGCCTGGCCCAGCCAGGACAGTCTTAGCCATTTGGGAGTGAACTGGAAAAAATCTTTCTTTCTTTTTTTTTTAAAAAGATTTATTTTATTTATTTGAAGAGTTACTGAGAGAGGTAGAGACAGAGAGAGAAATCTTCCATCCACTGGTTCACTCTCCAGATGGCCGCAGTGGCCGGAACTGTGCCAACCTGAAGCCAGGAGCCAGGAGCTTATTCTGGGTCTCCCATGTGGGTGCAGGAGCGCAAGCACTTGGGCCATCTTCTACTGCTATCCCAGGCCATAGCAGAGAGCTGGACCGGAAGAGGAACAGCTGGGACTAGAACCAGCGCCCATATGGGATGGTGGTGCTTCAGGCCAGGGTTTTAACCCACTGCGCCACAGCGCCGGCCCCCAGAAATCTCTCTCTCTCTCTCTCTCTCTCTCTCTCTCCTCTGTCTCCCTCTCTGTGACTGTCTTTCAGATAAATAAATATTTTTAAAATTCAGAACTAATGAAAAAGGAGCAACCATACAAAACATCTCATTAAGATCAATAAAGGCAGAGCTACTAATTGGAATGAGGTCGCCCAGCAGTTCTCAGTGTGGCCCTCAAGGCATCTCTGCACAATTGCAGGGCACTGCCCAACACAAATAATGAGGGCTCAACTAGGTTACTTCTCCAGGTCCACTATATTTCCTCTGCAGTGGTAAACTAGCTGGGTCTTTACAAATATGTATTTTTTTAAAAAAACAAAAAATTTTATTTATTCATTTGAAAGTCACGAGTTATACAGAGAGAGGAGAGGCAGAGAGAGAGAGACTGAGGTCTTCCATCCGCTGGTTAACTCCCCAATTGGCTGCAACAGCCGGAGCTACACTGATCTGAAGCCAGGAGCCAGGAGCATCTTCCCGGTCACCCACATAGGTGCAGGGGTCCAAGCACTTGGGCCATCTTCTACTGCTTTCCCAGGCCGTAGCAGAGAGTTGGATCAGAAGTGGAGCAGCTGGGACTAGAACTGGTCCCATGTGGGATAGCTGGCACTGCAGGTGGCAGCTTTACCCACTATGTCACAATGCTGGCCCCTACAAATATGTATCTTTAAATCTTTGGAGATCTCTATGTTAGTCAGTGTCAGCAAAGTATATAATTCTCTCCTGCTCTAATATAACATGGCCAGTGCCGTGGCTTACTTGGTTAATCCTCTGCCTGTGGCGCCGGCATCCCATATGGGCTTCGGGTTCTAGTCCCAGTTGCTCCTCTTCCAGTCCAGTTCTCTGCTGTGGCCCAGGAACGCAGTGGAGAACGGTTCAGGTGCTTGGGCCCCTGCACCTGCATGGGAGACCAGGAGGAAGCACCTGGCTCCTGGCTTCAGATTGGTGCAGCACGCTGGCTGTGGCAGCCATTTGGGGAGTGAACCAACGGAAGGAAGACCTCTCTCTCTCTCTCTCTCTCTCTCTAACTCTACCTGTCAAATAAAAAAAAAATAATTCTACCAGAGTTGACAGCACATAAAATCAACAGAAAACTGCAAAGACATTCTGAAATAACGGTGCTGGGTGATTCCTGGCTCACTTGTTGCCTACAAGCATTTTTCCCTAACATCAACCTTGCATAATGATGTAACTGTTCAAATAGTCATTGTTTTCTTATGCATGCCTTTTTCGTCAATAAGTTTTTCCAGTTTTATCAAAGCAAACATCACAAAATTTGTACATATTTAAGGTGTACAACATGATGTTCTGATCTGATTTTTTGAATATGTTGTGAAATAATACCATAATTAGGCTAATTAATATATTACATCACCTGGTTACCTTTAATTGTTGTGAGAATATTTAAGGTCTCATCTCTTAGTAAATTGCAAATACACATTATTAACTATATTCACTATACAGCACATTAGTACCTGAGAATATATTTTCTTTCGAAGTTTTATTTATTTGAAAGGCAGTATTACAAAGAGGGGTGAGGGGAGAGAGGAGGGGGAGAGGGAAGGGGGGAGAGGGGAGAGGGAAGAGGGAGGGGGGGGAATCTTTTGTCCACTAGTTCATTCCTGAAATGGCCCTGCAACACTCAGCACTCTGCCAGACCAAAGCCAGGAACTCCATCTGGGTGGCAGAGGCCCAAGCACTTGCTTGATCTTCTGCTGTTTCGCTGGGCACATTAGCAGGGAAAGGGAATGGCAGTGGAATAGCTGGGACTTGAGCTGTTGACCATCTTGGATGCCTGCATTGCAGGTAGTAGCTTAACACTCTGTGCCACAACACAAGCCTAGAATATATTTATTTTGTAACTGAAAGTTTGTACCCTTTCACAAATATATTTTATCTCCCTCCACATGCATTCCCCACACTATGGGTAACACACCCTTCCACTCTCTTTTTCTGTGAGTTTAACCTGTTTAAATTTCACATGTAAGTGAAATCATGCAGTATTTGTCTTTCTGTGCCTGGTTTATTTCACTTAACATAATGTCCTCCTGTTTCATTCATATCATTGCAAAAATCAGGATTTTTAAAAATCAAACATCATTTCACTGCATGTACACCACATTTTCTATACCCATCCATCAGTCAGTGAACACTCAGATTGATACCCTATCATTGCTATTATGAATACTGATACACTGAATATGGAAGTGCAGATAATGATTTCATTTTATTTCCTTTGGATATATAGTCAAAAGTGAAATTCCTGGATCATGTAGCAGTGTTATTTTAATTTTTTTGAGTAACTGCCACAGTTTATCACATCAAATGTATGTTCCCTTTATCAATGTATATAAAAGTCCCCTTTTCTCCACATCTTCAATAATATTTGTTATCTTTTTGAGTTTTTGATAATATAATCCTAACAGATAGGAGGTGACATCTCTTTGTGACTTTGATTTGTATTTCCCTGGTGACTAGTGATATTGACACCTTTTCATATACATGTTGGTCATTTTTATGTCCTTTATGGAAAATGCATATTTAGATGCTTTGCCCTTTTATCTATTTAATTTTTAAATATTTATATATTCAAAAGGAAGGGAGAGAGAGAGAGAGAGAGATCGATCGATCTTCCATCCTCTGGTTCACTTCCCACAGAAGCCAAGAGCCTGGATTTCTGTCGGGATCTCTCATATGGGTAACAAGGGCCCAAGCACCTGGGCCATCTTCTGATGCTTTGCCAGGCTCATTAGCAGGGAACTAGATTGGAAGAGGAACAGCCAGGGCTTGAACTGACACTCATATGAGATGCCATTGTCTCTCTTTTCTCATTTTTAAATCAGGTAAATAACTTGTTTTTGTTTGCTTGTTTTGCTATTAAGAGTTCCTTATATTTTTCGATACTAACCCCTTTCTGGATATATAGTTGGCAAATATTTTCTCCCATTGCATAGATTGCTTTTTTATTTTGTTGACTGTTTCCTTTGCTGTGCAGAAACTTTTTAGTTTGATGCAATTCCTCTTGTTTGTTTTTGCCTTTGTCACGTATGCTTTTGTTGTTAGATACAAGAATTCATTGCTAAGACCAAAATCCTGGAGCTTTTATTTTGGTTTCTTCTAGGAGTTTTAGTTTCAGGTCTCAAGTTTAAGTCTTTAATCCATTTTGAGTTGACTTTTTTGTGTATGGTGTAAAATTAGAATTCAATTACTTTCTTTTCTTCTCTCTTTTTTTCTTTTTACATGAAGATATCCAGTTTTCTCAACACATTTATTGAAGACGTTATCCTTTCCCACTGTGCATTCTTGGAGACTTTGTCAAAGATTAGTTGACCATAGATCAGATAGAGTTTTTTTGCATAGTCTTTTCTATAATCCCATTTTTATTTAATTTTGGATTTAGTATTTTATGCCAAAGTGTGCATAAGCATAATAGAAATGAAACACAATTCTCAACATTAGAGATTATCATGGAAAATAGTGAATTGATTTATGAAGTTCATGCTTTTAATTTTGTTCTCTTGAGGTATGATGAAATTCTTGAATCAATGAAATATTAAATTTGAAAAAATGTAAGACTGTCCGTGATAACAAGACACATACTAGATATACAAGCACTTACAACCACAAATAGAGATATTTTCTAAGGATTTCAAAATGCTTCACAGATGATTCTATATTGTTCATGATAATAAAAGACAGATGATCTTCATTTTAGATAATGGCATTGATTTTTCCTCCTGCCAATTTTTTACTGACCCCCACTACTAAATAATTTAAGCTATATCTCCTCTTTCATTCTTTACATCATCGTTTGAGAGAAGAGTTAGTAAATAACAAAAATACAAACTTGGACAACACATTCAGAAAGGGCAAAAAAAAAAAAGAAATTCGGAATGGTCATAACCTGTATAATCAGTAGATGACTACCCTATTTAATCTCATAATTCTCTTGTGAGCTAGAATGGGAATATGCAATTTTCTAATAAGGAAACAGGCAAAGAGAATATATTCACTATGCTAATTCCACACGATTTATCCAATGTCACCCTGAGCTAACGCTCGGCATTGAATTGAGTGATTATTGAGATAATCCAAACAGGGCACTGGATTACTAAAAAAGCACATGGCTCTCCTCTGAAAATTTAAAATTGGGATTGGTGCTCATGTCAGCTTTGTACAGAGATAATTTTGTCAAAAGATATCATTACTAGATCTGAGCAAAATAACTTCTTTTAAAATAATTGTAAGAGTTTCTGTTCAAATTCAGGAAGTGTGTTGTTTTTGCCCTTAGACTCAGGACACTGTGTGGTTCTTGATAGGTGCTAAAGGGCAGCAGCACAGGGGCCTTACCTTCAAGGGACTTTAACTCTAGGAGAGAGGGTGAGACACAGCTATCAGGAGAGATACAAAAAGAAGGAGATACAAAAAGAAAGAGATACAAAAAGTGCTGCAGGAGAGATACAAAAAGAGGAAATGAGTGTATTCAGCTTGGAACCTGATGAAAAAGGTAGTGGGTAGGTGTACACATAAGTCAAATATAGGTATCAGTTGGTAATTATTGAAGCTGTATAGTGGGTACACATGGGATTATTATATTGTTTTCCCATTTGGTATACCTTTAACTCTTTTTCATAACAGGAAGTATTGCTTCAAAAAGGCTTCTAGAAAGTCCTCTATTTGAGGTAGAACTTGGCACAAAGTCACTGTTTTGAAAAATCAAGATGCGGGAGTAGACACAGAAAAATCCTGCATGTGGTTGAGAATATCCTAGGTTGTTCAGATTAAAAGTTGTACTCTTTAGCTGGAGCATAACGTATGCACTGGAGTATATGAGAATTAAATGAAGCTAGAAATTATTTAATTATTATTGTTTTGATCACTCTGTTAAATTGTGACATTTAATTATTACAGCAGTTAATAGCTATTGGTGACTTTAGCATGACTTATTAAGTTTTGATTATGGGGGTTAGAACAAGACTGACGTAAAGAAAATAGGGATTCAGCCGGCGCCGCGGCTCAATAAGCTAATCCTCCACCTTGCAGCGCCGGCACACCGGGTTCTAGTCCAGGTTGGGGCGCTGGATTCTGTCCTGGTTGCCTCTCTTCCAGGCCAGCTCTCTGCTGTGGCCAGGGAGTGCAGTGGAGGGTGGCCCAAGTGCTTGGGCCCTACACCCCATGGGAGAGCAGGAGAAGCACCTGGCTCCTGGCTTCAGATCAGCGCGGTGAGCCGGCTGCAGCGCGCTGGCCGCTGTAGCCATTGGAGGGTGAACCAACAGCAAAGGAAGACCTTTCTCTCTGTCTCTCTCTCTCACTATCCACTCTGCCTGTCAAAAAAAAAAAAAAAAAAAGAAAATAGGGATACAAAGTTTGGGAGAGGATGCACAATTCAGAAAAAGAGCACTGCAGCAAGCATGGAAAACAGAACGGAAAACAGAGGATGGGGTGGGCATCATGGTTCAGCAGGTTAAGCTACCACTCATATGCCATATCAGAGTGCCAAGTTGAGTCCTGGCTATTCCGTGCTTCTGACCCAGCTTCCTGATAGTGTACCTTAGTGATCTAAGTCTTACCTGCCACTCATGTGGGAGACACAAATGGAGTGTGGCATTTGGGGAGTGGACCAGAGGATGAAAGAGTCTCTCTCTCTCTCTGTCTCTCTTCCCCCCACCCCTCTCTTTCCCTCCCTCTCTCCCTCCCTCTTTCCATCTTTCTACCTTTCAAATAAATAAATCTTTAAGTGAAAAGACAGGAGCTAAAGAGGGAGAATATTGGAATAATTGATTGAACTGTGAGAAGTAGGATAGGGGACAGAAGAGTCAAACAGAAACACAATGCTTTGTTCCCAGTCTGGGCATATAGTGGCAACCAGATCAGTGGAGAAGACAAAGTAGGTTTTGGCCACTACTCATCTAAAGAATGAGGAAGAGGCCACCTAGACACAGGCAACCAAATGACGGAGGGAAGCATTATCCCTGCAAAGAGAGAGGGATGGGGGAACTCTTGGATTTACTCACTTGGAACAGATCACTGACGCATGAAATTGATTAGTAGATGGGTGAGTAAAGTGAATAAAGACTAGAAGGCTGAAAACAAAATCTTGGAAAATTTAGAACTTCGTTTGATATATGAAAAGAAAAAAAGCAAAAGACAGAAGAGAACTCAGATAATAGCACTGCTCCTAACACCCTGTGTTTACTCAAGTTTGGCTAACAATAAACAATGCCAAATTTAAAGAGCCCCAGAATGTCAACGTTTCTTTCCTACTGAAGCAACAGTCCCACATGGCTGTTGCTGGTTCGGTCGTTCTTCCCATCAGCGGGCAAGAATAAAGCCTCTCTCCAGTTTGCAGCTCTGCCTCCTCTAGGTCCTGAACTCCTTACCATTCCACCAAAGAATAGGAAAGCAAAAGTTGATGGTGCGAAGATTTCATGGGTTAGGCCTGGAGGTGATGTGTGCCACTTATGCAGACTTATCATTAGCCAAAATTCAGGTGGTTGGCTGCATCAAAATGCAAGACACAACTAGTTAGCCTCTGTCTCTATATTTGTATCACAGGTTTCTTTTTTAATTTTTTATTTATAAATATAAATTTTCAAAGTACAGTTAATGGATTACAATGGCTCCCCACCCCCATAATTTCCCTCCCACTCACACCCCTCCCATCTCCCGCTCCCTCTCCCATTCCATTCACATCAAGATTCATTTTCAATTATCTTTATATACAGAAGATCAGTTCAGTATATATTAAGTAAAGATTTCATCAGTTTGCACCCACACAGAAACACAAAGTGTAAAATACTCTTTCAGAACTAGCATTACTTCACATTGGACAACAAACTAAGGACAGATCCCACATGAGAAGTAAGTACACAGTGACTCCTGTAGTTGACTTAACAATTTGACACTCTTGTTTATGGTGTCAGAAATCTCCCTAGGCTCTAGTCATGAGTTTCCAAGGCTATGGAAGCCTTTTGAGTTCACCAACTTCAATCTTATTCTGACAGGGTCATAGTCATAGTCAAAGTGGAAGTTCTCTCTCCCTTCAGAGAAAGGTACCTCCTTCTTTGATGGCCCCATTCTTTCCACTGGGATCTCACTCACAGAGATCTTCCATTTAGGTCTTCCTTTTTTTTTTTTTTTTCCCCCAGGGTGTCTTGGCTATCCATGCCTAAAATACTCTCATGGGCTCTTCAGCCAGATCTGAATGCCTTAAGGGCTGATTCTGAGGCCAGAGTGCTATTTAGGACATCTGCCATTCTATGAGTTTACTGTGTATCCCACTTCCCATGATGGATTGTTCTCTCCCTTTTTGATTCTATCAGCTAGTATTAGTAGACACTAGACTTGTTTGTGTGATTCCTTTGACTCTTGGACCTATCAGTGTGATCAATTGTGAACTGAAATTGATCACTTGGACTAGAATGGGAAAAATATTCGCAAACTATGCAACAGATAAAGGGTTGATAATCAGAATCTACAAAGAAATCAAGAAACTCCACAACATCAAAACAAACAACCCACTTAAGAGATGGGCCAAGGACCTCAATAGACATTTTTCAAAAGAGGAGATCCAAATGGCCAACAGACACATGAAAAAATGTTCAAGATCACTAGCAATCAGGGAAATGCAAATCAAAACCACAATGAGGTTTCACCTCACCCCGGTTAGAATAGTTCACATTCAGAAATCTACCAACAACAGATGCTGGTGAGGATGTTGGGAAAAAGGGACACTAACCCACTGTTGGTGGGAATGCAAACTGGTTAAGCCACTATGGAAGTCAGTCTGGAGATTCCTCAGAAACCTGAATATAACCCTGCCATTCAACCCAACCATACCACTCCTTGGAATTTACCCAAAGGAAATGAAATTGGCAAACAAACAAGCTGTCTGCACATTAATGTTTATTGCAGCTCAATTCACAATAGCTAAGACCTGGAACCAACCCAAATGCCCATCAACAGTAGACTGGATAAGGAAATTATGGGACATGTACTCTATAGAATACTATACAGCAGTCAAAAACAACGAAATCTGGTCATTTGTCCAAAGGGACAAATATCATATGTTCTCCCTGATCAGCGACAACTAACTGAGCACCAAAGGGGAAACTTGTTGAAATGAAATGGACACTATGAGAAACAGTGACTTGATCAGCCCTTGTCCTGACTATTGATGTACAATGTAATACTTTATCCATTTTAGTATTTTCTCTTTGTTTTGTTCTAGTACTATTGGTTGAACTCTGTGATTAACACACAATTATTCTTAAGTGTTTAAATTTTAACTGAAAAATGATCCCTGTTAAATATAAGAGTGGGAATAAGAGAGGGAGGAGATGTACAATTTGGGACATGTTCAATCAGGCTTGCCCCAAATGGTGGAGTTAGAATCATGCCAGGGGATCCCAATACAATCCCATCAAGGTGGCATGTACCAATGCCATCTCACTAGTCCAAGTGATCATTTTCAGTTCACAATTGTATCACAGGTTTCAGAGTACTGTCACAGACGTCATAATCTAATACCATTTAATGAAAGGCAAAAAAAACACAGTGGTTAACTGTGCTCACAGCATAAGCTCCAATATAAAAACCCCTTGTATTTGTTTCCAGGACTCTCTGTTTAGTAGCACAGGTGTCACATAGGTTAAATTAATTTCCCTTTCTGTAATTCATCTGTAAAATTAAAACAATCTAATCCTTAAGGTTGTTAGGCAGTTAATAAATGCTAATTTATCAACAGTTAACAAATGTTCAGTGTTAATGAATACTAAATGGGACTAAATAAGGAGTTAATAAATATATAAATATTTTATACATAAAGTGCTTATGGATGAATGTTTAGTTTAGTGGTTGAGATGCTGGTTAAAATGCCTACATCTCTTATCAAAATGAATGGGTTCAACACCCATCTCTGGCTCCTGACTCCACGTTCCTCCTAATGCAGACCCTGAGAGGCAGCAGTGATAGCTCATGTACTTGAGTTCCTGCCATGCATGTGGAAAACCTAGATTGAGTCTCTGGCTTCCAGCTTCAGCCCAACCTAATCACAGGGTTAGGACATTTTGGGGGGTGAACAAATGGATGGGGGCTCTCTGTCTCCAACTCTTTCTCTCTCTCTCTCTGTTTATAGTGCCTGGAATGTGTCTGATGCATAGTGAGTACTCAGTGAGAATTAGCTATTACTATTATATTAGAACTCCAGTGATATATCAGTGAAGTGGATATTGAATAATGTGAAATAGGGGCTGGCGCCATGGCTCACTTGGTTAATCATATGCCTGCAGCACCGGCATCCCATATGGGCGCCAGCTTCTAGTTCCGGTAGTTCCTCTTCCAGTCCAGCTCTCTGCTGTGGCCCAAGTGCTTGGGTCCCTGCACCCGCATGGGAGACCAGGAGGAAGCACCTGGCTCCTGGCTTCGGATCAGCGTAGCTCCAGTTGTAGCGGCCATATGGGAAGGAAGGAAGGAAGGAAGACCTTTCTCTCTGTCTCTTTCTCTCACTGTCTAACTATCTGTCAAATAAAACTAAAAAAAAAATAATAATGTGAAATACAGAGAGACAGCAGCAGTAACTGGAGAAAAAGCCACAGATTTCCCCATTGTGCTACAGATAGCACTACTTTGTTCCAGGTGGTTAGCTCTGCCCAAAAAAGATGGGAAAGAGGTAGGATTCCCAACTATCAGCAAAGTTTGGTTTCTATGTTTATAACTGTAAAATAAGTTGCCTCTGAGAAAATCAGATGACATTGCAGTCAAGTTAACTCTCAGAGGGTTCAGATGGGATCTCATTCCAGAGAACTCATATTGAGCTAAGTAATCTATATATTGGAGAAAGAGTGCTTATCAACCGAGGAATTAGTTTCCATCCTTATTTCTCTCAGGAAAACATTTTTAATTCACAAAAAGATGAGAATCAGTTAATTTTGCGTGATCTGGGAACTGGTTGTACTTTATAGACGCATTAGTATAGATGTGAATGTTGCCCCTGGGGTTTCCTTTGTTTTTGGAAGTTTCACTTTTTTCTCCTCTTCTATTGCTCCCTCCTCATCCTTGCCAGAGATGTCCTGTTTGTCACTTTTTTGTTTATTTGTAGACATTGGGACTAATGATTACCATCTGCCAAATTATCAAAAAATGATGCTTCTGAAATCTCTAGAATTTGATCCCACATGAAGAACAATCCAGTTGCCCAGAGTGTGTGGCAGAAGCCCTTCAATTTTGTCACATTTGTGGTTGCTTGGTAAATTTCTGATTCTCGCCTCATTTTAAAATCCTTTTAAAAGTAAACCTTTTGTTTATACCTGTATACTCACAGATAGTTGTTAAGAGATAATGCAGAGACTCATTGGACTCAGTTTCCTCCAATGGTAACATCTTACCACCACAGTAGAGTACAACATTGTACAAAGTCACAATCAGTGACATTGACACAGTCGAGATGCAGAGCAGTTTCATAGCCACAAGGATCCCCCATCTTGCCCTTTTGCAGCCACCCTCACTTTCTTTCTACCCCATGCCCTCCTGGAACCCTAGCAACCACTAGTTTGTTCTCCATTTTTATAGTTTTCCCTTTTGAAAATGCTGTAAAAGGAAGTCATATAACAAGTAACATGTTGGCATCGGCTTCATTTTTTCACTTAGCACAAAGCTGTGGCCATTCCTTTAAGTATGTATGTGTGTCAGTGGTTCCTTTTTATTCTAATAGGTGTTCAGTGTTACTTCATTGTGTTTCTTTTTAACCTAACAGCTAATAATGTTGAGTCACTTTTTAACAGTTTTGTCTGCCATCTGTATCCCATCTTCTGTGAAATGTCTTTTGAAGACTTTTGTCCATCTTATGCTCTTATTGGATTCTTTGCCTTTTTTACTGTGAATTTTGAAATTTCTTTGCATATTTTGAATATAGTCCTTTGTAAGATACATGATTTCAAATATTTCTTTCCATTCTGTTTCTTCTCTTCTCATCCTATTAACAGGAACTTTGCTAACCCAAAATTTTAAATTTTGAACAAATCAGTTTATCAGAATTTTTCCCTTTCATCGATCATTCTTTCAGTGTCAAGTATTCTTTACCCAGCCCCTGGATCTCAGAGACTTTCTCCTATTCTTTTTTTTTTTTTTTATTTGACAGGCAGAGTGGACAGTGAGAGAGAGACAGGGAGAAAGGTCTTCCTTTTGCCATTGGTTCATCCTCCAATGGCCGCTGTGGCCGGCGCACTGTGCTGATCCAATGGCAGGAGCCAGGTGCTTCTCCTGGTCTCCCTTGGGTTGCAGGGCCCAAGCACTTGGACCATCCTCCACTGCACTCCCTGGCCACAGCAGAGAGCTGGCCTGGAAGAGGGGCAACCGGGGCAGAATCCGGCACCCTGCCCGACTGGGACTAGAACCCGGTGTGCCGGCGCCGCAAGGTGGAGGATTAGCCTAGTAAGCCACGGCGCCGGCCTCTCCTATTCTTTTCTAAAAACTTTATAGTTTTATATTTTACATTCAATTTTGTTATCTATTTTGAATTATTTTTGGTATAAGATGTGAGATATACCTTGAAGTTCTTTTTTGTTTGTTTGTTTGTTTTTTGGAACTATAGGTGTCCAACAGGTTCAGCACAATTTGTTTAACAGGACACTTTTCTTCCATTGAATTTCTTTTGGACCTATGTGTTTATTTCTATGGCCCATGTTCTGCTCCACTGATTTATGTAATTGTCCCCTCCCCAATAGCACATAGAACTGGTTATTGTTGCTGTAAGATAACAAGTCTGGAATCAGGTAGACTAATTCCTCTCATGCTATTTCTTTTTCAAAACTATTTCAGCTTTCTAATTTCTTTGATCTTCTGTGTACATTTTAGAATAATCTGTCTATGGCCACAAAAAGTTTCACCACGATCTTGATAGGAATTGCATTAAACTCAGATACAAATTTGGGGAAAATTGACATCCTTGCTATGTTGAATCTTCCAATCTGCAAACACAGTATGTATTCTCCACTTATTTAGAAATGCTTTTATTTCTTTAATTAATCTTTTATTACTTAAGTCTACAAGAAATTTTGTTAAAAGAAATTGTGTATTTTCTTAGACTTTCGCTTCAACATTTCATTTTTTGAGTGATTATAAAGGTAGTATTGTGGTTTTAATTTTGTTGTGTAGGTGCTCATTGTTATTATATAGAAGTACAAGCAATTTTTTGTGTTTCTATAATGTATCCTAAAACTTTGATGAACTTGCTTATTAGTTCTAGGATTTTTTAATAGATTCTTTGGAATTTCTAAATAGGGACATTTTATTTTTTTTTTCCTTTCCTATATGTGTAACTTTTCTTGCCTTATGTACTTGCAAGAATTTTAAGCCAGAATTTTTAATTTTAATTTATTGCATATGAATGGTAAAATTAGACAGCCTACCTTGTTCCTAATCTTAAGGAAAAACATTCATTCTTTGACTGTTTAGTATGTGAGATATAAGGGTATTTTGGTAGATGTTTTTCATCAAGCTGAGAAAGTTCCCTCCTATTCCTACTTTTCTGAAACTTTTTCATCATTAATGGGTGTTGACTTTTGTCAAATGCCTGTTTTGCACTGCTTCATATGATCTTGTTATTTCCTTCTTTAGCCTAGTTAATGTTTGATTATTATTGATTTTTAAATATTGAAACATTCTTGCATCTATAGATAAAACCCACTAGGTTGATCAAACCCACTAGGTCATGGTGTATAATGCTTTTATATATATATTGTTGAGTTCTATTTACTAATACTCTAAATAAAGGTTTTTTTAAGTCAATATTCATTAGTGTATTAGTCAGCTTTTTATAACTCCAATGAAATACCTAGACAAGCTATTCATGAAGGAAGGAGGCTTACTTTAGCTCATAATTTGGGAGCCTCACAGTACAAGATTGGGCAGCCTCACTGGTTTGGCATCTGGTACTGGCATTCTTGCTGGCACAGTCCCAAGGTGATAAGAAATATCATGTGGCAAGAGGGACAGTGTGTGGTTCTGTTGCTCCCTATAAAGCAATCACATTCAGTCATGGGGGATTCACTTTAATAACCTAATTCAATCTAATAATTTCCCAAAGGTCTCATGTCTAACCAACATAATCAGATTAAGTTTCCACCCTTTTTAGTACCATTATCACAAGACTTTGGGAAACAAGCCTTTAAAACCTGGGGCTTTGGGGTACACCAAAAATAAAATTCAGATCATAGCAACCAAGGAATTTTATTCTACTTTTATTATTGTTTATACTGTCTTTGCAACTGGAAAGTTTTCTATTTTTCTCTTTTTTTCTAGTTTCTTGAAGTGGGAGCTTGTATTATTGATTTGGCACTTTTTTTTAAGTTATGCATTTACTGCTATAAGCTTCCCTCATTGCACTGCTTTAGCTGTGTCGCTCAAATATGATGTGTTATATTTTCATTTTCACTCAGAAAATTCTTACGTTCACCTACCTTAAAATCTTTATCAGATAATTCTAACATTTTGAACATCTTGGTATTGATTGACATCTAGTAATAATCCTTTTTCATTCAGTCTAAGATCTTCTGTGTTGTCCTTGGAATAATTGATTTTCAGATTGAAACCTGGAGATTTATATTATGCTATAGACTCAAGCTTTCTATTTCACCTGGCAATTTCTCCATCTCCTCCTCCTCCTCCCCTTCCCTCTTCTCATCCCACTCCTCTTTGTTACTCACACACCCTGGCATGGGAAATGGCAGCATCACCTCATTATTGCCAGGTGGAGGCAGCAGGCCAAGTTCTCTGCTGAGCCTATAACAACACCTCTGAGTGGAGATGCCTTGTTACTGCTGGACAGAGGTGGGAGTTTTAGCTCCCTCTGTGTCCTCTACTGACCCTTGTGATAATCGCTCCATCATCACTGATGGTGAGGTTTGGCTGTCCAGTGAGCTTCCTCTGGTACAACTCTAGCGAGGAGGAGGACACTTCTTTGCTGGCAAGTGTCAATGCAAGTTCAGGTTTTCCATGTTGTCTCCACCAACAATGTGGGTGTGGTTGTTGCCAGCTAATGAGATGACAGCTGGCTGTCTCTACTTTCCTTTTCAGGTGCCATCTGGGAAGGGGTGTTTGTGATCTTTGTTACAACATGACAAATTTGGAAATGTAGGCTCCCCACTTGGCCTTTGCTGGTAGAGTTGAGAGACAATAGATTTTGTGATGATTAGCTGGAGTTGTTATTATATAATAAGATTAAGTTTCCACCCTCTTATACAAATATTTAGTCTTACCAGGCTATCCTTTTCCTGAGATGTTGGGGAAATTGTGTGTCTGCTTGTGCCCATTGGCACTTCCAGTTTTTCATTTTATTAAGTTTGGAACATATGCAGCAAGGAGAAAATCCAGGACCTTAACCACTGTATCATGCCTCAAGCTCTGTGGTTTATAATCAGTCTGCCCTTTTCTCTCCACCTGTCAGAGTCTTCTGTTTGTTTTATTTGTAGTATTCAGGGCTTCTACTTGCACACCTTGGGAGAAATAGGGATAAGTAAGTGGACTCTGTTTTCTCAGAAACAGAAATCTCATGTCCACTTATAGCCATGTTTACATGACAATTCTGTGGTCTATCATTTGAACATTTTACAAAAGTCCTATAGTGTTATACCAATTTGGAGACAGGCATTGTATTAGACAAAAGTTTCCACTGCAAAATTTAAAAATTAAATGATAGCCTGGATCAGCTTTGGAAAGTTCTTTATGTGATCCTTTCCAGAATGATAATAATATAAAATGAGTTAACTATTAAAATGTGCTACAAGTTAAGGCACCACAATTACAAGTAGAAGTTGTTGAAAGGGTAGGTGGTGTTCAGTTAATTGTGGAAAGATGCACAAACAAGGCAAAGACTGTCATGAAGGAAGACGTTTAGGCTCACAAATTCCCTAAAAATAGGACACAAGAGGTGAGGAAGTACAAGCAGCTCAAGATCACCCAGTTTGGCTTGCTTGCTTTCTTAAAAATATTCATTATTTATTTATTTATTTTTACTTGGGAGTCAGAGTGACAGAGAAAGGGAGAGACAGAAGGAGAAAGAGATCTTCCATCTGGTGGTTCACTCCCTAAATTTCACTGCGTTCTCAGGCACATTAACAGGGAGCTGGGGCTTAAACCAGTTCTCTGATATGGAATGCTGGAATCCCAAGCAGGGCTTAACTTGCTGCTGCACAATTTTGGGCCAATTTCACTGTGCTCTAGGGCATACATAGGCTCCGTCTCTAATTGTCTGATTCCTGATCTTGGGTGATTAGGGCAGGTGAAAATTAGCTCACACTGTGAAAGCCAAAGTAAATGGTTAGGGTGTGAACTCTGGATTGCTTGGTTTGTTCATGAAGGAAGAGTCTACAGAGTTGTCTGCTAGCTCTAGGAACTGCACATGCTGGGAGAGGCAATGTCAGAAAAGCCCCAGGTATTAAGGTGTAAATACAGAAAACAAAGAACATGATCAGTACCAGCTTGATGGACATTTAAATCAGAAACAGACTTTATTTAGAAAACACGTTGTAAGATTGCTATCATAGAGCACAAGAACCTTGATGGCACTTGTAAGTTGGATCTGGTAGATTCAGGTTAAAAATATCTGTGAGTTTTTTTTTTTTTAATAATTCATTTGAAAACCAGGAAGAGAGGGATCTTTCATCTGCTGTTTCACTCCTCAAATGCCCACAAATCCAGGGCTGGCTCAGGCTGAAGCCAGGGGCCTTGAACTCAGTCCATGTTCCCTTGTGGGTAGCAGGAATCCAGTTACTTGTGCCATCACCTGCTGCCTCTCAGAGTGACATTAGCAGGAAGCTGGATCAGAAACAGAGCCAGGACTTCCAAGCATTCTGATGTGGGATGAAGGCATCCCAAGATGTCTTAACTACTATGCCAAATGCCTCTCTCTCATGGGTTCTTTTATTGGGATTTGGTAATAACTGCAAAAGAAGTTGAGGGCTGGCACTGTGGCGTAGCAGGTTAAGCCACTGCCTGCAATGCCAGCATCCCATATGGACCCCGGTTCAAGTCCCGGCTGCTCTACTTCCTATCCAGCTCTCTGTAATGGCCTAGGAAAGCAGTGGAGGATGGCCCAAGTCCTTGGGCCCCTGCACCCTCATGGGAAACCAGGAAGAAGCTCCTGCCTCTTGGCTTCGGATCAGTGCAGCTCCAGCCATTGCGGCCAACTGGGGAGTGAACCAGCAGATGGAAGACCTCTCTCTCTCTCTCTTTCTCTCTCTCTCTCTCTCTCTCTCTTTCTGTCTCTGCTTCTTTTTGTGTAACTCTGACTTTCAAATATATCTTAAAAAAAAAAAAAAAAGAAGAAGAAAGGGAAAGGGAAGGGAATTAAAAAAAGTTGCCATGATATAAAATTAACCAAAGGTTAACCAATGAATTAACTTAAGCAAGAATATTATGATAAACTAAATGTAGCATAATGTATTGTTCAAGTAGTAATTCTAATCCTTCCTCAGTGGAGAATAGGTTAACCCTCCAGTCAAACTCTGGGTGTAGGTTTCTAGTGATGCCAGTACTGATTCCATCTCAGTGTCTCTCTTGTCTTCTTTTGAGTCAAATGCTAATTCCTCAACTCTGTTCCCAATATTCAACATCCTACACTAGATCGTATTCCCAGGAGTGGAATGGCTGGGTCATATGGTAGGCCTATATTCAGAGTTCTGAGGAGTTACCACTTGTTTTACTGCTTACACCCTGCTTTTCTTTTTTCTTCTTATTTTAACCAAGCAACCTCATTATGTAATCAACAAATTGATAGTTTTTAAGTGGTTGAATGGAAGAGAGATATCAAGAATATATTTTGAGAATCTAGATGCATGATCATCTTAAATCTGACTACAGAAAATTATTCTGAGTATATGATCTTAAAAACAAAGTATACAAATCTCATTCATCACTCATTAGTCATTTCTTTCACTAATAACATCAAGATAATGAAAGTTAATCACAGACATGTTAAATTTTCCACTTTAAGTTTTTTAAAACTTTTTCTGCTCTCTGTCATTTATCTAGTTTCTAGATAAATGTTTAAATTCAATAGTTGAGAGCACAGAACTAATGAGCCATAGCCTTAGAAGTGTTTTCTCTCTGGTGAAGTCCAATAAACTGTTGAAGAGTTACTGCCTCTAGGAATTAAAATTCTTTTTGCTAATGATTACAGGAAGTTCAAAATAGAACAGTTAGGTGTTAGCATTTCAGCAGGTTCATTTACCAAGGTATGGAAGAAAGGATGAAACCTATTTCGTTAAATACCCTTTGTCAATCATCATAGATGGGAAAAGGAGAAAAATACACTTTGGATAAACTAACATATTTTATAACCAATAGTATATTTATTTCCACATCTCAGGATTTAAGCAGAGATAGGATACTGCAAATAAAATAACATCCAATCTAATCATTTGCCATGTTCTCGATTAAAGTCTATATCTTTTTCATCCCCCACAATCTCCTTTTTAACCTTTAGAGTTTATCCTCTAAAAAAAGTCACTGTTTGTATGCACCCATGCTAGTAGATCTTTGTATGAATACTTTTATTTCAACTTTAGGGGAAGAAAAAACAAAAGAATTGCACATTATGTGGATTTGAAAGAATTTTTAATGCCAACATTAGCCATTGTAGTATCATACAAAGCATTTTTATTGCCCCTCCAAATCCTCCCTTATCCACAGGATATATGTTTATAGACCCCACTGGATAACTGAAGCTGTGCATTGAGCCAAACTCTATATGTGCTGCTTTTTTCCCTATATATGCATAGAAGCCCATGATAAAGTTTAATTTATAAATTAGGTACAATAAGAGATAAACCATCAGAACAAACAAGAAAGCAAAAGAATTACAATAATATACTGTAATAAAATTGTCAGCATCATGACTCACATCCTTTGGGCCTGTTATCAGGTAAAACAAGAGTTACTTGACACAAAGACTAGAATACTGCTGCAGTCTGTCTGATATCTGATATCAAAAACAGCTACTGAGAACAAATTGCCTGCAGGATACTCAAGAGAAACACTTACTAAGACTTGTGTGAAGAGTGGCTGAACAGAGCAATTACTCTTATGATGTAAGTTAGTTTGAATTGGATGGTGTACAAACGGTCTGTTTTGTCTTAGCCATTTGGAGCAACCTTGAACAATCCTTTGCTCTTCATCTATACATCTACACATTCCTTATGTCTACTGGAATATGTTTATTCCATTAATATACTTCTTAATATTAATCAGTTGCCTTCTTTTCAGTAGCCTTTCATTGACCATGCCCTTGATGGTATATGTAAAGAATTACCACCAAATCCAAGGTCATCTAGCTTTTTTCCTGTGTAGTGTAAGAATCTCAACTCTCTAATCACTTGGTCTTTCTGATTATCATTCCCACCCTAAGGCTATCTTGGGGCTCCACCATAAATCACCTCATTGGAATGAACTTAGAGGTGATAAAAAGGTTCTTCTTATGAGTAACAAAGGACATTCCTATTGCTTCAGAGATTGCAAGGATTTTTCAGGATTTTGTTCCAGGAATCAGGGATAAAGACCATATTTATTACCCCACAATTATGTGAGTTACTTGTTGAGTGTTGAACTAGCCTTGTATACTTAGGCTAAATCCCATTTGGTCATGTTGTATAATTCTTTGTATACATTGTTGGATTTTATATGATAATACTTTGTGGAGGAGATTTGAATCTGTGTTCCAAAGAGATATTAATCTGTAGTTTTCTTGTAACATCTTTTTCTGGTTTTGGCATTACAATAATTCTGGCTTCATGGAATGAGTTAGAATTTTTTCTGCTTTGATCTTCTGAAACAGATTATGGAGGATAGGTGTGACTTATTTTTAAGTGTTTGGAATAACTCACCAGTGAATCTACTGTGACTTTTTATTTTGGAAAATAATTATTGATTCTATTTCATTAATAGATATAGACTTATTCAGATCATATATTTCTTCTGTGTATTTTTTTTTTTTTTTTGGACAGGCAGAGTTAGACAGTGAGAGAGAGAGAGAGAGAGAGAGAGAGAGAGAGAGAAAGGTCTTCCTTTTTTTCCGTTGATTCACCCCCCAAGTGGCCACTATGGCCAGTGTGCTGCAGCTGGCACACAGCGCCAATCTGAAGCCAGGAGCCAGGCGCTTCCTCCTGGTCTCCCATGCGGGTGCAGGGCCCAAGGACCTGGGCCATCCTCCACTGCCTTCCTGGGCCACAGCAGAGAGCTGGACTGGAAGAGGAGCAACCGGGACAGAATCCGGCACCCCAACTGGGATTAGAATCCGAGGTGCCAGCTCTGCAGGTGGAGGATTAGCCTAGTGAGCCACGGTGCCAGCCTTTGTGTATGTTTTGAAAGATTGTATTTTTAAAGATATTTTATTTATTTGAAAGACAGAGTAACGGAGGGAGAGGAAGGGGAGGGACAGAGAGAGAGAGAAGAGAGAAAGAGGCTGAGTTTCCATCTGTTGATTCACTCCCCAAATGGTTGCAACAGTTGGGGCTAGGCCAAAACAAAGCCAGGAACCTAGAACTCTGTCCAGGTCTCCCATGTGGATGGCAGAGGCCCAAGAACTTAGAGCATCTTTGTTGCTTTCCCAGTAGCATTAGCAGTGAGCTGGATGGGAAGCAGAGCAGCTGGGACTTGATTTGACACTCATATGGGATGCTGGTATCACAAGGATGGCTTAACCTGCTACTCCACAACACCAGCCCTGAAAGACTATGTTTTTAAAACATGTATCTTTGGCCCATTAATCTACATTATTGTCTGTCTACTTTGTATTACTATAGCAAAAATGTTGGAGGCTTGGTAACTTTATAAAGCAAAGAGGTTTATTTAGCTCAAAATTCTGGAGATTCAAATGCCCATATCTAGTGATGGCCTTCTTGTTGGCAGAATCTTGAATCAGTGCAGGACATCACATGTTGAGGTAGTGATCATGTGTGTGTCTCTTCTGGTCTCTCTCCTTTTCATACATCCACCAGTGATCAGTCAGGGGGGCTCTATACTGATGATTTTATCTAATCCTAATCACTTTCCAAAGCCCCCACTTGTAAACATCATAGTCAGATTAAGTTCCCACTCTCTTAATACCTCAAAATGGGGATTAAATTTGAATACATGAAGCCTGAGTGGACACACTCAAACTGTTGCTGTTACAAAATTTGTGGGCATACAGTTGTTAATAGAGTTCCTTTGTTATCCTTTTAATGTCCTTGGGATCTGTAATAATGTCCCCTTTAATTTGTTTCCTTTCTTTTTTCTGGGTTAACCTTTCTAGAGGCTTATCAATTTTACTAAACTTTTCAAAAACTCAGCTTTTGATTTTATTGATTCTATTGGCCTACTGATTTGATTTTATTCATTTCTGCTCTAATTTTGATTTTTTTTAGATTACTCTGGATTTAACTTTCTCTCTCTCTCTCTCTCTCTTTTTTTTTTTTTTTAGTTACCTAGGGTGAAAACTTAGATTGTTCATTTTAGGTTCATATTCTTTTCTAATCTATGCATTCATTGCTATAAAAGCCCTTCTAAGCACTGTTTTCACTACAGTACATGGTATTGGATAAGTTATATTTTCATTTTCATCTGGTTCTAAATATTTTAAAATCTCTCTTGAGGTTTCCTATTTGACCCATGTGTTATTTTAAAGTATATTGTTTAATCTTTAAATAGTTATGGATTTTCCCTCTATTTTTCTGTTACTTGTTTCTAGCTTAACTCCATTTTGATCTGACAGGAGACATAATATGACATCTATTCTTTTAAGTTTGTAAAGATATGTTCTATGGTCTGGGATATGGTCTATTTTGATGAACAACCCATCTGAACTTGAGAAGAATGTGCATTCTGCTGGTGTGGGATGAAGTAGCACAGTTGATTTATGATGTTGTTGAGATCAACCATGTCAATATTTACATTTTAGCCTGCTAGATCTATGTTTGATACAGTGGTGTTGAAGTTTCCAGTGATAATAGCATATTCATTTATTTCTTATATACTTTTATTAGTTTTGTCCTCACACATTTTAATGCTTTGTTGCTAGGTACATACACATTAAGAATTGTTATATCCCTTTGGGAAATTGACTCTTTCACTGTTATATAATGCTTCTGATAACTTCCATTGCTCTGAAGTCGTTTTTTTCTGAAACTGATATAATTACTTCTACTTTCTTTTGACTAGTGATAGCTTGTATAGTAGTCAGGATCCGCCAAGGTAGCAGAACCAATGAAAAATGGGAGTATATACCCATTGATAAATCACTTAACAACAGGGATGCATCCTGAGAAATGCAGCGTGAGGCAAGTTTGTCATAGTGTAAACACCACAAGGTATGCTTACAAAAACCTGGATGTCTATGTTAGTCATGCAACCTCATGATAAACATGAGGCATATGAGACTGCTGCTGGTGTAACATGGCATGCCATTTTCCAGTAAATTTTATACATGACTATGTATATATATGCATGTATAAATATGTATACATATAAATTTTGTATATGAATATGTATATAGAAATATACACATAAATAAAATGATGAGTTAGTTCATGTAATTGTGGAGGCTGGTGATGTAGCTCCAATCCAAACCTGAAATCCAAGGAATCAGAAGAGCTGTATTTTAGGTTCCAGTTTGAGTCTGGAGGACCCAAACCTGGAGAGCTGATAAAACAAATCCCAGTAAGAATATGAATGTCTGAGCACTAAGGAGTGGAGGTTAGAAGTGTGTTGAGATGGTAAGTCTCAAGTCTGAAGATCTGAGAAACATAAATACCATGTCTAGAGCAGGAAAAAATGATGTCCTAGCTTAAGCAGGAGAGCAAAATTGCTCTTTCTATACCTTTTTGTTCTTTGCAGACTCTCAGTGGATTAGCTGATGCTCAACTACACTGATAAGAGCAATCTTCTTTACTCAGTCTACAGATGCAAATGCTGATCTCATCCATAAACATTCTCAAAGGCGTATCCAGGAATAACAATGTTTTACCAGCTATCTGGGCTTTCCTTAGTTCTACCAAGGTGACACATAGAATTAATCATAAATTGCTAAATTCTATTGATGATTTTCTTGTTACCTCTTCTAACACCAAGTGCTTTCATAAACCACAGAAAAGCTGTTTTGATCATCATCAGAGGAAGTTTTGTTGAGCCCCATGGCAAGGATCAAGCTATTGTGGGATCTGCCTAATGCTTTGGGCAGGACTGATGCTGTATCTATTCCTGCTTCGTTACACTGTTTGAAGGAGAAACTCAGAAGTTCCTTACCCATGTCCTAGAGTCGCTTGTCTCTTCTCCTCAGCTCGTCTCTGTTGCTAGTTAAGCACAAGAGGCCTCTGAACCCATTCAGCACCCATGCACCTCAGACTTAACAAGGATGCAATTTGTTGGTAAGAAGATGAAGACTTCCATTAGCATAGACCTACTCCCTGTCTATGTGTGTGGTGATTTAAATCTTGGATTTCACCACTGCGTTCTTGGGCTCAGGCTTTCCCAGCAGCTACTTGGACAGGTTGGACATTATAGGTTGGAAATGTTGGGAAGTTGTGTTCAGTGGAGTAAACTTGGACCATGGGGAGACGCGAACTCTTAGATATTTTTCTATTTTTTTATGACCTCTACAAGATATCCCACATGACCAAGCAATGCTACACTCCCCAGAAAGCTGAGACCAGCTAGGAAATACATACTCTGTTAGTTGTTCCCTCTCTTTTCCTTTCTTATTTTACCTCACTATTGTGTTCCTGGAATTGCACCACAAGAAAATATATAGAACATGAACTTCTGCCTAGAACCTAATTTTCTTTGGGAACCAAGGAAAGAGACTATGATTTTTCCTAACATAACTATAAAAGTATTATTTTGAAATTAGGTTCATGTACAATATTGATAAAAATAAATTTTAAAAACTGGAAAGAAGAAAAAAAGTTATTAGAGAACGTCATGTTAATAAATGAAAAAGACACGTTTTGGAATGATAGCCAAGGCATGGATCCAGGGTAGAGGAAAACAATGGAAGTCTGCATAAGGCGTGTGCCAGAACTAAACGAAATTTATAGATTTTCTGATGTCTGTTATTCTGAAAAAGAATATGAAGAGGGTTTTGCTATGTAGCTTTTAGTGTTTTAGCAATATGTACATAGAGAACCAAGCAAATAAAAAAGAAGCAGTTATTAATTTCAGCAAAGGCAAACAGTGCATCATTAAGGAAAATTAATCAGAACCCAATTTAGCTCAACAGAGAACAAGATTACATAATTACAGTAAATTGAACACTAACTATGGATTAACAAAAAGTTGTAGCAAATATAATGGGACATGAGTAGAAGGCATATTGTGTAAGAGAGCTAAATCCTCATCTTCCCACAGAGGAAGTCAGTGAATAATGCCCACAATGCATAAATGAAAAAAAGTTGCCATAAATGCATATTACTTAGAAATATAGTAAATTCTCCCTTACATGTAGGAGCTAAAAATTTAAAAACAAAAAGAGAGAAATGTCTGTGTATATCAGTATTGCTGCAAATGTAGTTTTGTAAAACTTTGCCTTATACCTTTGTCAAACCAAGAGTAAGAATGTTATACTACTATAGTTTTAATGATCTGTGATTACTTTAAAATTTACTGTATATGGGTGAAATTGTCATTTTTCCATTCAATTATTGTTTATAGCTGTTGTATATATTCCCACTAAACTAGGATCTTTCTGCTTTTTACTTGTTAAACTTCTTATTCGGTGAAGCATTAAGCCTTTTTACTGTAATGTAATTTAAAAATATGTTACCTCAAGACTTAAAAAATAAGGGAGAAGGAAAAAGGGTATGAGGGAGGAGGAAAGGAAGGTAGGCAGGAAGGAACTATCATTATGTTCTTAGAATTGTATCTACAAAACACATTGAATCTGTTAAAAATTAATTAAAAATTAAAATAAAAATAACAACAAAAATATAGTAAATCCATGATAAGCAATTCAAGGAGCTAAAAATGGTTGCCACTGGGACAAAGAATGTTGAGGATGATCCAAGAACTACAGCTTTTCATTTTAAGTATTCAGATACATTGACCACTATTTTTAGTCATCTAATTGAATTATGTTCTTTTCCTTTTTTTTTTTTTTAGATTTTTATTTATTTATTTATTTGACAGACAGAGTTACAGACAGTGAGAGAGAGAGACAGAGAGAAAGGTCTTCCTTCCGTTGGTTCACCCCCCAATGGCTGCCGCAGCCGGCCCTACGCCAATCTGAAGCCAGGAGCCAGGTGCTTCCTCCTGGTCTCCCATGCAGGTGCAGGGCCCAAGCACTTGGGCCGTCCTCCACTGCCTTCCTGGACCACAGCAGACTGCTGGACTGGAGGAAGAGCAACCGGGACTAGAACCTAGTGCCCATATGGGATGCCAGCACCGCAGTTGGAGGTGGAGGATTAGCCAAGTGAGCCACGTCGCCGGGCCCTTGTTTCCATTTTTGAAAATAAGCTTTATTTGTTAGAACATTTTAGGTATATAGTAAACTTGGGAAGATAATCCGTATAGCCCACACCGTTTCCTCTGCTACAGACATCTAGTATGGTACATTCCTTACAACTAAAGGACATACACTAGTACACTATTATCAACTGAAGTCCATACTTTATTTCTATTTCTTTCCTATTCTTACGCTTTTAATGTCCTGTTTCTGTACCTACCCTAAGTAGAAAGCTACCTAGAGTACCACATTATGCTTGTTTTGTCACCTTAGGCCCCCTTATGGCTGCTAACATTGCTTAGACCTCTCTTCATTTTCATAATCTTGGCAGTTGTGAGGAGTTCTAGTCAAGTATTTTGTAAGATGGTTTGCTCTTGGATTTTTTTCTGGTGTTTTTCTTGTGATCATTTGGGGGTTATGGTGTTTTTAGGTGTACCATGGTTCAAAATTGGTTTGTACCCACCAAAACTCATGTTGACTCTTGATTCCCAATGTCACACTATTGAGAGGAAGTGAGGGCTTTAAGAGGTGATTAGATCTTTTCAGAGAGAGGTCTTGTGGGATTGGATTAGTTGCTGCAAGAGTAGGTTGTAAAGCCATCCTGCCATCCCCTCAGTCTCTCACACAGGTGCTTCCTTCCTGCATGCACCCACTTCCCTTTCCTCTTCTCCACCCTGAACAGACACTGCACAAGACCCTTTACTAGAAGCTGGTGGAGCCACTCTTAGACTTCCACGCCCCTAGAAACATGAGCCAAAATAAACCCCTTTTCTTTATGACTTACCCAGTCTTAGGGATTTGTGTTATACCAACACAAAACAGACTAAGATAAAGGGGCATTATCATCACATGATATCCATATGCTTCCAACATAGCTTATCATTGTTGGTGCTGAACTTGACCATCTGTCTGGTAGAGTTTGACAGATTTCTCCACTATAAATTTACTCTTCTCCCCCCAGCCCCATCTCTTCCTGACTATACTCTCCATCAACTTTTTTAAAAGATTATTTATTTATTTATTTGAGAGTAGAGTTACAGAGAGAGGGAGAGACAGAGAGAAAGTCTTCCATCTGCTGGATCACTCCCTAAATGGCCACAATGGCCGGAGCTGGGCTTATCTGAAGTCAGCAGCCGGGAGCCTCTCCTGGATCTCCCATTCAGGTGCAAGAGCCCAAACACTTGGGACATCTTCTACTACTATCCCAGTCCATAGCAGAGAGCTGGATTGGGAGAGTAGCAGTCGGGACATGAACCAGCACCCATATGGGATGCTAGCACCACAGGAACATACCACGCCACAATGCCAGACCCTCTCCCTCAACTTTTAAACCTAGTCATGAGTCATGTGACAATAGTTTGTTCAATGATGGATCACATACAGGATGGTGGTCCTATAGGATTATAATAGATCTGAAAAATTCTTGTCATCTATTGATGTAATAGAAGTTATCATATCATGTGTTGGTGGGGATGCTGGTATAAACAAAACCACTGTACTGCCAGTGATATGAAAGGATAACACACACAATTATGCACAGTAGATTTATCTCACAATGGCAATAAGTGACTATGATTTATGATTAATCAGTTTATGTATTTTTTGTTTTGTGCTTTTTGTCACTATTTTAGAGTGTACTCCTTCTACTTATGAAAAAAAAGTTAACTGTGAAATAGTCTCAGGCAGCTTCTTAAGGAGATGTCTAGAGAAGGTGTTATCGTAGGAGATGACAAAATCCATGCATGTTATTGTCCCTGAAGAACTTCCAGTGGGACAAATTGTGGAGGTCAATGACAGTGATATTGATAAATCTGATACAGTGTAGGCCTAGGCCAATGTTTGTGATTGTGTCTTAGTTTATACTAAAAAATTAAAATAATTTTAATATAAAAAGCCTATGGAATAATGATATAAAGAAAGAATATTTTTACAGTTGTACAATGTATTTGTGTTTTGAGGTAACTGCTATTATAAGAGTTGAATTTTTTTTAAAAAGAGTTGAGTTAAAAATAATTACATTTATGAAGCAAAAAGTTACAGTAAGCTAGCATTAACTTATTATTCTAAAAATTTATTTATTTATTTGAAAGTCAGAGTTACAGAGAGAGAGAGAGCCTTCCATCCACTGTTTCATTTCCCAGATGGCCACAACAGCTAGGGGTGAGCCAGGCTGAATTAAGCAGTTAGCATCCACATCTCCCACAAAGGTGGTAGGAACCCAAGTACTTGGACCATCTTTTGCTGCTTTTCCAAGACCATTAACAGGGAGCTGGATTTGAAGTGATATAGCTGGAACACTAATTGGTGCCCATATGGGATGCCAGCATTATAGGCAGTGGGTTTACCTGCTATGCCACAGTTCTGGTCCCTCAAGTTATTATTGAGAAAAAAATTTTTGGTAAATTTAGTGTAGCCTATGAGTACAGTAACATCTTCTAGGTCTTCATATTCAACCCCTACTCACTCACTGACTCATCCAAAGAAACTTCTAGTCCTGTAAGCTCTGAACATGGTCAGTGCCTACCATGGATTAAGCTTGATTTGATTCCTGAATTCATGCAGGACTTTAAACTCCAAAGTCCTAAGTTAATGGTCCTAAGAGGAAAGAAGTTTAACTCAATTTTGATATTTAGGAGCAGAGCCTGTGGGAGATCCTCAGATCACTGTGGACATGCTCTTGGAACATGGTTTTCATGAGAAGATTCATTGTAAAGACCTGAGATGTCCCAACTGCTCTAGCTGCCTCCTGGCTTGTCGTTTAACCTTCCTCTGCATGGACTCTGCCATTGTCATCTGTTGCCTACATCAGAGGGTAAACCATGGGGCCATCCAATCTTGGAAGTCAACCTCCAAAACTGTGAGCTTAATTATACATTTTCTCTTTTATTTTAAAATGTGTTTTCATTTTTTTGAAAGATTTATTTATTCATTTGAAAGACAGAGTTATAGAGAGGTAGAGGCAGAGACAGTGAGAGAGGTGTTCCATCTGCTGTTTCACTCCCCAAATGGTTGCTCTCGGAGTAGACTAGGAGCACTTGGCTAAGTGTGTATTAAGTTGTGGCATCTAGGTTTGTGTGAGTTCTATGATGTTCACGCAAAAATGAAATCACCCCTCTATGCATTTCTCAGAAAGTATCCCCATCATTAAGCAACACATGGTTTTGTATACATGTGCTATTTTGATGGCATTTAGAGTTACTAAAAATAGGTTGGAATGTTTCAATCTTTCATTTGTGAATTACGTGATGCATTCCTAGAACTATGGGCAGCAGCATGCAAACATGCAAGAAAGGTAGCCAGAGTGAGCATAGGAGGGCAAGCACCCAGGGAGAAGCAGAGCTGCCTGTGGTGTGTCAGCATGAGCTGGAACAAAACTGTCATGGGGTTCAGGACTTGCTACAAATTGGAGGTGCCTACATGGGATAGACTTCTGTGAGTGGTGGTGTCTAAGGGCCCAGATGTGAGATGTGAGATTGACTAAGATCCCACAAAGCATTGAAGCAGACTGGTCAGAGACAGTTCCTAGGCAAGAGGTTTGGGTATCAGAAAGTTAGGAGGTCTAACTAGATAAGGAGATGGATAATGGTTCAGGAAATTGGGCCAGGAGTCTGAATAAGAGGGAGAGCACCTCTGAGGAAAACAAGCAAACAAAAGAAAATTTGGAGTAAAGACTTTTTGATTCAGACTGGAGGTTATTTCTAAAAACAGGAGCCAAGCTCAGTGTTGGCTACTTAGAGGTTTCTGCTGTAGTCCTTGAGGCTAGGCTGGATCTCTGGCTGGAGTGGGCAATGAGGAAGCAGTGTTTCTGATGTGGTATAAATTATATCTTGGTGACGTATGCCATAAAGTTTCAATAAAATGACGCAGTTAACATTTTATGTGTTTGATAAATTGAAGCTGGTATTCCTTCCATCTCCAGAAGTGTATAAGCCACTATTTTGAGCCAGAAGGAATAAAAAAGCCCATTTTCTTCTGGGATATTTTTCTAGAACTGATGGCCTCTACAACAATAATCAAAATTGCTTTCCCACATAGTTTTAGAAGAGACAGTGGAAGGTGGCAGTGCTTGTTGCCAGAACTCTGTCTAATCAAAATCACTCCTTCCAGGCTGGGACGTCATTCTTACGCAGCTGGGGGAACCTGATCCATTAGTAACCACCCCTCTCCTGCCTCTGTTTATCCAGCCATGAAAGTGACTGGGTAGAAGCAGCTGTTTATCTTCATGGGCGGGGTGGTTGCGGGAGAGCTGGCTGCTATTCCATTAAATGTTGAAATAGTTAAACCTTATACCCACCTGTCAGCTGTCCTAGAACTCGACAAAGGGGCAGGACTGTAAGATAAAGAAGGCCCAGAGTCTTTCATCAGAAGCTGCCATTTTAGTGAAGAATTGAAGCCAGGACACAGCCTCCGATTAGGATAACCAGGCGATATTGGGGAATCTCTCAGGGGAGTATCTGATTCAATCTTGGGGGTAGTAAGGCTTGTTGCAATAATGATATGATGAAAGAAAAGCAAATATGCACTCAGATAAAGGAGAGATTTTACTCAAGAGAGTTATTGGAAATGAGGAAGGGAGACAATTGCAATGGGAAGAATGTGTCAAACATAAGACCTGCAAACATGAAAGATCAGGCAGAAAGGGATTTTTTTTCTTTTTTTACAGAGAGGGAGACAAAGATTAGAAGGGAATAGCTATGAGGAGTGGAATGAGCATGCAGCGTGAGTGTTCTGTGGATCCAGGAATGGATTTTCTGTGTTTGCGTTCCCCTGGAAAGGCTGTTAGGAGGGACTATTCTACAGACCAATACTCAAGGGTGGGGCAAAGGTCAGGACCCTGCGATGGAAGAGAAGCCTGAATGAAAGTTGGCCAAGTTCTACGTTTGACCATATTAGGACAAACAGTTCAGCTAATCACTAAGACACAAATGATGAGAATCTGAGGGTCTGTGCACGACCTTGCCATACATCAACAAGTTAGGAGAGGCTTGGTAATGCTTCCCTAAGTCACAAAAAGAGGGATGGCTCTTGGCAGAAAGCCTTCTCTGGGAACACAAAGCATGCATGTATATCGGGTGATATTATTAATAGTAGCTATTTTTCAAGAATATAGGGCTCAGGGCAAGTTCATCATGATCAATTTCTAAAGTGATTCTGTTAAGCAAATCAAGTAGGTGTTCAACAGAGAGTGACAGCCACCAGGTAGGTAAAACGTGGCACATTCAAGAGGAATGGGTGTGGCTGATTCTAGAAGTAGGAGGCCACAAGAAGGCTGATGAAGCAATTCAGAAAGCTGTGTTCTCTTGGATCAAGGAGTGGCAGTCAAACACACAGGTAAATGATGTTTTGTGAGATGGAGTAAAGTTGCTGTAAAAGGCAATCCAGGTAGTGGAGCTATAAAACTACTGAAGAGGCTTCTTCTGAGAGAAAGGGCACCTCAGTCAAGACAGCAGTCAGAGCAGTAATCAGATCAAGAGGATGGGCACTCAATTTGATCAAAGACATCAAGTCTTTATATCCAGAAGGCCAAGAGGCAGAACTCCATAAAATAGATCATTTTGAGCCAGTTAGAAGACTATAAATTCTCTGTAATGCTATACTGCACCACCATGTTCATATTGTTGGTTTTTAAAAAATTATTGTTATTTATTCGAAAGCCAGAGTGACAGAGAAAGAGGGAAAGACAGAGAGAAAGAGATCTTCCACCTGCTCCTTCACTCCCCAAATGGTCACAACAGCTAGGGTAGGGGCAGGCCAGAGCCAGGATCCTGGAACTTCATCTAAGTCTTACATATGGAGGTCAGGATCCCAAATACTTGGACCATCCTTCACTGATTTCCTAGGTGCATTACCAGGGAGCTGGATTGGATGTGGAGCATCTGGGACTCCACCTGGTGCTCTGATATTGGATGCCACAGTCATAGGTAGAGGCTTAACCCACTGTACCACAATGCTGGCCCCTAAAATTATCTTTTAATTCCATTTTATGTGCACTTTTTGAAGTATCCTTATACATCACTCTAGAGATCGAATATCTCTTCAATAATTTTCTCTTTTAGAGGCAGCTTTATAGTTTTCTCAAAGGTATACTCCCATTTCCATCCCCAGACATGATCTCCAGAGAAATTTTCCTAAATATTGCATCTGATAAATGAAACTACATCTTCCTGAAAGTGTCCTCAAAATGAAGACTACATTTCTTTTAAAAAAAAGTAAAATGAATTTTGGCCAATATCTGTTTAACATAGTTAATGCCAGCAAATATTAATAATAAGCCAGTAGAGTTTGTTTTTGTTTTGTTTTGCTTGTTTCCATAGGTGAACTTGATTAGGAAACCATCCTCCTTCTTACCATTGGTTAGTTTTTGACAATGCTATAGATAAACTTTAATATTAATCTTTCTTAATAGACCCTCTGTCTGAGTCCATTTCCCATTGCCATAAAAGAATACATGAGACTGGGCACTTTATAAAGCAAAGAGGTTTCTTCTGGCTCATAGTTCTAGAAATTCAAGAGCATGGTGCTGGCATATGCTTGGCTTGTGGCTCTCTGGACCTCATGCCAGAGAGCAGCAGAACAGGTAGAACATGTGAACAAAGGAAACACAAGGGTAACCATGTTTTAAAACAACTTACTTTTGTGGTAACTAACCCAGTGACATGAGAAAGATATTAATCCATCTTAAAGGGCCCACTTACCAACACTGCTACATTGGTAACCACATTTCAATATGAGTTTTGGTGGGCACAAGTCACAACATAGACTCTACATTCATCTAACAGTTATCAAGTCACTGCAACATTCTGAGAAATGTACTGGGTACCAGGACTACAAGAATGAGTATGACAACACTTGTATGTCCAAAGTTTTCATTAAGAAAAAGATAAGCACCCATACAATAGTTCAATAATTTTATATCTATGTATACTATACTAATTTATGAATTAAGATCTGAGTTCTTTCCTGATTTATGATTGCCTCCCACCCCTGGCTTGTTTTGATATGGCTGGGAAACTACAAGCATTCTCTGTGTTTAAAGAAATGTTTATTTATATATTTGGAAGGCAGAGTTACGCTAAGAGGGGGAGACTAAGAGGGAGAGAGAGATCTTGGTTTACTTTCCAGATGGCCGCAATGACCAGGACTGGGCCAGGCTGAAGCCAGGAGCCTGCATCTCCATCCAGGTTTCCCATGTGAGTGGCACTTGAGCCGTCTTCCACTGCTTTCCCAGGCACATTATCAGGTAAGCTGGATAGGAAGTGGAACAGCCAAGACTTGAACTGGTGCACATAAGGAATTTGGGCATTGCAGGCAGTGGCTTAACCTGCTGCACTGCAGCACTGGCCCCCATTCTGATTTTTTAAAGGGTTGTACATAAACAATAAAGAAAATAAGACAGACACATCATGTGACCTGAAGAAGCACAAATATACCAGCTACTTCTTATAGAAAAAAAATTCCCTTACTCCTATTGTAGACCTATAATTATTCAATGAAGTCCCTCAAAATCACTTGCGGGCTTCATACGTTACTTTACATTCACATACCAGATGGGATCCTGGCATTGGTATTTTCACCAGATTTGGGTTATTTACCTGTTTGGTGGTTGACAAGCTCTGTTCCACACACTTTCCCTAAGACAGTTCCCAGAACACTTACCTGGGTTTACAGAGAATTTTAGCAAGGTCTTTTTTTCATTGACACACCTTACCCTGTGTATCATAGGATAGTCCTCTCATCTTATTTCATGCACCTTGACTGGGTGGCCCTACCTCTTATATAATAATGTTTTAGTTAATATAGCTAGTTCTTTGAAAGCCATGAAAACACATTTGCATACAGTCTATAAATTGATCCTAATTTAAAGGGGCCTAGGATTACTGCTTCACAGAGAAAGAAACTAAAGTTCGGGAGGAGTCAAATAGTTCAAGGTCATAGAGGATTTCTAACTCCTATTTCATTGTTCTCTTTCAACACCGTCTCCTACTTACTTTTTCTGATTCTCTGCTGAAACAGACTACACAGTCTATTCTTACTACCCAGTAGCAAAATTTCATTACATTCCATAAATCTGTTAGCTAAAGAATGTAATTCCTGTTTAACTTGAGAGCCTGTATGTCTTAAGGCAGACTTGTGTTACAATAATTCCTTTAATTTGCAAGCACTTTTTCACATATATTATGTACTTGAAATAAACTACATGCTAACTCCTACTTGGGTATAAATGGTGGAAAAAAGTATCTCTCTAGAGCATTATTCAACATAAAGCTCATGAAATAATTTGCAGAGGCACAAGGTTCATCTTGCCTAAGCAAATTAAACAATTTTGTTAACCCTGATGTCTTTTGTTAGAAGTGAAATTTATGATAACTGTATTGGCTCTGCACTACAGAGTACCCAGAAGTCTTTGTTTGCTCTCAGCTACAGCTATTTATACCCCAGGATGTTGATATTCTCCTACTTAATAAAAAAGTATTACAACTAAAAATAAATATAAATGCATGTGGGTATGCAAAGCCAAAGCAAAAGAACAGAACAAGGAATTATTTATATGTATTTTGGATATATTCTTCCTTCTTTCTAATAGTCTTTAATTTTTTGACCACTCATTATATTCAGAAGATATCATAAGAGATATAACTTGAATACATCTCTTTTAGATTGTGTATTTGTCCAGTCTCATTAACAGTAAGTTTGGATAATATATGAACTAATAGTCATGCCCCAAGAATATGCTATTTTAGAAACAAATTCCTGAGTTTTGTCAGCCAATAGAGAAGCTATTTGGGGCTAATAAGTAACATCAGCCAAAAGAGGGGCTATTTGGTACTAAGAAGCATTTTGAACAGAATATTGGAGGCATTCAAGTTCAGACATTTCTCAGTTCTTGGGAAGGATTGGTTCCAGGACCCTCTTCAGATACCAAAATCTATAGATGCTGACGTCCTTTAAGTAAAATGGTATAGTACTTGTGTATAGCCTATGCACACCTTCCCATACACTTTAAATTATTTCTAGGTTACAAATGATGACTAATAGGATATAAATGCTACATAAATAGTTATTATACTATATTGTTTGGGAAATTATAACCTAAAAATATCTAATTATTTAGTATAGATGCTTCTTTTTCAAATATATGTAGTTTTTTTTTCTATCTCATTTTGTGCAAGTTTTTTTTTAACTTTTATTTAATAAATATAAATTTCCAAAGTACAGCTTTTGGATTACAGTGGCTTCCCTGCCCTAATAACTTCCCTCCCACCTACAACCCTCCCATCTCCCGCTCCCTCTCCCATTCACATCAAGATTGATTTTCAATTATCTTTATATACAGAAGATCAATTTAGTATATATTAAGTAAAAATTTCATCAGTTTGCACCCACACAAAAACACAAAGTATACTCTTTGAGTACTAGTTATAGCATTAACTCACATTGTACAACATGTTAAGGACAGAGATCCTACATGAGGAGTAAGTGCACAGTGACTCCTGTTGTTGACTTAACAATTGACACTCTTGTTGATGGTGTCAGTAATCACCCGAGGGTCTTGTCATGAGTTGCCAAGGCTATGGAAGGGTTTTGAGTTTGCCAACTCTGATCTTATTTAGATAAGGTCATAGTCAAAGTGGAAGTTCTCTCCTCCCTTCAGAGAAAGGTACCTCCTTTGATGGCCCATTCTTTCCACTGGGGTCTCACTCACAGAGATTCTATTCATTTTTATTTATTTATTTATTTATTTTGCCAGTGTATCTTGGCTTTCCATGCCTGAAATACTCTCATGGGCTCTTCAGCCAGATCCAAATGCCTTAAGGGCTGATTCTAAAGCCAGAGTGCTGTTTAGGACGTCTGCCATTCTATGAGTCTGTTGTGTATCCCGCTTCCCATGTTGGATTGTTCTTTCCTTTTTAATTCTATCAGTTAGTATTAGCAGACACTAGTCTCAATTATGTGAACCCCTTGACTCTCAATCCTATCACTATGATCAATCGTGAACTGAAACCGATCACTTTGACCAGTGAGGTGGCCTTGGCACATGCCACCTTGATAGGATTGAATTGGAATCCCCTGGCACGCTTCCAACTCCACCATTTGGGGCAAGTCCGATTGAGCATGTCCCAAATTGCACATCTCCTCCCTCTCTTATTCCCACTCCTATATTCAACAGGGATCACTTTTCAGTTAAATTTAAACACCTAAGAATAATTGTGTGTTAATTAAAGAGTTCAACCAATAGTAATAAGTAGAACAAAAAAATACTAAAATGGATAAAGTATTAAGTTGTTCATCAACAGTCGGGACAAGGACTGATCAAGTCACTGTTTCTCATAGTGTTCATTTCACTTCAACAGGTTTCCTTTTTGGTGCTCGGTTAGTTGTCACCAATCAGGGAGAACATATGATATTTGTCCTTTTGGGACTGGCTTATTTCACTCAGCATGATGTTTTCCAGATTCCTCCATTTTGTTGCAAATGACTGGGTTTCATTGTTTTTTAATGCTGTATAGTATTCTATAGAATTATGTCCCATAATTTCTTTATCCAGTCTTCTGTTGATGGGCTTTTAGGTTGATTCCAGGTCTTAGCTATTGTGAATTGAGCTGCAATAAACATTAATGTGCAGACAGCTTTTTTGTTTGCCAATTTAATTTCCTTTGGGTAAATTCCAAGGAGTGGGATGGCTGGGTTGTCTGGTAGGGTTATATTCAGGTTTCTGAGGAATCTCCAAACTAACTTCCATAGTGGCTTGACCAGTTTGCATTCCCACCAACAGTGTGTTAGTGTCCCTTTTTCCCCACATCCTCGCCAGCATCTGTGGTTGGTAGATGTCTGTATGTGAGCCATTCTAACTGGGGTGAGGTGGAACCTCATTGTGGTTTTGATTTGCATTTCCCTGATTGCTAGTGATCCTGAACAATTTTTCATGTGTCTGTTGGCCATTTGGATTTCCTCTTTTGAAAAATGTCTATTGAGGTCCTTGGCCCATCTCTTAAGTGGGTTGTTTGTTTTGTTGTTGTGGAGTTTCTTGATCTCTTTGTAGATTCTGGTTATTAATCCAAATATATATAGTTTTTAAAGGGTTTATTTATTTATTTGAAAGGCAGAGTTAGAGAGAGGCAGAGACAGAGATAGAGAGAGAGAGGTCTCCCATCTGCTGGGTCATTCCACAGATTGCTGCAATGGCCAGAGCTTCTCTTTTCCGAAGCCATGAGCCAGGAGCTTCCTCTGGGTATCCCACGTGGTTGCAGGGACCCACGGACTTTGGTCATCTTCCAGTGCTTTCTAACAGAGAGCTAACAGAGAGCTGGATCAGAAGTGGAGCAGCTGGGACTTGAACTGGCGCCCATATGGGATGCTGCAACACAGCATTGGCCTCTCAAATATTTTTTATTGGTTTCAGGTTGGTTAAACCTGAAGATGCACAGCCCACAGGTATGGGGGACCAATTGTATTATAAAGATTTTTACTAATTAAAACCATGGCAGGGGCCAGCATTGTGATGCATTAGGGTAAGTCATTATTTGTGCCACTGGCATCCCATATGAGCACTAGTTCAAATCCTGGCTGTTCCACTTTCAGTACAGCTCCCTGATAATTCACCTGGGAAATCAGCAGAAGATGGTCCAAGTATCTGGGCCCCTGCCACCCATGAGGGAGACCAGAATGGAATTACCAGCTCCTGACTTCAGGCTGGCCCAGCCTTGGCCATTGTGGCTATTTGGCAAATGAATCAGCTGATGGAAGATCTTCCTCTGTCTCCCTCCCTCTCTCTGTAACTGCCTTTCAAATAAATGAATAAATATTTATAAAAATAAAATAAAACAAATGCAACATGAGAATAGCTTTTTTGAGGTTTCTAGGAAAGAGGATTTCATATACTTCCATGGTGAATTCCAAAAGGCTGGCCTCTTTCCACAGTTATTTTGTCAGATAAGAGAAACCAACTTTAGGATGCAGGTGAAGATATAAAGACAGAGAAGTAACTAAAAAAACAATAACAACAACAACAACAAAAATCATCTTTATCATGACATGTTTAAGATGCTGAATCCAGTGAGTCCTGAATCCCACACTGTATTTTTTAATTAATTAAAATTTTAATTATTTGAGAAGCAGAGAGACTGAGATAGAAAGAGACACATGGAGAGATACAGAGAGTTCCCATATGCTGATTTACTCCTAAATGTCCACAAAACCAGGAGTTGGGAACTCAGTCCAGGTCTCCAACATGTGTAGTAGGTACCCCATTACTTGATCTATCACCTGCTGCCTCCCAGATTATGCATCAGCAGGAAACTGAAATTGGGAGAAGAATCAGGCCTGGAACACAGGTGCTTTGAAATGAGACATGAGTATCTTAACTGCTAAGCTACATGGCAACCCAGTCTGTGCCATGGACTTAATCTATTCAACCAGTAAGTCTTCTTTATTGCTTAAGTTGGGTTCAGTTGGATTTCCACTACTTGCAACATAAAGTATTTTAAAATAACCACATAGCTTTTTTTTACTTGAATGTTCCCATCAAACTTTGTTAAGAAAGGACATCTAAACTAGCAGTTACAATCAAGATTTTGTAAGCTAGTGGCAGACTGGGCAAGCTGTAACCCATCTGTAAATTTCTTCCCTAATTAACTTCATTTCTGTCTGTGTGTAGTATAGTTTCATGTGTAATACATGTTGCTAATTGTGCTGAGAAATATGATCATTTCTGAAGAAACAGTAGGATTACAACCAAAGGCCCAAGATGCAAGGATGGTTTGAACACTCATTGCCCTACTTAACATCCGAGAAAGTTACAGAAGAGAGCTCATTGGTAACACACCTTAGGGTGAAAAGTAGAGAAGCCATATAACATGATACTCTTTTTGTAAAGTTAAAGACAAAATAAAAATATTACTTGATTACTATTTGTAAATGCACTAGGAATATGTAAAAAGGAGAGCAAGGGGGTTATGAAACATGATGCTGAAGGATGACTGCATTGGATTGGAGCTGATAGCCATTGCAAGCTTTTATCAAGGTTCTCACTTTTGTCTTTAGCAGTCTTTTACAGATATTTATTACTTTTAAAAAATTAATTATTGAATGATTTATGCATGTAATGAAATGATCATATGATTTTTATCCTTCATTATGTTGATGTGATATATTGCGCTTATTGATTTGTGTTTGTTGAACCATCCCTGATCCCTGGGATAAATCCTACTCAATCATGATGAGTGATCTTTTTGATATATTGTTGGATTCAATTTGACAGTATTTTTTGAGAATTTTTGCATCTATACTCAACAGAGATATTAGCCTATAGTTTTCTTGTTGTTGTGTCCTTGGCCTGGTTTTGGAATCAAATGATGCTCTGATAGAATGAGTTTAGAAGGATTCTCTCCCATTCAATTTCTCAGAATACATTGAGAACAATGGGTGTCAGAATGGCCATTATCAAAAAGACAAAATAGAACAAATGCTAATAAGGATATGGAGAAAAGAGAACACTTATACACTGTTGGTAGAATGCAAATTAGTGCAGCCATTACGAAAAACAAATTGGAGGCTCCTCAAAGAACTAAAAATAGAACTACCACATGACCCAGCTATACCACTTCTAGGTATATATCCAAAGGAAATGAAACAGCATATGAAATTAATTACTGCATTCTTATATTCTTTGCAGCACTATTCAGAATAACCAAGGTATGGAATCAACCTAGATGTCCATTGATGGATATATACACAATGGATATATATGCAAATACACAATGGAATATTATTCAGCCATAGAGAGGGATTGAAATGCTGATGTTTATAGCCAAAAGGATGGAACTGGAGATAATTATGTTAAGTAAATAAGCTAGGCACAAATACTACAAATTCTCTCTCATATGTGAAAGTTAAATAGTAATAGTTGATCTGAACTTAAAATAGCAATTACTGGAGGCTTGGAAGGTTGGAGGTGGGGGAGATTGCATAACTGTTATCAAAGCACAATCTGGGGGCCGGCGCCGTGGCTCACTTGGCTAATCCTCCACCTGCGGCGCCAGAATCCCATATGGGCACCAGGTTCTAGTCCTGGCTGCTCCTCTTCCAGTCCAGCTCTCTGCTGTGGCCCGGGAGTGCAGTGAGGATGGCCCAAGTGCTTGGGCCCTGTACCTGCATGGGAGACCAGGAGGAAGCACCTGGCTCCTGGCTTCGGATCGGCGCAGCTCCGGCCATAGCAGCCATTTGGGGGGTGAACCAACGGAAGGAAGACCTTTCTCTCTGTCTCTCCCTCTCACTGTCTGTAACTCTACCTGTCAAATAAATAAATAATCTTTTAAAAAAATAAGCACAATCTGGTGGAGGTAACAGGTGCATTTATAATAATGGATTATATACTGTATAATCCAGTTGAAAGAGAAGAGCTGGTAGCTTCAAACACAATGAAAAGGTAAGATGATGGGAAATCTAGTGTCCTGATATGATTGCCTTATGCTGTATGTATGTGTTGACACATTACACTATATACCATTGTACATTTCTAATGTAAAAGTATCATATGTTAATCCAAAATTTAAGAAAATATTTTTAAATACTAATTACATGAAAATTTTTAAAAGAACAGAGAGTAAATGTATCTAAAATATATTCATATTTTTAGTTTCCTTTCTGGAATTAAATAATCTAAAAAATTAAGGGGCTTAAGCAGGACATATGTTTCCAAAGAACTTTTCAGATCTCTCATCATTTCCTGGTATAACTCTGCCTTCTTCACAGACAGGATAAAGCCTTTTCATTCATTTGCTTGCTTGCGTATCTTTGAATGTGACTAGCAATGATTAATATAGCCATTAATCAAATTCATCAGATCAAATTCCCTGTTTCTTTCCTGCTCTACTGTTTCCCAGTGGGCCATGGAATGCATTTTCAGTGATGAATGTTTTTTTATTTTATTTTTATTATTTTTATTTATTTATTTATTTATTTTTTGACAGGTAGAGTGGACAGTGAGAGAGAGAGAGACAGAGAAAAAGGTCTTCCTTTTGCCGTTGGTTCACCCTCCAATGGCCACCATGGCTGGTTCGCTGCGGCTGGCGCACCCCGCTGATCCGAAGGCAGCAGCCAGGTGCTTTTCCTGGTCTCCCATGGGGTGCAGGGACCAAGCTCTTGGGCCATCCTCCACTGCACTCCTGGGCCATAGCAGAGAGCTGGCCTGGAAGAGTGGCAACCGGGACAGAATCCGGCACCCCGTGGGGACTAGAACCCGGTGTGCTGGCGCCGCAAGGCGGAGGATTAGCCTAGTGAGCTGCGGCGCTGGCCCTGAATGTTTTGAAATCGCTTTATTTTTTTAATTTATTTATTTGAAAGCCAGAGTCACACATACACACATGGAGGGAGAGATCTTCCATCTGCTGGTTCATTCCCCAAATGGTTGCAACACCTGGGGCTGGGGCAGGCTAAAGTCAGGAGTCAGGAGCTTCTTTCAGATTTCCCATGTGGGTGCAGGGGCCCAAGCACTTGAGCCATCTTCTGCTGCTTTCCCAGGCACATTATTTGGGAGCTGGATTGGAAGTGGAGCAGCCAGGTCTTGAACTGGTGCCCATATGGGATGCCAGCGTTGCAGCAGCAGCTTTATCCACTATGTCACAACACAAGCCCCTGAGATTACTTTTTAAAAAAAGATAAAAGATTTACTATTAATTTGAAAGGTATAGCTGCAGAGAGAGAGCGAGAAACAAACACACACACGCACCGAGAGAGAGAGAGAGAGAGAGAGAGAGGAACAGAGAGAGAAAGAGAGAGAGATCTTCCGTCTGCTGGTTCACTCCCCAGAATGATCACAACAGACAGGGCTGGGCTAAGCCAAAGTCAGGATCCAGAAGCTTCATCATGTCTCCTATGTTAGTTGCTAAGACTCAAGTACTTGTGCCATCTTCTGTTGCCTTCAAGGCACATCAGCCAGCAGGGAGCTGGATTGGAAGCAGAGCAGTTAGGACTCTAATAGGCACTCCAGTGTTCTATGCTGTCATTGCAAGCTCTGGCTTAACTATCTTTCCCACAATGCCTGTCTTTTTTTTTTTTTTTTGGCAATACTTTTTTTTTTTAAATTTATTTAATGAATATAAATTTCCAAAGTACAGCTTATGGATTACAATGGCTTCCCCCCCATAACTTCCCTCCCACCTGCAACCCTCCCCTTTCCTGCTCCCTCTCCCCTTCCATTCACATCAAGATTCATTTTCAATTCTCTTTATATACAGAACATCAGTTTAGCATATATTAAGTAAAGATTTCAACAGTTTGCACCCACACAGAAACACAAAGTGAAAAATACTGTTTGAGTACTAGTTATAGCATTAAATCACACTGTACAGCACATTAAGGACAGAGATCCTACATGAGGAGTAAGTGCACAGTGACTCCTGTTGTTGACTTAACAAATTGGCACTCTTGTTTATGGCATCAGTAATCAACCTAGGCTCTTGTCATGAGTTGCCAAGGCTATGGAAGCCTTTTGAATTCACCGACTCTGATCATATTTAGGCAAGGTCATAGTCAGAATGGAAGTTCTCTCCTCCCTTCAGAGAAAGGTACCTCCTTCTTTGATGACCTGTTCTTTCCATTGGGATCTCACTCGCGGAGATCTTTCATTTAGGTCATTTTATTTTATTTTTTTTTTGCCAGAGTGTCTTGGCTTTCCATGCCTGAAATACTCTCATGGGCTTTTCAGCCAGATCCACATGCCTTAAGGGCTGATTCTGAGGCCAGAGTGCTGTTTAGGACTTCTGCCATTCTTTGAGTCTGCTGTGTATCTAGCTTCCCATGTTGGATAGTTCTCTCCCTTTTTTATTCTATCAGTTAATATTTGCAGACACTAGTCTTGTTTATGTGATCCCTTTGGCTCTTAGTCCTATCATTATGATCAATTGTGAACAGAAATTGATCACTTGGATTAGTGAGATGGCACTGGTACATGCCACCTTGATGGGATTGAATTGGAATCTCCTGGTATGTTTCTAACTCTATCGTTTGGGGCAAGTCAGCTTGAGCATGTCCCAAATTAAACATCTCTTCCCTCTCTTATTCCCATTCTTATATTTACCAGCAATCACTTTTAAGTTAAGTTTCAACACTTAAGAATAACTGTGTATTGATTACAGTATTCAACCAAAGGTATTAAGTAGAACAAGCATAAAAAATACTAAGAGGGATAACGTATTAAGTTGTTCATCAACAGTCAGGGCAAGGGCTGATCAAGTCACCGTTTCTCATAGTGTTCATTTCACTTTAACAGGTTTCCTTTTTGGTGCTCAGTTAGTTGTCACAGATCAGGGAGAACATATGATATTTTTCCCTTTGGGACTGGCTTATTTCACTCAACATGATGTTTTCCAAATTCCTAACAGGGATCACTTTTCAGTTAAAGTTTAAACACCTAAGAATAATTGTGTGTTAATTACAGAGTTCAACCAAGAATACTGGAACAAAAAAAAATACTAAAATGGATAAAGTATTACATTGTACATCAACCGTCAGGACAAGAGCTGATCAAGTCACTGTTTCTCATAGTGTCCATTTCACTTCAACAGGTTTCCCCTTTGGTGCTCAGTTAGTTGTCGCAGATCAGGGAGCCCATATGATATTTGTCCCTTTGGGACAGGCTTAGTTCATGCAGCATGGATTCAATCCTGTTGATTTCTTCTCTGATTTTAATTATTTCTCTTCTCCTACTAGATTTGGGTCTGGTTTGCTGCAGGTTTTCTAGATCCTTGAGATGCAGTGAAAGGTCATTTATTTGGTGCCTTTCTAATTTTTTGATGTAGGCACCTATTGATATAAACTTTCCTCTTAACACTGCTTTTGCTGTATTCCATAAGTTTTGGTATGTTGTGCTGTTATCCTCATTTACTTCCAGAAAGTTTTTGATTTCTCTTTTAATTTCTTCTATGACCCATTGTTCATTCAGAAGCATGTTGTTCAATCTCCATGTGTTTTCATATGCTCTGGGGATTCCTGAGTTGCTAATTTCCAACTTCATTCCTTTATGGTCTGAGAAGCTGCATGGTATGATTCTAATTCTTTTGAATTTGCTGAGACTTGCTTTATGGCCTAGTATGTGGTCAATCCTAGAGAAGGTTCCATGTACTGCTGAGAAGAATGTAAATGCTTTCTGTGTAGGATGAAAAGTTCTGTAAATATCTGTTAGATCCATTTGGGCTATAGTGTTGTTTAAATCTACTGTCTCCTTGTTGATCTTCTGTCCTGTTGATCTGTCTAGTTCTGAGAGTGGAGTATTGAAGTCCCCCAGTACTATTGTATTGGGGTCTAAGTCTCCCTTTAAGTCCCTTAATAGATCTTTTAAATAAACTGGTGCCTTGTAATTAGGTGCATATATATTGATAATCATTATATCTTCCTGTTGAATTGATCCCATGATCATTATATAGTGCCCCTCTTTGTCTCTCCTAACAGTTTTTGTGGTAAAGTTTATGTTGTCTGATATTAAGATGGCTACGCCCGCTATTTTTTCATTTCTGTTGGCATGGTATATCTTTTTCCAGCCTTTCACTTTCAGTCTGTATGAATCTTTGTTGGAAAGATGTGTTTCTTGTAAGCAGCAAATAGATGGGTTTTGTTCCTTAACCCAGTCAGCCAGTGTCTTTTAACTGGACAGTTCAGGCCATTAACGTTCAATGTGACTATTGATAAGTAGTAACTTTGCCCTGCCATTTGCCAAAGATATTTTCTGATATATGTTTTGAACTTCCTGTGATCTTTTGCTGTGAGGTTTCCTTCCTTTACCTTCTTTCATATTGATGACCGTGTTTCTGTGTGTAACACATCTTTTAAGCATCTTTAGCAGGGCTGGACAAGTGGGGACAAATTCTTTCAATTTCTGTTTGCTATTGAAAGGTCTTTATTTCACCTTCATTCACGAATGAGAGCTTTGCAGGGTATAATATTCTGGGCTGGCAGTTGTTCTCTCTTAGTACCTGGGCTATGTCTTGCCATTCCCTTCTAGCTTGTAGGGTTTCTGAAGAGAAGTCAGCTGTGAGTCTGATTGGAGATCCTCTGAGAGTAATCTGACATTTCTCTCTTGCACATTTTAGGATCTTTTCTTTATGTTTCACTGTGGTGAGTTTAATTATAACATGACGTGGTGAGGATCTCTTTTGGTCATGTTTATTAGGGGTTCTATGAGCTTCCTGTACTAGGATGTCTCTGTCCTTCTCCAAACCTGGGAAATTTTCTGCTAGTATCTCACTAAAAAGGCCTTCTAATCCTTTCTCCCTCTCCATGCCTTCAGGAACTCCTAGAACCCAAATGTTGGGGTTTTTAAGAGTATTCTGAAGATTCCCGACAATATTTTTTAGATTTCTAATTTCCTCTTCTTTTCTTTGGTTTGACTGTATACTTTCCTGTTCTCTGTCTTCTAAGTCCGATATTCTCTCTTCTGCTTCACCCATTCTGTTTGTAAGGCTCTCTAATGTGTTTGTCATTTGATCAATTGAATTCTTCATTTCATTATGATTTCTCATCACTATCACAGTTTCATGTTCTACTAGTTGTTTCGTTTCATTTTGATTCCTCCTTAATATTTCATTTTCACGAGAGAGATTTTCTATCTTGTCCATTAAGGATTTCTGTAGTTCAAGAATTTGTTTTTGAGAACTTCTTAATGTTCTTATCAATTTTTTGAGATCTGCTTCTTGCATTTCTTCTATCTCATCATCTTCATAATCTTGAATTGGGGTGTCTATTTCATTTGGGGGCGTCATAGTGTCTTCCTTGTTCTTGTTACCTCGGTTTCTGCATTTGTTGTTTTCATATTGGAGATATTCTTTGGTTTCTTCTCGTTATACTGTGACTCTAGATTAAGTGGACTGTCTGTTTTTGATGGATCCTTAGAGGCTGTGATGGGTGTGGCCAGAGAGCTCCGTTTGGTTCTTCAGGGTTATGGGTGTGCCAAAGGTGACTCACCCAGATTGTTCTCCTGCTTACTTGCTCTCTCTCTCTCTCTCTCTCTCTCTCTTTTTTTTTTTTCTGACTCAGTTGGGAAGTAATTCCACACAGCTGAGTGGGATTGAGGGTAGCTATTGTATGAAATCTGGCCTCTGTGGGTATTTGTCTGGTTACCCCTGGGACCACACAAAGAGTTTATGGAGCCCTCAGTGTGGTCTCAAATTTCTCAACAGTCTCTCACCAGTTTGCCCAAGTTACCGAATTTGTGTACTCCGTGAGTTCTCTCGCCCTCCCCTCAGATTTTCACAGTCTCAGTTAGTTAGCTCCTCACTTTCACTAACTAAGTCTTAACCTCCTGTTATTTCTTCCCACCAGAGTCAGGTTTTTCTGCTTGGCTAATGGCCGGCGCCTCTTTACCTACGTAAAATGGCACCTGCTCTTTGTCTTGCTCAGCTTTGTAAAGGTGAGTGGAGAGAGAGGCTAATGTCCGTGCTGGTTCCCCTTATTTGTTCGTTTTTTCTCTCCTCCAGTCCACCTGGTGAACTTTCCCCAGTGGGGCTTTTGTTCCCTCTAGGCTCTTTCTTCCTTTCCCCGCCAATGTCTTGGGTTACCGAGGTTTTTATCTCACCTCCCCTTCCAGTGCTGGCACACAGACTCTGCGGCGCGGCTTCTGCTGCGGCGTGGCTCCCGCGGCTCAGCTTCCATGCGGTGGGCGACCTTGCTCTCCCCGTAGGTCCTCCGTGTCACATCCACTAGATCCAGGAGAGTTTCCTCTGCAATTTTTCCTGAGCCTTTTCTTGTGGCTACAGTAACTCCACTTTTATTAAACTATCTTTTCCTGGACTATCGGTGCAAGCCCTCACTATTCCGCCATCTTGGCTCCGCCCCTGGCAATACTTAAGTAGTCATCTTAGTCTTTTAATTTGCAAATTTTAAATTTTAAATATCTTGTATGTGTCTTCAAATGTAAGCTCAGAAAACATCCTAAAACAATTTGAACCAAAAGTTTTGATGAAACTAATCAGCCCAGTTTGATTGTCTAGGGTTCTACCATCTGCCTACCCTAGAGATGGTGCAGGGATGTTTTTGTTGGTGATTGGGTTGTTTTCTCCTTAGTGTCCAGAGAAAGTCTAAGAGGCAAAGATACAAACAGGAGCAGAATATATAAAAGCTGTAGCCTGAAACCAAACTTCACCCATCAATATTTCTACATAGGTTACAGATCATGAAGTAAGCTTTCATGAGGGATTGTAATCAATTCAGCAGTGATTTCTTTGAGTGAAACAGATAAGTTTATATGGACATTCATACCCACACATTATGTATAGCAGGAATCACCTTCTGATTCTAATCTTGAACTAATAATTCTTTTTTCAGGGACCAAAATACCAAAATTCCTCCCATGAGGTGCTCAGGCCCAAATAAGTTGATCTTTTTTTCAGATCTGGAGAGTAAAGGATCCCAATTCTTTCAGTTGTCATAATCTCATAAGGGAATAGTTATAAAGTAACTTTATACATTTTAGGCAAAGAAATTGCAGACTTGAAACTTCTCTTTTGATACCCAAGAATGAAAATTACTCTCTTCATTTCATTTATGAAATAGTTACTGTTCCTTTAAAGCTAACTTTAAGTTTACTTATCAGTGGTGAAATCATTTTTCTCTTATGAATTAAGCATAAAGTTGTTGAGCAAAAAAGTAGATTCTTGCTGAGAAATGTAGGACGTACAGGAAAGACCTGTAGAGTGTTATGACTTGGTTTAACCACTAAACACTAATACAGTTCCAACAATAACTCTCATTAGAGGATTTTATTCCTTTTGAAATACACATGAGAGGTTTGGATATTTTCTTCATATATCATTTGAGTTGGTTATTTTATTTAAAAATATTTACAGTTCAGGTACATTCAATCCTTTAAAATTGGTGTTTGAGAATGACAATGAGAATTTAATTAAGTTAAATGTAGTCTATTTTCTCACTTGTAGCCTGTGTGTATCGAAGTCTTAGCATGAATAAGAGAACTTAAAATTGAGAAAAGTGTTCCAGATGTGTACTGAAGAAAATGTAAAGTCCTTTTCAGTATGTCTAGTTAATAGACGTGAATAATAGACTTGTACCTGCAGAGCATGAATGGGGAAAGTAGCTTATAAGAGGTGTGGGAGCAGGATCACCAAGGGTCTCATGGGTGAGAAATAGAATGTTAAAACTACTCTATGGTAAGGAAACCATAAGAATAAGGTGAATACTGTGTGCTCTGATGCCAGGGAGAGTTAACAACCTAACAGCAAACACCTTCAACAGGCATGCAGAAATGCTCTCAGCCCACTCTGTAATGTATTCCAAGACTGAGTCATGGTGACCCTACCTACCAACTTTGAATCCTGATGAAAATACAACTAAAGGGCTTTGCTATCCCTGAAACTGGTTTCTTAGGGGGTGGGGGAGGGGGGCTTGAGGTTAAATGTAAAGTTAGAGAAGCCCTAAGCTTAGACACCAATAGATAATGACCTGAGACCCACCCACCCATCAGCATTTTTGTAAGTTGCAGCACAAGGTCTGTGGCTTCTTAAGCTAGCCATGACTCCTGGCAGCCTCCCTTCATGGCAGTTGTTAGATAACCTCACCTCAACTGACTTCTTAGCATTGTTGAAATGGAATAACATGATTATGTTCAAGTCAACTTTCTTGTTTCACTGTGGGGGTTATCTTTTGTTCCTAATCAGTCAGTTATTAATTAGAAGTATTGTACATTAAAAGTGACTTAGGAAGGATCTTCCACACTAATAGGATTTGTGTTCTTTTATTGAAAAGTTAGATCTTTTTATTTGCAAGACAGAGAGAAGGAGAAACAGAGAGAGAGAGAGACAGAGAGAGAGAGAGAGATCTTCCATTTGTTGGTTCACTCCCCAAATAATTGCCTCAAATGGGTGGCCAGGGTTGGATCAGGCCAGGAGCCTGGAACTCCATCTGGGTCTCCCATGTGGGTGATAGGGGCCCAAGTACTTGGGCCATTTTCCACTGCTTTCCCAGGTGCATTAGCAGGAATCTGGGTTGGCAATGGAGCAGTCGGTAGCGACCAGTGTCACAGGCAGCAGCTTAACCCACTGTGTCACAATACTGGCCAGCCAGAGTTTGTGTTCTATACATGTTCAAAATGCTTTCCGTATGCCACACTGCAACACTTAGTGCTTCAGTGGGGGATGAAATAGAAATATTTTTCAGGGATTAATGAATCAAAGCCATTAAGACTTTGGGTGGTTTCATGTATTTCTGGCTTTCCAGGATTAGTATTAAGTAAATGGAAGAAGATCCCTTTGAACTTGTAGGAAAGACTGAAATGATCTGGTGTGGGCCAACTGACCACAAAGAATAGATACTGTCATATATGCTGAAAATGAGATTAAGAGGAGAAACTTAAATTTCTTCAAAGAAGGAAAATCTTTGTTTGCTGGTAATGATGATGAAACCATCCTTACAGCCAAAGTTTAAGGAAATAGAATATCTTAGGAGAGTGACCATTAGTTACTGATAAAATGAATGTTTTCTGGCAAACAAGGCCCAAGTATTTGATATTTTGTATTTTCATAGGAAAATACTCATTTCTAGATTACAGTTGAGTTTAGAAAGACCTTTGTTAAAGCTAAGTGCTTTCAACCAAACCTTGGTGTGTTATTTTGATTTAAAAAATATAGCCCCTCAGGTAAAATTTAAATATATTTTCCAAAGAAGTCATATTAGTTTATTTTCTAGCAAATTCAAACAATTGCTCAGAAGTACACTCATCAGTATTAGCAATTATTGTTAATAATGGCGATTAAATATTTAGATGAACAATAAGTACAATTATTTCCCTTTAAAATTTACTTTGTAATCAGGCAAGCATACTCTCCCCACCTGATATTAGACTGTGCACTGGTGAGTGAACATTTTTTCATTTAATATCCTTATTCACATTTTTCTTGATGCTTATTTGTATATTTCTATTGATGTAATAGTTTGCAAGAAAAAGAGCTCATGTCTGTGCCTGAAGGTGGAATCTTATGAATATGCAAATAATGTTTTGAATGTGATGAAGTTTTTCTTTGGAATGGAAGTGTGCCCTCTTAAGTTATATTGAATATTAGACATAGCTTAGGACACAAAGCACACGAAGACTTGAGTTTTTAAAGAAAAAGTATCTGAGAAATAGTTGCTTTCTGGTTATAGAAAATGCTGTATTGTTGAATCTGGGCTTCTCAATTTAGGTTAATGCTTTGTTGTAAGAATAAAAATAACTGCCATTTAATTTTTATTGTATAGAAGAGTAGTGAACCAGTAATATGAAAAGATGTATGGATTGTCCGCCCTCTATGTTATAGTGTACTTCTTAAAATGCAAATTCTGGGGCACAGCTTTTAACAGTTTTAATTTAACCTGGTACAATGTGTCCAGATGGCTTAAAAATGTTCCTTTGGTGAACTCTACAGAATAAACTGATTTTTATAGCAACTTGTGCTATAAAAATATTCTACTGATGTTCAATTTCAGCTCTAGATAAAAAAATCTTGCACACAAACCCCAGGAAAGTATCAGGTTGGGAACTTAGCCAGACAGCAGCCCTGGCCTCTGAAGCTATTGTCAGTGTCTAGACGGGCTGATCATGCTTCCTGTTCAGGGTTAGATCAGCCCTCAGCTGGAGACAGTGCCTCACCTTCACCTTTCCGCCAGACTCCAAGCCAGTGGTTCCCAAACTTTTGTTGGTATCAGAAACACCTGGGGTTCTTGATAAAAATACAAAGGCCCAAGCCCTCTCCTAACTCAATGAACCTAGACCACTGTGTTCTTTTTTGACTTTCTGAGGTTCTGATACACACCAACATTTGGGAACCACTACACTAAACAAAAGCTTAAAAGAAAATATCAGGAGAGTGAATGGAAACCTATGAACAGGTCAAGCAGTTTTCATATATTTGAGGTATGGCTAGAGTTAAGTAGAATAATACATTTTTAAAATATTTATTTATTTATTTGAAAGATTTACAGAGAGAGAGAGAGAGAGAGATCTTCTATCCACTGGTTTATTTTCCAGATGGATGCAATGGCAGGGGCTGGTCCAGGAGCATCTTCCAGGTCTTCCACATGTGTAGCAGGGACCCAATCACTCAGGCCATCTTCTGCTGCATTTCCCAGGCCATTAGCAGGGAGGTGAATTAGAAATGGAGTAGCCAGGATTCTAACCAGGACTCATATGGGATACCAGCATCACAGGCAGAGACTTTTCTTGCTATGCCTCAATGCCAGCCCCCTAATAGAATAATATTTTTAATAAAAGAAAAAATATTCAGCTAGGACTTTTATGAAGCAACAATTAAGTTGCCTCTTTTGTCCTCACATGAAAAATTTGGCAGTAAGAGTGTCTTCTGATAGTTAAAGTAATAAAAATGTGTAGCTAAAGAAAGAGTTAAACCACTAAAAGAAATCTAAGATTTGTGTATAAGGATGAGACAGAGAGTTGGAACATTATGAAAATACCAACCAGGCTAAATTAGGGCTGGAATATGATTAATATGAAAAATGTGAATGGGCTAAATAAGAAACACAGATAGCAAGTAAGCACATAAAATGTTAAAAGCAATGTTCATTATCACTGTTACTAGGGAAATACAAATTAAAACAGCAGTGAGATACCACTACACCCCTATTTAATGGATACAATCCAAAAATGCCATCAATACTGATTGCTGGCAAGCATGTGGAACAACAGAAATTCAAATTCATTGCTGGTGAGAGACCTTCCATCCACTGGTTCACTCCCCAAATGCCCACCACATTTAGGGCTGAGCCAGGCTGAAGCCCTTAACCTAGACCTGAACCTGGTTCTCCTATGTGTGTGGCAGGAACCAAAGTACTTGAGCCATACCTGCTACTTCCCAGGATGTGCATTGGCAGATAGAAGTGGAGCCAGGATTCAAAATCACTTTGATATGAGATGCAGGCATCCCAAGAGTCATCTTAGCTGCTACACAAAGCACCAACCATAGCCTTGTTTTAATATGGTTTATTTAATTGTAAGTTTGTATGAGGGATTTTTGAAAGTTCATGGAAAAACTAAATTAAATGATAAGCTTATTTTGGTGCAAAAAATCTTAAAATTCATGCCTAGTTCTTTCATAATATAACTTTTTCTACTTTTTGAAGACCCCTTGCATAATTTATCTTATGATAATACCTATGTTTAACAAACAGTTTTCAAAGTTCCTGAAAATATGACAACCAGCTCTCAAAAACCAGTGCATCACTACCTACCACACACCTTGAAGTTTTAATATTTTCATTAAGAATGAACAAACTTCAAGTTAACTAAAGAAAATTCCCTCCCTTCAAAGGATAAATATAAATTTAAAACCAACCTTTCATTGGGCTTTGAAGCACGTGAAATATTCACAACATACATTATTTTCTCAGCCTGAAAGTCCAAAGAAAGCCTATGATCTGCAAGATAGGAATAAGGTTCAGACCCGTGGGTCATTTCTAGAACCCCAACCTAAAATTGTCTGAGAAAGACAGAGTGGGTGGTCTCAGTCTCTTGAGTTCCAGAAGAGGATGCAGGAGAAGTGGTAATGTTGGACAAAAAAAACTTAGACTTTTTTGGGCCAAGAGTCTAAGATGTGTCTGTATGTGGAAGGAGTTCAAATGTTCATGGAAAAAATGGAATTAAAAGATGAAAATAAAAAATATAAACTTTATTTCTCAACATAATCTCCATCAAATTCAATACACTTTTGTCAGTGATGATATTGGCCATTTAGCCCACCCTGAAGGAAGGTCTAGGGAATTTTTCCATATTAATGCAGTCTCCCTACACTATTAACTGAAGAAAAGCAAGGGCCCTTTGAAAATTTTTTTGAGATTAGAAAACAAAAAGAAGTCAGAAACAGCCAAATCAAGACTGTGATGTGGATGCCTAATAGTTACCTTGGAAACTCTTAGAAAGTTGCCCATGATTGATGAGAGGAAAAGAACAGGGGCATTGTTATGGTAGAGAAAGATTCTCTACTAAAGCTCTCCTGGGCATTTTTTGTGCTACAACTTTGGCTAATTTCCTCATAACACTGTCATAATAAGCAGATGCTGTCACTCTTGGATCTTTCAGAATGTTAACCAGCAAAATGCCTTGAGCATCCCTCACCAAAACAAACAAACAAACAAACAAACAAACAAAAAAAACCTGTTTGACAACATTTGCTCTTGACTTGTCTGCTTTTGCTTTGACTGGACCACTTACTCCTCTTCATTGCCATTGCTTTGATTGTGTTTTGTCTTCAGGATTGTATTGGCAGAGCCACATTTATGTCCTGTTACAATTCTTGGAAGAAACGCTTCAGGATCTTGATCTCACTTGTATAAAATGTCCGTTGAAAGCTCTGCTGCTGTTATCCACAGCTGATCTTGACACAACCTTTTGGAATCTATTGAGCAGAAAGTTTGCTCCACTTTAATTTTTCAGTCAAAACTGGGGAAGATGAATATGTCTCTGGTGTTGCTTATTGTTTGTCAGTTGTTTTCCATTAGTACATGGACAAGATGACTGTTTTCCTTGTAAGGTGTTGTGCATAGTCTGCTGCTGAGGAATTCACCTTTAACATTATCTTGGCTATTCTTAAAATGAGCTATCTATTTGTAAACTGTTGATTTCTTTGGCACAATATCCTCCAAACTTTTTGAGATGTTTTACCATCTTTAGAAATAATTTATTTATTTATTTGAAAGAGAGAGAAAGAGGAGACACACAGACACAGAGAGATCTTCCATCTGCTGGTTCACGTCCCATAAGGCAGCAACGGCTAAGAGCTGGACCATGTGGAAGCCAGGGGCTAGGTGGAAGCCAGGAACCAGAAGTTTCTTCCAGGTCTCCCATGTGGGTGCAGGGACCCAAGGGTTTGGGCCATCCTCTACTGCTTTCTCATGCTCATTAGCAGGGAGCTAGATGGGAAATGGAGCAGCCAGGACTTGAATGGATACCCATACAGGATACAGGAGCTGTAGGCTGTGGCTTTAACACGCTGAGCCAAAGCACCAGCCCCTGTTTTACCATTCTTCTAACCAAACTTCACCATATATTTTATGTTTGTTCTTGCTTCAATTTTAGTAGAATTCATGCTGATCTGATGGACAATATCTTTCTTAGTGCCTCAAACTAGATCCTGCTTAGACATATTAAAACAACTTATTATGAGTTCATTTTCATGCAAAATGTTTTTGAAATCCTGAATAGTGGGGCTGGCACCATGGCACAGTAGGTTAATTCTCCCCCTGCAGTGCCGGCATCCCATATAGGCGCCAGTTCTAGTCCCAGCTGCTCCACTTCCAATCCAGCTCTCTGCTATGGCCTGGGGAAGCAGTAGAAGATGGCCCAAGTCCTTGGGCCCTTGCACTTGTATGAGAGACCAGAAGGAAGTACCTGGCTCTTGTGACCATTGTGGCCATCTAGGGAGTGAGCCAACGGAAAGAACACCTTTCTCTCTGTCTCTCCTTCTCACTGTCTGTAACTCTACCTCTCAAATAAATAAATAAAATCTTTAAAAAAAGAGAAATCCTGAATAGTTTTTTCATAGTGTGGACTTTTTTCCCTGTGATGTTTTGAAGACCTCATATATCCTCTCAAAGGTCAGAAATTGGGTTCCTTATTTCAGGTGAAAATTCGGTATATTAGTTAGTATAGTCTAAGCTACAATAACAAACACACTCTCAAATTTGCTTTAAGAATAAATTTATTTTTATTGCATGTAGCAATGCAGGACCACTGGAAGGTGTTGACACCACTTTACCTGTGCTATTTCTCTAAACCCATCGATACAGCAGTACCAGGGCTGATGAGGCAGTAATTCTTTCATTTTTCTTCAATGACTCATCCAGTGGCAAGTAGAAAGCCATTCGAAGGCGGGAGTTTGCTTCCAGACAAAACCCCTTTGAGAAAAGAAGATAAACCACAGACATGAAATGGTGCTGTACTGAGTTCTGTGAGTGTACAACATTGCCTAAATTTTTGCTTCTAGATTAATTTTTTTATTATTTATTTACTTGAAGTGGAGACAGAGAGAGAGAAAGAGAAAGAAAGAGGATATGAATCTTCCGTTCACTAGTTCACATCCCAAATGGTCTCAGTGGTTATGTCTGGGTCAGGTCAAAGCCAGGAGCCAGGAACCCCATCTGTGCCTCCTGCAGGGGTGACAGGAACTCAGCTAGTGGAGCCATCTTCTGCTGACTTCCCGGATGCATTAGCAGGGAGCTGGATTGGAAGCAGAACAGCTGGGACTCCAACAAGCTGTCCAATATGGAACGCTGGCATTGAGACAGCAACCCAACTGCTGTGCTACACTCTGCCCCTGGATTTAGAAGAGTGAAGAGCACTGACCACAGGCAAGCAATATTATCTCAGTTACTGTTGTCCCCTAAAATCACTTCTGCAAGTACCTAATAAAAATTGTTGCTTGCTTATATGCTTCCATATAGAATATCCTTAATATTTTGTCTGTTATAATAATAGACATATTATAATAATTATGCTTCAAAGACAAAATGTTTTTGGGATCCTTTCCCCATTTGAATTCCCTTTTCTAACTAATTTATAAGCTGTCCTAAGAATCAGTTGTATTGATTTATTTTCATGCCTTGATTTTACCCAAAATAGCTTTATCTAGCTTGACCATTCAAATCTAATGTGATTGCAAGTGATTTCTGGTTCTTTTAACATATTTAATCCATGAATTGATACCTTTGAAGTTATTTAAAGAACTTTGCCACAGGCTTTGAAATTCTAAAGACAGTTCAAAAATATTTCAGGTAGTTGCAACAACTTTGGACTAAGTGCCTAACTTTTTCAGGGGAAAGCTTTGAAAGAAAACATTCATTTGATGTTTAAGTTCTGGTGAACTTGATTTTAAAGCATAACAACAAAGTGAATATTATAGTGAACTTATATAATGAATTAAATAACTGGTATATCTAGTATAAAAAATAAGTCAGTTCTCTAGGTAATTGCTTTATTTAATCATTTATACTTGTGCTTATTTTTTGGTGTTTTGCACCAGAGTTATATAGTCACAGGTTAAGTTATAAAATAGGTTTGTAAGTCTTGTGATTTTTTAAAATAATGGCAATCTCATGTCTTCTCTCTCCCTGTTCCATGTCCTCTTTCTAAGATACTTCCACCATCTTTGGCTGGTCTTTTCATGCTTACCTCCATATCTCCAAATAGTATGCTGTATACCCTCTTATATTTCTATAGCTTAAGATATTATCTACAGATCTATTGCAGTAGAAGCTAAAGAACTAGGTCACTTCCCTTCCCAGGTCCCTACAATGTACAAACATTCTTTTTTTTTTTTTAAGATTTACTTACTTATTTGAAAGGCAGAATAACAGAGAGGGGAGCCGGCACAGCGGCTCAATAGGCTAATCCTCCGCCTGCGGTGCCAGCACACTGGGTTCTAGTCCCGGTCAGGGCACCGGATTCTGTCCCAGTTGCCTCTCTTCCAGTCCAGCTCTCTGCTATGGCCTGGGAGTGCAGAGGAGAATGGCCCAAGTCTTTGGGCCCTGCACCCGCATGGGAGACCAGGAGAAGCACCTGGCTCCTGGCTTTGGATCAGCGCAATGCGCCAGCCACAGCATGCCGGCCGTGGTGGCCATTGGAGGGTGAACCAATGGTAAAAAGGAAGACCTTTCTCTCTGTCTCTCTGTCTCTCTGTCTCTCTCACTGTCCACTCTGCCTGTCAAAAAAAATAAATAAATAAAAAACACAGAGAGGGGAGAGAGAGAGAGAGAGAGAGAGAGAGAAAGAATATCTTTCATCCACTGGCTTACTTCCCCAAATGGCTACAATGTTTGGGGCTGGCCAGGCCAAACCCAGGAGCCTGGCACTGCATCTGAGTCTTGCACATGGGTGACAGGGACCCAGTTACCTTTTGAGCCGTCTTCCACTGCTTTCTCAAGTGCATTAGTAGGGAGCTGGATAAAAGAGCAGCAGCCAAGACTCAAACCAGAGCCCATATGGGATGCCAGCATTGAAAGGTGGCAGCTTAACCTGTATATATATATCTATATACACACACACACACCTGTATAGGTGTGTATATATATATATATCATATATACCTTATATATAGGTATATATATATATAAATGGTATATATACACCAATTTAGTGTTTATATTATTATAACTTTATAAACATTATTCATATACTGTGTATGTGGCCATGCCGTAAATTCCACAAGATTTTTCCCCTTTCCTACACAATTCTGTGAATTAATCACTTTATATTGTTGAAATATGATGAGATAGCACTGTCATTTTCATTCTGGTATGTGGCAAAGGTGAAAGAATCTTGCAGATTTAACTCTATCATTTGATTTGAGGTAAATTAATCAAAAGAGAAATAATTCTCAGTGACCCTGACCTGTTTAAGTGAGCCTTTCAAGGAAACTCTAAGCGCAGGGATTTGGCCTATTGATTAAGATTCCAGTGGGGCCAGCACTGTGGCCCAGAGGGTTAAAGCCCTGGCCTTCAGTGCCGGCATCCCTTATGGGCTCTGGTTCAAGTCCTAGCTGCTCCACTTCTGATCCAGCTCTCTACTATGGCCTGGGAAAGTAGTAGAAGATGGCCCAAATCCTTGGGCTATTGTACCTGCGTGGGAGACCCAGAAGAAGCTACTGGCTTCTGGCTTTGGATCAGCTAAGCTCAGCTCAGCTCTGGCTGTTGCAGCCATTTGGGGAGTGAACCTTTGGATGGAAGACCTCTCTCTCTCACTCTACTTCTCTCTGTAACTCTATCTTTCAAATAAATAAAAATAAATCTTAAAAAAAAAGATGCTGGTTAAGATGCCCACATCTGAGTACCTGAATTCCATCCCCAGCCCAGCCCCAGCTGTCACAGGAATTTGGTGAGTGAACCAGTGGATGGGAGTGTCTTCTCCCTTCCCTCCCCACACCCCAACACACAAACTGACAAATTTTTTTTAAAAGAGGCTCTAGAAGTTATTGTTTCTCTCTCTCTCTCTCTCTCTCTCTCTCTCTCTGTGTGTGTGTGTGTGTGTGTGTGTGTTGGAGACCTTAAAAAGCAATCTATCATGAGTCTGAAAGCTACACAGAAATGAATTCTGCCAACCAATGCATGAACCTAGAAGCTCCCCAGTAGCTGATAATATCCCATCCCTAGCCAGCTCCTTGATTGTAGCCCTGGAAGATGCCAGCAGAGGATCTGGCTAAGTGCACCTGCTCTTCTGGCCCATGGAAAGTGAAATGATAAATGTACTTTGCCTAGAATGCTAAGTTTGTGGTAATTTGTTAAGCATGTATAGAAGACTAATACAAATCTCTTCCACATACATTTTTTTCTGTTCTGTTTCAGAAATTCAAAATTTGGATTTTAGATCTCCTAGGTTAATTGTCTACTTTTAAAAGTCTGTTATTTAAAAACACTCTATATCTCTGTTTTCCTTTTACTTTCTGGGATATTTTAAAGTTAAAATCTCTTATTCTTCAACAATGGGATTTTTAAAAAATGATTTACTTACTTATTTGAAAGGCAGAGAGAGAGAGAGAGAGATATCTTCCTTTTGCTGGCTCTTTCCCTAAATGGCCCTAATGGCCATAGTTGGGCCGATCCAAAGCCAGGAGCCAGGAGCTTCATTCAGGTCTCTGATGTGGGTGCAGGGTCCAAAGCTCTTGGACCATCCTACACTGCTTTCCCAGGTGCATTAGCAGGGAGCTGGATGGGAAGTGGAGCAGCCGCAGTATGGGGTGATGGTGCTGCAGATGGTGGGCTTACCTGCTGCCCCATAGTGCCAGCCCCTCTGGGTTGTTTTTATCTTCCAACTCTTCTAGTCTATTTTTCACTCTGCTATCAAACATACATACACACACACACATTTTATTGACTTATTTTGTTCTCTGCGTATTCTCATTTGTTCTGGTATTTTATTCTTGTCTCATGGTTGTAATTTTTTTAACCTAAGGATTTTAATGATGTGATTTATGTTTTTTGTTTGTTTTTGGATTTTTCTTCTCGATATTATAGTATCTGTCTTTTCCATGCTGCTTTTATCTGTTACTTTAATCTGTTTTTCCTTGAGTTAAAGGGTAAATGAGAAAACAAAGGCATCTTTCGGTAAATATATATGTGTATGTGTGCATGAGTATATGTGTACATGTGTATATATGTGTGTATGTGTTTGCATGTGTGTATGTGTATCAGTCTCTGTGTAGATGTGTGTATATGTGTTGCATGTGTATATATATGTGTATGTGTATACGTGAATATATATGTGTATGCGTGTCTGTAGATGTGTATAGATGTGTGTGCATGTATATATGTGTGTGTTTGTGTATGTGCTTATCATTGTGTACGTGCATGCATGAATATATGTGTATGTGTGTGCATATGTGTGTATGCATGTATGCATGTCACTCTCATTGTGTACATGTGTGTGCATGAGTGTATGTGTACATGTGTATTTATGTGTGTATGTGTATGCATGTGTGAGTCTCAGTGTGCAGATGCATGTATATGTGTGTGCAATAGTATATGTACATGTATATATGTGTGTATACATGTGTGTATGTGTGTCAGTCTTAGTGTGTAGCTGAGATATATAATTATATATAATATAAATATATTTGTGTCTGAGTGTGTATGTTTGTTATATGTATGCATGCATGTGAATCTGAGTGTGTGTATGAGTGTATTTGTGTATAGGAGTATGCAGTGGGTTTGTGTGCATTTATGTAGGGGTTTGATGTGGGTTAGTGGTTTATTCAACCTCAGTTTGACACTAGGATGATCTGGCATGGCTGTATAATGGGGAGCCTAGACTGCCAGTCTCTTTAGGTCTTGTCTTTTGAACATGTCATATATGGGGAAGGATCCTCTAGTTTCCCAGTTGAAGGTAAGTCTGTCAACTACTATTCTGAAAGCTGGATAAAGAGGAGTAAGGTTTTCAGTTTTCAATAGACCTTATTTTCCCCATTTGCAGTGTCCTCACTTTCAACCCTCACCCTGCGAAAAGAACTTACTGTTCTTACTGTTCCCAGAGAGTAGATCTCTGATCTTCTGCCAGGGTAGCAGGTGGGAGTGGGAAGACTGTGGTTGCCTGGATGCTGGAAATTGAGAGCCTCATTGGTGGATCTGTCTGGTGTTTGGGCTTTCAGCCAATCTTTCTGTTTTCCCAATCTACCTTCTACCTCAGTTCCAGAGATAACTCTTGTCGCCAATCCAAGAACCCTGTGTACTTCACCCACAGCTCTTCCCTCTGCTAGTTTTGGGCTCTGTATTCTCAGATACATTTAATTATTTAGACCATTCCTCACTTGCTTTCAGCCTCTAGGTTGCTTGTGTATTTGTTTCTTCATTTAAAAAAAGTTTTTATTTATTTAAGAGGCAGAGAGAGTCCTCATCTATTGGTTCACTCTTCAGATGCACTCAACAACCAGGCCAGGACTGGGGGAAGCCAAAATCAAGAGCTGAGAGTTCAATCCAGGCCCCCACATAAATGTCAAGAACATAATCTCTTGAGTTGTCATCACTGCCTCTCAGGGACCATGTTAGCAAGAAACTGGAATCAGGGGCCAGGGCCAGGAATTTAACCTGGGTGCTTCAGTATGTGACATAGGTTTCTTAATCTGTGTCTTAACATCCAAATGTCCACCTATATCTCTTCATTTTCTTCCACTCTTCCATTCTCTCTATCCTTACTGGCTTGTGATTCCTAAAAGTGTCTCTTATTCCTAAAAATGTCTCTTTGTGTTTTAGAAGAAAGTAGAAGTAAGTGTATGTATTCAGTGTGACATATTTTCCAGTAAGACTACTCATGTTTTATGAGAGAATGTTTTTATTTTGGTGGGAGGAATATGTCTCAGATAGTTGCTCTACTGAAAAGTGCACACACCAAAAACCCATTGGCCCTATCTTTTCTGGGAGCTAGCTGAGAGAGTATATTAACTTTTTTCACCAAACCTTTGATTCAGGTCAGTGAATTGATTAAACAATTTCAGAGATTGGTTCTTTCCTCTGGGGAGATGAAGATCATTTATTTGTCAATAAATATAAGGACTCTGGAGTAAATACCTTTTCATTGATAATTAATTTTTCATGCTCCCATAAAATCAGCAGCTTCCTCCTGCAGATACATGATGGTGGAATACTGTTGCTTGAAGCTGAGCATTCTCTCTGTTAGCACTGGCTTCATTTCTACCTTTGATAGCCTAGTCCACCAAACTTCTGAAAAAGTGACCTAGAACCAGCACTACCTTTGTTTTATTTATTGTGCTTTTGGTATTTGTTCACATAGCAAATATTCACAACAAAATTCAAGTTAATTTGTAGATATGAAAGAATGCTCTTAGTGTAAGGAATGATCTCCCTAAAGATATAATGAGGTGTATTTGACAAGTTCAAGAGAGCATCACAAAAAGGATGATTAAAAATCTGTGTCTCAGGGGCTGGAGCTGTGATGTAGTGGATTAAGCTGCCACCTGCAGCGCTGGTATTCCATATGGGCACTGGTTTGAGTCCTGGCTGCTCTACTTGTGATCCAGTTTCCTGCTAATGTGCCTGGGAATGCAGCAGAAGATGACCCAAGTACTAGGGCCCTGCATCCATGTGGGAGACCTCAAAGAAGCTCCTGGTTTGTAGCTTTGCATCGTCCCAGCTCCAGCCATTGTGGCCATTTGGGGAGTGAACCATAAATTCTTGGTGTCTCCATGTAACATCACCTTCTCAGAGAGATCCTTCCTGCCTACCCTATCCAAAATCATCCCTTGCCTTCACCTAGCAACTCTTTCAGCTTCTTTCTAATACTCCTCACTGTCTGAAATTATGCTCCCTGTCACTGGCCTGCCTTACCTGTCCAAATACTCCCCCCTCCACTCGAGGCGAATGCCACGAAGGCAGGGATATTGTATGGCTCTTCCTGGACTGCAGCCCCAGCCCAGCAGTTTCACACTTCTCCAGGCAGAGGATTACCCCTGGCTCTTCTTATCACCTGCTCCTTCACATTCTTCTTCCTCCATCCAACCTCTCCTTCTCAGAGAGACCTCCTGGCCACGACCATGGTGCCCAGATTCAGCCCCTTTAATTGCTGTGTATTCCCAGGAGGGCTCAGTTGTAGGGAATCAAAGGTGTGACTTCCATGGATTACGTAGAAAAGAATTTTTTTTTTTAAAAAAAAGGCTGTTTTGTGGTTTATCAAACTGAGAGGGCAGGGGAATGACAGTTAAGCTAAACTTCCAGGGTTCCATCCAAACTCGTATTGTGGAACAGATCTGAAGGAGCAGCTCCAGCTGCCAAGAACGAGCTGGCTCTTTTGTACCATATATTACCTACAACAGCCCAACTGTTGTAGCAGGAGAGAAGGAGAAAGATGGAGCGATGAGCAGGGAAGGAGAGAGGGTGAGATGAAAGAAGTTTCCTTTTGTACCCTGAGAGTCTGGATCAAATTCTAGCCTGACCTTATACAGTTAGTGGAACCCAGGCCCAATGCCTGGTCTCCAGCTACAGAGGTGACTGATTACAAAACTCCTGTAGGGGGAGCTGGTCTTTGCCCAGCACCAAAAGTCGTGCATGGGAGCACTCTCAAAGCATTGAAAGCTTCTCAGGTGTGTCAGTCATACTCTCGTTCCCATTATTTTGTTCACTTCCCTCACAGCCCTTATGAGAATGTGGAAATGGGCTGTTGTACACATTTATTGGCCGTTTCCACTGGAATCCAAGCACAGAGAATGAAGGTTGGATTAGTTTCCTGTTGCTGTTGCTGCTCTGACAAATTGACATATACTGAGAGGCTTCAAACATCCCAGACTGATTACCCTACAACTTTGGAGGTCAGAAGTATGACACTACATTTGGTGGGGCCAAGTCCAGGTTCTGCAGGGCTGTGTTCCTTGTCCTACAGCTTCACTCTGTCTCCCAAACACAAAAAGTCCCCTGAGCCCCTCTCACATTTCACAGATTGATTTTTCCTTTTTCTTTTGTCTCATGTTTCTTCCAGCCTGAAAATATTCTTCAGATTTCTTTAAGTTTCAATTTTTAAAAAATATTTGTTATTTTGTTTATTTGAAAGGCAGAGTGACAGAGGAGAGACAGACAGAAAGAGATCTTTAATCGGCTGGTTCACTCCCCAAACATTCTCAACAGCCAGAAATGGGCTGGGATGAAGCCAGGAGCCAGGGCTCAATGTTGTTCTCCCCACCTGGGGTGGCAGGGACCCAAGTATGAGCTACCACCTGATGCCTCCAGGTGTGCTCACTGGTAGGGAGCTGGATGGAAAGCAGAGGTGCAACTGGATCCCAGGCACTCTGGTGTGTGATGCAGGCATCTCAAGCCGCAGATGCTTTCTGCTCCATGACACCTGCCCTGGTTCTTCAGATTTTAAGAGCCCACATGATTGTTGTAAGTCCACCAGGATGATCTCCCTATCTCAGTGTCCATATCCTCACACCTACAAAGTCCCACTCGTCATTCAAGCCAATATATCCTTAGGTTCTGGGAGAGGAGGGCATGGAGCTCCTTGGGGGCCCGTGGTCTGCTTACCACTGTGACCTTGTCTGACTTCATTGTTACATTCCCACAAGGGACACCTGTCACAGTAAACACTGATGGCACAAAAGACCCCAGATCAAGGCATAGTGGGATCTGTTCTCTGTGTTCTCTTTGTCTACACCAGCCTGCCTTGTATGGATCCACTCTGGCAGGAGAGGAGGAAATTTGGTGGGCAAAACTCTGTTAAGAGCCCATAAGGTACCAGGCTGTCAGGGAAGCTTCACCCAAGTTCACTTCCAGACGTAGCTGTATATCATGCTGGCTTTTTTTTTTTTTTTCAATATGGAATTTTAGGCCCCATATGTTCTACCTCTCATAGTCATCTGAGCCCATATCACTGTCCCACCTAAGTCATGGAAAAACTCTTGGGGTCCCAGGAACTAATGGAACTCCTGAAACAGGTGTAGTAGTCATTCTTACAGTCCAATTCAAGGTGTTCCCAACACAATTAAATCATGACCTTAGGAGTAACCTCTCCTCAGTGACAGGCTGCAGCCACCTGACACACTTGCAGCAATGTGGGGCAGACTGTGAAACACTTCTTTTCTTCCAGTCAGCTTGACTAACAGCAGGTAATTTTTAAAAATGTTTTCATGTTACACAAACATGAACCTGTGATGTGGCCATACATAACAACTGCTGATATTTTTAAGGAAAACAGCCACAATATTTCAAAGACATATTTGCCTCAAATTCCTCACAAAGTCCTGTTTCTCATGCGCACTACTTTCATTTGGTTGATTGGGTGTGGCCACCTTAAACTTCTGCCATTATCAGCACTGCTGTAAGCCCATCTCACATATTGGTTGTCTAAGCTCATGATAAAGTCTATGTAAGAACATGTAACAGTCTCTCTCTCTTTTTTTTTAAAATCATTCTGTGGCTAGAACTACCAATCATGAATGATGACTCAGCGTTTATTTTATCTACTTAAGAGGCTGAGTGAGTGACAGAGAGACAATCTTTTATCCGCTGGTTCACTCCCCGAATGCCCACAACAGCCAGGACTGGGACAGGCGGAAGCCAGGAGCACAGAACTCCATCCTGGTCTCCCACATGGGTCACAGATTCCCCAGCATTTGAGCCATCATTTTCTGTCTTCTCCTAGGATGCACTAGCAGGAAGCTGGATGGGAAGCAGAGGATCCAGGACTCAAAACGGGTACTGTGACATGGGATGTGGGCATCCCAAGTACCACCTTAACCTGCTGTGTCACAATACCTGTCCCATAAGAGGGCACATTTGACAGCTATAATTTAAGGTTGACAAAATGTGGGATTCTCTAGTAATGTTTTTAAATTCACCAATTTCAATTCCTGAGCTAGGAAACTGCCACTGAGATCCTTAGGCAAAAAGAAGGCAAAGCTTTTCTTCTCAGCCTTCTACCTACTTTTTTCTCTCCATTGTGGCATTACATGCTGGGATGCCCTTCCCAGATTCTCCATACTCCAAAGTTATCTCTCACTTTTTATTGTTTGTCCTCTGTTTTCTGCCCTGCAAGCTCATCATAAGTAATACAACTGAGTTATTGCCAATTAATATCCTGGAAAAAAGAGCCGAGAAGATTGATCATTCATCTAAAGACAGTCTTACTAAGATATGAATGGCTAAAAAGCATGTTGCATATATACATATGTATTTATATAAGATTTGTTATTGATATGAATGACAGAGGAACACAGAGAGAGGGAAATATATGGAGAGACCTTCTATCCACTTGTTCACTCCCCAACTGGCCCCAGCTGTCAGGGCTGGGCCAGGCCAAAGCCAGGAGCCTAGATCTCCCATCCAGTCTCCCTCATGTGTGGCAGGGTCCAAAGTACTTGGGCTATCTTCTGCAGCCTTCTCCCGGTGTATTAGCAGAGAGCTGGATTAGAAACAGAGCAGCTGGAAATAGAACCCGCATCATAGGGGATGCTGGTGTCACAGATGGCAGCATAACCTTGCTGTGCCACAATGCCATCCTCACCTATATTTTGAAAGTAGAACTGAAATCCAAATTGCTTACTTGAATAAGGTGGAGACTTTGTCCATTTTGAGTGTTCTGAGGCTCTAAAACAGTGCCTGACAGGAAATGAGTACTCAGTGTTTGTTGATTGAGAATATTTGGATACGATTGCTTTGATTAAGGAAGGCATCTTTAGGGCCTTTGTTTTCTTCTACTGCCCACATTCCTAACTTATTTTTTTTTTTTTTTTGACAGGCAGAGTGGACAATGAGAGAGAGAGACAGAGAGAAAGGTCTTCCTTTTCCATTGGTTCACCCCCTAACTTATTTTGACAGGCAGGAAAATAAGCCCAGCAGTTTTTGTGGTGGGTTTTTTTTTTTATTTTATACTACTTATCACTAAAGATCTTCCTTTTCTATGTAGTTACGTAAGAGTAAATACATAGTAGAATTTTAGTTTTGGGGGGCAAGTTTTAACTTAGGGTTTTCTCTTTCTCCAAAAAACATTTACAATTTTTCTTCTATAACTATTTGAGACACAGCCTGATAATAATAATGCAAAGTAGAATAAGCCCAGGAACAGATCTTTAGCCTATCGGTTAAGATGCTCAAATCCCATATGGGAGTGCCTTTGATTCTGATATCTAGCTCCTCACTCCAATTTTCAGTTAACGCAGACCCTGAGAAGCAGTGGTGATGACTCAAGTAGTTAGGTGTCCCTGCCACACTGGGAGTCCCACACTGAGTTCCTGGCTCCTGGCTCCTGGCTTCAGCCTAGCCAAGCCTAGCCCCTAGGCATTTGGGGTCTCTCTCTCTCTCTCTCTCTCGTACATAAATGATAAATCCACGAGTAGGAATTCCAGTGTGATTCTCTACAGCACTTAGCACATGGCAAGTGATCAATAAACACCGAATGAACTGAAGAAGGGAGGCGATGTGTAGAATACAGAGCTTAGAATGGAAGTTCAGGTTTGTGATCCAGGCTCAGCCAGTAGCGTGATCTCATTCAAGCCACTTGACTGCTTTGATGAGTTGTTTTCTCCATCATTTTAACATCTTGCCCCAAACCTGCTAACCTGCAAAGCTTAAGATCTTCAATTAAAGTTGTTCTAAATTGTTTTCAAAGAAAATCAAAATGTCAACAATGGCACAAATTATGCAGGTTATAGCTGTGTTACACTTCTGGAAGGAGATTTAAGAGGCCATATATAAAATACCAGTTACGTGGCTGCAATGAACAATGTGCGAATCTCAACCTGATGTATTTTTAGGAGAGCTGATCCACGTTCCTGGTGAAAGCTAAACACAGAAAGTCACATGGCCTCCTGCTTAAGGGGAAATGCATAATCAAGCCCACTGGGGAAAGGGAACAATCGCGACATGGTGCTGGCACTGATCCTGTTCCCAGGCCTGCCCTGCCCACCTTCTCTTCCTTTTGTCATCCTCTTCTGGGGGTGTACTTGCACTGGCAAGGAGTATAAAAAGCTGCTACAAAAAGACACTGGTAAAGTGATAAAGAATTGACCCAGTGGGCAAGGAAATGAATTATATAACTATAAAATGGTGTGTGGGAAAATGTGTACAGACAGAAGATGAATAAAGTGTGCATGTTACTAACTTGAACAGGAATGGAAAAATCTTATCATCTCACTTTTTCTTTGCCTTATTTTTCTGGATGGATCTGACAACTTAGAAATCCCTAGAGACTCCCTTCTTAGTTCACATCTTTTTGGTTCATCTTTCTTCCCTTCCCTTCAGTTTGAAGCCTTCATCCCAAACTTTGAAAAGAAAGAATCGCAGGACTGGGCACACACATTCTTGTGTGGGGCTCAGAGGAGGCTCAATTGCTGCGTGTGGTGTTCTCATCTGTAAGGTGGACATAGGACATAGTCACACCCATCCCTACCGCAGCACTGCACTGTGTGACCAGCAAACCACCTCTCTGGTCTCATCATTGCAGTCTCTGCTCTCAGATCCACCCTCAGTGTGCTACAACCTTCGTCCTTTGCCTCCAGGGCCCCAGCGTTTCCATCCATTTCTACTACCAGAATTCTGACTTGCCCACCCTGGAAATGTTACTGTGTTTACCCATGCTGCCATCCATTTTATTCTTCCTGTTTCTCTCCTCACTTTAGTTCAAATGAGTTAATCATTTGTCTATACATCTACAATCTGTTTTCCTATGATTTTTGAAATGCAAATAAAGTCCCATTCTTATGTGAGATTAAAGAATGATTCTAACAGTTCTAAATTGGAAACATGTAAAATTTTGTTTACATCATATTAATCAAATTTACAAACAAAAAGCCTAAAGTTTAATATTCATTTATATTCACTTTAATTATTGGTTTCTTTTTTCTTCCTCCCTGCAACCTACTTCTTTGGAAATTGCCCCAAAAATAACTGGAGTAAGAACAGTAAGACAAGTCCCAAAAACTCCTAACATTTCTGTGGGAAATATATTTCCTTGATACTGTCCAGAGCAACTCAATATCCTGTAAACTGACATGCTCTCATCTACACTCTGAAGAAAAAGTAGAAACAGAACGTTTGTTCCCCATGTGACTTTAAAAATGTATATTTTCTTGTTGGATGTGGGATTCTAAAGTATCTCCTGCAATATAATCCACACTCCCTGTGTCTAGCTCTTAGTTATTGTTTAAAAGAAAATAAATTAAGCAAAGCAAAGCAAATGGTGGCATTGGGCTGGAGTTCTCTGATGTGAAGTTATAGATCTCAAAGGGCCTTTTACATCATTCTTACCTAGTTGCCATTGATCATCAAACACGCCCAAATGTTTGCAGTGTGTGAATACCTTAAAAACAAATCCATCACAGTGTCTGAGCACAGAGTCAAGTCAATAGTTGGCAAACATTCCTTTGTTTCTTCATAGTCACTGCTCTACTGATCTATCTTTTTCAATGAATGAAACAGACCCGAGCACATACAATAAAGGGAGGCAAAAATTACCAGGTTTGGACTTCACTTCACAGCCGGAAAGACTCTGTTGAGGCTGCCAGCAGGGGATCTGGCGTATTAATACCCTACCTGGAAGAGCTGACATGTTGGAAATGAGATTAACACCTTCCTGTTTTACATTAACTAAGGCTAAAGTGTCATTTGCCTTATCAGGAGAGAAAAAAATTCAATACTGAAATGATAGGGTTGCAAACAGGGTATGGTTTTAAGAAAACGTTAGAACACGAAGTAGGATTTTTGTTGTGGTGGCGGTGGTGATTCTTTGAAGATAAATACATTGTGCAAATAAAAGCCAAAATAATAAGTGTGACTGGAAGCTAAATACAAACATGTGTAGCTCAGCAACTTCCTTTCAGACCAATGGTAATTGACACAGTAAACAACTTGTCAGTGTGCTTTAAAAACTAAGAATAATAATCAATGAATACACCATGCCAACAAGTGTGAATGCCTAGGTAGTTGTTGCCGGTTCCAGACCAGCCTGGAAACAGAAGAGCTCATATAAATGATTTATTCATTCAGATATAAGAGAGCGCTTTTTAATTCCCTCACTTCACAATCCATCTAGTTATGTATTTACCAAAGATGAGAATTTAGACGAAAAAATATTTAAAATTCTAATTGGGAAAGCTTCAAAATCACTGTCAAATGCAAGTTGGAATGGGCTGGCGGAAGTGGGCCAGGAGTGGTCAGAGGCCTCTGTCATCTGATGGACCCAAAACAGGGACCAGGGGTCCCTTCCAGGCTCAGGGACCAGAGTATCCTCCCATTGTACCCTCAACTGGAGCATTCACTCCCTGAGTCAGGCTCTCTCCAAGGGACAATAGAGAAATCAGGAAAGAGAAAATCAGCTCTGTCCTTCAGGCCTTGTGGTCTGGTTGTGCAGACTCAAACAACATATGTATTACAAAGCCAGCCATGGGGCTGCCATTGTGGCACAGTGGGTTAAGCCTCCATCTATGATGCTTACATCCCATAAGGGCACTGGTTCAAGTCCTGGCTGCTCTACTTCCCATCCAGCTCCTTGCTACTGTGCTTGGGATGGCAGTGGAAGATGGCCCAAGTACTCAGGCCCCTGCCAACCATGCTGGGAGAACCGGATGTAGTTCTTGGTTCTGGCCTGGCCCAGCCGTGGCTGTTGCAGCCATTTGGGGAGTGAACCTATGGATAGGGGATCTGTGTGTGTGTGTGTGTGTGTGTGTGTTGTGTGTATGTCCTTCTCTCTGTGTAACTGCCTTTCAACTAAATAAAAATAAATGTTAGAAAAAAAAATCAGCCCAACAGGTGTTAGGCTGGAGGCAAAAGAAGAACTTTCCTGAGAGGACCAGCAGGAATTTCCTGGTGGAAGTGTGGCATGAGCAGGGTTCTCCAGAAGGGGTCTATTTTTAACAGGTGGGAAGGACTTTCTAGGTAGCAGGGACCAATTCATTGTATTTTTTTTTTATTTGACAGAGTTAGACAGTGAGAGAGAGAAAGGTCTTCCTTTTTCCATTGGTTCACCCCCCAAATGGCTGCTACGGCCGGCGCTGCACCAATCCGAAGCCAGGAGCCAGGTGCTTCTTCCTGGTCTCCCACGTGGGTGCAGGGCCCAAGCACTTGGGCCATCCTCTACTGCCCTCCCGGGTCACAGCAGAGAGCTGGACTGGAAGAGGAGCCTAGAATCCGGTGCCCATATGGGATGTTGGTGCCACAGGTGGAGGATTAGCCAAGTAAGGCACGGCTCCAGCCCCCAATTCATTGTATTTTGACAGGAGAGCATTGTGGTTAAATAGACACCTGCGGATCTGCGATCTGGCACAGCAGTTTAAGCCATTGCCAGTGACTGCAGAGCCCATATTAGAGTACTTGTTTGAGTCCCAGTTGCTCCCCTTCCAAAGCAGTTCCCTGATAATGCACCTGGGAAGGCAGTGGCCTGCACCCACATGGGAGATCTGGATGGAGTTCCTGGCTCCTGGATTGAACCTGGCCCAGCCCTGACTGTTGTCATTTGAGGAGTGAACCAGAGGATGGACGGATCTGTTTCTCCCTCTCTGTGATTCTGCCTTTCAAATAAATTAATATTTTTGAAAAAACAGACACCTGAAAGGTTACTAAAGAAATCACCGACAGCACGTGGAAAATGATACATGTAGTGATAAGAAAAAGGAATAAAACCAGGATTTCAATCTGTTTTGAAATGTCTGTCACTCAAGTCTTAAGAATAAAACCCGCCGATGGTCTAGTTCCCATTCACTTCAGAACTTCCAATGCTGCAACCCTATGGGGTTTCTGAGAGAAGGAAGGGGAGAGGGCAATGAAAGCACAGATTCTGAGGCACGCCAACAACGTGAAGCTGGAATCCTCCTCCACCACTGTCACTCATGGTGCAGAGGTGACCCTGGTCTGCAGAGTCGGAAAGGGCAGGAGGAGGAGTGGCCAGTGGATTTAAGGGGGCACAAAAGAAAGCAGCTCGAGGTCTCCCCCAGGAGAAGCCAAAGGAGGGCATGTGGGTGGGAAGGGCAACACTGGTAATGACCACAATAAAGACAAGCATGGGCTGGGCTGGGCTGGGCTGGGCTGGCGTCTGGAGGACGTAGAGGGAATCGGGAGGAAGTGGTGGAGGTGACATTTACAGGAGGATCTGTAAGTGCTGCAGAGGCAAGGAGGAGGGAGGCTGTGAGGCAGGGCACAGGAGCACACCCAGGGAGCTCCCAGGAAGAATGGAGCACTCAGGCTGCGTCATCAGGATCTCTGAGACCCGAATCCTCTGGGGAAGTCGTGTCTTTCTTGTACTCGACGTGTCTTTCTTGTACGCGGAGCTGGGGCGGGGGTGGGAGGGGAGTGAAGGAGGAGGGAAAATTCACTGGAAGAATTAAGCAGTCTGAAAGGAGGGTAAGATTATGAAGATAAATGTTTACCTCTCCACTGCATTGTATCTCTGGAAATGAAACTGTTTTTTGAATGGTGCTGCATCGCTCCTGCAAGAATGTGGGCATTGTGAACAAATTGACTGTCTCCGATGATTTGACACATTTTGATTTCTGCTTAGGAAAATATCTGTTAATCCTATTACAAAGAGGAGAGGGTCCTGAGCAGGAATGTAAAGGATCAAATCCTTCCCCATCCTGTGCACACCCTCCCAATGCCAAGGTATTAAAACTCCCAGCTATTTCCAAAAGACCTGTGCTGCATCCCTGACCTGCCTGGCGTTACATCAAAATCCCTTCTCCACCTACCTATCCTCGCCTGGCACTGGCCTAAATCAGGACAAGACTGAACAGCCACCCTCTCTCTGCAATGCTAAAGCAGAAAAGAGACCTCAGTGAATGCTTCTCTCTTAATGCAACTTTTCTTCCTCCCTCTCCTTTCCATCCATCTTCCTACTCTCCCTTTCTTCCCTCCCCATCCATCCCTTCCTTTCTCCTTTATGTGCTTTGCTGTTTGCTAATATACAACCCCAGGCTCCTCTTTGTGTCTGGCAAAAGAAGCAGTTTTATTGTTGGGTAACTCCAGGGGGGATATGGTGTCTATGATGTTGTCTGGGCCCAGCCTCCCCGGGGAAGGGTAACCACCTCCATCCTGCTCTCAAAGGGCAAGGGCTGGCAACTGCACCCTTGGGTAACAGCCGAGCTCTTCAGCCAGAAAGTGCACCTGTTCCTGCCCAGAACTACCGTCTCTTCCCATTATGGTGTGATTCACGGTTGCAGTGCAACCATGGGGGCTGGGAACAGTTATCTGAAATTTGAATTTATGGAGAGCAACCAAGGAAAAAGGGAAATAGAAACTATTCCACCCCCACCCCCCCAACCACTTGCTGCAAAAGGTTCTTCATGGAGCAAACATCTACGTCTGATCAAAGGTCTGTTCATTTGTCTCAAGAGCCAATGCTGGAACCCAGCATGGAGCTAAAAATATGACTCACAGTCCTGGAAAATTGCATTCATTAAACTCTACCTACAGGTCCTCACCCCGAATCTGCTCTCTGCCAAAGCAGCGTGCTGCTGGTAATCCTCCTTTATAGATTAGGCAAGAAAATAAAGAGGGTGGGGCTGAAATGCAGGGGAAGTCTGCACACTTGTTTGGAAAAGAAGAAAAGGAAAGGCACAGGGATTTCTCCTTCTCTCCTTCATGTTGCGAGTTGCCAGGGTTGTCCAGACACCACTGGGAGACACAGGGCTTTTCAGGGTTCTCAGTGTTTGCGCTTGCACGGGATGAGAGCTACATGTAAAGTGGGACTTTAGAAGCCAGATCAAATACTCGCCTCTCAAACCCTGGCAGCTGTTATTCCTGAACTCCTCCTTGCTTCGTGTGTTAAGGAGGAAGCGATCATCACAGCTGACATTGCGGAGCCCTTACTGTGTGCCCAGCACTTTGGTGCGCTATTATGCAACCTCACTTCATTCTTCTAAAGCTCCCTGTGAGGCAGGCACTGGTGTCTCTGCCATTGTGAAGATGATGATGTCACAGTTTAGAAAGGTGGAGGAACTTGAGTAAGTGGCACAGCCGGGATTTGAACCTGAAGCTTCCAAAGCCTTGCTCTTCTCATCCCTGCCTCAGTGCCATCTCTAAGTGGTTCCCTCAAAAGTGTGTTTCAAGGTTTTCATTTAAGATTTTGGCAACTGCTCCTTGATAATAGTTCTGCTATTATCTTAATCTTTACAATTTTCTGCAATCAAATCATAGGGTTGCTTGAAGGTAGAGACTGTTTCTCCCTCACCTTTGCCTCCCCTGCAGCTCTTAAAACAAAGTATCTCACACAAAACAGGAGCTGAACAATTATTTGTTGAAACGCACTTTCCATTATCTCTGTATCTAAATAAAGCCTATCTAAAGGAGTCCACTTCCCCAACACTGGGATTTTCCTCTTCTTTGTAGCCATCCCCTTCTTCTTGTTTTGTTTTCGAAAGGTTGATTTTGAACTGGAGGGACACTGCAGTTGTCTTGTCACTTAGCGTGATTTGAGAGTGAGAGTCTGTGTAGTGCTCTAGCCTGCCCTCAGCAATCAGGCCGCACACTCACGAGGCTCTGATTGTAGGAGTTGCCTCATTTGCATTGATGAGGATGAGCCAGCTGCTGGCGCATACAGGACTGCACCTGACACAATCACCACGTTCAGGATTAGCACGGGGAATCAGGAATCCACTGCGCTGCATGGCAATCTCAGCCCCACATTAGAGTCACTCATGCAAAATGACCCAAATTTGCAATGAGCACAATTAGCAACCCAAAGATGCATGTTAATTTGGGGGCCTGATATTTCCCTACATTTCCTTAAATTAAAAATAATAAATACACACTTTTCCTAGATGAGTTTGAACATGAAAACAATTCAAGGGATTATGGGTTTGTAAAAAATGTGCAAACCTCAGGAAACGTGGATTTCCTAGGATAACTAGCCAACATCTCTCTCCCACCCCCAAGGTATTAAGTTTGGCATCACATAGGGTAGGGGGTTTATGGTGTCATGCCCCTTTCTAAGTCAATAGAAAACAGCTATTTACAAAGATAAAATAATAAAAGCAACAATAGCTATAATAGAGGGTCAAGAAAAATCCAAGCTTAAAAAAGGATTTGGCATTTTATATTATGTATTAATATTTCTGAAGCTATGTTTGGATCACACACAACCATACATCGCCTTAGTTATTTTAGGATGTTCTAAAAAGTACAAGAGATTGTGCTAAATTTTTGTTAAACAGAGTTTATAAATCAAACTGGACATTCTCAAACCCTGGGCTGTGTGTTTCCATATGTTTGCAGCCTATAGGTATTGAAATGTTCACCTTACACTTTAGGAAGAAAAAAAAAAACCACAAATTGCAAAAATTGAATAAATGATCATTCGAAGCAAAAGCATGCAGTTCAAAAGCTAAACCTCCCATTGGAGAACAGAAAATTTAATGAGCTTTTAATGGAATGCAATGCTCAGAGTAGTAAATTATTTGTTAGTTGACGATGCAATCAGCATGCTGATTAAGGTTGCTTGGTTTTTTACTAAACATTAACTGAATGAAAACGGGTAGTCCTTGTTCTGCTTGGGGGGCTTTCAGGAAGCAAATGGACTTTCAGAACAGAGATTGTCAATAAAGGTGAGTGCACTCCAGGTGTCATTTGAATATGATGATAAAATACTAGTGATAAATATTTAAAAGCATTTTAAATCCACAATGTTCGCCTAGTGTATTGTGGACTCTGTTTAAAGAAACAGTGGGCCTTAGCAGGCCTAACAACAATCCCTCTATCTCTCTCTAGAAAGAAATATCTAGATCTGCTTTCTTTTATTGCAAAAGAAAAAAGGGGTGGGTGGGGGGTGGGTATGCTTTGAAAATATAAACCAGCATGGACTCAGGGACCAGGAACTGTTTGGGAGAAAAGAGAAAACAGACCAAAATCAAAACAAAGAAAAAAATATTCTGACAGGAAATAAAAGAGAGACATCTGTTCCTCTGGGTAGATCAAGATGAAAATTTAATTAAGCATTTCTGATATTCTGATGCTTTAAAATTATTGCTATTAGAATATTATATTTTTTAATTTATAAGTGATGGTATGAGGGCAAGAAATGTCGGTGATATTGGAGCTGTGTCCTGTCTAGGAGGTCTAAAAGAGAGTAAAAGAACAAAAATCGGAGATAAATTATGTAATGCTTATTTTTTTGTTAGATTGTTAATACAGATTTTATAAAATATCATTTATGATGTGTTAGTCAATCTGTACATTAGCCATGAATTATTGTTTCTGAGAAGGATTTTGTTACTAAATCTGTTTAAATCGCCAGATTTGTTCTCCCCCACAGAAAGGGATTTTGTTTGTTTCTCTCCCTACCAATTGCAGAATCATGGATTTGTAGGTTAATTTTTTTTCAACAGCTACAAAGTTCTTTTTCTATAAATCCCAATTAGTTTTTATCATCGGTGATTCTCTGGCAATGATCAGGTACCCTTAAAATCCAATAAATAACTACCTCTCACTTTTAACTATTCCTGTTCATGACCCAAGAGGTTAAAAGCCTTTGACTGGCATTTGACTTCTGACCTCATATAAATGTTATCTTATCAGTTCCTGCTTGTTAACTTGTATTGAGTGCTTGTCCCTGATGGCTTTTAGATAAAGGGTTGTGGGTTTTTTTTTTCTCCTTTTTTTTTTTCCTTTTTAATATATTTCCTACAGGAACTGAGCCGTTTGCTTTGTTCTCTGCCTAGTGCACTCAAGTCTACACAGTAACCTGCTATAAATCTGTTTGAGGCACCAAATATACATTTATTTATTCCCTACGTTATTTTGATTTTAGCTTTATGGGTGGGATTTTATGATTAAAAACATATATTTATCATAATTAATAGCAGCAATTACAAGTGTTAATCCCTTAACATGTTTGTCGGAAAGCCAGTTAGCTTGGTGTTATTCTCTCTTCTAAACAAAAAATACAAAAAATAAAAACAATTTTAGCGTTGCATTCGCAGCAGTGTGCAATGAGTTAGAGAGATAATTTATGGAAATCTCGTCTCCCTAGACCTCAGAAGTCCGCCTAATGAGAGAGTCATCAGTAAGATATATCTTTTTTAAAAAATCGAATCCAGACCAGGAGCGGTGCATTTCCTAACCTTTGGGGAGGAAGGCGGTGGCCTGGCGCCCTCCTTTGCCCTTCTGTTCTAAGAATTAAGAAGGATTTTGGCCTTTTATTTCGTTTGCAGCTGTGTGTGTTGCTCACACATGCAAGTGTATGTGTGTGCGTGAGTCTAGTCACTGTGCACAAACCTAAATACATTTGAATGTTTGCATTTTCATCTTGCTCCATACCTCGATGGCATCATGGGTATAGTGGTGCCTCAGAGGCTGCCTCATTTGCAAATGACCTACAATGTGATTTCTAAACAAAATATTACATTAATTTCTATGTGGAGAACAGGCAGTCAGGAGGGGGAGAAAGAAGAGGCAGCCATCTTGGAGTCATTTTGCCTTTTAGCCTCATTCTTTCTCTTCCTCAGGCTCCTGTAGTTAGAATATTATCTTTATTTTTAATTGGCCCTCCACACAAAGCCAGAGGCATAGACAAGAGACCTTTGTATTTGTGTTTGGAGCAGAAGAAAAGTTGTAACCTCTTTGGACTTTAAATAATAACTGCGACTACAGACAAACTACACCTATTATTCCCCACCCTTCTAAATAAATACACATCTAAATGAGGCATATGCCACAGCTGGGAAGAGACCTGCACAAAACCGATTAAGGGAAACAAATGTCTATTTGGGCCATTCATTTACTGCTATCTAAAGAATTAATATGTCAGGAAAGTTATCTGCCCTTCTCCTCCCCCGGTCTGTCTTTTCTCCCCAAACACACTCACTTGCAAGCCTACCCTCCCAAGCCTGCATACAAACACATTTGCAGACACACACACACACACACACACACACAATCTAGAAATGGCAACCCTGGAAACTGTTGCGTTGTGTGAGTTTTTTTTTTTAACCCAAAACCAAAACAGGAATTCCCTTTCTCTTAGATCATTGGCATTGAAGGAAGAGTAAACAAGACCAGCCTTTAGTTTTTGTTTTTGCTGTGATTTTCTGTGTGTAGAAAGCTGCCATGGCTCTAGGCTCTGTACTGCCCCAACACCGCTGTCATCACACTCACACTCTGACAACGTGGGTCTCATGCAATTTGTCCTAACTTTTCGTTTCAACCCTTGCTTTTCTCAATGTGGCTAGAGTTTAAAGACCGCAGAAGCAAAGGGAGAAGAAATACCCCTGCGGGGGCAAAAACAAACCAAGCCCTAGCCCGATGCTGGCATTCACAGCGCCGACATGTTCTCAATGTTTTCTCTGTGGTTATAACACAAAAGCGCTTTCTTTCCTGTTTTGATGTGTTAAAGACAGAAAGAGAGAGGACACTTCGAGGTGGTAAAATAAGTATTTGGAAAGCACAGGGACAGTACTTCTTCTTTGAATGTGCAGTTTGTGTCAATAACATGTAGTTACTCCATAGTTCAATATTAATTGATTTTTGAAAATGGAAAGGGGCCATCAAGTTAAATGTAAGCGCATTGTATCAGACCCACGGAACTTTTTGCTGTCACTGTGCCCTTCTTTTTTGGGGGTATAATTGGAAATGTGTCGGGAGTCAGTCATTCTAGCTCTGAAATCACAATAACAAGGATGCAGCAGTCCCTCTGAAAAGGCGTTGAGCAGACAGATAACAAATTATTGTCAAATCCTGATATTTGGCAAAAGAAACCATGAACTTTTACTCCTTCCATGTCAGTAATCTGCACTAATTTTCCTAGGCAATATCTTCAGCAAATTGTTATACTGAGCAAAACAAACAGGGCTTGGAAAGACAGACATGCCCTGGTTCCTGAACCCTCTCTTCCACTGTGACCACCAGGGTTTAGGAATTGAATCCTAGGGTCCTTTACAATTGCACTTTGGATCCTGGCTTTAAATAAAAAAAAGAAAAAAAAAACCCAAGGTTTAAACATGGAAGCATGACAATTTCAAAACTGGTGGAAGTTATACCACTGTCTTTATTTGTATCTAATTCATGATATGATAGATGTTCATAAGTAATGCCTTGCACAGAAAAGAAACGATCACTTCAACCACTCTACACCAATCCAAGCAAACTCCCCCCAAATATTTGGGATGCAATATTCTTAAATCCTCGTCATTAAAGGAACCAGAAGATGAGGAGAAGCCAGGGTCTTCTGGCTTTCTGAGTCACTGTAGCATTTGGCTTTATAAAGGTACTTGTGGGCATATTTGAAAATACAGCTCATGTGCTTACAAACTCACCCTAAGAAAGCACTACTTCCCTTTTTTTCCCAATTGCTTGCATCAAAAATCAGCCTCATTCTGTGTGGAAAAAGCAGAGGCCTCTGTGATACTGCGAACCTTTCTGTGTTTCAGCAAAGAAGTTGAGGCTGTTGGGTCAAAAACCCTCAAATTCTCAGGACCCAAGTTACTGGTGTTAAGGTTTCGTGCTTTGCTTTGTGAAGACGGATGCTGACAGACCTCTAGTTTCCTCTGGTCTCTGTCCTCTCTTTTGTGTATTTTCTTTATTTGTATAAACTGGCCCTGCCCTTTTCTTGCTAGAATGTTTCTGTGGGGTACCCTGTCCCTGACAGATTTTCATTCTCCTTCTCTGCAGCTTGTTTGCTGTTTGGAATCCTTGTAAAAGCTTTGCAGTTCAGACTCAACAGAGCTGGGACTTCTTTCCTACCCATCTTAACACACTCAGAGGTCACACCCATGTTTGTATCCTTCTTAGGAGAAAATTATGAAATCACATCACAGGCATCTGATACTAAGGGGCATGGCCTGCCCACACACCTTGCCCTCTTCCCCTTGGCCCTGTCTGCCCGGGAGAATGAATATACCGCATCCTCAAAGTTGATGCTTCGAAGTGACCAGTCAGATGTTGGCAGGTCAGCTGGCTGTCCCCTTGGACAGAGGGTCCATAAATCTGAGCAGTGTTGGTGTGGCTGAACGAGGAAGGAGTCCAGCCTCAGGGAAGCCATGTAAATCTCTTCTGCAGCTTTGTTCCCAGTAGGGAGCAGGGGTGAGAGTTGGGTAGCTCAAGGCTGTGGGCTGTTGTTAATGCCCAGGGCCCTCCTGCAGTGGGTGCTAACTTGTTGTGCATGAGAGCTGCCACCACCCTTCCCAAACATCGGCTGCTTGGAAAAGTCAAGCACGGCGGAGCCCTGATTTTCATTTAATAGTCAAAACCAAGATGCATTTGGGCTATGATGATAGGACAGCTCCCTTGAAAAGATTATTTGTACTACAAAGGCATTCATTTAGGGCTAGCAATGTTGCAAAAGGGCCTGCTAGAAATTAGCAGCCTGTCCTGGTATTTGGAGAGCAAGAGTGACAACTTATTGGAAGTTCTCAAGGAATCATTTATATTTCACACTCCACTAGGCAGCTGATTTGAGATTGTCTGTTAGCATAACAAAGGCTCTGAGCCTGTGAACTTCAGAAACCTTTCGACCTCTTAGCTGCTGGCATGAATAGCCCCCAGTCCTGCCTATAGAGATCTCCGAAAGCTCCCCTGTTCGTGGCTAAATTGTTAATCAGGGTAATTTAATATAGTTTTCAATATGCCTCATCTCTTATTGGGAAAGGTATTCACAGCTTCCCTACCCCTGAAAAAAAAAGTTCTTTTATTCAAGTGTGAGAGGGGCAGCTGCAGACAGACCCCCGTCCCTTGCTTCTCCCCCCACTCCTGCTTCACAGCAGCAATGCTCCGAGAGCAGCCACACTGAAGAGCTGGGGAGAGAGAAACTGGCAAGGACCATCCCTTAGCGTGAACTCCACCCTGAACCTGAAAGCCCAGCCTGTTTACACCAGGAACCGACAAAACAAAACCCCAAGGCCCCGCCATCTCCAAAACCCCAGAGCCAACACACACACACACACACACACACACGCCACACCCTCTCTCCAGCACCCCCCCCCCCCCCGCCATCACCCACCCCTCCCCCCTCATCTTCCCAACTAAGCTGCTCCTGTGGCTCTGGACAAAATGCACCAGGCCCCAGGGCCTGCTAATTTTCATTTCTCTCACTCTTCCCAGGCAGCCCACACTGTCCTGCACGCTGCTTCACAGTCACACTCAGCCTGTCCCCAGCATCCACTCCCAGTGTCATGTACACTTGCTCTCACCCGCTCCTCCAACACTGTCAATTCACATGCACATTAGTTAGCTGAAAAGAGCCCAGCACAAATATATTCATTTTAATCCAGTTAAGACCTAAGAGGTCTCATAGGATATTATTCAATAGTTTGGAAACCCAGTGTAACACTCAGAGTCTGCTACACTGTTTCATTTCAAAGCGGCCTACAGTATGCCTCCTTCGTTTCAGGTTCCCTCCAATACATATTCTAGCAACAAAATAAAATAAAGTGAACGAAAACAATCACAAGCAAAGCACCCAGCTTCAGACACTCTGCTCAGATATTATTATGTTGTCTTTTTGAATGACTGTTTCTAGTTGCTATGTGCAAAGTCAGAATAGCAATTTCATACAAAGAAGGGAAAATATGAAATCGTTAATGGTATTTATTAAAAATTAAAAATGGCAAGGTACAATCTCGATCTTCTTCTTACTCTTTCTTTGCCACGTGAGGATTTTGCGCCACCTAGAAAGTGTGGCTGCCTGTTCCTCAATGGGTTGGGTGCTGGTTATCTGTGTCCTTGTGCCAGTGGAGGCCCTGTGTCTGGCACCATTGCTTGCCTGTGTCCTGTTCTGGTTGGTGTGTTTGTCTCCCAGCTCCTGAAGTTGGCTAAAGGCAGGATCCAGGGCCTGAAGTATTTTCTTTGATTTTTCTCCAGTTGGAGGGGTCCCTGGTGGGGGCTGGGAGGCTTTCCTTGCTCACTTGGGATCCTAATCTAGCATCTCAAACCTGCCGGGAGGTGCAAGACAAATTTCTGTTTACAGCATCCACAGAAAGATTATTAATCCTCCTAAATCTGAAGAGCAAACATAGACCCACACTTAATAAAACAAAACAAAACAAAACAAAACAAACAGCCCAGACGCTTTCCCAAGGTAATTTTTCTTGGAGTTTTTTTAAAAGGTTAAAAAAATAAGTTTCTTACTCAGTTTTAATATCTGACAATGCCCACAGGTGACACATGGAAACAGAAAATAAATACGTGGTATAAATGCTGATTATATGATAGGTCAATCCTAAAACCTGTATCTTCCTTAAAAAATAAAAAAAAAGAACCTGATAGCTTTAATTTCAATTTTCTGTAAGTTTTTAGATTAACATGATTTGTCAATGGTCTGGGTATTATTCACTTTAATGATGTGTTTTTGTGTTATATTATTTTGTAAGTAACTATTTTCTCTTTTTTTCTCCTTTTGATGTCTCTAATGAGAATACTTTAAAAACATTGTTTATTAGCACAAATCAGTGGATATATATCACCGGTTTCTATTTTAAAAAGCCAAAATTATGAAATCATTCATATATAAATTAACAGGAATTCAACTTTCAGAAAATCTTAAGGGAGAAAAAGAATTATAGTTTTTAACCCAAGAAAGAAAAATAGCACTCAATTTGAATTTTTTCAATGCTTTTGCTTAACATTGTTTTCATTAGTTTTTTCTTCATTAGGATTTATGACCCATGTCCATTCTTATACCTTCACATCTCTGATTTTAAATTTCCTATCAGAGGTTAATAAATACAGAGGGGCAAAAAGTCCTATCTGCTTTCATCTAGGGTGTACAATATTTTAAAGTTGTTTGTATTGTTTGTATTTGCATTTAAGTTTTTTTCTGTTCTTAATTTAAATGATTAAAATTTGACTGAAATTAATTCTATTTGGAGTTAAGACGTAACAGGGGGATTTTTAGAAGGACGTAAACGACACGTTTTTGCTAAATTATAACATTTTCTTGGGCTTGAGCCATCTAACGCCCTCTCCAGCATGGCACCGTTTGGGCTTCCTCTTTGTGGAAGAAGAAGGGTTGGGGGAGAAGGATGTATATTTGGAATGGTGTTTGACAGGGGGAATGAACGCAGACACCAGAACAATTATATTACAATCCCGCTGGGGATGCCAGCACCAAATTCAGCCAGACTGATGGGGCCCTGTCTAGACGGTCCCTTCTGTGTATCAGCTGTTTTCTCCCTGCTTTATTGCACTCCCTGAATGTGTGAGTTGAACCTGCATATGGATCCCAAGCACAGCCATTCCTGCAACCATGCATTGCTGTTAAACTTCCTTCCATTTGGCTGAGAATCAAGGGCTATATATTCCTTACTGTATCCCCTTTATCATATTTGTAATTAAAACGCAGCTTCCAGATTAGTGGCTTAACAAAAGTCATAAGATGAAGTAGAAGGTGCCCAGGCTGTTTCTTTGAATGGAAAAACGTCCTGGGTAAACATTTCTATCTTCTCAAACACATCCACCTCTTTTCTGCTGAAGTGAAAGAAAGCCAGAAAAAAAAAAAAAGGAATAAAACAATGAGAGGGAAGGGAAGACACACAGTACATGTAAATTACTACCTTTCCTTTTGAAAAGGAAAGAGGATAGAAAGAAAGAATATTTATTAAATGTTTACAGTGTAATTAGTGGCAGTGTGTGTGGTTTTCCTTTTTTTTTTTTTTCTTTTCTTTCTTTCCTCCTCTTTATTTGGTAAACTAAAGGGAGTTCAGTAATCAGGGGTCTTATGAAGTCTTGGAAATAGATTCCCAAACTCTTTTAAATACCTGGCTTATGAGATTGTTTCAGTGCTGTTGGGCAGATGGGAAATCCCAGAGAATTTCACATCTGGACAACTGTCAGGACTAGATTTTGTTTGTCAAGATAACGCAGAAAGGCTAGGGCTGACTTATATGTGAATACAGTGTCCACATAAAACACTCATTGTTCAGAGGAGCAGGAATGCACCCCTACTAGGAGGCACACTCCACGGGGCACCCGGTCCTGAGGTTGGATGTCTTTACTAACCATAAGGAATTTGAAAGGAACGCAAATGGATTATTCCAATTACAAAGTGAGAAATAGAAAAGTGCATTAATGCTAATGCAATCAGGTATCAGATCCACCTCTTTCTAGGAAATATTTATCAGCAACTTATGTCTACAGCTCCCAAGATTGGAAAGGTACAACAAATTGAAATTCTGTAAGATTTAAGTCAATAAATAAATAAAATATTTACATTATAGTAGGATCCAAAATGAATGTTTCAGGAGAGAGGGTCCCATGCTTCATGACACAGATGATAACTCTGGTTAATGTGGACACACAAACTATTTGGAGAAGGAATTCTACCTCCCATTTGTTAAAATTATTTTCTCTAAATAAAGAAGAAAGTGATAAAAGTTTTTACCTTAGGGGAAAAAAATCAAAGTTGAAGTTACTAACAGAAAGATCATTCTTAATAATCCTTTTTTCATGCACTAAATTTTACCAGTCACTAAATAATGGAATTTCGATTCTTAAAATAACAATTGTCCATGCTTTGCTGTTGAAGCTTAATAACTGCCACCAACTATGGACAACGAAGGTTTCCTCTTTTCTTGAGGATTGGGTATTGAAGACATGGCTGTAGGGAAGAGGCACTAAATTCTATTCCCAATTTTACTGGACAGGATAATAAGTGATATATATATATATATATATATATAGGTTCAAGACATCATATCAGCAAATCAACTGTCATAAAATACAATGCGTGATATAACATTAGGGGGTTTCTGGTCAGAAGAGAAGATGAGACTTGAACACCTGGCATTAGACATGGAAACTCTAGGCAGGCGCTTAGAGGCATTGGCATAGCAGCCTCACTTTGGTACGATTGAGAAAAAACATAATGAAAGGCAGGAGCAGAGAGCAAAAGAAATAGACTGAAAAGTAGAGAAAGCAAGAGGGAGATGGGGGGTGGGTGGCATGCAGGGGTAGTGAGTGAGAAAGAAAGAGAGAGCAGAGAATGAATATTCTAGGCATTGTTTTAATCTAAACCAGAGATGCTTCCAGGAGAATGAATTTCAATGGAGCTGAGCCAAAAATAATTATAGAGATTTTCTTGTTTTGTTTTGTGAATGAACAGCATTTCTTTTCTCTGGAAATGGGAGAGGGAGAGAGGAGCAGATCCAAGAGATGGGAGCGATGCCCCGTGCCCCTTACTTCCACACACCACAGTGGCAGACCTTTCTTTCTTCCCTTTTCCAAAAGCTATTGGCACCGAATTGTGCGAGCGAGAGAGGGAAGTGGCAGCAGCCCTCCAGCCTGAGCTGGGTTTTCTGTTCTAACAATAGCCTGTTTACTTTGATAAGGCTGAAGTATTGAAATGGGAAGCCAGATTGGGGTGGGGTGGGAGCAGGGACATGTATTTTAGGTCCTAGAAATAAAACTGAGCGATTTATGACAAAAAATATTCCCCCATTTGTGATACCTAAAACTTCCTTTGGGGTTTGTTTTACCAATTACATCTGTTTCCTTGGTTTTCATCATCAGTAGCAGACTACTGAAGGAAATAAAGTAGTCTCCCAATTTTCCTCCATTTTCTCTGTGATGTAAAATCTTTACCTTGGCACCTATTTTACAGGGAAAAATTGTCATTTGTTAAAATAGTGTGAGCTATGATTGAGTTTTTGTGAAAGCAACATAATCTACTCCTCACAAAAGCATGAAGAAAACTTTCTACTCATATGAAGCACACCAGAGAGGAGGAGAAACTCACTGCACGTTCATAAACGGGTGAGAGAGTCATTATAAAAACTCAGAATTAATATCTAAAGGCCATTCATTTTCCTTAAGTTGAATTGACTCACCTACAAATCATATCAGTATAGTACCATCTGAACCTAAGTATTTTCCCCAAATATCTTATTTTAGGTGTTTTGCCTTGATACAGACCCTTATCATTTTTATCACTCATAGATGCTAATTCTACAGGTAGGGATGAGGTCTCAGCTTTGTCTTGGTGTGACCTGAGTTTTAAAAACTAAGGACTAAGGAACCTAAGAACCAGATCTCTTCCTCTATATCTTATTTCACAACTTGTAAAAAATTTAACATTTATTCTTATAAACATTTGATCTGCTAAGTTGTAACAACTTAGTGGCCCAGGAGAGCAGCCTAGTGTGGTAAATGTAATGGGTTAAGCCCAAAATGACTTTGATATGAATTTAAAACAAGAAAAATGATTCATGTAGTGTTTGCAGTCAAGATTTTCTATAAGCTTAAGCATAAGCATCTCAGAGAGTAGCCAAATAGATACAATTTCCTTTAAAACTTTCATATATTCAAATTGTTTCTGTTTTTCTGTCAAAGAACTGTTTAAATGTACAGTAGTTAGCAGTAAAGTTATACGATTCTATTATGTGGATAACTTTTATATTTTTTATTTTTTAAAAATGAAAAACATCTTTATGGACCTGGGACTTTATTTAAGGATTTTCAAAACATGTTTTAAATGTCACTGTGAATATATTGTGTAAATCTGCGAATGTGAGTTTTATGAATCCGCCATTTAAGTTAATTAATCATATTGATTCACTTGACATTTTTCTCCTCCTGACTCTCACTTCCTCCTTTTTTTCCATTTCTCTATTGAAAGCATTTCTTTTACAGTGGGTAGATTCACTTTTGAAGCAGATTTTATAAAATAATACCAACAATAGTTTTATAAGAACTTGGAAAAGCATTCAACTTAGATTTGTTAGCAGTGGTTAAATGGACATTTAAGAATTTAAAGTATTTAATCACACAACCTTAACATTATATTTAAAAATCCCAATCCCCAAAATAAGTAGATCCACTTTTTAAGGAGAGCATTTATCAACATTAAGTAACCCTAATAATAACAACTAAGTCCTAAGCCAAAGTAAGTGTATGAGATCGGTAACAAATATCTATATTTTCCAAGTTTTAGAAAAAAATTGTCTTAAAAATAAAATAACTTTCAAACTAACAAAAGATTTAATAACATTTCTGCTATTGAAAACCACATATTGAGGTTTTGAGTCTACCAAAACATTTAGTAGATAGTATACAATAACTTATTACTGCCAGTGTAATCTAACAAACACACCAACGTGTGATTTTACCATCAGACTCTACAAAAAAGATGATGAGGCAATGAAGATAGATTTTTAAATTGACAAATATCCCCGAAAGATATAATTAAGGTAAAATGAATAGAGTCCTTGGGATGTGCCCTAAGGTTTCTATGTTTTATGGAAATACATAGATATATGTACATAGATTTGTTCAATGTAGATATATCTGTCACTTGTTTACATTGACCATAACATTAAAAATGGATTTTTAAAGGTTTCATCTTGACCAGTTCTTGTCTGGACCAAAATTACTAAACCAATTTCGGAGTCTAGTCACTCAAATCCCAAGCTCAGAAAAGTTTCATCTCACTTGAAGCCAACCATGGAAATTGCCCCACGCGCTGTCTTCCTTGTTTGCTCTTTTCATGTTGTAGTGGTATGGTGCCCATCTATGGCTGTAGGGGGAGGAAGCAGGGAGAAGCAATTGAAAGGATTAGGATGGAAACTTCCTCCAGCTTCACAGGCTTGTTTGCTGGCCGCAGATGCCATTATGGTATAGAGATAAGATACGCTTAATTTTAAGACTTTCAAAAGAGCCTTCAGATTCCTGAAAATTCAGAGGCGAAGCTGAGCCTCTTTCTTTAGACCATCTACTTCACTACGTTGGCCAGGAAGCCAGGCTAAAGAGGGTTTCATCCCGCTCACACGCTTCGGTTTTGTCACTTCATGTCATAACCTCTGCATTTCCTAAATGTAGTTTTAAAATGTGTTCAACGGAAATGCTGATATAAGCCTAACTGCAGCTGTACTCGCTGTTTCTGCTCTAAGTTCATTCGCGGCAGTGGATTTAGTTAAAGGGCCCAGAACAGTCTATGCTTTACAGCAAAGAGACAAAATCCTCTTGCATCAACGAGGGTTAAGTTTATGTAAGAGCAAAGAGAACCAACTGTAGGTATTTGAGATAAATACCTTCTGTGGAAGTGTGCACATCTTAGTGACATTCTTTTTAATGTATAGAAAAATATGCTGTTACAATTAAAGCCTGGTTAGCTTCTTATCCTATATTAAATACTATTTTACACACTGTAGACACAAAGGATATGCAGTAACATTTATGATAGTAATAGCTAACTCCACATAAGAAGAGCTAGAGAACACAGGTGCCTATTTAATCAGCATCAAGGACTACCTGGTAAGCATTAAGGGACAACGAAGGGTATTCTTGCTAAAATATTAGATGAACTGACAATAAACAAGATGGTCACTTAGAAAGTCAACAGAAAATAACAATAATTGTTTGTGACTTACGCACAAGGATACTGTGCTACTTCCAGTGTATAGCGTAATAACAAAGTATGGTGCCTCTTCTTGACACCACAGCTGCGTTAGGACGTGTTCTAGAATGGCCTGTTTCCCAGGGCACAACATTAAGTTTTCCACATGATTTTTTGGGTAGGATTTCCCCTCCCAGTTAAAAACTGGTTTTCATCACCCAACAGCATAATTATTTTTCTGCACCCAGCTTTTAATTACTTGTTTTGCGTATCTACCAGAGTGATTCAGCATTTGCTGTTGTACTTCATAAAATATATCTGTGTTAGAGCCATGTGAAAAGGAGTATTGGCCTTACATAATGTATTACTATATCGGTAGGTGCCAATGATTCTCATTCTTTATAAAAGGCACAAAAGTCTATTGCTTTGAGTTTTCCTATTTGAATGCTATGTGAGTCTTCTGACTAAAGCATAAAACTGGAAGTAACTGAAGACAAGGAGCCTGACAACATGGGAATTACTTAGTCCACAAAGAGACTCCCTCAGATGGATACACAATGGATGACTGAATTAAAAATGCTGTTGGAGGGGTCTGTTGATAGTGGCATCATAGACGACCCTGGAATCAGTGTTTGTGAGATTTGCCAAACCTCAAAATCAAACATAGATTTCAAATCATTCGAGAATATTTAATCGTTTTATGTCATTCACAAAGCTCTCCACAAACAAAAATGAAAATTGAGCAGAGCCCCCTCCTGCCAGTCTTCTTTTATCTCACAACAGTCCTTCTCTTTCTGTCTTTTCCTTCCAACTCCTATTTGTCTGTTGTTCTCCTTTCTTTCAAGTTCGCTTTAATCTTTGCTTTCCCATGTCTCTCTTTAGTCTTATTCACCAGTGATGCCAATAAAAATAAACAGACCTTTTTTTTTTTAAAGAAAAATGAGTCAAGGCTAAAAAATAAATGACTGGTAAGTGCCTTCTTCTTGTTCTTTACTAAAAATCTACCTGTGGCACTGCCTTTCTCATTTTCAAAATCATTTAAAACACGAATCACAAAGAAAATTGAGGAACACTCACATATCTGAATCTATTTATAAATATATGTAATGCTGAATGCAGTGGAGCACTTGTGAGACTGCTCTCATGCTTACTGATCCCAGGGTGCAGGAAGAATTAGCTTATCCAGGAAAACTCAAAGTCATAATTAGTCTTGTGAATTACAATAATCGGGTCTCATCCTGCATTTCTTTCTCATGTGGTACTCCCAGTGGGAGTTCTGCATGAAAAAGGACTACAGGATTGGGCATTAATAATGGTATACCTGTGAAATATGAGCATTCTCCTATAGTGCCAATCAGTGGAATTAGAATCCTGCCTCATCTCAATCCTATAGCTTTCAATTAAAAGAATAACATCAACAGACCTTTCCAGTTTCAAAAAAAAATTCATTCTTACTTTGAAAGTTTTCTCTCCCTATTCAAATGTATATTTTATTCTTACCTTACTTATACATAGTAGGCTGTGATTAATTTTTATTTTTGAAAAGTTAAGAATGTCAAGGTTTAGAAAGTTTCCTGAAACAAATAGAAACAAAAGAGCAAGTAAGGGGGAAAAATCATTAAAACTCTGTGGAAAGCGATATTTATTGCCAGGGTCTCACAACAGCCATTTTTCCTAATTTGACTGCTCAGGTCACTTAAATACTTGTGGCTGATTGGCAAGACCAGTTGTTTTCATGTATAGACCCAGTCTAAATAAGAAGTGAAAGATGAAATACCCTGATATGTTTATGCTTAGTGAAACAAAAACACTCCTTTGAAGAGTTAACATTGTGATGAACTGTGAACCATGCTGAGCAAATAGATGAGCAAAACACAGTAACAATTGTATATCCACCTACAGTTCAACTCTGCGTAGCTCTAATAACCCAAAAAATGTAGACAGTGGTCCAACAACTGGTGAATAAGTATTATAGTGTATTCCAACAATGGAATATTACTCACCAATACAAAACAATAAACCATTGATATCAGGGTACCTTAAAAGGTTCATGGAAAATAGAATTAAAAGATAAGTTTATTTTGGTGCAAAAAAAGAGAGAAATTCATACATGTGAGGAGTTTTCAAAAAGTTCATGAAAAGATGAGTGTTAAGAAAAAACTGTACATGGATCCCCAAAATTTTCACACCAAAATAAACTTACCTCTTTTTAATGTTAATTTTTATTTATTTTCATCTATTTGAAAGGCACAGTGAGAGAGAGAGAAAGAGAGAAATGTTCTATCTCATTGTTCTCTCCCCAGGTGCCCCCAACAGCCAGGACATAGCCAGGCTGAAGCCAGGAGCCCAGAAATCTATCTGGCCACCTAGGCCATCATTCACTGCCTCCCAAGATGCATTAGCAGGAAGATGGATAGGAAGCAGAGGTAGAGCAATTCAAATTGACACTCTATATGGGATGTAGGCATCACAAGCCATGACTTAATCTACAGCACCACACCATCTACTCATGAACTTACCTTTTATTTGTATTTTTCCCCAGATTTTTTGAAATCCGTTTTTACAGTTTACATCACAGAAGCATCTCAACATAATTATGCTGAGTGAGAGGTGCTAGAAAGCAAAGAAGCACTGATCACTAGTGCATATTCCAATAAATTCAAATTCAAGTACAGTGATAAAAAGTAGATCAGTAGTTATCTGTTGGGAGGGCCAGGAGGCAGGATCTGCAGAAAGGCAGGAGTAAACTTTTGAGGATGGTGGATATGTTCATGATCTTGATTGTGGTGATAGTCTCTCAGATATATATTGATATGAAAAAACTTACATATACAGTTAAATATGAGCATTTTGTTCCACATAGTTTTTACCTTAACAAGGCTGTTGAATATAATGGACCAATTGGCATGGATACTACAACCAGTCAGAATGGATATTAGCCATTAACAAAAACATTCTGACAATAGACCTGGGGATTACCTTAGGTAAATGTACAATGGAAGGTAAAGAATTTGAGAATTCAGATTGCCCTCTACATCTCCTAGCTCATGTTTATGGCCTCTGGTTTAATTTATAACCATTTTCTATTTTTTTCTTGTTAAAAATGGATGCATTATCCAATGAGGTATTCATGACACACTTTAGGGCTACAAATGGCACAATTTAGTGTAAGTGATGAAAGTAATGCCAAAATACCACTGGACAATGGTTTGAAGCAGGGTAAACTGAAAGATACTTTCTTCTAGGGAAAAAGGATCCATATACTATGTAGTTTAATTTTTCAATTGTGTGTTTTGTTATAACATCTTCAAAGATTCTCTCTTCCATTTCACTGCTGCCATGTGTGTATTAAAAATGGAGTAGGGAGGTGCTCTGAGAGACATTAACCAAATAACAGAAATCCCCTCAAATCTATTTGCTGCAGGTAGATATCATTATCTGAGCTGACCAGTTTTGACTCATTTAGGCAAAAGTGTATTAAAATCTGCAATAAGGCACAGGAATACCATGTTGAGGCTCTTTCTAAGGCAGAGCATTACTGAGTTACCTACAAAGTGCTTTGGTGGCATAGAGTAAATAACTGAGATCACTCCAGGTTATTTCTATTGTTCCTTTTTTTTTACACTATAGTAAATGTGTGTATAATTGTAAATGTGTGTGTACTTACTTACAGCTAAATTTTTAGATGCATAACTTGAGTTAGTCTCCATCTCAAGAATGGGGAAACAATTTTTAAGAACTTCAGGGAAAAAGCTAAAAGTCAATAAACATATGGGTAAAAAAGACTGGAAGCAATTTGAATATATGTGCAAATTGACATTTTACTAAAATAACATGGTTGAAACTTTGGGTTTATCAAACATATGTCAATAAGATTGAAACCAAGGTCTATTCAGCAAGGGAAATTCATTTATTGAAAACAGAAATACGAGTTTTTTATTACCTGAAATTCTGATGTTTTCCATCTTGTCATATTATGATTTAAATTGATTACTTTGATTTTTACAGGTATAACATTAAAAATGTGTTATTGAAAATATTTTTGTTTAGAGAATTAGCTATAATTTTGTTTTTTAAAATATCAATCATTTTGCTGGCATCTATACCCATGCCTCAATAGGTACATTGCTGAATATGGTTTGCAGTAAGAAAAATGTGCCATTGACCTTGGACATAAACTTGTACCTGATCTTATGTGGTTGTATAACTAACTCCTGCATTTTAAACCTGTATACAATATCTGTGGTTATGGTTTTTTCCTGTATTTCTTTGAGTAGAAAAAGAAGAGAGATACAACTTATTTTACTTGCCTTTGTACTTTGCCAGTATCTCCTCTTTTTCTTTTTGATGTTTTCTTCCCTCTCTCCTTCCTTTCCTCTAATCCCTTCATTATTGAGCTAAGGATGTTTTTCAGCTATTATCTTTGCCTTAGCAACTCCTCCACTATTTTTTGATAGTGTTTAGATTTAAATGAACTCCTTGGATACAGCATTAACTGTCCCTCTTTGTACTATTTGAGTGAGATTGCTTACTTTTGTACCTTTTGTTCAGAATTTTGTCTTTAATCAGAACAAGTTCAGTGACAAAGGATTAAAAATTTATCAAATGTCCTCCCTCTACTGGATTCCTAATGGTCCATAAAGTGGCATGAGATACGATGTTGAGATGAAAATACCGGTAAAAGCTGCTTTCTTCTCTGTGGTGTTGCCTCTGAGTGCTGAGCTGTGTGTCTTCCTTTTGTTGAGAAGCTCAGTCAGTTTCTCTTCCGTACCCTAGTCCTTATCTGAGTGTGAAGAGATATAATTTAGCATCATATTTATGGCATTTCCTGGCCACAGTCTATATGTCTATGTTTCTTGTCAATATTCATTGGCAAAAATTGGTCCTACCCATCTCTGGATTTTCAAGACTCAGTGTGATAATATCAGCTGGTTACATATTGGTTGATTCAGGTTCTTCATTTTTTTAGGTCCTGAATGAACCACCTTTTTTTTTTAGTTCACAGGAAATCAGACCTTTAGGTAGAGTCAACAAGTTGCCCCTCATGCTGTTTTACCATGTTAATACAAAGGAGATGTTGGCATGGTTGTCAGCACTGAACCATCTGGATGTGGAGAGTCTCATGAGAAAAAATGTAGTCTTCTCAGGAGAAAGGTGAAAAATATCTATGAGTAAGCCATTTAGATGACATCTTTAATAGATCCTAGTCTCTATTAAATTTCATTGTACTGATTCTCCCAAAAACATAAAGACTTTCCTTTTTCTCTCATTGATCTATGAACATAAAGTCACTTTCTAATTCACTATTACAAGTAATTACAATTAGAGTGAATCTATTAATTAGTGGCTATTATAATAATTATTAATTACTCTCCACTAATTAGTATTTCATATAATCTGCTCCATAACTCTTCATCTTTAGAAAGATAGAATTCAGAGCTAGCCCTGAGCACAATGGAGCCCATGTAACCAGTCACTCATTTTCATTAGGTAAAAGGAGAGTATTATTAGCATTTCAAAGTGGAGAGCTACCCAGACATTATACATTTTCATGTTTATTTGCCTGCATCAGGTTAAATTTCTTAAAATTGGAAATATCATCACAATTTCCAAATTCTCTTTTGTGAATTAATTTTATTCACCAATTAGCCAATGAATATTTTGATTGCAAATTTTTATCTCCATAGGTTTGTAACCTTTGGACAGACAAAGAACAATTTTATTGACTCTCACTAAGATTTTCACAGAAAATAGTTTTTCAGAATCTGAAAATTATTTGCAAGGGGTTGATGTTAACTGGGAAACAAAACATTTCAATTGATGCCTAAAAAACTTATTGGAGTATTTTAGAATTTGCCAGGTTCCACATATTTACTTTTCCTAAAATTACATTGTTTTATATATTATTTATATGTAACTAATTATTTTTATAGGATGCTCACTCCTTTATCCAAACAACAAAATATCATGTCAACACTTCAGCTAATATAATGGTGAGCAGAAAGAATGAATTACAAGGAATCTTGTATCAAGTAAGCAAAATTTGGGAAAGACCAAAGTAAGCAAAGCAGATATAAAAAGCAGAGAAGGATGGCTTCATGTACAGTAAAGCCAAAAATCTTTGCCTTAAGATCTCCTTAAGTTGAGTTAGAGGAGCTAAAAATGACATATAATTAGACTTAAATTTTATCTTGTCTCAAAATAGTTTCTTCAGGCATTCCCTTTGACTGATCATTTATGACTCAATACAATAATCTCTTACTGTGTTACAAGTTGAAATATTTCACCTCACTTCATTTTTTAAAAGATTTATTTATTTGAAAGTCAGTGTTACAGAGAGAAAGAGAGAGACAGAGACACTCCCCAAGTAAGCCGGGAGCCAGCAGCCTCATTCAGGTCTCCCACATGGGTTACAGGGGCCGAAGAGCTTGGGCCATCTTCCTCTGCTTTTTCCAGGCCATTAGTAGGGAGCTGGAGCAGCTGTGGCCCAAACAGGTGCCCATATGAGATGCCAGAGTCACAGGCAGTCCTGCTATGCCACAGTGCCAGCTACTTCTCACTTCATATCTTGAGACTGTATATCTTGCGGTGCTGCAAGAACCAGCAAAAATGCATAAAAATGGTCTGGATAAGAAATGGGATGTTCTGTAGAATCACACAGATCCCGCCATTCCAGCTCCCTGGTTTCTGCTGTCTTGGTTGGTTTCAATAGCTACTGATCCTTGGTTCCTGTTCTTATCTCAGAATCTGGCATTTTCTGTATGAATCCTGGGAATCAAATTGTGCTGCCTTCTGTGACCCATCAGAACCTAACCCCGGGGTGCTCTCATGCCTCCTTTCTGCATTTTTGCTGTCCCTAGCCCCATGTTATGCCCGATCTGATGGGTCTGCCAATTGTCTTATTTATTTTAACACACCTAATTTGTCAGTTCAGGAAAATAAGTATTTTATTTTAATATTTAGCTGGCCACCTGGGAGGCCAGTTAGGAAATTGCTGTATAAAGTGTCAAAGAGGTAGCATGAGGACAGAGACAAGATGATTTTAAGAGCTGCTGAAGAGATAAAATCAATGGGATTTGAGGACTGATTGGGTTAAGGGGTGAGAGAGGGAAAAGTCAAAGATCATGCTTTACTTCTGACTCAAGAAATTAGGACACTCTGAAGTCTGAAGTCATTTATTGAAATGGGGAGCACAGGAGGAAAAGTAGATTCCGAGGAGGGAGAGGTCCTGAATTTATCTTCACACAATTGAATCGTAGTTCTGTCTATGAGACATCTAAGTTGTGATGTTTAATGTGCAGTTGAATATAGGGTCTACAGGCCAGGTAAGGCAGCTAGTCTTGGAATATAGCATTGAGAACAGAGTATTTCAAAAATACTCAAAGGTGTTAAAAAAGGTCAAGAAGTCACACAGAACAGGAAATGAAACCCACTGGATTCACCAGCAGTGGTTTTTGATAAGTATGGTTAACAGAGTTTGGTGAAATGATAGGAACAGAAGCTAGAGCTCAGAGGATAGAGCAAGTTTGAGTAAGAGTAAGCTTGAAAAATAAGGGAACAGAATGCCTTACCTTACAAGAACAGTCTGATTTTGGTCTCATCTCAGGATTAAGAAACAGAATTACTTACATATTTCATAAAAATTTTAAGATGAAATTTTCTCCCTCTCTTTCATATCCGCTTTCTTTCAAAGTATCTCTGTTGAGGTAGTTTATTTTATTTTATTTTTTTAACTTTTATTTAATGAATATAAATTTCCAAAGTACAGCTTATGGATTACAATGGCTTCCCCCCCATAACGTCCCTCCCACCCACAACCCTCCCCTTTCCCACTCCCTCTCCCCTTCCATTCACGTCGATTCATTTTCGATTCTCTTTATATACAGAAGATCAGTTTAGCATACATTAAGTAAAGATTTCAACAGTTTGCTCCTACATAGAAACATAAAGTGAAAAATACTGTTTGAGTACTAGTTATAGCATTAAATCTCAATGTACAGCACACTAAGGACAAAGAGGTAGTTTATTTTAAAGAAGTAATGCATTTAAAATGTTTTGCTCAGGGCTAGCATTGTGGCATAGCAGGTAAAGCTGCCTCCTGTGAAGCCAGCATCCCAGTTGGCTGCCGGTTCAAGTCCCAGTTGCTTCACTTCTGATCCAGCACCCTGCAAATGGCCAGGGGAAAGCAGTGGAAGATGATCCAAATGCTTGGGCCCCTGCCACCCTTATGGGAGACCTTGAAGAAGCTCTTGTCTCCTGATTTCGGCCTGACCCAGTTCTTGGCTGCTGTGGCCTTCTGGGGAGTGAACCAGGGGATGAAAGATCTCTCTGTTTCTCTCTGTCTGCCTTCTCTGTGTAACTTTGACTTTCAAATAAATAAATAAACCTTTTTTTATAGATTTATTTTATTTGTAAGGCAGCGTTACATAGTGGCAGAGGCAGAGAGAAAGAGGTCTTCATCCACTGGTTCACTCCCCAGATGGCTGCATGGCTGGAGTTGTGCTGATCCGGAGCCAGGAGCTTCTTCTAAGTCTCCCATGTGGGTGCAGGAGCCCAAGGACTTGGGCATCTTCCACTGCTTTCCCAGGCCATAGCAGAGAGCTGGATCAGAAATGGAGCAACTGAGACTTGAACTGGCACCCATATGGAATGCCAGCACTCCAGGCAGCGGCTTTTACCCACTATGCCACAGGCGCTGACCCCAATAAATAAATCTTTAAAAAATTTAAAAATAAAATGTTTTACTCAAGGCTTAATGTAATAAGTACTTAAATAATGTTACTACTGGCATTCCTAATTATCTAAATCTAATCCACATCAGAAAATAGGTGAGAAAGCAAATTTTGAGTAGCAGGAGAAAATACTTTATATTTTTAATGGGAAAAATAATAATCAATTTTTTAAAAATATTTATTTCTTTATTTGAAAGAGTTACACAGAGAGAAAGAGAGGCAGAGAGAGAGGAAGAGAGATCTTCCATCTGCTGGTTCACTCCCCAAATGGCCGCAGTAGCCAGAGCTGTGCCAATCTGAAGCCAGGAGCCAGGAGTTTCTTCTGGGTCTCCCATGTGGGTGCAGGAGCCCAAGGACTTGGGCCACCCTCTACTGCTTTCCCAGGCCATTGCAGAGAGCTGGATCAGAAGTGGAGCAGCTGGGACTCAAACCAGTGCCCATATGGGATGCTGGCACTGCAGGCAGCAGCTTTACCCGCTATGCCACAGTGCCGGCCCCATGAATTCTTAATACATGCAAAAATCCCAACCAATTCCTCTAAAAATCCTTTGAGTACTCTTAACTTATTTTAAGTGTACTAAGAATTTGTGCATTATACAAAGCAGTTATACTTGATTATTTAACACTTAATGAACAGATCACTGATGAGTTGTTGATTATAGAATATAATATAGTAGTTGATTATAGAAATTCAGATATGAACTGTATTTTTCTTCTATACTATAATAAATATATATTTTAATGTATACAAACAAAAAGATATATGAAAAATATCTACAGAGGCAATCAACCTAACAAAATAAACAAATAAGATCATTTTTAAGTTACTTCTTTGAATGAGATTTGGCGGTAAAGGAGACCTTGATAATCCATAATACTTTAAGCAAGGCAAACCTGAGACACTGTGCTGTCTGGAGAGTATCTGGGATAGGAAAGCGATACATTCTCTGTCCTCTTGTGCAACTCGCTGGGAATCACATGGTGATTCAGCACAACAATCACAGATCCAAATATTAAATTTGGGAGAGACTTTTCAAAAGCATCTTATTTTATGCACATCTGTGGTATAACCTGACAGTGCCATTGTGACAGCCCAGAAACAAAAACCCGGAAGTAGAACTGGCAGTGATTTTGCCCCCAAAGAGACACTTGAGAATGTCTGAGGGCATTTTTGGTGAGGCATCCTGCAATGCACAGGACAGGCCCCCACCCCAGAGTGAAGCAGTCCTGGATGACAGCCATGCTGAGGTTGAGAAGCCCTGAAGACAAGTCATTTGCAAAGGCATGTTATACATAGGAAACACGGATAAGGTAAATTTGAATAGAGCAATAGTGCCAAGCTGGCATCTTTAGCATAATCAGAGCTGATGTAGGAGAAATAAACTGTTGAGTGGAGGGGCAGTTGATTATAAGTTGGTAGAGATTCTTGAATGCAACATGAGGAATTTAGATTAAAATCTTTAATGAAAGAAAGTGATGGAATGAAAACAGAGTTTGAAGACTGGTGGGTTTCTCGATATGTTCAAGAGAGATGAAGCTAGAATCATTAAAACCCAGGTGGAACAGAAGGGCAGCATAAGCCAGGACACTGTCACTGGAAATACAGGGAAAGGGTGTAACCAAACCCATGTTTTAACTGGAATGAGGCGCATCCTGAATGTTGCAAAATCAGGATTTGGAATGAATTATTAACTTGGGGGACTATAGACTGAGTATTTTCATCAACAGTGTTAATAAATATAAGAAAATGAGCTGGTTTTGGTGGGGAATATAAAACATATTGTTTTGCTTTTATCAGGTTACACTTCAGGTATGAATAGGGCATCTGGTTGCATGAGATAATTTCAATCATTGTCTATGGGTTTTGTCTTAATTTTCTTCTTATTTCTTTAAAGAAATTTAGTTACTTTTTTAAAAAATTTATTTGAGAGGTAGAGTTACATACATTGAGAGGGAGTGACAGAGAGAACGGTCTTCCATCAGACCATCGGAGCTGGTCCGATCCGGAGCCAGGAGCCAGGAGCTTCCTCCAGGTCTTCCATGTGGGTGCAGGGGCTCAAGTGCTTGAGCCATCTTCTACTGTTTTCCCAGGCCATAGTAGAGAGCTGGATCTGGAGAAGAGCAGTTGGGACTAGAATTGATGCACATATGGGATGACAGCACTGCAAGCGAAGGATCAACCTACTGTGCCATAGCACCAGGCCCTGGAATTTAGTTACTCTTTAACTAACCACATCTGGGCACTAACTCTTTGCCATAGATAATATATTTTTCACATGCAATCCCACTTAAATTTCAAGAAATTTCTTGGGATTGTTACTATCCCATTTTATGGATGACAGAAATTAGGCTCAGTGGGTTTTTAGTGACCGAAGTCATATAAACACTAAATCATTGGACTAGAATTTAATTCAAGGTTTTCTAAGTCCTGGGCTTCTAAGATGCTTTTCTTTTAGTGCTCTTACATGTTCTAGTTCTCTCACACAATTCCCTGCACTCTATGGCCGGCGCCGCGGCTCAATAGGCTAATCCTCCGCCTAGCGGCACTGGCACACTGGGTTCTAGTCCCGGTCGGGGCGCCAGATTCTGTCCCGGTTGCCCCTCTTCCAGGCCAACTCTCTGCTATGGCCCGGGAGTGCAGTGGAAGATGGCCCAAGTGCTTGGGCCCTGCACCCACATGGGAGACCAGGAGAAGCACCTGGCTCCTGCCTTCGGATCAGCGTGGTGCGCCGGCCACAGTGCGCCGGCTGCGGCGGCCATTGGAGTGTGAACCAACAGCAAAGGAAAACCTTTCTCTCTGTATCTCTCTCTCACTATCCACTCTGCCTGTTAAAAAAAAAAAATTCCCTGCACTCCCATCTTTATTGAGCTTAATATGTTGCTGTTATGGCCTATTTCTCTCTCTCTCTATCTCTCTCTCTCTCTCACACACACACACACACACTCACTCACTTTTCCTAAATACATTTCTTGCTCATTGGAAAGTAATACATGTTATGTAAAAATCTGGAAAATAGAAAAGACTATAAGTCAAGAGGATAAATAAATCACCATAAATTCTACCATTCAGAAATGTCTACTAATAAATAACTTTTAGATGATGATTAAATTTTGTAATTTCTTTTTTTCCTGTTTTCTCTGCTGAGGTACAGTTATATTCCTAAAATAAGGCATGAGAAGTTAGAAAGAGGAAATGTAAAGAAAGGATGGTATGCAAGCTATGAATTAGTTATCAGACTTATAAAGAAGAAACCTGATGGAGGTGGAAAGAGAGAATGAGGAGAGGGTAAATTTTGAAGCTATTTTTACCCAAGGATCATCAGGAACTTAATAAATCTTAGTGCATCTCTCATCCCTATGCTCTGCTGATGACGAGACCAAATTGAAGCTACACTTCCTGAGTGCTTAGCTTTCACCAGGCACAGTACTAGGAGCTTCACTCACATTTTCTTTCTTTTTTTTTTTTTTTTTTTTTTTTTGACAGGCAGAGTGGACAGTGAGAGAGAGATACAGAGAGAAAGGTTTTCCTTTGCTGTTGGTTCACACTCCAATGGCCGCCCCAGCCGGCGCGCTGTGGCTGGCGCACCGCGGCCGGCGCACCGCGCTGATCCGAAGGCAGGAGCCAGGTGCTTCTCCTGGTCTCCCGTGTGGGTGCAGGGCCCAAGCACTTGGGCCATCCTCCACTGCACTCCCAGGCCACAGCAGAGAGCTGGCCTGGAAGAGGGGCAACCGGGACAGAATCCAGCGCCCCGACCGGGACTAGAACCCAGTGTGCCAGCGCCGCAAGGTGGAGGATTAGCCTGTTGAGCCGCGGCGCCGGCACTCACATTATCTCATTTTTATCCCTGCAGTGTATTTCCACCTTACAGAAAAAGAGACTTAAGCTTCCATATGTTTTAAAAACTTGTCCAACGGGGCAAGTAGGAAGGTAGAAAGTGAGACATCAGAAACAAAATTGATGTTACTTTTTGCTTTGCTTCCCTGTCTCGATGAAAAACAAAATCAGTTGTGGAATGGTCTATAATTCAAGAACCTGAGTCAGAGCAGAGCTTAGGAGAATTTGGGGTCTCTGTTACAGAAAACTTTTTCCTAATTTTTAGCCACAGACTAGAGTCACTGGATGTATTTTATTTGATTCTATTGGACAAACACAGTGAAAGAAGGAATTCACATGGGATTAGTATGTGCCTGACACATAGTAGGCCTACAGTAGTCTGCTGAAGGTATGGTCAGAAGAAATCTACCAGTCACCTATTGAGAACGGCTGGGTTTCAACAGGTACTGGCTCATTGAAATTCTTATTACCTGCTATATTTCATTTCTTTTTAAAAATCATTTATTTCTTGGAGAGAGAGAGAGAAAGAGAGAGAGAGACCCCAATCCTGCCACATTTCTTAAAGCCAGCAGAGTATTGCTCTTGGAAAACACAAGAATGTTATAGTTTAAAAGTGTATGATTGCGGTGGCTGGCATTGTGGTGTAGCAGGTCAAACTACCTCCTGTTATGCCAGCATCCCATATGGTTGCTGGTTTGTGTCCTGGCTACTCCACATCTAATCCAGCTTCCTGCTAATGGCCTGGGAAAGCAGCAGAAGATGGCCCAAGTACTTGGGCTCCTGCCACCCATGTGGAAGACCTAGAAGAAGCTCCTGGCTCCTTGCTTTGGCCTGTCGCAGCCCTGGCTGTTGAGACCATCTGGGGAGTGAAACAGCAATCTCTCTGACTCTCTCTCTCTGTATAACTCTGACTTTCAAATACATAAATCTTTAAAAAAGTTAAAAATTTTTTTTAAAATTGCATGATTGCAAATGATCAGATTTGACCCAAATTTAAAATAATTATATTCTTTTGGTTTTTACCAAATGTTTGCAAAAATATAGTCTTTGACTTGGAGCTTTAGGCAGCTGGATAGAGTTGTCAAAGGAATGTTAAGAATTAGGTGGATGAAACTTTGGGTGCATTCTCACAGTCTTCTAGGCTGGGACTATTGCATGCTGTTCCTATGAAGCTTCATGGAAGCCACTGGATTTACAGGAAGAGCTATATTAGTCTAGTCACTCACAAACATTTTTATACATAATTGTTGAGTAATCATCCCTTTATTTTTTAAAAGATTTTATTTTTATTTATTTGAAAGAGTGACAGAGAGAACAGAGATCTTCCATCCTCTGGTTCACTCTCCAAATGGCCACATCAGCTGGGGTTGGGCCAGGAGGAAGTCGGGAGCCTGGAACTCCGTTCTGGTCTTCTACATGGGTGGCAGAGGCTCCAGTACTTAGGCTGTCTTCTGCTACCTTCTCAAACCCATGAACAGATGAGATTGCCAGCATTTCAGTGCACCACACCACTACTACAATTGTCTGTGTTTATATTAATGACAAATGCTTCAAAGCTACGTTCTCTAGTGTTCTTAAATAAAGATGTTTATGTCTTTGGAATTTTAGCCACATTACAGTTAAAATGAAGCACAGTCAATAAAATATTAATGTAGACACATATAGAGATCAACTACTTACTGGTTAAGTCCATGGCTGTCACTCTGTGGCTTCCTGAAAGTCCACAGACAACAGAGTCAACAAATTAATCAGCAAATCAGAAGCACTGTATCTATCTAATTGTGGGTTTATCATTAATTTTCTAATAAAATGCACAACTTGCTGATGGGAATTTGTGCTGTTGTCTTTTTGAAACCTTCTGCCAGACTGGCTTGTTACTTTGAAGTAGATAGGATGTTAGAGCAAGAAACAGCTGTGTAGATCCCTTCTCACTGTTTCTTTTAGAAGACCAGCAAAGTACAAACTGAAAATTGTATCCTTCAGTGGCAAAAACCACGGGGATTTGCTGATACTGCTTTTGGAAAGTGAGTGTCTTGAAATGGCTAACACCAGCTTTCTTAATAGGAAAGGCATTACCTTTAAGAATCAAGCAGATGGATAGATTTCCTTGGAGTTTCTGCCAAGTAAATGGATTATTGAAAAATATTAATATCTCAACTGCCATTGTGGTGTTGTATGTTAGCAGCAGAAGTAAAAAAAATAACAATGGATTTTTCCCACTAATTTTCCATTGTTACTTTCTGTGTAAATCAACTTTAATTATTCATTTTGCTTCATGCTGGCTAATGAAAAGCTTCTAAGCTTTGGCCATTCGTGCAACTCTTGCAGCTCTCCACAAAGGAGAAAGTAAAGTTTTTAAACTGAGGTTTTACTTTGCATCGAATTTGTACAAGTTTACTGTGAAAATCACATACATGTAAATAGACTGGTACAATGGAAACAACTATTCATTTCAGTTTCTAAAACATTCAGCTTCAGCATATGAATGGTCATTTTCAGTAACAAGTTAAAGATGGTCACATCTGGCAGTATAATCAGTTTTTCCTCAAAATATATCAACTTTATCAATCTGATCCTAGCAATTACCTTCAGCACTGATAAAAAATAGTTTGAAGTGATTTAATGACAGTTTGCAATCTGATTGCTCTATAAAGATCTCATACAACCTTATCAAGTTGGCCAGTTGGATTCTCGGTCCTGCTCATGTACTTCTCATTGTCTTCTCAATCTGAACAGGTTAGTGAGTCATGGAGTTTAGAGAGGAGTTTGCACTTTCTACAAAATGTCTGTGCTTCTGACTTTTGAAGTACCAGGTGGAATATAGCTGTGTCTTTTGTGTGCCTGTAGAATGAACTACTGATCTGTGGTACAATATATATTAAGCCAGCTTTCGTCTATGGTGAGGGATACACCACTAGTGTGTACAAGATGATTTTACCATGCACATGGCTAGTGAATGACACAAGGAGAAAATTCACTTCTTCTCAGGTGTTTTGAGCTTTCTAATTATACCAAGGAGAAAGTATCAGGCTGATGTTAACAAAGCACTCCAACACTTTTATCTGCATTTTTAGAAATGGAAGATGAGCCTGAGGCTCAGTCTTCAGCAGGCAACTATGTTGAGCCAGAATTTAATAATACCATATGGTTTTCACTAAATTAAAAATGTTCAGGTTACTATCTATATGGATAACAATTTTCCTAATGGCCGAGACAAAAAGAGTCTTTTAAAAACATACCCAGTTAAGTTAAAAAATAAAAGAACTAGTGTAAAACAAATCAAAACTGTACTGCCCAAGCCACCTACCAAATGGATGTCATCCCTTTATTTGATTCCCCATTGCTTTGTGAACAATATACATTAAGTATGAACTTGAAAAACAATGAGACTATTTCTGTATCTCTGTGTTATGACAGGACTGACTTGACAGTTACTGAAGGAGAACTCTTCTAGGAGAAAAATGAAGCAAGGTTTGTGAGACATGAATTAGTGAGAAGGGAAATGGGGAGAAACCTCCTCAATATAAAACCTAGCTTCAGACTCAAAGCTAAACTCAGGTTTTCTATTTCTCTTGTGAGGCTGGTTTGCAGAAGTAAATCAAAATGTGCTTTGTTTTAAATTTATCACTCTTGAATTCTTGGAAATATGTGGCAAAACTAACTTTCTAAACCATCTTTTTTTTTCTTACAATATATACAGCCTTTCATAAAAATACAAAGCTTGAAACTCCAAGAAGAGAAAGTTTTAAGCAGGGAAAATGGGCCGGTGCAGCGGCTCACTAGGCTAATCCTCCGCCTGCGGTGCCGGCACCCCAGGTTCTAGTCCCATTTGGGGCATTGGATTCTGGGTAGCAGGATTGCTCGATTAGATGTTAAGAGCTATGCTGGGGCTGGCACTGTGGTGCAGCGGGTTAACGCCCTGGCCTGAAGTGCCAGCATTCCATATGGGTACCAGTTGTAGTCCTGGCTGCTCCTCTTCTGTTCCAGCTCTCTGCTATGGCTGGGAAAGCAGTAGAAGATGTCCCAAGTCCTTGGGCCCCTGCACCTGCATGGGAGACCCAGAAGAAGCTCCTGGCTCCTGGCTTTGGATCAGCACAGCTCTGGCTGTTGCAGCCAATTGGGGAGTGAACCAATGGATGGAAGACCTCTCTCTCTGTCTCTACCTCTCTCTGTGTAACTCTTTCAAATAAATAAATAACTCTTAAAACAAAAACAAAAAAGAGCTATGCTATACATGAAAATATGTAAGACATTAAATATATTTTAAAATCCCAGCCAGATGAGAACAAATTCCTTATGCTTGCTCTGCTTTTGTTTCCTTTATTCGGGGAAGGAGACCATGCATCTGTGTTATTGGGCTGGCTAAAGAAATAACTCGTGGCAGTATGAAGTACAAACCTCAAAGGTTGAAAAGGGGGAATGATCAGGCTAATTCTTCCCATGCCTAGATTACTGCCAGGCTATAGCCTAGGGACAGAGGAGGTTCATACCCCTTTCCGGGTATGGAGGATTCTCATTTTCAGTCTACCCTCTGCTTTTGATGTTTCATTCCTGGTTCTGAGTCATTGGCGAAGTTTCAGGTTCCAGTGGACTCTGTAGAACCCCAATCTGTGCATATCATGACTCTGTTCAGCACCCCAGGGAAAGGAACACTCTGCTGTCCCATCTTTGTATTTCTTACAAGAATTCATGAGTAGAAGCAGAAATAATAGTCATTTAAAATTAGGTATTACTTCTGAGCCACTTTTACAAGGGCCTGAGTTCATCTGTCCAGCTACTTACTCACTCACGAGACTAACATTCATACAGCTGTATGACGTCCTGTGGCCCACAGCATTCTGCTGTAGTTGTCACATCTTTAGAAATGGCTTCTCTTCTCCCTTGAAAAGAAAGGGGACATACACTAGATGCAACACTCCTTGCATATGAAGATTACACTATACCTACTTAGCAACCCTGTAAATGTGAGTTAATTTGTTTTATGTGACACACCAATGAGTTTCATGACTTCACTATTGCATAGAAAGTTTAACTGCTTTACATGAATTGCAAAGCTCTTGTTTCATCATTGAGGATTCAGACACAATGAGATATTTACCTGTTTATTAATTTTCTCACCGTTGAAACATACCCTAGTTCTCAGACTTCCATTCAGACATTTCTTCTGCAATGCAGTTCTCATTAGCATTCTCTCTCCCTGCTTTCATTGTTTCTGGGCAAGTTCAGACAGGCCAATATCTCAAGTCTGCCTACACTGGTTATTTATGAAGACTATTATAATTATTCCATTTTACAGATGAGGGAGCTGAGTCCCAAGAAGCAGGAAAGGTATCCCATTGCTGTTGGAGGGAAAGCCAACCAGATTCTCAATATATTGATTACTTTTGGGAAAAAAAAGTCATTAGCATCTTTGCTTCCATAGTTTCTGACCCAGTGATCTTGGTTTTGTCAGGCAGACGCCTTACATTGAATATATTTTTGTCATGCTTAGCAGTTAACTGTAGTCACATCATCCCAGGGCCATGAGAATTAAATGGATCTAAATAATAATATGTTTGATTTTTCCCACTCTTAAAGGACAGGGGACAATTGTGCAGATATGCAGAGGTAAGGAAGGTAGAACCTTTAGGCTTAGAAGGTAAATATCTCAAAGTTATTTCAAGGTCAATGACAACTGGTCTTTGAATTCTGCAAAAACTTAAAGTCAAAATTCATCAAAACGTGTTATGAGAGGAATATATTTTAATCTGATGCACTATTTAATTGCTTCCATAATCAGATTTAAATAGTATTCATAGTAATCCTCTTTCTAAATTTCTGATGGGCTAGAGAGGCACCAGGAGAAAAGTGAGATGACAGTAAGAGATCATCCTGGTGGCAGACTGGTCACTTTCTCCCAAACACAAGTGCTCATGAAACAGCATGATGTACAGTATTTGAGCACTGTAATGTAGATGCTGTTATAAAACTTCATGGAGTTGGTCAGAGAAAACTAATTTGTGGGTCTAAATTTTGGAGTGAGAGTAGAGTTTTCTTTTAAGGATTTATTTATGTATTTGAAACACAAAGTTACAAATAGAAGGGAGAGAGGGGAGAGAGGGGAGAGAGAGAGAGAGAGAGAGAGAGAGAGAGAGAGAGAGAGATTGACTGGTAGATTCTCTATCTGCTGGTTCACTCCCCTAATGGCTGAAATGGCCAGGACTGGACCAGTCCAAAGCCTGGAGCCAGGAACTCCATCTGTGTCTCACATGTGGGTGGCAAGGCTCCAAGTACTTGAGCCATCTTCCACTGCCTTTCTGGGTACATTAGCAGGGAGCTGGATTAGAAGGGAGAGGAGGGGAGAAAACTGAAGGGAAGGGAAGAGGAAGGGATGGGAAGGGAAGGGGAGGGGAGGGGAGGAAAGGAGAGGGGAGGGGAGGGGTGGAAAGGGAAGGAAAAAATTCCTGCCCATGTGATGATTCCATTGTGAGACTGAAGAAGGTTAATGGGAGACTTTATAAATCATGCTCGCGTTTGGGAGGTGTTGAGCAATAGGAATTTTTTTTTTTTTTGACAGACGGAGTGGATAGTGAGAGAGAGAGAGAGACAGAGAGAAAGGTCTTCCTTTTGCCGTTGGTTCACCCTCCAATGGCCGCTGTGGCTGGCGCGCTGCGCTGATCTGATGGCAGGAGCCAGGAGCCAGGTACTTATCCTGGTCTCCCATGGGGTGCAGGGCCCAAGCACTTGGGCCATCCTCCACTGCACTCCCGGGCCATAGCAGAGAGCTGGCCTGGAAGAGGGGCAACCGGGACAGGATCCGGCGCCCCGACCGGGACTAGAACCTGGTGTGCCAGCGCCGGTAGGTGGAGGATTAGCCTATTGAGCCGCGGCGCCGGCCGAGCAATAGGAATTGTTATGGTTTGAGTTCAGGAGAAATTATCCTAGTGAAAATTACCACTGAATAATATAACTGAATATAGTCCTTCTTTACAGCATGCAAGATTTTTTCTCATAGAATGCAAGATTAATGACAGGATCGTCAGTAGTCTGGGGACGTCGTGGAAGGAGATGTTCAGGAACATGACCAGAACCATGAGCGATCCTCAGGCCACTCATGTGAAGCTCAAGGATTCACCACCTGTTCCTCCTACTCCTATCAAATTCCTTGGAACTGATGCTCCTTTCAAGGATGCAATGAGGAGCAGACATCTAATCTCACTGCACACAAGAAGCGCAAAGGGGAGGGCCATTGCCAGTGATATTCAATGACTGCACTTACTACAGAGGCTGTCTACAGGCTGCTCGTGGGATTCTCACAGAACCCTGGGAGTCCTTGGGTCATTCTTGGAGGACCACTTCTCCATTGTGCTTGATTCTGGTATCTTCTGGAGAGTGAATGTCTGGGGATTAACTGGAAAGTTCCACTTGTACAGAGGCCAAAGATGGAAACTCGAGGTGAGCAACTACAGGGAAACTTCACAAAAGCCTCAGGCTAATATGCTCACATCGTACCCACTAGATTGCCGGGAAATGATTTGGGGTCAGTGCTGTTGGCTGAATGTCTATGTCCACCCCCGATTAGAATACTGAGTCCACCCCACCCCCCACTCTGTCTCTCTCTGTCTCTCTCTCTCTCTTCAAGCAAGCACCAAGGAAAGGTCCTGTGAGGACAGAGCATGAATGCGACATCTGCAGGCCAGGAAGAGAGCTCTCAACAGAACTGACTCAGCTAGCACCTTGATCTTGAACTTCCCAGACTCCAACAGTGTGAAGAAATAGACTTCTTTGAAGCCACCCAGTCTCTGTTATTTTGTTATAGCAGCCTAAGCAGACTAATACTCTCAGAATAGCGTTTTCTTCTGGACAGTGTAAAGTTGCTTTTTTATCATATGTGATATTCAGCATTCCTGCCTTATACACACACTTTATAAGAGATACTAAATCATTTTTTGGATTACTTTTCAAGAAGCCTGAAATGAGCTTGGATTTTCTATGACTTTGACTGGTAAATATTCAATAGAGAGAAAGTCTACCTTACTTTAAGTTTCCATTTTTCCCCTTAGAAAGCGTATTTGCCAGTCTATATTCTCAAATTTAGTCACCACTGTAATACTCTCTGGTTGGGCACATGCATAAAACACTGACACACACACTGCACATCCTGCCCTACCATGCCATAAACTTTAGGAGTTTGCTATTCTAAGTGCCACTGGTTGAAATTCTGATTTTAGAATATAATGAAACAAACTGAGAAATCCTTAGATTTTTATTTTATCCAGGCACCCACCAAGAGATGTGAGCTTAATTTGAAAAAAGGTGCTGATATGGACTAGATTTCCATATAGCAAGATTTATTCATGAATGAGATGCCAAGAAAGAGCCAGGAGGGTACCATGTGGGATTCTGTTTTTGTTTGTTTGTTTGTTTGTTTGTTTAAGATTTATTTTATCTATTTGAAAGACAGAGTTAAAGAGAGAGGTAGAAACAGAGATAGAGGTCTTCCATCTGCTGGTTTATTCCCCATTTGGCCTCAACAGGTGGAGCTGCACCAATCCAAAGCCAGGAGCCAGGAGCTTCCTCTGGGACTCCCATGAGGGTGCAGGGGCCCAAAGACTTGGGCCATCTTCTACTGCTATCCCAGGCCATAGCAGAGAGCTGGATCAGAAGAGAGCAGCCGGGACTAGAACCGGTGCCCATATGGGATGCCGGCGCTTCAGGCCAGGTCTTTAACCCACTGTCCCACAGCGCCAGCCCCAGGATTCTGTTAAAAGAGGGTTACAGGCCTACAGGCCAGCGCTGCAGCTCAGTAGGCTAATCCTCTGCCTTGTGGCGCTGGCACACCGGGTTCTAGTTCCGGTCGGGGCGCCGGATTCTGTCCCGGTTGCCCCTCTTCCAGGCCAGCTCTCTGCTGTGGCCAGGGAGTGCAGTGGAGGATGGCCCAAGTGCTTGGGCCTTGCACCCGATGGGAGACCAGGATAACTACCTGGCTCCTGCCATTGGATCAGCGCGGTGTGCCGGCCGCAGCACACCAGCCACAGCGGCCATTGGAGGGTGAACCAATGGCAAAGGAAGACCTTTCTCTCTGTCTCTCTCTCACTGTCCACTCTGCCTGTCAAAAATAAAAAATAAAAAAAAATTTACAATTCTTAAGTTCTTTATGAGATTTTCAGACTTCTATGATAATTATTGTTATGTATATGCAAGAAAAGTTACCACCTTTTTATTTCAGAAAAACATGATTTTTATCCTTAAAGTAGATTAGGAATTAAATCATAGAGTCACAATGCAAAATCATTTTTGTTTTTCAGGTCAGTGATGGGCTAAGTAACTTCAGTTTGTACTGAGTTTTATTCCTAGAAGTCTAAACTGTTTGAACTGCATTGACTAAGGAAGGACTAGTTTTTAGAGGTTAGTAGAAGGGAGTTGGAGAATATTGCCCAGGCTTGACTCCTGACCTCACTAGTTAACTATACAGCCTTGGAGACCTTGGGCAAACTCTCTGTGGCAGTTTCCTCACCTGTAACAAGAGGGGGTGATAGGTGGGTTGTAAGGATTAAATTACTACTTGTTATAGGCAATAATGGAATGTAAGTGTTTACTATTGCTAGTAAAGTATTTCACAATGATAAATAGAGGTTCAGAAGGGAAAAAATGAGAAATACATAATGCATGGCACAACCAAGTAGAGGAGGTCTTTCTGACACATTCTGTCCCCTCCAAGAGCCATTGTTAACTTTAAATATTATTCTATCTTCCTGATTGAGGCATTTTTCTTTAATAATACCTGAAGGCAATGTTTTTGATACTTAAAGATAATCACAAAGCTGATTAAGGAACGCTAAGAACTGAAGTAACCACCTATGCTTTTTTGCCTTCACCTTCATTATGCAGGCATCTACAGTCTTCAAAGCTGAATTTGAATATTTAACCTGCATGGGTTTAGCTATTGGGCCATTTGACCATTCTTTCCTAATTTACTACACACTTGGACTGTCATCCTTCTACCTTGTCACCTACTCCTCTTGTTCTTTCTGTTGCTTACTCTAATCCCACCTTTCCCAAACTCAGAGAGATTTCTTTAAAGGAATGCATGACATCCCGCCTCACCTAGTTGCTTAAGTCCAGCTCTCGTGCTGCTAACATCACGCATGCATCAGTGGAGTAATGACCATGATTTCCCGGCTGACTCCAGTGGAAATGAGCACACATGATTCTTGACTAGAGTCTCTAAATCAAGGAGGGGAACAGGGTTTTATGGTAGGATGTGCTGGTTTGAAGACACCGGTCTGCTCTTACTGCCTGAGATCACAGACTAGCAGAAGAGAGAGCCAAATATCTTAGACCTGCACTGGTGACCTAGATGTAAGTTCCAGCACCTGTTAAATACCCCTGAGCGCTTCCAGCCCCTACTGAGTCCCTAACGAGAATCCTCATTGATCCTTGAAAACAGATGGTAAGGAGAAAAAAGAGCTTGCTGGAGACCAAGGGTGAACTGGAGACCTTCAGAAAATCACTAGGATCCTGGCCAAGCCTGCTCAGTGAGACCTTCTTTACAGAATCCTTACTTTGTCAGAATAACTTCCCAGATGATGCTTTGTTCAGAAACTGCTTGTTCAGCAGAAACTGGCTTGTTCACAAAAACTCAAGGAAAAGGGGAGGAGTGGGCTGGAGATATCAATCTTCTATCCACTGATTCACTCCACAAATGTCTGCAGTAGCTGAGGCTGTACCAGAGTGAAGCCTGCAGCCAAGAACTTCAGCTGGGTCTCCAACATGAGTGGCAGGAATCCAAGTACTTAGGCCATCACCTGCTGCCTCCCAGACACATTAACAGGAAGTTGGACCAGAAGCAGATCCGATGGGACTCAAGCCAGCGCTCTGATACGGAATGCAGGCATCCCAAGTGGTGGCTTAACCCACTGTGCCACAACATCCACCCCAAGAAAGTGGTTTGGATAATAAATGGAAGAAGGGCCAAGATGGTGATTAATCCTTACTTTCATCCTTTCCTTTATCCTTTCTCACTGAAACGTAAGCAAAATGACATAGAGAGTTTAATGTGCTGTGTGGTGGGAAGAGCTCACACTGTCTTGGGATCAAGAAGTACATTCAAGGTTTCTCACCTAGAAAAGTCATTTGTCTCTCTGGATTTTGACATCTACTCACAAGAGGGGGTAATACCATCTATGTTATAGAAATGTAAACATTAAACAAAATCTTTGTATGCTTAGAAATGTTGGGTACTACCTTCTTATTTTAGTAGCAATAAATAATTCTGATGCTATGGATCTGAATAATTAAAGTACCAAAACATTGTTTTCTATTAAGCCAGAATGATTATTTCTTGACTTTTTCTTTTCTTTTTTTTTCCCAGAAATTCATATCCTGTATGTCTTCTAGGCTGCAGCATGTGGTGCAGAAAGAGCTCAGACACTCAAATTTGAGAAATCTAAATTGAAACTCTGGCTAAGATATTCTGGGTTCATTTAAGAGTTAGTGCTCTGACCCTCTGTTTTCCTCTCTGTATTATGGGTCTAGCAGCAACCATTTTGCATAGCACTAATGATCCTTTATGGAGGGGTTTAACATAGTGAAGGGGTACAATAAACACATCGCACTATAAGAGACTTGGGGGAATTTGGTCTGCCTTCATGGTATCACCCATAATCCAGGTGTGTCTGTGTTCTCAATTTCTTTCTTTTATTTAAGATTTATTTATGGGGCCAGCACTATGGCATAGTAGGCTAAGAATCCGCCTACAGTGCTGGCATCCCATATCGTGTTAGTTCATGTCCTGGCTTCTCCTCTTCTGATTCAGCTCTCTGCTAATGGCCTGGGAAAGTGGCACCCACATGGGAGACCTGGAAGAAGCCCCTGACTCCTGCTTCAGATCAGCCCAGTTCCAGCTAGTTGTGGCCTTTTGGAAAGTGAACCAGTGAATGGAAGATGTCTCTCTCTGTAACTCTACCTCTCAAACAATAAATAAATAAAGTATTAAAAAGGATGTATTTACTTATTTATTTGAAAGTTACAGATAGAGAGAGAGAAGGGGATACACACACACACACACATGCAAGTAGCAGAAAACCAAATTAACATGGTTTAGCAGGATAGAATTTTGTTTTCTTACCATGTATGGAGAAATCTGAGGATGGATCATCCATGCTAGAGAAATAGGAAGGATGCAGAAATCATGAATCTCTCACCTTGTAAGGTGTTTTCAGGAGCCCCATTCAGAAACATCAGTTTCAATCTTGCTGACCAGACACATCACATGGCTTTCTAGGAACAAACAGAGCTATCTTGTGGTTTAGAACATAAAGCTTGGAATAAGACAAAAAACTGCTGCCAGAGAGACAGAAAGTTTTGCAAGAGTATCAAGAATATGAATTTTTCCAGTCTCTGTAACAGAGAAAGGCAAGGCAGAAAAGAACTGTCAGTGCACTTGAGGAAATGATGAGCTTGTCCCATCCAGTGTTGAACATAGGAAGCTGCGTCTCTTACCTGGCTGTGTTTGATAGCACCAAGGAGCTCTGCTTTGATCACCACCTGCCTGGGAGACTGAATGTGAGTTTCTTGGTCTCTACAGCAGAGATAATTGCAAGACTTATTTTATAGAGTTTTTGTGTCTATTTGATGGGCTAGTGAATGGAAAGTGCTCAACACAATGCCTGGCACACAATAAACTTTAATAAATATATGAGTAACCATAAAAATAGGTCAATAATCATGGACATTATTATTAGCCATAAAACTCATTCTCCAGGGCTGGCACTGTGGCATAGCAGGTAAAGCTGCCACCTGCAGTGCTGGCATCCCATATGGGCACCAGTTCAAGTCCTGGCTGCTCCACTTCCAATCCAGCTCTCTGCAATTGCCTGGGAAAGCAGTAAAAGATGGCCCAAAGTCCTTGGGCCCCTGCAGTTGCGTGGGAGACCTGGAAGAAGCTCCTGGCTCCTGGCTCCTGGCTTCAAATTGGCCCAGCTCCAGTCGTTGCAGCCATTTGGGGGAGTGAACCAGCAGATGAAAGATCTCTCTCTCTTTCTCTCTGCCTCTGTCTCTCTGTAACTCTGCCTGTCAAATAAAAAAATAAATCTTAAAAAACAAACAAACAAACCTCATTCACCTCCTTGACTACAGTGAGACTTTTTACTTTATCTGCATATTGCTTTTACTTTTTGAAAATGATTTTTTCCCTAGGAATATCCACCTCAAGCTGTGAATGTGTTCTCTGAGAAGGTGTCTGTGACACTTGACCGCACTGGAAGCCAATGCAGGTTCTGGGGGAAGGTTGCACAGCAGGTGCATGTGGGCACGCCCATCCCTAAGCTCCTGGATGCAGAGCTGATCTCTGAGGCTAAATGGAGGCCTTAGAGGTACCATGGCAATTAAGGCAAGGTCTTAATTGTTGAAACTCGTGAATAATGACATCTTTATTCATGTGAAAATTCAAGATGAATTTCAACAGTATGTATTGTTTATGTTCATCAGAAATATTGTCTTTAGGAAGTCTGGTTTCAATGAACTGGCTATGTAATAGATATTAAATAAACATGATATTTCACATGTTCATAATATTTGGTTTCTTATTGTGATTTTGATGAACTACACTTTCAAGCATTGTCAGTTCATCCCTATTTACAAAGAAACACTTGCTTATAGCAGAGTGAGGGAGCGACTTGTTTTATTTTAAGATAAGTCAACTTTTCAATGTTTAATATGAAACTGACTCAAAAATGTTCTTTTAGACCACATTTACATTTCTGTCTGTATAACATGCATTGTACTGGTTAACAGAATAGTGTGAGCTGTATAAACCAGACACATTCTAATTCTGTTTTTAGAGGGGTTTCCTTTCCAGATAAATAATTTATAGTGTATTAATAGAACTAAGGAGCTCATATTAAAAGGTATATTGTATGACCTGTTGAAATTGATCAATGAAAATTGATTCTCTTAAAAGTAATTTTGTAAAATTGTTTTGTATAAGATTGGCTTTCTCCTATGAATTCTTGATAACAAATATAAAACAAGAAGAAGCTGAAAGTCCTTCATCCTTTTTCACACTGAACGGAAAAATTTAAATACGTTTTAACTTCATGATTTGGGGAGTGAACTAGCCATTAGGAGCTCTCTTTTTCTCTCTGCCTCTCAAATAAATAAAATAGAAATAATCAGAAAGCTTTTCTACAACAGATACACATGGTATTCCATGACCAAACATGGCTGTCACTTGGGCATGTGTCCAACACGTGGTCCTGGAGGGAGGCCTGAGGAAGAGGGTCAGCTGCCCTGCAGGTTCTGAGCAGGTTTCAGGGAAGCGGATGGTGATGTCTTCGTCCCAAGGTCTGCCTCTGGGTTTTGAAGATTGGGTAGGGGTGCAAACAAGAGAAAGAGAGAAGAGGAATTAAGGAAATCTAAAACCTAGAGATAAAGGAATGGAGGGTGTTGACAGGCGTTTTAGACAACGCTTCAGAGCATCCCAGCACCAGTGTGCAAGGGCCCCCAGGATTATTTAAGTGGGTGAAACTGTAGATGCGATCTTAAAAAGTGCTTTTCCTTCCTGTCTCTCAGTCTGGGTTACTTCTGTGGGGGAGTAACCTCACCCATTCCTAGGATTCCTTCCTTTTGACTAGTTTCATTTTTCAGACAGTGACCTTTCCCTGACCTCAGCCCCAAACTCCAGGTCACCTTGCTGTGGCCCTGGTGCAGCTCTGAATAGAGGGTTTGCCAGATTGTTGGCACCAGATAAGTGGCACTGAGCACAATCGTGCTCTTTCATGAGCAGGAGGGAAGTTTCCTCTCCTAGGGTTCAGAGAGCCGGGTTGACTTCTGCCGCCTTTTCATTCTGTGGCCCAGTTAATTTCCCTCTGGCCAGATCTACAGGCTGGGTGCCTTGCAGGAAGGTGACACGCACCAGTGATGCAAAGAGGGAGAATCTGGCCACAGCACAAACTTCAGTGCTCCTGCAAAGCAGATTCACTTTGCGTTGAAATAGGTCAATTAGTTGCCCCAAATAATTAGCACGTTTAATAGCTTAGACTTCATCCCAGTTATTTTAAAATTTCTTTGTTGTTATTTAATGGCACTCTTCATTTCTGAGTACTGACTGTGCCAGTTTTCCAGGCTACCTCCAAATTACCTTGGGGAAGAACTCCTTTCACTTCAACTATGAGAGCAATCAGTATCTCCCAAGTTTTCAAATAGAACAACAACAAAAATCCCTCATTTTTGATTCTACTCTAGTCAAGTAGGCCTCTACCTTGTCACCTGGCCTCTGGGTTGAGATGCTGTAGCTCTGGCCCTGCCAGCAGGATGGTTGTTTCATTTTTTTCAATTTTTAAGTTTAATTTTCCTGATTTTTAAAAATTTTGTTATACAAATTTCATGTATATCATATCTTCAGATCCCCCCTCCCCCCCACCCAAACTCCCACCCTTCTTCTTTCTCCGATGTCTGAGGTTGGTCTGCTTCCTTTTCAGTAGGACACCTGCTAAATGGGTTCTAACGCTGAGGTTCCAGGCATGCAGGGTCTTGGTCCGTTCAGGCTACTGTAACAAAGTAGTCCTGCCTGGACAATTTGTAAGCAACAGCAATTTATTTCTCATAGTACTGAAGGCTGGAAGATCTGAGATCAAGGTGCCAGCATATGCTGTCTAGTGGGGGCTTTCTACTTCATGAACAGTGACTTCTGTCTTCTTCCAGTCTTGTTTATAAGGATGCTAAGGCTGCTGACGACCTCATTGCCTCCTACAGGCACTGCCTCTCATCAATACTATTGCACTGTGATTAGTTGTGGGGTAACACAAACATTCAGACCACATCATAGGAAAATGGGAAACTCGCATGTAGCACTGAAGTGTGTGACCAGTGTAGCAGTCTCTTTTGAATAAATCAATATGGCAATATCAACAGTTTCCAAGGCCACCACTCTATGGTCTGCATTTGTTCCCATTCTAAGGATGTCTGTGCTATAGAAGACCAAACGAGAAGGAAAAGAGGAAGAATCTCATTCATTATTGGGATGCATTACAACTTTTTGACAGTTCTTGGAAAAATAGTGCTTCAAATTACCTTTCAAAAGAACAGACTTAAGTTTGGCCATTTATTTAGGCCCACAGTGGCAGGGGAAGGTGGAAATTTTTAACCCCATGAATGTCTCCACCATATTAGGTGACACCATATCAAATGGCCTTGTGGTTCTACGTGGTGTGGCCATGGCTCTGAAGAAGGCAACCATCAACCATCAGTCAGCTTCAGCTGCTATGGACACGTTGTTCCCTGTGTGCTCTAAAGCAATCAAATGATCCTGCAAACGTTCTTCAAAGAATCCATCTAGAATGTTACTTCCTTAAACATCTCCTTGGCATTCATTCTGTTTTCTGCTTTGAATTGCTGCATTTAGTTTTGCAATGACCTTCTATAGCAAGGAACTTTTATTAACTCTTTGATCTTCTAGCTTTGGGATGAAAACAAAGAAAATACAAAGTGAGCACTTTGCGCACTGTCTTATAGGCGAGACCAGGAGAAAAAAGGAAATATGTTTTCATCAAAAAGATTGGCTTGTGTGGAGACTCTCAGCCCTTTCCGTCCTTTCTCCCTTTGAGCGAAGACTTATCAAAGTTGCACATGTATTTGCTGCAATGCCTTCTGTGTAACAGTCTTTGTTTCCTTTCCCCCTAGCTCTGGTGGCTGAGGTTAGGTCAGATATGTCTTCATGGATTTTCTTTTTGAGGCCATTCTCCAACCTTAGTTTCTTCTAACCCTGAGCACAATTCTTGGGAAATCTGCTGTTGTATTTATGGGATGCCAGAATACCTACTCTGTTTACAAGTATTCTTTTGTGTTTTTCTGTGTGAGTGGCAAATGGGGGAGGATGTCTGAGCAGGTAGTCAACCGCCCCTGAGCTGAGAAAAAGGCCGAGAGCTGTCTGCATCCAAATGCCAGTTCATTGTAACTATGTCCATATATTCTGGAATGTTTGGAATGAACCTCACCACTTAGTTATTTTGCTTTTAAGTTTTTTCTTAAATATTTTACTTATTTGAGAGGTAGAGTTACAGAGAGAGAGAGAGAGAGAGAGAGAGAGAGAGAGAGAAGGTCTTCCATCCACTGGTTCACTCCCCAAATGGTCCCAATGGCTGGAGCTCAGCTGATCCATAGCCAAGGGCCAGAAGCTTCCTCCAGGTCTCTCAAGTGGGTGCAGGGGCCAAAGCACTTGGGCCATCTTATACTGCTTTCTCAGGCTATAGCAGAGAGATGGATGGGGAGAGAAGCAGTCGGGACACAAACTGGTGCCCATATGAGATGCTGGTGCTGCAGACAGGGGCTCAGCCCTCTACACCACAGCACCAGCTCCTTGTTTCTAAGTCTTAAACACGCAAGTGGCTTATGACTGAGACAATGCCTTTCAAATTAACTGTATTATTTATTTATTTATTTTCATTTATTTGAAGGGCGAAGAGTCAGAGACAGAGATCTTCCATTCGCTTGTTCACTCCCCAAATGTCCACAATGGCCAGAGCTTGGCCAGGCCAATGCCAGGAATCTAGAACTCAATCCTGGTCTATCGTGGCGGTGGAAGGGACCAAGTTCTTGAGCCACCATCACCTTCTGCCTTCCAGGATGTGCATTAGCAGGAAGCTGAACAGGGAGCAGAGGTGAAACTTGAACCCAGCCACTCCTCTATGAGATGTGGGGATTCCAAGCAGGATGTTAACTACTGCACTGTGGGAAGCAACTGAGACTAGACTAAATTACTGGAACTAGGACTAATTCTATGCATCTGATCTCCCACAATATGGCACTGGGGAGGAGTAAACAACTTCCACGCAGCTGCCTCGCCAATTTGACTGATAAGCTGCAGGAGCCGATCCTGCTCCTGATTGGAGGAGAGCAGCGTGCTCGGCGTGTGGGCAGCAGAGCATGGATTGGTGGAAGAGGACTATAAAGGAGGAGAGAGACAACATGCACTGGGGAACACCTGAGGAACATCTGAGCAACCCCTGAGAGAGCCGTCCGGTTGTGTGCTGCTCCTCCGCGGAAGCAGGGAAAGTGGCGGGGGTGCCGCCCCTCCGCAGAGGCGGGGGGCCGGCAGCTAACCCGGGACGGCGTCGTTCCTCCACGAGTGAGGGAACGGCAGCTAATCCGGGAAGGGCCGGGCAAAAGGAACAGCGCAGGGTCCGGTGTCGTTCCTCCGTGAATGGGGGAGCGACACTGCACCAAATGCCTGCCATGAAACTGACTGCATTTTATTCCTTATCACCCTTCTTTTTGCTTCCTTTAACATACAAATATACCTCCATATCTTTTGGTCTTTATCAAAATTTCGAGAATAAAACTTTAGGTAAAAGATTATAAAATACCAGGGGCCGACACTGTGGCACAGTGGGTTAAAGCCCTGGCCTGAAGAGCCGGCATCCCATATGGGTGCCAGTTCTAGTCCCACCTGCTCCTCTTCCAATCCAGCTCTCTGCTATGGCTTCAGAAAGCAGAGGTAGATGACCCAAGTCCTTGGGCTCCTGCACCCATGTGGGAGACCCAGAAGAAGCTCCTGGCTTCTGACTTCAGATCAGCTCAGCTCCGGCCATTGTGGCCATTTGGGGAGTGAACCATCAGATGGAAGACCTCTCTCGCTCTGTCTCTACCTTTCTCTGTAACTCTTTCAAATAAATAAAATAAATCTTTTTAAAAATGCTGAGAAAAAAATGATTATAAAATACCAGCACTCTATGATTAAAATTTAAATCCAAATAGTGCAATATTTACTAGTCAGACCAATCCTTCTGTTTTCCCAGCCTAACATCTAGCCGCTTACTATCTCAAACACATTTTATTTGCCACTTGAAACATGAAACTGTGGTTACATCTAGAGCAATCTGAACATCCAGGAGACTTTTTGGGTGCTCTAATTCTGGACTGTAGAACGACAAAGTGAGCTGGTTGGTGTCAGTGATGTGACTCATACGCAGTGCAGTGTCGCTCCCCCTCTTCGCGGAGGAACGACACAGGACCCTGCGCTGTTCTTTCATCTGCTCGGCCCTCCCCGGGTTTGCTGCTGGTTCTTCCCGGGTTGGCTACCGTCCCTTCCACCTCCGTGGAAGGGCGGTTCGCCCTGCCACTTTCCCCACTTCCGCGGGGGAGCGGCACACCGCCGGCCGGCTCTCTCGGGGGCTGCACAGGTGTTCCTTCAGATAGATGTTCCCCTTAGATGTTCCTGGTGCATGTTGTCTCTCTCCTCCTTTATAGTCCTCTTCCACCAATCCTAACTCTGCTACCCACACGCCGAGTACGCTGCTCTCCTCCAATCAGGAGCAGGTCCTACAGTTTATTGGTTGAACTGGAGGCAGCTGTGTAGAAGCTGTTTCTCCCTTCTCAGCGCCATATTGTGGGAGAGCAGATGCATAGAATAAGTCTTAATTCCAGTAACTTAGTCTAGTCCGAGTTGCTCCCCACAGTGCAGCACTCTGGGTCCATCTGAAGCGGGAAGCCAGCACTTTCCTCAAAATGGTTTCATGAGTATTTCACCCACTCAACACTAACCACAGTGGTACTGATGTCCTGAAACTAGAGAGCTGTGGGATGCCACCAGCCTCACTTCAGAGAGGAGAAAAAACAAGAGCGACAGTTTTCTTAGGTATTTAACCGAATACAGCAAGACCCAGAGTAAGAACCCTCACCTTTTCATCTCCAGGCGGCTTTAATGTCCTTTTCTGAGAGAGGGAGAGAGGGAGAGAGGGAGAGAGGGAGAGAGGAGAAACAATCACCTGTGATATGGGAGCCAAGAGCTCCACATCCTGATGAAACCCAGGGGCAGTTCCATCTGCACCTCGCCTGGCAAATCCTAGCTCAGAGCCTCACTTGATGCTTCCCACTGCTCTCTACTTCCAAGAATACTCCTTCCTCAGATTAGCAGTTCCTCATGGTGTCTTAGCTGTGCTCATCTTGTCATACTGTAAATTATAATTTTCCTGAGCTGAAAACTCAATGTTCAACAATGTTCTAGAACACATTCTAAAAATATTCTGCAATGATATTAATAACTGTAGATTGCTGAAAACAGTGAGACGGCATCTATCAGGAAATTTGAAATTATAGAGAAAGAATTTTCCTTGAAAGCATGTCAGTTTGGCAATTGTGATCAGAAGAGAGCTTAAATCTGCAAATACATTTGGAATGTTTCCAAACATTCTGTTGAAATATCTTTTTAACAGAGTAATCAATATTTACCTACATACAATGCTATAACCTTAGGTAGGAAGAAGGCAAGCAAAAGCAACAACTTAGAGCAAATATTCCGTTAAAAGTTGAAATATTAGTTGTTTTAAATGGTCCCAGAGAGATTAGAAAATATTGGGAAGAAAAAATAGTTCCTTACAAAATTCTCTATTTTTACCTTTGGTGGCTCAAATAGTTTAAATTGTTTTAAACAAGGGCCGGCGCCTTGGCTCACTTGGTTAATCCTCTGCCTGCAGCGCCGGCATCCCATATGGGCACTGGGTTCTAGTCCCGGTTGCTCCTCTTCCAGTCCAGCTCTCTGCTGTGGCCCTGGAGGGCAGGGGAGGATGGCCCAAGTGCTTGGGCCACTGCACCCGCATGGGAGACCAGGAAGAAGCACTTGGCTCCTGGCTTCAGATCGGCACAGTGCTGGCCGTAGCGGCCATGTGGGGAGTGAACCAACAAAAGGAAGACCTTTCTCTCTGTTTCTCTCTCTCACTGTCTACAACTCTACCTGTCAAATAAAAAAAATGTTTAAAACAGCACAGCAGGAGCCTGACTGTGTCCTGATGGGCTAAGCCTCCAACTGTGGTGGTGGCATCCCTTACGAACCCTGGTTCAAGTCCCGGCTGCTCCTCTTCTGATCCAACTCTCTGCTATAGCCTGGGAAAGCAGTAGAAGATGGCCCAAGTGCTTGGACCCCTGTACCCTCGTGGGAGACCCAAAGGAAGTTCCTGATGCCTAGCTTTGGAACATCCCAGCTCCAGCCATTGTGGCCCAAATTTGAGGAGTGAACGCACGAATGGAATACCTTTGTCTCTCCCTCTCTCTATGTGTAACTCTACCTCTCAAATAAATAAATAAAATCTTAAAAAATCATTTATTCAGAGGCTTGTAGCATTCCAAACCTATCTGATGGTATTGTACACTTCTCAAAATACTTAATCATTTGATAATATTGCTGAGGTTATACATAGGTCTATTAAGAAGTTGAAGAGCAAAACATTTCATAGTAAGTATTTATTTAGATTTTTCACCCATGTTATTAGGTCAAAACAGTAAATTTGTTTTTCTACTTTGCAAAACGTGGGAGAAAGAGAGTTGCAGGATCAAGGGCTCTTGTGAAAAATTCTGATTGCTTTAATGCTTGTAGAGAGAAACCTGTGAAGAGCTTTCGGTTAAAAATGGTGAATTAATTATGTGTGTTTATCTCCTCTCATTCCACCAACCATGCCAAAATGACAGTAAAAGAAGAACACGGGGGTTTGCCCAACAGAACAGAAAATGAATACAGAAACTATGGTGGACATGGGCTTGCAACAACTATTGGGAAGTCAGGAGCAGGTAGACAAGTTTAGGCAGAGTGGAGGGCCAGAGCCAGATGAGATTCCAGGAAGTCCTGAGAGTGAATGTGGAGGGAAGGTGAAGTACAGGACTAGCAACTCGAGGGGAGGGAGAAAGTTTGAGGACAGACAGGTGTATTACCAGATCACCCTTCTCTCCTGCACCCCACATGCATGGGCACATGTACACACACACACACATGGGCACATGTACACACACACACATGCACTCACACACACATGCACACCTGCATATGCTAGCCTTCACCCTCACACCAGCAGGAGAGAGGGTGTTGAATGACCCTGACTCTAATTCAAGGTTCCCAGGCATAACATAGGCTGAGGATAGCAGACGTGAGTGTTTAATATCAGACTATGAAACCTCTGCCCCTTCTCTGACTGTACTCTCAAAACATGGACAGCCAGCAGCATATTTTGCATTTAGGAGATTTCAAGATATTTCCCTGGAGAAGTTGAATAGATCCCAGAAAAGGAATATACAAACTTAAATTTGTATATGAACATTCCAACTCACCAGCCAGTCCCTTTACAGTAAACTCTGGTCATGTACACAGAACTTGCACTGAGTTGCGTGATGCCCTCTCCTAAACAGGAGTTTAGGAGGATCACTTAACACATAGAGACAAAAATCTAAGGACAGAGGAAAGAGATTTAACCAAATATTAGAGAAAAACACTAAAAATCATTAAATGCAAAAAAAGTTGTCTCCCAAAAGGACAGAATATCATGAAAAGGGGTCAACAATGAAAGAAATAACTTTTGAATATGAAAATCTAGAACCTTAATAAGAAAATTCAAGAAGATGGAAATAATCCAGAAAATAATGTAAGACAAAGTATTATACACCAAGAAAGAGAAGATATAGCTGAAAATTATCATCTACCTCAATATTCAGTCTCCCCTCAATACCCATGTGGGATTGGTTCCAAGATCCCCTGCAGATACCAAAATCCGTGGATGGTTAAATCCTTTATATAAAATGATATAGTGTTTGCAAATAACCTACGCTCATTCTCTTGTATATATATATATATATATTTTTTTTTTTTTTTTTGACAGGCAGAGTTAGACAGTGAGAGAGAAAGACAGAGAAAAAGGTCTTCCTTCCATTGGTTCACCCCCCAAATGGCTGCTACAGCCATTTGAAGCCAGGAGCCAAGTGCTTCCTCCTGGTCTCCCATGCGGGTGCAGGGCCCAAGGACCTGGGCCATACTCCACTGCCCACCGGGGCCACAGCAGAGAGCTGGACTGGAAGAGGAGCAACCGGGACAGAATCCGGCGCCCCAGCCGGGACTAGAACCCGGAGTGCCGGCGCCGCAGGCGGAGGATTAGCCTAGTGATCCGTGGCGCCGGCCTCTCTTGTATATTTAAATCATCTCCAGACTATTTGTAATGTGTGATACAAGGTAAATGCTACATAAACAGTTGTTAAATTGTTTATTGAATAATGATGAGAAAAATCTAAATGTTCAGTACAGATGCAAATTTTTTAATACTTTTGATCTGAGGCTGGTTGAATATACAGACGCAGAGGGCTGACTGTAATTAATATGCAAAGGAGAGGTGAGCCTATGGCACAGTAGTTAAGACGCTAGTTAAGACACCTGCATCCCATCGTGGAGTACCTGGCATCCAGTCCCTGTTCGTTCACTTCTGTTTTCAGCTGCTGCTAGTGCACACCCTGGGGGGCAGCAAATGATGGCTCAAGTCCTTGGGTTTCTGCTAACCATATGGGAGACTCAGACTGAGTTCCAGGCTCCTGACTTTGGCCTGGCCAAGTCCTGACTGTTGTGGGCATTTAGGGAGGAAAGCAGCAGATGGAAAATCTATGTGTTTTAAATAAACAAAAATCAACCAACATGTCTTAAGATGTGAAAAGAACATACATTCTTGTAATCATGTTCATTAGTTAATGGTAGTTGTTTCTCATGAATTTTGCAGTGGAAGAAAATGCCATAACTTCTCGAGAAGAGGCCTTCAAAAGGCTAACTGCCAAACTTAGCGTGGTCCAGATTTTAACATCATCTCCCAAGGATTCCAGGCTGGCCCAAGTCACTCCTGGCACTAATTTTGAGAATTCCATGGAGGGCAATCAGTTAATCAAAGAGGATACTGTAGGGACTGGGTTAATTTTCAACATTCTGAAATCACCTGGGACCACAAATGAACTACTCAAAAATGTAGGGCTTCATTAATTCATCCATTCATTCACTGATTTTTCAAACTTTTAATTACTATCATCCTTTTCATTTTCCTATGCCCTGGGACATTAGATGTTGAATGCACCAAACAGTAAATAAATGCAGTGAATTGTCATTATAAACATTTGGCCCTTCTATACTCTCTTCATTTCATTTCATCTGATCTCATGTTTCCCACTTCTGTGACAAAGAAGTAATTTAACAAGCATGACTTATTAAGAATTGCCTATATAGTTCTGGTTCATTATAGTGTGTTCATCTCAGAAACATTTGGCAGAAATTTGTATACATACTGTGCTGTATTTGCTATTTACCAAATATTCTTATGCACACAATAAGATTGTGTTTCCTTCTCCTTTATGAAATTGCACAAGGCCATGTGACTAGTTTGGGAGGTAGATTTTATTTATTTTTTAACTTTTATTTAATGAATATAAATTTCCAAAGTACAGCTTATGGAGTACAATGGCTTCCCCACCATAACTTCCCTCCCACCCGCATCCCTCCCCTTTCCCGCTCCCTCTCCCCTTCCATTCACATCAAGATTCATTTTCAATTCTCTTTATATACAGAAGATCAGTTTAGCATATATTAAGTAAAGATTTCAACAGTTTGCACCCACACAGAAACACAGAATGAAAAATACTGTTTGAGTACTAGTTTTAGCATTAAATCACAATGTACAATATATTAAGGACAGAGATCCTACATGAGGAGTAAGTGCACAGTGACTCCTGTTGTTGACTTAACAAATTGACACTCCTGTTTATGGCATCAGTAATCTCCCTATGCTCCAGTCATGAGTTTCCAAGGCTATGGAAGCCTTTTGAGTTCACCAACTCTGATCATATTTAGACAAGGTCGTAGTCAAAGTGGAAGTTCTCTCCTCCCTTCAGAGAAAGTTACCTCCTTCTTTGATGACCTGTTCTTTCCACTGGGATCTCACTCGTGGAGATCTTTCATTTAGGTCCTTTTTTGTTTGTTTGTTTTGCCAGAATGTCTTGGCTTTCCATGCCTGAAATACTGGGAGGTAGATTCTAAGCAGCAGTGAGTAGATACCGCCATAGCTTTCCCTCTTTGCGCTGTTGACTAGGAAAGCTCCACTGCTCTTCATTAGACTGATGCAGAGAAAGTTCCATGCCAATCTATGGGCAGGCAGAGCCAGCGAGAAATAATCTTGGTTTCATAGAATCTCCAGGATCCAGGATTGTTTGTGCTACAGTGAAGCCGAGCATATTCTCTGTGATCCAAATGCAAGTGTAGATCTGGTCATCAGCACTCAGCTTCCACCTGTCATGCGGATCATTCCAGCTGTCAACCAGGGGGCTTCCCTGTGTCGTTCTCTTTTCTTCGATGGTGCTTCCCTGTTTTATTCGTTTAGTTTTGCCATTAATTTAGCTCTGGTGAATAATTTTGCTCAGTAACAACATACCAAATGTACAAGTAATTGCACTAATGGCTTTAACTAAATTTTATTTCCAGTGTAGATATTAAAATGTGAGCCTTTTACATTTGTCCATTTTCAGTGGCTATAACACAATACCTAAGGCTGGGTGCAGTGTTTTTAAAAGAGGTTTATTGGACTCATAGTGCTGGAGGTTGAAGAGCGTGGCACCAGCTTCTGTTCTGCTCTGGTGAGGGCCTTGTGGAAGGTGACATCACAGTGGTGGAAGCACATGCGGCAGTGATCACGTGGTGAGACAGGAAGCCAAAGAGCATTCAGGGGTGACTTGCTGTTTTTATAACAAGCCACTCTTGCTAGACCTGCCTCCCTCTGTGAGTTCAGCATTCATCCTTTCTGAGGGCAGTGCCCCCAACTACCTGATCCCTTTCCACTAGGCCTTATCTCTTCAAGGTTTCACCACATCTCACACTGCCACACTGCGGGCCAAACTTTCAACACATGAACTTGTGAGGGACAAATCACATGAATATCATGGCAACCTTCAAGGAACCAGAGGCTGAAGACTAACAGATAATTAGGGATGGTGAGAAGGTGTGAGACATTGTGCCCCAAACAGTGTATCAGGACAAGCATCATTACGGTCTGGAAGACATTGCAAGCAGTTATAAGAATAGTAGTGAAATAAATCCATGGTCAAAGACTTGCTACAGTTCAGATGTTTTGAAGATGAAGGATAGCAGTTAGCTCTTACTATAAAACTAATTTCTGCAACGTAACAGTTTTAATTAGCAAATAATTTGTCATTCAGAAGTGGCTTAGATGAGTGGTTCTGGCTCAGGGGCTTTCAAACCTGAAGGGTTCCTTGCCATGGGGATTGTACCTTTGGGCTGCCCAAGTGTACTCAGCAGGAAAGCTTTCTTTTCCCCCAGCAAGTGATACCAGAGATCAAGACAGAAGCTTCAATTTTTTTATGACATAGATTCAGAAGTCCCACTCTGTCATTTCCACAATATCGTATTTGTTGCCTAAGTCCATCTTGTTTAATATGGGAAGAATCAACACCAAGGCATAAATACTAAAAAAAATAAGGATCACTGGAGGCCACTGTGGGGGGCTGGCTGTCACAGTGGAAGGGCCCTGGTCAAGATGTAGCACAAGGACTGTGTCCCCAAAGAGATGCTGTTATCATGGCCTCACGAGTTGCTGAGTTCTCATTCTAGAAACGTGATCGTTACCACCCCATCCACATCTACCCAATGGTATAGAATGAATAAACGTATTTCAGTAATATAAAAAATGATTCAAGCTCCTTATGGGATACATTTTAAAGATTACCCCAGATTTTCATATGGTTTCATTAATATTGACATAAAATTGAAAATAATTTAAATGATTAAGCATTTGGCATTTCAATTGAGTCCTTTTTTGTTAAATATACTATTTCCTTTTTTTTGTAAATATTGAGATATGTTAACCAAAGAAGTTAAATCATAATTTTTCTGAAATAAAGATCTTCCAAAAATTTAAATGAACAATAATTTATAATGTGAAGTAATTACTATCAGTTGTGCTTGTATACATTTGGAATAAGTATTTCTTCAGATTATGATATAATCAGTCATCATTTGAATTTTCCTCCTTTTCTTATGCCTTCAAAATTAGAAATGCTTTATTTCCCTTAATACCAAATCCACTAAAAACTTTAAGAATTCTCCTTTGAAGAGAAGTTTCAATTTTTGTTACTGCACAAGAAAGACAAATTACTGTAGTCCTGCTTTGTCTGTGGGGAATACCTTCCAAGATCCTCACTGGAACCCTTAAAGTACAAATAGTTCTCAACCCTATAGGGTAACAACAATAGCTGATAATAAAATAGAATAACTATAACAATGTACTATATGAAAAGTTATATGAATGTGCTCTCTCAAAATATCTTGTTATGCTATATTCATCTTCTTGTGATGATGTGAAATGATGCAGCATGTATGTGATGCAATGGATGAGGTGACTGACTAAGCACTTTTCATACATTGTGGTCTCATGAATTATGACAGCAAAGCTAGCACATTTCTGTTTCCTTATTAACAATTTCCCACCTCAAAGATTTATCCTTACTATACATCTTGGCAAACTCAGCACACATTTTTTTTTCCTTATAGAGTCAAGAACTTTTTTTTACTTAAATGAGGCGCTTTCTGGGTTCTCTCTGCCATATCTGAATTCTTTTGCACTTGGAATCATTATTAAGTAAAGTAAGTGTTACTAGAATGCGGTCATCGAAATACTGAGATAGTTAATCTGGTATCTAAGACAACTACTAAATGCCTAATGGACAGATAGTGTATAGAGCATGGATACACTGAAAAAAAATGAGATGATTCATGTCTTAGGCAAGACAGTACAAAGTTTCAAAAAATATTGTGCATGCTCAAAATGAGTACAATTTAAAACTGATTATTTCTACATTTTTTTAAACTTTTATTTAATAAATATAAATTTCCAAAGTACAGCTTTTGGATTACAATGCTTTCCCCCCATAACTTCCCTCCTACCTGCAACCCTCCCCTTTCCCGCTCCCTCTCCCATTCCATTTGCATCAAGATTCATTTTCAATTATCTTTATATACAGAAGATCAATTTAGTATATATTAAGTAAAGATTTCAACAGTTTGCACCCACACAGAAACACAAAGTATAAAATAATCTTTGAGTATTAGTTATAGCATTAATTCACATTGTACAACACATTAAGGACAGAGATCCTACATGAAGAGTAAGTGCACAGTGACTCCTGTTGTTGACTTAACAATTGACACTCTTGTTTATGGCATCAGTAATCACCCGAGGGTCTTGTCATGAGTTGCCAAGGCTATGGAAACCTTTTGAGTTTGCCGACTCCAATCTTATTTAGACAAGGTCATAGTCAAAGTGGAAGTTCTCTCCTCCCTTCAGAGAAAGGTACCTGCTTCTTTGATGGCCCTTTCTTTCCACTGGGATCTCACTCACAGAGATCTTTCATTTAGTTTTTTCCAGAATGTCTTGGCTTTCCCTGCCTAAAATACTCTTCATCCAGATCCGAATGCCATACAACCCAGCCATCCAACTCCTTGGAATTTACCCAAAGGAAATTAAATTGGCAAATAAAAAAGTGGTCTGCACCTTAATGTTTATTGCAGCTCAATTCACAATAGCTAAGACCTGGAACCAACCCAAATGCCCATCAACAGTAGACCGGATAAAGAAATTATGGGGCATGTACTCTATAGAATACTATACAGCAGTCAAAAACAATGAAATCCGGTCATTTGCAACAAGATGGAGGAATCTGGAAATCATCATGCTGAGTGAAATAAGCCAGTCCCAAAGGAACAAATATCATATGTTCTCCCTGATCGGTGACAACTAACTGAGCAGCAAAAAGGAAACCTGTTGAAGTGAAATGGACACTATGAGAAACAGTGACTTGATCAGCCCTTGTCCAGACTGTTGATGAACAACTTAATACTTTATCCCTTTTAGTATTTTTTGTTCTACTTATTACTATTGGCTGAACTCTGTAATTAACACACAATTATTCTTAAGTGTTTAAATTTAACTGAAAAGTGGTCCCTCTTAAATATAAGAGTGGGAATGAGAGAGGGAGGAGATGTACAATTTGGGACATGCTCAATCTAACTTGCCCGACATGGTAGAGTTAGAAACGTGCCAGGGGATTCCAATTCAATCCCATCAAGGTGGCATGTACCAATGCCATCTCACTGATCCAAGTGATCAATTTCTGTTCACAATTGATCATAATGATAGGACAAAGAGCCAAAGGGATCACATAAACATGACTAGTGTCTGCAAATATTAACTGATAGAATAAAAAAGGGAGAGAACGATCCAACATGGGAAGCAGGATGCACAGGAGACTCATAGAATGGCAGATGTCCTAAAAAGCACTCTGGCCTCAGAATCAGCCCTTAAGGCATTTCTGCAATTTTTCATGTAATATGTTCTGACCACAGCTGACCACAGGTAATTGAAACTGTAAAAAGTGAAACTGTAGATAAAGACAGACTAGTGTAGAATGGAATATTTCACTTATAAGTTGTTAGTGGAAATGTTGCTTCTACTCATGTTCAACATTAAATTAATGTTAAAAACATCATTTTTCTTGGGCTTGCATTATGGTGCAGCAGGATAAGTTGCTACTTGTGATGCCAGCATCCCCTATTAGAGTGCCAGTTCAAGTCCCAGCTGCTCCACTCTGACCCAGCTCCTTACTAATGTGTCTGGGAAAGCATCAAGAGAAAGCCCAAGTGTTTGGGCACCTGCCATTCATTTGGGAGACCTGGATGGAGTTCCTGTCTCCTGGCTTCAATCTAGTTCCATCTTGACTATCACAGACATTTGGGGAATGAACCAATAGATGGAAGATTCTCTCTCTCTCACTCTCTCTCTCTCTCTTCTGCCTTTCAAGTAAAATTTTAAAAATTTAAATAATTCATTTTTTTTGTAAAAATATGTAGAAAACATCTCACATGAAGGTAACAAGAGTATGACCATGTACACAAAACCTGCAGTCTTTTTTTAAATAGAAAGCTTTTATTTGATAAATATAAATTTCATAAGTACAACTTTTGGATTATAGCAGTTCTTTCCCCCATACCTGCCCTCCTACCCCCAAACCATCCCACCTCCTACTCCGTCCTCCATCCCATTCTTCATTAAGATTCATTTTTAATTATCTTTGTATACAGAAGATCAACTCTTTACAGAGTAAAAATTTCAACTGTGTGAACCCACTCAGACACACAAAGTATAAAATACTGTTTGAAGAGTAGTTTTACCATTAATTCTCATAGTACAACACATTAAGGACAGAGATCCTACATGGAGAGCAAGTGCACAATGACTCCTGTTGTTGATTTAACAACTGACACTCTTATTTATGATGTTAGTAATAACCCAAGGCTCTTGTCATGAGCTGCCAACGCTATGGAAGCCTCTTGAGTCCACAAACTCCAACATTATTTAGACAAGGCCATAATCAAAGTGGAAGTTCTCTCCTCCCTTCAGAGAAAGGTACCTCCTTCTTTGATGGCCCCTTCTTTCCACTCACAGAGATCTTTCATGTAGGTCATTTTTTGCCACAGTGTCTTGGCTTTCCATGCCTGAAATGCTCTCATGGGCTTTTTAGCCAGATCTGATTACCCTAAGGGCTGATTCTGAGGCCAGAGTGCTGTTTAGGGAATTTGTCTTTCTATGAGTCTGCTGTGTGGCCACCTGCAGTCTTTTCTTTCCAATCAGAAATACACTCTCTTAGTTGTTGGAATTTACTGATGGGTCTCATCTAAAAGTCCGTCTATTATTCAGTTCACTTATCATTTCTAATATATTGTTCCATAGAAACAACGTTTAGCATACTAATGATATAATCAAATTAGAAACCTTCTTAACGATAGAATTTTTCAGTCTAATCTACTCAAGTAACAGAATTTAATCCCCATATGTGGGAAAATCTAAAGATATGGCTTAGTGGGAGGACACCCTGTAGCAAGTAGAAGTTTGACCAGCTGGAAAAAAAATGTGTGACCTACCTTTCTTCTCTTCTACTGCCTTCCCCTCCTCCCTTTTCCTCTCCTACCCTCCTTCCCTTCTCCTCTCCTCCTGTCTCCTTCCCTATTTTCCTCCCTTCCCCTTTCCTCCCCTACCCTGGTTCACTCCCCAAATGACTGCAACATCCAGGGCACAGCCAAGCCAAAGTCAGGAGCCAGGAACTCCATGCTGGTCTCCCATGTGAGTGGCAGGGGCCCAAGCACTTGGGCCATCTTCCACTGCCTTCTCAGGCACATTAGGAGGAAGCTGGAATCGAATCAGTGCAGCCAGAACTTGGACTGGCAATCTAATATGGTATGTTAGTGTCACAAGCAGGGGCTTAACCCCCTGTGCCACAGCTGACTCCTTAATTTATCTTTTAACTCATTTTTTTGTACTTTTTCTTTTTATCTTTGTGAGTTTATTTTCTTTGTTGTGATCTTTTTTTTCCTTTGGTTCGGGTCCCCTTGATGTTAGGAGAAGTAGGCACAAATCATGTAGCTCCTTCTCTTCAGATGCCCATTTTTCATATAGACTCTGGGATAAAATAATTGCAGGCACCTTGCTATAAGGATTCTATTTCTGTTCAAATTGGGAATTTTTAAAAATCTACCAACAACAGATGCTGGCGAAGATGTGGGGGAAAAGGGACACTAACCCACTGTTGGTGGGAATGCAAATTGGTTAAGCCACTATGGAAGTCAGTTTGGAGATTCCTCAGAAACCTGAATATAACCCTACCATTCAACCCAGCCATCCCACTACTTGGAATTTACCCAAAGGAAATTAAATTGGCAAACAAACAAGCTGTCTGTACCTTAATGTTTATTGCAGCTCAATTCACAATAGCTAAGACCTGGAACCAACCCAAATGCCCATCAACAGTAGACTGGATAAAGAAATTATGGGGCATGTACTCTATAGAATACTATACAGCAGTAAAAAACAATGAAACCCTGTCATCTGCAACAAGATGGAGGAATCTGGAAAACATCATGCTGAGTGAATTAAGCCAGTCCCAAAGGGACAAATATCATATGTTCTCCCTGATCAGCGACAACTAACTGAGCACCAAAGGGGAAACCTGTTGAAGTGAAATGGACACTATGAGAAACAGTGACTTGATCAGCTCTTGTCCTGACGGTTGATGTACAATGTAATACTTTATCCATTTTAGTATTTTTTTTTGTTCTAGTACCATTGGTTGAACTCTTTAATTAACACACAATTATTCTTAGGTGTTTAAACTTTAACTGAAAAGTGATCCCTGTTAGGAATTTGGAAAACATTATGCTGAGTGAAATAAGCCAATCCCAAAGGGACAAATACCACTTGTTCTCCTTGATAGGTGACAACTAACTGAGCACCAAAAAGGAAACCTGTTAAAGTGAAATGAACACTATGAGAAACGGTGACTTGATCAGCCCTCACCCTGACTGTTGATGAGCAACTTGATATGTTATCCCTCTTAGTTTTGTTTGTTTGTTCTACTTAATACTTTTGGTTGAATACTGTAACCAATACACAATTCTTCTAAAGTGCTGAAACTTAACTGAAAAGTGATCACTGTTAAATATAATAAGAGAGGGAATAAGAGAGGGAAGAGATGTGCAATTCGGGACATGCTCAAGCTGACTTACGTCAAACGATAGAGTTAGAAACATACCAGGGGATTCCAATTCAATCCCATCAAGGTGGCATGTACCAATGCCATCTCACTAGTCCAGTGATCAATTTCTGTTCACAATTGATCATAAGGATAGGACTAACAACCAAAGGGATCACATAAACAAGAATAGTGTTTGCAAATACTAGCTGATAGAATAAAAAAGGGAGAGAATGATCCAACATGGGAAGTGAGATACACAGCAGACCCATAGAATGGCAGATGTCCTAAACAGCACTCTGGCCTCAGAATCAGCCCTTAAGGCATGCAGATCTGGCTGAAGAGCCCATGAGAGTATTTCAGGCATGGAAAGCCAAGACACTCTGGCAAAAAAAAAAATGACCTAAATGAAAGATCACCATGAGTGAGATCCCAGTGGAAAGAATGGGTCATCAAAGAAGGAGGTACCTTTCTCTGAAGTTAGGAGAGAACTTCTGCTTTGACTACGACCTTGTCTAAGTATGATCAGAGTCGGTGAACTCAAAAGGCTTCCATAGCCTTGGCAACTCATGACAAGAGCCTAGGGTGATTACTGATGCCATAAACAAGAGTGTCAATTTGTTAAGCCAACAACAGGAGTCACTGTGCACTTACTCCTCATGTAGGATCTCTGTCCTTAATGTGCTGTACATTGTGATTTAATGCTAAAACTAGTATTCAAACAGTATTTTTCACTTTATGTTTCTGTGTAGGAGCAAACTGTTGAAATCTTTACTTAATATATGCTAAACTGATCTTCTGTATATTAAGAGAAACAAAAATGAATCTTGATGTGAATGGAAGGGGAGAGGGAGTGGGAAAGGGGAGGGTTGTGGGTGGGAGGGACGTTATGGGGGGGAAGCCATTGTAATCCAAAAGCTGTACTTCGGAAATTTATATTCATTAAATAAAAGTTAAAAAAATAATAAAAAAGTTTTTATTTATTTATTTGAAATACAGAGTTACAGAGAGATAGAGAAGGAAAGACAGAGAGGGAGATAGAGAGATCTTCCATCTACTAGTTCACTCCCCAAATGGTTGCAAGGATGAGCTGAGCCAGGCCAAAAAGAGCCAGGATCTTCTACCAGGTCTCCCATGTGGGTGCAGGGGCCCGAAGACTTGAGCCATTCTCTGCTGCATTCCTAGGCACATTAGCAGGGAGCTGAATTGGAAGTGGAGCAGCCAGGACTCAAACTGGTATTCATATGGAATGCCAGTGCTGCGGGCCATGGCTTAACCCACTACACCACAGTGCCAGCCCATGGGATACATTTTTCTCCTTGTTTCTCATGCAATAATGAAATTGGTTGTCATGTGATTTAACAGCCATTCTACTACAAACGGGGCAATATTTAGTGGCATAAGTCATATATAGGGTGATAAATAGGAAAAATAGTTGTACCTATGGAAATTCTGGGATAGTTTATTTCAACCATAAAATAATTTTTTAAAATTCTATTATAGGAAACATTCATCCTGATAAAAGAACTCCACAATAGAAGTGCAAAAAAGGAATACTATGTCATCATTAGAGAGATTCAACACTTTAGGGTTATGAGAAATGGGATGTAGAAGAAACCTGTTAAAATTTAATCCCCCTTTATATGTCCCCTCCTTTTAAAATGTCTTAAAATGTATTAACAATAATTGTATGCATTTTGGGAATACAGTGTGACATTTCAAAACATGTCTACAATTTGTACTTAACAAACAGGATAATCAATATTTTCCCCTCTTTGACATCACTTTATAATTAGAAGCTTAGAGCTATTCTCTTCTATTTGTCATAAACCATACACGAGGTTATTGTGCACTACAGTCACCCCACTGTGCTGTGTAACACTAGAAACTGATTTCTTTGACATAGCTCTGATTTGGTACCTATAATCTAATTTCCCTGTATCACCTCCCTCAACTCTTACCAGACTCTGGTAATCACCCTTTTCTGTTCAGATTGAGATGTTTAGCTTCCACATACGACAAAGACCATGTAGTATTTGTCTTTATGTGTCTGGCTTATTTCACTTAACATGATGTCATTCAGTTCCATCAATTTTGATGTAAATGACAGGCTTAATTCTTTTTATGGCTAAGTGATATTCCATTGTGTATATACCGTCATACATGCCAGACACTGACCCAAGCATTCCATGTGCATTATCCCGTTTAATCCTCACAACAAACCCATGTGTAAAGCATTATACACTATCCCCATTGTACACTAACAAATATAGAAATTGAGTGACTTGATAAAAAAATCATGTAGACAGTAGGTGGTAGAATAAGAACTTAAACTTGGGTAGCTTGACCATGGAATTCATCTCCTGTTAACCATGAAAGTATAAATATGCAGATGATAGAGAAATGTGTGCGTGTGTGTGTGTGAGAGAGAGAGAGAAAGAGAGAGAGAGAGAGAAATAGATTACACATATATACACAGTTTCATGTCTACTGAAATGGAAGACAGATGGAAATAAAACTACACCTATCTTGTTTTTTAAAATTTAGTACAATGGGAAAGCAAAGCCTTGGATATCAACCAGAATGTGTGCATGTCACTCCATTTCAAGAAACAAACCTGACTTTTTGGAACTGAAGCAGAAGCTCTGGGAAGATAAGGAAATGAATAAATGCACTTAACAGTGGGATCTGGCTTGGGTGTGGAACCATTTGTTGGCAAGATCTACAGAGATTGACATTTTCTTCTCCCTATACTATGGAGCCATCTGGTCTCCACAGACCTCACCCTGGCCCAGCCCTTAACCAACAATGGGGAGGATGAAAAGGGGTCCTTGGGCTCTGAGTTTGCCAGGTGGGGAGAGAGCTCAACATTAGAATTCCTTTAGGTTGTCAGGGTGAGGAGCAAAGAAAAGGTTGGGAAGGCAGAAAGACACCAAGTAGTACATATTTGCTTCTTCCAAAAAATAATTGGCAAAATGTATAAAGTGAAATTTGTAGGTGTGCTGTTTTACATAGAATAACACTAAGAAAAGTCATGTCATATTATGCTAATGCTAGTTCATTTCCTTAATGCTTTGCTGATCACTGGGAACAGAATCAAACAGCATGGACATCTCTTGAGCTGGTCGAGAGTGACTTATGAGACTAAGCTGTTTTCAGCCCCATAAATTGGAAGCTCCCCTCCAATTGCATTCCTGTAGCCCTTCCAGAGAAAAGGGTTCATTTACCCACTAGGAACTGAGCAAAGTCAACTTGGTTCACATTGTCAGAAACTAAAACAGTAACAGACACTTGTCTAAAGGAAGATGACAATGGTGCTATTAAAGATTTCTAACATTTCATAAAAAACACAGTAACTTGTAGAGATTTATCAAATAGAGATAATTTGGTTTACTAGTGCCAGCTAAGTATCTTGATGTGAATGGAATGGGAGAGGGAGCGGGAGTTGGGAGGGTTGTGGGCGGGAAGGAAGTTATGGGGGGGAAAAGCCATTGTAATCCATAAGCTGTACTTTGGAAATTTATATTTGCCAAATAAAAGTTAAAAAAAGAATGAATGAATAAGTACATAATAATTAGTCCAACAAAGAAGCAGTTGACTTACCTAGGTGGGCAGAAAGGCTGTAGTTGTGATAGAAATGAACTAGATGGCAGCCTATGGGGACTGGGCATGTCTTTACAGAAAGGGTGTTGTTGGCCACTCAGAGAGAAGTTAAACATTTAAAATGAAAGAAAAGCTTTTCATATCCTGACAAACATAAAAGGGAGAGTTGGGAATTTGAAGATTCATTACTGATTCTTAAATGAGCTAGTTTTGTGACCTTGGGAAAATTATTTTTTTTTTCTTTGAATTTTGGCTTCAACTAAACTGTCAGGAAGTCAATGGGGACATTCGTCTTCCACCCACAACTTGAATGAACAGAAAATGAATTCTGTCCTAGAGTTTCAGGAAATAAAGAGAGCTGTACTAACTCCTTGAGTTTAGTCCAGTGACCTAAACCTTACTCTGACTTCCAACACTGAGAGTATGGGTCTGTGTAGTTTTAAGCACTAAACTTGGTGTCATTTGTTAGAGCAGCAGCAGAAGACTAGGACAGTTTATACTTCCCACCTCTGCAGTCTGCTTGCCTGCTGTCTCCTTTCATGAGTTAGGTGGTTCCAGCAGCTCCAATCTCCTTCTTATTGTCTGTCGCTCCCCGTCTTCGTGGAGGAACGACACAGGACCCTGCGCTGTTCTTCTGTCTGCTCGGCCCTCCCCGGGTTTGCTGCTGGTTCTTCCCGGGTTGGCTACCGTCCCTTCCACCTCCGTGGAAGGGCGGTTCCCCCTGCCACTTTTCCCCACTTCCGCAGGGGAGCGGCACACCGCCGGCCGGCTCTCTCGCGGGCTGCACAGGTGTTCCTTCAGATAGATGTTCCCCTTAGATGTTCCTGGTGCATGTTGTCTCTCTCCTCCTTTATAGTCCTCCTCCGCCAATCCCAACTCGGCTGCCCACACGCCGAGTACGCTGCTCTCCTCCAATCAGGAGCAGGATCAGGTCCTGGAGGTCAGCACTCAAGTTGGCAAGAGGCAGCTGCGTAGAAGCTGTTTTCTCCTCTCCCAGCGCCATATTGTGGGAGAGCAGATGCATAGAATAAGTCTTAATTCCAGTAACTCAGTCCAGTCCGGGTTGCTCCCCACAATTGTCTTCACAACATGCCTATTATTTTCACAATGTGTTTAAAGGGCTGTGGAAAGACACAAAGAAGAATATGCAGCAAAGACCATATATGACCTGCAAAGTTGAAAATATTTTCTATCTGGTTCTTTAAAGACAAAGTTTGCCTACACCTGATATAAAGTGTGTATGCTTCTTGGAACACAAAGGAGATTGTGGACTATATGGTTGTTTTAGTGTATTAAGCAAGTATTTGCTAAGCAACTATTTGTGTTATATGCTGGGGATATAAAGATAGAAGGTGTAACTTTAAACTGTGTAGGGTCCATTTGAAACATGTGAGACAGAATAGCAAGTGTGAAAAAGTACTTCAGGACTTGTGACAGGACCTGGGTAGGGTTTGCAGGATTGCAGAAGACACATTTGGGGTGATATTTTAGCCCCATCCCCTTTTTCTGAGAAGTTTGCTTCAGGCTCAAAGTTGGACTCATGTAATAATTTCTCTAGTATGTGACCCTACTCTGTGATCACTGGTGATTGGGCCAGGATTGACTCCCACTCTGAGCCAGTCTTTTCCTCTTAGGAATTTAAATTAGCAATCACAGATTAGTCTCTGCTGTTGCTGATAAGGAACAGAAAGTTGGGGAAGCAACATTTGCCCTGATGCTTAGTAGCGCAGACAAGTCAGTGTGCAAAGAATGAAAATCTTAGCAGATGTACTGGGAGAGTAAGAGGTCAGGGAGCACACAGCCCAGGTTGAGTAGTCTTCCTCAGAATCTGGGGCCTCGTAACCACTGTCCATGGTGCTGGAACATGCACCCAGGGCCCTGGTATTTACTTTCCTTTGTATGGAAGGATCTGTGGGTGGGGTAGGACTGGGGACATAATGGCTGCTATGGATGGGCTGGCCACAGTGAGAATCCAGGCAGCAGCTGTTTACTAACTACCATGAAAATAGTTTAGCGTTTTAGCCAATACTGTGGCTGTATCTGATCAGATATCCTTTTATTTACATAACAAAGTACCACTTTTCACTGAAAATAGTTTAAATATGATTCCATTGCTTGAAAATAAATAATCATGAAGAAAAGCTTGGATCTTAAAAAAGAAAGCATCACAGTCTATCCATGAGGTCAAGAAAAATTTATAGCATAAGTCACATCTGAGCTGAGTCAGGAAGGTTGTGAAAGCATGTGCTTCTGGGAAGGTGAGACATGTGGTTCAAATACAAGAGCAAAAGCAGAGGCATGAAATGGCCTGAGCCCACCCTGGTGTTAACAGGGTGCAAAGATAAGCACAACAGATATGGCCCCTGCATTCATGGAGCTGAAAACCTAGTGCAGGGGACAAACGTGCTTATAATTGCAATTTTAATGTCATAAGTATCTGTGGCAGACAGACATCTGATTTGCAACAAAGCACATAGGCAGGGCACTTTACCCAGACTGTAGGAGTCAGGGAAGTTTTCCAGAACAGGGTTACTCCTAAATTGGAAACTTTAGGATTAGTGGCAATTCACTGAACAATTATGGTCAGATGGCAGGGGTTGGGGCATGGGGTAAGAAGTTCAGGTGGAAGGAACAACATGTACAGAGGCCCTAAATTATATCTTCTCTGCTTAAGACCCTTAGACTGGCTGGTGCCTTTGTCCTGTTTCAAAACTTAGCTTTACATGGGTCAGTTCACTAAAACAGGGATACAACAAACAGGAAGGGAAGCCAGGGAGGGAGAAATGATGGGTTCAATTTTTAAGATGCTGAGATTAAACTGCTATGTATATTTCATTGACTTTTTCAGGAACAGCATGAGGTGGTCTGGATAGGGAATGTGGAGTGAAAAAAATCTAGTACATAAACTCAAGGAACAATTAATGCAGGAAAGAACCCAGAGGGAACTTGTTTAATTGTGAAGGAAAATCAAGAAAGTGTAATGTCACAGACACCAAGCTAAGTAAATATTTCAGTAAGGAAGGGTCAACGAACCCAAGATGTCAAGTAAGACAAGGAATGAAAGTGCCTACTGCATGCAGCAGAAAGGAAGCTTTGGTTACCCTGGTGGGAACAGTTGAGAGAGTTTATGGTAACAAAGGCCATACATCAACAGTTTTTGAGGTCACCTGTATTGAGGTAAGAGCTGAAGCCATGAGCTCTATGGACCACCCAGGGAAACCACAGAGCACATTTCTCAACCACAGGTTGAAATTGGGAAACAAGGAATTTTTAATAGGTTATAATTTTTTATTCAAGGTGGGAGTCACTTAATTGAATTCCACAGGAAGAAAAATATGAGTTATTAACACTTACATTACTTATTTTATTGAGTAAAAAAATGTGAATGAGAAAATTGAACCTTTTCTTTTAGTTATCAAATTCTTACTGTCTAAGCACATGTGTTAAGAAACAGCAGAGGCAACGCCCTAATTTTTCAATGTTATGTTTACATGGCACTTCTGGGCTCAAAAATACTTGTTCAGCCTCAAGATTGCAACTACTGGAAAGTGTTCTTACAATGTAATCATTTTACAAACAAGAACCTGAAGCCCAGAGACTTCAAGTGATTTCACTCAATGCAGAAAGGCTAGCACCATTCATTGGATTTGATGAAACATTCCTTCAATTCCTCTATTTGGCACCAGGCTTCTGGAGATGAATGAGGTGGCCCTTGTCACCACAAACACTCCTCGTACTGTGGCTATAGGGCCTCCTTTAGGACAGCACTTGGTAGAGTGTGCCTGGCAGGATAGGTGAGGCACAGAAATTGCAGCAGCAACAATGCTTGGCTCCCAGACACTCCCAGTCTTCCTCCAAGGGTTGGCTTGGGTGTTTTCTGGCATCCAGAGATGTCATGTTGCTACAGGCTTTAACCCAAACCCAAAAGAGCGCCCAGCACAGATAAAACATAGAAGCAGCTAGAAGAAGAGCCTAAGAAGGAAATGAAGAGCAACTGCCAGTACTTCTTGAAGAGAATCAGATGATGTTTGGTATCAGTTTCATTGAGGATGGGAGCTTTGCTTTACAAGATAATCCTTGCACTGTCAAATGTCACAACTTAAGACAAAGTTGAGAAGTGTCAATTGGATTTGGCCAGTAGGAGGCCATTGTTGAACTTGCCAAAATAGTGTTCATCAGCCAAATATTGTTGTACAGGCTGTTGATTGAACAGACATCAACTTTCATTCCCCTCATGCAAATTCCCCTAGAGAAGTGGATGCATTTTTTTTTCTAACTGGAGCAAAGTCCTAATATAGAGAGTCGGGGACCAGATAGAAGGAGAGCTAGAGGGCACATGATATGTCTAAGCTCAGTTCTCCTACTGGGAAAATTTAAACTTCCCAGAAACAGGATTTTCACCATGGGGTGATGAAATGAATTGGAGGGAATGACTACAAATGGGAAGGGTGAAGAGGGAGAGGGAGTTGTAGTGGAACATGGGTTCCAACTTTTGTCAGTGATAAAACCCATCTCCTTAGTCTCTTAATTCTTAACACTTCTAGAATTCCACATGCTTTTCAAGGCTGCTTTTCACCTTACTGTATTCTGAAAAAGCACCTTGGGAGGCAGTTAGTGCCACATTCTTATCTCCATTCCACACGTGAGAAAACAAACACAGAAGAAATTCGATTTCAAATGAGAGAAACAGAGAGCGACATTGTCGAGGATCAAGCTGGATTTTGCTTGCAAATTCAGGTGTCCTCTCTAGCACTGTCACTTAGGACCATGTTCTAGCATACCACTGAGCCTCTGTTTGCAAAACTGTTGAGTGGAACATGTATCTGTCTAAGGAAATATGGAGGTGAACCAGGATGAGAGGTGTGAATCAGGATGAGAGGTGCAAACCGCTAGGGGAGAGCTGAGCACAGATGGTCAACATACACAAATTCCTTTTCCCCTTTTCTCTACCTAGAATTCATATCTGGGTTAACCGGCTTCAGAATCACATGGCTACCATGGTCATTTATTCATTTCCAGAGCTATGTCAGCTTTGGTTTAATGGAAATGCAAGAGAGCTTCTTTGTAGAAATTAAGTTCCTTACTGTTTTTCATACAGAATCTCTCCAATTATGTCATTATGATTTTGGAATACTTCTAAAAATTACCTATCTTGCTTCCTGCAGATGTACTCAGAGGACTAATAGAGTTCTGTGGCTTCCAGGAAATGCAGAAGGAAAAACGCATTATTTTTGTGTTAAACTACAGTATTATTAAGATGTAGGAATTGTTTCAGATTTTATAGCTCATATTTTATTGTGCATTGCGTGCAATTCTACTTATCTGATTAGAGAACATAAAGACTGGGGAAAATCATCATGCACCTAATCTAAGAAATTGTCGTTATAATTTTTAAATCCTTTGCAAAATCAGAAAGTGTGAGCTTAACTTATTACATACACACACACATTTGCATATACTGATCTGGTGCTTTCGTGTCTTAAACACTGGCTACTTGTAGAGATGCATTCTGGCAATACAGAATGTAGCATCTTAAAATTGATGCTAGCATTGTATTTCCAAATGGAAAGCAAAGGCAACAAGAATATTTTTTCATATTTCTAATATTGTAGTGTTGCTGACATCATTATCCACTGGTCATGTTAATCTCAAAATGCACAATATCTTTGTGTGATCTGTATAATGCAGAAAGTGTTCAAAGATGTGATAAGATACAGCTCCATTTGGCATTTATTATCAGATTATCATAATGTGCATCAGCTTTGAAGAATCTGATTTTGAAAACAATGGGTACTTTTTCTTCTAATATTTTACCAGTGTGCTGGATGTAGTTACAGAGAATTCTATCTGCTTTTTGGGGTCTTTGTAAAAACCCACTTGCAGCTACCAAAAAACAAAAACAAAAAAAAAAAAAAGATTTGTAAACAGCTAGTTTATAATAAAGACTCTTCCGAAGGCTTGTGCTCTGGTACGTAATATGTGTGGAATTTGTATTACATTTGAGGAAAGAAAAATGGAAGTTGCTACAGCTGTGAGTCAAGAAATTAATTCCAGGCAAAGAAATAATATTTCCATTCCTAAAAGACAGCAACAAAATGTGTTGATTTGGATGCATTTCTTGATTTTGTGTTATTGGCTATGAAATGTACCTGCCCAGAAGAGCAATAGCACCTCATATGAAATTATTAGCCTATTTCATAACTCTGGTATGGAACATCCTCACTTATAATGTTCTGGTTTATAAAGATAATTGACTGCAGTGGAACTCTTCAGCGAGGTAAAGAAAAGTTTCACAGATTTGCAGATTGTGTGTGTGTGTATGTGTGTGTTTGTGTGTGTAGCATCCATGAAAACTGGGTAGAATCACAGGCTATAGTTTACATACAAGCAACTCATTAGAAAAAGCATTTTACGACAAATTCAGCTATTCCTGGTTAGAGTCACTTCACCAGTGTTTTCACCCTACTTCAAAAAGCGTATTTACCTGAGTTTCAGTCTTATCCCCTAAATCCACATTTGAATAGAACTCTGCCGTATCTTTGTGCTTCACCAGCATCAACAGCCATTGTAGTTGAACAATCTTGATCCCTTTCCCTATTAAAATTTCCTAAATATTTCTGATAATTCTTGCTTTCTTACTAAACATCGAAATACCATATTTAAATATGTGATCCCAAACAAGAATGGCACTAAAATATGGTTTCTATCAGTTCCTTTTTTTTATTAGGAGATCATATGAGTCTAATTTTTTCCAATTTCATTTTTTTTGAAAGGCAAAGAGACAAAATGAGACAGACATATATCTCCCATCTGTTGAATTACTCCCCAAACAACAAAAACAGTTGAGGCTGGAACAATCTGAAGCTGGGAGCTGAGACCTCAGTCCAGGTCTTCCGTATGGGCAGGAACTCAATTATCTGAGGCAGGAACTCAGTTATCTGAGTCATCATCATCCTCTCCTAGGATGTGCATTGGCAGTAGCAGAAAGCTGGAATTGAGAGTAGAACTGGGACTCAAATCCAGGCACTCTGACACGGAATGTAGGCATCCCAAAAATTGGCAGTTTAACTGCCAGCCAAATATATACTAGGAGAATGTTGGGGCCAGTTTTGTGGTGCAGCAGCTTAAGACATTGCTTGCAACATTAGTATCCCATACAGGAGTACGAGGTTCAAGTCCTGACACCTCCACTTCTGATCCAATTCTCTGCTAATGCTCCTAAGAAACAAACAGATGATAACCCAAATAGTTGGGCCCCTGCCACACACATGAGAGACCTGGATGGATTTCCTGGTTTCTGACTTCAGTCTGACCCAGTCTCAGTAATAATGGCTATTTGGGAAGTGAACCAGTGGATGGCAAATCTCTCTCTCTCTCTCTCTCTCTCTCTTTCAAATAAATAAAAAATAAATAAATTGTTTTTAAAAATTAGGAGGATAGGAGTTGGCGTTGTGGCATAGTAATGAATTAAGCCACCACCTGCAGCGTTGGCATCCCTGGGTGCAGATTCAAGTCCCGGCTTGATTGGCACTTCCAATCCAGGTCCTTGCTAATGCACCTGGGAAAGCAGCGGAAGATGTTCCAAGTCTTTCGTTCCCTACACTCATGTGGGAGACCTGGGAGACCTGGGAGAAATCCCCTGGCTCCTGACTTTTGCCTGGCCCAGCCCTGGCCATTTGCTGCCATTTGGGGAGTGAATCAGCAAATGAGATTCCCTCCCTCCCTCCCTCCCTCCCTCCCTCCTTTTCTCTTTTCTCTCTCTCTCTGTAACTCTGCCTTTCAAATAAGTAAAATAAATCTTTAAAACAAAAAATGTGGTATATTGGTCCCAGCCACAATCTCACGTTCAGATTTAACAAGAAGCTTTGTATTTAATATATATGAGGATGTTATAAAAAATCTTGGGTGTGATTCCAGGTCCTGGCTAATATACTTCCTCTCCAATAATCTTTCTTGGTAACAAGATCAGAACCAGCAGGACTGGCTTTAGTGGCAACAGGCCCCCAAGAGATGGAATGAACGATTTTCAAAGGTTGGTATTTTGTGTCTGTACCTAAAACATTCTCAGGTTCGATTCTGACTGCTCAAACTTGCTAAAGAAATTCATTATCATTAATTATCTGATTTCATCATTTCCTTTTCCCCTAAATATTGAGATGAAATATTCCCTTTTGCTATTAAACATATACCAATCAAAATTTCTGTGTGGATAATAGTGCTTTTACAGAATACATATAAACTACTGTCTTGGTTTTAAAGTCATAGTTACAGTATTTTGCAAAGACAGAAAGCACTTTAAAATTATTTTACAAATGAAAAAGAAAAGATCATTTCTGTTAACCTTTATCTTTACTAGGTATTAAATCATCTGGCACGTTTGTCATTTCCCCCACATCTGGCCTTTCTGCACATTGTTAATGCTGATTCTATCTGGTCATCTGCCAAAGGGAAATCAGGTGTCAACAGTCACTTCTCCATTCCAGAGTCCCTAAAGAAAATGAAGACATATTCTTCAAAAAATTTCATGAAAAAGTGACAAATCCTTATGGAATGTTTAAAAAATATTTATTTAAAGATGCTGAAATTATAGTATAATTCTTTAAGAACACGAATTGTCTTGTATTTGTGTGAGTCAGGGAGTAAAGATACATCTGGAACCCAAGAACCTTCCTTTCCAATATTAGGGCTTTAATCAATATATTTTAAATACAGTGTTCGGGAAAATAGCCCAGACTTTTCAGAATTTTCTTAATGGGTGTTTCTAGAAGAGAAAGAAAAAGGAATTTAAAGGATACTCAAAAATCACTTGATAGAGAAATAATCTATTCAAATAGTCATAACTAAATTGATTTGAATTACCTTTTGAAACGAATGTTCTTAGATGAGCATTACCCTAAGAGTTAAAAGCCACATCAGGCTGACCCCAAATCAATAGTGTGAGCTTGGCTGAAACACAGGCCCTCTCTGAACTAAGATTCCCAAGTTACACTGCCTAGCAAATTACATCAGTGCAGCTTAATGGGAAAAGAGAATATTTAAGCCCATAATAATGAGGGATTGGATTTGCTAATCCATTAGGTACATTATAGCCTAAAATTCATTTGAAATTATATATTTGACACATTTGCAAATTTTCAAACACAAAGTTACGCTTTATTTTTTTTAACGAGATGACACCTTATATATCAAACTAGCCCACCTTCTATTTGTAGCCAATTACCACTCCAATCTAAAGTTGCACTTTATATAAATTCATTTACTCTTTCATTCATTTCAAATATGTGATGACATAACTGGAAAATCAACATTTGGTTATTCTGAATAACCCAAAATATGAAATAATTTAAAAATCACTTTCGCTTGACTTTAGAATCTATTACATGCATTGTTTTTCCAGAAAATTTACCTCATAATTATGTTGTGTGAGATTGAAATGAGTTTCTATTTCCAATTCACACATGGAATTCCGACTGCTGGGTGATGAGAAGAAGACACCCAGGGCTAACATTTGCCATGTTGCCATGGATAATTAAGATTGAATGCTTGTATCTTTAACCCTAAAGTTGGCTTCAACCCTTAGTATCCAGGGTACTGGTTTACTTGCTTTCCTGGACCTTGAAAGGCTCTCACTTTCCATCTGCAGGTTCTTGGCGTGATATTCTGCTGGGGGTTTTGTTTCCCATGCTTCCTATGAGCTTCATTTTCTGTGTTTCTGTGGGAGTTATCTATGACAACAGCAGATAGGGAATCCTTTAAAGAGAACATTGTTATTTATGCTTACTGTAATTACAACACATCATTATACAAGAATAGTTCCTAAACCTACTCTCAAACGACACAAGTGTTCATAATAAACTAACAATTCCACTCTGCTCAGCCTAGGTAAAGATTCTCCCAATGCCTTACTTCTTGCTTCGTGAATTTCCTTCCTCATTGGCAATCATCTGCCATCTCAACTTTGAATAACTCTCACAGTATTCACTCTCTATTCCTATTCCCTTGTCATCCTATTTAACCTCACCCCTATTTTTTTTTATTTTGAAGCATCTACCTCAACTAATAACTGAAAATAGTTGGATTTTGTGTATTACAATGTAAGAGGTATTCAAAGGGTTTGTGGAAAACAAAATTAAAAATAGGTTTATTTTAATGCAAAAATATTAAAATGTTTAAAAGTAATTATTACAAACCACTTTACAGTTGGCTGAATGCAAAGGAATTATGAAATTAGGGATGATTCTAAGGCTCCGCCTGGACTGCTGGGTGGATGATGGTGTAGTTTATGCCAAGGGATATAGAATGAGACAGGAAGGTTGTTGGAAGAGGCAAATATTATCACTGAGGTTTGAATTGGTTAACTCTGAGATGTGTATTAAACTTCAATAGGCATCTCAAGCAAGTGGTCAGAGCTTTATTCTGGTAAAGTCAGGGCGGGACATGTAAATATGGAAGGATAAAAAAATCGAAAAAATGATCCATTCAAATCTTTGACTTGTAAAATAGCAGAGTGTGTGATCTACTGTTTTCTCTTCCATGGGTGGGGAGAACGGGAAAGGGAGTCTCATTTTGCCCTAAAAGTGAAGGTGAATGCAGAAAGGAAGCCCTTTAAGATGGTCCTTCTCCAAGCACATGGAAAATTTATCATGACAATTTTATTTCAGTGTGCTTTGTGATCAGGAAGCTTCTCCTCACTCAGATGCCGATTTAAGAATCTCTGTAGAAAAAGGTGTTTATGTGGTAGGAAATATTATTGACCTCTTAGTATATCATCCAAGAACGAGGGACAGAAAGTCCACAAGCAAACTTAGTCTTGTGAGAGTTTCTAGCAGATGTTACAGATAGAAAAGTTACACAGAATTCCAATAAGCAGATAAGTATTTGCATGGTTTTCTATAGAAAAAAACATATTTTATATCTTTAAAATTGCTTCTTTGCTTATAATCTCTAGAGAAGTGATATCAGGGCCTGGCACCCAATAGATGTTTGACAACATAGTAAATAAATGGATGACAACTGTCAGTTTTTGACATTTTTAAGTAAAGTATTTCAGGGATATATAACTTGGCAACCCTATACCATCATGTTATATCTATCATTTCATATTTTAAAATTCCACAAGAATGTTTGAGAGTCTGGTATTCAGATTTTGTGTGTGTGTTTATCAAGTAAATCTTGCCATATTGGAAGTTTTCAGAATGTGGAAATGAGGATTTGTCTTTCTTGTGTCACTATTAATTATAATTAGGTCAGGATCACTTTTAAATTTCCTGTGTTCCTTTCAGACAAATAATTAAATATTCAATTCAGTGAGCTTACCAATGGTATGTATGTGTGTGTATTGTGTATTATTCTTGGTTACTGCACTTTTTATCTTTTGTTGTGTTTTGTGTTCTTGTCCTAGGAACTTCTTTCTGAGTGGGTCCACTTGTGATTGCTGAGGAACTAGGAGGTCATAGAAGTGTGACTTCTGCAACCCAAGAAAATTGTCCTTGTTCTCTGCTCCCACCATGTGCATTCTGACCACTCTTGTGAACTCAAATAACAAGCTTTGAAGTCAGGGAGGTTTCTGTCAGTAGAACTCCTTCTATTCATTCACTGTTCCTGTGGCTGTTTTAATGCACGTGACTAGTCACATCAGTCTCCCTGTTGGCCTAAAATAATTCCAGTGGCATTGCAATCCCACCCATCAATGCTTCAAGCCCCAGGAAAAGTGTTCATGTGATCATTCAACACGTGTATAGCATTTCACATCTGATACTCAACTGCTGCTATTTGCTGTTTACATTGGCAGATTCTTTTCCATTGTTACAAGTGGAGATAAATAGACATGTTTGGATAAATAATTAAAATTAATTCCTTAAATGCATTTAATAAGGCTTACTCAATGTACTAGTCATTGAGGATCTAAAGATTGATATGATACAGTCCCTGCTTCCATTCTGTTTGAGATCTAGTGGAGAGAAATGGACATATAAAAGAATAAGCAGGGGCAGTGCTGTGGCATAGCAGTGCCAGCATCCCACATGGGCAGCAGTTCAAGTCCTGGCTGTTCCATTTCCATTCCAGTTCTCTGCTATGGCCTGGGAAAGCAGTAGAAGATGGCCTTCACCCACGTTGGAGACCTGGAAGAAGCTCCTGACTCCTGGCTTCAGATCCACCCGGCTCCAGCCATTGTGGCCATTTGAGGAATGAATCAGTGGATGTAAGATCTCTCTCTCTCTCTCTCTCTCTCTCTCTCTATCTCTCTGCTTCTTCTCTCTGTAACTCTGCCTTTCAAATAAATAAATCTTAAAAAAAGAATAAGCACATCAAAGTGTGTGTGTGTGTGAAGCATCTTCAATTGTGCTGTAATGGGTTTTATAGAAAAGGTGTCTGTTATGAGTGGGCATTCAACATCATGGTCAAGTTGCCCCTTGGGACCGTTTATCCTAGATCAAAGTGCCTGCTTCATATCCTGACTCTTCAGCTTCTGATCTGGCTTCCTCCCAATGCAAACCCTGTGAAGCAGCAAATGATGGCAAAAATGATTGGGTCCCTGCCGCCCTTGTGGGAACCCAAATGGAGCTCCTGGCTCCTGGCTTGGGCCAGCCCTGGACATTGCTGGCATCTGGGGAGTGCACCAGTGGATGCTAAGATTTCTCTCCCTCCCATCATCTCTTCCTGTTTTTCTCTCTCTGCCTTTATAATGCAATGAAGATAAATAAGTAAATAATTTAATAAAAAGGTTCATGAAAGATGGAAGAAGAAGAAAATGGAAGAAAATAAAAGAAGATGGAATTAAAAGAAAAAAGTTGTCTGTTTAAATGTCCATATTATTAAGGAAGATGAGCAACTTTATTAGCAAGGCCTTCTTTCCTCTTATTGAATAATTATTAAAGCTATCTTGAACAATGTCTTTGCCTCTGTGAAGTCAAAACAAACTTTGAGATCATGAAATTGTGATCGACTCGTTCTTTTGTTGACCAATATGCCCTCCTCAAACCATTTGGTTGATAATTACAGTAAAGTTGAGACATGACTCGTAACCCAGACTCTGCCCCAGAGGTCTCAGACTCTTTAGTTACAATATTTCACTATTGTGCAACCAGGTGATTCTTTCAACAGAATTGAAAATCCATTGAATTTCATTCAGTTATAAACTGTGCTCTAACATATACCTATAAAAATTTATAACTAAGTTTTTTGGGGAAGACCCAATGAAGAATCTACTCCTTTTTTTTACATTTATTTATTTATTTAAACACAGAATATACTCAGTAGTGTATAAAGTACATCATGCTGTTTAGTTATTGTGTGAGCTGCATGCACTCAGAAATATAATTTCTGATGTTAATTATACTTTATTTTACTACTTACATGATTTCATCTTAGACAAATTAATAAAAATTTTTGTGTGAATTTTTTAAGATTTTTATTTTTAGTTTTTAATTAGTTTTTAACAGATTTAGTATATTTTGTAGCTACAATCCTAAGAATATAATGATAGTACCTTCCTCCCTAACTTCCACCCTGCCCCCTTTCCCTCCCGCCCTCTCTCTTTTAATTTTTGAGATAACATATTTTAAATTTGTATTACAGTAAAAAGGCTTAATGCTTCACCAAATAAGAAGTTTAACAAGTAAAAAGCAAAAAGACTCTACTTAGTTGGAATATCAACAATGGCTATAAACAATAATTGAATGGAAAAATAACCATTTTATCCATATACAGTAAATTTTAATATAAGCACAAATCTTTAAAACCATAGTAGTATAACATTCTTTTTTAAAAAAAACTTTTTTTTTTGACAGGCAGAGTTACACAGTGAGAGAGAGGGAGACAGAGAGAAAGGTCTTCCTTCCGTTGGTTCACCCCCCAGATGGCCACTGCGGCCGGTGCACCACGCTTATCCGAAGCCAGGAGCTAGGTGCTTCCTCCTGGTCTCCCATGCGGGTGCAGGGCCCAACCACTTGGGCCATCCTCCACTGCCCTCCTGGGCCACAGCAGAGAGCCAGACCGGAAGAGGAGCAACCAGGACAGAATCTGGCACCCCAACCAGGACTAGAACCCGGGGTGCCGGCACCACAGGCAGAGGATTAGCCAAGTGAGCCATGGCGCCAGCCAAATATAACATTCTTAACTATTAGTTTGACAAAAGTATAAAACAAAGTTTTACAAATCTATATTTGCAGCAATTCTGATACACAAAGGCATTTTTCTTTTTTTTTGTTTCTATTTTGTGATCCCTCACCCCTGTTTTTAAATTTGACTCCCACATAAAAGGGAGAACATGAAGTATTTGTCTTATTGTTTCTGGCTTATTTCACATAACTCAGTTATTTCAATGATGTCCTCTAGTTGCATCCATTTTGATGGAAGTGGTAGGATTTCACTTTTTTTTTATAGTTGAATAACATTCCATTGTGTATATAAACCACAGGATGCCTTGGTTGATTCTAAATCTTGTCTCTTGTGAGCAGTGTCTATAAACATGGTGGTGCAGGAATCTCTTTGATACAGTATATTCATGTCTTTTGGGTTTCTGTCCAGCAATGGGATTGCTGGATCATATGGCAAGTGTATTTCTAGGTTTTTTTTTGTTTTGTTTTGTTTTTTTGTTTTTGTTTTTGTTTTTTTTTTTTGACAGGCAGAGTTAGAAAGTGGCCGCTATGGCTGGCGCGTTGCGGCCGGCGTGCTGCGCTGATCCGAAGCCAGGAGCCAGGTGCTTCCTCCTGGTCTCCCATGCGGGTGCAGGGCCCAAGCACCTGGGCCATCCTCCACTGCACTCCCGGGCCACAGCAGAGAGCTGGACTGGAACAGGGGCAACCGGGACAGAATCTGGCGCCCCAGGCGGAGCATTAGCCTAGTGAGCCATGGCGCCAGTCTCTAGTTTTTTGAGAATGCTCCATACTGTTTTGCACAGTGGCTACACTAATTTACCTTCCCACCAACACTGTATAAGAGTTCCACTTTCTCTCTATCCTTGTCAACACTTGTGAGGTTCTCTCTTTTGTATTTTAGCCATTCTAACTGGAGTAAGATATCTTGTGGTTTTGATTATCATTTCCCTGATGGCTAGTGATGCTGAGCATTTTTTCTTATATTTGTTGACCATTTGCGTTTCTACTTTTGAAAACTGAATATTGAGGCCCTTTGTCCATTTCCTAGTTGGATTTTTTTTTGTTAAGTTGTTGATATATTCAGGATATTAATCCTTTTTCACATAGGTAGCTTGCAAATATTTTTTCCCATTCTATTGAATGTCTCTTCACTCTATTGATGGTTTCCTATGCTACGCAGAAGCTTCTGAGTTTAATATAATCCAATTTGTTTAGTTTTTGCTTTTGTTACCCATGATTTTAGGGTTTTGTCCAAGAAGTTGCACCTACACCAATGTCTTGGAGTGTTTCCCCCACATTTTCTTCCAGCAGCTTCATAGTCTCAGGTTTTAAACTCAGTTTTGATCCAATTTGAGTTGATTTTTTTTGTCTAGGGTGAGAGTTATGGATCTAACTTCTTTCTTTTGCATATGTACATCCAGTTTTACCAGCACCACTTGTTGAAGAAATTATTCTTACTCCACTGCATGGTGTGAGTACTGTTATCAAAAATCAGTTGGCCGTATGAACATGGATTAATTTCTGGGCTCCCTATCATGTTCCATTGATCTATGTAGCAGTTTTTAATGCCAGTATCATTCTGTTTTAGTTAGTATAGCTTTGTAGTATGCTTTCAAGTCAGGTATTGTGATGACGCCAGCTTGATTTTTCTTGCTCAGGATCACCTTGGCTGTTCTGGGTCTTTTGTACTTGTATATGAATTTCAGGATTGTTTTTACTAATTTTGTAGAGGGATTAAAAGGGGTTGCATTAAATGTTTATATTACTTTAGGTAGTATGGGTATTTTAATGATAATGATTATTCTAATCCATGAGCAAAGAATATCTTTTCATATTTTTGTATCCTTGATGCTTTCTTTCAGCCATGTTTGATAATTTTCATTGTAGAGATCTTTCACTTCTTTGGTTAAATTCATTCCTAAATATTTTATTTTTTGTGGTTATTGTGAATGGGATTTCTTTCTTGATTTCTCTTTCAGTATGTTCATTATTGACACATAAAAAAGCCACTGGGGCCCATAGGCTAAGTTTAGCACATGCCCTCCCTATCACCAAGATGCCCAAGAGGAATGTCGGCTCTGCCAAAGGGGTGGTGAATGAAGAGTCCAAGAGAAGACTGGTGAGGTTGTCAACTAAACCTGTTCCTGCAAAAGTGGAAATGAAGCCCAGGAAGGCAGCTGGGAATGATAAGTTGCTAGACAAAAGCGTACAAGCAAAACGGAAGGGAGGAACAAAGGGAAAACAGGCTGAGCTGGCTAACCAAGAAATTAAAGATTTGTCTACAGAAAATGTAGAAACTAAAATGAGCATCCAGTCTCTGATGAAGCAGAAGAGAAAGAAGTCAAGTCTAATTAAAATCATATACCAGGTCTTATCTGTGATCCCTGTCTGCTTTCTTAGACAATCCAGAGAAATATTTTATCAACTATTTTGTAAATGCAAGTTTTTTCATAGTGCTAGATAGATTTCTAAGACGGAGGGAAGCCCACCTCATCCCACATTTTAAGTGTAAATGACTTTTTTAAGTGGTGAAATCATTTTCCCTTTGTTTATTTACAACCAGATATTAAATCATGGGAGATTTTGTCTGTCTTGTGCGTTAGCTTAACATTCCATAGGTAGGAGGTGGTTTTCATATGCTACTATGAAACACGTACTAATGGCAATTTGGAGTCATAATTGTACATTCCATCTGTCTTGAATATTTTCAGTTACTTCTCCCATGTTGTTTAGTAGAATTGCTTCTTTCAGAAAACCACTCCTTGTTGCTCTGTCAGAACTGTGTGCACTCTGTAATATCAGTGGTTGTGGTAGTCTAGTTTCCCTAGACTAAGATTTTCTTAATGTGCTATGAAAGATTGAAAATTTGAATATGTAATAGCAATGTTTTGAAGATACTAGTACTTGATGGCCTCTTAAGGAAGAGTTGTCTCCCAGTTTGAAGCTGGAAAGTCACTGGAATGACAATTCACAGTTTTCTAGATTTTTGGTATGTGCATTAAGAATGTGTACAAATTGAAATGTCTATGTACTGATTCTCAACACCAATAAAATCTCAATTATGAACGAAAACAACAAAGCCGCTGGCTTTTGTATGTTTATCTTGTAACCTACAACTTTATTGAGTTGGTTTATCAGTTCTGACAGTGTTTTGGTGGAGTGTTTAGGTTTTTCCATGTACAGCATCATGTCTACTGCAAACATGGATAATTTGACTTCCTTTTTTCCAATTCTGATGCCATTTATTTCTTTCACCTCCCCAATTGCTCTTACTAAAACTTTCAGCACTATATTAAATAAGAGTGATGAAAGTTGACACTCTTGTCTTGTTCCAGATCTGAGCGGAAATGCTTTCAGCTTTTCTCCAATTAGTATGATATTGGTTGCTGGTTTGTCATGTAAAGGCTTTTGAGGTATGTTCCTCCTATACCTAATTTGTGGAGAATTTTTTTTATCATGAATAGACGTTGAGTCTTATCAAATACTTTCTCTGCAACCACTGAAATGAACATATAGTTTTAGTTCTTCATTCTGTTGATGTGATTTATGACGTTTATTGATTTGTGAATGTTGAACCACCCTTGCATTCCTGGGTTAAATCCCACTCAATCGTAATGTATGATATTTTTTATGTGATTTTGGATTCAGTTTGCTGGCATTTTGTTGAGAATGTTTTCATATATGTTCTTTAAGGCTATAAGTTTGTAGTTTTTTTTTTTTTTCATGTCATGCCTTTGGCTTTGGTTTCAAAGTGATGCTGGCCTCATAAAAAGAGTTTTGTGGAGTTTCATGCTACTCAATATTTTGGAATAGTTTAAAAAGTATTAGAGTTACTTCCTCTTTGAATGTTTCATAGAATTCAGTAGTAAACCCATCATGCCCTGGACTTTTCCTTGATGGAAGACTTCTGATTACTGCTTCAGTTTCATTGTTTATTATGGGTCTATTTAGATTGTCTACATCTTCTTGCTTTAATATTGGTAGGTTATATGTATCCAGGAATTTATCCATTTCTTCAAGATTTTCTAGTTTATTAGAATATAGTTCTTCATAGTAGTTTCTTACGATCCTTTGTATTTCAGTGGTGTTGATTGTAATGTCTCTTTTTTCATCTCTAATTTCATTTATTTGAGTTTTTCTCTTTTTTTGTTAGTCTGGCTAGAGTTTTATCTATTTTGTTTTTATACTCAAAAAAACCAACTTTTTGTTTTGTTGATCTTTTGTATTGGATTTTTTTAGTTCAATTACATTTATTTCTGCTCTGATTTTTGTTATTTCTCACCTCCTGCTGATTTGGGGTTTAGTTTGTTCTTGTTTTTCTAAGTCTTCGAGATGCATCACTAGGTCTTTGAGATATTTCTCTCTTTTTTAAATATAAACACTTAATGCTATGTACTTCTCTCCTGATATTGCTTTTGCTATATCCCACAGGTTTTGATTTTTCATTTTTATTTATTTCAATAAACTTTTTAATTTTATTTTTAATTTCTTCAATGCCCCTTTGATCATTCAATAGCATGTTGTTTAATTTCCAAGTATTTATGTGTGTTCTGTTATTCTTGTTGCTAGTTTCTAGTTTTAGTCCTGAAGAGATACATTATATAATTTCAATATTTTATATTTACTGAGACTTGATTTATGTCCTAATGTATGGTCTATCCTAGAAAATGTTCCATGTGCTGATGAGAAGAATGTGTATTCTATAACTGTTGGGTAAAATATCCTGTAAATATTTGTTAGGTCCATTTGCTTAATAGTATGTTTCAACTCCAAAGTATCTTTATTGATTTTCTGTCTGAATGACCTGTCCATTGATGAGAGTGGGGTGTTGAAGTCACCCATTATTATTGTATTGGAGTCTATCTCTCCCTTTAGGTCTAATAATATTTGCTGTATGTATCTGGATGGTCTTGTGTTGTGTGTATATATTTATGATTGTTATGCCTTCTTACTATATCTAACCTTTTATCAAAATATAGTGCCCTTCTTTATCTCTTTTTGCAACATTTGATTTAAAGTCTATTTTATTTGCTATCAGGATAATTACTCTTTCTCATTTCTGGTTTCCATTTGCCTCGTGTGTATTTTTCCAGCCCTTCACTTTCAGTTTGTGTGTATCTTTGTTTGTGAAGCGAGCTTCTTACAGGCAGAATATAGTGGGGTCATGGTTTTTTATCCATTCAACTAACCCAAGATTTTGGCTAGAGAATTTATTCCATTGAATTTACACTCAAGGTTAATATCGAGAGATAAGAACCAACACCTGTCATTTTGTTGTTCGGGTACAATTATAACGCTCTTTTGGTAGATTCTTGTGTTTTCATGATGTTTACTTCTCTTTTTTTAAGATTTATTTTATTTATTTGAAAGAGTTACAGAGAAAGGTAGAAACAGAGAGAGTCTTCCATCCACTGGTTCACTCCACAGATGGCCACAACGGCCGGAGCTGCACCAATCCGAAACCAAGAGCCAGGAGTTTCTTCCAGGTCTCCCACGTGGATGCAGAGGCCCAAGGACTTGGGCCATCTTCTACAGCTTTCCCAGGCCATAGCAGAGAGTTGGATCAGAAGAGGAGCAGCCAGGACTAGAACCAGCACCCATATGGCATGCTGGTGCTTCAGGCCAGGGCTTTAACCCACTGCACCACAGCACCAACCCCATGACCCCCTTCAGGACCCCCTTCAAGGTTTCTTGCAAGGATGATCTGTTGGTGGTGAATTCTCTAAGTTTTATCAGGAAAATATCTTATTTCTCCTTCATTTCTAAAAGATAGCATCACTGGATATACTATTCTTGGTTAGAAATTTTTTTCTTTGAAGACCTTGAATGTAACATCCCATTCTCTTCTGGCCTGCAGGGTTTCTGCTGAGAAGTCTGATATTAATCTAATTGGTTTTCCTTTATGTGTAATTTTTTTCTTACTGTGAGTTTGTACTTTTCTCTTATTTCTTACAGACTTTCTTCATTATTTACTCGTTTTTTTCTGATTGGATTATTCAAAAGTCTGTCCTTGAGGTCACAAATTCTTTCCTCCACTTGGTCTATTCTGCTGTTAAAGCCTGCAATTGTGTTTTTTATTTCACTGATTGAAAATTTCACTTCCAAAATTTCTATTTGGTTCTTCTTAATGATTTATATTTCCTTAGAAATATTTTCATTATTGATTTCATTGCTTCTTTAATCTATCTGCATTCTCCTGCATATCATTGAATTTCCTTACAATCATTATTTTGAATTCTGTATCTGTCATTTTGTTGATTTCCTTCAGTTCGTGATCTAATTCTGGAGGATTATTTTATTCTTTTGAGGATATCATGCTACCTTGCTTCTGCACGTTTCCTGTGACCCTACACTGATGTCTGTGCATCTGGTGTAATCATCCCTTCTTCTTTATGGAGTAGGTTCTATTGGAAGAGAGTTTATGGTTTAGCTGGAATTCAGGGTATCACTTGGCTGGTTGCTTTGGTTTTGGTTCTAGGTGAGCCCAGGAGTATAGTCTCTGAGTGATTTCTTTTGTCTCAATCAATGTCAACTGTGTTTATAAGTGATATAGTGGCCTAGTAAGCTGCAGTTTGTAGGGTTAGAAGTGTGACTTTCAGATGAACATGGGTTTCCTAGGGTGTATATCTTTGGTTCATAGAAAGTTTTATGTCAGTCTCCCTGGGGATTGTGATAGACAGAGCCTTGTTCTTGGTGCCGAGGTAGACAAAGGTGGCTGTTACCTTATCCCATTGAAAAGTGTGAGACATACTGGGGCTTTCGGCACCAATTGCTGTGGCTCTAGGATTGTGTTATGAGGATGGGCCCTTCCTCAGGTCCTGCTAGGAGAATCCAGCTGTTGCTGTGTCTTATATCCTGGGGCTAGGGGATGTGACCTGAACCTGCTCCGATCTTACAGGGTGACTACAAGGTACAAGCAGAAGATTTTGTTCTGATGGTATGAGTCCAGAGTGGTAGAATGTAGATGGGTCCTTCCATAGGTCCATTGGGTAGGTTCCAATGGGGTTAAAAAATTTAGAACTGAGTGTTACAGGGTACAGTAGTCATTATCCAGATCTTTCAGGGTGGAGGTGGATTTTTATGGGCTGCTGCTGGTGCTAAGGAGAAATCCTCAGGCTCACACAGAGCATGTGAGTGTGATTCTGGGACTAATGCCCCCAAACTCCCACCATTGCGGGAGGCAGGGAATCTGTACCTTTGCCCCACAAGTTGCCCTGACTCTGACTCTGACTCTGACTGATTCTGGTAGGAGCAGAACAGAGGCCGCTGTGTGACTTTTCACTGCAGAACCTGGCACTCTGCTGCAGTGAGGGAGTGGAAGGAAGCAATGCAGCTTCCTTGCTCCAAGCCTGGCAGTTGCTCAGACCCCAGGCAGCTCCTCGGGCTGAAGCAAAAGTCATTGGGTAACTGTGGCATTCTCTCTCAAATGAATCTGTGTGTGGTGAATTTCTTCCTACCTCGAGTTGGTAAGATGGCAGCTCACAGCCAGCAACTGGCTGCACTGCAGTTGGCTACAGTAGTGTATCTGTCTTCTCCCTTCTTGTTCCACAGAGTCTTCATTGTTTTTTCACTTCTCTGCTGAAAATTTTCATCAGTCAGACCCCTGGAAACATGGTCCTTCCTTTGTTCTTTTTGGATCCCAAGATAGCTGAATTTAACATGGCTATCCTCCGTTCAGCCATCTTGGATCTCTCTATTGCTTTTGGCTCTCATGTAGGCTTTACAGTTTTCTTTGCAATCTTTTTCTCTGATTTTTCTTTTAGAGAAGAAAGAGAAGGTCACTAAATAATGAAAATGAAAAAGCAAGATTTCCAAGAAAATGAAAGGAGAACAGATACAAGAAAGGTTGAAAGTGGATTTACTCATTTTGAAAACACAAAGTAAATCCTTTTTCCTAATCTTGGAATTAACTGAAGGGTAGTATTGTACTTTGAAGTTTGTGAGTCCTCTCTGTCTTCTCTCATTTACCCTTCAACATAAAGATCTCTATTCCAACCATTTTAATTAATCAATTAAGTAAATTTTTGCAGTGGAGAAAGGGACCAAAAAAGTGTGGCTATTATTCTTTAATAATAACAAATACTCAACAAACTGTAGTTTCTTGAAGGTTAGTTACACCTAGAATCTGAAATCACGTTATTGAAATTTTCATGATCAGTTACATTAAAATCCATTAGACTATTTCACACATTGCTTTTTGAGTGTGTATATTTTTTAGGGAGGGGGATCTTTTTGTTTGTTTTTGTTTTTTTTTTTTTGGTGATATGTATTGAAATGGAGATCATAATGTAAAGTGAAATAAACCAGGCATAGATACATATTGCATGATTTCACTCATATGTAAAATCCAGATGTAGACAACAGGCTAGTGGCTACAAGACTGGGAAAGGTGGAAGAGAAGAGGAGTTGAGGAGACATTGATTAACAAATATAAAGTCATAGCCATATAGAAGAAATAAGTTTTTGATGTTATATTACACAGAAGGGTGATTAAAGTCGAGTACTATACCTTATAGTACAAACTAACTAGAAGAGAAGCTTTTCAATGATCTGACCACAAAGAAATGATAACTGCTTAAAATGATGGATATCCTTAATATGCTAAGTTGATCATTATACTACATAGAGATGTCCCAATGCAGCACACTATACTCCATAAAGATGCACAATTATCTGTCAAAAAATATTCTTTTTAGATTGCTCCTGATATGACTACAATAACCAACTGAAAGCAAACCCATTCTCCTTTTATTTTGAGCTTAGGACAATATTTGACATCAGCAATGGCACCCATATTCTTGAATCATTTTCACCTCTTGCCATGTGATTCTAGATTGCCTTTCACCTATTTGGCAATTCCTTTAAAAGTCTCCTTTTAAGATTATTTATTTAAAATTTATATCCTTCAGTGTTTGGCCCCAGGCCCTTTCTTCTTAGTTCACACCAATAATTCTCAACTTCTTCTTTTTTAGTTTTTGAATCATTGATGCCTTTGAGAATCTGAAAAATACCTGTACAGTCAGTCCAGAAAAAAAATGCACATAGATATGGATAAAAAAGCATTTTGTGCATTATTTAGGCTGGCTCACAAAATAGAGATTCCCCTTCCCTTCTTCTGTACAACTTTATAACACAATCTCTACTTACCAACAATATGTTAATTCCCAAGTTTATACTTCCAGCTAAGATCTGTTTTCCTGTCGGCCATACTCATATATCTAATGGACTACTGGGTTCCTTTCATGTGTCCCTCACTGTCTAAAACTCAGCATGTCCAAAGTATAATTTCTAACCCATCTTCTTACCTAAACCCGTGTCCCCTCCTTTGTTGTTTATCTTGTACAGTGTACCACTATCAATTCACATATGGACAGAACCCCCCCCATGCCCCTCACCCAACCCATCATGAACTGTGAATTCTGCATTGAGAAAGTCATCTCAATGCCTTCATTTTCCTCCATCCCAATATCTGTCAACCTTATGCACAATCACCATCCTTTCTCTCTAGAACTCCTGCAGCTACCTACTCATTGGTCCTCTTCCCTCCAGCTTTTATCTTCTACACGGTATTTTCTGTGCCTGTGCAAACAAAAATTCAACCATGTCACTTTCCTCATGGCTTCACAACATCCTTAGAAAGACATTCAAATTCTTGGCAATCTTTAAAACACAGTAGGTAGTCAGTGTTTCGTGTCCTGGTTCTGCAATAATAAAATAGATGTTCCTTGACTGGCCATGAGGTTATGTTCTGATAAACCAATTGTAAATTGAAGCACTGTCAGCTGACCATGCGCTGAATACACAAGAACTACAGGGCATCCTGGCTCAGCAGCAAAGCACACCATAGTGTGTTTGTTGTTTTCCCTCATGGCTGTGTGGCTGACTGAGAGCTGTGGCTCATTGCTACTGACCAGCACTGAAGAAAAACACAATACCACACATCACCAGCCCAGGAAAGCTCCAAACTAAAAATTCACAGTACAGTTTTGCTGAATATGGGTTGCTCCAGCACCATGGTTAAGTTGAAAAGTTAGGGACCATCTGGACCCAAACTGGATGGCTTAAAACTATTGAAATGGCTTCTCCCAAAGTCCTGGAGGCTGGAAGTCCAAATCAAGGTGTTGGCAGCACCATTCTCTGAAGGCTTGAGGGGAGTCTCCTTCCCTGCATCCTTCAACTTCTTCTCATCCCAGGAGGTCTCCAGCTTGCAGCATGTAGTGTGACTGCAGTCTCTGCCTCCATCCTCATGTGGCAGTTCCCTGTGTCTCCTCTCTGAATTTGCTGCTTCTTACCAGAACACCAGTTGGATTGGATTACAACTCACTCTAGTGATGTCATCTTTTTTAAAATTTTATTTGTATGTATCTTGTAAATACATTAGGAATGTAGGAATTCTTCCCACCATACCTGCCCTCTGATACATTCCTCCCTCTCCTATTTAGACTGAAAAAGAAAAAGAAACAGAAAGAAAGAAAAAAAGAAAGAATGGAAAAAAAAACTAAGAGAAATGTTCTTCAACAGTCTTATAAGGGCTGCTCTATGTTATTGCTTCTCAAAGGTGATTTCACTTTTTTTTCCCCATTTCTCTTTTCCCTTCCTTCCTCCCCCTTCTTTACTTTTAGAAACTTAATTGTTTTTAAAGTACCCAAGGATGATACATCTTTTGTGAGCTCTTAGACTTAATCATAACTTATGAGATATAGTAATAGCCTCCACTTAATACACTAAAAGGAAGTGATTCTTGAGAACAAGTTTTACTATTAAATCTCATGATGCAACTCTTTGGGGACAGAGGTCCTGCATCTTAACTTGATTATGTCTATAAAGACCCTATTTGCAAACAAGGCAAACAAGGTCCTATTCATGGGTGCTGGGGTGAGGACTTCAGTAGTTCTTTCTGGGAATACAATTTAATCCATAATATTTAGTAAATAGAAATTAAAGCATTGATTTCTTTTAATGTGCTACATATTGTTCTAAGAACCCTACATGTTTTATTTAACGCTCCCAACTAATCAGTGAGTTAGATACTATTCATCTCCATTTAACTAATGAAACAGCTGAAGCAGAGAGGTTAAGTAATTTGTCCAAGGTCACATAGTTGCTAAGTGACATAATAGGGATAACAACCCTGGTAGTAAGCACTTGTTGAATGGATGAACTAAATAATAAACTAATTGCTCCCATGGCCATATGATAAGTATATATTGAATAATGAATAAGGACTTACAGGTCCCTTTTGCTGGTTGTTTGCTGAGTGGAAGAATGGATGCTCTCCTAGTTTTTCAGAAACTACCTCCTATACCTTCAGGCCTCCTGTTTCAAAAACGCTGACCTCTTCCTGGACCTATCCCAATGACACACAGACTTCTTGTTTCCTTGAACTATTCTTATTACTCCATATCTAATTTTTTTATTTTCTCCTGCTCTGATGATTAATAAAATCTGCAGCCCTAATCTCCAATATTCCTCTGGCCTTTTAATTGAAGGTTTAAAATTGGTTTCCTTGGGGGGTCACCACTTGCAGTTCCCACATCCAACTTAGGACTGGTACATGTCTTAGCTGCTTCACTTCTGATCCAGCTCCCTGTTAATATGCCTGGGAAGGCAATGGAAGATGGCCCCAGTACTGCACTCATGTGGCTAAGTGTTGGTGGACTGGGCTGGGCTGCTCTTGGGCCAGATGATCAAATCTTGGATTTGCTGTGTGATCTGGGAGGAGGCATCATGAGCTAACTAGAAGTATGGGACCATAATTAGGGTTCTCTGGGTACCTCAAGATCAATACTGGCAGAGGTTGAACTGTGAAGAACAAGAACAAAGTAGAATTTTGACCTGCAGGCAAAGCCAAGACTTGATTACAGGAGAGGGGACTGAATTACGGGGTAGTTCAGATACATTCCAAAGACTGCCTTTCTTTTCATTGAGCTTTAATTGAGTCACCTACACATGCAGCATTTTTTTTTTATTCTGTGCATGTTAAAAGTGTCATTTGGCCTCTGACATTTATCAAGAGAGAGGTACAACTCTTACACCCCTAAAATGCTGAAAAAACTAATAAAATATATTTTAGGAGTTTGTGTCCATCATACACATATTATTTGAACTGAAATGTTTGAGATGAAGAGTTTTGATTTGAGATGAAGAGAAAGGAGGATTCATAATTACGTGTATTTATGGGCATAAATAATTTTAAGAAAATAAAGGACAAGTTGAAGATAATCAGACATGTTTCTGAATAGTCAAGAGAGATATCAAAATACGAGTTTTCCTTAAGGCATTCGGATCTGGCTGAAGAGCCCATGAGAGTATTTCAGGCATGGAAAGTCAAGACACTCTGGCAAAAAAAAAAAGAAAAACCTAAATGAAAGATCTCCATAAGTGAGATCCCAGTGGAAAGAACAGGCCATCAAAGAAGGAGGTGCCTTTCTCTAAAGGGAGGAGAGAACTTCCACTTTGACTACGACCTTGTCTAAATAAGATTGGAGTTGGCGAACTCAAAAGGTTTCCATAGCCTTGGCAACTCATGACAAGAGCCTCGGATGATTAGTGACGCCATAAACAAGAGTGTCAATTGCTGAGTCAACAACAGGAGTCACTGTGCACTTACTCCCCATGTAGGATCTCTGTCCTTAATGTGTTGTACAATGTGAATTAATGCTACAACTAGTACTCAAACAGTATTTTTCACTTTGTGTTTCTGTGTGGGTGCAAACTGTTGAAATCTTTACTTAATATATACTAAATTGATCTTCTGTATATAAAGATAATTGAAAATCAATCTTTTTTTTAAAATCGTGAGTGGAGCTCTCATGAGTGGGAAATATCTTCTTATTTATTTATTTTATTTTATTTTTTGCCAGGCAGAGTTACACAGTGAGAGAGAGAGAGAGAGAGAAAGGTCTTCCTTCCATTGGTTCACCTAATGGCCGCCATGGCCAGCGCTGCGCCCATCCGAAGCCAGGAGCCAGGTGCTTCCTCCCAGTCTCCCATGCGGGTGCAGGGACCCAAGCACTTGGGCCATCCTCCACTGCCCTCCCGGGCCACAGCAGAGAGCTGGACTGAAAGAGAAGCAACCGGGACAGAATCCGGTGCCCCAACTGGGACTAGAACCCGTGTGCCGGCACTGCAGGCAGAGGATTAGCCAAATGAGCCATGGCTCCAGCTGAAAATGAATCTTAATGTGAATGGAATGGGAGAGGGAGAGGGAGATGGGAGGGTTGCGGGTGGGAGGGAAGTTATGGGGGGGGGGGAGCCACTATAATCCAAAAGCTGTACTTTGAAAATTTATATTTATTAAATAAAAGTTCAAAAAAATACGAGTTTGAATTTTCAACGATTTTATTCATCAGGGTCAGGATTATGACTTGGCAGGTAAAGCAGGCCTGTGAAACCAGTATATATCCCACATGGGTGCTGGTTCATGTCCTGGCTGCTCCACTTCTGGTCCAGCTTCCTGCTAATGCATCTGGGAAAGCAGCAGAAGATGGTTAAAGTGCTTGGGCCTCTGCACCCATGTGGGAGATCCACATGAAGTTCCTGCTCCTGGTTTTGGCCTGGCCCAGCCCTGATTGTTAAGGACATTTTGGGGAGTGCACAAGTGGGTGGAAGATCTCTCTCTCTCTCTCTGTGTCTCTACTCTCTGTAACTTTGCCTTTCAAACAAAATAAATCAATCCTTTTTTTATTATTATTATCATTAAATACTTTATTTGAAAGAGTAGGAGAGAGAGAGGGAGAGATCTGTTAGTTCATTCCCCAGATGGCCTCCTGAAGCCAGGAGGCAGAAACTCCATCAAGGTCTCTCACACGGGTAGCAGGGACCCAACCATTTGGGCCATCTTCTGCTGCTGCCCCAGGAGCATTAAAAGGGAGCTGGATTGGAAGTTGAGTAGATGGGACTTGAACTGCTGCTCTGACATGGGAATACTCTGTCCCAAGCAGTGGCTTCACCAGCTTTGCCATGACAATGGCCCTGAAAAGTTTTTTTTTTTAATATATAATTTACATATTATCAAATCCACTGTTTTAAAGGGTATGGTTGAGTCCATTCACAAAGTTGTGCAACTTACACCACCATCCACTTACACAACCCTTGCATTCAGCAAGAAAGAAGTCCCATACCCCTTAGCAGTCAGTCCTCATTTCCTGCCTCCCTCCCCCACTTTTTTTGGGAGCCACTAATCTACTTTCTCTTTGGGCGTTTCATACAATACATAGCCTTCTGTGTCTGGCTTCTTTCATTTAGCACGTTTTTTTTTGTTTTGTTTTGTTTTGTTTTTTGACAGGCAGAGTGGACAGTGAGAGAGAGAGAGAGAGAGAGAGACAAAGGTCTTCCTTTGCCGTTGGTTCACCCTCCAATGGCCGCCGTGGCCGGCGTGCTGCGGCCAGTGCACCGCGCTGATCTGATGGCAGGAGCCAGGTACTTATCCTGGTCTCCTATGGGGTGCAGGGCCCAAGTACTTGGGCCATCCTCCACTGCACTCCCTGGCCACAGCAGAGAGCTGGCCTGGAAGAGGGGCAACCAGGACAGAATCCGGCGCCCCGACCGGGACTAGAACCCGGTGTGCCGGCACTGCAAGGCGGAGGATTAGCCTAGTGAGCCGTGGCGCCGGCCGCATGTTTTTTTTTTTTTTAACCTAGAAATCTTTTATTTAAGATATACAAACTTCTTGCATTTCATATATACAAATCTAAAAACATAGTAATTCTTAAAAAATAATTTTATTCATGTTTTTATTGATTTTTTGCAAACTATTTTTTTTAAACTTTTATTTAATTAATATAAATTTCCAAAGTACGACTTATGGATTACAATGGCTTCCCCCCCATACAAACTATTTTGAATATATGTGTTTCATTGATTATCGCTGCTTAGTAGTTTTGCATTATGCCAGTAGATTACAATAAAAATTTGTATTTTTTAAGTAAATTAAGGTACACACATACTTTGAGAGTGTCAGTTATTGTCAGAATTTTATAAGAAAATATAATAGTTGCCTGATTCATCACCTATTCCTTCCGGCCTTCTCTTCCTCCCTTCCAACTCTTAGGTATTTCACCCAACATTGTACATCTACATGTTTTTAAATAACATGAATATACTACTATCTTTTAATTCAACATTTTTAGACATTATCTCTTGACTTATCAATGTAGATGATGGTTTACAGCTTACTCTGTCAAACTCTGTTACTCCTCTTTATCCTCTTAATGAATATTCAAATATTTTCACAGTCAAGTGTTGTAGAGTAAAATTATTATGTCCCCCTTCTTATTTTTCACATATTCCTGAAATTATGGGTATCCTTGTTTTCCCCACATATTTAAATTTCCTTGTGCCTATTGCTAATTCTCCCCTCCATGCTTTCAGTAACTCCTTACTACAATTTTCCTCAAGTTCAATTACACCAAAGCGTTTCTGGTCGTATACAGTATTTCTTACAGGCATCCCCCCTGGACCCAGTACCAGTCCTTTAATCTGAGCCACTTGCTCTTCATAACAGTCTCTTCACAGGGCTCCAGGCTATGCCTGTGCTGTCAAACGTGGCATCTCCTCTGTCTTCTCCTGCATTATTTCCAATTTCCTGGATCTGACATCTTCTCTTTCTGGATTTCTCCCTCTGTTCTGATGCAAGATATTCTATAGTAGTTTTGTCAGGTTAGAAGGAAGCAGAGGTGATGCAAGTAAGAATCTTCCGTGTGCCCATCTTTCAAGTCACAATGCTAATTTCTTGCACAGTTTTTGTCATGGTGTCTGTAAGAAAATGAACAACATCTACAAAGTTCTTCAGAATTGTGTGTGTGGCTGTACTGTTTTTTTGTAATTCAAATCTTTCTTTGCATTGATAATTATTCTTATATGCAATTGTCCCTCAGTACCCATGGAGGATTGGTTCCAAGACACCCTACAGACACCAAAACACATAGATTCTCAAGTCCTTTATAAAGTGCACCTACATTAATAAGAACTCGAGACAATGCAAATAACACAAACAATCTTTAGATTACTTATAATACTTAATGCAGTGTAAGTGCCGTGTAAACAGCTTTTATGCTCTACTGTTTAGGAAATAATGACAAAAATTCTGTACATACTCAATATGATTTCAATTTTTAGAAAATATTACAAAATACTTTGACCTGTGATTTGTTGAATTTGAAAACGCAGAATGTACTTATACAGAGGGCTGACTGTACATATGTGTACATGTGTCCATGAAGAGCTGTCAAAAGAAGTAATGGAAAAATGTGTATCATGTAAAAACCACACATGGGCTTCAAAAACCTTAGCATTAAAATAAACATATCTATTAATGCCATTTTCCACAATTTTTTTAAAAAAGATTCATTTTATTTATTTGAAATGCAAAGTGACACTGACAGAGGAAAAAACGGAAACAGAGTGAGAGAGAGATCCTCCATCCACTGGTTCACTCCCCAAATGGCTGTGACAGTCAGGGCTGGACCAGGCCAAAGGCAGGATCTTGGAACTCCATCCAGGTCTCTCACATAGGTAACTCGGGCCCAAGCACTTCAGTCATCTTCCACTGCTTTCTCAGCACATTAGCAGGGAGCAGTATCAGATTAGCAGGCAGGAATTGAACCAGAGCTCACATGGAATACGGGCATTGTAGGTGGCAGCTTAACCTACTGTGCCACAACACCAGCTCCCAAAACTCATATATGTGAGCATGTGTGTGTGTGTGAGAGAGAGAGAGAGAGAGAGAGAGACAGAAAGAAGAAAGAGTTTAAAGGAGTGGCTCATTCAATCACATGAACTTGAAACTCCAATAGGAGTCAATGTCACAGTGTTAAGTAAAAAGATAGTATGAGACAGACTTCCTTGCTCTTCTGAGGACCTCGTTACCTTCTTCCTCTTTTTAAATTTATTCCTTAATTGACATGTAAAAACTATATATTTTTAGTGTACAACTTGATGTTTTAATATATGTAGCATTGTGGAATGGCTAAATCAAGTTATTTGACATATGCATTACCTCAAACACTTAAATGTTTGCATGGTGAAAACACTTAATATCTACTCTCTTAGCAGTTTATGTGCATAATGTGTTTATACATTAGATCCCTTGGGCTCTTCTGCTATCTGAAACTGTGTATCCTTTCACCAGTATCATCCCAATTTTCCTAGCCCATCACCTCTGCTAGCCATCATTTTACTTTGTTTTAATGAGTTTGTCTGCTTTAAAATCCAACTATAAATGTAGTGTTTGTCTTTCTACCTGGCTTATTTCATGTCCCTCCTCATTTCTTTCCTTTTCTTGGTTTATTCCTTTTTTTTTAACGGAGACCTTGAGCCATCTTCTGATACTTTTCCCACGCCATTATCAAGGAGCTATATTGGAAATGGAACAGCCAGGACACCAATCAGTGCCCTTATGAGATGCCAGCATTATAGGCTGCAGCTTTATCCACTACACCACAACCCTGGCTCCATCTTTAACTTTCAACTAGCACTTCTACTGAACTTCAAATCAACATGAAACAAGAATAGAAAACTCCATAAAAACCCTTCTGCATATAAACTGCTTAAAAATACAAGTATGGGCCGGCGCCTGTGGCTCACTAGGCTAATCCTGCACCTGCAGCACCAGGACCTTGGGTTCTAGTCCCAGTCGGGGCGCTGGATTCTGTCCCAGCCACTCCTCTTCCAGTCCGCTCTCTGCTGTGGCCCGGGAAGGCAGTGGAGGATGGCCCGAGTGCTTGGGCCCTGCACCAGCATGGGAGACCAGGAAGAAGCACCTGGCTCCTGGCTTTGGATCGGCGCAGCGTGCCGGCCTCAATGCACCGGCCATGGTGGCTACTTGGGGGGTGAACCAACGGAAAAAGGAAGACCTTTGTCTCTGTATCTCTCTCTGTCTCTGTCTCTCTCTCTCTCTCTCTCTCTCTCACTGTCTAACTCTGCCTGTCAAAAAAAATAAAAATAAAAATACAAGTATGTAAATATCTGAAATATAAACTCAATTAGAAATGTTAAAGTCAATTTCTGATTTTTCTTGCCACTCTGAGGATATTAATAATTTTTTTTAACTGATAGAACTTTGTTCCTTAATTACCACTCTATTTTTCGTTAGAAGATTGCCTTGAATGTCTGGTAATCCTTGGTTGTGTGCCCATGCTTAAGAGCTGGAGACTGAAACACAGGGACACGGTCAGATTCCCCAGGCAGTGCTCTTACAACCTCCTTCCCAGAGGAGGGGTTTCCAGGGGGGATGTGGGATGAGAAAGCTAAGCAGGCTCAGTACTTTGGATTCTGTGTCCAGAACACAGCTGTCACTTTACCCAATGTTTTTGATGTGGTACCCATTTTTGGTCTTAAAGGTACCTGACTTTCCCCCATGTACAGATCCTTCTCCATCGTCTGTAGGGACACCTGGGGACATGGAATGAGAAATTTAGTATTTTTTAAACAACTTCCCATGGATGAAAAGATGCACCATTGTTACCCCTCTAAGAAAGAAATAATTCTTCTAGTTCCAGTTGTTAAATGCCATCAGTGGAAAGCTACACATCTACTTCAAAGATACTAAAATTTGGAAAAAGTGTACAGCTTAGCAGTTACTACCATATTCCAGTGCTGGCCGCCTCCACCCCTTCACACCCCTTTTATGAGGTACTTGAACTACAAATTCCTCAGCTTTAGTTCTTCATTTTCCCGACTATTAGCTTAGATTCTATTTCCTGGTATCTGTTAAAGCCAATATACTTACCTGCCTGCTATCTAGGGTCCAAATTTTTGCTCCTTTTGTCCCTGTCCTGTTCTTTCATATGCTTTTCAGGTCATATAGTTCTAAAAATGATTCATAGTAATTATAGTGTGGGTTTGAGAGGGGTTGAAAATCATGTTGCTGCAACAATACAGCAGAGGACACATTCATAAATAGATCTCACATTCAGCCTATTGTATAGGCAGAAGCAAGTTGATATATAGAAAGTTTAACTGGCTCTCTGTACTCAAAATCCGTCGCTGAAGGGACATGGAACCCACATCTTCCGGCTTTGTATTGACTTCTTCTTTTTTTTTTTTTTTTTTTTTTTTTTGACAGGCAGAGTGGACAGCGAGAGAGAGAGACAGAGAGAAAGGTCTTCCTTTGCCGTTGGTTCACCCTCCAATGGCCGCCGCGGCTGGCGCGCTGCGGCCGGCACACCGCGCTGATCCGATGGCAGGAGCCAGGAGCCAGGTGCTTTTCCTGGTTTCCCATGGGGTGCAGGGCCCAAGCACCTGGGCCATCCTCCACTGCACTCCCGGGCCACAGCAGAGGGCTGGCCTGGAAGAGGGGCAACCAGGACAGAATCCGGCGCCCCGACCGGGACTAGAACCCGGTGTGCCGGCGCCGCTAGGCGGAGGATTAGCCTAGTGAGCCGCGGCGCCGGCCCTGTATTGACTTCTTTAGATGACACAGGTTGTGTCAATACTTGACTTTCCTGGGATTTTATGAGACAAAAGATTAGAATGCAACAGTCTTACCAACTTTCACTTGCATAATGCTTTACAGTTTAAAAGATGCTTTAAAATATTTTTAAATGTATTTATTTGAGAGGCAAAGCGGCAAAACAAACTTCCAGGCTAGCTCTCTGCTGTGGCCAGGGAGTGCAGTGGAGGATGGCGCAAGTACTTGGGCCCTGCACCCCATGGGAGACTAGGAGAAGCACCTGGCTCCTGCCATCAGATCAGCGTGGTGCGCTGGCTGCAGCACGCCGGCCGCGGTGGCCATTGGAGGGTGAACCAATGGCAAAAGGAAGACCTTTCTCTCTGTCTCTCTCTCTCTCTCACTGTTCACTCTGCCTGTCAAAAAAAAAAAAAGTTCCCATATGCTGAATTCGTTCCCCAAGTGCCTGATACAGTCAGCCAGGTCTAGATGGGTCTGCAGTCAGAATCCAAGAACTCAATACAGGCTGCTCACATGGGTGGCAGGAACTCAATTATCTGAGCCATTACCATTGCTTCCTGGGACCTGCATTGGAGGGAAGCTGGAGTTAGGACTAGGAGCCAAGAATTGAACCCTGGCACTCAGCATCCTAGTCCTGAGGCTAAGCACCTGCTCTGTGTGTTTTCTTTTAATAAATGTTCTTGGAAACACTGAAGCTACAAGATAGAATATTTTTAAATTGTCATAATGTGTCACATATGAAAGTCACCGAGACACAGGTGACCAGAGAGGAGAGGAACATTCCTGAAGTTTGACCCTCGGTCAGCTCTTTCCAAATGGGAGCAGACTGCCCTGAGTGTTATTGGAGGTCTTCCCAGAGTCATGATCTTCCCCGATGTAGATGGGCTAGGTAATTTTAGTGTCTAGACTGCCTACTCTGGCCCTTGAAAAGTCACATTTAGCAGAATCTTTAAAAAGTGACCCTCTTTGTTCAGAAACTATTCAATCTGGAATATGATCTCTCTGTGACTTCCCACTACTTGTGGCAGTAATTTTATCTTTTAGTAGAAAGTATGCAATAATATTATGTCCTTGGAGGAAAGTGGGAAGGAGAAAAAAAATCCACATCACAGTGAGTCAAAAAATGCAAAAAATTAATATAACAAGACCTTTAGAAAAGGCATAGAAATATATGTGCAAAACTGCTCTTTTTCATTTTTAAAGGGTTTTACTTATCTTTTGTGGGAAATAAAGACCGAGGAAAAAGTCTGCTTCTGAGCTGCTTCAAGCTGGCAGTTCGGAGCAGCCTGACTTTGTATGAGGAAACACGGGTCAGAAGGATTTAATCCTCCCTTTCCTCCACAAGTCTGACCATGGCTTCCTTCTTCATGTGAGAACACAGGCAGAAGAATGGCAGGCAGGAAGGCAAGAAACGCTCTTGAAGGCAGTTTGCACATAGCAATCGAAAGAGATTTATGTTACCACCAAGAAGATCCACAGGGCCTTTAGCTGGAGACAGCAGGTGCAGTTGGGGCCACTGGTGTGGGAATTGCCATGAGCTAAGATACACTGAAGGTCCCTGAGACCCCAGTGGCAGGCATACCAAGGGACATGAGCTTCCATAAAGCTAATACTGAGGCAGGGTCTTCATGCAGAGCAAGTAGAACGTCCTTTTGACCTTATGCTCTGAAATTTATTCTGTGGACATTATTTCCAAATGAGGTCACTCACACAGCTGCAGAGCCACACGGGCAGGACTGAAAGAAGTTCATTGTGTCACTCTAAACCCATGCCTTGCTGACAGCCCAAATCAGCCCCCAACATTCTCCACCTGAGCCACTGCAGGAGCCTCTGAAATTGCCTCCCTGCTCCTACTTTTGCCCTGCCTCCTGCTGTTCTCTAAAAAAGCCGCCAAGTAATCTTTGTAAGATGCAACTGTCACAGCTCGGGTCACAAGCTTCCATTGCATTCCTGCCAAACTTAGAATAAATCTCAACTCCTGAGTGCAGCCTAGAAAAGCCCGCATGAATGAATTGAGCTACTTCTGCATTTCAGTGAGTTCCACCGGACTGCAAGCAGACCAGTGCCTTTACTATATTCTGAACAGAGATGTCCTCATCCTCTATACCTGCTGTTCCCCTGGCCTGGAAGGTTCTTCCATTGACATTTACATCACATGCTTCCTCCTCTCGCTGAGTTCTTTCATCAAAAGCAATGTCCTCTTTTATTTTTTAACTTGTATTTAATGAATATAAATTTCCAAAGTAAAGCTTATGGATTACAATGGCTTCCCCCCCGATAACTTACCTCCCACCCACAACCCTCCCCTTTCCCTCTCCCTCTCCCCTTCCATTCACATCAAGATTCATTTTCAATTCTCTTTATATACAGAAGATCAGTTTAGCATATATTAAGTAATGATTTCAACAGTTTGCACGCACATAGAAACACAAAGTGAAAAATACTGTTTGAGTACTAGTTATAGCATTAAATCACAATGTACAGCACACTAAGGACAGAGATCCTACATGGGGAGTAAGTGCACAGTGACTCCTGTTGTTGACTTAACAAATTGACACTCTTGTTTATGGCATCAGTAATCACCCGAGGCTCTTGTCATGAGTTGCCAAGGCTATGGAAGCCTTTTGAGTTCACCAGCTCTGATCATATTTAGACAAGGTCGTAGTCAAAGTGGAAGTTCTCTCCTCCCTTCTTTGATGACCTATTCTTTCCACTGGGATCTCACTTGTGGAGATCTTTCATTTAGGGTGGTTTGTTTTTTTTTTTTTTTTTTTTTTTTTTTTTTTTTTTTTTTTTACCAGAGTGTCTTGGCTTTCCATGCCTGAAATACTCTCATGGGCTCTTCAGCCAGATCTGCATGCCTTAAGGGCTGATTCTGAGGCCAGAGTGCTGTTAGGACATCTGCCATTCTGTGAGTCTGCTGTGCATCTAGCTTCCCATGTTGGATCATTCTCTCCCTTTTTTATTCTATTGGTTAGTATTTGCAGACACTAATCTTGTTTATGTGATCCCTTTAACTCTTAGTCCTATCATTATGATCAACTGTGAACAGAAATTGATCACTTGGACTAGTGAGATGGCATTGGTACATGCCACCTTGATGGGATTGAATTGGAATCCCCTGGCACATTTCTAACTCTACCATTTGGGGCAAGTCCGATTGAGCATGTCCCAAATTGTACATCTCTTCTCTCTCTTATTCCCACTCTTATATTTAACAGGGATCACTTTTCAGTTAAGTTTCAACACTTAAGAATAACTGTGTATTAATTACAGAATTCAACCAATAGTATTAAGTAGAACAAACAAAAAAATACTAAGAGGGATAATGTATTAAGTTGTTCATCAACAGTCAGGGCGAGGGCTGATCAAGTCACCGTTTCTCATAGTGTTCATTTCACTTTAACAGGTTTCCTTTTTGGTGCTCGGTTAGTTGTCACCGATCAGGGAGAACATATGATATTTGTCCCTTTGGGACTGGCTTATTTCACTCAGCATAATGTTTTCCAGATTCCTCCACTTTGTTGCAAATGACCAGATTTCATTGTTTTTGACTGCTGTATAGTATTCTATAGAGTACATGTCCCATAATTTCTTTATCCAGTCTACTGTTGATGGGCATTTAGGTTGATTCCAGGTCTTAACTATTGTGAATTGAGCTACAATAAACATTAAGGTGCAGACCATTTTTTTGTTTCCCAATTTAATTTCTTTTGGGTAAATTCCAAGGAGTGGGATGGCTGGGTTGGTTGGTAGGGTTATCTTCAGGTTTCTGAGGAATCTCCAGACTGACTTCCATAATGGCTTAACCAGTTTGCATTCCCACCAACAGTGTGTTAGTGTCCCTTTTTCCCCACATCCTCGCCAGCATCTGTTGTTGGTAGATTGCAATTTCCTCTTTATACGTGTTTTCTGAATCACCTATGTAGAACACCTCTGTTTCTACACCTTCAGGATGTCTTAATTGCCTTTACAGAATAATTATTTGCTCATTGGTTCTTTGTCTTCCTTATAAGAATATCTGCTCCATGAAGGGCTTTCTTTTGTTTGATGCTCTATCTCTTATGCTGACAGCAACAGTGTCTGGAGTGCACAAGGTTTTCAATAAATATCTGGTGCTATTGTTGGATCATTTTACAGAGTGTATTAAGAATTAATTTGCTTCTTGCTCATGTTTTGCAATAAAATTACTACCCTGGAACATGGTGGCCAGGGGAGAATTACACCTCTTCCTGTCCAACCCCAGCTTCCTATTCCACCTTCTGGCACTTTAAGAGACCTTGTGCACATGTATGGGACACTCCAGCTTCATGTCAAAGCCCTGTCCCTACTGCCTGTAGGCAGCCATGCCCTGCTGCAAATCACCATCCTGTGGACATTTGGTGCCGTAGGCTGTGACACCAGTAGTGAGCTCTGGCTCAGGAAGACAGGCCTGGATGTGGGCACTGACTGATTTGGCAGAGAATTCTGGCTTTCTGGGGATCTGAAACATGGCTTCTCCAGGAGATCTCCAGGGTACACAGAAAGGGAGGGCCAGGGAGTGAGAGCAGGACCCTCTAAAACTAGTGTCCAGCCACTAGTCACTTGTGGCTGTTTAAATTATAATTTGAGAGAGCAGGATTTTTAAAAAAAAATTATTTAGTTATATGAAAGGCAGAGTTACAGAGTAGCAGAGGCAGAAAGAGAGAGAGAGAGAGATCTTCCATCTGCTGGTACACTCCCCATTGGCTGCTATGGTCAGAGCTGTGCTGATATGAAGCCAGGAGCCAGGAGCTTCTTCTGAGTCCCCCATGTGGTGTTCAGGGGTCCAATGACCTGGACCATATTCTACTGCTTTCCCAGGCCATAGCAGAAGGCTGGATAGGAAGTGGAGTAGCCAGGACTCGAACTGGCACCCATATGGGATGCCAGCACTGAAGGCAGCGTGGCCTTACCTGTTAAGCTACAGTGCCAGCCCCGACAGATAACATTTTTTTAAAAACCACATATTTAAAGTTTCATGTCATTGTTCAATTCTTTTTTTAGAAAATAATAACCTATTTGTAATTCAAAATTTCCACAAGTATGTATCATTCAAGATTGCTTCAATTTTTTTCTCAGTTTAGAACACACAGAAAATTAGAATTCAACTAATCACTCATTTCCTCATTCAAACTGAAGAAATGTGTTTTGGAGAAGAAAATTTACCTTACAAAGTTAAGCTTGGATGTATGAGTATATTTTTGAAATGGGCCCATTTCATTTTTGCAATTTTGTTCTGTTTTTTTGCAAACCTATCAGAAAGTTTCGTATAAGTGTTGTGTGAGAATAAACACAGGGTTTGCATCACGGTGATTACCTCAGTTTCCTTTCTTAATATTGGCTGACCAGCAATGTCAGTTCTGAGAAACCAGAACTGAGAAAAGATGTTTCTCAGCACCTCTGGGGCTTCGGGACTTCAGGATTTTGCTAAGTTAACTTAATCATTAGTTTTGCTTGTGTTCCTAGTGTTAAATTGTTAGCTGGATTCTTCATTTCATAGCAACTTTTGATAATTGACAGCTGCCAGTCAGACAGTTTTGAAACATGTTATTCTGAAAGTGTAAGGAGACCAGTTCAGACACACATGCTCCCATGGCATGAATGCCCAGACCGAGAGAACACCATGGCAGCTGTCATAAACAAATCTCCCCTCATTATCATAAATGCAATACTTCATGCAAAGATATTGTCTAAATGAACTAAATTGTCATCTCAAATATATTTGTAATTCTACGTGTGTTGCCTGGAATGGATTTTTGCTCTTGTTTGATTTAGACTCTGGAGTTGGGACTTTCCCATACCTAACGGAGGTACATATTGTAAATGGCAGTGTTGTGTATCCCTAGCACTTGATAGATTCAGGTGAAGTCCATGAATTCACATTCCAGCTACTACAGCATACTCAATTTCAAAATGTTTATTTTCATAAATTTTAAGTGTATTTAATACACACAGGCAATTAAATCCTTTAATATCATTTTCTAATGGGCTGACTATAATTAGTTTATTCTGTAGGAAAAAAATGGAAACATTACAAGCTAGTTTAGTTCTATTAAAATGGCCTACAAAGATTTACATAAGGTGAAAAGAAACTGCTATTGCAGAATTAGTGAATGCATTTCATCTTCAGTGGAATATCAGAAAGATAATAGAAATAGTTCCATGGTCAGGTCTAATTTTTTGGAAGATACATAAACTTCTCCAATTGGATCCTTCTTTCTTCATAGGCGATGTAGATCTGTAGAATGCCATTGTTACTGCCACGTTCTATTGAGTACATATTTTAATGTCTTTTCAGCATAGCATCAGAAGTTGAATTGACAGCTATAACTGTCACTTATCCTGAGAACCAATTTACGTGGTCCATAAAAAGTAGTTATGCACAAAGAAGAAATATTTCATAATAACATTAGCTCTTACAAGGTAAAAGCAAAACTTTAAATTTAGCAGTGAAAGATTGGGACTATCCTATTATTGTAGTCTATATCTAGACATTTTGGTTGGACCAGTTTCCAGATTTTCTTATTCATTACCCAAATTTAAATTTTTAAAAAACTTAATATATACCTAGCATTCTTAAGATGGATTCAATATGTTGTTTTAATAAAGTCTTTATGTTTTTAGCAGAAAGAGTCATAATAATTTTTTTCAAGAAGTAAATTCCACTTTTGCATCACCTGATTGAATCAATTTATTTTTAAAAATGTTTGTCATCTACAATACTCTCAATGTGCCGAATTAGTTCTAGGATTATCATCTTCTCACTCAGCACATCCAGAACTTTTGTTCTATAATAATTATAATTATTCTATTCTATAATTATAGAATAAAGGTTCTAGTTCTATGTTGAGAAAGAGAACTCAGCTGCTTTCCTATGAAAAACACTCTGGTTGACAAGACTACTACAGCTGTCATTAAAAACGAATGCAGCAGTAGTCCTAACTGCCACTCTTTCTCCACATTACACCATTGGTTGTCAAACTTCATCTGTTAGTATTCTAGTATTCTTTCTGAAACAAAACTACTTGGCTTTGTTTCAGGAAGGCAGCTTGAGGGAAACAAAAATTCCAATAATTATGGAAATAAAAATGAAGTAAAAGATTTCTCAGATGTCCTAATATAGTGGCAGAGGATGTAGCTGATACATAGGAGATGGTGCTCAGAAGAGGAAAACTATGATACAGAATGTTCCCAAACTTATGTGGGGACTTCAAAAAGTTCACGGAAAATGCATTTCATGAAAAGTACATGAATTGAACAATTTTATGCAGCAAAATGAACTTATCTTTTCCGAAAAATTTCTGCAGTATGTTCATATTTGATAACAGAACCCATCTTTTTTTTTTTTTTAAAGATATGTTTATTTACCTGAGAGGCAGAGTTACAGACAGAGAGAGGGAGAGACAGAGAGAGGCCTTCCATCCACTGGCTCACTCCCCAGAAGGCCTCAATGGCTGTAGCTGGGCTGATCTGAAGCCAGGGGTCAGGAGCTTCTTTCATGTCTTCCAAGTGGGTGCAGGAGCCCAGGCTCTTGGGCCATCTTCCGCTGCTTTCCTAGGCCATAACAGAGAGCTGGATCAGAAGTGGAGCAGCCAGGACTCGAACTGGCGCCCATATGGGATGCCGGTGCCGCAGGCAGATGCTTAACCTACGATGTCACAGGGCCGGCCCCAGAACGCATATTTTGAGATGCCTGAATTATCATCTTTCATAATCAGTGTTTGAAACACAGTAGATTTTCGACAACTATTTTGATGAGTGAACAAATTGGGTTTGTGAAGTGCTAACAGACAAACATACTATTTTATGGGCTTTTCCACTAAAGTTGGAGAGCATTTCTAATATGTTTTTCAGATCCGTGCAGCACCCAATAGTTTCACATGATCTAGGTGCACAAAATACATATTTTGCTATTGTTACTAAGAAAAGAATGAAAAGATCTGGCTTTTTAACAATATTTTTAATGGCATATCAGGAGAGCTCTACTACCCTTTAAGCCTGCTCTTTCATAAACTAGTTTTCAAGGGCATATATCAGTATCTTCATAATTACCAGAGCTGGAAGGGAGTTTGAGTGATATTATCAAAATGCCATTAACAATTGCCCCTAGATTGTATGTTACCTGTGGCTAATATTTTTAACTACCAAACATATTACAGAAACCCATGACCACAAAAGGGCTGCAGAAAGGATGCCACACGCTGAAACATTCTCCTTGAGATCCTCTTTGGTGAGGAACAGAAAGAAACCCTCTTGTCTTCCTGTTCACATGCTGTCCTTGGCGATAAACCTGAGTGCCAGTTTTAACACCCATACCATTGCTGGAAGAATAACACCACATCGACCCAAGTGCGTATTTCCTGGCCACCTCTGTCTTTCCAGGAAAATGCCCTGGAGTGCAAGGCTTCATTAGGGCCTTGGCCAAACACCAGCACGCACCAGCTGCGCATGGGACTGCTCAGCCCCCTGCCCAGCAGAGAGGAATAGAAGTCGTCAGTCTTCCTCTGCAGGTTTTCATTAACTCTCTGCTAATCTGGAGCATTAATTCTTGGACTTCTGGGAAAACAGAGTTGTCTAATCCTAAAATCTTAAAGGCAAACATCTTTCTTTTCAAATCTACTTCTGGAATTTGTGGGCTTTTGAAAGTAACATTCACAGCAGATTTGAAATATCCACTATTTGTACAGGACCAGTCAATGGTGTGAGTTCCATCTATTACCTGTTATCTGAATGCACCAAATTAGAAGGAAAACTGAGAGGGGTAGGGTGGGGGCAGGGTGGGAATCTGTTACTTCAGTTAGATTTACAGGGAGTCCTTGTAAACAGGGTGCTAAAAAGTGTGTTGGATTTTTTTTAACCTTTTGTGACACACAACAGAGCTGTGAAATCAGTGAATTAAATAGTTCCAGTCCCCTGGGCACACATGAGCAATAGCATAAAAATGGACAGCACCCATTATAACATTCCTGATATGGAGCAGATGGACAGCTTCGGTTTCAGTCTTTTGTCCTTACTTCAGAATGGGGCAGAACTGGGAAACAACTGTAAATTTTCTCAAAAGAGATGAATAGGAAAGCTGTTAACTTTTCTCTTATTAAAAAAAGAAACCTGGAAAAATTCCAAATTACACATTTTGCAGCCCTTTGACTGCCATTCTTTAGTTTTTGCTGCAAAACATCTGTAGGTGGTTAAGCATTTCCCACCCTCATTCCCCAAAACGGAATCTCTCATTCCTGGCAAGACATCCAATGCCCCCAAAGACATATGTTTACCAAACCAGTTCACTGCCATATGTGTGCCACAGCTTCTCCCCAGCCTGCTGCCTGTGAGTTGATTGGCTTAAGTTTGAGAGTCTGGAAGGAGAAACAAGTAGGAAACACACTGAGAGGGAAAGAGAGAGTAGGAAGAAATGGAGAGAGAGGAAAGAAGAGAAGAGGAGAGGAAAAGAGATGATTTTTCACTGTAAACTTAGCAAATTTAGTCTCTTGCTTTGTAGTAAATATTGATGAGAAATTTTCCAATTTTATCAAAGCAGTTTTGCTGCTACATCATTTCAAAATGTTTGACTATTATGATACTGTGGATATAAAATAGGAGCAATGGGAGATTTTTATATCTGGCCATTTCCATGTTTAAAAAGAAAGATTGTCTAATGAAAAACACATTAGTAACCACTTGAGTGCAAAATTTAATTTTTGATTTAGAAAAGTTTGGCATATTTTGGAAAATTCCAAAATAGAACCTCAAATGCAATATAATCTTGCTAGACTTGGGGAGTAATTCTAACGACCACAGAAAAAAAAATGTGGTTATTTAAATAATACCTAGATTCAGTGAAATAACTATAAATTCTAAAACAAATTCTATAGAACAATAAAAACTTCTGTTTGTAGCAAACAAAAACAAATTTTGTCTTTTATTTTTTTAATTTCTTTTGCATACTAATTAAAACATTCCAATAAAATATAAAATATCAGTGAGGCAAACAGTTGGTCATAATAGCTTCTACATGTTAACAGATAAATGTACTGATAATCCCCAGACAGATAATCATTTTACTTTAAAAAAAACTTCAAAAATCATTTGAAGCATTCAGAAAGGACAAAAGTCTGATGCATTTGATATGAAACTGTTATTGGGAATGATTTTCAATCTTGCCATAGTTAATTCACATTATTTATATTACGACAAAATCTGAGAGTTTGCTCACTCTTATCTACTCCAATTTGTCCTCCCATCCAGAACTATTTGTCATCTATGAATAGAGCTGGGTAGAGCACAACAAGCAACTTCTATGTGTTCCCACAAACTCCATTTTAGTTTTTGAACAGCTTCTGCTATCTAATAAGATTTAGTTTCCTACTTTTAATCTAATATTGAAATTGGCAAAAGAAATAAAAAGGAAGAAAGATCTGGGACTGCTCTGGCATGTTGCAGTGTTGTCATGGATACACAAGTACGGGCCATCACTTCCATCCGTAAATAAACACAGTTACCAAAAAGCGCTTGGTAGTGTAGACTAAACTGGAAGTGTTGTTGGCTGCAGAGAGCTTTAAATAAGCAAATGGTTTGTGCTTTTAAAATAACACATAATAGTAGAAGAAAAGAAAGTTTAGACTAACAGGAACTTTTTCTTCATTCAACAATTTTAGAGGTATTTACCAGTGTCTAGCTTCCTTTCTTACTTTCCTATTACGTATCAATTGTTATATCGTTGCTAGAAATTGCCATTGGGATGATCTATGGTTGTGTTAGTACTACATAAGTACGAACTACTTATAAAGAGAACAATAAAATATTCTTTATGTTATAAGGGGGGATCCTTTAGTAGGTGTTTGGGGAGGCTACTTTTAACATCATAGCTTTGAGGGGCATTTTGTGTATCTTGCATTTTTCTTGCTTTGCATTATTTTTTGTTTATTTTTATTATGGTCAAAGCAAATTTTGCAATGCATTAAGACTAAAGTGTTATAATTTCATTACAACATGGAAAATAGTTTTGTTTGACTAAAGCAAACTATAGCAAATCCATTTCTTCTAGGAAAGATGATCAGTTTCTTCCAGTTTCTTTAGGCTTATATTTCAAAAGAGTGATAAATTATTCAGAATTATTCAGCATTGGCTTTCTATTCCTTCCTTTAATTTTTACAGTGCTCTACTCTCAGTCTATTTTATACTCATGAGATTAACCCTACATTAAGTAAGGAATTCCACAAATAGTAAGAAGAAGGAAAACACTGTTCTTCAACAATAGAGACATTCATTTTAAACACTTTTACCAAATACAGAGATACAGAGAACAACAGGCAATTATGTCTATGTGCCTAAAAACACAGATACAACATTCTCATTTGGAAAGTTACTCCTCTACGTGGTGTAGGAAGGTCTGAACCCAAGTGAGTTTATATGTACAAATCTTCATTAGGTTGGCTGATTTATTTCTTTGAATTAATGAATGACTATACCAGCAATTGGCAAAAAAAAAAAAAAAACTTATCTAGTGAGTTGTATAAACTTTGTTCAAAATAATTCATAATGCTATGCATATTAGAAAAAAAAACTATTCCATTACAACCAAGAATTGAAATCAACCTACTAAATTAAAGTAATAGCAATTTGGTGCAAATTTATATCATCTTACTCTAAATTTCAAACAGTAATGAATTGGGGGAGTAAGGAAGGGAATGGGGTTCATGCTCTAATGAAGGTAAAAAAAAACCTAGGTGAAATACAGTTTACAAATGAAAAGATATTGCAACAAATCTGGAAGTACAGAAAAATAGCATGGCAAAAATGCGGACTTGCATCTAGTCATTCCAAATCAAATCTTTCTGAATTTAATCTATAAAATGCTGTTACAGGGCAGGCCTATGTCTGAAGCCCAGCAGATCCTTGTGGACTCTAACTTATTTCTATCTTCCAGAGACAGCTTTTCTACTTTCTCAACTATTTTAAGGATTGTAAGTAAGCGGAGCTCTAAAATTCAGGTTCAGTGTGCAGAGAGTTAATTTAAATTTGATAACAAATGGCTCTGCTTTTGAAATGAATGTAGCCTGGCAACTTCAACTGGGAACCCTTCGGAGGGCCTCAATTATGTATGCAGCTTCTTTGAGAAATAGTTTCACACATCTGACCCAAGGACCACTATGTTGTTGCCATGAAATAAAACTGTACGTAGGCATTGTTTCACTGCTGCACTCTACACACTGCCAGCCTCCACTCCCTCCCCCACCATGTGCATGCGTGGACACACAAACACCCATGCACACACACATTGCCATTCTGCTTCTATTTTTTTTAGTAGAGTGAATTCATCAATATCATTATCATAAGCATAATGGCCCCTGATTACTTTTACTTGTTATAAAAATATTCTGATTCTAACCACCAAACTGTTCCAGTCAAAATCAGGAGTGAGAAACCTGAAAGATAAGTAAAGGGTTAAACCACCCACACCATTTCAATTTTTTTCAAAATGGCTGCTTTGTCTGTGTGCATACACCAGTGGCAAATGTCCCTCTGTTATTGTACAGCCAATTTGATGTGTCAAGTATTCATATGCTAATAACGGTACAGTTTCTCACTTTTTCACAGATAAATGGTAAAGATTGTTACAGACAGTGAAACACAAGAATAAACAGCTTTTATTTCAGACGCGATAATTTACTTTCCATTCAAATAACATGTGACACACGCTGCGGACCATTTTGTTTCTATTCACTGTTAGTTTGCCTTCTGGGTGTGTTTTTTTAGAATAGTTTGAAAATATTTAACAGATATGGACAGAGTTGTTACTAATGACTTGATTGCATTCATTTGCTTTGTTGTCATTTCATCACTCAAAGTTCATTTTTGTGCTCATTTATTATAGTGGGAAAAAGTTTGATGGAAAATCTGACACTGTTCCCCTAACATGGTACAATCAAGTCTTTTTAAAGCTTGGTAATGACAGTATTTGAAGAATGGATATCTTCCTTCCCAGGTTGGCAGAAGTGTCATTTAGTAAATAAAATCCCTTGGGAAGGGTATCACCTAAAAGAAACACTTAAATTAAATGTGAGTTGTTATATCTTGAACAAACTAGTATCACTTTGGTTTTCTAAGACAGAAATACATCCTTGTGAAAAGGCTGAATAGGTTAAATTTTATATATATATATATATATGTCATTAAAGCACATTATTATTAGGGTAGACAAATTAATGCAAGGATGAGGTTGCAGAAGGGGTGGGGCGAAATGGAGTATGAGAAATAATTAACCAGCCTTTAAAGAAATATTTTTAAAAGCGTGTACTCATGGACATGTATACATTAATGACAGTTGTAACTCAAAAGAGGTAGTTCTGATTTATTTTTCATCGATTTAACAAAATGTGCAAGAACCCTTGAGTTTCAGGGACAAAAATTCAAACACTTAGAAGTAAAGCTGACGGCTCTGTGTCCTTAAAAACACTGCATCGTGCCTGGACCTCCCGGCTGAGCTCTGCACCTGACCCTTTCCTAGTTTCTATTTGATTCTCTGCAATTGTTACATATACTCATTAATTTCTTGTTTAATGGGAAATCATACAACATTTTAAAAGAAACAGGAAGAAAAGTAGCTAGACTGGTTGCTAGACTTCTAAAAGTAAGTCCATACAAAAGTTTTTTTTCCCCTAATTGCTCAAAATTAAACATACATACACATACACAGATGCAGACAAAATCAAATTAGAGGACTTTTAGAAGCACAATCCTTGGTCATGTGAAAGTCTGCCTAAGACATTAAGGATTCCAAAGGTAACGACGACACCAGGTCAATGAGGGTGCAGTTCTCTCATCGTGTAATCAGCAGATTGTAAATTTTCACATAATTCTAGGACAAAAGCTACCCATTTAAAAGCAGTCTTATAATCTCAGGCCTTTTCTCTGAACTCCAAAACACCAGAGATGACTATTATATCATATCAATGAGGAGTAATGAATGCAAGTGACCAATTTTATATCAAACATGGACAATCAAGAGATTTTTCTGTGGTGAAGCTGCACAAGTATGCTAATAAAGCTCATTCCCCCCTTCTTCCCCTCTAATGTCATTGTTAAGCCTATAAATTAATAGGATCAGCTTCAAATATGTATTTTCAGTACTGCCTTTTATATATGGTAATTTTTTTTGCTACTGGTAGAGTAGTTAATAGTAGATGAAGTGATCGTTTTTATTTTGTGGGACGCCCATCAAAAAATGACTGTAAGCTAATTTATCAAAAATGGAATAAAGTAAGACACCAGTAAGTATTTCAAGAATTAATTTTTAAAAAGGTATTTGCCACACATGCTGCATTACTCAGATTATGCTCTTAATTTCAATGTTTCTTAACTAATTCTGAAAACTAAATGGAGAACTTTTTCCTAATTGTTTCTTTTCTTTCTCCTTCTAGTCTCCCTTATCTGTGTAAATACAATTAGGTCTCACATTAAAGCCCTGCATCTTTGTTTTCTGCCTTTTAATTCTTGTTCTTAGTGTAACACTTGGACACAGACTCGGGAGTACACACTGGGAGTTTGCTGTCACTATCTGTTCTGGCGTTGCTTCTGTCATTGATCCTCAAACCCCGTTTTCCTTTGCCTGGAAACTGCCTTTTGGATATACAAGATGAGGTGCCCTAACTTAAATTTTATGCAGCAAACACCCAGGTGTAAGGTGGATGTCTGGAAGGTATCAGCTAGGCATGACACTTGGCTTTTTATAATATGCTTGTGCCCATGAACTCCAGGCAAGCTGGTCTGGGCAAAGGTAGTGATATTCTTCCCTTATTCAAGACAGTTTAATTACAACTGAGGTTTCAGTTAAAAGTAAATATAACACAATGACAAGATATAGAGGGGTGGCTACTGGGCTGGAGGAAGCAAGAAATTTGCCTTGCCACAAAAGGTGCTGGTTCTAGGTGCCATGTACACACCGACTAATTTAGAGATAAGGATCACAGTTTTCTTTTTCAAGAAGTACAATAAGTGTTTTGTGTTACTTATGCACAACTTCTCTAACTCATTTGTACCCTCTGCTAGAAGTTGTCAGCCTGTGATTTAAAGGAAGAAGTATTACACAGAAAGAGCGAGCAAAGCAAATGAAGGGATGGTCAAGAGCCACACAAGGTCCCTGAGTGCCTCTGTCCCACAAGTAAACAAGCATTCAAGAACCAAAGACGCCATGTGTCTTGGACTGCTTACCTGTGTGTCTTGGACTGCTTACCTGTGTGTCTTGAAGGACTGCTTACCTGTGTGTCTTGGACTGCTTACCTGGCTGCTGCTGCCGGCTGGAAGAGCAAGTGGGACATGCTTACTTCTTTTTCTTGTAATCAAATCAACCGTGAGGTATTTCAGGATATTGTGGCAGAAATGACACTCTACAAAATAAATTATCTGCACTCTTGTGGCCTAAGCCTGCTATTTCTTGGATTTTGGTGGATTAGCAGAGTTTCCGTGCACTGTGCCAATGTCTTGTTTAGGCTATGATTCCACACAGGAAGTAAAAGAGACTCAAGTGGATGATCAACACGAATCATGTGGAGAAACTTTACATCTGGCCTTAAATATCAGCAAACTTTAAGCAAAAAAAAAAAAACTTATTTTGCCTATGATAGAAATTGGTTTAATTTTGGATTTTATTTTTTCACAAGATCTATATTACTAAAATATTATAAACTTGTGGGTCTGCAACTATGTTTCCAATATGAGTTTAAGTGCCTAGATACTGGGATAAGAACACATTACCACTAAGGCTGAACTTCCACACATTACAAAAAGTGAAGAATCAAGGAATTATTTGATAAGGCCAACACCAAACAGGTACTGTTGAGTCATGCAATGGACCCCAAGCTAACAGAAGTATCATTGTGTTTGTATAGATCCAATCTGACCACCTTGTATCCAAATTATTTCACCGCTGATTTGAGAATCATTCAATGTGGCAAACATGAAAACAAGCATAACCCCAAGGTTTCAGATTAGTATTTTCATCATCCATGTTTGGCATAGCAAAATCCCTACCTCCCCTCAGCACAGAAGCAAGAGACTAGGCTCCTATGGCTGGTGTCCACCATATATAAAAGCTGATGGTGTTGGGGATTTGGGCCATAAAATGAAAGCCATGTTCTTTTTTTCTATTCAGCTGGAGGAATGATGAGTACCGTGAGTCAACAACAGGCACAGCTACAAAAAAAAAAGAAAGCAGGACTAATGAGAAGAGGGCACGGAACTTCTCTGATTGCTCCCACACGGATGCTCCACTCTGGCGAGCTCATTAGGGTACTCAGAAGAATAGAAGCTTTTCAATAAGGCTTCCTTGTTCTACGGGGGCATTCATCACCTCAGGCCTGTCCAGGACAGAGGGCTTTCTCCTTGGAGTCTGAATCAAACAACCTGTAATCACTTATATGGAGATGTTACTAAACATGTTTGTAGCCTCAAACAAGTCTTCATTCACGGGAACAGGGACAACCACAGAAGAAACGGGTTTTCTCAAGGGCACTGCATCTATTGAGTGTGTTAGTAGCTTTGTAGCCTACTGGATTGCGGACACTGTGGGAACAGCCTAGAGACACTCTCCACTTTGCAAAGAGACAAGGCATCTAAAGGGATAGGAGCTTTATTACAAAAAGAAAAGGACAAAAATGACCTGTGTACGTCTAAAGGAGCAAGCACCTGACTAAATAGCAATTACAACTCTGTCCACAGTTCTGCCAGAGGGGGCAGTCACCGGCTGGATTTTGACATAGTGTTAATGTGTGAAAGCAGAAGTTACCCTCCAATGGCAGAAATGGGGGCAGAGCACTAGGTCTGCCTTCCAGTCAAGGTAACACAACCATTTCTCATAGATGAACTACATGCAGCTGTGTCTCTGCTGCACCGTTTTCCTCTTTCAAGTTCAGGTCCAAAAGCTATAGGATTAGTGTTACCTGCCAGAGAGAACAATGCGGCTGATGTCACACCAGCCAGGAGAGCTTTCCTGAATGAATGATGCTCAACTTAACAAGAGCTTGAAAATGACAGTAATTATTAGAGTACTGGGAAACCATCTGGAGAACTGTGGGGAAAAGTTGCAAACTTTGTGGTGCTGGCCAAAACTCCTGCAAGTGTTTTCAAGTGAAAGTGAAAGTAGAGGGCTTAAACCAATTAGAGTGTTCACATATGGGTGAAAGCCTAAGCGATCGAGCACGCCCAATAGGAAAAGCAGCCCAGGAGTTCAAGTGGAGACTGAGTCCAGAGACGCGCTGGAGACTGACCGCCCTGATGTGCAACGACATAGGCATCAGCTTATTTCTTCTCTACGAAGAACATCGTGAGAGTGAGTGAGAGTTCTTGTGGAGGATGCAGAACGCAGATCCACACTTACCACAGTACCGTAGATGAAAAACACAAACGTCATGCTTAAGTCATTTTTTCTTTGCTCAGTATTGCTGAGTTGCACTCATTTTTGGATGAGCTTCAAGGAGTATGTCCTGTCCACAAGTCTTTCTGTCCCCCTGGGCCCACCTGCTGCAGCTCCAGCCAGATACCCCTGGCCAGGCTCCTCGGGTATCCTTTGCCTCCATGAATGAGAGGTTTGCAACTGGGCAGGTGCTTTCCATTAGCAAGGGGACAAGCCATTGGCTATTCCTTGGCATTTACTTATCAGCATTCTAATACCAGCTTTGCACATCCTCTCCAGGCAGCATGAAACATGACAGAAGGAAACATTCAGTTGTTATTTTGCAATTTACATTTTACTGTAATTAGAAAAAGAGGCCTCAGTGAAGACTCTAGATAGAACTTGCCAATTTTAAACTTCGGGTGAATTTTCAGTTTTCGTATTAAGACAACCATAATTAACTAATCTTTAAAATATGTTACTGCCTGAACATTGGGGAGACTGGAAGAAGAAATTCAGTGCAGTTAAATTAAACACATTATGTGTCCATGTATACATGAAATTAAAAAGCTGTAGAGACACAAATAAGTACATATAGATATGCAAGAGAAAATGGGTAGATAATAGATATAAATAGCAATAAGTAGATGGTTTTTTAGACATATGCACATGCATGTGTATATGTACACTCATGCATGCATGTACAACTATCTACCTGTCTTTCCCTTCATTCTTCTCTCTCTACATATTTATACAAAACTATACATTTTAGGTACATACATACATGTACATGTTATGGCTTTTGTGTTATATATTATGCTTAGTAGAATTCTAGCTTGTATTTTTTGTTATATGTAAACTTTAAATAACTACAGATTGCATCTCAATTATGTATCTTAAAAGTCTTTAAAAGGTGGTCAGCACCGTGGCTCACTTGGCTAATCCTCCATCTGCGGCGCCAGCACCCCAGGTTATAGTCCCCGGTTGGGGTGCTGGGTACTAGTCCCGGTTACTCCTCTTCCAGTCCAGCTCTCTGCTGTGGCCTTAGAGGGAAGCAGAGGATGGCCCAAGTGCTTGGGTCCCTGCACCCGCATGGGAGACTGGGAGGAAGTACCTGGCTCCTGGCTTTGAATCTGCGCAGCGCGCCGACCATAATGGCCATTAGGGGAGTGAACCAACGGAAGGAACACCTTTCTCTCTGTCTCTGTCTCACTGTCCATAAATATCTCTGTCTCTCTCTCTCACTAACTCTGCCTGGAAAAAAATAAAAAATAAAAAAAGTCTTTAAAAGGAAGAAAATCAATATTATATAAAATAGAAAAAATCAGCAATCATTGATTATTTTTATTTAGGAAATAGATCCTTACTAAGTTTGTAAAACTTAACCTAGTTGCTTCTTGGAATGCATGTTTGTGTGAATATTGGTGAGAAATTTGATTCTGACTTATGCCTTTACAATTAAATATATTAGATTTGAGATATGTAAATGTTTACTATAGGACTGGTATTATTATAAAATAATAGCATGAACTATAAATGTGAACTTGCTACTATTGAAGGAGACTTGTAAACTTTAAAGGTTTCTACTTTTGAAGGATCATGTGACTCAGAGCACAAATTAATTTTATTTGGACCTTTTCTCTAACCTGTTGGCAAAAAGAAATGGTAGAAGAAATTCTATATTTGGTCTCAGAATGATGGCCATGTCATTTTATGGCCATCTGAGAGTCTAAGAGGGGAACATTCCCAATAGGAGGTGTTTTCTCAATGACTCAAGAGTCTAGCCAAGGGGAGCCACTAAGAAGAAATGAGGTAGACTAGTGAGCTGTCCATGGAAGCTGACAATGAGAGCGCCTTGTAAAAAATAGAAGGGAGACAGGAGCCTGTTCCCTCCAATGTCTCCCATCACACAGACATACATCCTTAGGATGTTCACCCATAACTTTGCAAATCAGACATCATGAGAGAGACAGCCATAGTGGGATCCCAGGATAGAAGGGAAGGTGTAGGCACAGGTCCTGGGCTTCATTTTTGGGTTGGGAAGAAGAATTCTTGTTAATGTAGAGAAAAATTTATAGTTGTGTTTTCTAAGATTAATGAAACATGATTTAAATGACTAAAATCTAAAAATCCTTTTTTTGATATGTTCACATTTGAAGTGATTTTCCCTAACCAATCACAAAGTTTTAAAAACTGGTTTTAAACCCAGCTGATTAGAATAGTGGAAATGTCTTCCTTAGACTGGAAGCACATATACTTTGGAAGTGGCTTCTTGTTCATATGTAGTTAATAATACATTCAGTTCTAAAAAGCAGTATATCATGCAAGGTCTTCCTACTGAAAGAGCTTTCCTGTAGGTATCCAATTTAGAGAAAGCCCTGTTAACGTGTTGACATGTAAGTGTCCACAGCTAAAGCTATGGAATGAACATTCTATTACAATAAAAGTGAAAATCTACAACTTACCTTGATGTTCAACATAACAGGATGTAAGTGGGTTGGTTGCCAATGTGAATGCTGAAACAACATTAATAAGTACAAGTTTTACCAGAGGATTTGCGTCAAGGGATTCTTAGACAAAAGCTTCAAGACAACGGAACTCAATAGGAGTTGGAAAATTTGGCATTGCCAGTCTATTTCTGAGCTCTGCATCAGAGACCAGGGTTAGCAATGCAAGCCTACAGTTGTTCCTTCACACAACTAGTCCACTGTCAAGATTCCAGGCCTGGTCTGCTACAAGACTAGTCTAACTGGATGCCCCACCAGATTAATACATTTCTATATCTAGTCAGCCACAGAATCCATCCTGCTCCTACCACTGCTCCGCCTACTCTGCACCCAAGAAAGAAAATTCGATTTTCTTTTCCTTCGTGGATCCCCTGTATTCCAGTTGGATCCATTAACCAGTATAGTTAGTTTCTGATGTTTCATAAAACCTTTCTATCACTGCCAATATGCTAAAGTCTAAGTCATTAGCAAATCATACCCAGTCTACTGGTGATTCTTCAGTGTTGCTGTCTCTCTCTCCACTTCACTTATCTCAGAATTCCTTTGACAAATTAATCTCACAGAGCTTCACTTGCAAGTTGGTAACTCTTGCTACAAACTTTCCCTTTCTCCTTAGCCAAAAAGGCGATTTATAAGTTAGCCCACAAGCAACTTTTTTCCTATTTCTTCTCGTTACCAGTACCTTACTATAAGTCCCAGCGTCTCCTCTTCCCTGAAAGGTCCTGGCACTCACAGCGCTCCTTCACCAAGGCTGCTACCTCTCCTTGCCCATCCGCTTTCCTGACAATATCTCACGTGAGTGCCAATTGCTCCAGCAATGTTTTATTGGCAGTCTTCTTTGCCTTCAACATTACTTCCTACCTGAGTTTCATTCGGGCCAGACCTTGCAATTTAGAGCTTACTTGTAGGAGACTTCATTTACAGGATTTAATCAGTATTTCTAATTTGTTCATTTTAACTACAGGAAAACATTTTCCACTACTATTCAAAAAACAGTGAGACACTAAAACGTAATGTAAAATGGAATTTCACTCATCAATTATGTACGTAACATAGAGTAGAGCTTATTGATTTAAAATAGGCTCTACAAACTAGTTTAAAAATTTTTTAAATTGTGATGTAATAATAGCTAGAAGACATGTTTGGCTTGCTAGAAAGTTAAATATCCATGAATTAGTTTTTTTAAAATATTGAATCATGACTTATAATATTCATCCAATTCATCATTTGGTAAAGTTTGAGAGTTAAGCAAATACTTTAGAGTGTTTCTTTGTAGAATAAATCTGCAAACTTACTGATCAGAAATAAATTTAATGATATCAAAAATTAACATTTGTATTATATGCAACAGATTTCAAAATTTCTTTCAAATGTATTACCAAAAATCTGCCTTCATAACAACATTTTAAGGTATGTAGTGAATAAAATTCATTTTGAAGATTAAAAACCTAAAATTGAAGAAGCTCATATATTCAATAACTCATTTGGTTCTAAACACTGAAGGGGTAGCTGTTCCTTTCTTTATTTTAAGAAAGAGTGATTGAAGCTATGAGAGTCTGAATGACATGTCCATAGTCAGTAGTCATTAAATTGGCAAGAGGTACTTTTGGGATATATAAGTCCTGACCTACACAGCTCCAAGTCTCTGGTACCTCCACACTTCTTCCAAGATGTACTATGACATAACTCAAATAGCACATAACGTGTACAGGAATAAAAATATTTTTGAATGTCTACTTTATATGTCATGCTTTGTCAGTTATCTTAATGATAATCCTTTAAAGTAGTTTTATTTAGAACAAGACTCTTTAATTATGCTTAATATATGGCAGGCATTGTGTTAGCAGATGAAGATAAAAGTTTGAGATGTTTTACAGATGACAAAACAGAAGACAATTAAATAAATTGTCCAATCATACAAGTGGGAGACAGGATTTGAAACCAAGTCTTTAATGAATCCAAAGAAATAATTCATACTAAATCCTCTTTCTAACTTTAATAATGGACAAAGGAGAACATAAAATACATATCCATTTCATAACTTTGCTTAAAGATTTTGTGTAGGATTACAGTTCTCAGAAGTATTCATAATTTCCATGATTTTTATTTGAAACTATTATAAATTATGGTCCTAGGAAAGTTTGATTCCCCATTAAATACTGTGTTCAGAAAGTAATTGGATCAGCCAGATATTTTAATGTTTAAAATTATTCTTTGTTGGCTAAACTCTTTTACATGTAACTTCAATTAGGTTTAGCCACACTTCTTCTACATTAGTATATACACTATAGGATGTATTTCTGTACAGGAAGTCTTTGAGTTAAAACCACAATAAATGAATGAGAAAATACTTCTTGATGAGCAGTGCCAACTTTGTTGGCACACAGTTTAAATATGAGAATGTTCATTATGTGAAAGTACCTTTGTCTCCAATAAAATACATCTATCTTATCATAGCAGTCTCGGTGACTGAATTACATTGTATACACAGCTTCTATATCCAGAAAATATTTGTATTTTGTGAAAACAAGGAGCACATATAAGAGAAAAATCGTGGATTATATTTTGATTCTATCAAAAACCTGCTATATGACCTTGTCAGAAATGTCCTGAGCCTCAGCTTCCCTTCCTGATAAGATGAAGTTGGTGTTAACCTTAATACTAAGAAACCCAACATGGCTCTTTTTTTAAAATTTTATTTATTTATTTGAAAGGCAGAGTGTGGGCCTGGCACTGTGGCATAGCAGGTAAAGCTGCTGCCTATGGTGCTGGCATCCCATATGGGTGCAGGTTCGAATCCTGGCTGCTCCACATCCAATCTAGCTCCCTACTAATGTGCCTGGGAAAGCAATGGAAGATGGCCCAATTACTTGAGCCTTGCACTCACATGGGAGACCTGGAGGAAGCTCCTGGTACCTGGCTTCAGATCTGTCCAGCTCTGGCCATTGCAGCCATTTAGGGACTGAACCAGCAAATGGAAGCTTTCTCTCTATCTCTCTCTCTAACTCTGCCTTTCAAATCAATAAGCAAAACTTTTTTAAAAATGGAGAGAGAGAGAGAGAGAGAGAGAGAGAGATCTTCTATCCACTGGTTCACTTCCCAAATGGCTGAATAGGTGGGGCTGGACCAGAATTAAGCAGGAGCCAGGAACTCCACCCAGGTCTCCCACATGGGTGTCAGGCTTCCAAGAACCTGGGCCCTACCCTGTTGCCTTCCCGGGCACTAACAGGAACTGGCTCAGAGGTGAAACAGCTGGGGCTTGAACTGGCATCCCAACATGGATGCAACTCACTGTACCACAACACCAGCCCTGCCGTTCCTCTTTGGAAAGAGCAGTATACTATAACAGGGCTTGTGTTAATCTTCCATCCAAGTTAGACACAGCCAAGGAGCTGAAGAAGCAGAGGAGAAGCTGAGGCAAGCAATGCTCTTCCCAGATTTTTCTGGGCCTCATTAAATGACCATGGGCAGGCAAGGTTTTCTCTGTCCAAGTTTCTTTCTCTGGTGTCAGGGAGCTGTACAATTTTTTTTTATAAAATTTTCAGAAGGCTGGGAAAATGAAATCCTTTGTGAAACTCCAAGTAGTCAAATCAATAGTTTTATAATGGTTAAAATCTGGTAATTTCAGACTTTTTTTTGTTCTTAACCTTTCAGTGGCTGTGAAGTTTTGACCTGAACAAAATCTATTCACCTGACTAGAAATCCTGTGATCCAGTTGGCCATTTTATACTGCACAGACTTCTCAGCACTATTAATTTCTGAACTGTACATGGGGCTTGCATTCTCTTCTCCCCCCACCCCCACTTTTCTGAAGCCATCTTTGCCACTCAGGGCAGATGCCACAAAAATTTAAGCCAAGTTATGAAATAATTGCTGATTTTATGTTTTCTTTTGGGCATTACTAAAGTTAGCAGGAGGATTTAGTATGAATTCATTCTTTGGGTTCTTTCAAGACTTGGTTTCACAGGCCATCAAGGAGGGAGGCGCCTTTCTCTGAAGGGAGGAAGGAACCTCCACTGTGATACGGCCTTGACTAAACAAGTTCAGAGTCGGTGAACTCAAGGGGCTTCCATAGCCTAGACAGCTCATGGCAAGAGCCTTGGGTGATTGCTGACGCCATAAATAAGAGTGCCAATTGTTAAATCAACAACGGGAGTCACTGGGTACAGGCTCCCCACATAGGATCTCTGTCCTTATTGTGTTTTACTATGAAACTTAAAAACAACACTACTAGTCGAACAATACCCTATACCTTGTGCGGTTGTGTGAGGGCAGCCTGTTGAAATCCTTGCTTAGTGTATACTAAGTTGATCTTCTGTATATGAAGGTAATTGAAAATGAAACTCAATGAAGGACAGGATGGGAGAGGGAGTGGGAGAGGGGAGGGCCACGGGAGGGAGGGAGGTTGGGGGGGGAGCCACAACAATACAAAAGTTGCACTTTGTAAATTCACATTTATTAAATAATATAAAGAATAAAAATATATATAATAATAATAATACATTAATGTTTTTAGATGCACATATTTTTTTTCAAATGCTTCCAGTGTACTAGAATACAATAATAAAAATAGGAAATAATGTTAAAAAAAAAAAGACTTGGTTTCAAATCCTGCCTTCCACTTACTGTGATGTGATTGGATGACTTATTTAATCATCATCTGCTGTTTTGGCCACTCTTTCAGGGTACACTGGTCTGACTTCCAATTTCCTCATGGCATCTACTCTCTTAATACTTTCTCAGGCCATCGAGGCCCAGTCCTCCTACACCTGCAACTGGCTGGCAATGCCTAGGAATAAATGGCCCTCCTGGTGTAGCTCTCATCCAAGGCTGTACAATCACCTGTGCCCCGTCCTCTGCCATGAGTTCCACAGTAGTCCTTGAGTTCCCTCGTGGAATTAACCCCCAACTGCCTTCACCCTTCACCGGATCCCTTCTGACCCCTGCCCCTATTTTCCCAATTCGCTAGGGTGTGGGAAAGCTGCTTTAAATAAGCTACCAAATATGCTACTAAACACGATGAGCCCTTATGCAATAAGAGTTGATGATGGGATCAGTTATGATTCATTTTATGTCCTACCCACCCCAAAATACATTGAAACTCCCAATACCTGAGAATGCTGCCTTATCTGGAAAAACGGTTGTTGTAGATCTAATTAGCTAAACATATCATGAAGGTTGATTAGACTCCAACGTGATTCGTGTTTCCAGCTCTCTGGAACACACTCTGTTGCTCTCATATACCTTAATCTCCATTTCAACATTTTCCTGTATACTCTTGTCCTGTGGTTAGGAGTCAAAGTGCATGAGTTTGAATCTCAGCTCCACCACATCCTGGCTGGGTGAATGTGAAAGCCTTGTAAGTTTTCTTCATCCAAAACTCAGTAAAATTAACAGTGCCTAGTTCCAGGATGGGGAGGAGGGTATTATAACAAGATCAGCTTCTGAGGTGCTTAGCATAATAACTGTAACACAGTTAGGATCAGTAAATGTTAGTTAATATGTTATTACTCTTATGGTTATTATTACTTATTTCTGTTTATGCAGTCCCACCAGCCTGCAAACCTTGTTTTCTCCCAGGATTTATTTTTTCATCTTTATCTTTCAAGACCCATAATAATTTGAGATGTTTCAATACACACATTGAAAAGCCCAACAAGACTAAATTCCTCTACATATCCCATCACCTTCCTGGGCTCCTGGTCTCACCCTGCCTGGCACCACCACAGTTCCGTGGAAGCTTTTTAAATAAACCTCTGTTTAACTGACTCATCAGATTCACCGACTGCCTTTGTGTGCTTCCTCCAAAAGGCAGAGCCTGAGGCAGAGATTAAAGTGCTTACACTGGGGACATATGAGGCCAGGGTACCACGGAGGAGGAGAAAGAGAGGAGGAGGCAATAAAAGATGGGGGGTAACGCAAGTCATTATCATGATGGCCACCACTTCTCACGGAGTTCAAAACAGACCACCACAGTGCTGTGCACAGGCAGGTTCACCCAGCACACAGGACTGCGTGCAGAAGTGGCAGAGAAATGCTTAACTTGTCGCTGTCCATGGTGGGAAGAGGCATGAGGATTTGTCTGGGGGCAAGGCCCCTCCAGTTTCTCATTTCCAACTGGTCTTGATTCGCCATCAGCAGGGGCTGTCATTCCAGCACTCTCTCTTTTTCATCCAGTCCTCCAGTAACTACTTAGATGGTTGCAGAATGGCCCTTTATGCACAAGTGGAAGGGTGCCTGGGTGCCAGGGGATGCCACCTGGGAGAGGGAAGGAGGGATACCCTCCAGTGGATCTGTAAAGATGCACAACACTCCTGGTGTAACACCCTCCATAAGTCTCTAGGCTTCTGCTCCCACCTGCTTTATGAATCAGATGTGTTTATTCCTAAATTGTTCCTACCATTTATACTTGCTATTAAAATTACATAATCTAATGAAATACCACAAATGCTATTAAAATATGGATTTTATGAAATATGAGAGATGTTTAAGATTTATTTATTTTTATTTGCTTCTTTTTTTTGACAGGCAGAGTGGACAGGGAGAGAGAGAGACAGAGAGAAAGGTCTTCCTTTCGCCGCGGCCAGCACGCTGCGGCCGGCACACAGCGCTGATCCGATGGCAGGAGCCAGGTACTTCTCCTGGTCTCCCATGGGGTGCAGGGCCCAAGTACTTGGGCCATCCTCCACTGCACTCCCGGGCCACAGCAGAGAGCTGGCCTGAAAGAGGGGCAACCAGGACAGAATCTGGCGCCCCGACTGGGACTACAACCCGGTGTGCCGGCGCCACAAGGCAGAGGATTAGCCTAGTGAGCCGCGGCGCCGGCCTTATTTTTATTTGAAAGGGAAAATTATAGAGACAGGAGAATGCCAGAGAGAAGGAAAGAGAGAGAGAGAGAGAGAGAGACTTCCATCCACTGATTTACTCTCCAGATGGGTACAACAGCCAGGGTTGTTGGACCAAGCTGAAGCCAAGAGTCAGAAGTTCCACCCTAGTCTCTTACATGAATGGTAGGCACCAAAGGACTTAGGCCATTATTTTTCCTTCCCAAGTGCATTAGCAGGAAACTGGATCTGAAGTGGAGCAGCTATGACTCCAACCAACAGTCCAACATGGGATGCTGGCACCCCAAGTTGTAACAACCTGCTGTACCAATGCCAACTATAGAAGTGTGTGTGTGAAAACAAAGTAGAGTATTTTGGAAAGACTTCATAAAAGTCTCGGAAAAGTGCTGTGAAATTAGGCTTGGTATGAGACACATTTATATGAAACATTTACAAGCAACCATGTTAAAAATCCAGAAGAATCTGTACTCTTTGCCTCATTTAGGTGCTCATGTTCTTGCCCCATGAAAAGTCATCCATGAAACATTGTCCATGTAGCAACATGACAGAGGTTCAATCATCAATGTCATCACAGAAGGAAAGTCCTAGCTAACAAGAATAAAAATACTGGTTATTTCGGCCAGCACCGCGGCTCACTAGGCTAATCCTCTGCCTTGCGGCGCCGGCACACCGGGTTCTAGTCCCAGTCGGGGTGCCAGATTCTGTCCCGGTTGCCCCTCTTCCAGGCCAGCTCTCTGCTGTGGCCTGGGAGTGCAGTGGAGGATGGCCCAGGTGCTTGGGCCCTGCACCCCATGGGAGACCAGGATGGGTACCTGGCTCCTGCCATCAGATCAGCGCGGTGCGCCGGCTGCAGCGCGCCAGCCGCAGTGGCCATTGGAGTGTGAACCAACGGCAAAGGAAGACCTTTCTCTCCGTCTCTCTCACTGTCCACGCTGCCTGTCAAAAAAATACTGGTTATTTCATATATTTTACCTCTTTTTAAAAAAATATTTATTTCTTTGAAAGGCAGAGTTACAGAGAAGCAGAGGCAGAGAGAGAGAGTCTTCCCTCTGCTGGTTCATTCTGCAGATGGCCACAATGGCCAGTGCTGTGCTAATTCAAAGCCAGGAACTAGGAGCTTCCTCTGGGTCTCCCATGTGGGTGCAGGGGTCCAAGGACTTGAGTCATCTTCCAGTGCTGTCCCAGGCCATGGCAGAGAGCTGCATTGGAAGTGGAGCAGGAAGGACTCGAGCCGATGCCCATATGGGATGCCAGCACTGCAGGCGGTGGCTTTACCTGCTAGGCCACAGTGCCAGCCCCCCCCCAATATATTTTTACTTCTGAAAAATTCAAAATAATTTTGCAGTTACATATGTATCTTGTTTTAAAATTTCTTCCTTGGGGCCAATGTTGTGTTGCAGTGGGTTATGCTACCACCTGTGACTCTGATCTCCCATATGAGTGCCAGTTCGAGTCCCAGCTGCTCCACATCCAATCCAGCTCACTGACGATGCATCTAGGAAGGCAGTGGAGAATGGTCCTGGTATTTGGAAACTTGTCACCCACATGGGAGACCTGGATGGAGTTCCAGGATCCTAGTTTCAGCCAGGTCCAGTCCTTGGCATGGCAACAATTTGGGGGGTGAACCAGCAGATGAGAAATTTTCTCTCTCTCCCTCTTCCTCACCTCTCCCTCTCCCTTTCAAATAAATGACTAAATTTCTTTAAAAAATTACTTCCTTTAACCAGCTTGCTTGCTTCTTCATTATGCTGTGGTAGCCATCAGTGGCCAAATCTCAGCAAACCTCACAGTAAACATGTAGTGCTTGCTCACTTAAATCTGAAGGTCCTGAAACCTGTCCCCTGTGGATGACCACTGAGGAGGAGAAAAACAAGAAGAATCATATGCAGGCTCCTTAAGGCCACCCTGGATCCATGCTCTTCTCGTTGTCACATTGGCCAAAACACGCTTCATGAGCACACCTAAAGGAAGTGAAGAACCACTACCCTCCTGTGTGACAGAGCCTGGCAAGCCAGAGAACACCGGCCCACCACACCCACTGCATTAAGTGAATGTTGGGGAAGAGAAATATCCTCCTTCCCTTTAAATAATTCCAATAAATACTTAGCATTGATGGCTTAATGATCATTTTTGCAATGCTAGTCTTTATTTCTGGGAACTTGTAACCAATAAAAATAATGCCAGAGAAAACTTTTAAATAATACTCAAGCCATGAGCCTCCAAAAATGTAATTCAGCCCATATAATTTATTCTGTCATCAAAATGTAAAATATATTGCCATAATCATGCAGTCTGTATACACATTCACGTATATATAATAAATAACACAAATACATTAAAACCCTCATAATAAAAAATTTCACTTATGATCAGTTGACAGTCAATATGGCTGAGACTTAGAATGAGCCACTGTGCAGAAACTTCCGTTTAACATTTGAGATTTAAAAAAATGATTCAAGTAATCCGAAAATATTCCTTGACATTTTCATCTCCTCGTCGTCTTCTTCCTATTCCTTGGTTTTTACTGTTAAATCTATTTAAATTAATTTTTGAGCACCAAAAGAGGTGTCCATTTAACCTACTTAATTATATTTTCAACTGTGTTATTCTTCTAGATTTCTTTTTTCTTTTCACTTCTAAACTATTTTTTATAAATGAAATACTGTACGTATGTCTCATCTTAGATTGTATCTTAGATGTGTAACATATACATGTATGTTGTGTAAATTAATTAAGGTGTTGGGTGTATTTATTCACCTGTCTACTACATATATCCTACCCTAGGTCCAACTTTGCTGACCTGAGGCTACTTAGAACACAGTACCTCCAGTCCAGCACATTGGTCGTAGAGGGAGCCAGGGAGTGAGAAGGAGGTGCCCTTGCTGGCATTGTCTTCCCAATATAAGGCCTTGCTGAACTAATGGGCGGCATCTCTATTAGAAGCAGCAGTGCCTCCAAATCATTTTCTCTTTATAAAGGGCAATAAATTCTGCTTTCATTTAATCTCAAGGACTAATTAGTATACTTTCAATCTGCTTATGATATATTGTGAGTCGTTAGTGGAAAGTTATATAAACCAACTATTAGAATAAAAATGTCAAGCTGAGGAGATGTAGAGATGAAGTTTATTTACAATACTAAAGATAGATCAACCATCTTGCTTTTTTGTTCTTAGTCTCAGCAGCAGCCAGGTGTGGGTTGGGGTTTGGAGGATGGAGAGTGAGAACATGTGGTAGGGATGACGCTCAGGTGATTCTGAGGGCCCTACTCAGGCAGGGTCTGTAAGGTGGGGAGAACCATGGCTTGATTACTTACACACCCCCTCATGATCTGCAGCAAACTCTTAGCCTCAGTTTCTTCATCCAATAAACCATTTATCTCATAAAAATTACAGAAAATAATAATAAAGGTTATCGCTGTGCTTACTCACAATTTGGCTTGAAATAGATAGGAGTTAATTAGCATAAATATCTTTAAAAACATAATCAGTGGTTGAATCCAGTACTTAAAGTAATAGAAAGAAAACACATACCATGTGTTTGGAATTTAGGCTAATGTGTCTACTACTTAATTTCCACTGAGTCTGAATTTTTTTCTTATCCTTCCTGCTTATTTTTCTCAAAATTCCAGAAAAGTGGTTTTATAAACTATGTGTCACTACTGCACATTAGTAGGGAATTAAATCAGTGAAATAAGTGTAGCGGGTTCTAATTAACATTTTTAAGTGAAATAGAAGAATAGAAAGAATCAGAACATATCACACAGATTCTTAGCTGCAATTGCATACATTGTAGTAAATAGGTCATGATTGAAAATACATTTTTTTAAAAAAATCATTTATTTGAAAGGAAGAGTGGCAAAGAGAGAGAGCTTTCACTCGTTGGTTTGCTCCCCAAATACTCACAACAGCCAGGGTTGAGCTTGGCCAAAGCCAGGAGCCAGTAACACCATCTGGGTCTCCCACATGGGTGGCAGGAATCAATACTTGAGCTATCATCTGCTGCCTCCAAGCATATCAGTAGGAAACTAGAGTAGTGGGGACTCAAGCCCAAGCATTCTGTTACAGGATGTGGACATCCTAAGTGGTGGCTTAACACGCCATGCCACAGTGCCTGCCCCAAAATGTATTTCTCACTGTACACATTTTTATAAATTTATAAGACATTCCTGTAAAGCAAAATAAATGGAATCTGGTAACTATTCTATGAAATAAATTGATTTTATCTCACTACTTCTTTAGGGAAGAATAATAACATATTCAGGGGAGGGTATTTGGTCTAGTGCTTAAGTCTCCAGTTGGGACACCTGCGTCCCATTTTGGAGTACCTGGTTTGAGTCCTGGCTCCTCAGCTTCCAATCCAGCTTCCTGCTAGTGCATACCCTACAAGGCAGCAGGTCACAGTTCAAGTAGTTGTGTCCCTGTCACCTACATGGGAACCTGGATTGAGTTTCTGGCTCCCAGCTCTGGCCCTAGCCCAACCTTGACTTTTGTAGGCATTTGGGGATTGTACCAGCAAATGGGAACTCTCTTTCTCTCTGTCTCTTTAATTAATTAATTAAAAATACTTTTAATAGCACAGGCTTAAAAAAAGGAATAATAATGTCTAATGCTTTAGCCAGCTATCAAGTCAAGTTTTCTTTAGTGACTCCAATATGCCCTTTAGGATGACTTTCACACAGCAAATGTACATGATATGGGAAGAAGTACCAGTACAGTACACCTGAGTGGCAGCTGCTCAGAGGAATTGTCACAGGTACACAGGCAGTACCAGACACCGAGGAGATAGTAGATCCAATTAGACCCTCACAACTCACAGAGGAACTTGTCCTACTTAGCTGGTTTTAAAATGTGTTTCTATATCACCTGTAGAACCAAACGCAACACCAGAGAGAGAGAACAGCTTTTCAGAAAGACCAGAGACTGTGCGCAGTAAAACCTCCCTGGTAGTGTCTGACCACCTGGCACAAGGGGCTTCCCTGAAAGACATGGGGGCCAAGACTCAACCACAGGATGCACTATTTAAACTGCACAGAACATTGTCCATGGGGCTACCCACACCAGCCCATGTGGATGCTGAGTGTGCCAGACAGGGTAAGTAGCCTCTCTCCAGCCCTGCACCCATGAGGCTTGTGTCTGCAAGGGTGTGCTGCCCATGGAACACACAAATAAAGGCCCCACCAGACAAGAAGCTCTCTGGTTCATCGTTGCACTGCACGATGTCACCCAGGAAGTCACAGGCTGTGGCTTCCACACAGCCGTTGACAAGTTGAATACCCTGTTGTCAGGAGCACTGGGACTACACTTGGTGACATCACTGGACACAACTCAAATGGAAAATCATGACATTTTTGCAGGTGTTGTTTTTGCACCAGAAATGTTATTTTACATAGTTTAGCCACAGAGCAGAACTTTCAATGGAGAACTAAACTTCAGAAAATCTAATGAGATTAAGGGGAAAAAAAGTTAAAGGTAGCAGCCAGGGCTGTAACCAAGGCTGGTCCTCCCTCAGGCTCTAAAGAATCATAACTGAGTTCCACAACTGGAAATTAAATTAGGAGAAAATGCCACCGCTGCAACTATGGCTACCGTTAGCATTAGCGGTAATATCAGCTGGGCAGGCGTTTGCTCAACAGAGCCTTCCAGAAACCCTCAGAGCCAGGGGACAGCATGGCCCTCTGCTCCCACACCGTTGGCTTTGCTTGTTTCCTGCTCTCCTTCTCCTTTCTCCCCCCAAAGCCTGGTCCTTGTTGTATCTTCCCCATTCTTTCCATTGGTTTCCCTCCATTTGCCAATCTTCCCCCACTGCCACGTTTCTTCCCTTGACTCCCATATTTACGTATTGCCAGAATAACTGAGCTGATGACACGGGTTCAAGTAGTTTGCCCTGTTCAGAATCTGGGAGCTGTAGTTCAAGATTCTCCAGAGGAGTCAGAAAAGTACAGGACTGTGACTTCACCAGGTGACAGCGGATGAACAAGAACTGCTTTCCTCCCCGAGAATCTCTAATCACCATGTGACCACGTGGTGAGCAGGAAGCACTCATGAGCTGTGGCCCCATTTAAAAAAAAAAAAAGAAGTCTGGCAGGGGAAAGGATGGCAAGAAAGGAAAAGAAATTAGACCTCATCAGCACCTCCCATTTCTTCCAACACATACCTTTACAGGCAGTCAGGCAGGGTTGTTGATTTAGCCAAAAACCAGCAAAGCTTTTAATACACTAAGATAATACTGCCATCCCTTTACTTCTAAACAAATTGCCAAAGAACCTAACTATATTATGTAGCTATAAAGAAATAAAGGCCATTTTATCATAATTTGATTATGTTACAAAGCACTATACATAGCAATTCGCGGATCTAATTTTGGTTATAGTAATCTCTTGCCCTGTTATGTAAATGGGAACAGTTTCTACAGGCCTCACATAGAGATAAGCTTGGGGTCGCAAGCATGCAGAAGCCATGGTTCAGTCACTCGGAAGCAATCTGCATCACCTTTCTGCCTGACACAAAAGCTTGTGTCCGCTGCAAATTAACCAACCTTCGCTCAACGCCACAGACACCCTCTGAGGGTTTACTCATGCAATGAAGCCCCAGTTCCACAGCTACAAAATAAGAGGGGCATTTTTAAATTTCTTAAATGACTTCTTTCATAATATCGCCCTAATCTTTGCCTTTCCTTTTCAAAATGATACATGTTGAAACTGAATAACAAGGATGCATTCTTTCTCCTTCTGGTTCTCGTGGCACTATCTGTTTTGCGTGAGGATTCATCACTAGGATAGTCCCATTTCATGTAAAGTCTCTGCAAGCTCAGGTCCTAGCCTGGCACTGGGCATGCACAACTCCTAGCCTCCGTCCCATCTTGGCATGCTTGTGTAGAAATAGAGCACTTCGCCCATCCCACCAGGGTGCTTTGGTCGTTCTCTGAAATGCGTTTTAAGGTAATGCTGACAGTGGTTCCCCCCCTCGGGTCGGGGGACAGGGACAAGGAGAGCTGGACCCATTCTCTTTTCCTTTTTCCTGCATCTCTCCACATGTCAGCTTTATCTACTCCCACTGAGAATGGTCATTTATTTATTTTCATTTTATTTGAAAGGCAGAGAGAAGAGATCTTTCATCTGCTGATTATCTGTCCAAGTGCCTGCCACAACCAGGCTGGGCCAGGCTAAAAGCCAGAAGTCAGGAACTGCATCTGGGTCTCCCACATGGGGGTTCCAGACCCAAGTACTTGAACCATCTCCTGCTGCCTCCCAGAGTGCACACTGTCAGGAAGCTGCAATCAGGAGTACAGTAGCCAGGATTCAAAACCAGTCTAAACCTGATAGGAAGTGTGGGTATCCCAAGCAGCAATGTAACCCTTGTGCCACCTGTTCACCCCTGCAGACAGTCTTTCTCTACAATTGGAAGACATGGCTGTGGCTCACAATCAACTCTTCTCTGCTAGCTTTTCCACACGGGAAGCTGCAATCCTCTGCCTCAGATGTAGGTCTGGACGTCTTAGGGGTCTGGCCCTCCTTGACCCAGCTTAACTCCGCTGTTCCCTCCGATACCATCCCCCAATGCACATCCCTATGACCCAGGAAATTGCTCTATAATTAGTGCTCTCCACTAGCTCTGACTGAGTGGGATTGCAGTTCTCCAAGAGAGGTGAGTTTTATATCCAGAAAATAGAAGAAGCAAAAATAATGTATGTCTACTCTATGTAGATTGGGGGCTTCTCAGTTTGTATGAAGGCCCAAAGAGAAGAAAAACAATGGTCAGTTACATACGGGTGCTTGAGGTCAAATACATTATTTTCTGACTTGATCCCTTTAATTTAAAAATTACTGTTACTTTCAAAAGTGTCTCTTTAATCCAGGATTTTATACTTACTGTTGTTCATAGGGATACAATTATAGGATTTTACATGTAAAGTTTTATACACATAACCTTTCAATACCAGCTTTCATTGATCTGATACGAAGGCTGGCACATGATGCTGCTCATGGTGGATGAGGTTAAATGAGAACCTGACCTTATATCCAGCAATGAATGAGAGACACAGAATGCCCACCACATTTGTGTACTGTTTTCCCCTTTGGCTTTCCACCTGTTACTGCCTTGAGCTCTCTGCTCACCTCCCAACTTTTCTCCTACCCAGAACACTAGGAATGGAAAAATAGCAAACCCTTTGCTAAATTTATGGGATTTAAAATTTTTTCTATGTAAATATTGGAATTAATCACAAACTTCAGTCTCCCAAGTGGAACTTTACAGAATTTTTAGGAATATAAAAAAGAGAAGATACTATCTCAACTCAAATTGCAGTATATTTTTCCTCTGCCCCCAAAATGTTTTATTGTAAGTTTTATTTGGTACATAAGAGTGTGATATTTCAATACATCATGTAATGTTCAAGTAAGGATAAACATGTCAATTTTCTCAAATATTTATCATTAACATTTCTTTCTAAAAACATTAAAGGTAAGGGCGTTGTGGTGCAGTGGGTTAAGCTGTTGTGTGGGACACCTGCATTATATATCAGAATGCCTGGAATCGTGTCCCACCCCTGATTCCAATCCAGTTTCCTATTAATGTGCACCCTTGGATGCAGCAGGTGATATCTTAAGTACTTGGATCTCTTCTACCCTCATGGGAGACACAGATGGAGTTCCTGTCTCCTGACTTTGGCCTAGTCTGGCCCCATGTACTGTGGGCATTTGAGTAGTCAGCCAGCATCTTTAGAACCTTTATCTTTATCTCTCTCTCTCTCTTTGCCTTTCAACTGAATAAAAATAAACTTCAGAATAAATATAAGCCAGCGCCGCGGCTCACTAGGCTAATCCTCCACCTTGCAGCGCCAGCACACCGGGTTCTAGTCCCGGTCGGGGCGCCGGATTCTGTCCCGGCTGCCCCTCTTCCAGGCCAGCTCTCTGCTATGGCCCGGGAGTGCAGTGGAGGATGGCCCAAGTGCTTGGGCCCTGCACCCCATGGGAGACCAGGATAAGCACCTGGCTCCTGCCATCGGATCAGCGCGGTGTGCTGGCCTTGGCGGCCATTGGAGGGTGAACCAACAGCAAAAGGAAGACCTTTCTCTCTCTTTCTCTCTCACTGTCCACTCTGCCTGTCAAAAAAAAAAAAAAAGAATAAATATAAACCAAATAAAAATAAAATTCAGAATCTTCTACCTTTAAAAAATTACAGTACGTCATCATTATCTGTAATTACACTACTGTGCATTAGAACACCAGAACTTACTTCTTTCTGACAATAACAGTGCCTGATAATCAACCTTTCCCCATCCTTTCCTCTCCCCTACTCTCCCAGCCTCTGGTAACCACCTCTCTACTCTCAACTTGTATTGTGTTTTTGATAAACATTTTTCTACATAACATACAAACACATGGCCATTTCAAGCATGTTGTTAGGTTGGGGGTGTGAACTTTAATTCAGGTTTTGATTAGGTCCCCTACTAGCTCTGTGGTGTTGCTTAGGTCATTTAATGTGACAAAATATAATAAAATATGCAGAAGCGCTTTACAAACTATAAATTGATATATAAAATGCTGTAAAATAAAGCATTACATTAGACAAGATTCAAGCAAAGAAGCAGAACTAGTGTGGGTATTTTTAGATGTATTTTATATTGTGTATATATTTTTAAGTACTTATGCATATGTATAAGTATAAATAAATACACACATACATATGTATACCTACATAGTTGCATGTGTCTGGAATTATCGCAGGGAATCCCTGACTACACTGTCTTTGCATGGCTGCCCCTACTTCCAAATGCTAAGCCCAAAATTCACAGACAGCAGGAACTCTGCAAAGACAAGCTTTAACCCACAAGGACAGTCTGAGGCCTGTATCTACTTTTACCACTTCTGACCTTGGTAACAAGGTTATTCTGAAGAATCTGGGGCAACTTTTCCATGAAGCTAAGCACATACACTTGGTTCATGATTCAGAGAAACTGGTAGGCAATCAGGTAAAAGAACACCAGCGGTGGCTTTGCTGCAGCCAGGTGTTGACATTTACAGTCTTTGTGACCCTGTGCAACTTGGAGCCTTTACCCCTCCCCCCAATATACCAGTCTAGTTCCTCTCTAAAGGGCTTCCATCGGATTAAGTCAGTCCTGTTTTGATGAACTCAAAATAAACTGATTTTGGACTTCAATTAAATCTGGTAATTTCCCAAAACCACCAAGCCTGGTATCTGACCATGTACCCTGAAGAAGGTGTGTGCACCACGAAACAGCTGCCACCTTCTTTCTTCTCTCCATCTCCTGTAGGAGAATCTCCTTGGAAGCCCACTCAACTAAAGCATGCTAGAAAGGGAACTCGAGAAATTAGTTCAAGCCAGTCAAGGTGGCAGGCATCAACAGGGATAAGTTCTTCCCAGAAGACAAGATAAGGAGCCCACTTTACAAATGCCAAAGGAGTTCATCCAGTCATTCTCCTTTCTGGGTTTTCTCTTTCCCGCATGTAGCCATTCCATCTGATGTGATTTTTTTCATAAATATTCAAAAAATCATACAGAAGCTAAAATATACCAAGAGAAACTTTACAAAGCCTAATATTTATATGTTGACAGACTAATTATGTACAGAGCTCATGAAGACTTTAATGAGGCAATCTTAGATGTTGATTAGAACATAGTGGAAACTTAGGGAGAAAGGGCTTGTTTTCTCCCTTCACTTTCTATCTATCTATCTATCTATCTATCAATCCATCTCCAACATCTGGTTTTGATCCAGGAATTTGTGCTAAGCAAAGGGAATGCAAGATGAGTTCATCTATCTATATTATACATGTATAAACAGATGTTCCTGGCCCCTGGAGTTTTTACATCCTAGGGAATGAGACAAATAAGAAACATGTAATTATGGCTCATGATGAGAGCACACAGACATGAGAAAGCTTGATTTTCCCTAGAAACGTGAGGAAGGGAGATTTTAAAGAAGTGAACTTGAGTTGGCTCTTGTAGAATGAATTCAGCAAAAAGGCAAAGTGGAAGAGGTAAATTTACCTCCTGGATAAAAGGAATAGAAGAGTAGAGACATAAAGAAGAGTCCAGTACATTAAGGAACTACAATGAGTTCCATGTTGCTGGTATCTAGGTTGTTCCTGAGAATTTGTAAGCAGTGAGTCACTTATAAGTCATGCTATGAAACCAGGATTTGGGGCCAGCATTGTGGCACACCTGGTTAAGCCACCCTCTGCAGCACTGGTATCCCATATCAAAAGGCTGGTTTGATTCCCCGTGGCTCTACTTTCAATCAAGCTCTCTGCTAATGCACCTGGGAATTCAGCAGAGGATGGCCCAAATACATGGGCCCCTACTGCCCACATGGGAGACTTGGATGGAGTTCCAGGCTCCTGGCTTCCACCTGTCCCAGCTGTTGTGGCCATTTGGGGAGTGAATCAGTGGAGGGAAGGTCTCTTTCTCTGTCTCTCTCCCTCTCTTTCTCTCTCCCTGGTTTCTCTCTCTCTCTCTCTCTCTCTCTCTCTCTCTCTGTGTGTGTGTGTGTGTGTCACTCTGCCATGCAAATAAATAAAATCTTTTAAACAAAAATAAACCAAGGCTTTTCCAACAGCTGACAATGAGTTACTGGAGGATTGTAACAGTAAAGTAATATGAAGTTGTTTTAGATTGTAGCAGGTTATACAAAAGAGGCAAAATAGTGGAAAACATCTTCAGAAAATTTCAAACAAAAAGTTTTGAAAACCTGAAAATAAGGGATGGTTGTTTGGCACAATGGTGAAGACACTACTTGGGACATCCACATCACATATACGAACATCTGGATTTGAGTCCTAGCTAAGCTTCTGATTCCATATTCCTACCTATGCAGACTCTGAGAGGCAGCAGATGATGGCTCAAGTACTTGGGTCCCTGCCACCCACATCGGGGACCATGTGAAGTCTGGGCTCCTGGATTCAGCCTAGCCCTATCCGAGCTACTGCATGCATTTGGAGTGTGAACCAGCAAACAGAAGCTCATTCGCTCGCTCTCTCTCTTTCTCTGCTTTTAAAATAAATACATTTTAAAATTTCAGTTACAAAGGAAACAGAAGGCAATTGCAACACACACAGAGAGATTCACAGCCCAGAACATCTGCTAAAGGCCCTGTTACTTCTGTCTAGAGGCCATTTTAGGTCTTAAGAGTCCTGTGAGGTTATCTAAGGCTATTGGGCTTGTATCCCAGCTCAACATTCTACACTTCCCTATCATGCTTCTCTTCTTCCCTTCATAGATGTTTCTTTGTAGTTGAATCTGCAATCCAGAAAACCCAACCTGTAACAGAAAGCCAGGAGGAGATGGAAGTGACTAAATTTAGGGTCTGATTGGATGTAGAAATGAGGGCATGAAGAGACCCCAGAGTCCTCCAGGAGTTCAGGCTAGTGCTGGGTGGAGTATGATGCAGCCAACCCAAGTGGGTCCATCCAAAGAGTAGGTTTTGAGAGTAGAAGACTGGTTTTATTCAAAGTTCCTGTGGAACATTTTCGTATAAAATAATCAGCATCCATTTGGCTGGGGGAACATGGATATGAAACAAGCTAGAGAGGAAAACCTTGGTATACATGGAATATAAGTAGCAGCCACAGGTTTACGTGAATACAAGAAGAATGGGATTAGGAAGTCAAGAAAATTAAGGAGGTTGTATCTCTGAACTGGTCTGGAACCCTCCACTCATTTCAGCTGTAATCCCTGTCTGCACCACCCAACAGTGCTGCTTCTCTTTTTCTTGATAATCTCTTCTTATTTGACATGACCATGTCTAGAATTAACACCCTTAAAAGAAGAGCCTGATTTTGCTCATCTTTGTAGCCCAAAGTATATTGAATGAAGTATGGGGCTCAATAGTGAATAAGGTATGTTACAAATCATAGTAGATTGGGTCCATGTGTTGCATCCCAGTTGTGGGCTGGAGTCTTCATTTCTCTATAGGATGAGGGTGGTTACTCTGAAGACTTCCAGGTCTGGCCAGCACTCATTTTTCTGCTTCATTTGTCTTAGCATTTTTGCTATCAAAATGCCAAATAATGTTAGAGTTTTGTGCTTGAGGTCCAGCAATTTTGTCCTGCCTGTACAGAAAGCCTTCCTTCCATTGTCTGTGTCTCCCAGTTGAGAGTCATCAGCATACAGAAGTCCCAAATGACTCTCTCAACGACTTTTAAGGATCCTCATAGCCAAAAGAACCTCTCAGAGGATCAGAAGCACAGCCTAATACCAGCTTACGGATCCCTTATTACATCCTTACACATGAATAAAACAAGCTAGACCTATTATGCAGCTGTTTTCTCTCCGTAGGTAAGTGAGAACTGATCTAAAAAAATCATGCAAACCCAACACCCTGCCTCATGTAATTCTTGGCAGCTGAGTTACTCCAGTCATGGCAACTATGCCATGCCCTTTTCCAAAACATCTCTGAAATACCAAGGCTATGCCAGGGACAAAATTAGAGTGTAGTCAATCCACAACATCCCTACAAGTACTGTGCCAGAGCAGTTCAATGTCTAGACTAGTTGTTTCAGTTGGGAGATTAACTGGCTTATCTTAACCCCAAGGGCAACCTTTGGCTCATATCCAGGAAGTCAGCAGTTTTCAGGTTAGCCCCTGACAGATCAAGCCATCAGCTGCTTGCTAATCTCAGCAGCACACACAGAATCACAGAACAGGACGTTTTTTCTCATACAGTTTTTGGTTTTAGCTTGCTTTTTGTTAAGCATTCATCTTTGAAAGTTTTTTTCCCCCAAGTAAATGTTGTTTTCAAATTTTCAGAAAAAAACGTGTGCCCTTAGGAACATTGCTTTGCCAAAAATTAACTTGTTCCAGGAAACTAAAATATGCTCCTGTTCCTTCATTATTTATAGTATTGTTCTTCAAGGTCATTTTCCTTTTTTAATGGGCCACAATGATTTCAACATCCCACATAATAATTTCACACTTTTGAACTAGTCTGGTTCAGGGCCTCTATTAGTCTATCAGCACAGAAATTCTACTCTAACCACTTTGGAGAGTTCCTGTGGAGCCTCTGGGGTTTTCACTTTGCTTCTGCAGGATGGTTACATGCAAAGCAACTTTGGGCACTATGTATTTTCTGGGGCTGGCATTGTGGAGCAGCACGTTAAGCAGCCTCCTGTGATGGCAGCTTCCCATGTGTGTGCTGGCTCAAGACCCAGATGCTCCACTTCTGATCCAACAGCCTGCTAATGTGCCCAGGAAAGCAGCAGAAGATGAACCAAGTACTTGGGGCCCTGCTACCAATGTGGGAAGACCTGGATAGACCTCCAGGCCCCTGGATTTGGCTTGGCCCAGAGCTGGCCATTGTAGTCCTTTAAGGAGTGAACCAGCAGATGGAAGATCCCTCTGTCTCTCTGTGTGTCTCCCTCTGTAATTATGCCTTTCAAACAAATAAATAAATATTTAATAATAGATGTTAATATATTCTCAAAGAGAAGTTTACATTGAAGTATGATTATTAATGCTTAATTGTCAAGCAATGTTTTAGGCTCTGGACAACACTGACAGACATTTGCATGAATTGACAAATGATTATTTGAATTATAACTGAATAGCTACCATACATTATGATTTTCCTCTGTGTTATAAATAAAATGTATGAGCTATGTATGAAAATATTACATGTAAACCCAACATTGAATATACACAGAAAAAGCATTAGTTGGCATTTGGAAGAAGATGCCTACTGAAAACTTCTCCTTAACTAAGGCCAGAGTTAGCAATAACTTGCCACAAGAGTATTCGACAGGTACATTTTTTTTTCATAGAGATGGGCTACAATGGTAGCCTCAGTCTCTGAAAATCCATAAAGTGTATATACAACAATTTGATATTTTGTGAAACTGTGTACATGGAAGTCAAAGCTTGTATTGGAACTTTAGGGGTCAACTAGAAAATAATTGCTCGTGAGGCTCAAGAAATGTAACAGAGAAATGTTAACCATTTGCAGTTTTGAGGACCAGGATGGTGCAATGGGCTGCGTGTGAGAGGCAGAAATTACATTCAGAGGCAATTGAGTTTGGGCAAACCACTGGTTCCTTTTAGACTTGAGTTTCCTCCCTACTGTGTGATGGAGTTGATGGGGGTGTATAAGAGGTAAGTTCTGAGAGCTCACCTTCCAGTTCTAAACTTCCTGTCATGTTAGGAGATTTGAATGCATAGTTAGCTGAAGAGGACATCACAGAGAATATGAGTAAATAAAGACTTTGATACTCACAGACATACCTTAGAGTAAGTACCATCATTGTTGATGTTGAAATATCAAAATTTCCAGATAAAAAGGGAAAATTATTTTTGTTTTCATGTGTCAAGCTTGAAGACTTAAGATGGTTTTTAAACATGCATTTGGTCTGATTATTTATATCTGGAAGCCAAGCTATTACATCAAAGTAGCAGTGCTGAATAAAGCTGCTATCCTGATGATGATGATGATGATGATGATTGCAGTCAATATGTTTCGACCTCTCACTCTTTGCCAGTTATTGCACTAACAACTTAACTTAAATAATTTTGTTTAATGCTCCCAGTAAACATTAGTTCATTAATGCTATCTATGTGATAGGTATTATTTGTATCCCCATGGTATAGGGAGAAGAATCTGAGACTCAGGCTGGATAACTTTTCCAAAATCATTCAGGAGCTGTTGCAAAATTCTATCCCAAATCTGTCCAGCTCCAAAGTACAGGCTCTTAACTATGATATTCAATATTACTGATATTTAATATTACTAAATTCAAAATTTTTAAAAATGATGTACAATGGTTCTTTTAAAAAACAGAATGAACCCTATAATACATTCATCAAATTGTAATGCTACTTTATGGGACTTTTATTGGGGCTAGCTAAGGGGCTTTATGGACTCAAAAATTGGAAACTGACTACTGCAATTAGTTGTTCAGAATAAAAGCCAGGCTTGAAAGTCCTTCTTTGCATTGAATTTCAAATATTCTTCTTTGAATGAAACAGATGTTGAACTTTAGATTAGTTCAATCTGCATTAGATTTATCCTGTGCACACAGTAAGATAGCACTAACATGGGCACTTACGCTACTTTCTCTTTAGGGACACCTTTCCCCAGACCAGCCTCATCTGCAATTTAAAAGAGGTCTTTTCAAAGAAATAGAGGATTTTACTTAAAGCACAAGAATTAGTTTAGTGGGTCTGAGCCATGGTCCATCCAATATTCTGTCTCTTTTAGGAACATAAAGAGGCATGTCATGTGAAACTCGAAAGATTAGGGATATACCCCAAGACTCCTTGATATTTTTCTGTCATCTATGAATTTAGATTAACCTTTCTTAAGTCTGTTTTTCAGATTTTTTGATACACAGTTCCACTTTTACACTACACTTTGAGTAAAGTAACATAGGAAAACACCTGGAATTTGCAGATTCTAGATATACTCTTGCAAAATCGCGTTCTCTGACATGGCTCAGCTGCCTCCTTTTCTTTTTTAAGTCTTGTCACACCCACCCAGGCTCATCATAGATTCAGTTATTTACTGAACTCCTATGCTTTGTTAAAAGGGATACTGACAAGTGTTAAATGTCAAAAACATATTAAACCAAACTGAGATTTTCTTCTTGACATAATCAGGATTGAGTGAGAATTAAAAAAAAAAAAAAAAGCTTTGGAAGTCAGAGCTCTTGTAAACATTTTATGTAGGGTACAAGTTCTCTCCAAGTGACTATTAGCTCTGTGAAAGAGAACAGCCACTGTGGCCTGTATGTCCCCAAATTCCCAAAGAAATCGTTTGAATTGTTCACATGGATTAGACCCCTAGGCTAATTGAGAAATCCAAAACACAATTCTGTTTGCCCTGTGAGCATATAACATAGACACTTATATCAAGACCAAAAAATGACAATATATCACTATGCAAAAAAGCTAGGGTACTTCCTCAAAATGTTTTACCCCAACTGTAACTAGGAGAGAAGGTATACTGGTTTTCCCATTACCAACCTTAAATTTACCTGGTTCAAGCTTTGAGGTTCCACCTTCTGTTTCTCATATGTTTCGATTTAATGAAGGGTTTATGAGGGCACTTCAAAAACTTCATGGAAAATGGAATTAAAACATAATTTTATTTCTTTGTAAAAATTTTTAAGTCCATAAATGGAATTTTTGTATTGCACACTTTCTAAAAACATTTTAGAATTCTATGTATTTGAGAGAGAATGAGTGAGAGAGTGCTACCATCCACTGGTTCACTCTTCAAAGGCCCAGAACAACAGGGCCGGAGAGAGGCCAAAACCGAAAGTGGGGAATGCAACTTCAACATGGGGGGCAGGAACCCAGCCAATTGGAATATCACTGCTACCTCCCAGAGTCTGCATTGGAGGTAACAGAAGTCAGGAGCCAGGAATCAAACCCAGGTACTCAGATGTCAATAGCAGGCCTTGTAATCACTGTGCTAAACACCCACTTTCTCCATGAACTTTTCAAACGTTCATTTGTCTATGTCCTTTGTGATTTCGTGAGCCTCAGCCTGAGTCTAAAGAGACATGTTATATTAGTCTCTCCTGATTTCTTTGTTCTTTTCATTTTAAAAAGTAACTTAAACTGGAAATCTGATAGCTTTTAGATTTTTTTTTTAATGTCAAAGAAGATAGAGTACAATAGCATTGGTTCAGGGTACTTGAAATAGATGAAAAAATCCTTGTTAAAATAATCTCAGACACATCCACAGCTAAACTTTTGTGGGGGGGTTAATTTTTTAAAAGATTATCTATTTTTAATCGAAAATGAATCTTGATGTGAATGGAAGGGGAGAGGGAGTGGGAAAGGGGAGGGTTGTGGGTGGGAGGGACGGTATTGGGGGGGAAGCCATTGTAATCCATAAATCGTACTTTGGAAATTTATATTCATTAAATAAAAGATAAAAAAAGATTATCTATTTATTTATTTGAAAGATAGAGCACCAGAAAGAGGGAAAAGAGAGAGAGAGAGAGAGAGAGAGAAATGGAGGGAGAGAGGAAAGAAAGGAAGGAAAGAAGGGGAAGAAAGAAAGGAGGGAGGGAGAAAGGGAGCGAGGGAGGGAGGGAGAGAGGGAGGAAAAAAATGAGAGATGACAGAGATAGATCTAATAAATCAATGACTAGATAGAGATCTTCCATCCCCATCTGATGGTTCACTCCCCAAATGACAGCAACAGCCATGTCTAGGTCAGGCTGAAGCCAGAGCCAGGAACTCCATTCTGGTTTCCTATATGGGTGGCAGGGCCCTAGGCACTTGGACCATCGTCCATTGCCTTCCCGGGTGCATTAACAGGAAGCTGGATGGGAATTGGAGCAACTGGGACTTGAACTGCCACTCCATTATGAGATGGTCAGCGTCACGAGTCCCAGCTTAACCCTCTGCACCACAACGCCGACTCCCCCACAGCTAAACCTTTAAACTAAAGTGGCCCCACAGTTTAATTTTGGGCTGAACCTTTGACCTGCGCTGTCTTCTCACAGCCACCTGGATACATGTTGATCGTATACATCAAGCTGAACTACAATTTGTGTAACGGTTTGTGAAGTCAGCCCCTCGCTTCTTGAGACTGTGACCAATCCCTTTCCTGCAAACCAGTCACAATTCTTGAGAAACAAGAGATGGAATTGAAAACCCCTTTGCTATTCAGCTATAAAAATTGCCACCATCCTGTGAAATTTGGAGCACGTTTTCAAGGCTGTTTGAATTTCTCTTCTCCAGGATTGCAATGCTAATAAGCCCCAAAATAAATATAATTCTTCTGTGTTTTTGACTAGCTGATTTTATCTTGGTCAACATTATGTTGGATAAATTTTCTTAGTGTGTCCTAATTAGTGTAGGGAGTACCAAGAAGTCTAGATTGAACTGAGTTCCTTCTGTCAGCCAATATATCAATGAGAGCTGTTGAAGTAATTCCCAGAAAAGAAACACTGAAAGAAAAACCAAACCATCTTCCCATGTGCCTTCACACGAAAATCAATACAGAAACTGCCTAAGGCCCTCAGAGGTGCAGCGATTTCTGCCCACCAGCAGTTAAGCACTTCTGCAATGGACACTGCAGTGGACACTGGGTGGCCATCTGCTGAATCTATTCGTTCTGATGCTGCCTCCCTGCAGATAGCATCAATGACCAAAGACTGAGGGCCCAGTTCCTAGGACTGCCCCACTCAATACCCAGTTGCAGGTGTGCGCCTCCTGAACTTCTGAGCGACCAGGTGCAAATCCAGGTTCCAACAACCCTCTGCTCAGAATGGATTTGTTTGCCTGAGCAGCTCACAGCACTCAGGGAAACACATAGTGTGTACCAGTTTACTACAAAGGACTAAGACAAGGTGACACACAGGGTGTGGTGTGGGGCACAGAGCTACCATGTCCTCTCAGACGAGTTACGCTCCAGGAACCTCCACGTGTTCAACTCTCAGGAAGCTCTCTTAACCCTGGCCTTTTGGGTTTGTGTGGAGCCTTCGTTGCACAGGTGTGATTTTCTTTAAAGACTTATTTATTTATTTGAAAGTCAGAGTTACACAGAGAAAGGAGAAGCAGAGAGAGAGAGAAAGAGAGGGAGAGAGAGGGAGAGAGAGAGGTCTTCCATCCAATGGTTCACTCCCCTATTGGTTGCAATGGCCGGAGCTGTGCCAATCTGAAGCCAGGAGCCAGGAGCTTCCTCTGGGTCTCCCACGTGGGTGCAGGGGCTTAAGGACTTGGGCCATCTTCCACTGCTTTCCCAGGCCATAGCAGAGAGCTGGATTGGAAGGGGAGCAGCCGAGACTAGAACGGCACCCATATGGGATGCTGGTGCTTCAGGCCAGGGCATTAACCTGCTGTGCCACAGTGCCGGCCCCATGGTGTGAATGTTTACAGGCCAGGTGAGGAAGCCCAGCACAGTCTGACTGTTCAATTCTTCAGCGTTCCTTCTGTAAGGGCATGCGGCAGGACCCATTCTGAAATGAGGAGGACCCTGTCGTCTCAGCCATCACACAACGTTAAGTCAGAGAAAGGCAGGCAGGAAAGACGAGTTTCTCTGATCTTCCCTGGGGAAGAATAACTCTGGTTACTATGTCCCGCCTTTTCAAAGGGAGTTATGGTCCAGGAAACATGGATGAAACCCAAATACGTACATCCTAATGTCACAGAATCCAACTGTGAATTCTATGCATCCTCTCCAGAACCTCCTTTTTTTCCCCAAGATTCTTACTCACACACATGCTTACACTAGTGTCCTGCAGGGCTTTGTGCAAATACCAAATACCACTGCTAGGGACACTGAAACTTCCAGGACTGCTCAGTGATATGGAGGCCCAGGCTGCGAATTTTCTCATATCCAAGTACACAACACCCAGGAGTCATTTTTGGTGGGCATCCCAACACGTAGATGCCTTCTTTCAGATACCCTTCAGGTATTTTTTTTTTTTTTTGACAGGCAGAGTAGACAGTAAGAGAGAGATACAGAGAGAAAGGTCTTCCTTTGCTGTTGGTTCACCCCCCAAATGGCCGCCATGGCTGGTGCTCTGCAGCCGGCGCACCGCGCTGATCCGATGGCAGGAGCCAGGAGCCAGGTACTTATCCTGGTCTCCCATGGGGTGCAGGGCCCAAGCACTTGGGCCATCCTCCACTGCACTCCCTGGCCACAGCAGAGAGCTGGCCTGGAAGAGGGGCAACCGGGACAGAATCCGGCGCCCCGACCGGGACTAGAACCCGGTGTGCCGGCGCCGCAAGGCAGAGGATTAGCCTAGTGAGCCACAGTGCCGGCCCCCTTCAGGTATTTTTCATCAGGCAATTGGACAGAGCTCAGAGTATTATTCCACATGGAGTTCTTCTTGATTCACCCACCAGTCACTTTAATGACTGGAAAACTCAGGCTTTGGGGTTGATTTCTTGTATGATCAGAGGCGAATTGGAAGATGGTTTCAAATTCTTTAGGAGAGCCAATGAGATTTCTTTGGTACCTTTCACAGGCAGAGAACAAGGAGGGCAGGGCGATTGGACAGAGCTCCGGACATCACACATCCCCATGAACCACAGCACCTCAGCTCTCATCTGTTTTTTGTTTTTGGCTACCTCCCAAGACTGTTTAAAAGAAGAATTTCTAGGAGAGAAAGGAAAGGAGGGATGAGGGAGAGGGGGTAGAGGGAGTGAGGCAGGGAGGAAGGGAGCCAACGCACTATATAATATCTGAAGCCCTCAGGTGTGTAAACGTCTATCATTGAAGATGTGATGAAAGAGTAGCTGTTGAAACTCTTGTTTTATATAAAATATGTCTATTACATGAAGTAGATACTCATTTCCATATTAGTTCATATAAAATTCATGCTTCTAAGACTGCCTGTCCTTTCACAGCTGTGTGCTGGATGCCAGGCACTTTGCTAAGGACTGTGGTCACATCACGTTCCATTTACTCTTCACAGCAACCTTTAAACTTGAGCATCGTTAGCCCTATTTTATGAATGAGCAAACCATGCCTCTCGACAGGCTAAGCCATTTGTCCAAGGTTACAAACCTGGGGCATTAGATCTCCCTTCCAGGCTGCTGTGACAAACTGCTGTAGACTGGGTGGCTCATAAACAATAGTTATTTATTTCTCACAGCCCTGGAGGCTGGGAAGCAAGGTCCAGCCTTGTTCTGGGAAGTGAAAGATCAAGGCACAGGGCCAATGCAGCATCTGCTGAGGGCTTCCTGGTACTTAGATTGCTCCTTCTCACCACATCCTTGTGCGGTGGGAGACACAAGGCAGCCCTCTGGGGCCTTTCTCATGAGGGCACTACTATGTCATCTGAGAGAGTTCTGCCCTCATGATCCAGTCTCTCCCAAAGACCTCACCTGGTGTCACCACTTTGGTCATTAGTTCTCATCAAATGAATGCCAAGGGACACAAACATTCAGGCCATGGCACCATAATTGACTTTGCTGAAGTTCAGAGCCAAGTCTGTCGGACTCCACAGATTAAGCTCTTAAGCATTCATGCCTTTAAAGCATTTCTCAGTGGAATCCATTTGCATGGGCAGATGAATACAACTTACACGGTCACATTACGAAAGCATAGATATTTTATTTCAAGAATTATAATCTAAAAGCAAATGAGAAGATAAAATCCAACTCTGTGATGATAATTCCATCTTGCAGGACCTCCTTCCCATTGCAAGCCATGTCCTTGCATGTGCATTGTGCTTTAGTCTCTCTGGGCTGCTACAACAAGACACTGAAATGGATGGCTTGTAATGGTAGAAATGTGTTTCTCCCAGCTCTGGAGGCTGGGAAGTGCAGGATCAAGATGCCAGTAAATTTGTATCTAGGGAGTGCCTACTTCCTCATAGATGGCTGACTTCTCATTGCAACCTCACGTGGTAGAAGTAGCAAGGTGTCTCTCTGAGGTGTGCTTTGAAGAATACTAATCCCATTTATGATGGGGACTGCTCTGATGACTTCCCAGAGACCCACATCCTAATCTGTCACCTTGGGATTAGGATTTCAGCACATGAATTTTGAGGGAACATGAACATTGAGTCTGTTGCAATTGGTAGATATAGCTGACTTTGCAAAGAAATAAAAATTGGGTCGTCTACCTTGTATAGGATTTTCAATTGATCTTCCCATTTAAGTCACTGTTTCAGGACATAGGAGGGGTTAAAAGAAGTAGTTAACCACAATTCTATAATTGCTTTGTATACATAGTTCAGGGAGCTATAATTGAGTGGAGGATAAAAGCTATAAAGTTCCCTAGTAAAACTCACTCTGTGTGCATAATTTTGGCATGGATTTATATTGTATGTGCAATTACTCATGGATATAGAGTAAATACTTGTAATTTTACCAACAATTGAGCAATTGTAGGTCAGTCTCATGTGCTTCAAAATGATTACTATGACTTCAAGTGACCAATTGGAATGAAAGCTAATTGACTGCTGCTTATTTAATCTTTTTTCTATCTCCCTACTCTCAAACCCCTTCATTCACATAAATATTACTGGCCCCTTTCAAAGTCGAGAATACTCCCAGGCTACTCCCGGGGCGCAGCATCATCTTCCCTTCTATATCCACTGACCTTGTCTGCTCTCCCCCACATCCTACACACTTCCTCAGATATTCTTCCTCCATAAAGATTTAGTTATTTTTAAAATGCATATTCATCTTTTCTTCTGCTGGCCCAGTTGTACAGTGTAACTCATGATAAAATTATAAATATAGGCTTTAAACATATTCTTCTATTTATAACATGATTTGTTTCTTTTTAAAAAAGATTTATTTATTTGGAAGGCAGAATTATAGAGAGGCAGATCCAGAGAGAGAGAGAAAGAGAGAGAGAGAGGTCTTCCATCCACTGGTTCACTCCTCAGATGGCCACAGCAGCTGAAGCTGGGCCTATCCAAAGCCAGGAGCCAGGAACTTCTTCCAGGTCTCCCATGCGACTGCAGGGGCCCAAGCACTTGGGCCATCTTTCACTGCTTTCCCAGGCCATAGCAGAGAGCTGGACCGGAAGTGGAACAGCTAGGACTCAAACTGGTGCCCATATGGGATGCCAGCCCCGCAGGCACAGGATTAACCTACTGCACCACAGTGCCAACATGATTTCTTGTATTTTGTTCACGTTAACCTTTTACATTGTTAACTTCTTGATGTGGTAGAGAATGGGTGACCATATGACCATTCCTAAACACATCTCTCCTTTCTGGGCATATGGCTGGATTTTATTCTTGGTGTTGCCTTCAGCTTAGATGTACAATACAATGGAATTCCCGCTGTTAGAAAGTGATGGTAAATGATGTGCCCTTCCAGACATAGCCCTTTGAAACCTTTCACATACCATCTTCCCTATTCTTCCATTCTGATCTGTTTCTCACAGTTCAGGAGGCTGAGAATTCCAAAATCAAGACATCAATAAATCTGTAGCCATTGGGAGCCCACTTCCTGATTTGCAAATAGTCTTCTCATTGAATCCACATGTGGCAGAGGGCAGAGACACAGAGAGAAAGCTTTCCTGTCTCTTATGATAGACCCCTCTTATGATAGACCCTAAACCACTTATGAGGGCTCCACCGTCATGACCCAATTACCTCGAAAAGTCCCCACCTCCTAATATCACCACAAAGGGGATTAAGATTTCAACAGATGCATCCCATGGAAAATGTATTCATTTCATAAGCCCAACAGTTTTTTTAAAGACTAATTAATTTATTTTAGAGGTATGATTGCAGAGAGAGAGAGACAAAGATCTTCCATTCACTAGGTCACTCCCCAGATGACACTGCGACCGGAGCCAGGCTGAAAGCAGGAGCCTGGAACTCCATCTGGGTCTCTCACATGGGTGGCAAGAGGCCAAGCGCTGGGACCATCTTCCACTGCTTTCCCAGCAGTGGAAGCAGAGCAGCAGGGAATCAAACCAGCACTGTAACAAGTGCTTAACCTGCTGTGCCACAACACCTGCCCCCAAACACAAGTTTTGCCTTGTTCAATCCCCAAATTTTTTTTTTGACAGGCAGAGTGGACAGTGAGAGAGAGAGACAGAGAGAAAGGTCTTCCTTTTGCTGTTGGTTCACCCTCCAATGGCCACCGCGGCCGGCGCACCACGCTGATCCGAAGGCAGGAGCCAGGTGCTTCTCCTGGTCTCCCATGGGGTGCAGGGCCCAAGGACTTGGGCCATCCTCCGCTGCACTCCCTGGCCACAGCAAAGAGCTGGCCTGGAAGAGGGGCAACCGGGACAGAATCCGGCGCCCTGACCGGGACTAGAACCAGGTGTGCTGGCGCCGCAAGGCGGAGGATTAGCCTAGTGAGCCACGGCGTCAGCCAAATCCCCAAATTTAAAGACTAAATTCCAGGGTCTCCTTTAAATATAATATAAATCAGATATGGTTGAGATCCAAGGTGAGCTACATCATGAGGCAAAATTCCTTTCCAATTGTAAAGCTGTGAAACCAAGCACATTATGTTCTTCCATAAATACAACAGAGAAACAAGTGTAGGACAGGCATATACTTTAGTAATTTGAGAAAAACCACAGTTACCAATTCCACAATGAAATCTTCAGGTTAAGTCATTCATTGATATGAGTTTATTACAAAAATTATTGACAATCCAAAAAATCATATAACATGCTATCCTAGAAAAGAGTAAAAAAACGGCCAGCGCCACAGCTCACTAGGCTAATCCTCCGCCTTGCAGCACCAGCACACCGGGTTCTAGTCCCGGTAGGGGTGCCCCATTCTGTCCCGGTTGCCCCTCTTCCAGGCCAGCTCTCTGCTATGGCCAGGGAGTGCAGTGGAGGTTGGCCCAAGTGCTTGGGCCCTGCACCCCATGGGAGACCAGGATAAGTACCTGTCTCCTGCCTTCGGATCAGCGTGGTGTGCCGGCCGCAGCGGCCATTGGAGGGTGAACCCATGGCAAAGAAAGACCTTTCTCTCTGTCTCTCTCTCTCTCCCTGTCCACTCTGCCTGTCAAAAAAAAAAAAAAAAAGAGTAAAAAATGAATTGGAGAGCATTGATTTCTCACTATATTTACCATGATTCTGTCATAAATAAGTTAAAGTAACTGGAAAAGTAATACTTGTATTTTTATCTTATTGATACATCACAAAACCTGTTTTCATCTGATAAGCAGACACAAGGGGGTTCAGTCACTAGGGGTGTCACTATATAATAGATCATCTTTAAGCAGGAGATGCTAAAAGGAAAACTGAATTTGCTTGTGACAAGTAAAGCAGACAGTGGGAAGGTAGAGTTCCCTGAAGATACCGCCTCTCTGAAAAGCAGTGTGCCACGGCTTTTATGAAAAGGGTTAGGGGAATGTCCAGGATGTAGAGAAGGGGGAGTGGGAGGTCTCAGCTCAGGACTGCCCTCTTGCAGCTTTTCTCATGGGTGGTGGGCTGGCCCCCTTGGAGTGCAATGTTGTAAGACAAAGTTTCCTAGAACATCCTTTGAAAAACAAGTTCCAGAGGCCAGCATTGTGACACACCTGGTTAAGAAGCCTGTGATGCTGGCAACCCTTAAGAGCATCGGTTCCAGTCCCAGCTGCTCTGCTACCAATCCAGCTTCCTGTTAATGCACCTGGGAAAGCGGCCACCCGAAGATGGCCCAAGTGCCTGTGCTCCTACACCCACATGGGAAACCCAGATGGAGTCTGAGGCTTCTGGTGTCAGCCCAGTCCAGCCCTGGCTCTTGCTGCCATTTGGAGAGTGAACCAGAAAATGGAAGATTCTCTCTCTCTCTCGCTCTCTTTCTCTCTCTATATAACTCTGCCTTTCAAATAAATAAAATAAATCTTTAAAAAAAAACAGGCTCCAGACAGTCAACTATTTCACACTCTCTACCCTTCTTCTTGTGCTTTCCAGCCCAACACTCTCGGTTACTAACAGTGTCCACAAGGAACCCACACAGCTCTCTTGAAAGGGTGTAACACATTTTCTTCTCCATAGGAAAGTCTGTTCGCCATATGATTTTAAATTTTGCAAAAGCTCTGGTGCAATGAGTAGTCAAAACAATCATTTTTGATGATCTGGAATAATCATTTCAAAATCAGATACCAAAGTGGAAGGAATCTAAGTGTTTTCGTTTGAGTCTTTGCATTTCCTTCTCTCCATTGTAAACTCATCCACCAGAACACATGAATACCTACTTCACTCCTCAGAGCTCTTTTGGGGTCAGGGGAAAATGTGAAAATCACAACCTCACTTTCAAGGGAGAACGCTTGTTTAAATCTTTGTCCTTTCCCTCACTCCAACTCTTATTTCTAAGACTAGAAATAATCATAGGAGAAGACTCCCAAATTTTCTGCTGTGCAATTGTACATCCTGTTGACTTGTCTTGCTCATAGTAAGTATTCTTTATCATGCAGTTACAAATCTCATAACTTGTTCTTGAAGAGTTCATGAAACTGAAAAATCTTAGTTGGTAGCAGTAAGCAAAGATTTACCAAAATGCAGATGTCTGCACAATAGTAATGCCACAAAGTCTACCAAATTTTTCAGAAACTCATTCTTGGTAATGGAAGGGAGATCTGCAGCTCGTGAGGACTCTCTATTGAAGTTTCATAGAGGATGCAGTCAGTCTTTCTTGTTTTTTTCTGTAAATTATTTTATGATTTCAAAAGTAATCTTATGCCTACTGGTGGAAGGTTTTCAGGAAATGAAATAACCTCTCTCATCTATAAATCTAATACATGGGCAAACAACAACAACAAAATTGTGCAACTTTTCTAGGATAGTGAATTGTTCAAAAGTGGCTCTACCAAGTAATAATACCTATATCCAATCAGGTTAGTTTCAGTACTATTTCAGATGTGTGAACTATTTTGCCAAGGCTACTATGCATGAAAAAAATCGTATCAAGGATTGGTGGATATTAAGATGGTCTAGACAATGCCATCAGTGCAAAGGAAACTCGTTCCAGCTGTCTGTGTCTACTAGTGTTATTACTCAGTGTTACTAAATGTGTCTCTCACTCCTTCCTTGTGAGTTTGTGACAGGAAGGAGTCTCTACATTTCTTCTGGTTGGTGTCTATTTGAGGAGCACCCAAAATGCAAAAGAAAGAGAGCCCCATAGAGGAAAAAAGTCTATACTCCCAGAAACAGACATTTGTGGATTGCCTCCACAGGTTGATTTCCCTCTCCTCCGGCATTCCCTCACTTGAATACTCTCCCCTCCTGCCCGTGATTCCCAGTGGCCTCAATCAGGCTCTGCTCCTCATTCTGTGATGGGAGCCTTGGTCCCTGCTCGATACGTTATTTCCTTTGTTGATTCAGCAATTGGGTATCTGAACTATGCAGTCCTGCCTGTCACAGCAAGCTAAGAGTGTTTTTTTAAATTATTGTTTATTTAATGTTTTTTTCCATCTAACTGAAAGGCAGAGTGACAGAGAGAGAAACAGAGACAGAGGTTCCCCATCTGCTGGCTCACTCTGCAAATGCCTGCAATAGCCAGGTGGGCCAGGCTGAAGTTAGGAGCCCAGAGCTCCATCTAGGTCTCCTCCCTGTCTGGCAGGGGCCTTAAGCATCAGGACCATCATCTGCCTGTCTCACAGGAGCATTAGCAGGAAGAAGAATCAGAAGCAGAGCAACTGGAACTCAAACTGCCATTCCCAGATGGAAATTGGGGGTTCTAAGAAGCAGCTTAACCTCCTGCACTGAAACACCCATCCAAGCAGAGAGTTTTGAAAGGAAATAGGATTGGGCTACCTGTGAATAGAGCTGAAAAGGAGAAAACAGATCTCACATCCTGGAAAACAGAAGCAGGATCCTAGTGAAATGATTTTGATTCAAACCTCCAGTGACTCCTGCAATCAGGGTCCCCCTGGAATTTTGAGTTATGCTACTCAAGGTAAAGACGGGTTTTCAAAAAAAGACAGGTTTTCTAGTCTATCATATGCTACCTAAGAGATCCTAACTTCCTACCATGGCTTTGCTTATTTTCTTAAATTTTAAAATGAAATCACAGGAAAAATTAAGATGATCCTTATGCAATATAAATACTCAGAACAACAACCATAATACACCTAGAGGGTTTTCCATCACAGCTAAAATCATTTCTGCCATGATTTATTCTGCCAATATTGTGGTCAGTGGTTTCCCACAGGCAAAAGCCCTTTCTTCTGGAGCATTCTGGGTAGGGGACAAGCAGTTTCAAGACACTGCTCATTCAGGCTGGTAATTAATGTGCTTTGAGACGTGATGTTACTGACCTCAAATGTGCTGAGAAACAAGGGGCATGGTGACTGTACTTTCCAACCACTGTTCCTAACTTGGCTGTGAGAATTAAATCAAAAATGCAGCATAAACACCAGAGGTCACTCACCTTGTTCCATAAAAATGTTGTGATTAAAGAAATCCAACCTGATAAACCACTCATAAAAAATGTGAAAGTTGTAGTTTTTAAATTTTTGATTAAAAGTTATCTTTCTCTTTGAAAATGAAAATTGGTTTTGTCTTCCTCTACTTGTCAAAGCCATTTAAGCAGATCAGGTTAGAGGTGCTAATTACCAGTTGTTGATAGCCTGTGCTGATACAGACACACAGTCTGACAGGTATACTGTTTGTTTGTTTTAATTTGAAGATAATTTACTACCCATAAAAGGTAGGAGAATAATGGTCCTAGAAATTGAAATGAGTTCCCTATTCACCAACTAGAGAGACTCTAATTTAGGCAAGTTCCCATACCAATTTGTCTCGCAGGTGAGAATGTATTTCTTACTCCACAATAATTCAGTCCTTGGTTTTTCTCTTGAGATTGCCCACAAGGGTGCTAATTGCATTTGTGACTTTTGCTACACTCACATTAGGAATTATTCTGAGTTCTCAACATCATTTTACATAATCTAATAGCTGACAGATACGTGATGACTTTCTGTCACTGTCCGATACTACCATTTTTGAACCAGGAGATTCTCTAACATATTAGCAATTCTACCACCACCACTGCAGGCCCTTTTCCTCTGTCTTTCACAAAACCACAATTGTTTTACATTTACCTGTAGAGAAGTATTTGACCTGTTCATGTATTCGGTCTTTCAGTGTAAAAATATTTATGTAGATAGTATCAAGCAATGTTTGAAAGCCTCCAAATTGAGTTGACACTCTCAATGTAGAGAGACTCCACATATCAGGGCTTACAATAATTTTATGTAGCCAAAAGTTTTTCACAGCTTCATACATATGACCCCCACATGTAACCATGGTTGTGATGCAGTAAGTGATTAAACTTTGAAAAGAAAATTGTAAAAGATAAGAAGGCAGATAGTTCAATCAGAAAAAAAAATGTACAAAGAACAAGAACAGGCAATTCACAAAACAAAATTACAAGAAGTTTCAACAATATGCCAGCAGGTAGTTAATGTCACTAATATTATAATGAATGCCAGATAAGTGACAAACCAGTCTTTTCCAATAAGATCAATAAAGTTTGAAGAATAACAATGATACTAATATTAACAATTAATACTAACATTAATGTGAGTAGAAATGTAAAATGTCACCATAATTCTGTAAGAGAATTGGCAATATTTATAAAAATCATTATTTTAAAAGAATTTTTCATTTTCAGGAATTTATCCAAAGAAAACAATTGAAAAATGGTGTAAAAATATTCAAATATAAATGTCCTCCACCCCATTAAGTCACAAATAGGAAGCTACATTGTTCTCGTTTATTTGTTGTTGTTGTGTTTTTCACCTTTGTGTCCTCAATACCAAGGATAGTATCTGGCTTATTACAGGGATTTAATGTATATTTAATTGATTATTTACATTGCCAAAATAAATACACTCAATCTAAATGTCTAGTACTGGGTTGTGCATTCTGGGTTAAACTACTGCTCAAGTTGCCAGCATCTCATATCAAAGTGTCATTTGAGCCCTGTCTGCTCTGCTTCTGATCCAGCTTCCTACTAATGCACCAGGGAAGGCAGTGGATGATGGTCCACGTACTTGGGTCTCTGTCACCCATGTGGGAGATCTGTATGGAATTCCTGGCTTCTGGCTGCAATTTGACCCAGACCTGGAGGTTGCAGCTGGTTGAGGAGTGAACTAGCAGATAGAAGATTGATCTCTTTCTCTCCCTCTCCCTGGCTCCCCCTCTCTCTGTCACTCTGCCTTTCAAATTAGTTAATTAATTAATTTAAAATAAATAAATCAGTATATAACATTAAGGCAGTGAGCAAAATAAATTATAGTATAGCTTTACAGTAGAATATTATGTATTTTAGAAAATGTCAATCAATATTTATTGACATGGGATGACATTTATAGTAAGTATTGAGCTACAAAATAGTACACTTCTAATTTTGTAAATGTAAATTGTGAAATGTTTCCAGAATATAATATACATTATAGTATTGAGAGTAAGATGTGTAAATTATATGAGTCAAAACTTTTTAAATTACTTGTTTACTTTTTAAAACATTAAAAAAATTGATTAACAATAATTGTGCATGTTTATGGGATACCATGTGACATTTCAATACATGTACACAATGTGTGCTGGTAAAACCAGGTAATCAACATTTCTATCTCTTTGTCACTATTTTATGATTAGAGCTTTGGTTCTCTCTTATATTTGCTCAGAAAATATGTAATAGGCTATTGTGAACTACTTCCACCCCACTATGCTGGGCAACACTAGGAATTTATTCTCTCTCTCTAACTCACACTTGGTACTCATTAGCTAACCTTCATCATGCCTACTACTCCCAGCCTCTAATAATTATGATTTCATGTTCAGATTGAGTTTTTTTGAGCTTCCATATATGAGGGAAAACATACAGTATTTGTCTGTCTGTGTCTGGCTTTCTTAATTTAACATAATACACTCCAGTTCCATTCATTTCACTGCAATTGACAGGATTTCATTATTTTTTGTGGCTGAATAACATCCTGCTGTATGTGTATAGTGTGTAAATGTTTTCTTTATACATTCATTCATTGGTGGACATTGGCTAAAAGTGTTGCAATAAGCAAGGTGCCATAAACAAGGTGGTATAATATGTTTTGATATGATGATTTCCTATCTTTTTAATGGTTTTAAAAGATTTATGTATCCATTTGAAAAAGTCAGAATTTCAAAGATTGAGAGAGAAAGAGAGAGAGAGAAAGAGAGAGAAAGAGAGATATCTCCATCTGCTGGTTCATTCCCCCCAAGAGGGCCGCAACAGCCAGAGCCCAGCCAAGATGAAGCCAGGAGCTTCATTCAGGTCTCCCACATGAGTGCAGGGGCCCAAGCACTTGGGCTATCTTCCACTGCTTTTCTCAGGCCATTAGTAGGGAGGTGAATCAGAAGTGGAGCACTCGAACCAGCTCCCACGTGGAATGCCAGTACTGCAGGAAGTGATTTTACTTACTACACCTAAATGCTGCCCCCAATTTTATGTTTTTTAAATATATACTTAGCAGTGGGATTGTTGGGTCACAAAACATCAACTTTTTTTTTTTTGAAAAATTAAATTGTTATTTATTTGTGAGAAAGAGACAGAGAGACAAAGAGAGACAGAGACACTTCCATCGGCTGGATCAGGCTGAAGCCAGGAGACAGGAATTTCATCCAGATCTGTCACGTGGGGGGCAAGTAATCAGAACATTATTGCCGCTTCTGAGAGTGCACAGGAATAGGAAATGGGATGGGAAGCCACCCCAAGCAGCTGTTCAACCTGCTGTGTCACAACACTTGCCCTGTAATTCTTTTTTTTTTTTAAATGCATCTGTGTTTTAAAACTTTCTGCAAAGAGCCAGGTGGCCGCATGGCCGAGCTACGTGAGCCAGGCTCCACCCCCATCCTAATGGGATTCTCTGCTCCTGCTTCCCTGCCCGCCCTCAGGCGAAGTTTTAAAAGGGCCTGTTCCTGAACACATGCTCTCTGGGCTCTCGGTTCTTCTCTCTTAGCTCCCCTCTCCTGCTCTCTGCTCTCTTCTCTCCTTGCCAGCTCCTCTCCTCTCTGTTTCTCTATTACATTCTCTTTCTCTCTCTTTTTCCTTCGCCGCCCCTTCACTCCAGTCTGTAGGGTGTTCCCCAATAAACCCTTTCCCTTAAAAAAAAAAACTATCTACAAAGGCTGTACATTAATGATATAATTAGAAACAAAAAGCTGATTCATAATAAAATCACAAAATAAGGAAAGTTTTTCTTTTTTTTTCTTTTTTTTTAACTTTTATTTAATGAATATAAATTTCCAAAGTACAGCTTATGGATTACAATGACTTCCCCCCCATAACGTCCCTCCCACCCGCAACCCTCCCCTTTCCCACTCCCTCTCCCCTTCCATTCACATCAAGATTCATTTTCGATTCTCTTTATATACAGAAGATCAGTTTAGCATACATTAAGTAAAGATTTCAACAGTTTGCTCCCACACAGAAATATAAAGTGAAAAATACTGTTTGAATACTAGTTATAGCATTAAATCTCAATGTGCAGCACACTAAGGACAAAGATCCTACATGAGGAGTAAGTGCACAGTGACTCCTGTTGTTGACTTAACAATTTGACACTCTTGTTTATGGCCTCAGTAATCACCCTAGGCTCTTGTCATGAGCTGCCAAGGCTATGGAAGCCCCCTGAGTTCACCGACTCTGATCATATTTAGACAAGGCCATGGTCAAAGTGGAAGTACTCTCCTCCCTTCAGAGAAAGGTACCTCCTTCTTTGATGACCTGTTTGGAAAGTTTTTCTAAGAATAGCACAAAGATAACAACAACAAGGGACAGGTTAAAGTTACATAAAAGTTAATTTTTTTTATTTTATCTAACATCTTAGTTTGAGGTTGTGTTGAAAAAGGAGAATCTGTCTTTTAAACATGAATATTCAATTATTTACAGATTAAAAGCTGTAGTATGTGAGATGTTCCTCAAAGTAAGAAGCAGAGAACAGAAAAATAGGAGAATGAGGGAAGGAGATAAGACCTGACTACATGATCATATAGATTAAATGTTAAAGTGATCATATAGGGGCCTGTGCCGTGGCGCACTGGGTTAATCTTCTGCCTGCAGTGCCGGATCCCATATGGGTGCCGGGTTCTAGTCCTGGTTGCTCCTCTTCCAGTCCAGCTCTCTGCTATGGCCTGGGATAGCAGTAGAAGATGGCCCAAGTGCTTGGGCCCCTGCATCCACGTGGGAGACAGGAAGAAGCTCCTGGCTCTTGGCTTCAGATCGGTGCAGCTCCGGCCATTGTGGCCATTTGGGGAGTGAACCAACGGAAGGAAGACCTTTCTTTCTGTCTGTCTCACTGTCTGTAACTCTGTCAAATAAATAAATAAAATCTTAAAAAAGATAAAGTGATCATATAAGTAGGACTAAGAGTTTGGTAATAATAATAGATAGAATTAAAAAAGAATGAATGCTCCAACATAGGAAGCAGTCCAGACAGCAGCTCATAGGATGACAATCTCTTTAAGTAACAATCTGACCTCAGAATCAGCCCTTAAGTCATTCTTAAGTCAAGCTGAAAAGCCCATGAGAGCGTTTCAGGCATGGAAAACCAAGACACTATGACAAAAGATGTCCTACATGAAGGATCTCTATGGCTGAGACCCCAGTGGAAACAAATGGTCATGAAAGAAGGATGTACTTCTCTCTGAAGGGAGGAGAGAACTGGCACTTTGCTTATGACCTTGTCTAAATACTGATGAAGTTTGTGAATTCAAAAGTCTTCCATGGCCTAGGCAGCTCATGTCAAGAATCTCAGGTGATCACTGATGTCATACATTAAGAGTGTTAATTGTTAAATTAACAAGAGTCACTGTGCACTAACTTCTCATGCAGGACCTCTGTCCTCAGAGTTTTATTATGAGAGTTAATAGCAAAATTTGTTTTCAAAGAATTACTTCATTTTAGTGTATTAAGTGGAGGATATTCTTATGCCTCATAAGTTATAGTTCTACATCTAAGTGTTCACAAAAGATGCATCATTCTTGAGTTCCTCTTCAAAGATAATTAAGTTTCTCAAAAAAAACAAAAAGAATTCTAAAAAAGAAAAAGAAGCGGCCGGCGCTGCGGCTCACTAGGCTAATCCTCTGCCTTGCGGCGCCGGCACACCGGGTTCTAGTCCCGGTCGGGGCGCCGGATTCTGTCCTGGTTGCCCCTCTTCCAGGCCAGCTCTCTGCTGTGGCCAGGGAGTGCAGTGGAGGATGGCCCAAGTACTTGGGCCCTGCACCCCTTGGGAGACCAGGATAAGTAGCTGGCTCCTGCCATCGGATCAGCGCGGTGTGCGGCAGCAGCGTGCTGGCCACAGCAGCCATTGGAGGGTGAACCAATGGCAAAAGGAAGACCTTTCTCTCTGTCTCTCTCTCTCACTGTCCACTCTGCCTGTCAAAAAATTAAAAAGTAAAAAAAAAAAAAAAAAAAAAAAAGAAAGAAAAAAGAAAAAGAAGCAAAATTAACTTCAAGATGCAATGACTTTGAACAGCACTGTCTGGACTATTGAGGAATGGTTTTTTTCTTTTCTTTTCTTTTTTTCTTTTCCTTTTTCTTTCTCATACAAAGTGTTAAACTCTTTACCTAAAATAGAGTTAATCTTCTGTGCATAAAGTTAATTGAAAATAGGTCTTAGTAAAAAATAAGACTGGGAATAGGAGAGAGAGGAGGAAGAGCAGTGGGAAGGTGGCTTTGGTGGGAAGGATTACTATGTTTCTAAAGTTGTATGTATGAAATTCATGCAAATAAATAAATAAAAGACCTGACTACACACTCACTGATGATTGTTGGAGCTGGTTGATAAATAATTGGATTTATATGTGTTGTCTCTGCTTTTGTATATATTTTAAAAATTACATAATATAAAAATTTATACCATAGACAAAAGTGATAGAGAAACCATGAACTGGGAAAAAATATTTGCAAAATTAGTAACAAGAAAATTTTAAGTTAAATTGGCAAGAACATAAACTGACAATTCACCAAAAGAAAGGGAGAAATGACAGCAAGCACACAAAAGTCATGATATGCTTTCTAGCAATATTTATACACAAATCATTTTTTTTCTTTTTTATTTAGTAAATATAAATTTTCAAAGTACAGTTAATGGTTTACAATGGCTTCCCCCCCCATAATTTCCCTCCCACTCACACCCCTCCCATCTCCCGCTTCTTCTCCCATTCCATTCACATCAAGATTCATTTTCAATTATCTTTATATACAGAAGATCAATTCAGTATATATTAAGGAAAGATTTCATCAGTTTGCACCCACACAAAGTGAAAAATACTGTTTCAGTACTAGTTATAGCATTACTTCACATTGGACAACACACTAAGGACAGATCCCACATGAGAAGTAAGTACACAGTGACTCCTGTTGTTGACTTAACAATTTGACACTCTTGTTTATGACGTCAGAAATCTCCCTAGGCTCTAGTCATGAGTTGCCAAGGCTATGGAAGCCTTTTGAGTTCGCCAACTTCGATCTTATTCCGACAGGGTCATAGTCAAAGTGGAAGTTCTCTCCTCCCTTCAGAGAAAGGTACCTCCTTCTTTGATGGCCCCATTCTTTCCACTGAGATCTCACTCGCAGAGATCTTCCATTTAGGTCTTCTTTTTTTTTTTTTCCGGGGTGTCTTGGCTTTCCATGCCTAAAATACTCTCATGGGCTCTTCAGCCATATCCGAATGCCTTAAGGGCTGATTCTGAGGCCAGAATGCTATTTAGGACATCTGCCATTCTATGAGTCTACTGTATACACAAATTATATACAAGTATATCTAAAAATCAAAAAACTTTACTTAAAATGGGAAAAAATTTTCAAATATCAATAATGCTTTAAAATTACAAAAATTTATTACTGATTTTTGTAAAGTAGCATCTAAAATAGCTTACAGGAGTATAAATTGCCAGAATTTCTGATAATACATATTCGGAATCTTAAAATTTTACTGATCCTTAGACTCAGTAATTTTACTTCTAAGAATAAGAAACTAAGATTTATGTGAACTAAGAACAAGCTACATTTGAACTAAGAAAACAATTGTGGGCGTGCTCAAATATGTATCCAGAGAAATGTATAAAAATGAGGTGATCCCTGTCCTCAGTAGCTGGTTCTCCCATCCCCCCAGCTTTTCCCCATCACATAATCCTGACGTTTCTGCTTCCTGCACTGGAGCATAAGCTCCATGAAGCCATTATTTTATTCCCAGTGCCTAACTACCACCTGACACCTGGTGGGAACTCAGTAAATATTGTTGAAGACATAAATGTAAATGAATGAAAAGATAAGAATCCCATTGATACACCAACTCTGGTGACTCAGTGCCCTTCTTTAGATGATTTACATCAAGGAAAACCTTACAAAGGAAGCATAGAGACTGGGATGAGGCCTGAAGAATAAGAATCAAGGAATGCAACAAACGAGTTAAGAGGACTGAAGATCTTTACAATAATCCTGTGAGGGACTTTTACAGCCTGTGAGGGTGTCCCTGAAAAGCTCAATGGGGAACAAGCAGTTTCAGATTCATATGCGATGTGATAGCTAGTCTATACATACGTATAGCACACATACACTTACAAGACTACCTCCACAAGCTCATGAAAAATGGAATTAAAAATAAATTTTAGTGTACAAAAGTTGTTAAATACAGGCGCAACTTTTTCATAGTTCACATTTTCCATGAACTTTCTGAACACTGCTTGTAGAAGGATTTGTATCAAAATTTTAAGAGTTGCTATTTTGAATGCTGAAAATGTGAGTTATTCTATGTACAACCAATTGTTGAGTCTTTCTGTAATAAGTACGTATTAATTTTTAACAAGAAAACAAACTAGTTTTAAAAAGTTATACTTATGAAATTATCAGTGTCAAACTTAGATGATCTGGAGTTGAAGGTGCCCCAGTTATTAAAGTCATAGGAAACCTGGCCCATCTTTCCTAAATATGGAATACACTGGTATATTTTGTTTTGGGAGAAGAAAATAATTAAAATATTAATTCTATGCTAAAGTAATAATAAACATTTTTTTAAAATTTAAAGCAGACTTTGCATACATGCTCAAGAGGGGAAATACTTTTTTAAATGCATTTTTCTTATTTTTCTTTGGGCTATACACTTAGAAACTCAGAGGAATTTTTTCATATTCTTTACTTGAGAGGACAGTAGCTTGAAAAAAAATGACAGAGATCCAGATAACCCACTGTGTAAATTGCTAAGGAGCTTACACAGATTGTCAGACATGATGTATGTGGATACTCTCTACTGAAATACTGGACAGGACTCTTAATACACATGCTGTATTGCCAAAGCACATTGCTAAGTACTATACATCAATAAACAATGTACACAGGGCATCAAACATCATGAAAATTATGTTCCTAATTATCACTGGAGAATGAAAAATCCACTAGTCAATAATTATATTAATATTCATTCATCAAATATTTGCAGAGTGTAGACTATGTCAGACAAGGTTCTAGGTAGTGAGGCTGTAGCAGTGAACAAATATCTTACATTTACCAAAACTTAGACAAGTTCAAAGTAAAGGAGAAAATAAAGATCACTAATACCTGCATTTTTGAACATGAACTCTTCATAAAGGTGTAGTTTGCACAAAGTGATTTCCATGTTTCTTTATACACAGTCCTGTGCCATGTAACCATGTTTTGGTCAGTAAGGGAGCTTGTAATCTACAGTGATCCTACAAGATTCTAATGGAGCTGCAAGATTCTCCCCACTCATTCCAACATCACAGCACATACACAGTTATTTATGGCACATAATACTTGATATTGATAACACACAACTGAATTACTGGCTTATGCATTTACTATTCTTTCTATCCTTACTTTAGAGTGCATCCTTCCATTGATATATAAAAATCTTACTGGAAAACAGTATGCTAGGTTATGACAGCAGCAGCCTCACTCCTCTCCCAGTTACCATGTCTCAAGAATGCCTCAAGAGGTCATGTTGAGTGACTGAGCTATGCCATCTAGCCTTGTGTAAGTGTATCCTATGGTTCTTGCACACAGTTGAAATCACCTCAGGATACATTGCTCAGAACGTACCCTTGTTGCTAAGCCATCCATGACTTGTACATTAAAACTTAGCCAATTATTAGTGAAAGTATTTTCCATCTCACTAATTTCCAAAATAGCAGTTTTGACCAGTCATAGAAGGTAAGAGGATAATCATACTCTTTTCCAAAAGAGACAGAGGAAGAACGATCAAATTGAAATGTGAAAAGAAAACAAAAATCAACTACTGCATGTTTTCCGCCTTGTAATTCCCTGGGAAGCCTTGTCCTCCTGAGAGCTGCCAGAGAAGACAACCTGCCCAGTGAGGCGACTTGTAGAATGTGGCAAATGCTAGATGGTGATTGACTGGAGGAACCAGGATGCATAATTTATCCAAGTGGCATGCAGCTTGAGCAATCTCTAATGTAATTTTGGGCTTAATTATTTGGAAAAAATGTAAATGACACATGAATGAAATCCGTAAGTGATACAAACCTGGGAGTTGTAAATGCCAATGAGGAGAGGCAATAGTGCGGAGGTGTGGGGAAGCAGCAGGCAACAGCCCAAAGAAGCTCAGCTTGGAAAACAGGCAGCAGAGAAGGACTAATGTTGCCTACTGGGCCTGTCCTCTGGAAAACTGGGTCTCAGGCTTGCGAGTGGAGTGCTCACTGGTGTACACACGCTACTGTCCCATGTGCACTTTCACAGTGAAGACCAGCAATCTGACATGGTCACTATTTAAACATGAATAGAAGGCCAGTGCTGTGGCTCATTTGGTTAATCCTCTGCCTGGGGCACCGGCATCCCATATGGACTCCGGATTCTAATCCCAGTTGCTCCTCTTCCAGTCCAGCTCTCTGCTGTGGCCCTGGAAGGCAGTAGAGGATGGCCTAAGTACTTGGGCCCCTGCACCTTCGTGGGAGACCAGGAAGAAGCAACTGGCTCCTGGTTTCGGATCGGTGCAGCGCTGACTGTAGTGGCCATTTGGGCAGCGAACCAATGGAAGTAAGACCTTTCTCTGTGTCTCTCTCTTTCACTGTCTATAATTCTACCTGTTAAATTAATTTTAAAAAAATGAATGGATGTCAATAGGACTATAGATATGTTTGTCCAAGTGAATCCAGGAATAAGGACAATAGTGAATGGGGAACCAATTAAAAGGAAGCTGGAGAGAAATACAATCAGTTTCTTTTTTAAAAAAACTTTTATTTAGTAAATATAATTTTCCAGAGTACAGTTTATGGATTACAATGGCTCCCCCTCATAACTTCCCTCCCACCTGTGCCCCTCCCATCTCCCGCTCCCTCTCCCATTCCATTAACATCAAGATTCATTTTCAATTATCTTTATATACAGAAGATCGATTTAGTATATATTAAGTAAAAATTTCATCAGTTTGCACCCACACAGAAATGCAAAGTGAAAAATACTGTTTGAATACTAGTTATAGCATTAATTCACATTGGCAACATATTAAGGACAGAGATCCTACATGAGGAGTAAGTACACAGTGACTCCTGTTGTTGACTTAACAATTTGATACTCTTGTTTACGGAGTCAGAAATCTCCCTAGGCTCTAGTCATGAGTTTCCAAGGCTATGGAAGCCTCTTGAGTTCACTGACTGACTTCGATCTTATTTAGACAAGGTCATAGTCAAAGTGGAAGTTCTCTCCTCCCTTCAGAGAAAGGTACCTTCTCCTTTGATGGCCCGTTCTTTCTACTGGGCTCTCGCAGAGATCTTTCATTTAGGTTTTGTTTTTTTGTTTTTGTTTTTGTTTTGTTTTGTTTTTTTTTTGTTTGTTTTTTGCCAGAGTATCTTGGCTTTCCATTCCTAAAATACTCTCCTGGGCTCTTCAGCCAGATCCGAATGCCTTAAGGGCTGATTCTGAGGCCAGAGTGCTGTTTAGGACATCTGCCATTCTATGAGTCTGCTGTGTATCCCACTTCCCATGCTGGATCATTCTCTCCCTTTTTTATTCCATCAGTTAGTATTTGCAGACACTAGTCTTGTTTGTATGATCCCTTTGACTCTTAGACCTATCAGTGTGATCAATTGTGAACTGAAATTGATCACTTGGACTAGTGAGATGACATTGGTACATGCAACCTTGATGGGATTGTATTGGAATCCCCTGGCACATTTCTAACTCCACCATTTGGGGCAAGTCCGATTGAGCATGTCCCAAATTGTACATCTCCTCCCTCTCTTATTCCCACTCTTTAAGAGGGATCACTTTTCAGTTAAATTTCAACACCTAAGAATAAATGTTGTGTTAATTACAGAGTTCAACCAATAGTATTAACTAGAACAAAAAAATACTAAAAGGGACAAAGTATTAAATTGTACATCAACAGTCAGGACAAGGGCTGATCAAGTCATGTTTCTCATAGTATCCCTTTAACTTCAACAGGTTTCCTTTTTTATGGTTGGTTAGTTGTCACCAATCAGGGAGAACAGTCCTTTGGGACTGGCTTAATTCACTCCCTACCATACAACCCAGCCATCCCACTCCTTGGAATTTACCCAAAGGAAATTAAATTGGCAAACAAAAAAGCTGTCTGCACCTTAATGTTTATTTTGGCTCAATTCACAATAGCTAAGACCTGGAATCAACCTAAATGCCCATCAACAGTAGACTGGATAAAGAAATTATGGGACATGTACTCTATAGAATACTATATAGCAGTCAAAAACAACGAAACCCGGTCATTTGCGACAAAATGGAGGAATCTGGAAATACAATCAGTTTCAATGGGATCAATGTGTAAACTTTTCAGCATGAGAGCATTGGGAAGAGCTGACCTCTCATGATGGTTGAAACCTGCTACTAAGGGCAGGATCCCTGTCCCCTGCCTACAGAAAGCCTGGTGTACTACCAGCTCTCCCAAGTCCTTCCATGTCTGGCAGTCTAATTCTCCCACAAAACACTTTTTCTCAAGTCATGGCATCAAATTTTGTAAGGGCACCAACTTTGTGGTGCAGTGGATTAAATCACAGCCTGCAATGCTTGCATCCACGTAAGTACCTGTTCAAGTCCCGGCTGCTCCACTTCTGATCCAGCCCTTTGCTGATGTGCCTGGGAAAGTCGCAGAAGATGGCCCAAGTGCTTGGGCCCCTGCACCCATATGGGAAACAGATGGAGTTCTGGGCTCCTGGCTTCAGCCTGGCCCAGCCCTGGCTGTTGCATACAATTGAGGAGTGAGCAAGTGGATGGAAGATCTCTTTCTCTTTATGTCTCCCCCTCTTTCTTTGTCACTCTTCTTCAAGTAAAATTTTTTAAAATGAATCTTTAAAATATTCTTAAGCATGTAAACTTAATTCTTTCTCTCCATGCTATGTCACTCACTCTGTGTGGGGCAGGCTTCACTCCCAAGGCCACTTATTGCCTACCAGGCAGTGTCAGAACACCTGCGAGCTATGGATGTTGCTTTGTCAATTATGGCATATATATATAATATATATAAATTTTATATATAAATATATTAGATATTAGATATATAGTGTATATATGGTTTACAAATATGCACACTAATTTTAAAGAGATATTAAATAAAAGGAGAATATTAAAAATACAGCAATTGGGCTAGTGGGATGTAGGTTAAGTCATCTCTTATATGCCACCATTCCATATCAGAGTGCTGCTTCAAGTCTTGGCTGCTCTGCTTCCAATCTAGCTTCCAGTTAATGCTCCTGGGAAGGCAGTGGATGATGGGCCAAGTGCTTGGGCTTCTGCAACTCTTGTGGGAGACTCAGATGGCCCAGACTGGCTGTTGCAGCCTTTGGGGATTGAATCAGTGGCTGAAAGACCTCTCTCTCTCTCTCTCTCTCTCTCTCTCTTTCTCTTTCTCTCTGGCTCTGCCTTACAAATAAATAAATGAATATTTTAAAAATATACAAGAACCTAGTTACAATTATTGTTCTTTCTATATCCTTCGATTCTTCAGTATTTTTTAAAATTTTTGTTTATTTTCAATTTTTATTATTTGAAAGACAGAGACAGGGAGAGAGAGCTACAGGGACAGACAGGCGGAAATCTTCCATTCGCTAGTTTACTCCTCAAATGCCCACAACAGCTAGGGCTGGGCCAGGCTAAAGCAGGTACTTAGTCTGAGCCTCCCTATGCTTGGCAAGGACCCAAGCGCTTGAACCATCACCTGCTGCTTCCCAGGGTGAGCATTAGGAGGAAACTGGGTTAGGAAACAAAGGCCAGACTCCAACCCAGGGACTCCCGTATGGAATGCAGCAATTCTACACAGTCCTAATTGTGGCACCAAATACCAGCCCCATTCAGTATTTAATTTAACACCTGCGATTCTATCTTCATAACAAGCTACTGAAACTTGTCCTGTTACTAGAACGTCCCAAGGTAGGCATTCTCCTCACTTTGGGATCTCCAGAGCCAAATCTGTCAGCTATACAACAGCCATAGTCTAGAAGACTTGGGCCACCTGTGTGGTGGATCTGAACACTCTTACTACTTAACTGCACCTTGTCTCCCTCTCTCTTCTCTTGCAGGAATCAGGAGGTCACAGTTTTGTCCCCTGATGATTGGTAGAGCTGTGAAAGAAAAGAAAAAATAAATACATGCAGGGTCTTCAAGAAGCTCATGGAAACTTGTAATATGAAAAAACTGCCTGGATTTCAAAAATTTTCGCATGAAAATCAATATATTTTAGTTCCGTTTTCCATAATTTTTTTGAAGTGTCGTTGCATAGTTATCTGTGATAAACTCTTCTGTAAAACTGATTGCTGTTTCTTTCCCTTCCCAGGAATTCATTCATATGCCTCTGCTTTGGGTACCTTTCAAACCAGTGCCAAGTGGGAGAAACATACAGGGGCAGACTGGCTGCTAAAGACAGAGCTGTGCCTGGGGTTGTGCTAGTAAATGTTCCCTCTCTCCTGCGGAGGGAGCAGCAAACTTACAGCATTTGCCACTTCCATGGTGTTAATACCTCCACTGAGGCTGTTTTTAAGCTTGCGTGGTGATGTCACTCAATATGGAAGTGGAGAGAGGCGGTAACCACTGTGCCATGCTAGGCAGTGCAGGCAAACTTCAACACACCTCTGGAACACGCCACTTCCTGCACAGAAAATTTTAAAATGCATTAAACAGCACATAACAGGTTTCAACATAGAGAAATCAGGGAACCACTCAGCCATCGTTTGGGGGCATGCATTGATGGGCTTTACTTCCTTCAGCAGCTATGAATTACCTGTGTCAGATACTTTGCCCCTCTATCCAGTTTGCATGTGAAACATTGGAAATTGCTTTCAAGACCTAACACAGGTTAATGCTATGAGCGCTATTGACATCAAATCTATTAGCTGCCAGCACAATTACATTAAGCAGCACCCCATTCTTTCTCACATTAGCTGGATTACAATGGTCCCATTGCTAAGATTGTTTCAAATTAAAACTGACAAAACGCTTGAAAAATATATACTCATGAATAATCCTGAACTGAAGGGAGTAGATAAATTGTGGGAGGGAAATTGCCTAGTTAGCAAATAAGGATTCTTCAGCTATATTTCCTGCGGTTCATTGTTAACAAGATAATCATGCAAAAAGTCTTCCTTTGAGACACAATGAATGAGTTCAAAATCACTGATAACTAACATTCATTATTTATTCTTCAAATTCTTTCTTTCTCTACAAATACATTCAAAACGTCCTGCTACAAAAATGCTTTCCTTGTCTCATCACCCAGGTGACAAACACTTGGAGGACATGCAGGCCAGATGTCCTTTGTATCCCCACAAAGTTGGGGCTGGCACAAAGTCCATCATTCTGTAGTTTGTTGATTGACTGATGTTTTAGTTAAATACAAAGGTTTTAGATAGGTATCAGTGTTCCTTCTAATCCACATAGTTGTTGTATTTTTCCAAACTTAAAGCTAGAGCATATCCAGTGACAATTTTTTTTCATACAGAAAGCTGTAACAATGTCTGGCATGCAAATGACATTCAGTTTTTTGTTAACATGTTGTCTTTCTTGGAAAGAACAAAAGTTTTAGGTCATATACTCCCATTAATATGAAAAGTGTGGACCAGGTGGCAATCCATTCATCTACTGCTGTTTAACAAATCATTCCAAAAGGTAGGGGTGTAAAGCAGAAGTCATTTTTATTACCAACCATGGCTCACCTGGGTGGTGCTGGTGGGAGAGCTCTCTCCCCAGCTGATCACCAGAGCTCAGACCCCTTCCCAATGGGAGGCCGTCTGGGCATCTCTATATGGTCTCAGTCTCAAAGGCCTCTCCTTGGCTCTCAGTCTCTCAAACTCCATGGAGTCAGGTATACCCCACTTCTTACATGATGGCGTAGAGCTCCCAACATGCATCCTATAATGAACCCATTGGAAAGGTCAAGTGGACTTTCCTTAGCTAATCCCAGAGCACCCAACCTCAAGTCTGCCATGTTCTCTAATTGAGGCAGCCTTCAAAGGAGGAGAGATAGACTCTACCTTGATTCTTACATATTTTGTTAATTTAAAGAATAACCATCAGGAAGCGAGATACACAGCAGACCTATAGAATGGCAGATGTCCTAAACAGCACTCTGGCCTCAGAATCAGCCCTTAAGGCATGCAGATCTGGCTGAAAAGCCCATGAGAGTATTTCAGGCATGGAAAGCCAAGACACTCTGGCAAAAAAAAAAAAAAAAAAAAAAAAAAAAAAAACCCACTAAATGAAAGATCTCCACGAGTGAGATCCCAGTGGAAAGAACAGATCATCAAAGAAGGAGGTACCTTTCTCTGAAGGGAGGAGAGAACTTCCACTTTGACTATGACCTTGTCTAAATATGATCAGAGTCGGTGAACTCAAGAGGCTTCCATAGCCTTGGAAACTCATGACAAGAGCCTAGGGTGATTACTGATGCCATAAACGAGAGTGTCAATTTGTTAAGTCAACAACAGGAGTCACTGTGCACTTACTCCTCATGTAGGATCTCTGTCCTTAATGTGCTGTACATTGAGATTTAATGCTATAACTAGTACTCAAGCAGTATTGTTCACTTTGTGTTTCTATGTGGGTGCAAACTGTTGAAATCTTTACTTAATGTATGCTAAATTGATCTTCTGTATATAAAGAGAATAGGAAATGAATCTTGATGTGAATGGAAGGGGAGAGGGAGCGGGAAAGGGGAGTGTTGTGGGTGGGAGGGAAGTTATGGGGGGGGGGAACCATTGTAATCCATAAGCTGCACTTTGGAAATTTATATTCATTAAATAAAAGTTAAAAAAAAGAATAACCCTCAGAAAATAAACTGTTTTATTTGTTAAGACAAATGTACACACACCTGTGAAACAATCACAATCAAAATAATGAATTTATCTAAAAGTTGTCTCATATTCCTTTGCGATTGCTCTTCGCTCTTTTCTTCCTAACCAACCCTAGACAACTACTGGTCCATGTTCTGTCACTATTGATTAGCTTGCATTTTCTCAACTTTGTATAAATTGAATCCTAGAATACATACCCGTTGGCTTCTTTTCCTTAACAAAACTATTTTGAGATTCATCCTTGCGCATATCAATAGTTCTTTCACTCATTCTGTGTTAAGGTAAATAGTATACCTTTGTACAGATATTCCAAATTTGTTTAGCCATTCAAATATTGTGGCTATTTCAATCATTTCCAGTTTAGGGTTACTATGAATAAAGTTGATACAGAATCCCATGAACAGGACTTTAATTTCTATTGGGTTTCAGTTTATGAGTGAGTTGGCTAGAATGTACAGTGTGTATTTAACTTTTGAAGAAACTGTCAAACTGTTTTCCATATTGACTACACCTCTTCACATTACCACCCCATATATTACAGTTCCAATTTCTCCACACCTTGACCCACATTTGCTATGCTCAGACATGGGTGAGAGTCTATTGTAGTTCTAATTTGCAATTCCCTCATAACTTTATCATCAGTATATCTTCTCTGGTGAAATGTCTGTTTAAATCTCGCCTATGTTTTATTAGGTTATTTTTCCCAACTGTTGAGTTTTGAAAAATCTTTTATATTCTGTATGTAAAAGTATTTTATCAAATATATACTTTGTAAAAATTATCTGTCAGTCTTTGGATTTTGTTCTTACTCTCTTGGTAGTGTTTTTTTTTTTTAGTTTTAATTTTGAGATAATTGTAGATTCACAAGAAGTTGCAAAAAATAGCACAAGCAATTCTCCTGTACACCCCATTACCAACAACAACCTTAGCTAAATGGTTACATCTTATATAATTATTGTAAATTAGCAAAATTAGAAACTTGACATTGTCACATAGTTGTATGCCATAATACCAAACACACATATTTAGTCCAGTTTATTACCACAAATACTTTTCTTGTGAAAGCCTTTTGCTGTTATACCATGTTCTTTATCCCCTTTTCCCCATCAACCCTAACCTCTGGAAACCTCAAATCTCTTCTCCATTTCATGATTCTGTCATTTTGAGAATTTGATGTCAATTGGAATCACATAGTAAGTGACATTTTGAAGTTGGCTTTTTCCACTCATCACAATTCTTTTGACCCATCCAAACTGTTATGTGTATCAGTGGTACCTTATTGATGGATATTCCATGGTATGTATGTACTAAGTTTGTTTTGTCACTCATTTATTGAGGTTTAATGATTTAATATTTAGTGGACCACTTATTTATTTTTGTTGTTTTCAGTTTGGGGCTACTTAAGCAAAGCTCTGTGAGCATGGTGTACAGGCTTTTCTGTGATTGTACATTTTCATTTCTCGGGCATAAATGCCCAGGTGGCATGGCAAGTACATTGCCAGATTTCCAGCACCACTGTGTGGGAGATGTAGTTTCTCTGTCTCCATGCCAGAATTTGGTGCCAGCACATTTCTTCTTCTTTTAGCCATTCTTATGTGCTCATTGTGGTTTTCATTTGCATTCCCTTAATAGTGAATGATATTAAATACCTTTTCCTGTGTCATTTTTTCCTCCATCCTTTTAGTGAAATGTCTGGTTGGTTTTTTGCACATTTTCTAACTGAAATTTTTGTGTGCTGAGTTTTAAGAGTACTCTGCACAGTATATAGAAGTCAATTATGGCCGGTGCCACGGCTCACTAGGCTAATCCTCCGCCTTGCGGCACCGACACACCGGGTTCTAGTCCCGGTCGGGACGCCGGATTCTGTCCCGGTTGCCCCTTTTCCAGGCCAGCTCTCTGCTGTGGCCCAGAAAGGCAGTGGAGGATGGCCCAAGTACTTGGGCCCTGCACCCCATGGGAGACCAGGAGAAGTACCTGGCTCCTGCCATCGGCTGCAGCACGCTGGCCGTGGTGGCCATTGGAGGGTGAACCAACGGCAAAGGAAGACCTTTCTCTCTGTCTCTCTCTCACTATCCACTCTGCCTGTCAAAAAAAAAAAAAGTCAATTATCAGAAAAATCATCTTTAAAAGAGATTTAAATATGAAAAAGTTATTCCTAAACCAGCAATTTCCAGTACTTTGTGTTTTCATGTGGTCTCATTTTCTATCTTCCTTAAGATACTTCTGTAACTTTCTTGATGAGCAGATCTGTGAGTGATAAACTCAGTTTTTGTATATCTGAGACATCTTTATCTTTAAAAGTTACTTTTGCTGGATATAGAATTCTAGTTCATTTTCTTTGTCTTTCAGTACTGCAAAGATGCTCCATTGTTTTCTCACTTGAATTATTTCCGAATGGGAATCTACTATCATCCTTACCTGCTGGTTATTTTTTAGATTATTTCCCCTTATCATTGGTTTTTAAATTATGCCATGCCTTAGTGTGCGTTTTTTTTTTTTTTTCATGTTTCTTGTGTTTAGGGCTCATTGAGATTCTTGGATAGTTTTCACCAATTTGGAAAATACCTCACCATTCTTTTTCCAAATGTTTCTTTGATTATTTCTATCCTGAGGGACTCTAAATTACACATAGATGAAGCCTATTAAAATCATCACACAAACCACTGATACTCTTTCCATTTTTTAAAGTCTCTGTTTCCCTGTGCTTTGTTTTTTAATAGTTCCTGTTGTATTTCCTCAAGTTGATCAGCATAGTCCTCTCTAAAGTCTGATTGACCAGCAATCCCAACAGTATGCATCCTGTCTCAGATACTATAATTTTCTTTCTTCGGAATTTTGATTTCATGTTTATATTTCATCTTTCCTATCTCTACTTAACTTTTGGAATACAATTATAATAACTGTTCTAATGTCCTTGTCGCTAATTCGAGCATCTCTGTCAATTCTGTGTCTGTTTCAATTGGTCGCTTTTTCTTATTATTATGCACTGAATTATGCACTTCTAGGCATACTGGGTAGTTTTTCACTGGACACCAGACATTGTCATTTTGTTTGTTGTGTACTGGCTTTTCGTTGTGCCTATAAATATTCTGGAGCCTCTTCTGTGACGCGGTTAAGTGCCTTGGAAACAGCTGGATTCTTTTAAATCTTGCTTTTTAGATTTGTTACATGGAACTGGAGTGACTTTTTGTCTAGATCAACTATTCCCCATCCCTATAAAAACATCCTTCTGAGTATTCTACCCAATGCCCTGTGAGTTATGAGGTTTTCTGCTCTGATTGGTGAGAAAGGGCACTATTCCCATCCCTGAGATTGGTAGGCTGTTTCCTCTAATCTCCTTGGATATACTTTCCCTTGACTTCAGGTGGCCTCCTCACGTGTTATTTGCTGATCAGCACTCTGCGGGAAGTGTGAAGAGCCCACTTCTTTCTCCGAGTAGCTCTCTCCTTTTTGGTACTCTTTGCCTTGGTCTCCACAGATTTTCACCAGCATCTCGCCCTGCATCCTCGTGGGAGACTCAGAGGGAGCTCCTGGCTCTTCGATTTGGCTCAGCCCAGCTCTGGCCATTGCGACCATTTAGGGAGTGAACCAGCAGATGGAAGATTCTCTCTCTCTCTCTCTCCCTCTCTCTCTGCCTCTGCCTTTTAATAAATACATAAATCTACCAGAGAAGCCACGAGGTGCTTTGTTTACTTGAAGAGGGAAAAGTATGATATTTTGAGGAGGGGGGGGGATACAGAGAGAAACCCCATTCACACAACTTTTATTACAGAATATTGTCATAATTTATTATTAATTATTTCTGTTAGTCTTTGCTATACCTAATGTATACATTAAGCTTTATCCTAGGTATGTATGTATAGCAAAACTACGGTATATACAGGGCTTGAAACTGCCTGCTATTTCAGGCATCCAGCAGGGGTTTTGGAACATCCCCATGGGGGGATGTGCTTTGGACTTCAAGTAATGGAATTCCCAAATAGAAATGGATGGCTTGAATAGTAAGGGATTATGATTTCATACAAAAAGAAGTTTAGAAGCGAAAGTTTCCAAGTTGGCTAATTAACATCTCACCTGTATCACAGACGGCTTTGCTAGCTTTGCAGCTTTTCTCCTTTGCCAGGTATTAGTTTAAAGATAGGCATGTGGGGCCAGAGTTGTAGTGCAGCCAGTTATCACTTGGAACAGACACATCCATATCAGAGTGCTAGCGGAAGTCCCAGCTACTTTGCTTGCCATCCTGCGTCCTGCTGGTATATTCTGGGAGGCAGCAGGTGGCTCAAGTGCTTGTGCTCCTGCCACCCACATGGGAAACTGGACTGAGATCCTGACTCCTGGCTTCGGCCTGGCCCAGCCCTGGCTATTGATGGTATTTGGGGAGTGAATCAGTAAATGGTATCTCTCTCTCTTTCTCTTTTTCTTTCTCTCCTTCTCTCCTTCTGCCTTTCAAGTAGATGGGGGGGGCAGACATAAACATTAAGAGACGGGCATATCCCTAGCAAAGGAGAATGAAATTATAAAGAGAGATTCAGACCAATGATGACCCAGCATATGGAGAGATATTTACTTTCTGTAAGTCTGTCTTTGCGAGATCACTGAAAAAGAACTGGTTAGCAATAAGAAGAGGAAAGACAAATATGGACAAGCAGAATCAAGGATAAAGACAGGAGCTAATGATGAGAACTTATACTTCCAAATACACAAATATACTTCAAAACCTTTGTGAGAAGTGGAATTAAAAGCTAAATTTCGAGGCAAGTGTGTGTTGCTGCAGTTAAGATGCTGATTGTGCATCCCAGAGTGCCTGGGTTTGAGTCCTGGATCTGCTTCTGACTCCAGCTTCCTGCTTATACACACTGTGGAATGGAGCAGGTGATGGCTCCAGCACTTGGGTCCCTGTATGGGAGACCAGGAATGGACTCCATTCTCCTGGATTCAGCCTGGGCCACCTCCACTGTTGCAGACATTTGTGGAGTGAAATAGTGGATGGAAGATCTCTCTTGGTCTCTCTTTCTCTCTCTCCCATTCAAATAAAATTAAAGTAATAAAATTTTTTAAAAAGATAAATTTATTTTTGTGAAAATCAATTTTCAAATCCATGCATAGTTTTTTCATAATATGCATTTCCCATGAAGTCCCCTAGTAGGCACTATGTAATAAAAAAAAAATCACCTAGGATGTGATATATTTATTCAGCTGGATTTTGATTACAATATGGTGTATGTACATAAAGTAAGTGTTTTAGACACACAGGCAGAATTATGCCTGGGTGGGAAAGGGGTTTTTGTGAAGATAGTGGGACTCAGTTTACCTAGTAGGTTCAAGGAGAGTTTCCACTGAGAGGACAAAGTGTGGTGCTTGCTTCAAGGTGTTCTGAAGATGATAGAGTGCTGGAGTGGATGAAGGAAGGAGTGATGCCATAATCTCCAAGCCAAGTCCAAGCAGCACCCTGACCTAGCCGTCTCCTCCAATGGTGTCTGAAGACAAGATGAATGTAGTATGCATGGATCCATCCTTCCGTGTCCCCAGCAATTCATCAAATAACCTCAGAGTCGAAAAAGGAAACTTATTTGAGAATCCCAAGGGTCACTGCATTTAAAAATCTTGTTCTTGCCCAGTAAAAGTCAAGTCATTCATGAATGTGGGAATCTCACAGCCATACTCATCCCCATCATCTAAGACGACCATTGTCACCAAAGCACTCTCGACACTGAGACGGCGCCTATCAGTCAGTATTAGATTTCCTCCACATAATAATATTGTGTGGAAATGAAGGCATAGAATACATCAAAAAAGGTTTTATTTACTATGTTCAAATCAGATTTAACAGAACTCATACCTGTTCATATCAGGCGCAAAGATCTCTTGGATCTTTTTGCAAATTTAAGAAATATCTGTATATTTGTACAAGACCTAGCAGGTTGAGCCAATGTTTTGAGAACAGATATAGTCACAAGCAAGATGATAGAAAGAAGGGTTAGGGGACAACTAGAATTAGATCAGATTCTCAGAGATGTGTAAGTATTGGGAGCTTATAAATACCAAGTCATTTCCAAGACTTGGACTTCAGTTGTGACCACCACTCACTTAAACAGAACATCTTGTCATCACCATCAAAGTGGGACAGAGCTGCAGAACTGATTTTAAGATTATCCGAACATAGGCACTTCACCAATAAACTCATAGCCACTTCACAAATAAAATCACAGTCAAAACCATTAAGAAAAAGAAAGTCTATCAGAAAACGTCTCTATGTTCTCTACTTGTTTTGGTTCTGAAGTAATGATCTAAAAGGGAGTTTTAAAAGTGCTCATAAAGATTGGAAAGGCCCAGACTTGGGTTAGGATGATGACTTCACGCACAGACTATGCCACTCTAAAGGAATTATTAGCACAGATTCATGATTCTGGCCCGTGAATGTGGGCTATTGTTTGAGTAGACATGGGAGATCTTTGTGTCTTGCTATAACTATTCTGAAACGGGCCTATCAGGAGCCCAGTTATTCCATCCATTTTCAGGAATGAAGAGCACATGTGAGCTTCTTCCCTGGCCCTGTCAGTAGGGAGGCCTCTGACTACTGTGTACAACCTTGACCATGAACGGAGCTTGCAGGCCTGGCAGTTGCTCTGGGTGAAATCAGTGGGTGAGTGTGGAGTGAAGGTGAAGATGCAGGATACAGGATGCATCTTCCAGTTCATTCTGTAATCCACCTGTAAAATCCCACTCTTGGGAAATTACCCCATGGATTTGTAACACTCTTTGAGGTTTTGGTTCTATTGCCCATAGACTGGAATATAATCCCGTGAATGGGATTTCTGAATGAAAAATATAATCATGACACAGTCATGTGCCACTTAACGACATCCGAGTCTACAACATACCATACATAGGACAACAGCACCAGAAGTTTGTGACCCTATCCTGTGTGGACCTAGGCCAATGTGTGTGTCTGTGTCTTCATTTTTAAGTTTAAAAATGCTTAAAAAATTTTCATAAATTTAAAAATATAAAAAAGCTTCTAAAATAATCATATAAAGGAAGCAAATATGTTTGTGAGTAGCTATACAATGTGTTTATGTCTTAAACTAAGGATTATTATGAAAGAGTCAGGGGGCCAGTGCTGTGGCATAGCAGGTAAAGCCACCTGCAATTCAAGTCCTAACTGCTCCACTTCTGATCCAGCTCTCTGCTATGGCCTGGGAAAGCAGTAGAAGATGGCCCAAGTCCTTGGATCCCTAAACCCTTGTGGGAGACCCAAAAGAAGCTCTTGGCTTCTGGCTTCAGATCGGTGCAGCTCCAACTGTTGTGGCCATCTGGGGCGTGAACCAACGGATGGAAGACCTCTCTCTCTCTGCTTTTGCCTCTCTGTTACTCTGCCTTTCAAATAAATAAATAAATAAATATTTTTTAAAAAAACTGATTGAGCTCACAAGAACTTTCATTAATGATAGAATACTTTAAAAAAGAGAAGATTAAGTTGTGATGACTAGAGAAAGAAAAGCCTTTGGATAGTCACAGTGTCACCCTTACTGTACATTTTCCATATTTAGATACACCAACACCTACCATTGGGTTACAGTACATGCTGTACAGGTCTGCAGCCCAGGAGCAACACACTGTACCGTACGGCCTGGGTGTGTCGAGGGCTAACCCCTCTAAATTTATGTGGATTCACTCTATAATGTTTGTGCCACAGTGAAATCATTTAAGATGATGGAATTCTCAGAACATACTCCCGTCATTAGCGGCGTGAGACTGGACATGATGCTTTTTTAGGAGAAGATATAACCACTGCAATGAAAATGAACATAACCCTTCCTGTCCACTGGATATAGTCTTCATTTAGCCATTTGTATACATGAAAGCATAGGGAAGCTCATTGATCTAAAATATAGCAGAGTATTTTTATCTGAGAAGGAAAGTGTGAGAACTGTGATCCAGCTGAAGTTGAGTGGCACACTTGGAATCTAGTTTGCAACGTGTCCTTTATTTCAGCAAATGACCTGCTTTTTGCACGTACCAGAGAAGTTGCATGGGGGAAACTGACCTCTTACAGATGGGTGCTGCTAGAGTCAATTCAGTGGCAGGGTTTCCAAGGTGGTGATTTTTCCCTAAACTGGGATATTATAAGTCTATCCACAACCACCTGCATTAAGAAGGAGCCCGCCCCTTCAGTTTGTTTAAATCACTTGGGGCCATTTTGATAGCAAAGAAGCACAAGTTTTTCAAATTTTCAAATCACCATACTTTTTTAGAATAAAATAACATTTAGTAATTAATCATGCAAGGACAGTTAGTGTAAATGAAGTCTGTCCTGAGCTAACAGGGCCCCTTGGTCACCCTACTCATAGAGAAAAATGGGGACCAGGTTGTAAGACATATAAGCGAGTGTGTAAAATGCTCCCATGTACAACTGTGCACTTCATGGCTATTATGTCATCGTAGACACACAGATGGGTTTGCCCATGGAATCCCCTTCCAAGACGGCACTGGTTGATGTCAAGTGCATTGCCCTTCCTGAAAGTGGGAGAGCCTCCTATGAATAGCACAGGAGCTTCCACTCATAATCACCATGTGGTATTACCACTCTTAAGGAGGGGGTGGGTTTGGTGGTTTCAATTTGCTGCCTGCCATTTTGGTCACTTGTTCCTTCCTTAGGGCTACAGAGGAGCGAACAGACTGTGTGGGGCAAGAGGCTCTGCTTCCTCCAGCTGTGATTCCTCTGGGAATGAGAGTGCCCCAGGCTCCAGGGCACGGCTGCAGGGCTCCCACCAGAGCTCACACTTTTTCTAACTAAAACCACTTCCAGCAATGGCGAAATCTAGTTTGCTTTTGTTTTAAACCCTTTCCATGCAAAGCCCAAATGAACACTAATTGAGAAATCTATTTAGCAAATATTTGCGGAAGGAAAAACCCACCTTTTTTTTTTATTGTTGTTGTTCTTGTGGAAATGTTTCCCACTCCTCACGCCCACAAAAAAAAATAAATAAAAGAGGGGTGCGGGTGTTGGGGACAGAAGAGAGAAGAGGAGAAAAGTGGCTTCAGCTCAGTGGAACACTAAAAAATGCACATGAATCAATTATGAAAAAGAGAAGGTCCCTTTGAATGAGGAAAAGCTGATTGGAATTAAGATGGGCTTTGTTCCTATCTGCAAGGTACAAGGAGGGGACTTTTCAGCGGCACAGAAAAGGGGGATTTGGGCTGTTTGGCTGCTTAATGCCATAGTGCTTCAGAGCCCATGTGAGACTGTGCTGCCGGCTATTAATCATCATTGTGTCCTGCAAAGAAGCTGTTACAATGATGGCTATATGTCATTATATTCCCACTGTAAGTAACGAATCAGAGAGCTGGGAAAGTTGGATGAGAGCGGCTGGCAAACTTTTAAGCGGTCGAATCTATTTAAATAAATTTACATCACATTTGCTACTTTCTCTGGTATGGGAATCATACTTTAAAATGAAACAATATGCTGTGTTCATGGGGCCTGGTCTTTTATTCCCCTGTCTCTGGGCCTGCTTTCCAGGTCAGCCCTTGCCAGCACTGACAGCACGCTTTTCTCATAGCCTCTCCTTCTCATAGCCTTTGGTTGCTTTCAAGTTCAATTTAGCACAATAAAGTTGTTATGCATGACAGTTTGGAGAGCAGAATAGGTGGTGTCTGAGCCCGCTGTGTCGCTACAAAGTGGGTCCATTCTCTGTGGGCCAGCTCAGTTACTGGAGTCTTACTGGTGGGATACAGCTATGGACTTCCAGACGCTCCCATCCTGACGAAAACAATTAGCTTCAAACCGCACCAAGCCTCCGGGTCAGCCTCTCTTTGACTGAGCCTGCGCCATTTAATATGCTGCAGTGGATTTCAAATTTATGTTGATTTATCCTGTTGTGTTCCTCTTTTATGTGCTTTATTTACAGATGTGTAAAGAACAGGGGAAAGTTGGAGTCCCCTAGGCTTCGAGAGTTTTATGAGAAATCGAAACCATTGTTTTATGTTTATTTTATAAAGAAATAGAGTTGAAACATGTCAGCCTTAATTCCATTAGGCTGAACTGCCCAGAACAGAGCCCTGGGGTCTGGAAGACAGACTCTGAAAGGAAGTGTCTCCTTGGCTAAGCATCATCAACAAGCCAAACGACAAACAACCTACAACACCGGCGTTGTCTGCGGAATTTCCTATTGTGGGGGACCACCCCTCCAAAACCCAACTCTGACCTGAAAGTGACAGATCTTTTAACACAACCAAAATGTAGTGTTTCAACCATCACAAGGCACCGTGTGCATTTGTGTCTGTGCGGATAGACGGATCTGATCAATTAGTGTTGCATACTCATTGACGTCACCCGGGTGCTCACTGGCTTTAGAAATATGATACAAAAGTCTACTGTCAGAAAAGAAACACTATTCAGTTTTGACGCTGCAGAATTGGCCCTGTGCAGAGAATACAGCAGTCCTCTCTCGTCCCTCTAAGGGAATCATGTAACAAAGCAAAATCAGGTGTATTTTTAATTTTACCATCAGAGCTGCCCAGGCCAGATGTCTTCAGTCTCATAGCTCTCGTAGTGAAATAAATCAAAGTTGTCTTGATTACTGAGCTCACTAATTATAGGATACAACCATCAAATAAGCCTCCTTCTAGATTAGAGATTAACTGAAAGCATACCTTAGAACAGATTTCACTTTCCTAAAAGAATTTAGTTTCCTGTAAGCTGTTTGTGACATTTACATTCTTTTTTTTTTCACTAAAAAGCATAAAATACCAACAGTAACCTTGCCGTAGAATTTTTCATTTAACTGCTTTAATTAGTAAAGAACAGTAGTAAACAAAAATTATACCACGGAGAGAATTTTCCACAAAGAATTTTATTTCCTAATGTAAAACTTAATGTAATTTCAAAAGCATTTGTGAACAAGTTGCAGCATTGCAATAGAAAGATACATCTAGTTTTAGCAGAGTATGAGAAGGAAAGCCAGTTGCCTGTCCTGGTCATTTCTCTCCTGCTATTATCTAAATATTATTTGGTGTCACTTTTAGTAAGGTATTTTTTTAAAGTCCTCATTTAGACTCATTCTTGGAAATATAGCTGGACAAAGAAAAACTGAATTATGTGAAACAGTCAATACGTCTGTGACAAAAACACCATGCCCATCCTAATTTTCGAATGGGATAATTTCTTTGCCATTCAAATGAGTGGAAACCCCAAAAACTGATCAAGCTTTTTCACTGATAATACACACGTCAGCAGTCTTATTTTTTCTTGAAGAAATATTTCAGACACACATAAAAATTTCCCATACAAAAGTGGATAAAGCAGAGTTCACTGTTGGACAGGAAGGGTGCTCCTTCCTGTACTCACACCACACATACACAGGGTCCCCCATGGTACAGGCTGCCAAACTTCACATATCCCCTCCCCTGCACTCGTGGAAACAGGGGAACTTGCCATAGAAGTTTGGTTCTATATCTCAGAAGAGACTTCCGGAGGGGTGGGGAATGTTAAACGAATAAAAAGAAATTAAAGAGAGTGTTGGATGGGAATTTGAAAGATTTGAACATATCAGAGTCATTTTTACATGACATTGGCAAAGACCCTGAATTTGCAGCTGACAGCCACGTGTACGCAACAGAAACAATGGTGAGTAGTAGATCTTCTTCACTTGATAGTGAAACTATTTTTCTTCAACTGATGTGGAAGATGAGCCATCTTCAATGTTCCCTAGGAGTGAAAGAAATAAGGGAAGGGCAAATGAAAACTCCTTAGAGGGAGTGGATTTGACAAGAAGGGAGGCAATATAAAGGAGAGAGAGAGAGAGAGAGAGAGAGAGAGAGAGAAGGCTGAATTCACCAAAATTGGCATCTGCAACATTGGCCCCATTTTACCAAGGTCTTTTAAAGACTTCTAAGACCTTCCACTGGGACATGCCTTCAAGACAGTACAAAATTCTAGAGACTATGACCTTGGGTTTAAATCACAGCTTTACCACTTACTTGCTTAGTAGAGTCAATAATTTTTTGAAAATCCTGGATATTTTGTCTTCTCATCCATAAAATGGAATAATAATGCTGAAATATATAGGGTTGTTCTGGGGACAAACTAACATAAGTAGAATGTCCTATACAACACCTGGAAAGCAGGAGTTGTCCTGTAAATATCAATTTCCTCCACCTCTTCAATCATTGATAATAGTTCTTACAACACTCATCCTCAAATTCCTCTGTCAAATTTCCTTACATAAATATCTTACAGAACAAGAGACATTCTTGGTAGCAAATATTATCATAATGGATTCCTATTGGTTTGAACTAAGATGGCAATCACATAACTTGCTGTTATCTATATGTGCTTAGTGTTTGCTCAAGCTGATTGATTACTGAAGCAAATCAATAGAGACCTGAAGAAAACTTGTTCATGGTCAATGGCCAGTGGCACCTTCCCCCTATGTAGATGTTAGTTTAAAAAATGATCTTGTGATAACCATAAGATAATCTCAACAGTCTCACAAGGCCTTAGTTAGATATCAGAGATGACTGGCCAGCGCCACGGCTCAACAGGCTAATCCTCCGCCTAGCGGCGCCGGCACACAGGGTTCTAGTCCTGGTCAGGGCGCCGGATTCTGTCCCGGTTGCCCCTCTTCCAGGCCAGCTCTCTGCTGTGGCCAGGGAGTGCAGTGGAGGATGGCCCAAATTCTTGGGCCCTGCACCCCATGGGAGACCAGGAGAAGCACCTGGCTCCTGCCTTCGGATCAGCACGGTGTGCCGGCCGCAGCGCCAGTGGCCATTGGAGGGTAAACCAACGGCAAAGGAAGACCTTTCTCTCTGTCTCTCTCTCTCTCTCACTGTCCACTCTGCCTGACAAAAAAAAAAAGATATCAGAGATGTCAAAAATAAAGAGACCCTTGACAGTATAAGAAAGAATTCTACTTAGCAGTTGGTCCTGCTGCCCAAAAAGAGTACGCTTTGCAGCGTCAGGGAGCGTCCAGCCAGCAGGAAGTATAAAGCCCATGAAACCATTTGGTCTGGCCCTGCCAAGGCAACTGCGGTTGGAGCTCGAAATTCAATAAATCTATAGCAGGCTAACTTTTAAGTTGATAATTTTGTATGGTCTGCAAATGATGTTATAAATATCCAAATGGCCTTTGGCACACAGTTGCCCCACCTCTGCAAGGAATAATATGTCCATGCTCATAGGAAAAAAAAATCCACCAACAGACTGGATTCATCCACATGACACTCATTTACTTATAAAACAGGTTCTCAGAAGCAGGAAATCGTGCTCCCCCAGGTGCAAGCTTCGTTCTCATGGGGAAGTCGTGGGACCACAGGTGAGTTTGACCGTGAGGGTTGGGGAAGCCAGGACCTCTTCTCACTCAGTGTTTGAACTTTGCCTCACCAACACAGCGCATCAAAGTACTTGGTAGAACGTAGGTCAAAGCTGTCAGAAGAGTATGTTCTACCTCTACTTATTATACAGTATAAGTTTTCTGGTTATCAGAAATAATCCTGACCAAGTGAATGGCCAAAATTATTTTTGTCTAATACACTGCCATGAACCTGAATTCTTACGAAAGTTATAACTGTCCTTTAGACAGTGCGCTGCATTTTTTTAGAATTAAGTGAGTATATGTGCTGTTTGATATGCTGTAGCAAACAGATTCAGTTCTGTGTTAGAAACCTCACAAATGACAGAAGCATGATGAACATTGCTCACTATGTACTGTACACGAGTATATCAGTCATTTTCTCCAAAGTCAGTTACTGTGAATGGGAGTTGATTACATTCCTAATAGTATCTTTTTGTACATTTCAAATAAGGAAAACAGTCTTGCAAGTTGACTCTGAAACCCGTTTCTCCTTACAAATGTTAGTAGGACACCAAGAAGAGATTAGCTGCTTTATATTTCTGCCTATTACAGTTGAGAGAGGAGGCTCTCTTAACTATGAAACAGGGTGTATTTTCCTATATCTTGTCATCATTGAGGTGATTTTTTTTCAAGAACTGTGAATATTGCTTTAAACATATGCATGTTAAATGGGTCATTTGTGCAACATACCATCTTTAAACAATTTTTTTTTGTTTTTATGAGCAAGATGTTAATTAAGAGACATATGTGCTGTTTTATAAATCCACATGCTTTACTCCCATTTTTTAGATTAGCACCATAACTTAAGTTGTCTTCCACACAAAGTTCTGGCAAGCTTCAATAGATTCATTAGTGGGTTTTTCTTTACAACCAACGAAGCTCAAAGAGCTGCTAACAATGGAGCTAATCACTGCCTCTTCCCTGACCCAAGCTGAGGTTTTCCCTCCTTTCACTCCAGACTCTTATTTCATTTCTGAGCAATTGGATTTCCGTGGCACTCCCAGAACAAATAAATATCTCCCTTTCCCCCTGCTTACATCTTTTGTGTATATTTTTTCTATACAACTGCCCGTATTTAAACTAGTGTGGTAATGGCAGGGTTCTTCAGGTAATCTTTCATTGGACATAAATGGTGTAGCATTAAAATGCAGATAATGTTACCTCAATTAGAGAATGCTGTGCAAAACTTGAAAAAGACGTAGCTAAATGTTTGGACTAAACAAGTAAGTCTATGTTGTTAAGAGTGGGGCTGGGCAAGTTGCATTTTCAATAGATCCCTTAATGAATAAATGTTAGACTGTATCAACAGTCCTGAACAGGCTTGTGGTTTGTGTGTGCATGAAGTGTAATGGTATCAATTGACTGGCTCTTTGTGGTTGCTATAAAGTACTCTTGAATGTGTCAATGGAGAGAAGGCCTGCAGACAATGAAGCCATGACAGCTGAATGTCAGCGGCGACCTTGAACCTAAACTGGTCTCACCATTCCAGCGACTACAGCCACAGTGAAGACACGCACTGGAGCCGGACCTTCGGCATTGCCTGTCATTTTCTGTGTTCAGATTCCAAGCACTTAAGTGACAATTTCACCACATTGCTAGACCCTGCTAATATGCATCAGTGAACGTTCACTTATTAGTGATGGGGCTAACGATATGTTCAGCATTTTAATCAGACTTGCGTTGGCATTTAAAATACAAAACCCAAAGTAAGACAAAGCATCACTCTCTATTAAATGTTTCACATAAGCAAACTCATCCAGAGAAGATACCCCAAACATGTCTCTGTGCAGCAGTGGAATCTTTGATATTGATCTTGCATTACATAGCATTACTGCACACACATTACTGCACTCTTTATTGCTGCAAATGGCACATGATTAGTTAATTAAAATATGGCATCAAGGAATAATTAATATTTGTAATGCAGTATTTCTTTAATGAAAAACAAGAGGATTCTTCTAAAGGTCACATTTACAGATTAAATGTGTCTTTAACATAAATGGAATGTTATTAAGCTAGGCTCAATATTCAGGAGAGAACTACAAAGCCTTTTGTGGCAAAACACTATTAATGAATTCAAGAAACTGAATCCCTTTGCTCATGCTGGAGTTGAGCAAGGTTAGAAGCCCAACACTACTGGAGGTTCAGAATCTGTTCGCCGGGCTCTGTGGTGAACCGCGGAAGGCAGAGAAGGAAGGCCAGGCAGGGAAGACAGGAGAGGCCAGGAAGAGAAAGAAGACATGGAAAGGCAAATGCAGGGAAAACGAGCAAGGAACGTGATTGGTGAGAAACATTGCCATGTGCGTGCAGCTAAGAGCAGGAATGCTGAAAACTGGCACATGTGCTTTGCAGGAAGGATGGCTAACATATTTTTTGGTGTTAAAATGCATTACTACTCTAGTGCTATAAGCCAATGGCAATTCATCCTAAGGAAAAGGTAGCATTTGCTAATAATAAATAGCATAAAGGAAAATATTAACTTGGCAATTTTCAGGATTTATAAACGTGACCTTGTTGTTAGAATGTCATTGTGCATTGACACAAACAAGATAGAGCAATTCACTTAACTAGCACGTCTCTCAGTCCTGAAACTGTGGTGTGACAAACTTGGTGTCAAAATAAAGAAAAGTTGGACACAACTATCCTCTTGTTTCTCTGTGCCTGTCTCAAGTTCCCATATAATAAATAGCGAACAGTCTGGTTCAATCTGTCCTTAGAAGTCCTTTAAAACAAGAGGGGGAAAGCACCGGAAAGCCATTTCTGTGCCTTTTACGTGAAAAAGCTGAATGTTGGCAAAGAGGTTTTGATCAGAGACGGGGCGCATGTGTCTGAAAATATGATGACATTTCTTAGAAACAAGTGCTGAGAAATGTTTGTTGCCCACAGCACACGGGACTTAACGTTTAGTCTCTATTTATTTACTATTATAATTTCTTTATTTACTAGAATAATACTGTTATCAGATCAGTGTGGCAGAAACAAAGCTAAATACATCATCTTGGTTTTATAAACCAGTTAAAATATTCATTGTATGAAAATCATGTGAAAAAGATTATTAAATCACTCAAAAAATGACAAGTTGAATACTAAAATAAATATTCCAATATTGATCTATCAATAGTATCAACTCTTGATAATTCTATCAATGTTATCAACTTTTGATAATTTTATCTATCAAAATTATCAACTTTTCTTGGTTAAAAATGGACAAAATTAAATTTAGTTTTCTATATGGAGATTCTTTGGAGTCTTCCAAGTAAAGCACAATTGGGGAAATAAATAGCGAAATAGAGCCATTCTCCTTGCACGTGTTTCCTAGAAAGAAAATCCTTTGATGAATAGCTTCACACATAATTCTCTTCCTGACCTTATAGACACATTTGCAAAGTTGAACATTCTTGTTCCTTTTTTTTTTACATTAGTATTAATGCTATTAAGTGGGTTGATTCCATAGTTGTCAGCTGTAAAAAACTATCTGCCTCATATGTTAATTTTCAGTTTAAAGTAACTCTGTATTTCTGTAATTTTTCCAGTATGTAAAGGTTATACAGAGAAACAAAAAAAGATTCATATCACTTGGGTTTATTTTGAATCACTGAAATGTATGTGAATTTTATTCACTAGGAAAACACCATTTAGAAAGTGTTTATGTTTCTCTGGGCACTAAAAATGTATAGGGATGTGGAATACTTTTTATAGACAACTGACAATAAAAGCCTGCCTCAGACACCACCGTCCATTCCAGGGCAGCAGCTCACGGCTCTGCAGACACCTCCCGCTGGGGTCACTGTAAGTTGCCTCCTCTCTTTGCTGTAAGAAGAGTTCTCAAGAAGTCCGGCTACAAAGTTGACAGAGCTCGTGGCTGGAATGAACACCTATTTTCACTGTTACAGTTATTTTAAAGTGGGATGGTAATTCTCAATTGAGAATTAATCCCCATGCCTAGGTAGGTTATGGAATTTAACTTTAAATACAAAAGTACTCAGAAATGAAATTCAGGTTAACAGGTCAACACAACGCCTACAGCCGAGCCATTGGTTTTTGTTGGCCTACATCCGACAGCAATCTTGATTACACGTCAGTATAGGTGGCAATGTCTGTAAATACAGCCTTTTTCATGGAATGGTTAAACATCTGGCTGAGTTTTTAAACAAAGTATTCTGAATAAACGCTTGTACTATGAAGAAACGATGGGCCATTTGTGAAGAGGATAGAATTTGCGGTGAAAAAAGTTGTGCAACAAGCAGGCACTGGCGTGGGTTTAATTATTTTACTTTAAGGTACATTCCATAAAGATGCTTGCCAAGTAGTTCTTCTTCAACATACATGAACATAAAGATGGTTAATGTAGAGTATCTGCCACTCTCTTAAAGAGTCCTGAGCTTTGTATTCTCAAAAGAAAAAAAGGGGTTGGGGTGTAGATAACTTGGAATTACTTTTCCAATGCCAGTGGTTTGTATACTTGAAATTCACCTTCATGTATTTGTGGTTTTATTCAACAGATGCTTCTCTAGTTTATTATGCGCATGGCTCCATGCTAACAAGAAAAGGAAAAATAATGCTGGATTTCTGTATCAACTTTCATTCTTTTTGTTTTTAAGCACCCAGTTTTTCCGGTCTTTTCTGCATGGTCACTAGGAGGAAAGACTCGGAAGTTTGCTGTGGTTTGGTGGAATGCTGATCGGGGACTCCAGCAGCAGCCTCCCAGGAACCTTGTCACTTTCCTCGGGTGATGAAGGGGCTCTGCGGCCCCCTGCCCCTTTCCGGATAAAACCATCACTCTTAAAGAAACATTCAGCTCTGAATGGGTCCCAAGATCCATCTGCGCGAATCTGAGGGTTTGTTCTCCAGACACACTGCTGTGTATTTTGTCATCCGGTATTTGATGTCATCAGCAGAGTCACTGGGCTCCGGAAGACAATGCAGTTGGCTGAAATTCTAACCCAAAGCTCTCACTCCACAGCCACACCTCTTAGGGATCTCTCGCTGACAAAACAGCCACCTGGCTCCCTTGGCGGAGGCCATATCTGTGCTGAGTAAAAATATTAGTCAAACTGGGACTTGGCCAGACAGGCTTTTTTCGACCTGCAGATGTAGAAGCCTGTGGAAAAGAGAGGGAACACAGATGCATAGACCTGGCAGGTGGAAGCATGGCCCAGGTTACACGAGGGCTCTGACACTTCCAACCTTCGGTCAGTTGTCCCTCCAAGAAAACGCTGCTTTTTATTTCTGTCGCCGAAGTGGAAACCAGAAGAGGTTCTTGCTGGGATTGTGCCACTAATTTAGGAAGCTAGAGGTCTGGCTGCTGCATCACAAGTTGGGTGGCTAACGAGGCCCAGCCACAGTTCCATTCCTAAAATGGCCCTTCTCTCTACACACTCACCCCAGACGGCTAGAGGTCAAGGGCAGGCAACAGCAATGGGGCAAGTTCACTCCCGTTAGAGCCCTCATCTCCTTCCCCATCCCCCTCTGAGCCAGTGCCTAACTATTCAATATTACTATATTTCTCATTTAATTTCTTTGATGACATTTGGATTATTCTATTCTTACCAAACAAAATTTTCCAAACTTTAAAAAGTTAATTCTTCATATTGTAGCTAATGTTTCACATAAAATGTTCCATTTTAAAAGAAGATTTAATTAAATTCATAGTGCATACTTCCTGATCTAAATGAAAGTACTTTTTCTCCTTCTATTTTTGTTCACCTAAGTTATAAATTTGTGCAAATTAACATGAAACTTCATAAAAATTAGATTCTTATAATCCAAAATGAGGCTAGATCATTGTCAATTAAATGCATGTAATATTAATTCTCAAAGCACTATGATTTCTCACCTAAACTCTACAATTTTAATGCAATATTATATCTTTCAGACAGAAAACTTTGTGGTATTCATTTTTGTCAACAAAATGTTAAGTGTATGTAGTGTTTACATGTGGTGACTATAGTATAACCAAGAAATATTTTCATCAAATTTTGCTTTGCATATTTTTCTTCTCAACTTCTACTTCTTTTCTCTATTCTGTTATGCTGTTGTTTTAAAAATAATCCAAATAAACACAAATATTTTTCACTACTGTATTTATGATACAATGAATTCCAGAGGTAAAGATTCTCTTATAGACACTGTAGTTGCATGTTTTGTCCTGCATCAGCTAAAATTGGCTGGACAGTCGTAGAAATGACTGTTATAGTAGTCACATTAACGCTGGAGTAATTATTAATAAAAGCCTCAAATGGAGTTCTGCTGCTTGGGAAGAAAATGTAGTCTCATTTCACTTGTTATCACCAAGTTATATTAATACTATTGTATAGAAAAGCACGTTTGGGGACAGCATGCAAATCTGTCATGTTTAATTATAAACTACTGAGGAGACAGCTAATAAAATTAGCAAATAAAAATAGCAATATTCAATATTTAACTGCTCTCGGTCTGAAAGCACATGAGGCAAGTCACTGATAAATACCAGGTGCCATTTAAATAATTAACAAGCAAATTCACTGTAACAGATTCTCTGAGAAGTGTCTGCGATGAGGTCAGCTCCCTAGAACTGGACCCTGCTTTTCAGACATGGGCGTCTTAAAGTGATGACATCCAGGGCGAGCATTTGACCCAGTGGTGAAGACACCACTTGGGAGCCCACATCCCAGATCGGAGGGCCTGAGTTCAAGTACAGGCTCCACTCCCAACTCCAGCTTCTTGCTAAGGTGCACCCTGGGAATCAGCAAGTAATACCCCCAGAAACTGGGTCCCTGCCATGTGTGTGGAAGATCCAGATGGAGTTCGGGGCTCCTAGTCTCAGCTTGGCCCAGTCCAGGCCACTGCGGGCATTTGGGGAGTGAACCAGTGGATCAGAGATCTCTGTTTGTACGTCTCTCTCTCTCTCTCTCTACATTTCCAATAAATAGAAAAAAAATGTTGACACCTTGATTTCACAGTACTGAGAAGTATGTGGGTTAAGAATTGTGAGATACTATTGAGTGTTTCAAAGCCTGCTCTCGTTCAGATCCATGCATTTTGATAAATCTGGGGCCAAATCATGTCACACAGATATCATAACCACAAGCAGAGAACATTCCGTGGAACGCAGAACACAGCTCTGATTTGGTGGTACCTTCACCTCCACTTAACAGAAAACACCAGTTTTCTCTGGGACATGGGAAAGAAAAGAACTCATGCCTGTTAGCTCAACATAAGTTCAAATAGCACCCTTCAAAAATCAAGGACAATTTTGTAATAATAACCAAGACGTACAGTATTGCTCTATATGAAATAGTGAGCTTTAATTACACAGCACAACATCGATCTATAGTGGTTTTTTTTAAATCATTATGTGAGCAATGGTGTGAAGTTACCTTGGGTTAAGTCAATTTGTATGAAATGAATGACTTGGCTTTTTAACTGTTCCTATAGTATATCTTAGATGACTTTCTCATAAATATTTTTTTATTTAATAATTGGATTGCATTGTGTTTGAGTATATGTCTCTTCATAGTTCTACAGAAAGTAACTTTGAGAAAGTTACCTCCTGAAGCAGTACCTCACTGTCCATATTCTTATGTTTTCCATCAGAGATAAGGCAGAGCACACAAAGAATCTCCTCACTGAGTTTGCATCTAAAATGTGTGATCATTTGTAAAAAATGACGCGTTTCAGTCCCAATATAGGAATTTCACATTCCTCTCTTCAAAAGTCTGCGACAAATAGCTTGTCTTGTTTCAACATGTATCTAACATTTAAGAGCCACAGATACATTATGAACCTTTCTTGGGTAGGCCCTACACACAGAGTGTAGAATAGAAAGTACATTATTCCATTAAAGTGCTCTTGTTTCCTTTGGAATAGTATCATTTAGAATGCACATTAGCATATTAAGTGGTTGACAGATAGCATAAACAAAAATAGGTTTTGCATTGCAGCAGTACACAATACACCTTTGTACAGTTGACTGCTTACAACAATAAAAAATAATTGTAGCATTCTGCTGTCAAACTTTTCGGATAGTTTATAGTGAACTTCAAAAACATGGTTCCTTTTGCTCAAATGCAATTAATTTGAAGATAAAAGTAACGTGGTACCATGAAACATAAATGTTTCACCCCAAAGAGGGTATTATTTGTTATCCCATAACAATAGATAAAGTTTCACTTCTCGATTTTTCAAAAGAATCCAGTGGGACCACTTAGATATGCAAGGAAACGCTTTATGTGGCAACAAGTATAATAGTATTGATACAGAAAATGAAAAGTATTTATTTATCAATTTTGACAGTTGTCATGGACATCACTGTTGCAAATGGCATTTTTGACAAAACAATTTGTGGGCTGATAGTTACAAGGAAACGGAAAGATTTTTTTCCCTGTGTATTTACAATATAAAAAATGCAGCCTCAATGTAACTTTTCTGCTTAAGAGAAAAAAGAATGAGTTCTATAACCACCCTTCCAGTGTAGTTTCTCTAAGAACAAATGAATGCAAGTGTTAACAAGGCCTAATCTTGCCTTTTGTATTTGTTTCTTCATTAAGCTCTAACTGTGTCTGGCTCTGGTACCCTGAAGGTTTGACGTGAAGATGGTATGACAGGCTTGGCTTCTCCCGATGCAGCTGGCACTCCTGATGCCAAAAGCCAGAGCCTGTGGTAGTGGGATCAGGGGAGAGTCGTTCCCGGTACAGTTTGCCTGTCAGTTTCCCATGCGCCTCCCAGGGCAGGCCTCCCTCCCAGGGTCCCCTTAATGAGAAGTGGAGGACAATACCAGTATTGTTGTTTCTCCTCCCAATCTTGTGGAAAGAACAACCGCTGTTTACCCAAGCATTTGTATTACCCAAACTCCTTCGATAATTGCTTCTAGAGTCCCTGGTTAACTCTGCTCTCTGCCTCAGTACAAAAAGCCATTGAACCAGACACCAGACAACTTTTCTATCTCTTAGAGCCTTCCAACAGGGTACCCAATAAAACTTGGTCGTCATTTTTATCAGAAGAAAAGAAATGTATCTACATGAGCTACACTCAGATCTCTGAGAGCTGGCCAACCATACAGTGCTTTGGGAGAACTTAGCATCCTCTTAACTCCCCTTCCCCCGGCCCCACAAAAAGTTAAAAAGCACTCTTTCCTTTCCATTGCCACAGCCCCAAACCCAGGAGTCTATGATAAATACAAGTGTGTTTCAAGCAACAATGCTGTTTCTAGCCAGTGTATCGTCTGTTAACTTTTTATGGTGAAATATGTAGGAGAAAAATTTCTAGTTATTTAATTACTATGTGGTTTTATGATATGCTTTTGTTTCCTAAGACCTAACAAAATGGAACTGTTGCTATGTCTATTTCCATGATACTGGTAATAATTTTAATCTGTCACATCAGTCCTACCCCCCTGCACGACCCACCCCACATGCGGTCTGCTGTTAGCACTATGCAAAACACCATCATGAATATGCGTAATTATGGAGATTCATGGTAATTTTTCAGGGTTATCCGATGTGACGTTTATAGGACAGCAGCATACATCAATTTAAACGAGAGTGACAAATATCTTATCCTTTATATTTCTATAGTATTTTTAATATTTTCTTGGCCCCTCTCCAGGGAGTGGTATAAAATGGTAAGAACTTGAATAATAAAAATGTTAAACAATCAAATGCTTTACTAGAATGCGTTTAAACGCGTGCTTAAAAATGATACTCTACCTGTTGAAGTTTAAAAAGTATGATAAACGGAATTTTTATTCCATGATACTTTTCTTCAAGCACCTTACACATTTCCAAGCCAACAGAAGCGTGGGCTTCGAGTGTGTCATTTTAAGATGAGACTGAATTGCTTAATTACTTTTCAACTACGACTGCCTGCCTGGTGGAATTATTTGGCAAACATGGCCCACCAACTTGATTCAGCACAGGCATTTGAAACAATAATCTGCTCATGGCATATTTGGATTTTGTTCTAAGTCAGTCCCACCTCTTCGAGACTTGCATAGTATCTTTATCTCAGTGACTAATTAGGACAAGCTTGACAATTTCATATTTACAATGATTACCAAGTAGGAATCCTTTTCCTTGTTCGGGATGTTTGGCATGAATACTGTACAATACTAATTACATCGAAGTTAGAGAGCCCCACAATCTGATTGAGAGACATATTGAGTTTAAAGTGAGTAAGTGTGAATGGTATCGAGAAGTTTAAATGGCGGGGCAAGTAATACCTATTTCTCATGCAGTCACTAAAAAAGATGAAATAAATATGTGTGCTCAGGTCATCCCATCAGCCATATTTTTAAGTGTATTAACAAAGTCTTTAATGTGGAGCTTCGCTGACAATGACTGTCCTCATCCCAACCAACCGGATTCAGAATGCCTTTTCCTCAAGCCTAGACTTTCCGGGTTGAGGGTTGAGGGTCAAACCTGCACAATTAAACGTTCTCCAGTGCTGTACTGCTAACGCACCATCGTGAATGCTCTCCATACAATTAGCAGGGCCTACTGTGAAAGTATCCCGCTAATGGAAATCCTCGTGAAAGGTCCAGGCATTTAGTATGCCAGAGTAGGTTTGAGAAACCTCGCCTGCATGATGCATGTGTAATTGTATGTTACATCTAAATATCACCGTATGTTGCTCCAGAAATAATTACTTAGGAAAATATATTTAACCCTTCCCCCTTTTTAAGGTCCCAATTTGATTAACAAACAAGTCCAGTGGTGTATTAATCCTATAGGACAGCAGTGTGGTAAATGAATGTGCTCTGTATTTGCATGTTTTTTTTAAAGTGGCACTTTCTGAAGACACACAATTGCTGTGTCTATACACACATATAAAGCGAAGTGAAGAATTGATGCAATCATCCAGATAATTCAAGGGAAAAACACTTTTGCCTCAATTATCTACTGCAAGCAAGAGCGAGGGGTTTAGCTTGAATTGTTCAAATAATTGCCTTGATTCTCTTCACTTTGCATGTGTAGACACATTTTACAATAATATTTATGTTAACATTTGCAATTTACATACATATAAAGCAGAACTATTTCTACCCACAAGATGACCAAAATCTTTTCACAGCTATCATTGCTGCTCTTTAGTTTTACTGAATTTTTGGTGGAGCCAGACCATTAAGTGTGCATGTTGTATGTATGGCAAAACTAAATGGATTCATCATGTTCATTTATTTAGTGCTTAGGTAACAAACTGATTTGTGTATTGGATACTGGTATCTCACTATGAAGAGTTCATTGATATCTTCTGTCTAAAATTTTAATAAGATCTACTTCTCACTAGGTATAATCATAAGTTGATTTGAAGAATTGAATCTGATTCATATATACATTTATAATAAAATGCAACATTAAAACAAAGAAAGATTTCTAAGGAATGTATCCTATGTTGTACATGCTTATGATTTGTTATGAATAAGTTAATATTCATAAATAAATCAAATACCAGGACACATTCTCAAAAGTTCCATTGATACATTAAAAATTCAAGTACGTAGCAGATTTCACAGTGTTTTCTCCATGGGCAGTGACAGAAACAATAATATATTTAATTGCTGACATTTGTATTATTTTCACCTTATGTTTATTAAATGGATAAAGTGAATTTTCCATGCATTTGAATTCTCTGTTCTATTTATTAATATATGAGGAATCCTAAATTTCTGCTGGGACTGCTCAGTCACTCTTTGCAGTCTTTATTTTGGGAAATACATTCATTCTAGAAAATGCAAACAAGCTCCACCATGTTTCTTCATTTTAGCCCTGTGTCAAAGTATGTTTCGCTTGGATATTAGAAATTAAATCTGGGTTGAGTTAAAATATTGCCAAAGTATTGGATTATAAGCATTTGTCTGGACAAACAATTAATACCCAAATGTTAAAAGACACCAGGATATGTTGTGGAGCAATTTGGCAATGAAAATGAACTCTGTGTTATAAATTTGGTAGATAGGGCTCATGTGCAGCCTTCACTTCTAATTTTCACATTTTATATAAAAGTTTGTAATTGATGCTTACAATGTAACCCAAATCTCCATCCTCATAAATCCACATACAGCAGATGCAAAGTTAAGCATTTCAGAGGATTTTACTGCTCCAATATTGTTTTAATTCGCTCTAAAGAAATCAAGTGTCTGTCACTAAATTTTATTGATGAAAAAAAATCAACTTCCAGAATTAAATGGATATCTTCTGCAAATACTGAATGGGTCCTTGATAGATATTTTTTCTTAAGAATTGCTAAAGAGCAAAATATAATAATTTGGTGGCCAACATCTGTCTGGCAATCATATATGATAAATTCATAAGAAATACAGGAAAGATATTTATTTACTGTTACTGCTAAGCCAGTCTTTATTTATCTTAGAAGATTTTTCATCTATGAGTGGAAAACAAACTTTCCTTCAAGAGATCTGTGAACCGAATAATAAATGTCAGGTCTAAATCCTGTATGAAAATCAGTCCGGTTTAATCCTGGGTACTCTTCAGCATGCAAATGCAGACTGGAGTGTTCCCTGGCCCGCTGTCACACAGGCAGCCAATTTACAGTCCCTGGCACAGTGTATGTGTGAGGGACGCCGCAGCCCCTCCCCCCCAGCCTGCGACTTGGTCTCAGCTGCCTGCCTTTCACAGAAACCACAAACCAAGGAAACATATCAGTAATAGCGCCCTGTAAATTAACTTGACATTTGATGCAGAAAAAACCCTAAAAGCTTACAAAAGACATTGAAAACAAAAGCCACTCAGGACCTACACTACATATATTGTGGATTTAAGAGATCTGGAAGGTGGTTATTCTATTGTAACCAACACACACAGCCTTCATCCTCTTTGTTAAGACAATTCAGTCATTCTTTGTTATAGGCATAGTATCCGTCAAACTAGAAAACAATTTTTTTTCACAAAAAAAAAAAAAGAGAAAACTTAGAAGTCCAACTGATATTATAATCATAATTCAATCAATGGTTGCTTTTTACATTAAAAAATAAGGCTATACATCCCCAATGTTATTAAAAACAAGCTAAAATATGACTTTAGGTTTCCTTGGTAAATAAGACATGTTGACATGGCTAAGACGTAAATAATGTAAGATGCATTGGAGAACTGTGTGAATCTTGTAGGACACGAGGTATTCACAAATTTTGCTGGGTCTTAAAATTTGGCCATTCAGGGCATTTAATTTTTTTTCTTATGCTTGGAAACCCTTGAATCCTTTTTATAGAAAAAAAAATTTTGGTTCAAAGAAAGACTGTTGATAAAATATTAAATGGTTCTTTGACATCAGCTGCGGTGTGTGGCTAGAGTGAGGCACATGGCATATTTAAGCCATTAGACATGCAGGAATGTTAACATTATTATGCGTTATTGTGTCTGGCTATGTGTCCCCCCTTCCCAACCCCTCTCTCTCTCTCTCTCTCTCTCTCTCTCTCTCTCTGCCTCTCATGCCTTTTCCCTCCCTTCTTCCCTCCTCCCCAGCTTTCTCAGAAACTCTCCATCCTCTCCCTCCCTCAGCAGGGCCTGCTACACCGCATCTTACAAATGTCTGGCCTTATAGTTTACAAGCACAGAACTGTACTGGTAAAAATGCATACTCTTAGCATCTGTGCTTCTTGATATTCATGGATATATTTACAAGTCCCTGTGTTCTACTTTTTTTTTTTTTGCCTGTTTCTATGGTTTATATTACTGTCGTGCCTATATTCTTGTGGGAATTTCAAACAAGAATCAAGACATAACTGGCAAATATTTTGTAATGCAGTCTGCATTTCCATAATTTAGTTCCTTTTTTAAAGAGACAATTTAAAGAGGTTTATGGACTTAAGGATATATGAAGAGTATTTTGATTGGCTTTTTTTAGTACTTCAACTGCTGAAGGTTCAGTTTGTGTAAAATGGATGTAATAAAATAAATTTATGTACATATATGTGCTTGTGTGTATGTAAATACATTTAGAATGAAAAAGTTCATAAATCTCCATCAAATTTACTGATTGAGTTTCTATATATTCACATTTGGCAACATTAAGATATTTCACAAAAGGGTTCAAAGGTAAAAGGCTGGCATTTTATTTCTTCTTTAGACAGTAGCCTGCAAAAAGCTTAAATATCCACAAAGCAAGTATTCCGGACCCTGTGTTCCCCTCCCATGTGTGGAGGCCCTCTAGGACACATCACCACTGCCAAAGAAATCTTTCTTTTCCTCAAGCTACAAAGACAAATTCTTTCAAATAATTTAATTAACACCCAAAGTAGACATCTAACTTACTTTACAATAATTTTCATTTTATTCCCCACCTACCTACCCCCTCCCTCCCCAAATAGAATTCCCCTTTCCTGTTATCAATGCATTTATTTTTACGGATTAATATTCCCCAGTTTAATGTAACATTGAAATCAGAGAAGCCCATGCATATGCTCTGCTCTTTATAGCTGCAGTTTAATTACTATGTGTTAAACTGCCTCGACAGTGCAATGAATTTATGAATATCTTTCACGACAACAATATTTTGGAGCTGCCTACGAGAGAAAATGGGGGATGCAGCATTAAATGGTCTTTATGCCAGTGTTCTTGGAAATCCACACTCTGGGTAGGAAAATGTTACATATGAGAACATTAGGATAAAGGCTTGTTATAGCCCTAAAGTGTGGGATATATAAAATACTCAGATTTTTCCGTGTACAGTTATAACACATGCTAAGCAGCACACATTATTAAGCAAGATTCATTCCTTTATTGGAGAGGGAGGGGAGTAATTTACAGACAAGAGCTAAGCAATTCTGTTTAACACAACTGTGTCTCGTTGATTGTAAGGCAGGTGTAGTATTTCTCCAAAGCCCATCATCAATACTAAAGCAATTTACAGCTCAGGATATTTTTTAGAAGATCCTCATTTTATTAAGAGTCAATAAGATAGGTTGTGCGGAAAGATATACATGTATTTGCAATTCTTATTGTTGCAGTGTTTCTATTGTGCGCTGAGCTCCCATCATGGCTGGGAGTTGGGAAGCTGGCATGCAGTGCAGGAGGTAAGAGAGAGAGCCCCAAATAAATACTTAGAGCATTTTCTAATTATCTCTAATTATGACCACCTTTCTTTCCTCCCCACCACCCCAGGGTGGAGGGGAGGTAGAGGGGAGAGGTGGAAGGAAGATGATTATAAGTGCAGATCATATCCGTGCTATTAAATAATATTAATAATTCTCTTGGCCCCCAGGATGATGTTTTCATTCTGGACTTTGAAGCACCTCGCTCTACCCATTCAAAGCCATGACAGAAAAATGAACCTGAATGTGTCGGCATTAAACATTTAAATTCTCTACTCCCTGGTCATTACACAGACTGTCATATTTTACAGCCCCCTCCCCCACCATGCTTTTGCTGATTTGACTTCATTTACATGGGCTCATTATGCATCGGGTCTTTGTTCTACTGAACGGAATACAGTACAGTGACAAAGCAAAACTTACATGTCGGCTGGAATATTTTCCTGGTTTAAAAATTAGGTTTCACTACTTAAATTTACATTTAACTTCCCAACATTGTTTAAATTGGAGGCAAGTCTTTTCTTATACAATAACTATAATCTATATGCAATTATTTTAGAAGTGCTTAAAATTACCTCAAAATGTCATTAGGAAATGACATTTAAGACCTTTTATAACAAATGCTCTACTGCTACCTAGGCAATACTATCATATTGGAAGTATTAGGTTGTTCTTTCCAAACCTCTGTCTGGATTACTGGATAGGCCCAAGGAACAAGCTTTTATCTATTTTATATGAAGTTCATTGTTTAGAGCTGTCCCTTGTGGGACTTATTTTAATGTATCAAACAACAAAGGTAATGCCAATCCTTTAAAAAAAATTTCTGCTTTGCATTTTTTGCAATTAAAAAGGTTTTCTGATTTACAAACCAAATTTCCATTAAATTGAAAGGAAGTCCTAGCTGACCGATCACATAGAAAAATATGAAAGTTACATTGAGCTTTAAATGTCTATCCCCATGACATGCACACTATCTTTTCATTTGTTACAACCAATGGGGACATGGGATTAATCTAATACAGCCTAATTAAACACCCATTCACACATGAGGGCTTTTAATGGCACGGACGAGACTTTGTATCACAGTTATATTTGCATGTATTTGAAGTTGGACAATAGATATTTTTGAATAAAGAAAATGGAAAACAATAAAATATTGGGGAGCATACTTTGGAAAATGGAAACTATTTCTTATTTCCTCCCAAGATGATTGCCATATGTATAATTTGGGTTTCATTCCAAACATTTTGACCAGGATGCCTTTCCAGTTTTTATTCTTTCTCAAACGTGGAAGCATGGTCACTGTGGCTCCAAGTCCAGGACACCATCTTGGAAGAAGAAGATATCTTGATGCTTTCTTGGCTCTGGTAGTCACACATTGTGTGACCTCTGGCTTCTCCCTTAATCTGCTTGTGCCTTGATTTTTTTTTTTTCATCTAAAAAAAGGGAATATTTGTCTATTACCTACCCCCATTGGGTAATAATAAAGTTTAATTAGAATAAAACATTGGTCCAAGGAAGAAGATATGTTGTGAACACAAACTGCCATTTTTCTTTGCATTGATTAGTTTTTACTACACTGTGGGAAAACGCAGTGTTGGGTAATTTTCTATATTCAACCAATCTCTTAAGTTTGGGACTTCTGATTTTAGAGTTAATGAAAATAAAATACAAATGCTTAATTGGATTTATTGGAGGTGGGAGCAACCACCCACATCTTGGCAACTTATATTATATAGCCTTGTTATAATCTGTAAGATATTTCTATAAGCACAATTGGTTTTAGAAAATGGCTTGTGCAGTAGAAGTAGTCGACACAGTGGCACTGAAAATGAGTTCAAGCCTGTAGAAATAAGAATTTAGCAAAGACTCCTTAACCTGGAAGAGACTCAGTAGACACACGTTTTATTTACAGTTACTTTGAAATATCTTATTGTTCCTTTTAGTCCTAGAAATTTTAGACACTGAGCAACATGCAACTCTGATGCAGAAATATGTAAGATGATGTCATCTGCTTATTCATCTGGACTTCCCAAGACATCCCAAACTCAATACCACTTCTAAAGTACGAGCTGGACACAATTCACTCTATTTCCATTTCCAACATCAGAATGATATTATTTAATTTCTTCACACTTCAGTTGAATTATCTGTTGGATGAGGAGGTTGTGTTGGATTATTCAAACCCATCCCAGATCCAAAAGCTATTCTGGCTGATATTTGGATATATTATTCTTAGGATTTGAGACACATAAGAATCATGCCCAAATCTAAATGATATTTCATCATGTATTCCATTTTCTGATGCATTATTTTTTTAATTTTATTTAGTAAATATGATTTTCCAAAGTACAGTTTATGGATTACAATGGCTTTTTCTCCCCCATAACTTCCCTCCCACCCCCCACTCCCTCTCCCATTCCATTATTTGATGCATTATTTTTAAAAATATTTATTTATTTGAAAGTCAGAGTTACACAAACAGAGAAGGAGAGGCAGAGAGAGAGTGGTCTTCCATCCACTGGTTCACTCCCCAATTGGTCGCAACGGCCAGAGCTGCGCTGATCTGTAGCCAGGAGCTTCTTCCAAGTCTCCCATCCCAAGGACTTGGGCCGTCTTCTACTGCTTTCCCAGGCAATAGCAGAGAGCTGGATCAGAAGTGGAGCAGCCAGGACTCAAACTGGTGCCCATATGAGATGCCAGCACCGCTATGCCACAGCACCGGCCCCAATCTGATCCGTTATTTAATCAATGTTTATTAAACAGTGAATATATGGCAGATGATCATTAAATACTTGAAACCAGGAATAAGATCAGGTTTTGGAGAAAAAAGTAAATATAACCTTAGAAAACTTTACCCAACATCAAAGTCTTAAGGCATCTGACTTGACACAATAGAGTTAGATGTGCCTTATAAATATTAGTGGGTATGGTAGATAGTACCTCTGTTACGTAATATCCTGTGTCTCTATCTACTAGAGAGCTAGACCTCCCGCCTTTTCTGATTAGGGTTACGTGAACTGCTTTGGCAAAAGAGATAGGAGCAGAAGTAACAGGTGTCTTGCAGAGGAAAGCTTTAAGGATCAGCTGATATTTTGCCCTGCTTTCTGTATCCTTTGACATGACTACCAATAACATTCTAAGCAGTTTCTTAACTGACAGAGTGGCCAAAAGGGGAATGTGATGACATGGGACAAAATATCCAGGTTATCCACATGGATACAAATGAATGACAGAGAAGATAAAACAAACTTTACGGCGTAAGTCACTAGGATTTGAGGATAGGCTGGAATGTCGCAGTATAACTTAGTCCAGTGAGGTCATGGTTATTCTCTTAATAATCTGAAGATATTACTTCTCCTTTTGTTCTCATTCTCCCACAAATGTCAAAGGCATTTGATGTGTGATAATGCAAACGCCTGAATGCAGAAGCTGATGTTAGGATCCAGCAGTGACATGGAGTGAATGTTTGTGTCCCCACCCAAATCTACGTGTTGAAACCCTAATTCCCAAGTGATGGTGTCTTGAGGTGGGGCTACAGGGAGGTCATGAGAATAAAGTCCCCACGATGAAATCGGTGTCCCCAAAGAGAGATGAAGAGATGAATCTGTGCTGTCTCCTCCCCAAGAGGACATAGTAAGTAGGCAGTGATTCCTAGACAAGGAAGACAGCCCTCACCGAGGACCTAACCAAGCTGGCACCCTGGTCTCCAGCTTCCATCCTCCACAGCCGTGATAATAAATGTTGTTTAGGCCACCAAATCCAGAGTGGTTTATTGTAGCAGCCAGAACAAAGACAACCGCAAATATGTGTGACAATGTCACTCTCCTCACTGAATGCTATTTTTGTTCTGGAAAATTTAGCTATAAATTTACATTAAAATGTGTTGTTTGTGTTAACATATAATGAATTTATTTTTGTTATTTTTAAATGTTCTTGATTTTAATTTCTAATTAGAAAAATCAATAGATGTAACCAATATCAACAAAAGCTCGTTAGGAGTGCTCTGTAATTTTTAGAGTAAAGAGAACAAAGACCAGAAGTTCAGGAATTTGGGGCCTATCCTAACCTGACTGATGGAGTATTTTTCACCAGAAATAGCTTATTAAAATGAATTAAGCCCCATCATGGGCAGAGCTCTCTGGATAGAAAACTATAAAAGTATGGTTAGAATCAATCACATTATTTAGTTATTTAACAGAATCAAAAAGAACTTTCTATGTTGCATAATAAAAGAACAGTTGCAGCCAATTGTATCTACTTTAATAATTAGTCTAGGTGTAAGAAACTATTTAGGTAGGATCTGACAGAGTGAATTTTCCTCTTTATTGTAAAGAGGAAAGTAAATGTAACTTCTTACAGTAAGTATCAACACACACACATATAAATATAAGAAAGTATATATGCTAACTATAAAACATCCCAGAAATATACAATTTGTCCAGTTTATGGGGTAACAAAGACAGTGAGTAGAGAAGAGATGAGTTGTGAGATGAGAGAGTTTCAAGTCATACCCTGACAACCCTTCACACGAAGGCTGACTCACGGCCACACACCATCCCCAGTGAGGAAACTATCTGAGCTTAAAATGCCTGACTGGTCATCTCCTTCAGACCAGCAGTCTCTCTGTCAATGTGTTCTTATTGGCATGCTTGTCCATAAATGGGCTGTGCATTGTTTCAAATGTTACTGTACAATCCTTCGACTGGATTATAAACTCCTTAAGGTTAATGATAATGTCTTCGATTGGATTTGCCAACACCCCAGCAGTGACTCTGCCCAGCACCCCATGCAAGACAGGGACTCCATAAGTGCCAGTAGATTAAACAATACAAAGTGGGGTGGACACTGGGCCTAGCAGTTATGACACCACTTGGGACACTCACGTCCATGTTAGAGTGCCTAGGTCCAAGTCCTGGCTCCCCTCTGGTTCCTCTAATGTGCATCCTGGAAGGCAGCGGGTGATGGCTCAGGTGGAGCTCCTGGCTCCTGCCTTCATCCTGACCCAGCCCCTCCTGGTGCAGGCATTTGGAGAGAACCAGCGAATGGAAAATCTCTTCCATCTGTCTCTTTGTCTCTCCATCTCTCGGGTTCTCAAACAAATAAGAAAGCTGAAAAGAGGGAGGGAGGAAGAGAGGGATGGAAGGAAGGAAGAAAGGAAAGGAGGGAGAGAAGGAGAGAGGGAGGAAGGAAGGAACACATGAAGGAAGGTTGGCCCAACCTGGAAGAAAAAATGGGTAAAGGTTAAATAAATAAATAAGTAACATCTCTAACTTCATAGCTATTGGTAAGCAATAAAATAACTAACTTGAGGGGAGCCTAACTTCTACTTCCTATTAACTTAAATTACTTATCACCATAAAAGCCAATACCCTATGAAATTTTAAATGGTTTTTAAGGTAGGAGTAAACACAAAAAATCCAGTAGCCATTGAAGAAATATCCTGCCACCAAATGCAATTCCTAGAGGGGCTATGGTCTTTTGCAACTCAAGCGATTCAGCATTTCTATGTCAATATATTCTTCCTCCCTATATCGTACCTTTGAGAAACTCCTAAAGGAGTTAAAACACAAACTATCTCTTCCTAAGATTCAGTTCACTGGACTTTCACTGCCAACACAGTTAACCAATCTCAATACAATGTCTTATGAATAGGTGTTTGTGTATACAATTTGCTTGGGATTTTTTACTTTATATATATTATCTCTATCTTTATATACATATATCTATAATGTGTATAAAGTATATATTATACAGTGTCTGATCTTCTTGACAAGCTTAGACAAAGAAGAAATTATTATGTTTACCTCTTTTGATAAATAAAAAAGCAAAATATCTATTAGGCTAGGAGATTTTTCTGTAGATGTGTCTCCCAAGTAATGGAGAGAGAATTCAACTCCAGACTCAACTCCAGAGTCACATCACTTAAACTGCTAAGATAGGAACTCCACCAAAAAGTTTATTTTCATTCTTCTTTTCCAGAAGGCAGCATTATCCCATTCAAGGGATTTCTAAATTGTATTATACACACAAACTAATTGTTTTTCCACAGTTTGAGTGAATAAAGGCATAGGTGAGTATTTTTAGTACAAATAAAGACTGTTGGAATTCCTAAGAAAAATCGTTTTATGTTAACTCCAAGATGTTTATTTTTCATTCAGTCTTTACTATGTCTCTTAGTGGAATTTTCTTCTTTTAAAATAATTCCATTTATATATTTGAACAAAGTGTTAGGGCACTGGCTTTTGGTGCAGAAGATGCCACTTGAGATTTCTGCATCGCACATCAGAGTGCCTGGGATTGAATCCCAGCTGCACTCCCGAGTCCATCTTCCTGCTAATGCACACCCTGGAAGGCAACAGGTGGCAGCTCAAGTACTTATGTTCCTGCCACCTGTGTGAGAGAATCCGATGGAGCTCCTGACTCCTGGCTTTGCCCTGGTACAGTCTCAGTCATTTTGGACATCTGGGGAGAGAACTAGTGGATGTGAGGTCTCTCCTCTCTCCTCCCGCCCCCCTCTCTTTCTTTTTCTCTTTCTCTCTCTCTCTCTTTCTCTATCTATCTCAACCTCTCTCTGCCTTTTTTTCTTTTTTCTTTTGACAGGCAGAGTGGACAGTGAGAGAGAGAGACAGAGAGAAAGGTCTTCCTTTGCTGTTGGTTCACCTCACAAATGGCCGCTATGGGCGGCGCGCTGTGCTGATCCAAAGCCGGGAGCCGGGTGCTTCCTCCCAGTCTCCCATGCAGGTGCAGGGCCCAAGCACTTGGGCCATCCTCCACTGCCTTCCTGGGCCACAGCAGAGAGCTGGACTGGAAGAGGAGCAACTGGGACAGAATCTGGCACTCCAACCAGGACTAGAACCCGGGGTGCTGGCGCCGCAGGCGGAGGATTAGCCGCCTAGTGAGCTGCAGTGCCAGCCTCTGCTTTTCAAATAAATAAACAATTTTTTAAAAGTATAGGTGTTAAATTACTCAAATAGATTGCCTTGGGAGTAACCTAAAGATACTTGTACTTGTTCAAACAAAACAAAGGAATATTATGGTAGCATTTGTCTTGAGACATCTAGTAGGCTGGCTGATATTAATTGTTAACACAATAGTTAATACATTTGTATTTTCAGCATTTTTTACAATAAAAATAATTAACAGACCTTTCATCCAGATAGTTTGTATCTCATGAAAATTCTCTAGGAAATCAATAAAAACCTCTACCTAAAATCTAGAATACAGAGTAATTTAAAATTAGAAGCAAACAATATGTCCTAAACCATGATTAATAAAAGCAATGGAACAGAAAATTATGTTTTGCCTGGTTTCTGATAGCAGTAATCATAAAAGCATAACTTCCCATCCTTCTTTATCTAAGAGATTGAAAATTTGTGAATGTGCAAACTCTCCAGGCGGGCCAGAGGCCATTTCCAAAGGCTGACTCGGTATCAGAAGATAAGGACAAGCAGTGTAGAAGGAAGCAATATTCCAGAATGAGCCTCTATTGCTCTCCCTTCCCCTTAGGAAGTTTGAAATAGATCCTCAGGTTCCTAGTGTCTCACGAGTGTCTGGGAAGTCTAACTCTCATTTGACATGAGTATACAAACAAACCTGAGAAACTCTGTAGTCCAGATATTTTCTGTGTCTCCTGCACATGACCTCTACCTTTGCTTCCAAGTAAAAACCCTTTCCTTGGCACTTCCACCTGTTTAGGATGACTGCTCTCAGATCTTTCAAAACCCAAGCCCGGCCGGCACTGTGGCTCAACAGGCTAATCCTCCACCTCGCAGCGCTGGCACACTGGGTTCTAGTCCCGGTCAGGGCGCCGGATTCTGTCCCGGTTGCCCCTCTTCCAGGCCAGCTCTCTGCTGTGGCCGGGAGTGCAGTGGAGGATGGCCCAGGTCCTTGGGCCCTGCACCCCATGGGAGACCAAGAGAAGCACCTGGCTCCGCGACGGCCATTGGAGGGTGAACCAACGGCAAAGGACACCTTTCTCTCTGTATCTCTCTCTCTCACTGTCTACTCTGCCTGTCAAAAAAAAAAAAAAAAAAAAAAAAAAAAACAAGCCCACTAGTCCTCAGAAACCTCCTAAAAGACGCCTCAGGGACTAGTGTTCCCGTGAAGCAGGCTAAGCCATTGTCTGTAATGCTGGCATCCTGTATGAGCACCTGTTTGAGTCCTGGTTGCTCGACTTCTGACCCAGCTCCCTACCAATGCACTGGGGAAGGCAGCGGAAGCTAGCCCAAGTGCCTGGGCCCCTGTCACTGACGTGGAAGACCTGGATGGGATTCCTTGCTCCTGGCTTCCTCCTGGCCCAACCCTAGCTCACGTGGGAACTAAACCAGCAGATGGAAAATACCTCTCTCTCCCCCTCTCTCTCTCTCTGACACTGCCTTTCAAGAAAATAACTAAATCTTCCTCCCAAAAGTTGCCCTAGCTGTTTGAGCAGCCTCCACAAGCTCAATTACATTTACATGCACATGAAAATTACAGTAACACCTACTAGATGAATCTGACCGATTTATTAGTCCTGAACTCCCTCCACTAGACTGTATACTTGTATCTTGTCTTATTCATCTGATTACAACACTTGTTGAATGAATGACACAGGTGCCAGCTACTGAGCTCAGTAGTCTATAAAGTGTAATATACAATGTTGCTAGGTTAAACTTCAAACTAGTGGCATTAGGCTGGTCTATAGGAAGCTCAGAAGCTCTTGAATTAGCATAGAAAACCACTTGCTGTTCAAAGGGTAAAGGTTTCCTGTGCTGATGTGGTTCTCAGGGTTTTCCAAGCCTTCTTTTACATTTTTGGTGAAATATTTAAGGGCCAATTTTTTAAGATTTATTTATTTATTTGAAAGGCAGAGAGTTACAGAGAGAGACAGAGACAAAGACAGAGACAAAGGCAGAGGCAGAGAGACGTCTTCCATCCACTGGTTCACTCCCAAAACAGCTACAATGGCTGGAGCTGGGCCCATCCAAAGCCAGAAGCCAGGAGCCAGGAGCTTCTTCCAGGTCTTCCAAGCAGGTGCAGGGGCCCAAGCAGTTAGGCCATATTTCACTGCTTTCTCAGGCCACAGCAGAGAGCTGGATTGGAGGTAGAGCATCCAGGACTCAAACTTGTATCCATATGGGATGCCTGCACTGCAGGCAAAGACTTTATCCACTACAACACAGCGCTGGCCCTAAGGGCTGATTTTCAACAATGCTTCTATCAGGAGACCACACAACATCGAAGTAAGGCAGGACTTCACCACCAGACTGAAGACAAGTCTCAGTCTTGACACTTATTAGCTATGTGACCTTGGGAATGTTAGTATCACTCAATTTCCAAAACTGTGAGAATTAAAGGAGAAAATGTGTGTAAAGAACTTATCACAATGTCATACATAGTAGGTACTCAATAATTGTTATTTATTTTTATTATCATAAAATCTCCAGGACTATAAATTTAAGCTTCAAATTTAAGATAATTACATTAAAGAAAGAATAGAACAATGGCTGAGGAAGAGTTAATTTGGTTAGAATTCAGTTTAGAAGAAATGCTTTATTTTACAGGAAGAAATTGGAGCTGTTGAAGGTTACAATATAGACATCTATAATTGAGGGTAAGCTATATGGAGATTTTAACATTATTTTTGTCATTAAGCAATTCTGTGCTGTGAGACCCACCCCCAGTGAAAATCAGCAGGAATCAGACATGTAAGTTTCAGCAGATTGAAAAGAAGTGATATCACTTACCAAAGGTGCCTTAGTTGCATAACTTCAAAGTAGAGTCTGTTTATTCAGATTTTAAAAGCATTAAAATAGTCCAAAATCATGAATTATCCACCTCCAGCTTAAAGCAGAATTGTGTTTGAGTGCCTACATTCTAAAGCAGGCACATAGTTTTTTCTTAATCCCTCTCTTAAAGTCAAAGCTCATGGGTAGTATCAACCCATGAGCAACAATTTATTGAAACATTAACATTCTTTTCATTTTTAAAGGGTCTTTTCATTTTAAAGGGTCAAATCCTATAGTATGTAGAATTTGTAAGAAACTAAGTGAGTCTGGCATTTGTAGTTTAAATTCAGTGCCAAAGATAAGCTACAGAGAAATGACCTTCCCCAAGTCGAAGTTGTCTTGTTACTGCTACTGTGAGAAAGGGAGAATCATGAGGACAATGGAAATATCTTCAGGACTGGCTCCACTCCTGGTGCCAACTTCTTACCAATGCACACCCTGGGAGGCAGCCGGTGATGGCTCAAGTAGTTGAGTCCCTGCCACTCACGTGGGAGACCCAGAGTAAATTTCTGGCTCCTGAGCATTTTGGGAGTCAAGCAGTGGATGGAAGCTACTTCTCTGCCTCTCTGCCTTTCCAGATAAATAAATAAATAAATAAATAACTTTTTAAGTAAAATGAGAGCCTGCAGTGACTTCCCGTTATATGAGACCATGCATCACTGCCCCCATGTTGGGCTGTGCAAGGGAGCTGGCTGGCCTCCCTCCCTGCAGGAATCAGTCCCACAGAAATTCCATCCAGAATTCTCTTTCGGCTCTCAGTTTCCCTACTGACTCTTTGTTTCTAAAACAGCTTTCTTTTTAGGCTCCTTTCCCAGACTATCCAATTCATCCTATGGCTCTCAGCCTTGGTCATCTTTCTTTGACCATGTAAGTCCGGGTTGGTGCCTCACTTGTGACTTTCCAGAACACTCTGAAGACTCCCCCATAATTGCACTTGCCATGTTTCACTGGACTCGCTTGGTGATGTGCTTCTATCCCCTGAAAGAGATTTCCAATTCCATATCCTGGAAAAGTGTATTTTAAGAAGGTGCTTCCTGTATGAAAGTTGATGAGGAAAGAAAAGACTGGATGACTCAGAGATGGGCTTGCAGGTCAGCTCTTTCCTGGCTGAAGCCGGATTCTGTCCCGGTTGCCCCTCTTCCAGGCCAGCTCTCTGCTGTGGCCAGGGAGTGCAGTGGAGGATGGCCCAAGTACTTGGGCCTTGCACCCCATGGGAGACCAGCAGAAACACCTGGCTCCTGCCATCGGATCAGCGCGGCACACCGGCCGCAGCACGCTGGCCACAGCGCGCCAGCCGTGGCGGCCATTGGAGGGTGAACCAATGGCAAAGGAAGACCTTTCTCTCTGTCTCTCTCTCTCACTGTCCACTCTGCCTGTCAAAAAAAAAAAAAAAAAAAAAAAACCTGAATGCATTGTCTTTCCCTAGCAAAATGGTACCCTCCTCTTTCTGTTCTTCTTTTCAGTGAAACATGAAATTTTGACCAATTTCTAAAGCTAGATATTTGAGAATTAAACAAGACTGCTATGCCCCCTCCCCCACATCGAACCTTTTACATTTCGTGTTAGCAACAGCCTAACTCAGGAGGTTTTTCCAGAATGAGATTATTGAAGTTAGAAACAGGCTATTTTGCGTGTGCATGCTTACCAACCTTCTTGCCTAAAAGCCCATTGGGAAAGAATAAAGAAGTCTGCAAGGAAATGACTTCATAGCAGCCCTGAGAACAGGGCTGAGACCTTCTGCAACCTGGGGAGCACATGGAAGCCATCACACTGATAAAGAAGCCAAAGTGGGAGACCCCACCTCAAACAAGTGTAGAGGAAAGCCCTGGAGAAAAAAGCCTCCCGGGGAGCAGGTTAGGAGAGCGTGAGTGGCTGGGGAGGGAAATTGATCGAAGGATTTTCTATGGGCCGTGTTACCCATCTCAGCTGACCATGAGATTAAACTGGAATTCTAGGTAAACACAGGGCACCTCAGGACCCCTCCCTGAGGGCTTGGCTTCGGTGCACCCCACAATATGATCCCAGAATCAAGTTTTCACAGAGGTCCCAAGTGGTTTTTATGGTCAACAACTTTGGGCAATATTGGATTTGGAGCACTCTTTGTTCAGGCATCTTGCTTTCCACATCGATCTATGGGGCATCCAGGATTAGCATTTACCCCCAGGCTGAAAATCAGATGACTAATTTCTAAAGAAACAAAAACTCACCTGGGACACCTAGCACAAATAGTAGCATCTCAGAACATGGCTGTGCTCACTCTGACACTTGGGACTGCCAGATGATTCCCTGCCTGGGAAGCTCAAAGGGAATGCTGCCTGTCTGCGGGTCCTAGCAGTCCCCGTGGAGTTCTCTGTGGCCTCCCATCCATGCAAAAGCCCTCTCAGGAAGCACAGACAGGGAGCTGCCATTTTAGCTGCCGAGACCTCCATGCACACACGTGAGTGATTCCCAAACTCACCAAGCATTTGAAGGGAAAAACAACATCACCAAAGAGTTAGAGAAATTTGGACCAATGAAACTTAACACCAAATCTTAAAAAGAAGACGGAGGGCCGATGTTGTGGCCTGGCAGGTGAAGCCACTCTGGGGACAGTCACATCCCAAATGACAGTGCCTGCTTTGTGTTCCAGCTCCTCTGTACAATTCTTTCTCTTTCTTCCTTTTTTTTTTTTTTTTTTTTTTTTTTGACAGGCAGTGAGAGAGAGAGACAGAGAGAAAGGTCTTCCTTTGCCGTTGGTTCACCCTCCAATGGCCACCGCGGCCAGCGCGCTGTGGCCGGCGCACCACACTGATCTGATGGCAGGAGCCAGGTACTTCTCCTGGTCTCCCATGGGGTACAGGGCCCAAGCACCTGGGCCATCCTCCACTGCACTCCCTGGCCACAGCAGAGAGCTGGCCTGGAAGAGGGGCAACCGGGACAGAATCCGGCGCCCCGACCAGGACTAGAACCCAGTGTGCCGGCGCTGCAAGGCGGAGGATTAGCCTAGTGAGCCATGGCGCCGGCCTCTTCCTTTTTTTTTTTTTTTTAAGATTTATTTATTTACTTGAAGGGCAGAGTTTCAGTGGCAGAGAGAGAGAGAGGTCTTCCATCTGCTGGTTAACTCCCCAGATGGCAGCAACAGCCGGAGCGGTGCCGATCAGAAGCCAGGAGCCAGGAGATTCTTCTGGGTCTCCCATGTGGGTGCAGGGACCCAAGCACTTGGGCCATCTTCTACTGCTTTCCCAGGCCATAGCAGAGAGCTGGATCAGAAGTGGAGCAGCCGGGATTGGAATTGATGCCCATATGGGATGGTGGTGCTGTAGACAGTGGCTTTACCCACTATGCCACAGTGCAGGCCCCCCCTCTGTACACTTCTGATCCAACTCCCTGCTAATGCACTTGGGAGGCAGCAGATGATGGTCCAAGTGCTTCAGACCCTGCCACCCATGTGGGAAACTCAGATGGAGTTTTAACTCCTGGTTTCTGCTTGGCCCAATCCCAGCTGTTGCAGGCATTTGGGGAGTGAACCAGTGGATGGAAGATCTATGCATGTCTGTCTGTCTATCTCTCTGTCACTCTGCCTTTCAAATAAAAAATAAGGGCCCTGCACTGCCCAGGATAGCAAACAACAGAGTCAGGATGGCTAAAGGTGACCCCAAGAAGCCAAAGCGCAAGATTCCTTGCATCTACTTTGTGCACACATGCAGAGAAGAACGTAAGAAGAAAAATCCAGAGATCCCTGTCAGTTTTGCAGAATTTTCCAAGAAGTGCTCGGAGAGATAGGAGAGAATGGGGGAAAGTCTAAATTTGATGAATGGCTAAGGCAAATAAAATATGCTATGATGGGGAAATGAAGGATTACAGACCAGCTAAGGGAGGCAAGAGAAAAAAAAGGACCTTAATGCCTCTAAAAGACCACCATCTGTATTCTTCTTGTTCTCTTTGGAATTCCACCCCAAGATTAAACCTTCAAACCCTGCCATCTCCTGGAGTTGTGACCAAAGAGTGGGAGGAGATGTGGAATAAATTGAAAAATGGTAAAAAGCAGCCACACGTCACTAGGGTGGCCACGCTGAAGGACAAGGACAAGATGGACATTGCTGTTGGCACAAGGGGCCCCGCCGAGGTAGCCTGGAAAAAGGTGGAAGAGGAAGATGAGGAGGAGGAGGATGAATGAAAACTGTTGCCCTGTCTCTTTGTGAATGCCTTAGAGTATGGGAACATTGTAATTGGCACATCTCTCACTTGAGACGTATCTACTGCCTTCATGAGGTTTAATCACAAAATTCGATGTGACCGTATTTTACTCTCTCAAAGTGCTCTAGAAATCGTCAGTACTCACCTGACATGGCCATGGGTGTCTGGAGCACCCTGAAACTGCAGCAAAGTTATACATGTTTCCAAACATCTTTACAATGAAAGGGGACTCCCGTGTTCTCCTCGAGAAAAAATGAAGGAATAAATAAAACTTTGGGGAAAAAAAGAGTCAGAGACAATGAGAGATATGCAGTAAACGCTGAGATGAACCATATAAAATGAATGACCTACTCTTTCCTTAAAAAATTTTATGTTTATCTGAAAGGCAGAAAGACAGAAGGACACAGAGAGAGAGAGAGAGAGAGAGAGAGAGAGTAAGAGAGAGAGAGAGATCTTGCTGGTTCACTTGCAGATGCATTAGCAGGAGGCTGGCTCAGAAGCACAGAGTAGCTGCAACTCAAACCAGTCAGTCTGATATGGGGCACAGGCAGATATGGTGTCCCAAGCAGCAACACCTGCCCAATGAATGTGGCTGGGAGAGCTGCCAGCAGGAAGCTCTGAGGGAATGGTGTTGGCTGAAGAGAGCCCCTTCACCCAGGACCATGCTCCTTCTAGGGTGTCCCCCTATCTGGGGACTGATCAGCGTGGACATGTAAAGACCCAGCTCCTGACTCCAACATGGGGAAGAGCTGGAGGGTCATCCCGTAGAGACCCAGCTCTTCTCCTCCCCATCCCTCTTCTTGCTTGTAGTTCTCAAAAATAACTATAGAATGTGCTGGAAATGCAACATCCTGAGATGTGCCATTCTCCTCTTGCCAACAAAACAGTATCCTTCACTGCTGTAACTCAGTGAGTCCTATGACCCTGCGACATAAACCTGCAGCTGGGCTGCTTTCCAGGGTCTCTCATCTGTGGTGCAGTTGAGACTCCATCCACCCTGGGCAGCTTTCTGAACCTTCAGGGACTAGCTCCCAGTGAAGTCTGGGCTGCTGCTCTCTCTGGCTGCAAGGAATCAATCTAATTCTTACAACTTGTCATACATGTGTGTAACTTGTTGCACATGTGTGTGTCCTGCCTCAACAGACTCAGGTAAGTTGGAACCAGTGCACCTGCTGCACCATCTTAGCCTCAGAACTCCCCCAAGGTTGGCTGAGAACTCCACTGAGTTTGCACTGCAGCTCTGCCTCTCCCCCTGCTCAGCCCTGTGTCTTGTCTTTCCCTTTCCCAGATGCTGATCCCAAGGCGCTCCCTAAGAAACCCTCTTAGTGCTAATCTGCAACAAGAGCTCATTTTAGCGAACAGAAGAAAAAGTTGTCTTAAAACTTAACAACCTCAGGAAGATCTGAAATAACAACACACATGTAAAGCAAAAGTGCACAATGATGGAAGAGAAGCAAATCAAGAATTATTGGAAAGTAAGATATTTGAAATTAAAAATTCAATTTAACAAACTAAAGTAGAGTTGAGAATACATCACAGAAAGGATAGAAAAATTTTAAGTGACAAATATAGGAAAAACAAGAAAAACAGTTATAATATTTATCTAACTAGGTCTGAACATGACATTTTTCTAAAAACAAAACAAAAAGATAGTATCACAAATAATCAAGGAACAAGTAGAAGAAAATCAAAAGTACCACTACACCACAACACGATAAACAGAATGAATAATAAAAAAGCCTACAACCAGACACGCCTGGTAGAGTACCTGAACACTAAACTTTGAAGATAGTTTTTTAAAAAACATCCAGTGTGAAAGACCAGGAATGCAAAAGGCACGTGGGTAGGGGTGGGCACTAGGAAAAATAAGCACAGGGACGGTGTCCTTCTGCAGCTGTAGGGGGGATGCTGTCTTCTTACTTTCACTTTGCTCAGTTCCCAGAGGCCACTGCGTTCCAAACTCAGAATACCTCCACCTGGCATTTCAACATCTCCCCCGCTCTGAGGGTCGCTTGTGTTCTTGCTGCTGCTCTATAAGGGCCCTGGTGTTTCCACCAGGTCCTCTCAGGCCATCTAGGACAAGCTCCCCATCCCAAGATCATGAGTGAGTGGTTTTACACTAAGAACGCAAATCAACACAGGTCGTCTTTATTGTAACCCACAACAGGTGTTTGCATTAGTCTATTTTTGTTATGTTGCCTTGGAGTGAAGGTTTGCATTTGGTTTCTCTGATCTAGTTAATATTTGTTGATGGTTTTCAAGGACAAGGTGACAGTGGCAGCATTTAAACAACATTCAAGGGTCGAGGGTCCGGGGCTGGTGTTGTGATGTAGCAGAAAAAGCCACCACCTGCGATGTAGGCATCCCACATCAGAGCTGGTTCGTGTCCCTGCTGCTCCATTTCCAGTCCAGCTCCTTGCTAATGGCCTGGGAAAAGCAACAGAAGATGGCTAAAGTGCTTGGGCCCCTGCCATCCATGTGGGAGACCCAGATGAAGCTCTTAGCTCCTGGCTTTGGCCTGGCTCAGCTCTGGCCATTGTGGCCCTCTAGGAAGTGAACCAGTGGATAGAAGATATCTCTCTGTCTCTCTGTCTCTGTCTCTCCCTATTGCTCTGAAACTCTTTCAAATAAATAAATAAATCTTAAAAGAAAAAAGAGTAGAGGCTCTAAACAAGCATTTTCCTAGCATCTTGGTAACTATGAGACCAACTACAGGAGAGAACGGAGTGGGGTGGAAAGATGGGGAGGCAACAACGTACAAGGCAACAAGGAGTTGTCCATCTCTTAGATAATACAGACAGCATGATTCATTCTGGAAGCCAGTCCAAATACCCAAGTATTGGAGGAAAGCTCTTTGTCCCTGTTAGCTCTCAGTTTCCTCATTTGAACACAGACATACTGAGAGTAGCTTAGCTGATCACTTAAAATATTAGATCCTGGAAACCGAATGATAAATGTGTCTCCGTGTCACTGTCACATAACGCGGATTGGTAGGAAATGCACAGCTCACAAGGACGTTCTGAGGGATAAACAAAGGCTACAACGATCCCTGGAAATATAAATTGCACTCATAAAAAGGCCTTCCCATACACACGCTTTCTGCCAAGTTAAGCCGAAATTTACACATTTTCCCTAGGCATAATTGCTACTTTATCCATTTTTTCTGTTCACACCTGGCTATTCCTCCCTTGGGCCCCAAAGCCACGAGAGTTTTCACCAAAAATAATCTTTAAAACATATATTTACCCTCTTATTGACCCCTAGACCAGCTCTGTATTACTGCAGGGCATCTTAAATTGTTCTAGATTTGTTTCGGAAGTGGCAGGAGTACCCTCCCCTCTGAAGGTATTCATAACCCCCATTAACTTCCATGGGCATCGAATATCCATGTTATCAAAGTGAAAGCAGGCTCTCCTATGTTTAAACCATGATTAAAATCTATCTGTGATAAGTAAAAGGGTAAGCACTAGAATCTGGAGGACAGTGTGCAGGGAAAGTGAGAGCATGTCGTGCCTAATTAAAGGAGTTCATGCTCATGGCTAAATACAGTAGCACACACCCCGGCAATATCTGCAGCATGTTCTCTGTCTCGGGCTATTTACCATGAGGCACCCACATCGTGAAATGAAATGTGTGTGGGTAACTGTCTCACAAACTACCCTTGGCCCTGTGCATCTTGGCTCAGTGCTAGAAATAGAGACGAGCAGAGGCACTGTTTGGACCCATCTGAAGTCACCTGTGGGTAGAATTTGATCTTGCCTATTTATTCTCAGATTTTAAAATTATGTCATAAACACTCGGAAGATTTGCATACATGTCTGCCTACATCTATGTCCATGAAAATTGGGTAATGGAGTTCCAAACAGTCCAATTTTTTCTTATAAAACCAGATCTGTGTAGCGCATACCCTCTCTACGAACATTACTAGGAGGCAAATACAAACCTTACATACATATTTTGGTGATCCTTTGAAATATTGCTTTGAAATACAGATATATCATACATGCAAATAAATACACTAATTCATCCATGCATTTAATGATATGAAGTCAACTCTAAACCCCACAGCAGTAAGAAGTGCAATATTAAAATTCATTTCCATTTTACAAATAAACATTGTGCATTCCTCAGATAAAATGTGAGAAAATATGAGCTGATGTGATTTTTAAACATATTTTAAAATAAACATAGTTTAAAGTAAATGGATCTTTACTAAAATAAAGTTTTCCCTCAGTATCCATGGGGGATTGGTTCCAAGACCCCCTCAGATACCAAACTCCATAGTTGCTCATGTCTCTTATAAAAAAAATGACATTGTGCTTGTATATGACCTGTGCACATCCTGGGGTATACTTTAAATCCTCTCCAGATTACTTACAATGCCTTGTAAATTCTATGTAAACACTTGTTATACTGTATTGTTTAGAGAATAATGATAAGGGGGAAGGTTGTAGGTGTTCAATACAGACGCAACCACTGAAGGCCTAATTACGCACCATCTGAATGAGATACAAGGCAAAACAAGCTCCAGTGAGTGTTGGAGAGCGACTGAGACACTGAAACAGCGGGGGCTGCAGCAGCCGTGCCTACACAGCACTTCCTTCAACTGGTCCCGCTTAGCGTGTAACACGCAGCAAACTCAAGTTTTGCATTTTGGAATTCTCTGGAATTTCCTTCTGCTTCCCTGAATATTTTCAGTCTGGGATTGGTTTATGGGGGCCAGCAGCAGGTTAAGCCACCTGCAATGTCAGCATCACGTGTCAGAGTACCAGTTCCAAGTCCGGTCTGCTCTGCTTCCCATCTAGCTCCTTACTAAAGCTCCTGGAGAAGCAGCAATGATAGCTCAAGTGCTTGGTCCCTCCCACCCAAAAGGAAGACTGGGATGGAGTTCTAGACTCCTGGGTCCTGCCTGGCCCAGCCTGGCCATTGCAACCACTGGGTGAGTAAACCAGTGGATAGAAGATTCTCTCTCTCTCTCTCTCTCTGCCTTTCAAATAAAAATACAGGTAAAAAACCAAGATGTATCTCTGAAGATACAGAGCCATGTGTATGGTTTCTCTGAGGAAATTTGGTAAGGTGTTTCCTGGATTGCACTGCAGTGGTGTTTAGTCATTAGTGAGAGTAAATAATACTTTACTAAGTACACACATTTATGAAGGGAAAACATTAAGTGTTGCTTTCAGAAGCATCCAAGAAACAGCCAAGAGGGCAATAACAGGAGGCGAGGTTTTGGTCCTCTTTTTACCAATTTACAATGAAACTCGTGTCATAAAATTAACAAATATGTAAGACAATGTACAGAAGTTTTAGTAATATCCCATTAGGAGCACAGTATGATTTCCCATTCCCTAAGCAGGGCTGAACAGAGCAGAATTAGGCTTTTGGAAATCCTGGGAGCCTCCTGTCTGCGTTCTCTTGGATGTCTGTTGCCCATCCCCCTCTGGAGCAGCTACAACCCAGCTCCTCCAGTGAGCCCGGTCCCCGGACTTGAAGCCAGGGCATTCACCAAAGCAGCTATACAATGGCAGCTCCTCTCCAGAGGTGTGGATGACCTTCCTAACACCTGCAATACCCGTAGGAAGTGGTGCCATTTATTCCACCCCACCACACTCTTGAGAATCTTACAAGCAGATTTGCTAGTCCTCAAAATGTGTTATAAAACAGGTTATTTTACAAATCACACAAGGCAGAAAGCAGACTGTAGTTGGTGAGTCATGGAGCAGATTCACCCCCTGGGCTGTCCGTCTCCAGCTATGGACCCTGCTCTGTTCTACTTCCTGCTCTTTCCCTCTGAAACAGAACAAAGTGAGAACCTGTGTTCAGGATTTGCCCTTGTTTCAGAAAACCCTACAGAATGGGGCCAGTCAGAATAATTTTTTTAATTAGCTAAAGCTAGAAAGACCTAACCAGATGCTGATGGAAACTTATCAGAGATAATACTTGAAATTACACTCAGATGCCCATAAATTAAAACTCATGGTCCATAATGCCTCTCTTTCTTCTAAATGCTAGAATAGACATTTGGCCATAAAGAATACACAAAGTCCACAGTGAAGACCAGAGTTAGGTGGGTACCTTTAAAAGTTCATGGAAAATGGAATTAAAATATAAGTATATTTTGGTGGAGAAAAAATTGAAATCCATGCTTAGTTCTTTTTCTCAACATGTATGTATATCCATGAAATTTTTTACTCCCTTCATATGTTGGAATCTCTGATTCATGTCACATCAACCTTTCAGGGGAAAAAATCAATTATGATCTAGAAACCAGACATGAAAATCCACATCACATTTTTAAAGGATTTATTTTATTTATTTGAAAGGCAGAGCTATAGAGAGAAAGGGCAACAGAGAGAGAGAGAGGAGGGAGATCTTCCATCAACTGGGTAAATCCCCAAATAACCGCAACTGCCACGCCAGGCTGAAACCAGGAGTCTGGAACTCTTTCCAGGTCTCCCACAGAGGTGGCAAAGGCCCAAGAAATGGAGTCACCTTTTCCTGCTTTCCCAGGTGCATTAGCAGGGATCTGGATCAGAAGTGGAGCATCCAAGATCCAAAACCAGAGCTCATATGTGGGGCAAGCACTGCAGGTGGCAACTTAACTTATTGCACCACACCCCAGCCCCCTGCACCTTCTTTAAATCAAGTTGGAATTATAAACTAACGCTTATTCTCAAACTGTACTCAAGAAATTCTTTCCAAAGAAAGACTTTTGACAATGGACTTCATGATATGGAGTAAAAAAGAAAAATTTAAGCTAAGGTGGACTTCAAGGAATCAATTGGTTAAATTCTTCATTTATACAGAGCAGAAAACAATTATTGTTATTTTGTTTAGGTTTTTTAAAAGTATTAACCATGACATCTAACTGTAATTATTTCCTTTTCTTCACAACATAATTTGTGTTGGGACATTATCTTTTTTAAAAGCAGCTACAGGAGAAGGTAACTCTCTTGCCTTATGGTAACTTTCTGGTCAGCTGTTTCTGGTGTAAGTGCAGTTTAATGGCTAATCTGGGTCCAACATGAAGGGAGCCAGTGTTATTTTTCCTAACTTTCTGTTGGGTTGCATGTTCACACGCACACATTAGAATTTGTCCTCATTCCCTTGCTAGCCATCATCTCTGAAAGGGCACAATCCTATCTGAATTATTTGCCACCCTCGCCAGAATTTAGGATGATGTCAAACATACAGCAGTCAATAAATAGTACTTGAGTGAATAAGGGTCTGTTTTTTTCTGCCAAAAACAAGAGATGAATCTTAAAATTAACCCCTGCCTCTCTCCTCTACGTGGGCCAGTAGTCCATCACCCAGTCCTCTCAACGTTGTCTCCCAACTAGCCCGTCAATCTATTCCCAGAATCATCTCTACAGTCCAAGCCAGCCTTTCCTCAAAGAAAGTGACTCCCTGGCCCACCCCAGTACTCTGGCTTCACTAAGATCAGGTCCCCAGACTGCAGGTGAACACCCAGGATACTCTATTGAAGTCTCCAACCTGGAACTAATTTTCAGGGCCACCGTATCCCACTGCCACAAGCTGGTACTACAGAAGCTGACTTCCTCACCAATCTGCAGGCTGGAGTCTGAAACCAAGGAGCCTGCCTGGAGTGCTTCCTCCACAGGTCTGGGAGCGGGTCTGCCCCTTGCCTGTTCCAGTCTCTTACAGCTGAGAGTGTCCCTTTGTTGTGACTCTTCACTCCAGCTCAGGTTCACATGGCCCTCTCCCTCCTGTCTCTTCCCCTCGTCTGCTTGTTACAAGGACATGCTATGGGATTTAGGGTCCACTGGGGTAATCCAGGATGACTTCATCTCAGAATCCTTAACTATATCTGCACAAGCACATTTTCGGAATTTCATTTGCAAGTTCTAGGGGTTATAATGTGGCTATACCTTTGAGGGGGCTACCACCGAGCCCCCTACACTCCTTTTATCAAAACATGTCCACTTGTTCTGAGGATAAAGACCAACGTTCAAAAGTTCCTGAGTGGGTTGGCACTCAATCGTCTTGTGCTTCTCTCTCATTGCTCTGAACGCCTTTGACGCTGCCCTCCATTCATCTTCTCCCCTCACCACACCTCTCCCACATGGGCCTGTTATTTATGTCTTTTCTCATCTAGATGCAAAACTCCTTTCTACTCTACCCTACATAACCTTCAGCAGACCCTTTCTTGGCACCCTTACTTCACCCCCAGACAAAGCCTGGTTGCTCTTAATACTGAGTGTTGAGCAGTTTCCCACAACATGACATATCTGTTTATAGTTATACTTTCATACTTAGATGATTTGATCCATGCCTACCTCTGCTTTTCTGAACCTTCATAACAGTAGCTATCATCCCTTATTTATTTAAGATTTGTGTTTTCCCTGTGTTTTAGGAAGTAGCACAGTCTCTAACATACACTAGGGCAGCAATGAATGCTTGTTGAATGAATGGATGAGTGAATGAATGAGAGAACAAATGAATATGCTCACACACAATTCTCCTCCAACCCTTTAGAAGTCATCCTAGGAAAGCAGACTAATAAGTATTGATGAAATATTACTATGAATCTAATATAGAAACAACAAGATTAAATGTATGCCAAACTGATATGCTAACCAACTTATGTGGAGAATTGAATCATTAACTCAGAGGAAAACTGCACTTGTATTGATCAAATCTCCAAATAACCTTCTTGACTTTGTCTTTAGTGTAAGCATAGCTCACCGTCCAAGTCTGTGATTAATCTTCTAATCTATCACTAATCACTAAACTGGAGTCGATGGAATCTAATAATTCCTACTGTCTTTTAATTCACTATATCATAACAAACCATTTCCCTTATTGTAGAAACTGCTAGTTACACTTCACCTAAAATACAGGTCTCACCTTTTGTGATTTTTGTGGGAACCTCACTCTAACAATAGTGTTAGCTGAGAGAAGACTGGCTCACGTTAAATCCAAAGTCATGTGATATCCATGCTATATTAGGGCTACATTTTATGACTTAAATAAAAACATTTTTAAAATCACATATCCTATGATAACAAGATTCAAAAAAGAGCCTAGGGTTATTGGAACAGATGAAATTCAAGCATGAAAAGAATTTAGTTGGTTTAAAATTATTTGAAGACCATATGAAAGTAAGGAATCTCCTTCTAGCTTCAGTTTAATACCTACTATCACAAGGGGATACAAGTAGCTAGCAAAAAATCTTTCTGCTTTGCGATTCATATTCCTACATAGAATGTTTCCTAAACTCTATGTTCACTGAATGAAAGACTATGACTAAAGCATATTTAGTTATTCATTAGTTCATTATAATAAAAATTCCAAGGAATTGTCAAAGTTATGATAAATTAAAGCTGTATGTATTATAAGTCCTCTTACAATGAGCGAATAAATCTACTAGTATAATATATATAATTACTTTTGTATCCCAAATATTATTAGAATGGTGTATCTAGTCACTACATTATACTACCAGTTATTCTGTATATTTAGATTCTGAACACTTTTGAAATATGAGTCATTTAAAATGATAAAATCAAAGAATTAATCAGACTAAGCTAATTTCATGTTAGAAGTTCATTGGAAGTCTCTATTTATTTAAAGACTGGAGAGAGTTTTGTAAACATAAATGAATACCTTAACTGATTCTTTCACCTTCCAGTCTATTTTCAGAGCCTATAGATGTAAAGGAGATTACATTGATTTTGAAATGAATTTTATACATGGATCTCTATTTTACACTACAATGACATAAGAATTGTGAAAACTAAAAGATTTGCCAATCTAGAGAACATTATAAATAGAAAGGAAAAGTTTGGCACGATAGTATAGCACAGTAATTATAAACTTCATGTTATATGTTAAGTAACTCACTTGAAAACCTTATTTCCTTTTTGTCTTAGAATTGAGGAGAACTGTCAGAATAATGGCAGCCATGTACATTCATCAACAAATTCTGTTTGCCGCAGGGGGCTGTGAGGGAAGTGAGAGATGTTGGTCACATTGACTAAAATTCCTCCCACTGTGTCTCTTAGAGAGTCGGCATCACTGATTTCCTGACTCCAGCGCTGGCACCTGTGCTGTGAGGCAGACACCATCAACAGTCACCTGAACATATTCTAGGGGCACATTCTCCCTTTCCATTGTGTCACCTATCTTTGCCAAAAGGATCTCCTGTTCTAATTTCTAGGACTATTCCTTACCATCATTTTAGCAATTATTTTTATCGAATCAAAATCAATAAGCTGTCTTTTCTCTAAAAGCATAATTTTAAATATTTTTTAAGAGTAGCCTATCTGACATCAATGGGCTCATCTGTGAGTGTGAAATGGTTTTCTGGGGAAAGCCTCTTTGGTTCTGACGGCATCCCTCTGGTGCAGAATGATATGCTCAGATCTAGGAATCTGCTTTTTAGTTGCAAAGCAGCTGATCTCTGGAATACCCTAATTTTCACATTATTTTCAAATTGAATCAGGAATGGTTTTTATCTGAGCAATATTTAGGTTAAATGCAAATACTGCTTTGTGTTAATAGCAATGAGAACCCGTGGATCCCTGCCCTGAGAATGATTTTGAATGTTTTCACTATAAAGACATGATAAACATTTTAGGAGATAGAAATGTGCATCTTGATTTGGACATTGCACAATGATATATACATATCAAAATGTCACATGGCACTCTTCAGTATGTGCAACCTATGTGTGTCTGTTAAATATATACATAGCTGATTAAATAAGTAGACACCTAATGAGTAAAGGATTTTATAAGGGTAAAATTATTTAACACAAAAGATGACTGGATTATCCCAGTCAAAACCATTTTAGCTTTCCAAACAAATTGGAAAGAGGTGAACTCTGTGTATTTAAGTAGGCTAAGCTAATTTTGAATTTCTTGTTATCAAAATCACAACAAGATGTATCTTTTTTAGATTTTTATCTATTTATTTATTTATTTATTTATTGACAGGCAGAGTGGACAGTGAGAGAGAGAGAGAGAGAAAGGTCTTCCTTTTGCCATTGGTTCACCTTCCAATGGCCGCCGCGGCCAGTGCGCTGCAGCTGGCGCACCGTGCTGATCCAAAGCCAGGAGCCAGGTGCTTCTCCTGGTCTCCCATGAGGGTGCAGGGCCCATGGACTTGGGCCATCCTCCACTGCCTTCCTGGGCCACAGCAGACAGCTGGCCTGGAAGAGGAGCAACCGGGACAGAACTGGTGAACCAACCGGGACTAGAACCCGGGGTGCCAGCGCCACCGGTGGAGGATTAGCCTACTGAACCACAGCACCAGCCCAAGATGTATTTTTTAAGAAAACAAATTGAAACTAAAAGGGAATGAGTGTAGTGCTTAAAGTCAGAGGCTAGGCTGAGGTTAGACTACCTGGATCTGAACCTTGACTGTGCCACTTGAGATAACTGGGTGATCTTGAGCAAGTTACCTAACCTCCCTCTGTTGTTTTCTCATCTGCAGAAGAAGATAAACAGAATGCCTATCATCTCACAGGAGTCAGACTGCCTGGTTGGAGTCCTAGCTCAGCCCACCCACCCCCCCCCCCCACTTCCAGATAGTGCACATCCTGGCAGGCAGCAGATGCTGGCTCAAGTACTTGGGTCTCTGCCACCCACACAGGAAACTTGGGTGAAGTTGCAGTCTCCCAGCTTTGCTGTGGTCCAGTTCGGGCTGTACAAGTGTGTCTGCAGAGCAAACCAGCGGATAGATCTCTTTGTGTCTTTCTCTGTCTCTCTCTGCCTTTCAAATAAAATGAAAATACATAAATAATAATTTACCTTTTAAAAGCCATGAAATGCAGTTCAAAGAAAAAGTACTGACACACAGCACGTGCCATGTATTCATGATCACTAATGGCCATTTGATTACCAATGTGGCCCTTATGACACAGCAAGAAAATATCATAAGTGTCCTTTCTCCATTTATCAATTGTCCTCCATTTCACAGCTCAGTAATTTAAGAGGTAGAAAAAAAGTGAGTGAGAATTAAGTCTAGTGGTTAAGATGCCCATATCTCATGTTTGATTTCCAACTCCAGCCCCTGACTCTAGCTTTGTGCTAACATAGATCCTGGAAGACAATAGTGATGGCTCCCATAGTTGAGTTCCTATCACCCTTGTGGGAGATCTGAACTGGGTTTCCAGATCATGGCTCTGATGTCTGCCCAGCCATGGTAGCTGTGGGCACTTGGGGAATGGAAGAGCAAACTGGAAACTCTCTTCCTGCCTCTCAAATAAATTAATTTTAAATGATAGAAAATAAGGGAATTTCAACATGGTAGGAGGAGGATCATAAAATGGTGCCTGGATAGGAGTTTAAAAATTCAGAAATGCAGGGCTGGCATTGTGGCATAGTGGGTTAAACCTTCACCTGCAGTGCTGGCAGCCCATATGGGCGCTGGTTCAAGCCCCAGCTGCTCCACTTCTGATCCAGCTCCCTGCTAATATGCCTGGGAAAAAGCAGTGGAAGATGGCCCAAATCCCTGCACCCACATGGAAGATCCAGAAGAATCTCTTGGCTCCTGCTTCGGATCAGCCCAGCTCCTGCTGTTGTGGGACTTGGGGAGTGAACCAGTAGATGGAAAATTTCTCTCAGTCTCTCTCTATCTGTAACTCTACCTCTCAAATAAATAATCTTTTTTTAAAAAATAAATAAATCTTTAAAAATTTTCAGAAATGCGTGTTTAATCCCTCTCTGCCATTTGACAGCTGTGTATGTCACCTTTGCAGGTTACACACATGATCTCTGGGTTTCAGTTTCCTAATCTGCAGCTTAAAGACAACAATGCAAGAGTACTTCACAAAGTTTCTGAAAAATGGAATTAAAAGGTAAGTTTATCTGGGTGCAAAAATACTTCGAAATCCCTACCTATGAGAGGTATTCAAAAGGTTCATAAAAACTTATCCAAGTTTTTAAGTACAAAACTTCGTGACTCCTGCCCAGTGAATTTCTGAAGGTAGCCCCTCAATCAACAACTCTCATTTTTGTGTGCAATGAGTTCTTAGAAAACTACCTATTGTCTCTGAAATCTGACTTTGCTTCGTCAGTGGATACAAAGAAAATGTTTCTGTACAAAACTTTTAATCTCCTGTGTTTGTGTTGATCCAGCCTATCATCAAGTCCATTTTGTAAGAAGAAAATTGACTCATCATCGAACCTTAAGCTTTTGTACAATTCTGATGTTTCCACAAGCAAGACAGCAGGTGGAAAGATTAATAAAGTAAGGCTTAATTCTGTCAAGCTGTATCATTAACTTCTGTTTTCATACAGTAATTCCTCCTGATTGGAGAACCATGAGGAAGTCTCAAATATATTAGCTAGTATTAATAAATGCATATTTTGAAGTCAATAGCTTACAGCATCAGTGATGCTACACTGTAAAAGTTGCTAAGACAAAACTGCAGTATTTCTCAGTAAATTCTACCCACACATGTGTGTAAATGAGAGCCAAATTCAACTAGAAATATAAAAATTCTAACAGTATCACAAAATTGGAGTGGGATATGCAGTATCTTTTTAAAAAAATAAGGTTTATTTATCATTTAAAAGACAGAGTTATGGGGTTGGGGGGGTAGTGAAATCTTCCATCTGGTGGGTCACTCCCCAAGTGGCCACAATGGCTGGGCCTGGACCAGACCAAAGCCAGGATCCAGGAACTTCATCTGGATCTCAAGGGTGCAGGGGCCCAAACACTTGAGCCATATTCCACTGTTTTCACAGGCACATTAGCAGGGAGCTGGATAGGAACTGGAGCAGCCAGGACTCAGACAGTGCCCATACCAGGTGCTAGCTTCACAGGCAATGGCTTAACCTGTCACAACACAATGTTGGCCCTGTAGTATCCTTTTATATGTTTTTTTTTTCCATCTATTTGAAAGAAAGAATGACAGAGAGAAAAAGTGACACCTTCCATCAACTGATTCATTCCCCACAAGCCAACAGCCAGGGCAGGCCAGGCTGAAGTCCTTAGCCCAGAATTCTACTCAGTGTCCCACGTAGGTGGCCGGGGCCCAACACTTGAGCCATTAACTGCTTGCCTTCCAGAATGCATTTGCGGAAGTACAGCATCCACCATTTGAACTGGCACTCCAATGTGGGGTGCAGGCATCCCAAGAAGAGGTTTAACCTACTGTGCTACATCACTTACCTGGCAATATGTAGCATTCTTTGTCTCCTAATCTAACTTTCTTCCTTCTCCCAGCTTGTATCTATAAATATTACTCAAAGTTCATTGATCCAACTACTTTCTAAAAATTCACTCAGTTTTAAGGTTATAACTATTTTATCCATATAACTATCAAATTTAGTCCTGCAGCCTGCAGCTCATGTCCTTGTTCCAATAAATTTTCTGTATCTGACTAGTGGACATGCTCATCATCTCAAACTTATCATATCTAAAACTAGCTCCCCCCATAACTTCTCTTACAATGGATGGTTGTACATCCATGTTTTCCCATCACATACTCTCAAATTCACCCTATCTGACTTCTCACCTTGCCCCATACCCTATATACAGTCTGAGCCTCTTGTCTGGAGTGGTTGCCCTCCCCCACCCCAAGAACCATGCCTCCCAGTATTCATACCTCTCACACTGATTTGCTTTGGCCAGTACAGTATTGGCAAATTTCAATATAAGCAGTCTTTGTTTAAAAACATTATTTATTTATTTGAAAGGCTCAGTGACAGGAAGAGAGAGAGAGAAGGAGAGAGAGGTCTTCCATCTGTTAGAAGACATCTGGGACTGGGCCAGGTCAAAGCCAGGAGCCAGGAACTCCATCTTGTTCTCCTATGCAGGCGGCAGGAACCCAATTACTCATACCATCTTCCATTGCCTCCCAAGCACATAAACAGGAAGCTGTATCAGAAAAGGAGGCAAGAATCAATCCCAGGCACCAAACCACTGCTTGGGATGCCTACATCCAATATCAGAGGCCAATTCAAGGTACAGCTTAACCTGCTGTTCCATCACACCAGCCCCAGGCAAGGTCTTGCTCAGTACTGAAACTTATGCCTTTGAAATGCCACCCCTTTGAACTTTGAGCCACATGCAAAGAGACCCTGCTACTCTACTGGGGATGTTGTGGAGAGAGACAGAAAGAGACCCACGCAGCTGCCACCTGCTGCAGCCATTTAAAGGACGTGGCAGACACAGAGTGGAGAAGTCATCCTAGATGCTCCAATACCAGCCAACAACAGGTGGAGCCGAAAACTGCTAAGCCCAACCCTGCTGGTACAAGAAGACAAAACAGAAGTTGTTGCTGTTTTCAGTGACTACTTTTGGAGAGGTTATTATGCACTAACAGACGCCTCAAACTTTCTTAGGACACCATCCCCAAAACCAGTTCCTCTGGGGAATCTGCTCATCCGACCCTCTAACACTAATTTCTTGCTTCTTCATATGATTATCACCTTGAACCACACACTTTCTGTATGTTTGTGTTTTCTTCTTCAGCATGACTACAAGGGGCTTACTTTCCAAATGTAGGATACTATATACCCAACAATTACTTGTTGAAAAAAATCAAGGAAAAAAGAGAGGGAGAAGGAAGGGAAAGAGGCAAGAGGATAAACCAGAGAAGGAAGGGAAGAAATGAGTCAAGTCAAACTGCACAAAGTGAGCATAACATCATAGCAAAAGTGGGAGCAGTGTGCTGGTATTTCTGAGTATTAGGCAAAGACAGAAGAAACACTCTGCATAGGTATCTACAACAATAAAACACAGGTCAAGGCAGATGCTTGAAACACTTCCTTTTACGCCTACAAGATGAGGGGCAATAAGCTAGAAATGGCTGTCTGATCAAAACTTCCCGGTTATGGGCTGGCATCACTTCTTTCTCAACACATGCTTGTTTAAACGAAGAAAATGCTATCAATATAAGCACTTTTCACGTATTTCCAGAAACACTTCACGTACAGACTGGATTAACGGAGGCTGAGTCTGTGTTGAAGTTACCAACACAGTCTCATGCTGGGGATCTGGTGAGTGATTATAACTGATGACAGTTTCAGCCAAGTAGTAATGAGAACAAGGTAGCATTTACCTCTTCCCACCCCTATCTTGATCACTAAATAGATCCAGTGTGTGCCATTTTCTCTTAGTATTAGTCTTTGTCATAAGATATGGAGTTTGAATGCTAATGCCTGGAAGAATCTGAAGGGAAGCAAGGTTTTGTAGCTTCAAGTCTCTGGTGCGGAGTAGGGTTGTTACCTAGGGAAAAAAATTCAAGTACTTCTTCAGAAATTTTAGTAAAGACTGTCTTACATTTAAAATTCTTTAAATATCCTCTTAAACTTTGTTAGTATTTTCTTCCAGTCTTTGATTTGTCTTTTTCATTCTTTTTTTAAATATTTATTTGAAAGGCAGGGTGACAGAGACAGAGACAGAGACAGATTTTCCATCTGCTGGCTCACTCCCCAAATGACCAGGGCTGAGCCAAGTTGATGCCAGGAGCCAGGAAGTCCATTCAGGTCTCCCACATGGGTGACAGGGACCCAAGCACTTGGACCATCTTCTGCTGCTTTCTCAGACTCATTGGCAGGTAGCTGACTCGGAACTTGAACTGGTACCATGGGACTTGAACTGGTACTCTGATATGGGATGCCAGCATTGTAGACATTAGCTTAATGTGCCACAGCACACTACAAGTCCCTAAAGATCATTTTAGAGCAAACATCTTATATTTAAAAGTATTAAATGGTAAGCATTAAAGTATTATAAATTTTTAATAAATATTCTTGCATTTCTCCTTTTGTTTTGAAAAAAAATGCTCTTTAATAGTAAGCACAAGCCAAAGCAATGCTGTCATGCACCTCACATTGAATGAAACACAAAGTGAGAGTGGTTGGATCATGTTTATGGCCTTTCTAAACTGCACTAAAAATAAATTCCCATCAAGTCAGCTGGAAACCATCTTGGTCACTCAAATTAATTAAGTCAAGACAGCGTAGAAGAGGTAAGTTCCTTCTGTTCCCATGAGGTTCCTTCATTATCTGCCAAAGTCTTTACAATTTGTCTGCTGAAGTAGCATTCAGAAAGTCAATGGCATATAGAAGTCTCCCGGTGCAGTGTCAAGAGCACCAGCGGGGAAGGGCCAGCAACCTGTTTTTACCAAGTTCCCCGGCAGTTTCTGATGGGTGCTGAAGTTTGGGAAGTGCTGCTCCAGAACCCTGTCACTTGTTGGCATAAGCAAGGCCCTTAATAACCTAACTCGGTGCCTTAGTTTCCCAAATTGATCTTACCGCATAGAACTGATGTGAAGATTGCCAAGAAACGGAAGCAACCTCAGTGTCTACGTCAAAGAATGGATAAAGAAAATGTGGTTCGTGTACACCATGGAATATTACTCAGTCATAGAAAAGGACTGAAAGTGCTTACCATTTGTAACAGAATTGATGGAACTGAAGGTCACTGTATTAAGAGAAGTCAAACACATATGACAAATATCACATGATCTCATTCACATGTGGAGTCCAAAAAATAGGTGATCTCATAGATGTTAAAAGTAGAATGATGGTTACCAGAAGTTGGGGAAGGAAATGGGGCAGGGGGGTGGGGAAATGTTTTTTAATGGGCACCAGGTTATGGCTAGATAGGAGTAGGAAGTTCTGGGGTTCCATTGTATGTAGATAATGTTAATGTACTAAATATTTATCTATTCGAAAAAAGATCCTAGAGTGGATATTTTCACTGTAAAGAAATGTTAAATGGTTTAAAGGGTAAATAAATTTACCCCAATTAGACATTATATAATGTGCATACATAACAAAACATCCCATACTACTCCATAAACATATGCAATTTTTATATGTTGACAAATTAACTAAAATAAAAATTTTTAAATTAAACAAATAATAAAGAAATTAATATCTGTAAAAGTGCTGAGACAGTGTTGTGAAAATGGCAAATGTAGGGTTAGCTGTTGTTCTAGAATTCAAGCATTATTCCAGGCCTTGGGAATACTAAGCGAATAAGATAGATACACTCCGTGTTCTCATAGAGAAGACAGATGAAATAAGTAAACAAACAAAAGTCAATATAATTCCAAAAGTGATGAAAGAAGTGCTACAGATTTTGAGGCAATGAAGACTGCGTGGGGATGGGGAGGCTCCTCTAGTTGGGATGGGAATGGAGACCTCAGCTCTGGAGATGGTACTGGGGCTAACAGCTGGGTGATGAAAATTGGGGAAGAGAGCGATCAGGAAGGGAAGTGCAAAGGCCATGAGGCAGGAATGTGTCACCTTATTTAAGGAACAGAAAGAAGAGTGATATGTGAAATAGTAACCCAGCAGAAAGTGGAGGGCGACATGGTCCACATTGTGGGCAACAGTAACAGTCCATGGAAATACAGTAAGATGTTTAGAGGCTGGATTTTATTCTCTGTGTTATGAGAAGCCTTTAGAATTTTTCAGCAAGGGTCTTATATTATGATAAAGATGTATTTATTTTATTTAAAAAAGGAGAGAGAAAGGGAAGGATCTTCCATCTGTTGGTTCACTTCCAAGGTGGCTGCAATAGCCAAAGCTGGGCCATGTCAAAGGCAAAAGCTAGGAGCTTCCTCCAGATCTCCCATGTGGGTGACAGGGCCCATCTTCCACTTCTCACTCAGGCACATTAACATGGAGCTAGATGGGAAGTTGAGCAGCCAGGGCTTGAACCAGTGCCAATATGGGATGCCAGAATTGCAGGTAGTGGCTTAACCCACTGTTAAAAGAAAGCTTTTGCTATTCTGTTGAAGGTGGAGGATGGTGGGGCACAGTGGAAGCTTTGAGACAAGTTGGGGGGCACTGCAGTCATGGGAGCCGGAGAGAAGGAGTTGTGGTCGTGGAAGTGGAAGGAGACAACTGAGTAGAAAGGAGATATACTTTGGAGGAAGAATCAACAGGATTGAACTGGATGTGATCAGGCAAAGAAAAAAAGGGAAATAATGATTGTTACTGGATCTATTAGGCCTGGTTGATGGGGACCTTTCAAATATCTAAAAATTTAGTCTGAGGCAGAAAAAAAAGTACAAAGACAGGGAGCATTTAAGTCAACCCTGCTACAAATGAACTGTGTGGTTCTGAGATGTCACCCCACATTCCTCAACTCCTTCAGCAAGCCCAAGATCATTGAGGCAGGATTTGAAGGTTTCTTTACATGTGGGTAATTAAAGCCACATTCACAGACTGCGCTTCCAGAAGTGGATAAACTTCTACAAATGACATCCAGTGGCCACTCTCCGAAGTCTTCACCTCTCTGCAGAATTTGCTATGTTCATCCCCTGATGCTTTGAACTCTCTTGGGTTTCAAAGACCTATTCTCTTGCATTATCCTGCTCAGTTTTGGTTCATGCTTTTGCACTTTCTAACCATGATCATCTTTTCTTTTTCCACTTCCAACATGTTTGAATTTGTAGGGTTCTATCTTTAGCCTTGTTCCCACTACCTCATGGTTAACAACTCCCCAAAAGTGTAGCCTAATCATATACATCCAATGACTTATTGAGTACTCACTACTGAAGTTTCATAGTTGCTTTAATACAACAATGTGTCCTTCTGCTGTTTACCTGTTTTGATAAATAGAACCAAGGCTCATTCAGTCACTAAAATAATAATAAAATTTTAAAAATAAAACAAAGCTCACATTTCCACTCTGAATCCTCTGAAGTCTTCCCCGTGGTCAATATGTCGCTGTCACTTCCCTTGAATTCACATTGCTTATGCTCTAGTTTATACAGCCATCATCTCCTTCCTGGACTACTTTGATAGCCTTTTGCTCAGCCAGTCTCCCCCAGCATCCATTTTACAGTCACGATGATATTTCCAAAATGCAAATATTGGCTCTTGTCATTCTCCTTCTGTGGACTGAGCACCAACAGTTCAACCTCCTTGGTATGGCATTCGAGCCTGTCAGGATCTGGTCCCTCCCACTTTCCCAGCCTCCATATACAGAACTGCAGCAATACCAAATTATTTTCAGAGGAGGCCACACTACTTCTTACCTCCTTTCTTATGTCATATTGTTCCCCTCCTAGAATGCCTTGCTCCCCCTGTCTGCAGGCATCTTTTTTTTTTTTTTTTTTTTTTTTTTTTTTGACAGGCAGAGTGGACAGTGAGAGAGAGAGACAGAGAGAAAGGTCTTCCTTTGCCGTTGGTTCACCCTCCAATGGCCGCCACGGCCGGCGCGCTGTGGCCGGCCCACCGCGCTGATCCGATGGCAGGAGCCAGGAGCCAGGTGCTTTTCCTGGTCTCCCATGGGGTGCAGGGCCCAAGCACCTGGGCCATCCTCCACTGCACTCCCTGGCCATAGCAGAGAGCTGGCCTGGAAGAGGGGCAACCGGGACAGAATCCGGCGCCCCGACCGGAACTAGAACCCGGTGTGCCGGCGCCGCTAGGCGGAAGATTAGCCTAGTGAGCCGCGGCGCCAGCCCTGCAGGCATCTCTCTTAATTGGGCTTCAAATACCAGCTCATTGTCACCTGTCTGCAGACTTCCTTGACATACATCACAAGGCAGAGTAACATGGCTACTGGGGTCTCCTACCAGTGCAGTGGCTGAATGTCTACTCTTCTGAATGCATTGGTCAATGTATTTACACATTGACATATCTGGGTCACTCATGAGACTTAGGTAGGGCAAGGAAGATGTTCTATTCATCTCTGCATCTCCAGCACCAAGAACAGTCCATAGGGGTGCTTAATGTTCATTCATTCACTTGTTCAATCTTTCAACAAAGAATTTCTTGAAATCTTGATGTTCACATAATTAAACAAAACAAAGAGTCCTAACCATGGAGTTGCATTCTACTGGGTCATGGGCAAGAAGAGAGGTTTAAAAAGTAAAGGAAAGAAACATGGTACGTATGTTATCTGGGATCTAATTAGAAGGTGGTGAGTACTGTGAAAGGCTAAACAGGAAAGGAGGAAGGAGGCTCTAGTACTGAATGGTAATAGGTGCACCATTTGTGATTGGCAGTACCAAATAATCCCAAATCTCAGCAGTTGTTTGAGAACAACAAATGCTTATTACTGGCTCCTGCAATGGGTCCATTTTAGTTGGCAGGCAGTTTGTCCAAGCCATCCTCGCTCAGGAACCCAGGAAGCTAAAGGACCCATCATCAGGAATGTCACCAGTTGCAGCAACATAGAGAAGACAGCATGGATAATTGAACTCAAGTTCTTACAACAGTCCCCTAGAAGTGGCATGTGCCACCCATGCTCAGATGACTTCTTTGGCTAGCACAAGTCACACGATCATGTCTAACACCAAGGAAGAAGGAAGGTATGATCCACCAGGTGGTTGAGGAGGTGGGTTTTTGGTGAATGGCAGTAATACCTAGCAGAGCGTTGGACCAAGATGCAACCTGAGAGAGAAACCTAGACAGATATCGCTGGAATGTTTCTGGTGGAGGAACCGTTAGTGAACAAGTCTTGAGGCCCAGCACAGCTGGTGTGTTTCAGGAAGGATCAGGAGGCCAGAACATATGCAATGGAGAAGGTAAGAGCGATTGTAGTGGGAGATGAGATCACAGAGGCAATGGGGCAGAGCAGGCTAGATCGCAGGGATGACAGGAGGAAGCGAGGTCCAGAAGGCTGCCTACAAATGTGTCTGCCTCCTGAGACTAAACGACAGTCAACTCGGGGTTTAATTTGAATAGGAACACTCATTGCAGACCAGCACACCCTGGAAGAAACACAAAATAAATTGTGCCATTTCCTAAGTAGGATGATAATCACACATAGCGAATGAGGTGAGAAAAACTGACACAATGTGCATGAAATTGCTTTAAAGACATAAAATATTATTTATTCATTCATCTAAAATGCACTTATGGAGCACCTACTATGTATGCATCAAGCAAAATGCTAAGGGTAAAAAATGAGTAATAAACTGATGAATAATTACTGACCATTCATCATCAGAGAGTTGGAGCCTAGAAGCCAACTGATTTAACAAGACAATGAGCTACACCGCAATAAAATTAAAGAATGACAACATTGAAATAAGCACACTTTCCCAGATCTCACCTAGGAGGTAGGAAATTTATTTACGTCATTCCTCCTGCTCCTCTACTTCTTTCTACTTTCTCCAAACTACATATTTAAACACCATCCTTACAGCACTCATTTTTGAGGTGGGTAAAGCTGAATAAATGCAATGGAAAGCACGATTCTCACAGCATTGCTGACCCAGCCTGCAGGACATTTCCAAAGATAAACAACTGTTTCTTGGGAAAATCGCAAAGACTGAAGACAAGGGTTTCCTGATTCCCTATTTGTATTTATCACTCGTATCATCTTGTAATTTTTCACCCCTCTGGAACTGTCTAGTATACTGAAGTTTAATTAATATTTTTTCATGATATTCTGTAATCTCTTGATAGTGGTGTTTTCTAAAATACTTTTTTTAAAATTAACATTATGAATAGGATGAATTTTATAGTACACAAACAATTAAAATCACCTGGATCCCATAAAAGATAAGCTTGATTAACATAAACTTCCATTCATTTCCATCTCCTTTAACAAGGACATTGTGTATGTGAGTGTGTGCGTGCCTGCCCACACGCATAGCCTGGGTCTCTTTAACACCTTTCTTTACTCTCACAGTTTCTCCCCCAAAATTGAGGTCTGTGTAGTATGTACTCTAGTAGGGAAACCACTTGATACATTAAATTTCATCCTTAGGTTTCCATGAGTCTTTTCAAAGGCAACTACAACATTTGCCTGCAGACACACAGTTTTGGAACTCTAGCAACAAAGCTAGCCTTCTGTTAATCGGGGAAGCTTTCCTCATCTAATGTTTCAAACTTTTAAATGACTTGGTTAACAGCATACGTTTCCTTTTTAATCTGTACACATTAATTTTGTTCAAAAGAAGACTAATAACTGCCTTGGTACTTTGATCACAGGGCTGTTTCAGGGGCTGGAGGTATTCTGTGGCTACCTGCTTGGTCTCCACATGTCCTCACTGCCAGTCCTTCCCAGAACCATGGCCACTCTCACCCACCTGCCCTCCAAACCGCACTTTGACGCTTGTCTCTTCAGTGTTAGAAGAGCAAGAGACATTCATCTCAACTGATTATTGCTCAGATGCAGCAAGGGCATGCTGTCAGCACATTCCTGATTATAAGAAGATTGGATTACCAGGTTACTTGGTTGTCATCAGAAAGGACATAGAAAGGCACAAGTTGAAGTACTGGATTCTGCTGCTGTGGGTGATGCCTTTAATAGATTAAAAACAGTAATCCTTTCCATTTAAATAGTTTCTTAGAGTCTATGGACCATTTTCATGTACATGATGCATTTGATCTTCAGAAGCATTTAGACCTATTATCCCTCTTTAAAGGAGGAAACTACTCCTGACTTAACTGAGAAGACCTCCCAACCTACACAACCCACTGAATCAACAAAAGACCCTCTTCCACTGAAGGAGAGCAACGAGGGGGCCAGGAAGGAGGGAAGGAGGGGCAGAGCCCAGGTGATGTCTTCAAAGCACAAGTAAAAAGCACCATTTGGCTCCAGATTCCCCTACTGCCAAGTTGATGGCTAACATTTCCAAGTTCATATCCTTTACAGGAGTGCTGCTTTTCCTCTGAGGACCAACTGTCCACTAGGAAAGAAACTTACTGCTGCAATAAATCAGAAAGCAAATGCTTATGTTGATGGCAAGCTCTGATAAAACAAGTCAAATGATGTGGCCGTTCCCTTGACCAGTCCTAATTTTGGTCTTTTTTGTAGCAATTCAGTCAGGATTTTCCAGTATAGACACAGAAGTTCCCATGGTGCTTTAATTATTCAAGTTGAATTTAAGGGGAATCTAAGAATTAAGACTGCTCATTTGTATTGAAGACCAGATTTCCACTTAATAAATATGAAAGCATGGTATCCATGAAAACAAATCAAAAAACACCATAAACACAAACAGGAAATTGCTTGGTAGAGAGATAACCAAAAATCCATAAGATCTTGCCTTTGTTTGTCCATTCACTAATTCCTCCAACAAACATTTATTTGACTATTTACCAAGCACCAAGAAGTATGCTGGAGAGAGAAATACGATGTGGCTTCTGCTCCTGAGAAGCTCACATTCATTCAGATCCTCACCGTTGAGTGATAAGTGTCTAGAGAATGCAGGAAAAGTTTCAACAAAGATGTAAACCAAGATACATGACTGCAAGAGAATGGAGCCGTTGAATCCATCTGAAAAGTTGGAAGAAGCCTCCCTGAAGGTAGGAATACTTTCACTGCATCTGAAAGTTTGAAGAATTTTATACCTAAAATGAACATGCTTACTGAATGTAATTAAATGTGTTTACAGGAGAAAAGTAGGAGAAAAAATACATCCCTGCAAAGTGTGCCATGGGACAGGTGTTGTGCACCAGGTTAAGCTCCTGCTTAGGACACTCGTTTGAGCCCTGGCTGCTCCACTTCCAACCCAGCTTCCTGCTCATTTCCCTAGGAGGCAGCGGGTGATGGTCAAGTATTTGAACCCCGGCCACCCCGTTGGGAGAGCCAGATGGAGTCCCTGGCTCCTGGCTTTGGCCAGGCCTGTCTCTGGCTGCTGCAGGCATGTGGGGAGTGACTCAGCAGATGGAATATGTGTGTATGTGTGTGTGTGTGTGTGTGTGTATGTGTCCTTCTGTCATTCTACCTTTGAAATAAACAAACATGTTTTAAAACAAGAAGAAAACATCTGCCATAGAATTCCTGCTGATATTAGAGGCAAAGTCATGAAGGAAAACAGTATGGGGGGAAGAGGGGCAAGCAAGTGCCCCAGGTGCAGAAGTGTTCTGGGCCAGCATTCATCACAGGGTGATTTGATCTGGAGTGAGGACCATTACCACCCATGTGCCAAAGTAAAAAGCACAGAACAGGGATCTGGGGCAATGAAAATGTGTAGTCCAAAGCTCCTCAAGGACTGTCTCAGGGTTTGCTCCAAGCTCCAGCTAAAACGTCTTCCTCCACAGGACGCTACGTCATTCCTGAGATACTCAGAGGGCACTCGGCTCCTGGGAATGAAGGTTCCAAGAGTCCAGTGAGCTGGGACAGCAAACACCAGGTCACCCTTTACTCCTCCACTGCCCGCCCCACCTTTTAATCTACTTAGCCACATCCTTTAAAGAAAACCATTTCCTTCTTTTATTTTATACATAGCACCACTAATTTATTTTGTTGTTGTTGAAGGACAACACTGAATAGAAAGTTACTTAGTAAGTCCCTAAATGATTCAAAATTGATTTTGTAAAGCCCTGGACTCCCAGCATGCTACAACATAGAAAATATTAAATGCAACTTTTTAAAAATGTGTTTTCAACAAAAAAGCGGTCTGCACCCTAATGTTTATTGCAGCACAATTCACAATAGCCAAGACCTGGAACCAACCTAAATGCCCATCAATGGTAGACTGGATAAAGAAATTATGGGATATGTATTCTTTAGAATACTATACCGCAGTAAGAAACAACGAAATCCAGTCATTTGCAACAAAATGGAGGAATCTGGAACACATCATGCTGAGTGAAATAAGCCAGTCCCAAAGGGACAAATACCATATGTTCTCCCTGATCGGTGACAACTGACTGAACACCAAAAAGGAAACCTCCTGAAGTGAAATGGACACTATGAGAAATGGTGACTTGATCAGCATAGCCCTGACTGCTAATGGACAACTTAATACATTATCCCTCATAGTATTTTTTTTTGTCTGTTCTACTTAATATGACTGGTTTAATTCTGTAATTATCACACAGTTATTCTTAAGTGTTGAAAATTAACTGAAATGTGATCCCTGTTAAACATAAGAGTGGGAATAAGAGAGGGAAGAGATGTATAATTTGGGGCATGCTCGGGCTGACTTGCCCCAATTGGTAGAGTTGGAAACATACCAGGGGATTCCAATTCAATCCCATCAAGGTGGCATGTGCCAATGCCATCTCACTATTCCAAGTGATCAATTTCAGTTCACAATTGATCATAATGAAAGGACTAAGAGTCAAAGGGAGCACATAAACAAGTCTAGTATCTGCTAACACTAACCGATAGAATAAATAAAGGGGAGAGTGATCCAACATGGGAAGTGAGATACTCAGCAGACTCATAGAATGGCGGATGTCCTAAATAGCACTCTGGCCTCAGAATCAGCCCTAAAGGCACTCGGATCTGGCTGAAAAGCCCATGAGAGTATTTCAGGCATGGAAAGCCAAGACACTCTGGCAAAAAGATCTCTGTGAGTGAGATCCCAGTGGAAAGAACAGGTCTTCAAAGAGGGAGGTGCCTTTCTCTGAAGGGAGGAGAGAACCTCCACTTTGACTATGACCGTGTCTAAACAAGATAAGAGTCAGAGAACTCAAGGGGCTTCCATAGCCTTGGAAACTCATGACTGGTGCATAGGGAGATTACTGATGCCATAAACAGGAGTGTCAATTTGTAAAGTCAACAACAGGAGTCACTGTGCACTTACTCCTCATGTAGGATCTCTGTCCTTAATGTGCTGTACACTGAGGCTTAATGCTATAACGAGTACTCAAACAGTATATTTCACTTTGTGTTTCTATGGGGGTGCAAACGATTGAAATCTTTACTTAATGTACACTAAACTGATCTTCTGTAAAAAAAAAAAAAAATTATCAATTCCCAACTTGACTCTCACTGGGATTAAACATGACAATAGGTCTGATCTGATTTCATCATCATTTAAAAAAAATCATCTATTATTTTTCACTTTATGTTTCTGTGTGGGAGCAAACTGTTGAAATCCTTACTTAAGGTATACTAAGCTGATCTTCTGTATATTAAGATAATCGAAAATGAATCTTGATGTGAATGGAAGGGGAGAGGGAGTGGGAAAGGGGAGGGTTGTGGGTGGGAGGGACGGTATGGGGGGGGAAGCCATTGTAACCCATGAGTCGTACTTTGGAAATTTATATTCATTAAATAAAAGATAAAAAAAAAATGTGTTTTCAAAATGTTGTCATCCAGGTAGGATTTGGTGCAGTGGTTTAAGATGCCACATGTGGCATTTGCACCCCAAATCACAATGAGTTCCCACACTGCTTCCAATTCCAGCTTCCTGCTAACATACACCTGGGGAAGTAACCAGGGGATAGCCCAAGTGCATGAGTCCCTGCCACCCACCTGGAAGAACTAGGTTGAGTTTGGGTTCCTAGATTCAGCCTGGCCCAGCTTGGATCTTGTGGGCACTGGAGAGTGAACCAATAGATGGGAGATTTCTCTGTCTAGCTCTAGCTCTCTGCTTTTCCAATAAATAACATAAATACATTTTTAGGTAAAAAGTTGCTATTAACACGAGATTTTAGTATACTTTAAATTTTAATCCCTTTTAGTATTTTACATAGTTATGCATATGTATGGATATATTAGTTACTGTTGACAGAGCAACAGTATTCAAGAGTATTTTGAAAATAATCACTAATCATCCTCTATCCTAACATAATCTTTGCACTTTTTCCTATTTCTTCTTAGAAAGAGTTGCAGAAAATAGAATGTTTTTAAAGTTTTAATGACATTAATGTCCAAAATGAAATGTTGAGAGTCCTGGAATGAGAAAGTTGAGTGACTACTGATAAGAAATGAAAAAAAAAAAAGCCTAGGTAGTCCCAAAACTGAAGAACACGGCCTGAATAATTGGAAATAGCCAAGGGCCATGTTGGTGATTGTGCTATTATAAAGGCTAGTTCTTTAGAGAGGTTATATTTTAATACTTTGGAAACGGATCAAAAACAGAGGTCATAGTTGAAAGATCAGAGGTGAAGTAACAGGGAAAACATAATAATGAGCTTTTACTTTAATCACTTAATACACAAGTTTAAGTCTGATTTTCTTTAAACAAAAGACTATTATTTGAAGAACACCAAAAGACCTGGACAAAGAGAAGATTATTTGAACTTTAAGTTCTAAACTCTTTCAAGGGTTTAAAGTATTGTGAGGAGACCCTTTAAAATACACCACCACTGCTGGGGACTCGGCAAAAGTGGAATGAGGAGGAACCCTATTTTTAATATCTTTGAAAAGGAGACTCTGCCTTTAGAAGAGTTCCCCAGAGTTCACAGGTTGGAAAACCAGCCTATTATGACTGGTTCTGCATCTGGCGATTTTAATAATCCTTGGGATGACACGATGAACTAGATGAACCCTTGTGGGCACTTCCAGACCTGGGAGCCTATGATGTCCTGTCCAAAATAAATCCTTGATGTACCACAAAGATCAGTTTGAAGCATCTGAGAATAGCTGAAATCTATGCCCTCCTTTCGGTGTCCTGCGGAATATCCTTGACTAAAATAAATTTCCACCAGAGGCCGTATACATTTGATGATAATCTGTGCAATTGAATTCTGGAGACAGCTGAGAGATAAACATGTATTAATCAATCTATCATGCAAAATATTTCTTAGGTAATCTCTTAATGTCCCACAGTTGTATAATAGCTAAAAGTTCATCTCCACTTAAATATTTTCAGAGCATTGCTGATCTAGAAATTCTCTTTGGATCATTTAAAATCTCCTGCTTTCATAAACAAAATATTAAAATGTTTTTAATCTCCCAGGAAAGTGCACAGTTAATTCATTTGCAGACATAGGCAGAGCTGCATCTCAATTAGAAGAGCAGCGGTTGTACTTGTACTTTCTCAAGGAGGTATATAACTTAGGTTTACACAAATATGACTTAAAATGCAAACACTTCACACAAGATTGAATGAGAAAAGGGAGATGTTTATTTTAATATGTGTAATATAATCTCACTGAAGAACTTTTACTTTAGTATTATCATTTAGAATTGCTTTAAGGATCTCTTACACCTATACTGTAGACAGATACGGTCTTCTATGTATAGAACGTGGATTGCAATTCAAAGCTGTAGCTAGATAAATAAGTGGATAAAGCAGATTCTTCAGATGCAAACTTTTTTTTTTTTTTTTTTTTTTTTTGGCAGGCAGAGTGGACAGTGAGAGAGAGAGACAGAAAGTCTTCCTTCGCCGTTGGTTCACCCTCCAATGGCCGCCGCGGCCAGCGCGCTGTGGTGGGCACACCGCACTGATCTGAAGGCAGGAGCCAGGTGCTTCTCCTGGTCTCCCACGGGGTGCAGGGCCCAAGCACTTGGGCCATCCTCCACTGCACTCCCGGGCCATAGCAGAGAGCTGGCCTGGAAGAGGGACAACCGGGACAGAATCCATTGCCCCGACCGGGACTAGAACCCGGGTTGCCGGCGCCACAGGCAGAGGATTAGCCTATTGAACCGCGGCGCTGGCCCAGACACAAACATTTTTAAAGAAATATTTATAAATGAGAAGATAGACTACCTGAGATTTATTTCAAAATCATACAATAAAAATTAACTTATCATTACACATTTAACTGATTCTGTTATTCTTATCTTACATAAGAACTGTACATTTTTAAAGATTTATTTATTTGAAAGTCAGTTACAGCAAGGAAGGAGACATACAGAGAGAGAGAGAGAGAGAGAGAGAGAGAGAGCACTCTTCCATCTGCTGGTTCACTCCCCAGATGGTTTTAACAGCTGGTGCTAGGCCAGACGGAAGCCAGGGGGCTTTCCTCTGGGTCTCCCACGTGGGTGGCTGGGGCCCAGGTACTTCGTCATCTGCTGCTGCTTCTCTCAGGCCATTATCAGGGAGCTGGATGGGAAATAGAGCAGTCAGGACTTGAACTGGCACCCCTAAGAGATGCCAGCTTTGCAGGTGATAGCTTTACTTGCTATACCACAACACTGGCCCCTAACTGTATATTTAAAACATTTTCCTTGCATCTGGGGTAAAAAAGATTACCTTGATTTGCATAAGAGGCACATCTATCTGTTAGGGTGGTAGGCGTTTTATGCAGCAGCTAAGATGTCACTAGGGTTGTACACATTCCATACCAGAGTGCTTGTGTTAAGAGTCTGGGCTCCTGGCCCAGCACCGTGGCTCACTTGGCTAATCCTCCGCCTGCAGCGCTGGCATCCCATATGAGCACCGGGTTCTAGTCCCGGTTGCTCCTCTTCCAGTCCAGCTCTCTGCTGTGGCCTGGGAAGGCAGTGGAGGATGGCCCAAGTGCTTGGGCTCCTGTACTCGCATAGGAGACCAGGAGGAAGCACCTGGCTCCTGGTTTTGGATGGGCGCAGTGCACCGGCCGTAGCGGCCATTTTGGGGGTGAACCAATGGAAGGAAGACATTTCTCTCTGTCTCTCTTTCTCACTGTCTGTAACTCTACCTGTCAAATAAATAAATAAATCTAAAAAAAAAAAAAAAAGAGCCTGGGCTGTGCAGCTGATTCCAGCCTCCTGCTAATGTGCACCTGGGGAGACAGCAGTGGTTCAAGTACTTGGGTCCCCACTACCCATGTGGGAGACGTAGATTGAATTCTGGGCTAATGACTCGGGCCTGGACCAGCCCTGTCTGTCTACCCCTGTCTCTCACTCTCTATCTTTCCACCTTTCAAATAAAATAAAAACAAATATATACAAACAAACAAACAAACAAACACCTTCCAGGGGGCCATACTGTGGCTTAGTGGGTAAAGCCACCGCCTGCAGTGCCGCCATCCCATATGGGCACCGGTTCAAGTCCCAGCTGTTCCACTTCCGATCCAGCTCTCTGCTATGGCCTAGGAAAGCAGTGGAAAATATCGCAAGTCCTTGGGTCCCTGCACCCACGTTGGAGACCCTGAAGACACTCCTGGCTCCGGGCTTCATATGGGCACATCTCCGGCCATTGTGGCCATCTGGAGAATGAACCAGTGGATAGAAGACCTCTCTCTTTCTCTCTCTCTCTCTCTCTGCCTCTGTAACTCTGCCTTTCAAATAAATAAATAAATCTTTTAAAAAAAAACTTTCCATTTATATGTAAATGCTAAATATTTTTTAATGTTTATCAAATCCTTATTATATTTTCTGGTTTGAAAAATAAAAAATATTGATTGGTATTTTGACCAAAACTGATAGGAAGTTAATTTATTTCAAGTTCTTAGATTTTTCACATAGCCACATACACAGCAAATCTCAAGTCACTCTAAGAACAAATAGCAGAAACCAGGTTGAAAACCAAACTTCCAGTCTTCCACCTCCCCTTCTGGATCTCTCAGTGCCTCCGTCTCAGCAAAGAGCTGCTCCAACGTTATAATTGCTCAAGGCAAAAATCCTAAGGTTCTCCCAGGCCCCTATTTCTTTCTTTCTTACTTTTCCCATCTAATCTATTAACAAAATGGGTCAGCTCTACTTACAGGATTTATCCACATCTCTGACAATTTCCCAGCATCTCAATTGCTACCAGTTGGCTTCCAGCCACTTTCACCGCCTACCTTACTGAGAGAGCCTCCTCACTGGTCTGCAGGTCTGCTCTAACCACTCCAGAGCCTTCTGAACACAGCAGCCGCAGCATCTGCTTGTCTGTTTTCTTGCATCTGCCAGACCAGAACACTCCCCTGCTCACAACACTCCAAGGATTTCTCCTCTCAGTTAAAGCAAAACCAAAGTCCTCCAATGAATTACAAGGCCCCCTGTGAGATGACTCCCACTGCTCCTCTGATGCTGCCGCCTACTGCTCTCCCTATGCCCTCTGCGGCAGGTGCACCAGCCTCCTCAAACACAAGGCATGCTTGCCCTCAGGCGGCTGCCCTTGCTGCTCCACCTCCAGCAGCAGTCTTCCCCAGAGAGCTGCCCAAACAGGCACCTTCTGTTTCTATTTAAAAAAAAAAAAACTATCTTTAAGTTTATTTTTAAAAGTGTTATTTTATTTTAATAGAGAGAAAGAGGCAGAGACAGAGATCTTTCATCTGTTGGTCTACACCCCAAATGACCACAATGGCTGGGTCTGGGCCAAGCAGAAGCTAGGCGCCCAGAACTCCATACAGGTCTCCTATGTAGGTGGTAGGGGTGCAAAAACTTCAGCCTTCTCTTGCTGCTTTCCTAGGTGCATTAGCAGGGAGCTGGATCAGAAGTGGAGTAGCCAGGACTTGAACAGGTGATCATATGGGATGTTGGTGTTGCTTAACCCACTGAACCACAACACCGGCCCTGGGGGGAAAAAAACAAAACTTTTAAACATTCCAAATTCCAAGTTTGTTAGGACAAGTGTTTAGTGCAGCAGGTTAAGCCACCACTTGAGACATTCACGTGTCCTGATGAAGTAGATGGATCCAAAGCTAGGCTCCATTCTCCTTTCCAGATCCCTGATAATGCACACTGTGGGAGGCAACAGGGGCTAGCTCAAGTGCTTAGGTTCCTGCTACCCACATGGGAGACTCAGATGGTGATCCAGCCTCCTGGCTTCAGCCTTGTCAGTGCCTAGCAAAATGTGGGTTTTGAAGGAGTGAACTAGATAGTGGAAGATATTTTTTCTGTCTCTTTCTGACTATCAAATAAATAAATGAATAAAATTTTTTAGAAATCCCAAGTATATCTATCCATCAATTCCCAAACCTCTGGTAATCCTATTTTTTCTCTATACCCTTCAGAAGGAAGTAGGAAAAGGCTCCAGATAATTTCATAATTATCCTACACCCAAATTTCTCTTTCCCTCAATTTCTGAAGCACGAATTGTTATCCTGAAATGAGGATATATATTTGTCCTGACAAAACTCTAGCTCTATTTCAGTCTCCTGGGGCACAGGAAGAGTGGCATTTTGCTTGCACATAGCTCATTGTGACAAGAACTGAGCTCACACTGAATGTACTTTGATCTGTTCTCTAGCTGAGTTATCTTAAATAAGTCATCCAGCATCTCTGCACCTGTGTTTTCTCTTCAGCTAAAAAGCAAGCAGGGTGGAACTGGTTGACTTCTGGAGTCACATCCATCACTAACAGTTTAAAATGTGTAAATCTACATACTAAGTTTCTGCTTTGTCCACTCAACCAGAGTTTATTGAACTTGTCATCCATCCCTAGTTTGATGCTTCTTTTTTTTTAATTTTAAGAGACAAAGAGAGATTATTAGTTAATTAATTCCCCCAAATGCCCACATGGCCAGGGCTGGGCTAGGGCTGAATCCAGGAGCCAGAAACTCAAGCCAGGTCTCTTGTGAGTAATAGGGACCCAATTACTTGAGTTATCCCTACTTCAACCCAAGTTCTACATTGGCAGAAAGCTGAAGTCAAGAGCTTAAGTTGGGGGTTGAACCCAGGTATCAAGATGTGGGAAATGGGCAATCTCGAGTGCTGTTTTGACTTGGAGGTAGGTGGTTAAATGCCATTTAACTCTCAATACAAATGGTGTTGGCCTCAATGAGCTGATGAAATTTGCTATTCCCTACTCTAGTGGAATCTTATTCTTAGACATTTTGGACTGGTTGCAGAGCATCCTTTAGCTGTTCCTCATTTGTCTTGCAGTGATTGCTCTCTAATGGCTAAGGTTCTACCAGGCTTTTTGGATTTTTTATATTAACAGCCACTGATTGATGTTCCACAACAACCTGTTTTGCATCCATAGCACCTCCTGGCTGGGTATCACACAGCAACTTGCACAATTAGACTTTAGCCACACCACTTATCTTGATTCCCATCGTTTCTTTCCTGTAAGCTGATTTCTTGTTATTCTTTTGCTTGTTTGCATAAACTTCTACTGCTTTGCTATTTAAAAAAATTCTGATTCTCCCCTTCTTGTAACTCAGTAATTTTGATTATCTTCAAAATTACTATTATGTCTTGCTTGTACACATTGCCTATTCAATCTTACACAAAATTTTTATAACAAGAGCTAGATAACTCTTAATTCCTCAAAGGAATATAAGTGCCGACAGAGCATCTAACATTCCCATTTGTGGAAACATACTTTAGAGTATGTGCTAACAAAGTCATCTCTATTCAAATAGTCTGCTTATACACGACATTCAAGAAATTAAGTTAAATAAAAATCAAACAAAATGCCAGTGGTTATTGAGGCAAATAATACTCATATCTTCATTAAAACACCGAAGCCCTTAATTTATGATTTAAAAATCAGTCTGACTAGGCTCACTCATATCTATGGGCAACTGTGCCTCACACCTACATGCTAGAGTGTTGGCTTCTGCTGGCAGGAACAAGGGAGCTGTATCTCACACGAGTCTCTCTCCCTAATGACAGCTTGTACCCAAAGACCAGTCGGCACTTTGCCTCCCTTTGGAAAAGCTCTGAAGGGCAACCCTAGCCCTGGAGCTTTCAATAAGATTCCGTATACCCAATCCTGCTCCCCCCATTCCCTTGGGGACATTCTTTCCAAGATTATCCCAACACACTTCCAGCCAACAAATCTTCCTTTCTGGGTCTTTGTCTCAAGAACCCAACAGAAGGCAGCAGGTGATTAGTCCTGACACATCAAATATTAATATTGACACGTATGTTCATTTTTGTCTAAACCAAGGATGGCAGATTTTGACCATGATTTTTTGGTGTAAGAATATAAGCTTGAAAGTGTGTAATGCCTTTTAGGGGAACCTACTTGAGCAGGAAGTGTGAGGAAAGGAATAAAGAGTTGAAAGATGGAATACAGCAGCCATACCCAAGACCAACCCCTTGGGTTTCTGAGTTACATGAGTAAATAAACCGTTCCCTTTTAGATTAAGCCATTGTGACCTGTGTTTAGCTTGTTGGCAACCAAGAAGGCCCTGACTCATGTACTTCAATTCCAATTTACATAACCCAGATACCTCTGAGGCAAGAAATTCAGGAAAAGTGGTGCTATACTAAATATTTTGAATTATTGTTCACAATGAAGGTTTTAATTTTTACTTATTTATAGCCTTTCTTATTCCAGAAGTATTGAAGATGGCTATCTTTTGCATAATGTGATTTCACACATTTAGTTGTAAAGTCCATAGGAAAAATTTATACTACAATTTATCCTTAGAAACAGATTATTTATTAATAATTTGTAATATTGTAGTATTATTATAACCTACATATTTCTATCCTATATTTCAATTCCATAAGCATAATTCAGAAAATCACAGCTAAATGCCTAATCCACATTCAAAATGTGAATAATACCTAGTTCAGGTCAACTGCTTCTAAGTTGACCATAACACAGCAGGAACAAATGGATGAATTAGACCTGAGGCTATCCACATGAGAAATCCAGACATATCTTATTGATATTTATCATGAGTAACAGCTAATACATACTAAGCACTTACCAAAGGCCAGGAACTGTTTTAAGCACCTGATAGGTATTAATTCATTGAATTTCAACATCGTCTTCTGAGAGGCATGCTATTATTTTACAGAATAGATTGCATGGAGTGATGAAGTAATTTTCTCAGTGTCATACAAAGAGTAAGTGATGTGTCCCAGATTCAAATCCATGCAGTTATATGTGGAACAAGGATACTATACTCACATATAGTTACTTAGGAGTCCGGTTTCCATTTTCTATACGCAGAAATCGTTGTTTTCCCACATGAAAACCTGGTGTTAGGCAGATTAAGCCAACCCTGGGGCAGTAGACTTGGGACAGTCTAAACACCAGCAAGCAAGGACAGTCTATTCAATAAATGGTACTGGGAAAACTGGATTTCCATGTGCAGAAGCATGAAGCAAGACCCCTACCTTACACTTTACACAAAAATCCACTCAACGTGGATTAAAGATCTAAATCTATGACCCGACACCATCAAATTATTAGAGAACATCGGAGAAACCCTGCAAGATATAGGCACAGGCAAAAACTTCTTGGAAAAGACCCCAGAGGCACAGGCAGTCAAAGCCAAAATTAACAAATGGGATTACATCAAACTGAGAAGTTTCTGTACTGCAAAAGAAACAGTCAGGAAAGTGAAGAGGCAACCAACAGAATGGGAAAAAATATTTGCAAACTATGCAACAGATAAAGGGTTAATAACCAGAATCTACAAAGAGATCAAGAAACTCCACAAAAACAACAACAAAAAAACACACAACCCACTTAATAGATGGGCCAAGGACCTCAATAGATATTGTTCAAAAGAGGAAATCCAAATGGCCAACAGGCACATGAAAAAATGTTCAAGATCACTAGCAATCAGGGAAATGCAAATCAAAACCACAATGAGGTTTCACCTCACCCCAGTGAGAATGGCTCACATACAGAAATCTACCAACAACAGATGCTGGTGAGGATGTGGGGGAAAAGGGACACTAACCCAGTATTGGTGGGAATGCAAACTGGTCAAGCCACTATGGAAGTCAGTCTGGAGATTTCTCAGAAACCTGAATATAACCCTACCATACAACCCAGCCAGCCCACTCCTTGGAATTTACCCAAAGAGAATTAAATTGGCAAATAAAAGAGCTGCCTGCACCTCAATGTTTATTGCAGTTCAATTCACAATAGCTAAGACCTGGAATCAACCTAAATGCCCATCAACAGTAGACTGGATAAAGAAATTATGGGATATGTACTCTGTAGAATACTATACAGCAGTAAAAAAAAATAAAATAAAAAAATAAAATCTGGTCATTTGCAACAAAATGGAAGAATCTGGAACACATCATGCTGAGTGAAATAAGCCAGTGCCAAAGGGACAAATATCATATGTTCTCCCTGATTGGTGACATCTAACAGCACCGAAAAGGAAACCTGTTGAAGTGAAATGGACACTATGAGAAACAGTGACTTGATCAGCCCTTGTTCAGACTGTTGATGAACAACTTACTACTTTATTCCTTTTAGTATTTTTTGTTCTACTTAATACCATTGGTTGAACTCTTCAATTAACACACAATTATTCTTAGGTGTTTAAATTTAACTGAAAAGTGATCCCTGTTAAATATAAGAGTGGGAATAAGAGAGGGAGGAGATGTGCAGTTTGGCACATGCTCAATTGGACTTGCCCCAAACGGTAGAGTTAGAAACGTGCCAGGGGATTCCAATTCAATCCCATCAAGGTGGCATGTACCAATGCCATCTCACTGGTCCAAGTGATCAGTTTCAGTTCATAATTGATCATAATGATAGGATTAAGAGTCAAAGGGATCACATAAACAAGACTAGTGTCTGCTAATACTGAGAGAATTAAAAAGGAGAGAATGATCCAACATGGGAAGCAGGATACACAGCAGACTCATAGAATGGCAGATGTCCTAAACAGCACTCTGGCCTCAGAATCAGCCCTTAAAGTATTCGGATCCGGTTGAAAAGCCTATGAGAGTATTTCAGGCATGGAAAGCCAAGACACTCTGGGGGAAAAAAAATTACCTAAATGAAAGATCTCTGTGAGATCCCAGCGGAAAGAATGGGCCATCAAAGAAGGAGGTACCTTTTTCTGAAGGGAGGAGAGAACTTCCACTTTGACCATGGCCTTGTCTAAGTATGATCGGAGTTGGCAAACTCAAGAGGCTTCCATAGCCTTGGGAGCTCATGACAAGAGCCTAGGGTGATTACTGACACCATAAACAAGAGTGTCAATTGTTAAATCAACAACAGGAGTCACTGTGCACTTACTCTTCATGTAGGATCTCTGTCCTTAATGTGTTGTACTATGTGAATTAACGGCATAACTAGTACTCAAATAGTTTTTCATACTTTGTGTTTCTGTGTGGGTGCAAACTGTTGAAATCTTTACTTAGTATATACTAAATTGATCTCCTTCTGTGTATAAAGATAATTGAAAATGAATCTTGATGTGAATGGGATGGGAGAGGGAGTGGGAGATGGGATGGTGGTGGGTGGGCGGGAGGTTAAGGGGGGAAAGCTGCTATAATTCAAAAGTTGTACTTTGGGAATTTAAATTTATTAAATAAAAGTTAAAAAAAGTTTAAAAAAAAGAAATTAAGAGTAGGAATGTGAGAGGGAGAAGGAGGAAGGGTTGGAGCATGAACAGGAGGGACTGTGAGGGGGGAAGTGTTACTATGTTCCTAAATCTGTATCTATGAAATACATGAAACTTGCATATATTACATAAAATTTTTTAAAGAATAAAAGGGAGATGTATATATAAAAAATAAACACCAGCACTTTTTAAATATCATGGGTGAAATCAAAGGCAGCCTAAATTACCTTTCTCACCAATAATAATGATATGAATACATTTTATCAGAGGAAACAACTGTTCCCTTAGGTATAATAGAAACATCAACAGTTGAGGAACAATTAATTAGCTAGTTGATTTCCTGCAACGCTTTAGAAGGTGATCATTCAAGAAAGGAATAGGAAAGTTACTTCTGCAGCAAGCCAAGACAGTGGATAACACATCTTTTCTTTTTAATATGATTTCTTATTCATATCTGAGAGGCTATCTACTATTTTATGACTTTCAAGCTTTACAAATCATTAGTAAAGTCACCCTGTGAAGGACTCCTAAGAGGTAGATTACTATTTACTGAATGTGAGGATGCGCTAGGCTTGGTAACAGGGGATTCAGATACATTTCTCCCTCTCTTGGCTCTTCCCTCAAAATATTTTCTGGCTCCCGACTCCATGGGACTAGAGAATCTGTATTGGCTTGAGTAGGACTTGTTTCTCCAAAACTCAGAGTTGTTTAAACTCTGATGTCTTCATGCTAAGGGCTGATGGATTACAGATGGAGACTTGATCTAATCGTAGCATCTGAGAGGTGAGTCTGTTGAGAGGTATTTGGGATATTGGGGTGTGCCCTCGGAGCATAGTTCTCTCAAGGGGACTGAGTATCATTTGAGATCAAGTTTGGCCTAGGCTCGTTCTGTCTCTTCTCTCCCTCTGGGCTTCCCATATCTTCCACATCCACCATGACAAGCTTCCATCAGACACTGCCCTATGGGCCACCCGACTCTGTTCTAACCTCCAAACTGTAGCTGAAATAAACCTTATAAACCTTTTCCTTCCCAAAAAGCTTTTCTCAGGTATTTTGGTTAAGGTAATGAAAAGCAGACTAATATAGTATCTATTAAATTTGGTGTTTTTGATCAGCCTAAGACATGCTTATGATATGACATTATCATATATTCCTTTTTATTCCTTTTTTTTTTTTTTTGACAGGCAGAGTGGACAGTGAGAGAGAGAGACAGAGAGAAAGGTCTTCCTTTGCCGTTGGTTCACCCTCCAATGGCCGCCGCGGTTGGTGCGCTGCGGCCGGTGCACCGCGCTGATCCGATGGCAGGAGCCAGGTACTTATCCTGGTCTCCATGGGGCGCGGGGCCCAAGCACTTGGGCCATCCTCCACTGCACTCCCGGGCCACAGCAGAGAGCTGGCCTGGAAGAGGGGCAACCGGGACAGAATCTGGTGCCCCGACCGGGACTAGAACCTGGTGTGCCGGCGCCGCAAAGCTGAGAATTAGCCTATTGAGCTGCGGCGCCGGCCCATCATATATTCCTAATCTTACCAATAAACTAAGGAGAGTTTTTAAGCACTTGGGATTGAAAAGAATTTGAATGTAATCTTTTAGATTATATGTAGGCATGAAAAAGTAGCTAGTGTTAGCAAGTGTCTTCAAAACCTGCTCTGGTCAATTATAGTTATATAGTTATATAATTATATATATATATAGTTATATAATTATATAGTTAGTGAATAATGAGTGCTCAGAAAAAACATGATGACAAGGCTCTTAATTTGGGGGAAGGAGAGTACTATACATGGGCTGTTTATGTTCCTCTCAAACTCATATGTTGAAATCCTCACTCCAGTGTGATAGGGTAAGGAGACAGGAGCCTTTGGGAAATGATTAGGTTGTGCAAGTGGAGCCTTTACAAAAGAGTCCCCAGAGGACAGCATTGGGCCCAATGGTGAGGACAACACATGAGACCCTCACGACTGATACTGGAGCCCTTGGGTCTGAGCCCCAGCTCTAATCCCAATTCCAGGTTTCTGCTAGTGCACACCCCGGGAGGCAAGGGGTGTTGGCCCAAGTACCTGGGTCCTTGCCACCCAAGTAGAATTACTGGATTGAGTTTGAGGCTCCTGGCTTTGACCTGGCCCAGTCCCAACTGCTATGGTCATTTGGGAAGTAAACCAGAAGATGGAAGATCTCGCTCTGTCTGTCCCCTCCCCTCCCCTCCCCTCCCCTCCCCTCCCCTCTTCTTGTCTTTTCTTTTTTCTTTTCTTTCTTCTTCTTCTTTCTTCTAGTTCTTTCTTCTTTCTTCTTCTTCTTTCTTCTTTCTCTCCCTCTCCCTCACCCTCTCCCTCTCCCTCTTTCTCTCTCACTGTCTTTCAATAATAAATAAATCTTTTAAAAAGAAAGAAAGAGGCCGGCACTGCGGCTCACTAGGCTAATCCTCCGCCTAGCGGCGCCGGCACACCGGGTTCTAGTCCCGGTCGGGGCGCCGGATTCTGTCCCGGTTGCCCCTCTTCCAGGCCAGCCCTCTGCTGTGGCCAGGGAGTGCAGTGGAGGATGGCCCAGGTGCTTGGGTCCTGCACCCCATGGGATACCAGGAAAAGCACCTGGCTCCTGGCTCCTGCCATCGGATCAGCGCCGTGTGCCGGCCACAGCGCGCCGGCCGCGGCGGCCATTGGAGGGTGAACCAACGGCAAAGGAAGATCTTTCTCTCTGTCTCTCTCTCTCTCACTGTCCACTCTGCCTGTCAAAAAAAAAAAAAAAAAAAAAAAGAAAGAAAGAAAATTGAACAGTTCTAGGACACTGTCCAAAATTCAGCTTGGTATCTGGGCAGTACACAGCGGGACAGACCAGAATAACACTGAAAAGGCTTTGAAAATTAAATTGACAATTAGACCACAGCCCATAAAAGTAAGCTAGGATGTACATTCTTAACACTAAAAGGCTGAATCCTTGCTAAAATAGAAGATTTTAAATAAAAATCATAACTCATAATTTTCAGATTGCAATTTAAAATTACGAATTATGCCAGAAACCATGAAATCTCAACTTGAATGAAAAAATACAATCAAAACACAACTGTACAGAGAAGACATGGATGTTGCCATTAGCTCAGAAGGATTTTGAAGCAATCATCACGAGGTGTTTCAAAAAACAATTATAAATTTTTTTTTTTTTTTGACAGGCAGAGTTAGTGAAAGAGAGAGACAGAGAGAAAGGTCTTCCTTTTCCGTTGGTTCACCCTCCAAATGGCCACTATGGCTGGTGTGCTGCACCAATCTGAAGCCAGGAGCCAGGTGCTTCCTCCTGGTCTCCCATGTGGAGGCAGGGCCCAAGCACTTGGGCCATCCTCCACTGCCTTCCCAGGCCACAGCAGAGAGCTGGAGTGGAAGAGGAGTGACCGGGACAGAACCCAACCGGGACTAGAACCTGGACTACCGGCGCCACAGGCAGAGGACTAGCCTAGTGAGCCGCAGTGCCGGCCAACAATTATAAATTCTATTGAAACAAATGAAGAAATACAAAGCATCAGCCAAAAAAATAAATATTGAGAAGAATTAAATGGAAATCATGGAACTGGAAATTACAATAAATGAAATGAAAAGCTCACCTGGTAAACGTGAGAGCAGAATGGAGATGATTGAGAATTCAAAATCAATTATTTTAAAACTACAAGAACAGAAATTATCCAAACTGAATAAAGGAAAAGTGGCTGAAAAAAATGAACAGAGCCTCAGAGACCTATCAAAAGATAGAACATTGTGTAGTCTGAATTCTAGAAGGGCAGTAGAGAGAGCTCAGGACTAAAAAAATATAACAGCTAAAAATGTCCCGAATTTAACATAAGATGTGAACCTACAACTTCAAGAAGCTGAGCAAATTTCTAACACAATCCAGAATCTAGCACATCCTAATCAAACTTTCCCTCTGTCTCCCTCGCTCTCTCTGTAACTCTGCTTTACAAATAAATAAAATAAATCCTTAAAAAATATGTTTTCAATGAATAAGTGAATGAAGTCAAATGCAAATATGTCTCCTTGCTTGAAGGGGGAAAAACGTGGAGAAAAAAAAATGAGAGCTGGGAAGGAGTCCAACCTGAGAGCCTCCAAGGGTGGAGGTATGGGGAGATGCTGCCAAAGGGTACAAATATTCAGTTATAAGATAAGTAAGTTCCAGAAAAAAAAAACTATGATCCATGAATTTTATACTTAGTTGTATTATACTTAGTCGTATGAAGATACTTTTATATGCAAATGTTTGTATTTCGTTAGAAATTTACTTGAAAACATTCTCTAGCTGATTAAAAGTTATATTTAAAAAGTTATATCAAAAAAAAAAAACAAAGATTTCAAGAACTACACAAAATATTTGTAGGAGATATTTTTGGTTGTAAAACTAACTGCCACTCTTTCTTGCCAACAAAAATTCAGATATAAACCATAGCAGATCCTTTCCCCAGTCACAGGGGACCACCTATGTGGTCTGAGCCAATCACAGTGGTGTCATCCCATTTCACCAGACAGGGACTGAAATCCTCACAATGAGATGTAAGATAAAACACACACTGGGGCTTCTGAGAAATATTTTCCTTACTGCTAAAAACTGACAGGAGAAGTTCTCTCTGCTTCAGTGGCATTTGGGTGATCATGATACCCATAAGGATGCAGCAATTCCCACGCCCAACACTGGAGACTTGCTTTAGAGTAACTTCTGATCATCCTAGAAATAAACACACTTACTGCCAATAGACATCAAACTATCTCAAACGACCAGCATGTGAGTCGGCATCCTGGAAGAGCTAAACAGCCCAGTACCTTCTGTAATTTTGTGAATATAGAAAAATAATATAAATAATAATGGAGGTTAATTTGAGGCTCATTAAAGTTCAGAGAGGTAACAGAGGGCATTTTCATTCAAGTTTACAATGGAAATAAATCACTTTGGTAAAGAAAAGGTAACTTTTTACAAGATATGACATAAGAGCCTTAAAATATTTAGTCCTGGTTTCAGTACAAAGAAATTTTCCACAGACTTGACTTGAATGCATCCAATCTTTTACTGTAACCAAACAAATATTATGTCATGAATAGTTTAATTTGGCTTGATGGCTCTGTTTTAGAGTATAGAGTCAGAATGATAGAAGAATGATGAGGTTGCTCTATGTGCCTGCATTTTTATTGAGCACACAACAACACTCAAGAGACACACCTGTAAAGACAAATTGTTTCTAGAGAAAGTTCAAGGTACTCTTGGACTTAGTTTCACTTTATTCTTTTACATGCTTTTAGCAAGTAAAGGTATTATCACAAACAGCACATGAGAAAAATATTTAATTCATACTAGCTTATTCTCTGAGTCTATTTACAATGAGAGCCATCTAAGAGCTCAAGTTTTTCTAAAAAGTACCAGTTTTGGAGACCTGGTTTTCGTTTTGGTTCATTTTATTTTGATATCAGTGCTCACACGATTTCCGTAAGCAGGGCAAGATGGATGTGGTTGACTTTAACAATGAGAGACTACAAATTATAAAGTCCAAATATGACTCAAACATCTGCCTGACAATCAACCAGAATATGCATAATCTCAATTTTCATGCTTTTTCTCAGCATGCATTATTCCCCTGAGAATCAGAAGTACTGAAATCAGTAGGGATGTTGCTAGGTGAACAATCCATGGCTACTGCCAAAACTAAGCTCCTGATTCTCATAATTTCACCAGAAGGCTTCTACTAGAAAGAAAGGATTAGTATTTTATTTTCATCTTTCATTAAGCAATAATTTGGCCAACTTGAAAACTTATTGTCTAAGTTAGTCAGAAAAATGCAGAGTATATATAACTACTGTCCATCTAGAACAGAGATCAAAGTCCATCCTTTTACCAGGTTGTGAGGAACGTATCTCCTTCACCAGGAATTCGACAGTATCTGACAGCACAGCACACACAGCAGAGCGCAACAAATGTTTGTTAAATTGACATCACAAGTTCATTTTATAAATTCTTAACCTTTCTATTTTCCTTGAAAATATTTCAAGAAGAGTCGTGACCTAATTTATAAGTAGGCCCCCCCTTACTATTAAGAGGCTTCTAAAATCTTGAAATAAAATTTGAGAATTATTATTTTTGTTGTATGTATTTTCTTGTTTACCTACATGGTTGAAGAGTATACAGTCATGGTTCTCCATAGAGACAGAATCAATAGGACACAGAGATGCATATAGAAAGAGACTCATTGTAAGTGATTGGCTCACGTGACTACAGGGGCTAGAGAAGTCCCATAATCTGCCGTATATATGCTGGAGGCCCAGGAAAGCCAACAGTGTAATTCCCAGTCCAAACTTGAGGGTCTGAGAGCCAGGGGATACCATGTTGTCAGTCTCAGGCCGAATCCAAAGTTCCAAGAACCGGGAGGACTATCGTGAGGGAAGGACATGGATGACCCAGGTCAGTAAGAGGGCACAAACTCACCCTGACTCTGCCTTTTTGTTCCCTTTGGGCTCTCAACAGGTGCAATCATGCTCACCCACGCCTTCTTTACTCAGTCTCCTGATTCAAATGCTAAGCTGATCTTCTGTATATTAAGATAATCGAAAATGAATCCTGATGTGAATGGAAGGGGAGAGGGAGTGGGAAAGGGGAGGGTTGTGGGTGGGAGGGACGGTATGGGGGGGGAAGCCATTGTAACACATGAGTCGTACTTTGGAAATTTATATTCATTAAATAAAAGATAAAAAAAAAATGCTATTCCCTTCCAGAAACACCCTTACAAACATCCCAGAAAAAAACATTTCACCAGTTTTCTGGGCATCCCTTAGCCCAGTCAAGATGACACAAACCATTAACTTCATAGAAATGATGTATATTTGACTTTCAGACCATTCCTTACCAAAAATGTTTTTTTTAGAATTTTCTGAAATATGGTCCAAATTTTTTCTATGTTTGAAATATAGGATTGTAGGGGCTGGCGCTGTGGCACAGTGGGTTAATGCCCTGACTTGAAGCACTGGCATCCCATATATAGGCAACGGTTTGAGACCCAGCTGCTCCACCTCCAATCCAGCTCTTTGCTATGGCCTGGGAAAGCAGTAAAAGATGGCCCAAGTTCTTAGGCCCCTGCACCCACGTGGGAGACCCAGAAGAAGCTCCTGGCTTCAGATTGGCCCAGCTCCGGCCATTGCAGCCATTTGGGGAGTGAACCAGCGGATGGAAGACTCTCTCTCTCTGCCTCTCCTCTCTCTGTGTAATCCTTTCAAATAAACAAATTAATCTTTAAAAAAAAAAGAAATTCAATATTTCTAACTAGTTAGGTAAATGAAATTAAAGTTGGAATTCCTAGAAAAGGAATTATAACCAAAAAGATATTTTGCCTTGTTCTTGGAGGCGAAAGGAACAACACTGGATTTATTTCAATGACAGTAGTTCAATAAGGATCCTGGCTGATACCTTTTGCATCAAGTGGTAACAGCACATGAAAATACTTTCACTTCAGATAGTGGAAATTCAGTAGTAGGTACAAAGAGTATGCAAACAAAAGTCATAGATAGCAAACCTTGAGAATCAAGCTTACTTGCTATTTTCAAAAATGCTTCTACTAAAATCTAAACACATGAGCAAATAGATACCAATTTAAGGCACTGAAAGATAATGAAGTTAATAACAGTATAACAGCTCTGAGTTTGATAATATAATCTTTCAGATGTTTAATTTGATTTTTCTAAAAATTATGCTTTCATATTTAATTCCTATAATTTTTATGCTTCATTATGTAACTGTACCATGTATAAGTAAGGGACTTCACATCTATTATAAGCATCTATATAAACACAACCATTTTTGAGAGCAATTTTGCTGGGCTTCTGAACTTTTCAAATGCACATACTCATTGTTCCAACAGTTCTACTAGTAGACACTGATCTTTCATAACTAGTTTGCACATATGCTCAGTGGCAGGTGTGCAAAGATGCTATTCATTGCATTATTTCTAACATGGAAGAACTAGTAATAATATCCATTCCCATCAATAGAAAACTTCTTAAAACTCTGATGGAGTTGCAAGCTATGGGCACAAATGTCTATTATTTTCATTATTTTATTTTCAACTTTCGTTTGTATATTTTGTAATACAAATACTTCTGGAAGTTAAAAAACAGTGTCATAGCATTCCATGCCATCCTAAGAAGATGGTGTAAACTGATATACATTATCTTGGAAATACATCATTGATAGGCTGCCAAACAAGTTACAGATCATGTATGATTTATTCACGTAAACAGAAAACAAGCAAAGCTTGTATACAGGGAAGGAGATGCACACTAGGGGCAGGCATTTGGCACAATGGTTAAGACGTTCCTTGGACCACCCACATTCCATATTGTAGTGCCTGGGTTCAAGTCCTGCCTCGGCTCCTGATTCCAGCTTCTGCTAATGTGCACCTGGGAGGCAGCAGGTGATGACTCAGGTAGTTAGGTCTCTGCCTCCCAGTGGGAGACCCAGACCTAGGTCCTGGCTTCAGACTGGCCTAGCCCCGGATATTGCAGGCAATTGGGAAGCTAACAAGAAGAAAGGAGATCATTCTCTATGTGTGTTTCAAAAACAATAAAGGAATAAATAATCTTTTTTAAAATTTAGACACCAAACTATGATGGCTGCCTCTTGAGTTTGGGATTGCAGAGGACAGGGCCAGTGTATTTGATTTTGACTTTTTATTTTACAAATCTATGTATCATTTATATTTTTTCTTTATAATGAGTATGCATTATTTTTGCTTTATATTTGTTTTTTAAGTAATTAAAAAGAAGAAAATACTGGGCTCTGGTGATTTGTAAACTCACTTTTGTTGTAAAATAAATTATTTTAGAAATTCAAATGAGGGTTAACGCCCTGGACTGAAGTGCCAGCATCCCATATGGGTGCCACTTGCCAATGATGTATTTCCAAGATAATGTTCCACTTCCTAGCCAGCTCTCTGCTATGGCCTGGGATAGCAGCAGAAGATGGCCCAAGTCCTTAGGTCCCTGCACCCATGGCTCCTGGCTTTGGATTGGCACAGCTCCGGCCATTGCGGCCAACTGGGGAGTGAACTATCGGATGGAAGACCTCTCTCTGCCTCTCCTTCCCTCTCTGTGTAACTCTGACTTTCAAATAATAAATAAAATAAAACTTAAAAAAAGAATGCTTAAAAAATTCAACTGAAAAGTTAGAATAAAATGATTTTAGTCACATTTAGAGAATAAGATGTATGCTATTGTAACTGGTAGGACACATGGAAACAGTTTGAAGATAGGATTAAACAACCTGTATTATATCCTGTCTTGTAATGATTACAGCACAGATGTAATAATTATTGATGTCAAATATGTACAATGAATTTTTCAAGTGTTATTAAATAAATAATAGGAACCAATTATGTTTAACTTACTTTGCTTAAATTTAAACTTGAAATCAATTAAACTTATTGGACACTGGGCAAGAAATTCCACTTGTAACAGAAGATGCTTAAGTGCAACTTCAGGCATGGGGATAATCTTTGAGGTTGGCTTTCTTTTCATGTATCTAACAGGTGATACTTTTAACCTGCATTTTACCCCACAGGATCATAAAGGGTCATGTCTTATACATTTCCCTTCATCTAGCTCTGAGTTTGATATCTAGAAGTGCTCACTACTTCTTTAAATTGATGTTTTCCCTGCTACCGTAAGTGGAATTTCATATCTTCTCACAAGAATGCTTAGGATATTTGATCCAAAATTCTACAATATCCCATTGTAAGTTAATATGGATCCTGACCTAAAAGTTTTAAAATTCTGAATCCTGACGTTACATTTGAATAGCCAAATTACGAATTTGGTTAACCCGGGTGAGGAGCCTCTTTTGTCTCTATCTTTTACCCACACTGGCCTTCTTTCTGTCCCCTGCACACTCCAAGCTCAGTAGCACCCATGGGGCCATTTCACTTGGTTTCCCTTATCCCCAGGTACCTGCATGGTTAGCACTTTCATATAATTCCAGCTTAAACTCAAATGTCACCTCCTTAGCAAAATGATCAAGCAGTTTAAAGTAGCTCTCAACACCCTGAAAACTTTGCTCTTTCTAGTCTCTCTTTTTACAGAATCACCCTTTCATAATGTCTTCAAAGTCTTTCTCTGCTTCCTGACATTTTCTTGCTCTCTTCAAGTTGACTCTCTCCTCTTCTTCCCTGATTGAGTATAAATTCTATAACAACAGGGTCTTTCCTTTGTTGTTCACTTTTGAGTATCCCATACATGGAATAGTTCTCCTCTCATAGAAGGCAATCAAAAATGAGAAGTTGCAAACACTAAACATGAAACAGCAAGTGTGTAACTGCATTGATCTCTTCCTTCACTCTTTGAATTATTCCTGCCATAGTAGATGCTTGACATCTCCAAAGGATATATCCAAGTCCATTTAGAATCATTAAGCTAATGATCAGATCATAGCCTACAATTTAATTTCCTCATTTGTAAAACTGATATACTGCCATGCACCTACTTTAGAAGGTTGTCGTGAGAACTAAAGAGGAACAGAGACTCCAAGTTGGTATGTGAATCAGAGGGCTCAGTCAGCTCCTTCACTGGCAACCACGTGATTTTAATGTATATGTAAAAATGGTACCAACTGCTACTTCAAACCACCTTTATGGGAGTGGGGTGGCTGATGTGCTAGGTATCAGAAGCACAGGACAAAACAAGTGGTAAGCATCTCTTGACACGTGATCTCTTCCATACACTTCACGGTTTAAAAACATAAATCAGAAAAATATTCTGATCTTGGCCATGTCAAATATGTCATCAAACCCAAGTGGCAAATACAGAATGGTATTTAGACAAAAATAGCAGTCCATGTTAAAGAGGTGATTTGGTATCTTATGCCCCGTACAAGATGAATGTCAAAATGGAGTACTGTAACAGTGTCTAATAGAAAAAAATTAATGCCTGCACTCTGAAGGCTCCATGGCCAAAACTAAGTAGTCCATTTTAATTTTCAGAGGAATTTGGTGAACAAATGACTAGATATCCACCAAACCTTGGTGCTAATGAAAAATACAGTGCATTCTCAGAAAATCAATATATAGTTTGCCTGAAGGTATCCCAAAGGAAACATTCAGTTATTGAGGTTTAAAATACGTTAGCCCCAGAATAATAAAATTCTTGAATTGCAGGCGTTTGCAAGAACAGCAAAGGGGTTAAAGACATTTTATATTTTATCAAAGCCCTAAAACTGCTGTGCAGAGTTTTTATGCATTTCATATTTTTTTCCTTGCTGCTTCTTCATGCAAAAGCCTTTCTCAATTCCTCAGAGCACTGCCTCCCTGTTTAGTTCTTCTTAATTTGCTCTTCCAGTACAATTCCTCTGTCGCACTCTGACCTGGGTTCCACAGGTTCCTAGGGTCACTGAAGATTGATGGGCCTGAGAACGCAGGATAAGGAGAAGGTATTTGCCACAGTGTCTCAGTATTGTTTGTTATTTTTGTTTTTGGACAATAAGGACTCTTTAAGCCAAGACACTTCAGGTTTTAATTTTAATTATGAATCTTATTTTATATAATTACACAAAAATAGGTAGAATTCTGATTGCAAAAAGAAATGCAACAAAAATATTAAGATACACATATAACAGGCTGAGACTGACTGTATGGAAAAGTGAAGTGTAGGTTAGGAAATTACCAGCTCAATTTGGATGAATTCATGAGGTTAATTGAAAAAAAATAATCCAAGGAGCTAGCTCACGTGGCAAGTCCAACTGCTGATTTGTCATCTGCTGCCCAATAAATGTTCCTTAATTTGGGGGGTGTCTCCCAAAAAAAGAATTTAATATGACCCTAGAAGTCAACATTTATCAGTTAATTCTTCAGTATTTGTCCAATAATCATGCACTGAAATGCTTCCTGGGAGGAAAACAAATACTTCAGAAATAAGTGGCACCAAGTAGTGTAGTACGTAACAATGTTACCTTTCCCTTCTTCTACCAGCTTACAACTATCAGTAGTCAAAGGGTTGACTAAAGAGAAGCATTTGTCAAGACACTAATTTCAAAGAATTACGACCAAACACTCAGTAAGCAAGTGTTTTAAAACAATGTGAATTCAATAAAAGCCTTTTCTTTTAATTAAAAGTATGAGTATACTAATACACAGTTTGTCTTCTGCAAATACCACAGCACTTGCTGTAACATTCATCACACAAGAAAAACTTCAACTGGTATTCAAAAATTCCTTATATTTTCTTTTTTTAAAAGATTTTATTTATTTATTTGAGAGGTAGAGCTACAGACAGTGAGAGAGAGACAGAGAGAAAGGTCTTCCTTCTGTTGGTTCACCCCCAAAATGGCCGCAACGGCCAGAACTGTGCCCATCCAAAGCCAGGAGCCAGGTGCTTCTTCCTGGTCTCCCACACAGGTGCAGGGGTCCAAGCACTTGGGCCATCTTCCACTGTTTTCCCAGGCCACAGCAGAGAGCTGGATTGGAAGAGGAGCAGCCGGGACTAGAACCGGTGCCCATATGGGATGTCGGTGCCGCAGGAGGAGGATTAACCTACTGCGCCACGGAGCTGGTCCCCCTCACTCTTTCAAAACAAAAATTCTAATTTTTTCCAAGAAGAAAAAATGGCACATTGAACCATGGGCTAAATGACATAGCATTGTAACTCTCAAGGTTGAATACAACACTTCCAAGTATTGTCGGCACTAGAGTGAACTGGACAGAGAATGGGTTAGCTGCACCAGTCCTTTGCATTGGTCACTTGCTCCTGACTCAAACAGCTGAGAAAACAGTTGGCCCTCTGTGTCTGTGGGTTCCACACCTGTGGACTCAACCCACTGGATAAAAATAAACATTCAGGGAAGAAAAAAGTGTGTCTAATGAACATATGGAGATGTTTTTGTTCATTTCCTCCCAAACAACACAGTATCTACCAAGCATCTGCATTGTATCAAGCATTATAAGGAGTGTGCAGATGATTTAAAGTATATGGGAGGATTGTATAGGTTATATGCAAATACTATGCCATTTTTAAGGGATTTGGGCTTCCCTGGGTTGTGGTATAACAGAGGTGGAGAGAGAGTCTAAACCAATCGCCCCATGGGTACCAAAGGACGAATGTCCACCTAGTGATCCACTCATCAAGCACTGAAAATGAAAATGCCTGTCCAGCTTGGTCCCTCCGTGAAGACGCCTTTAAAGTAAACTGATCTATTCTCCATTGCATGAACGTTCTCAGAGATTGCAGATGTTCATTTTATAGAGCACAAATTTTTGGCAGAGTGTCCTGCAGCGAGGCTGAAATTGTAAATCTCAGTAAGAGATCTAAACCCAAAGTGGTAGGAAAATATTTGCCATCCTCCAGTGGGTTTGACCAGCAAATCACCTACCGCTGATAGGAGGAGCAGGCTCCTAAGTCAGATCTCCCTCCTGTGTGTGCTGCTGACATGGTGCTGCTCTGTGGAAACTAGGAGAGTAAAAAATAGCCCAAGATTCTGTCTTGAGAATCATCACAGTCCATTGCAAAAATCTATCTTGAATTAAAGTCCATCCACTATGGCTTAATTTATTATTATTAGTGAATGAAACATCAAATATAATAATCTCTTCAGCATTTTCAAAAAGAACTTCACTAAATACTAAAGAGAATAAAAAATGAATTAACAAGAGACTATTAATGCCATCAATACATCTACATTTTAACAGGCCTTACAGCGTCTCAATTTCTTTATTACATAGAACTTCTCATTATTTTACCTAGTCATTTTCTCCCAGAAAAATATGTGGTAAATGGAAGTTTATGGATATTATAAAATAGTACTTAAAATCATAAAAATAAAGCTCAAGATAAACTTTAATGCAGAAATATGAATTTTTAAAATGGGTAAGACTGACATATTAAGAAACAGTAAGAAACCCAATTTTTATAGAATATATAAAAGTTAATACTAAAAATATATATCTTTTCAAGAATATGTAATATATTTCAGAATATTACATGGAATGCTGCTTTCCACCAAGTTAATGAATGAATATCACTTGGTATGTATATAACATATATATATTTAAAGATTTGCTTATTTATTTGAAAGTCATAGTTACAAGAGAGAGACAGAGAGAACTTCCATCTACTGGTTCACTTCCCAAATGGCATCCCTGGCTGAAGCCAGGAGCTTGGGATTCCATCCAGGCCTCCCCTGTGGCTGCAGGGGCTCAAGCACTTGGGCTATCCTCCATTCCTTTCCCAGGTGCATTAGCAGAGGCCATGAAGTGAGCAGCTGAGACTCAAACTGGCACCCATATTGGCTGCCGATGTCCTAAGTAGCAGCCTAAGCCACTGCATCACAAAGCCAGCCCCCAGCTGGTAGCTCTGAGTACCAGAAGGAGTAAGAACTCTGAGAGCAGATCCATCACTGCCAGAGGTAACGACTTTCTAGCTGTATGGTGAACTGCTTTATCCCTATGAAGTTATCAGGATTAAATGAGATAATATGGGCAAAGCGGGTTCAGAGTCAGCTTTTAGTAATGAATAGTGCCTTTCCCTTTTGCAGTCCTTCATCCTTATGTTGTACGGATATTTGTTCCACTTCTTAGATACTGACAACTGACTTAGATGGTTGGAGCTTTAGCAACTACTTAAATTTTGAGAGTTATGTCCTGCAGTTCTCAGTGAGTATCACAATCCATGCGAGCCTCTAGCCACATCTGTCAAAGATAAGTGTTTCTTGGCTGGCGCCGTGGCTCACTAGGCTAATCCCATGCCTGTGGTGCCAGCACTCCAGGTTCTAGTCCCAGTTGGGGGGGCAGATTCTGACCCAGTGGCTCCTCTTCCAGTCCAGCTCTCTGCTGTGGCCCAGGAAGACAGTGGAGCATGGCCCAAGTCCTTGGGCCCTGCACCCGCATGGGAGACCAAAAGGAAGCACCTGGCTCCTGGCTTCAGATCGGCACAGTGCGCCGGCCATAGTGGCCATTTGGGGGGTGAACCAATGGAAGAAAGACCTTTTTCTTTGTCTCTCTCTCTCTCACTGTCTAACTCTTCCTGTCAAAAAAAAAAAAAAAAAGATAAGTGTTTCTTAAAGAGCATATTTGTCTGCTCATTAGGTCAATACAAAGACATGGAGACCAACCTCCCAGTAGCTTTTGGAGCCAATGCTTTCATTTCAGTCATTTTTATTTTTTATAAACAGTTAACATTTATTTTTATAAATTATATAAGGAAAATTTAAGGAAAAAAATAAATTGTGACTTTAATAATTTCTAGAAAAATCATCGCAGAATTTCATATTTTCAAACTGTTATGAGTAAACAAATAAAATGTACTGAACAATTTTCTTGTCTAAATTAAAATCATTTTGTAATTCAAGATGACTTATAACTGAAATATAGATAATACTATTAAAGAAATGTAGGCAAAATTTCAAGTAAAACAATCTAAAAGTAAGTAACACTCGGATCCCAAAATATAGTGAACTCTGGGTCAGTCTTATTTATTTACTACAAAAGTCCCCGGCTGGAACATTAGATTCAGAATAACTTTGCGGATGAAGTATTCAGTGTCTGCCTATTTACAGGGAAAAATAATGATAGATTTCTTCTGATCTTGCAAAGCCCCAATCATTTTTGCCTCAGCATTATTTTTCTAGTTTTTATAATACTCTGTGGAATAGAGAAGAAGGTTAAAGGCAACATTTCGTCTTTGAGGCCTTCCTTGAGCAGAAGAAATACAAAAGTGTTAGCTTTATACATTATGGCTTGAAGAAAGCCTAACAGCCAAAACATCACCTTTCCCAGGGTTTCTATTTCTGAAGAATTTATTAACTACTCCCGTCTTGATTCTTTAGTCTAAAAACCAGTATGGGATTCACTCTCAATATTGTAAATGTATTCTGGCCCTTTCGGGTCTCATTAGAAAGTCTCTCAATATTACTAACCCCTTTTCCTCCTCGTCCTACAACGGCAAATGAATGCATAGTGTAGTTGGAAAAGAAACAGCCCAATTAGCTATTTTACATGTTCAACATTTAAAAATCACTTTCAGGGCTTGTCTATTTTCAAACCTCCAGCTTAAAGAATATTTTTTTCCATGAAAGAATAGGTTTGGTCCTCACTATTTAGTTGCTTATTTACCACAACACATCCTAAGCATGGTCTTAGTGGCATTTATGCCTTTAAGTGACGGCACACCTTAAGATCTCCACATTCTGCCTCCTAGCAGATACTGAAACACTGGTTTAAGGGTCAAGATTCTAACAAGAAAGTACAGATTATCATGGAATTCCAAATTTCTGTCTTCACTCTTATCACTTGTTCTATCTGCCTAAAATAGTTAGAAGAAAAAAATTATAAAGTGACTGATTAAGTTACCATAAAAATTCAAAACATTTCATTCTTATACAGAACTGATTTCCCTGGTTCCACTGCTTCGGTCTTGCATGTGGACATCAATTTTGTTTATTTTCTGCTGGTTTGATTGGTAGGTTTGTTTCATTCAACCCAAACTACCCATTGATTCAGCCCAAATATTCAGATATATTTATAAGAAAAACAAATTGACAGCCATTTATTTTCAATATTTAAATATTATACTGACAATAAGATATCCCCACTCAAATCCTTACAGTACTTAGAATCTAATGCTTAATATGTAGGAATACTGAGGCCAGCACTGTGGCATAGCAGGTTACGCTGTGGCCTACAATGCTGGCATCCCATATCAGAGAACAGGATGCTGGCCAGGATGCCCTACTTCTTATCCAGCTCCCTGCAAATGTGCCTGGGAAAGCAGAAGATGATGGTCCAAGTGCTTGGGCCCCTGCAATTCATATGGGAGACCTGGATAGAGTTCTAGATTCCTGTCTTCAGCCTAACCCAGCCCTGGCCATTGCAACCACTTGGGGTGTGATGGGGTGTGAGCCAGGGAATAGAATCTCTCTCTCTCTTCTTCTCTCTGTTACTCTTTCAAAGAAATAAAATAAATTTCTTAAAAATATGTAGGAGTTTTGACTGAAAAAAATCATTTCCCTTAAAACACTTCATTAGTATACATTAGGTAATGAGAACTTTCAAATTTCTATACAGCAAAATGAATATTTTTACCAACGTGTTTATCTTGAGGGTCCCACTTGGAAGCTATGTGTTATGTAAATGCTGGGGTAAAACTGTTAGTTATAGAACTTTAGAAATCCAGATCACGGCCGGCGCCGCGGCTCACTAGGCTAATCCTCCGCCTAGCGGCGCCGGCACACCGGGTTCTAGTCCCGGTTGGGGCGCCGGATTCTGTCCCGGTTGCCCCTCTTCCAGGCCAGCTCTCTGCTGTGGCCCGGGAGTGCAGTGGAGGATGGCCCAAGTTCTTGGGCCCTGCACCCCATGGGAGACCAGGAAAAGCACCTGGCTCCTGGCTCCTGCCATCGGATCAGCGCGGTGTGCCGGCCGCAGCGCGCCGGCCGCAGCGCGCCGGCCAAGGCGGCCATTGGAGGGTGAACCAACGGCAAAAGGAAGACCTTTCTCTCTGTCTCTCTCTCTCACTGTCCACTCTGCCTGTAAAAAAAAAAAAAAAAAAAAAAAAGAAATCCAGATCACAATTCAAGAGATAGATTGTATCAATCATGGTCCACTCATGAAACAGAAACCAAACAAATTTTATTTGAACAGATAAAATTTAATATGAAGAACTGTTAGCTATCAATAAATTATGGTGAAATTATTAGATAGCCATATACAAGAAAATAAACTTTGTGTCACACCACATACCATATACAAATAGTAAAACAAAAAGATTATAGGCCTACATGTAAAACCTTAAGCTATAACAGTTCTAGAAGAAACTATATATGACATTGGGTTAGGCAAAGATTTCTTAGGTATGAAAGCATGACCCATAAAAAAATAATAATCTATACTGCTTCAAAATTTAAGACTATTGCTTTCAAAAAGAGTTTAAAGAATCAAAATGAAATCCACAGACTGGGAGTAAAGTCATATTTCTGATAAAGGACTTGAACTATGAATATATGTCAAAACTCAAAGTTCCTTAATAATAAAGTCAACAACTCAGTTTTTAAAAATGGGCAGAAGATGTGAATAATCATTTCACCAAAGAAGGTATATGATTATCAAATATGAACATGAAAAGAAAACTTTCTAAGATGATGGATAGATTCATTATCTTGATTGTGATGGCTTGCTTAATGAAATACAAGTAGAGACCAAAAAGAGATATCGCTTCACACAGGTTAGAATGTCTAAACTTGAAAAGACTGGCCATACAGAGTATTGCTAAGGATGTGAACCTAGAGCTATGAGGTACCAATAGTTTTGGAATAAATAATAGTACAAATTTAACAAAACATGTTTGAGAGGCAGGCATTTAGCACAGCAGTTAAATCACTGCTTGCAGTGCCCACATTTCCTTCCGGAGTGCCTGCATTGAGTCCCAGCTACTCCTCTTCCAATTCGGCTTCCTACTAAGGCACATCCTGGAAAGCAGCAAGATTTAGAAGGCACTGCCACCCACATGAGAAACCAAGATGGAGTTCTGAACTGGTTTTGGCCTGGCCCAGCCCTGCCTGTTGCATCTAGGTAGTGAGCCATAAGATCTATCTCTCAACCTTTTAAATAAAATAAAAATAAATAATTAAATTTAAAATGTTTGGTCATTTCTTAGAAAGTTTAAAACATAACTATCATATAACCCAGCTATTCCATGCCTAGATATTTATCCAGGTGAACTGAAAGCTTCAGTCAATACAAAGAAGTAAACACAAATGTTCATAGAGGCTTTAATGACCAAAAACAGGAAATAATCCAGATCTCCACCCTACAGTGAATGGAAGAACTAACTGTGGGCTGGCGCCACAGCTCAATAGGCTAATCCTCCACCTAGTGGCGCCGGCACACCGGGTTCTAGTCCCAGTTGGGGCACCGGATTCTGTCCCGGTTGCCCCTCTTCCAGGCCAGCTCTCTGCTGTGGCCAGGGAGTGCAGTGGAGGATGGCCCAAGTGCTTGGGCCCTGCACCCCATGGGAGACCACGAGAAGCACCTGGCTCCTGCCATCGGATCAGCGCGGTGCACCAGCCGCAGCGTGCCAGCCATGGTGGCCACTGGAGGGTGAACCAACGGTAAAAGGAAGACCTTTCTCTCTGTGTCTCTCTCTCTCACTGTCCACTCTGCCTGTTAAAAAAAAAAAAAGAAAAAAGAAAAGAACTAACTGTGGTATATCCATTCACTGTAATACTACTCAGAAATGAAAAGGACTGAACTACTGATGCATTAAGAAAATTCATGCATTGCAAGATGATCATGTTGAGTGAAAGAAGCCGGACACCCCCACCCACCAAAGAATACACACTGTTTTTTCAAATTAATATAAAACTTCTAGAAAATACAAATGAATTCAGAGTTATAGAAAGGAGATCAGAAGTTATCTGGGTATATGAGGGTGGGGAAGACAGGGAGGGCCAGGAAGAAAAATTATCAAGAAATTATTTAAGGAATGGTTTTGAGGTGATGGATGTTTTCATTCTTGACTGTGATTGTGTTGATACTACCCAAAAGGGTGTAGATACTACCCAAAAGGGTCTAGTCTGCAGCTTAGGAGATTCTCTGGGGTCTTTTTAGGATTTCCACATCCAATCGTAAAAGTTAATGAAAACAAAATTCAGGATTCAGATGCATCACAAATGAACATTTGGGTCAGCATGACAGCTGAAGGCTTTTAACCAATAGGGCCAGCTGAGGGAAAGCAAAGCGAGCACGCAACGGAGAGTGGAAGAAGGAAGTTGTAAATATCAACCATGATCTCAGGACCAGTGAACAGAAATGAAGACAAAATCTGTACATTTATCTTCTTGCTTGTTCTATACACACACACACACACACACACACACACACACCTCCCTCCAAAGGATAAATGCATCTTAGAATTGGGGATCATTCTAGTTTGTTGGAGCAGTGGATTGAGAAGCCTACAGTAGCCTGGCTACATTCTCATCTTCTAAGTAACAAAACTGCTGTGGGTCGCCAGATGGAAATACTCCTTCTAGGGAAGCAAGAACTCCAAACCCGTGGAACTCAAAATTGTGGAAACAGGAACCAAAAATTCTGGGAGTGACTTTAAAGTGTACTAGTGAGAAGGGTCACTTCCATTTCCACTTCTGGATTCTCAAACTCACACAATACAGCCACAGGAGATAAAATATCATATTTTTATCTCTGATTCAAAACCCATACTACATCCTAGAAGAAAAGCCTCTTTCCTTCAGTTGTTGCCTCTCAAGTGAGGTCATGACTGAGTCTTAAGGAGGTCAGCTGTTTATAGATGGTGGGATTTGGGTAAGACCACTGAATCCCTGGACATGAGTCCATTACTGCAAGTCTTTTGCTATGAAATGAATTTATCAGAAAAAAAATGTTGTGCAGAATGCCATGACCATGAATATCATGAGGGCATTCTCTAAGATCAGGAATCACGGTGCTGGCAAGGAAATTAAATCCATATCCAGAATATATTTCTTATTCTAGAGAGGACAAAGTCTATCCACTAGGAAACAAGTAGTCAGTCAATCATCAGTCAGAACCATGCTGGCTGGATCTCCCCAGGGACTCAGTTTTGTATGTGATGGTGCCATATTAAACAATCAATGTAACATTAACCAGATCAGCCTTGCAGAGAAGTTGTTAAGGCCATGCTGAACCTGCATCCCTGCCACTGGTAGTCGGTGTGTGGGTTAACTGATTGAATCAGGACCAGGGAGTTGGAGAAAGAGGCTGTCTGACAGCCAACAAGTAAATTTACCCACCTGCTTATTTGGTGTCCTCTGCTGTGTGTGATTTTCCATGAGCATCCTGTGCACACAAACATCTTCCTATCCTGTGAGTGTTCTGAAAATATAGACATACACCTCTTCCTTATCTAATCTTACCATCCTATTCATTCCAAGTCCCTCACCATCTGATCAAACCATTAGCAACAGCTCTTAAATCAGTTACATTGTTATGAGTTTACACATGTCCCCTCAAAATTCATATGTTGAAGTCCTAACCTCTATTACATCAAAATATGAGTATATTAAACAAAACTATAGAGGCAGGCATTTGTGCAGCTGTTTAGACAACAACTGGAATGCCTGTACCCCATACTGGATCGCCTGGGTTTGAGTCCCAGCTCCACTTCTGATTCCAACCTCCTGCTAATTCACACCCTGGGAAGCAGCAAGTGATGGCTCAACTAATTGGGCCCCTGCCACCCACGTGGGAGACCTGGAAGAATCTCCTGGCTCCTGGCTACAGCCTGGCCTAGCCCTGGCCATTGCAGCCATTTGAGGAGTGACAGATCTCAATATCTCCCCCACTCTTCTCTAACTCTGACTTCCCAATAAATAAATATATCTCTTTTAAAAAGAAAAAGAAAAGACTTCCCAGCCTGTAGTAGTTTGTGGTGACAGATCTAATAAAGTAAGGCAATGTACTTCTACCCATCTCTCAAATCAGACACAATGGACAGCTTAAAATTCTGCCCACTAGAAGGATTGTCTGCCATCAAATATCCATTTTTCAATTAACCAACACTGTGATTCTGCTACCCATCACAATAAGTATGTCTAACCTGTTTTTCGAAATTAAGTTCTTCCACTTGGCCTAAGCAGGATAATCACCAGAGTTGTTCACAATGCAGGCACTACCCCTCACTAATGCACTTTTCTAAGCCTTTGGAAAGTGAGCATCCTCTGAGCTGTCTCAGGAGATGTGGTTAGTGAATGGCTGTGCATGACATGCATGGTGTATTACTCAGCTTTTAGCCACTGTATCAAAAACTGCAGAAAAGCTATTGATAAAGGAAGGTGATTTATTTGGGCTCCCAGGTTTTGGAGATTCACAGTCCAAGATCAGTTAGTTCCATTGATCCAGCTATATAGTGAGGCTGGAGAACGGGAATGGTGTAGCCTATGTGGAGAAAGGATCACATGGTGAGCCAGGAAGCAGAGAGAGTGGCTCAACTTGGTTTCTATAACTAACTTCCTCCAAGAACTATCTTCTAAGGACATGCCCTCAATGACCTAAGGATCTCCCATTAGGCCCACCTCCTCAACACCATAACTGAAGCAGTGGTACCCTTCCATTACCATTAACTTTGTACCAGAACTTTGGGGATTAAATATCTGCATGACTTCAGGAACCAAGTCCATTTAAAACCATGGTGCTTGACAAATTCACTCCAATATTACTGTCTCCACAAACCTTTGGTTTCTGCTACTCCAAAGAAGTTTTGACATCTTTTGCTCATTTAATATACAGGATACCACTGAGGCTAATTTTTAGTCAACCAGACAAGAAAACCACTAAAGTCACTCGCAGGTACACAAGCTAAAAATAACCACTGTATCCATATCAATAAAAGTGGCCAAATCAATATTTTACTACATCTTTCGTGGTCCAATACCCTAAGAATATCCTTATATATTCCCTATGTTTCTGCCAGTATACATCAGCAAGTCTTTCTAGTTTTCTTGAGTAATAACTATTTCATCCTGCATGTAATTTTGTACTTGTACCCCTGGAGCATACTGAGATATGATCCTAAAGAAAAGTTGGGTAGGTCTTAAGAATGAGTGTCTTCTTGAGGCCAGCACAGTGGCTCACTTGGTTCATCCTCCACCTGCAGTGCTGGCATCCCATATGGGCACCAAGTTCTAGTCCCCGCTGCTCCTCTTCCAGTCCAGCTGTCTGCTGTGGCCCGGGAGGGCAGTGGAGGATGGCCCAAGCACTTGGGCCCCTGCATCCGCATGGTAGACCAGGAGGAAGCACCTGGCTCCTGGCTTCGGATCGGTGCAGCGCTGGCCAAAGCGGCCATTTGGGGAGTGAACCAATGGAAATAAAGACCTTTCTCTCTGTCGCTTGTCTCTCTCTCTTTCACTGTCTATGACTCTACCTGGCAAAAAAAAAAAAAAAAAAAAAAAAAAAAAAAAAAAAAAAAAAGTATCTTTTTTTTGACAGGCAGAGACAGAGAGAAAGGTCTTCCTTCTGTTGGTTCACCCCACAAATGGCCAACATGGCTGATGCACTGTGGCCTACACACTGCTCCGATCTGAAGCCAGGAGCCAGGTGCTTCCTCCTGGTCTCCCATGTGGGTGCAGAGCCCAAGCACTTGGGCCATCCTCCACTGCCTTCCTGGGCCACAGCAGAGAGATGGACTGGAAGAGGAACAACTGGGACAGAATCTGGCGCCCCCACTGGGACTAGAACCCTGGGTGCTGGCGCCACAGGCGGAGGATTAGCCTAGTGAGCTGCAGCACCGGCCTGGGTATCTTCTTAAAAGGCAATTTCCCTGGCTTCCAAGCAATGTTAGTCTTCTCAGACATGGGAAGGCAACCTGCTTCTATCTACAATGTCTGCGTTCTAAGTTTCGGAGTCCCACATGTTTCAATTACACCCTAACCTTCAGATTTGGTGAGCCTGTGGAATTCAACCTCTGTTAGAACTTTGTAATCTGTAAAATTAAATGTAGCAGCTAATTTTCAGCAGGGTTAGTACCACTGCTATGGGAAATAAGAGATTATTTTAAGACTACCAAAGAAGCTCTCAGGTTCTCTGATCATGTTTTGAACTAAATTAGAAATCAGTGTCTCTTGTTTGTTTTCTATGAGTGTTTCTGCATACTTGGAAAAATCCATCTCCTCCCAAGGTCATTTTAGTCACTAATATAGCCACAGTGGTCAATTTTGGCAATCTCTCACAATCCTAAGTGGTTGGAGAAGGTACTGCATCACAACTAATCATAAGTGAAATCTGATTAATTGAACATGCTATGGATTGCTAGCATCCATATCTATTGGGACAGAGCTCAACATTTCATACAAGTCCAAGGATGTGCCCAAACCAATCCCCAAATCCGATCTTTGTAAAATATACTAGAAATTATTCTATTTTATTTAGTATATGAGGAGATTCCAAGAAGTGCACTGAAACATGAAATTAAGATGTTTATTTTAGTGCAAAAATATTTTGAAATCCATACATATATTTTTATGACATACATTTTCTATGGACTTTTTGAAGACCCTTTGTGTATCCAAATTATTTCCTAATCTGTAAAATGTAATTGATACAAAAAAAAAACTCCACTGGATTGGATAACCAAATAATAAATCACAAAAAAATACTTTGAAATGTGATACATCTTCATGTGAATCACTAAAAAAGTCTTCCGTGCATTGCAGTAAATATATTATAGTGGCTGGGAACCAACATTTAGATAATAAAACTAATGTTTATTTCAAACTAGTAATTGTATGCTGCCTCTCAAGAAATTTGAAGGTAGTTAAGGGAGACTGACTCATTACTAATTTTAGATATTTTAAGGGTACCCTATAGACATTGCACTAAATTCCCAAGAAAAAGAGAACATCCTCATTTAAACTTTGATTATGCATGTACTCTTTTTTGAATGCCCTAAATTTATTTATGTTCTGAAGAAAATAAAATGACCTATACTGTTTTCTCTAGTTATTGCATTACAGTAACAGGTTTTTGTGTTTATTTACCTTCTTCATAATTAATCATGGGAGGTGGAGAGAATAAAGGGAATTGTCTAGAATTAAACTCTCATTACATTCTAAGTTGGTAAACACCAACATACCAAAAGTTAGTTCTAGAAACACCTCTCTTAAGCATAAAGGGAGGTAGCAAGATAAATACTGCTCTAATTTAAACAATGTTCTCAATCCTTACTGATGTGTACAATTTGTCCTGGAACCTAAATATTGTGTAGGTTCAGTTCCCTAGGAGTCATTAATGTCACAGAATCAATAAAAGATTTCATAGGACATGACTCAGTCATGAGTAATGAAAAATCAAGTTGGACAAACTTTTTGGTCTGACTTACTTCCGCCATCACTACGGTAGAAAACAAAGGATAGGGGCCAGTGCTATTGGTATAGTAGGTTAAGCCTCCGCCTCCGGCGCCGGCATCCTATTTGGGTGCCGGTTCTAGTCCTGGCTGCTACTCTTCTGATCCAGCTCTCTACTAATGGCCTGGGAAAGCAGTGGAAAATGGCCCAAGTGCTTGGGCCCCTGCACCCATGTCGGAGACCCAGAAGAAGCTCCTGGTTCCTGGCTTTGAATTGGCCCAGCTTCTGTTGAGGCCATTTGGGGAGTGAACCAGCAGATGGAAGACCTTTCTCTCTGTGTTTCCCTCTCTCTGTAACTCTACCTCTCAAATAAATAAATAAAATCTTTAAAAAAAAAAAAAAAGACAGCAAAAGAAAACAATGGATAACCCCTATTTTGTAAACTAGGTTTTATCAAGTTACATGTTGTAACAACTTTGATACTATACATTTGGTTAAACATTTGACTTTCAAGATATTAAATCAAACCAATATTGACTATGAGAGCATTCTGAAATATTAAACTTTCTATGTTTAAGGGCAAAAAAATCCATTTAGAAAACAGAATTAGGAGGTGGAAACAATTGTGAAAATATTTAATCCAAGGTTGATACTCATGAGTTTATCAGTTTCACATTGTGAGTTAGCTTGCTGCTGGATTTTTTTTCCTTAATGCCTAGGTCCCATTTAAATTAGAAAACCTGAGGATTGAGCTCTGATATTGGTGGTCCAGGAAAATTTCTAAACTGATTCTAATGTGCAGCCCAGATCCACCTGTGTTGAGAGTTCTCAAAAAACTATACTATTTCCTCAAATACTTCCATGAGAAACTGTCATTTGAGAAATAAAATGACAATTGGAATTATTGTATAATGAGAAGCTTCACAGTAGATACATCTCCTGTCAATCAGTTTATCATGTGAAATTTGAGAAACTTAAAATAATTATTGAAACTTAAATTAAAACATGATAAATAAAATCAATCTACTGTTAGCACTTTTTCCCATTTGTTGTTTTCAGTGTTTACATTTTTTCCATAGTGATTCTTTTATGCAGGATAAAAGAAGCAAAAGTTTCATTTAAAATGGATACTGTGTGAATTATAACCCTTTAATTCTTCTATATATTTAAAAAGAATTTTTAGAAGATCCTAATAAACTATTACTCAGTAGTTAAAAAGACGAAATATTTCACATATGAATAATCACACATTAATCAGAGTGAAATAACTATAAAATACATTTTGTGGTATCTTTGAAATACATTTATACAATTTTATAGCAATATTACAAAGAATAAACACAATTCATTCTCACTTTTATGAAGAAGGGCTTCCCTAAGAAGTGTTTTTAAAAACTGAAAGCAACTGTTATTTATAGATAAACCACTTTAAAATTGAAACCACACTGTGATATTCCAAAAGTCAAAAATTCATTTTGGGGAAGTGGGTGTTTAGCCTAGTGGTTAAGATGTCCACACCCACATCTGAGTAACTGGATTAGATTCCAAGTTCTGGTTCCTGACTGCAGTTTCCTGCAAATGCAGACCATTGGAGCCTGCAGTGAGAGTTTAAGTAATTGGGTTCTGGCCATCCATGTGGGAGACCTGAATTGTGCTTCCAGGACCTGGTTTCAGCCAGGCCCCTCCATGGCACCGGGGGAAATGAAACAGAAATGAGAGAGCCATCTATCTCTCTCTCTCAAATGAATACATTTTTAATAACTTTTCATTGGGGTGGGCATTGTGGTACAGCAGGTTAAGGTGCCATTGGGATTCCTGCAGGTTCAAGTCCTGGCTGCTTGGCCTCTGACACAGCTTCCTGTTAGTGTATCCTGAGAGACAGCTGATGACTTCTCAGGTACTCGGGCCCCTGCCACCAACGTGGGAGACCCAGTTAGAGTTTCAGGCTCCTGGCTTCAGCCTGGCACAGCCCTGGTTGTTACAGGGATTTGGGGAGTGAACCAGAAGATGGAATATCTCCTACCTCTCTGTCTCCTTATATCTATCTCTATCACTCTGTCTTTCAAGTAGATGAAAATAAATGAGCATTTAAACATTTAGCATATGAAATACTAGATATAAAATGCTCCTGAGTGCTATGGTTTTGTCCCCCAGAAGTTTATGTGTTGGAAAGTTAACCCCCAAATTCGTATGTTGAGAGTATTTGAAGGTGTGACCTGAAAGGAAATTGGGACGAGATAGGTTAGGAAGCCAGCGTGATGGCTTCAGTTGGCTTTATGAGGAGAGGCAGAGAAGCCCGAGTTTGCACACTTGCTCTGTCTCACCATGCGACGCCTCTGCCGTGGGAGCGTGCAGTGGGAAAGCCCCCACCAGATGCTAAGCAGGCGCTGGCGCTGGGCTCTAGGACTTCCCACCCTCTGGAACCAGGAGCCAAATAAACTTCTATTCTTTGTAAATTACACAGTCTCAGGTATTTTGTTATAGCAACTGAAAACGGACTAAGGCAGTGGCACCACAGCAAATTAGAACATTCAGTAAACCTTCAAGGATTAACATTATCTCCATAACATTTTTCTTAGATGTGAACATTTCCACTTGTGTGAGTCAATAAAATCCCCGTCATAATGTTCTAATTTAATCTTATTGGTTCTATGCTCACTGCCTCGCCTGGAATCAGCCTGAGCACAAAATTGTTTTGAGCCTGATTGGCCTCGGCTTACTGTTAGGATTGTGGAGGCAACAAATGGGGCTAGCCCCACAAACAGAACCTTACTTCATGATGATTTCAAACATAGAAAGATCAACTGCCTACCAACCTTTGGGGAAAGCTTATCATTACCTGAAATTCCGCAAATACAAAATTACCTCCGGGTTATTGTGAGGATTAAGTGAGTTTATATTTATAAAACACAAAGGGCCAGCTTTGTGCTAGAACAGGTGAAGTAGCCACTTGCAAAGCCAGCATCCCATATGGGAGCAACTGCTGGAGCCCCGACCGCTCCACTTCCGATCCAGCTCCCAGCTAATCACCTGGGGAAAGCAGTAGAAGTTGGCCCAAATGCCGGTGTCCCTGCCACATATGTGGGAGACCAGGATGGAGTTCTGGACCCCTGGCTTCAGCCTGGCCCAGCCCAGGCTGTTGCAGGCATTTGGGGAGTGAACCAGCAGATGGAAGATCTCTCTCTCTCTCTCTCTCTCTCTCTCTCTCTCTCTCTCCGTCTCTCCCCACCCATCACTCTGCCTTTCAAATAAATAAATATTATTTTTAAAAACCACACACAAAGAACAGTAAGTAAATGTTTGTTAAATAAAACAATTTTTCATTTCTTTGACCTTTGTGTGTATTAAGAAATAAGACATTGCTAGGATTTGAACATATGTGTCCCTCCAAAATTTGTATGCTGGAACCTAAACTGCAACACTTGGCAATAGCACTAAGAGGTGAGGCCTTTGGGATGTTCTTAAGTCATCAGGGCTCTGCCCTCTTAATGGGATTAATATCCTCGTAAAAGAGGCTCCAGCCCCTTTGCCTTCCCACTTTTCTATGTGTGATGGTCCCAAGAAGATTTCATCAGTGCAACAGGCCTCCACCAAACACCAAGTCTACCAGCCTGAGCCTCCAGAGCTGTAGGAAATGTATTCCCACTGTCGACACGCTGATAGCATGGGCGTTTGTCTCAGCAGCAGGAACATGCTGACAGACTAAGCAGCCCCAGCAGCGATTTGCACTACAGAGATTAGCTTGTGTTAGCCCTGTCCCCAGGTCAAGGATTAATAACGAAAAGACAAGGAGGAACAACGGTGTGGGAAGAGGAACTAACTGTGAAGGCAAAAGTCTCAGAAAGCAGAGGATCTATTAATAAACTACCAAAATCCAAGATGCAACGTCCCTTCTTCCTCAGCTTTGCCCAGTGTCAATTTCTCTCCCAAGCAACTAGGTAACGTCTGAGTACAGCTCAGCCTACTCAGTTCTTCCACAGAGCAAGCAGAACCACTCATTCAATTTTGCGCTGACGTTCAGAGGCTTAAAGGGGAAAAGAGTTAATGGATATATAAATACACACACATACATATATGTAATTTTATTTATTTATTTTCATTTTATTTGGAAGAAAGAGATCTTCCATCTGTTGGTTCACTTCTCAAATGCCTGCAAGTCAGAGATGGGCCAAGCAGAGGCCAGGAGGCCAGAACTCTGGGTTTGCCACATGGGTAGCAAGGACCCACTTATTTGAATCATCACCTGCTGCCTCCCAGGGTACGCATTAGCAGAAAGCTGGTATTGGAAGCAAAGCAGGGACTTGAACCCAGGGCATGCTGATTTAGGATGGGGAATCCCAGCCAGAGGCTTAATTGCTGTACCAAATGGTCACCCTCCCCCTAGTTCATGTATATTTGAAGTAATACTTGTGTGCTGAATGTGAGTTATATCATTTGACTTACTTTCATTGTCAAAGACACATTCCCCCTTACACTAAGATACAAAGTAAACTGTCACTTACTTAACATTAGGGATAATGTGTTTAGATAGCCACACTATCACATAAAAGAAACATAATTTGAATAGATATTTTCCTTCCATAAAATTAAAGATAAAATTTCACACCTAAAACTGGATATTTTGTTAAGAATTTCAAGTACTGAAATAATCATAAATGTAGATTTAACTTCTAAATGCATCAAATTTGAAACATATAGTATGTGTGTTTATAAATTATACCTACATATAACACAGTAATTGAATGCAAAATAAAATATTCAGCTTATCTAGTAGATACTCATTTGATTCTTTCCCCAATCCAGTAGTCTCTTATTTCCTCCCTTAAAGGATTTGCTACTTTGAAAACTTATGAGTTTGAAATGCTGGAGTTTTACTGGCATGAAGTTTTTCTTAATTATTGAGATAGACAAATGAATCATAATATTCTCAAACTATAGTTTTTTGTTCTTTTACATATAAGCTAAGGGGCCTGCATTAGCTACAGCTGTTAAGACTCTGCTTGGGGGCCATTGTGGTACACAGCAGGTTAAGGTTCTGCTTGGGGGCCATCGTGGCAACACAGCAGGTTAAGCTGCCTCTAGAGATACTGGCATCCCACTTCAGAGTGCAGTCCCAGCTTCTCTGCTTCTGATACAACTTCCACTATTCTACCTGGGAAGGCAGCAGATGGTGGCCCAAGTACTTGAGTTCCTGGCTCTTAACTTCAACCTGACCCAGCCCTGGCCATCATAGGCATTTGGGAAATGAACAAGCAGGTAGAAGGCGCTCTCTCTCTCTCTCTCTCTCTCTCTGACACTCTGCCTTTAAATAGATAAATCTTCTAAAAAAAAAAAAAAAAAGACCCCGCTTGGACATACTACATCAAAGTGCCTGTGTCTGAGATCTGGCTCCACTCCCAGTTCCAGCTTCCTGCTAATGCAGACCCTGGGAGGCAGCACGTGGCTCAAGTACTTGGGTCCCAACCACCCACAGGGATGACCTGGACTGAGCTCCCAGCTCCCTGCTGCAGCCTGAACCAGCCCTTGCTGTTATGGGCATTTGGGAAATGAACGAGCAAGTGTGTGTGTGTGTGTGTGTGTGTGTGTTTATCTCTTCCATTCAAATACATAAAAATTTTAAATAAGTAAATATAAATGTATCTTTACCCCGACTCTGATATCTAGGCATTTCTCCTTTTTCCCTTCTTGTTTGCTTTAGGCAATCTCTCCAAGCCTCAGGTTCTGCCTCTGAAACTTTAGGCTAATGTAACCACAAAGGTCTCATAAAGACTAAATAGAACAATGCGTGTAGAGCACGCAGCACAGTAGTTTCAACAACTGATTGATTTTCTTACCTCTCTTATTCTTGTCAGTTCTAAAGCAATGGGAGTAACTGTAATGGATGAGAAAGAAACGTTTGTTCTATCACATCCTGGGTTCCTCCCCTACCCCCTTTCAGGCCCTGGTTAACCACATGGTTGACACAGTTCACACAGCTCACTTTTAGAAAACCCAAGGCATTCACCTACTTACCTAACTGCGTAATGTCCCAGCTCCATCCCGCCCCACAGAGGGGTAGAGCTGCTGGACAATTTCCCCTTGGCACCCACAGTTGCTCCAGGGTGGAGGACAGAAACCAAAGGATAGGCTGTGGAAGCTTCACAGAAGGTCGGATCTGACAGGGACCCCATCGGGGATCCGCTGGGGATCACCTTTCTGCTGCTGGGTGCACTGATAGCACCTTAGGCTGCTGTGGCTGCTGCAGTACGTGGCATTGCAGGAGTCAGCCAGACAGAAGTCAGGGACCACACAGCATCCTCTGACTCCCCAAGAACAGCCTGTCCTGATGTTTGTAACGGATGCACCAGCTTTGGAAGTGGACAAGAAGATAACTGATGATGGTTTGAGCTAAAGTTTAGAGATTACCTCTGTCGCTCCCCCTCTTCGTGGAGGAGCGACACAGGACCCTGCGCTGTTCTTTTGTCTGCTCGGCCCTCCCCGGGTTTACTGCTGGTTCTTCCCGGGTTGGCTACTGTCCCTTCCACCTCCGTGGAAGGGCGGTTCCCCCTGCCACTTTCCCCACTTCCGCGGGGGAGCGGCACACCGCCGGCCGGCTCTCTTGGGGGCTGCACAGGTGTTCCTTCAGATAGATTTTCCCCTTAGATGTTCCTGGTGCATGTTGTCTCTCTCCTCCTTTATAGTCCTCTTCCACCAATCCCAATTCTGCTACCCACACGCTGAGTACGCTGCTCTCCTCCAATCAGGAGCAGGTCCTACAGTTTATTGGTTGAACTGGAGGCAGCTGTGTAGAAGCTGTTTTCCTCCTCTCCCAGCGCCATATTGTGGGAGAGCAGATGCATAGAATAAGTCTTAATTCCAGTAACTTAGTCTAGTCCGAGTTGCTCCCAGTTGCTCCCCACAACCTCACCCAGGGAGAACCCACAACCACTAATTACTCAAGTTAATGAGGTTGTGAGGAGACATGTTTACAAATGTGAGCTCGCTGTTCACAACAATGTCCACGAAATCTCCTGAGATAGAAACAAATATGTTTTGGAAGGAAACTGCCTGTAACAAAGTCTTTCAAGAATAAACAATATTAATTCACTGAGCCTAACTTTCTTTTCAATTTTCGTTTGTATTTATTTAATTTGATTTTATTTGAAAGCAGAAAAACAAAGACAGAGATCTTCCAACTGCTGGTTTACTCCTAAAGCTTACAACAGCCAGGGTTGGGCCAGGCCAAACACGGGGACCCAGAACTCATCCAGATCTCCCATGTGGGTGACAGGGACATATTACTTGAGCCATCACCTGCTGCCTCTCAGGGTGAGAATTAGCAGGAACTTGGATCACAAGCAGAGCCAGGACTCCAGCCTGGGATGCAGGGATCCCACACAGCCTCTTAATGGCATGCCAAACACCTGCCTTGAGACAAGTTTCACCAAAGACAAGCTCACCGGTTTGAAAATACGTGATGATTCAAATCTACCCTTAGCATACCTTTGACATATTTTACATAAAGCTGTGAAATTGTAGAAAAATGTTCCCGAGCCCAATATAATTATGATTTTGAGGAACTTTCACATAAGCAAGGTAACTTAATTTTAATTGTAAAACAACTTCCAAACCCCAAGAAACTGCTAGTTACCTCTAGAGCAGGTATCCCATGGATCCAGGAGACTTACTTTTTACCCTATGAGCTCTGTGAAACTTGAATCCATGTGTGCCTGTTTTTAATAATGAGTTAATTTAAATTGTTAGATAATAGCTTCAAGTCTGGGGCAGGCATTAGTGCAGAAGTGAAGATGCTGCTTGGGATGCCCACATCCCATACGTGCCTGATTCCTCTCCCAACGCCAGCTTCCTGGTTGGGTTCCTGCCACTTGTATGAGAGCCCCGGACTGAATTTCCTATCCCGAGCCCTAACTGTTATAAGCATTTGGAGAGGGAACTAATGGACGGGAAATCTCTTTGTCTTTCTCTCTCTCTCTTTTCCTTTCAAATTACATATTAAATACGTAATTAAAAAAATAATTTCAAGTTTGACTGTGAATTCTCAAAACTACAATAAGGACAAGTAACTAGAAAATATAAATATTTCTCCAAGCTATGATGTAGGGACTTAAGAAATGTCCTTTCTTTCTTTCTTTCTTTCTTTCTTTCTTTCTTTCTTTCTTTCTTTTTTTTTTTTTGACAGGCAGAGTGGACAGTGAGAAAGAGAGACAGAGAGAAAGGTCTTCCTTTTGCCATTGGTTCACCCTCCAATGGCCGCCGCGGCCAGCGTGCTGCGGCCAGTGCACCGCGCTGATCCGATGGCAGGAGCCAGGTACTTATCCTGGTCTCCCATGGGGTGCAGGGCCCAAGGACTTCGGCCATCCTCCACTGCACACCCTGGCCACAGCAGAGAGCTGGCCTGGAAGAGGGGCAACTGGGACAGAATCCGACACCCTGACCAGGACTAGAACCCGGTGTGCCGGCACCACAGGGCGGAGGATTGGCCTAGTGAGCCACGGCGCCAGCCCAAGAAATGTCTTATAAAGGAAAATTTTACTTAAAAGTTAAAAAGTTTCATAATACATCAAAATAAAGACTATAGGCTATGAAAAAGAACTATGCTCATCAATCTCTACAAATAAATATAAATCAGTTACCAATAAGAAATTAGAACTATGAATTGGTGTCTTAAGCCCAACTGTCTTATCATCCTAAAAGTAAATATGGGATTTCTTAGCTCCAGGGCCAGCACTGTGGCATAGTGGGCTAAGCCTCCGCCTGCAGTGCGGGCATCCCTTATGGGCACCAGTTCATGTCCAAGCTGTTCTTCTTATGATGCAGCTCTCTGCTATGGCCTGAGAAAGCAGTAGAAGACGGCCCAAGTGCTTGAGCCCTTGCACCCATGTGGGAGACCAGGAAGAAGCTCCTGGCTCCTGGCTTCAGATCGGCCCAGCTCCAGCCGTTGTGGCCATTTGAGGAGTGAACCAGCAGATGGAAGACCTTCCTCTCTGTCTCTCCCTCTGTCTGTAACTCTCTCTCAAATAATAAATAAAATCTTTTTTAAAAATTGCTTCATTCCCTATTCTTGAATAACCCTATTCTGCATCAATACCCATGATAGCATTTAAAATATATAAGCTCATATACACATGCCCAATATGATAGCTAGTATTTTATTAAATATTTTATCACTATAACCTCAAAAGCATTCAAGGTATCATACTGAAAGCTCTCTTTTAAAGCAGACATTTAACCTAGCCCTTAAGATACCTGGCACCCACATCCAAATGCCCAGCTTCAATTTCCAGCTGTAGCTACTGACTCCTACCTCCTGCCAATGTGAACCCCAGCGGGCAGTGGGAATGGTGCAAGTAATTGAACTCTTGCAACGCATGTGGGGGACCTGAATTGTATTCCCAGCTCTAGCTTTGGCCCTAGTGCAGGCCCAGTCTTTGTCACATCTGGGGATTGAACCAGCAGATGGGAGTGAGCACTCTCTCTCTCCCTAATAAATAAATATTAAACGTGAACACAGACATTCACATACATACATATGCAGGTAAAAGATTATTTCCTGTAGCTTTTTCTTTGAACCTGGACTCAAAGTTATGAAGGTGAAGCATACAGGCATAGTCACATACATGCTATATTGTTTTGTTCTCTGTCCCTCTTGTCTTTTCTGGTTCTGAATGGGAAACCAAAAGAGATCAAATCAAGATTTTCCTTCTAATAAACACAAATATGTATATTAACCTTACATACATTGCTAGCCAGGTTTTTGCACCTTTTTATAAATCCTTACAAAGGCATGTACTATGCTTTCATGTATTAAGATATCACTTTAAACATCATTTCCTCATGTAAGTCTTGCTTTACCACTCAATTTAACTTTCATTCTATGTTTTATTTATCATTGCACTTGTAACTGAGGTTTTCCTTTATTGACTTGTGTGTTGACTATCTATTCTTTTAAAATGTAGGTCACGTGATCAGCATAATCAGAACTAAAATCAACAGGATCAAGAACAGTATCAGGTACATAAGCTTTCAACAAATACTTTTTGAATCAACAAATAAGCTTATATTTTTCTAAATTAATTCTATGAACTTGAGTATTTATTGCATAACTTGATAACCTTTAATTATTTATGAAGCATTACTTAAATTCTAATTATTTCTGGAATTATATGAATATTGTCTGTCTAGTGTCTCCCTCTCCCTTTCTTTCAATGTAACATATTACCAAATTGGACAAACAACAGATATTTGGGGAATGAATTTTCTTATTCAATAACTGAACACATATTAAACAGTGAAAACTGAACTTGGCTTCAAAAGATAATTGCTGAGAATGACTTTCAATTCCAGATGTTAGCTGACCTGGGGGTGACACCTGCTTATTCCTTCCCCAGTCTCAGAATCAGTTCCTTGGCCTGCTATTCTCCCCTCTATATACTTTTCCTTGGAACATTCCACATAGTTTACTACCTTAATCTAACCACAAACCTCCATGGCTGCCTTCCCGAGTAGAATGGCACTCCGGTATCTGGACTTCCTTCTTAGCTGTCTAAGACTACAGCCTCAACACTTCTGGAATGCGCTGGTTGTTTTTCCTCCCCACCTCGATTCCTTCCAGTCAACAAGGACACTAGCATCATTAAGATGAATCCTTAGAGCTAAAAACTCTACTGTTCTTAAGGTGTCTCTAGGACATGTCCTGTCTTCCTCACTCTTAGTTTCAGGTTCCATCCTCTCCACAGATGAGTCCCACGGTCTCCAACTGGTTTCCTGATTGCACACCAGTCCCACCTCAGCCCACCTGAATACTCAGGACAGGGAACCTGCATTAAATGCAGCTGTCCTCACTTTATCTGCTCATAGTTTGCTTTATAAACACCTCTCAAATCTATCTGCCTCTCATCATTTCCCCTACAATCACCCTACACCAAACCATAATCATCTCTAAGCTATTACCTTGGTGACATAACTAGTTTTCTCTCACCCACTCTTGCCTTACTCCAATACATGCTGCAGACAGAGTGATGTGTTTAAAGGATAAATCCACTGGGTGAGTGTAGCACAACAGTTCAGGTGCCACTTGGTTTGGGATGCCTGCACCTCACATCAAAATGCCTGGTTCAAGTCTTTGATACTCTGCTTCCAAGCCAGCCTCCTGGCTCCCACATCCTGGGAAATGATAGGTAATGGCTCAAGTACTTGGGTCCCTGCCACCCACAAGGGCAATGCAGATTGAGTTCTGGGCTCCTTGCTTTGGCCTGGCCCAGCCCTTGATGCTGCAGGCATTTGAGGAGCGAACCAGCAGATGGAAAAATCTCTTTCCATCCATCTCTCTGCCTCTCTGTCTCTGTTTCTCTGCCTTTCAAATAAAATGAAAGTAAATAAATGAATAAAATATGAATCCAAACATGTCACCTCTTTGCTTAAAATTATTCAGGGGCAGGGGCTGGCACTGTGGTGTAGCACATAAAAAGCTGCCGGCAGTGCCAGCATCCCATGTGGGAGCCAGTTTGAATCCCAATTGTTCCACTTCCATTCCAGCTCTCTGCTAATGCACCTGGGAAAGCAGCAGAAGATGGCCCAAGTGCTTGGGCCCCTGCACCCACGTGGGAGACCCGGAAGAAGCTCCTGGCTCCTGGCTTCAGCCTAGCTCCGCCCTAGCTGTTGTGGCCACTTGGGGAGTGAACCAGTGGATGGAAGATTTATTTCTCCCTCTCTCTGTCTCTTCCTCTCTGTGTAACTCTGATTTTCAAATAAATAAATAAATCTTTAAAAAAAGAAACAAGTTTTATTAAAAAAAAACACACACACAAAATTTATTCAGGGGCTTTCTACCACACTTGCATCAAAGATCAAAATCCTGCCAAATGTCCCTACCAACCCTACCTTGGTTTCTGTGTATTTCTGCACTCGAATCCCATGGAGCTTGAAGATCTCAAACAGCCAGCCTCCTCCTGGCTAGCGCCTGCTGTCCTCTTACCTACAAATTTCTCCCTGCCCCACAGCCACTGTCTTCTCATCCTGTAGTTCAACTTGTCAAACAGCACTTCTTCGTGGAAGAGTCCCTAATGCTACTCCCTGTCCCAGACTAGTTAGTTACACTTTCTCGATAGCCTGTATTTCTCCTTCACAGAACTTATCATACCCACAATTAATTAGTAATCATGTAAGTATATTTTAACATCCAGTTTCCTAAGGGCCAGCATTGTTGCATAGCGGGTTAAGCCACTGCCTGCAATGTGTACCTCCTTTATGAATGTCAGTTCAAGCCCTGGCTGCTCTACTTTCAACCCAGCTCCCTGCTAATGCACCTGGGAAAGCAACAAAAGATGGCCCAAGTGCTTGATGCTCCTGCCTCCTGGCTTTGGTTAGGCCCAGCCTCAACTGTTGGTGCCATTTGGGAATTAAACCAATATATGGGAAACCCATCTGTCTGTCTCTATCTCTGTCTCTCTCTCTGTAACTCTGCCTTTCAAATAAATAAATAAACTTTTTAAAACAAAATCCAGCTTTTCCCTGGTAGAAAACAAATTTCTTGAGGTAGAGTATGAACTGGATTTGGTTCACCACGGTTCTCCCAGTATTTAGCACAGTACTTTGCACATAGTACATGTTCAATAAATATTCGTTGAATATATCAAACTCGAAGAAACAATCCATAATTTCCATCATCATGTCTATCTCCAGTGGCCAACTTTCAAGAATACAAATAATCTGGACTTAGCCCTCCTATCTACAAATATTAATCACCATTACTGAATGTAAAACTCTTCTCCCTTCTCACTCTCAAAAACATGCTCTGCTCATTCATGCATCCGGGTTGTCATCAATCATTTTGTTTTCCTGGTCTTTAATATTCTCCCCTCCATCTGTCTTAATTCTATGACTCTTTCAAAGCCCAAATTCAAAGCTGCAAATATGACTTTCTCAAATCATCTTTTTCTGGCTGCTCGCACAGATTTATCTTTACTGTGGATTTCTATTATATTGCTAATAGGTATCCCACAAGTTAATATTATCTGACAGTGTTCACTAATTTTTCATATTTATTAATCTAGTTTTGCCAAGCAGATCTTAGGTTTCTTTAAAGTTAGATCACTTCTTATACTTTGTCTTAAGTCTACTTCCAAACCTTTTTATCCCCCAAGTCTACACTCCTCAACATATAAATGTCCCAGCACTGTATATTCTTACAAGGTACTCAGTACATACGTGCTGGTTTATAAACTTTCTCTTGGCCCTGAAATTCTCAACTGATTCCCTCAAGTTTAGTAATGTTGTGAAAAGCAATATGGCCACTTGTATATAAGAAAGCCAAAAGCATAAAATCAACCCAGATGGAATATTTACTCTGAATTTCCCATTTTGCTTGATAATATCAGTTGGGATCCACATTTTATGAGAGTCCAGAGTCAGTCATGATGTTCAAGACAGTCAACTTGCAAATCCCATTAGATCTCCCAGAGTGGCATTTGGTGGTGTCTTTTTGCACCAAAACAGAATGCACTGTACCTTCAAAAAACACATTCAAGACCAAACAAATCCTTAGTAATCTTGAAAGCATTAATTGCATTAATTGGATCAACCAAGTGCTTAACACAACTCTCAAATCAAGAACATTCTTTCTCAATGGTCCATAAATAGGAAAGGACTATGCTTTTTTTTTTTTTTTTTTTTTTTTGGACAGGCAGAGTTAGACGGTGAGAAAGACAGAGAGAAAGGTCTTCCTTTTTCCATTGGTTCACCCCCCAAATGCCTGTCATGGCTGGCGCGCTTTGCCAATCCAAAGCCAGAAGCTAGGTGCTTCCTCCTGGTCTCCCATGCGAGTGCAGGGCCCAAGCACTTGGGCCATCCTCCACTGCCTTCCTGGGCCACAACAGAGAGCTGGACTGGAAGAGGAGCAACCAGGACAAAATCCGGCGCCCCAACCAGGACTAGAACCCGGGGGGCTGGCGCCACAGCGTAGGATTAGCCAAGTGAGTTGTGGTGCTGGCCAGGACTATGCTTTTTGATGATTCACTTTTCTTCTACCAGATCTCATGAATGTCATTGCTTATTGCTTATTAACTAAAGAATATACTGTTTTGCTATTTGCTAAGAACTTTAGAACCTTATTGGAAGGAATGTAGTAGGAGCCCAAAAAACAATTCACTGGTTGGAATTCTTCAGATTAAATTTTTATTTTCAACCTAATTTGTGGGAAAGTGTGCAAAAACAAATTTTTACTCTTTATACCAAATCATATATTCCAATTAATATTTGAAAATGTAATCAATGATGTACATTTTCTATGAAATTGTTGGATTTGTAGGTTAAATAATCAGAGAGATTAATTTTTAAGTCATAGGAGTACTGTTTAGTAACATAAGCTACGTCCTTATTCATAATTATTTGTACTATAAGGGAACTAATGGACTTTTCAAAATATGCCAAACTTGATCGAGGAGAAGGTTGGACCAGGTAGACTCTGCTTTACATTTACTTCTTCTATCATTAGAATCGTAAGTACTTCAGGCCATTTACAAACAGCATATTTTAATCACCTAGGTATTTTAATCAAAGTGTAATAAAAATACTAAAATTACAAGGCTGGTGTTGTGGCATAGTGAGTAAAGCCATGGCCTGTATCCCATAGGGGCACCAGTTCAAGACCCGGTTGCACCACTTCTGAACCAACTCCCTGCTAATGTTCCTGGGAAAGCTACAGAAGATGGCCCAAGTGCTTGGACCCCCATACCAGTGAAGGAGACCTAGAAGAAGCTCCTGGTTCCTGGTTTTGGAACATCCCAGCTCTGGCCACTAAGGCTAGTTGGGGAGTGAACCAGCAGATGCAAGCTTTCTCTCTATCTTTCTGCAACTCTGACTTTCAAATAAACAAATAAACCTTTTAAAATACTAAAATTACCTGCAAAATATTTTTATTTGGTATACATTATTAATGATTCTGTGCTCTCGAATTTGGTTCCCAGGTATGCAGTTAACCTGCCTCTGCTTCATGGCCACTGAGTTATTCCCCATATGCAGGATAGGATCTCAAATATATATCTACAATTGGACTACACAAGCTCATGTACAGGTTGCTTAAAGCCACTCACTCATTCTCGGATGAATACAATAGTCTCATACTATCTAGGGAAGGTAATATCTGCAAGGAAGCTGGCAAGCTTCAAGAGGGCTTCCAGGATAGGGGAACAAGTCTACATATCTTAGATCCTTCGGGCAGCTGCCACCTCAGAAAGATTTTCTAAATCTAAATCTTATTTAGATTTATTCATTATTTCACCAACACTCAGTGAGCATCTACTATGCATCTGCGACTCCTCTATGTGCAGGATACTCGGCAGGGAGCAAGCTTCCTACTCTGCAAACATGCTATTCTGATATCTGTGTATTGAGAAGGGATGTGGGGGAGAAAGATAAGCAAATAAAAAATTGTGCTAGTTTCAAGGATAGAATAAGAATTGGAAGTAAAACAATTTCAAAATAAAGAACATGCTATACACATGGCACATCAGGAGCACATTCTTCTTCCACAGTAGACTACAGCTGCAGAACACATTGCTTAGCAAGCCGACTAGATGAGCTAGATAGATACAGATTCGTATAAGCCCATGTAATACTTTGCTTAGCATGCTAGCCAGATGAGCTAGATAGAGATTCGTATCTACACATCTAATCCAAGTAGTCTTTCCAGGATCATATAGCCCATGGAATTCATAGGACCTCGGTGAACAAAGGAAAGATAATATATTACTCACAACAGTAAAATGTCATATACCTAAAAGTAGATGATTTTTAACTATGAATCTATGTATAAACCAATTACTAAAGATAATTAGCAAACAGAATTAGTAAAGTGTTTTCATTAAGTGTTTGTTCATCAATGCCACTTGAGAATCTACCTATATATCCCACTTATTCATCTGCCTTATATTTTAATGACGCAGATTCCAACTAAATTCCATGAAATAAACACACATCAAGCAAAATAGTCCAATGAGTATAAATACTTATAATGAAACAGCAACTTTTATATATATGGCTTATTATTATTTTATATATGGTTTACACACCTTCTAAAATTTAGTTAGAAGCACCTGGTGTTTTTGGCCAATTGTCAACACACAAATGCAGTAAGTAATATAAACTTCTAAAAAACAATTTATTACTGATATTAAAAATCAATACTCATTCCAAAAAAGAATATTATATTTCAAAATGCAGGAGTAAACCCACTTTTATAGTTAATGCATCCATACATATTTGTATACACACCTTCATAAATACTCCACTGTGTTAGAAATAATACCCTCTTAAAGGTATTTAAATTGGCAGAAATGCTTTTGAAGAAGCAGTCAATTAATTTGTGATCATGACAGGTATATGTAGACTGGAGAATTAATGAAAAGCAGAGCATCTTAAACCAACGGGCTTTTAATGTTATCAACCTGATTTTTCCAAGAAATACTGTCATTTATTTCAAAATGGAATAACAATATCTGCTACAGTCTACCAATAGTATTTAAAATAAAATACTCCTAACTTTCAAATACTGCCTTTACTAGTCATCACTTGCCATTACATGTAACTGTATATTTGAGAGCTTTCTAATAATAGCCTTTAATTAAACCAAGGACTGTTAGAGGGTCTCCGTTGCCCTTTGAAGTTCTTAATTATTACTTGTATCCAGTCTTTTATGGTACACTTAAGGTTAAATTAAATAATTTAAATATACCTGGAAGAGACATATGAAGACTTTTGCCCATTTTAATTAAATCTCTGAATTTCAGGATTTGAAAATAATAACATATGTTTTGATTTTTTTCATGGCCGAATGGTAAAATGCTCGCTATATTACACAACAACAAAAAAAAGGGTAGCTTTTTATGGGACTAATCGCTAAGCAGATGCATGTAAATGAGCTATTTTCTATGCATGGCTTCCAAAAGTGCTAATTAAATAGTTGGTATTCAAGGCTATGCTCGCTCATTGTTTAGTGACACACAAATCCAGCGATGTGTGCCAGCAGACATTTTAAGTTGAATGTTTTCTCCTCCACGGCCTTTGTCATGAAATGGTGGCACCATGAAGAGAACAGTAGTGTAAGCAAAACATTGAAATATGCTTTCATAATGTTTTAACCATGTAGTGACACTAGTCTAGTTTTCTAATGAATTTTTAATTTCTTTTTTCTTATAAGGGTGGTATGAGTTATCGCTGATGCATATTAAATCATATACATGAGTCATTTTCTCTAAATTTGCATAAAATGGCTAAATGCTAATGCACCAAATGGAGCTTACTATACGTGGTACAGCAAATATTCCCTTGAAGATGTTCTGCAATCAATCTCCTGTATTTCATTAGCAAGCCGATAAGGTGTGGTCTGCAGAATAAGAAAGAAAAGTGTACAGCTCATGAACTTAGGAGGCTTCAGATGATTTCTGCGTGGTGATTAGAGTGGGTTCTGCAATTAGGATTTATGTAGGTAAAACACACGCGCACTTCTGTTAAAGGCACAGCGCAACCATAGTTCTGAATACAGCCTGCAGTGTGAAACAATGAAAAGGCTCCATTCAATTATTGTGATTTTCCATATCTATAATTCAATGATGGAAATTCATACTTTAAATTTAGTATCATTTGGTGGGTATAACCCTTACTCTCGTTTCACAAATTCCCCTGCTATGTGTATAAAAGAACTTTAAAAAAATCACTATAGGTGAAATGTTTTGTTTACTCACTTTTCCCTTCTTCCTTTTCAAATACTGGGGAGGAATTTTCTGCACAAATGTTTAACATTTACACATTTTTCCCCCTTATCATCAAAGTATTCTTACTGAACTGGCATTGGGATCACATGCCACAAAAATTGCATCAGGATAATAGTATTATTGGACAAACCAGAGATGTTTACATGAAGGATAAACTTGCTGCTTCCTCATTATTCCACTCATCAACCTCTCTCTCATCCCCCATGTTTTCACCATCTGGGATATTTTTTAACCTGGTGTGGAAAAAAAAAATTGGGGAAGGGGATGGCTATTTAAAAATAAATGTATGCTTTGCCCTACAGTTATTTTGAATTAGTCTTGATAAATAATTAAGGAATGCATAATATATTATTTAGATGCCATGGTCTTAAGAATTTGAGTGGTATTTCAAGTACAATTATAGTCATTTATTTATCAGTAGAAAATTTACATAATCACACTTCAAAATCCAGTGGACTGGAGAGATATCAGAAAGACACCCATGAATGTGGTAATGACTCTGAGCATTAGATTAAGTTAATAATGTAGTGATGCACATGATATTCTAATATGTAGCACTGCAGTATTTGATCACTTAAAATGATAAAAGCTTAAATATTTTTCTCTTTTCAAACTACATTTTATGTAGAAGAGCCCTTTATGGAATAAAATGCAATCTGAAAAATCAAAATTGAATTAGACAATCTCTAACAAAATATAGCTCGTTAACTTTTAATAAATAAAGCCAAATTTCTGTTTCCCACGGCCAAGAAAACAATTTTGTCTTAATAATAATTATTACTGGTTAACAAAAAATTGCTCACTTCCCATAGTTTGAACTGACAATATAGACCTTAGGGCTGAAGTCCAGGGAAATGACAGAAATTGAAGCCCTTTCTCTTGTCAGTGAGCACAGCATGCCAGCGGAGGGATTACCTACTGGAGAGGTAACACTTTCTGTGAGCTCAGTCATGCTATGGATTCTTCCACAGCAGCTAGTCCATCTGAGACAAATTTGGCAGAAATATATGCAGTATTTGTACTGTGCTGTTTGACTCACCGGAATCCCATGTCATATCTGCAAACTGAGATTTCAGACTATAATTGAGCATGAGTCTTCAGTGTGGAATCTAACTACTCAACAATTTCTAACTTTATTTGGAGGCAGCTAAACTTTTCTCTTTTTTTTTTTTCTATTTTTCTTTTCCCCAGAAAACTCTTATTTAAGGTATACAAACCTCATGCATTTAAACTTTTCATTTTTGGTATTAATTTAAGCTCCTACAAATTGTCTTGAGTTCCTGTTTACAACACCGCAAAGGCGACTTCATCAGTTCATGCCTATGTCCCTACTGTCTAGGTATCTTCACTACTAAAATGACTCAAGAGACATACACTGGAAACCCTGACCATGAAGACCTATCAGATTACTTGTGCGCCATTCTTTTCAAACTCATTTGTTGTGAATTATTAGGGAGGTAACTTCATAGTTAAAGCTTCTGAACCATTTTCCAGCCACCGCACCATTCAACATCCTCAACCTCAATTTCCTAGTGTTAGCCAATGCTGGTTTAGCTTTGTGTGTAGATCATATATTCCAAAGGTAATTTGATGCATTAAAACAATACATGATGAATAGCTATTGTATAAAAACGATGTGTATTCTAAAAGTAATGGCCTAAAGTCCATTTTTGGAGCTAGATTCAAGCAACAGTTTCAGGTACCTTCATAATTCTCACTGAATTAAAAATAAGAACTAGGTACTCCTCTCCCATTACTATACAAGAGATCAAGGGCTGACAAGAAGTCCACCAATGGGTTCTGGATTTCAATATTAAGCCTGTTACTGTCTTTGTGAAGGTACTACCTCGAAATAAATCATAAAAAAGGGGTTTTTTAAAATAGACCTAAGTTGAGAAATACATAAATTGAGATATGTGTTCAGTGAAAATACCTCTTAGTCATGCTTGTTAGAAATTTTTCCATTCCAGCAAATTTCACTCATGTCTATAAATGTGTGTGTATATAGACATTTTTCTCCTGAAAAAACCACAGATTTAAGAGACACTTTGGATAATATTCTGTAAATCACCTTTGGTGATCTGATTCAGAGAGAATATTGACTGGTGGCTTGCATTAAACAACAACAACAAAAAACACAGACACCTTATTTCGAGGGGTTCCCTTATCATCCATGTACAGGTTTTCACCAACTTTTAAGGTGATTAGCATCTGGAATCAGTTCAAATCTCCCACTAGCTATTAATGATCTAAGACATAAACATTTTAACCTCATCAAGTTTGGACTGAAAACCAAAAAAAAAAAAAAAAAAAAAAAGCGCCAAGAGCCAGGTTGCAGTTAATAATCACCTGATAGTTTGCTTTCCAGGAGCAGTGACTATTAAAAGAAATTCAGAGAACACAAGAAATCCACCAGACAGCTACTTAGTGACAGAACCAAATGAATATTGTTAGGTAAGTGTTTTAATAACACAGCATTTTCGAAGCATTTTCCCACGATCATTTCTAATTGGCCCCGTCATAAAGTAGCCACAAACTGCCCTAAAACAGTGATCAGCTGGAAACCACCAGTTGAGCGAGTCTACAGCGGACTTGCTCCGAAATTCACCTGCGAAAACCCCAAGCCTCACGACCTGGGAGAAAAGTGCATTTGAAAGTCAGTGGCCTCTGTAAGTCGAGAACACCCCGCCTCCGGAATGCCACCTGCACCTGCGGCACCCCGCACCCTCCCCGGAGCCGGGCTGCGCGCAGGGCAGCGGCTGCGCAGGTGGGCCAGGTGAGCCCGCGCCTGCACGCGCGGCCGCCTCCCGCAGCCCGGACGGGGCGGCTCCCCAGGCGGCGCCCTCCCCGCCACCCCTCCAGGGCCCTTCCTCGGCCCCAGCCGGGCCCCCTACCCCCGACGCAGGGCCGCGGGGGCCGGGACCTGCGCGGGGGCGAGGTGGATTTAGCCCGCGTCCAGCTGAGATGGTATCATTAGCTGCGCACAGCGTGACTTCCCGCTAATCCTCTCTGCAACTTACAACAAGTTTAAATGTCCATGCATGATGTTATTAACTGGCTTTAGTAAGTGCTTAAGACCCGGATCTCTTTTTAAAAAGTAATCTCTGAACAAGTTCTACTGTAATGCACCCAACAAGGAGATTAATATTTCCCGCAAGTCTGATGGGGGGGAAGATGCGCCCCGAGCGCCGGCCGGACGGTGGCTCCGGGGTCCGGCCCCCGCCCGCAGCGCTGCCCCGTCCGGCACAGCCTTTCACGGCGTATTGGGGAGGGGGACACAATATCTTCATCAGGGATCCAGTCCCGGGCAGCGCCGGAGACCCTGTCGGCGGCAGGAACGCCCTGCGCCCGCAGGTTGCGCGCTCGGCGGCGGGAGCGGCCGAGCCTCGACGCCACCGCGTCCACAAGCCCCGTCCAGCATCCCCGGGGCGGCGCTCAGGGCCCGAGGCGCCGGAACCTGCCTGTCACCGCCGACGCAGCGCGGTCAGCGGGGCCCCCCTCGGACGGGGCGCAGCGCGGCCCCGGGGTCTCCCGGGGCGAGCGCGGGAACTTGAGCTCCACAACTTGGGAGGCCTCTCAGCCCGCGCGCGCCGCCGCTCGGCCGCCGCGCGTGCCCCCCGCCCCCGCCTCCCGGCCGCGCGCCCGCCCGCCCCGGGAGCGCGCGCGCCGGCGCAGCAGCTCCGGCCGCCCGGGCAGCCCGTCTCCCGGGAAACACCAATCAGGAGGCCCGCTTCCAGGCGGGGGCCGCGAGCCGCCGCCGCCGCCGCTGCGCTGAGGACGCGGGCGGTCGGCGGGGCCCGGGCGGCGTCGCGCGCGCCGCCGCGGCCTGGTCAGCAGCCGGGCCGCTGACTCCAGTGTCCACCCACCCAACCACGCACACACCCTGGGTGCGCCGCCCGCGCCGGGCACCTTGACTAACCCCGGCTATTTTTAGATCTGCAAGACGGCGTCGCGCCCGCGCCCAGCCAAACCCGAGCGCGGCCATCAGGCACAGCAAGGTGCTCTCCCTGTGAACAAATGAGGCTCCCGACTCCCTTGGCTGGCCGCGGGCGGTCAGCCTCCCGGCCTCTGCGGCTCCGCCCGCTGTCCAGGCGGAAAGGCTCGGCGCCTGCCTCCGAGATGGTCCTCGGGCGCTGAGGACGGGCGCGCGGAGCCCGCAGCCCCACGCCCGGCCTCGCCCTTCGCCGCCTTAGAATTCACCCCTCGAGGAAGTCCTGCAACTCCCAGAACGGGGTGGAAGGGGGTCGCGAAGCACGTGGGGAGGCGGGTCTCGCCGCCCAGGTTGTGGAGGAAACCGGGCCCGGAGGAGACGCGGGAAAACAAAGCCCGCCCCGCAGGCCGCGTGGCCGTGGCACCTGCGTGGCCGGCCGAGGGGCGAGCCTGCCCACACGTGGCCCGCGACCGCGGGCGCCTTTTTCCTCGAGAACCATGGTTCTCTCGCTCTCAGTCGCACAGGACACCTGGGCCCACGGCGCCCCCTCACCGCCGCCGCTGCCAGCACCCACCCGCAGGCGCCGGATGGCCGTGTGCGCCCCTTGCCCTAGCGAGTTAAGGCCAAAGACTAGGCACTGCGAGGTGGAGGTGGAGAAGGGATCAAGATCCTCAAGCCATGAGGGCACTGCCAGAGGTCTGCATCCTCCTACGTATGAAACAGCCATACAACGCTCTGCGAGCTCTCTCTCTCTCTCTCTCTCTCTCTCGATCTCTCTCCTCCATCATTCATTTTCTGGCTTCATCTCTCCATATGTGAAAAGTCAGTTCTTAAAATGCTAACATTTCCTGAGATGTTTAGATGCAGGAATAGGACCTACAACGTGCACAACGTTCGCTCTCAGTTATGAGGTAAGCAGTTCGCTCATTCTCCTCAGACTGTGCAAAATCAAGGCAGAATTCCGTTTTTCCAAATGAGCGAAAATCATTTTAATGTTTACAGTCAACACAAAAGCACCACTAGCAGGAGATGTAGTGTTGAAACTTACTCAAGAAACGCCACTTTGGAAAAAATACCCCATTCTGAATGTAAATAATGCATTTATTCCAAGACTATCCATGTTAATGGTAACTTTGGTAAAGGATTACTAATAACCATGCATGTGTCCATTCTCACTCTGGAAGGGTATTGCAGAACTCGTATGTGTGTGTGTGTGTGTGTGTGTGTGTATACACACACCTATATGATATGTAGATATATATACACAGATACTGACTTCTAACAATTTCCATTTTTGTTATTCTTTGGGATTTTCGTATGACTGTGTTTCTGCTCTGTCCTTTATAATTCCATGATTGGGTGACTTTGCATTGTGAATTTTCTAGGAGCGTAAAGTAGGACGAGGAAAATAAGTTGGTTCTATCTTTGTATTTACTTCTGCAGGTATCACTTTATTGGCCTATTTCTAAGTATTTCATGAAAAGATTCTAGATGTCAAAACCTGAAGCTAATGTTCCTGTTTAGAAATACACAAAATAATACCTTTGACGTTGGCAACTCAGACGTATTATTCAGCAAAACAGCAATTACTCATTGTTTTGCACTTACATGTTAAGAACTATGCGACACTTGGTGACACAATAACAAAATTGCAAAGTCAATTATATTTAAAATAGACATGCTAATAAAACATACACAACCAACTCCCTGTACTCTCTTTGAACTGTTTTCTTTCCTTTTTCTGACTGTTTACAGTCAAATACACCGTGCATGTTAAATCTAAGGATAACTGATTTACACACATCACAAGGGGGGGGAGGGTGATCTAAGAGGGGGAGGGGCCTGACCTAAAGCGGAAGTGTATTTCTGAGGATGGGAGAATCCACTCCAGGAAGGTGCCCCAGTGTTCTTGTATATTTTTGGAAATGCACCTCTCCCTATCCTTTTGCAGTGTCAATCACAGCTATAGTGGCAAACTTTGAAAGAGCAGCCTGCCAAGATCTGAGGCAAAGCTTAAGCTAGATTCGCACTGACAACTCCAACCAGCATGATGGCGATCAAACCCAAGGAGGGCCCGTCTGCATTTAGGAAGAGAGGGTTTCAGGTGGGACTAGGTGTTTGTTTTATTCTATTTTAATCGCACAAGAGGCAGTTTTGTAACTTGAACTTCCCAGTAATGAATTCCACCCCTCAACCCAGCCTGCAGCCTGAATTGAATCTCCCATCAGAAAATTAAAATGTCCGGATAAAATAACTTCTTAATGAACTCTCTGTTTCTTTTTTTGGTTTGTTTGTTTCTTTTTGTATTTTCTGCAATGTAGCCCCCTCGCAATGATATTAGTTCTAGTGTGGGAAAATATTATAATTGAGATCTGGTAAGTTTTATTGCAGACTTCAAGTTTTTCTTTACACTGTGCTGACATTTAGTACAGCCCTGGTGAGGAAAACAATACTACCATTCATAGCTCTAGACGTAGATTTCAATCGACTTAAGCGGGCACAATGAAACTTGGTCATTCACTGGTTACCCATATTGTGTTCTCAAATTTTCTCTCAGCAAAAGTATAATGACTCAGTATTGTATGGTTGCATAGACAAGGGCTCAGGACAAGAGACACTAGTTTTGTCTGACGGTGTGAGAAAGTCGTGAAGGGCTCTTTTCTTCCAGATGGTGTTAAATTCAGCTGCCTTTTTAACATTGGCCTTGCACAGCAATCTGCTGCTCCCTTTTCACAAAGACCGTGCTTGGTTCCCACTAGTTAACATGCATACTCACGCAACCTGCAACTTCACTCCAACTGTTTTACAATGCAGTGGTACGCTAAATCAACTTGATCCGGTTTCTGCCAATGTTAAAACTAGCTTTCAAAGAACTACTTAACTGATATTTACACTTCTTTTGACTTAAATGTACATGCCTTTGGAATATTTCAGATTTCAAAGAAATATCGCCTTATTAGCAGGTCATTGTAGAGATTATCTGGGACACCCTCCACGCCCATGCTCAGATACAGCACCTCCCTCCAACACATACAAATAAAACAAAATGTCAGAAGTTTGATGTGTAATAGGAAAAAGAAAAGTTGGGACATGTTGCAGCAAGAGCAGTGGAACAGCAAAAAATAAAATGAAAATAACATTGAAATGTATTTTTATTGATTGGTAAGTTATGCAACATTAGTATGATACAAAGCAAGTTGGATATGACAATGGCAAACACATAATTATAATATTGTTTATTTTCCTTAGATGTTGTAGTTAACATATTTACATAAAAGACCAAGATGTAGGCAAAAGCTTCAGTAATTTGACTCCATTGAGTGCTTTCAGTAAACAATAGGTTTCCCCAGCAAACATCTTATTGCCTTAATTGAACCTCCTTGAGAAAGAAAACCACACACTTTGTAATGTAAATGTTAATTGTAGTAGACAATGGTTCTAGGTAAATAGCACCCCTGGACATGAAGCAAATGAAAGGAATACAGGCACTTAACAATGAAAGGTTGTTTGCACAAACAGTGCTTCAAATGTAAATAAACAAATGTCTTCTTAACGGTCACTACACAGTAAAACTTTGGCACGTGTTCAGCAGCCAAATTGAGAATTCACACTAATCAAGTCTCTTGGAGTTTTTAACCGGCTTCTCCAGTGTGAAGTCTGAGAAGGAGTCGAGGCCCCAAAGGAAAATACACTTCCTTTGAAGAAAAAAAAAATCATAGATTGGGGATGGTCGGTCGTCTAGGCCACGTGGAAGCCAGCAGGCTGTTTTGGACTTTTTTTTTTCCAGTGGCAATGGCCGTATGGATGTGTAAACGCCTGTACAAATGTTTGCTCGGTGACAAGTGGGAAAACATGAGGCCGTTCAGTAAAAACCACAATGGAGACCTCCAAAGGCCCCCAAAGTTTCTGCTAGGCACAGTTATTCTTAGATTAAATGAAGATGGCTGTTAGAGCTCACCTAGCTGGCACTTAACTCCAAAGCAACCTCTTCTCATACCGTCGACGTCATCAACTTCCTACAGACTGAGGACTTGCGAGTTTGGCCTCCAGTGCACAGCTACCAGCACAACCAGGCCAAGGTCTCAGCCGTGGCCCGTGCTGGCCCGTGCAGAGGTAAACAGCCCGAGGGAGTGGTGCTGATGACTATTACACGGAGATCTGTATCTCAAAATAGAACCCAGCCAAAACAAAAGCCTAAAGGGCCTCAGGTACAGACTGCCCATGTGACACCAGGGACGCAGGCCCCACGGATGGAACTTTCTTGGAATCCATCTCTACGAGCTTTCCTTAAATAGTGAAAATCGCACCCGAAGAAGCAAGCCAAACTTCATTACGGCCAGATCACACAGCGGTTTAAAAAAAAAAAAAATTAACAGAAATACACAGTGTGCACCAGCTACAGGCCAGTTGGTGCTGCCATGTGGGAGGCTGCAGATGGCTGTGGGTGGGAAATGCCTTTACTTTCTTAAGCGATGGAGATGAGTATGGTGTGTGCACTTGATGCTTTTTTTTCATACTCCCACCCCCCAACAGGGCTGTCTGTCATAGGCTGCCGGCTCGCTCTACCACTTGCCCCCGAGCGTGGGAATCGCAGCGTCCTGCCGTTCTCATCTCCTGCACGCCGTTTAGCGGAATCAATTAGGCAAGACAGACCCTCGGATTCCCCACCCCCTTTCCATTTTTGTCAGGTCTATATACGTCCTAATTATTTCAGTTTGGGATGCCAGAGCTGTTTCCTGGATAGGCCTGATCATCCTTAAACAAAAAGAGAGGAGGCGCACACGTGGGTTGTGGCGTAAATGTCACTTTCATTTCCAATGCTAGGCGCAGAGTAAGACAGAACATTTTTTTAACACTTTGACAAGAGGGGAGGCGATCTCGTCTCCATCATGTCTTTCTGCTTCAGTAGGTTCCTCAAGGAAACCCTCTCGGAACACAGAAGCATCTGTCCTTGTATTTTGAATAGAAGAAAAAAAAATCAGGCTTTGCTTTTTTTTTTTTCATTTTTCCCTGCTAGCTCTAAGTCCTCAGTAGACATAAATTATTAACCTTCCAGCATAAAGTTTTCTGAAAGTCCGATTTCATATCATTTGACAGCCAAATACAGGGAGAGCAGTTTTGCAGCCCTGGTCCTCACACTCGGGGGTAGGGGGCTGGGGAGGAGTGGGGGGGGGAGGCGTGGGGAGGGGTCTCAGAAGGCAATGCCCATGTCCACCCATGATGGAATCATTTTTAAAGCGAGGCACCAGACATCTCCACAACAGCTTTCCAAAGGGGGTGTGGGGGGTGTGGGTGGGTGGGGGGCGCCTGGACTGTAAACTTCTGCCTGCAGACGGAGCACGCGGCACACGCAGGGTCCCCCTCGGCCCCGGCCAGGCCCCCGCCTCGCGGCACGCAGGAAGCAAGCCCAGCACACACACACTCACGGACTTAGACTCAGTAAGCGCCTCTGACCTTTCGGTTTCTAGGGTCTCTGCGCGGCGGTCCCGCTCGCGGCGACCTTGAAGCAGTTCTTACTTTCGGTTATCTAGCTTTATGAAGGCCAATACACTCATACAGCTAGATAACCAAAGATAACAACTGGCTTCCCTCGCTCGCCGGCTGCGCGTCCCCGTCCTCGCCGCGCTCCTGGGCTTGCTCCCCGCGGGCACTCGGGACCCGGCTTCCGTTTGGTGCGCCACCGTCCACGGCGGAGCTGTCGCCTTCGGAGTTCATTCCCAACTTTTTTTTTTTTTTTTTTTTTTTTTTCCGTTCAGCAAGTAATCTCCGGCAGCGTGAGCCAACCATTCATCTATTAATATCAGAAAATAAAACCGGCTATTACGGTGCAGCAAGCGGCTACGCGGGAGCAGCGGCGTCCGTCCCTTCTCAGGCCTGTATTTGCATTGTAAATGGCTTCGTTCTCACGCAAGACTCTCCAGCCTCCCTCTATGGAGACGTACAAAGCCCACGGCAATCTCCAGCGCAGGTTAAGGAGGAAGGAGGAGGGAAAAAAAAAAAAAAAAAAAAAAAACCACCACACACACACGAAAAAAAAAAAAAACCCAAAAAAAACACCAAAAAAAAAAAAAAAAAAAAAAAAAAAAAAAAAAAAACAGAAAAATCCCACTCTCTAGAAGTGACAGCTGATTCAAGGATCTGCTCCCGATCCTTTGGGGTTAGGCATCATGAGCTTTTTTTTTTTTTTTTTTTTTTTTTTTTTTTTTTTTACCAAGCGGCGGCAGCTGGATGGCACGGATCTTGGGTGTGTGTGTTTTAGGGGGAAGATCTTCGGTTTCGCGGGGCTTCTGGGCGGGGGAGGAGGGAAGGTGCCCGTCCTTGCTGGCGCGCTGCTGCCCCCGGCCTGAAAGAAGGAGAAAAGGGGCCGTCATTTGCAGGGGCTCGCACTGCCAAACTGCGGGCCAGCCCGGCAAGGTCAAAGGTTCGAGACCGCGGGAGACCACGGTAATGATGATGTCATGAGAAATCTCAAGTACACGGTTATTGATACGCATCGGCGATCCGCCAACCGCCCCACGCCCGCGGGCCGGGCTGCTCGGCCGCCGGCCCCCTGCGCTGAGCCCACGCGCCTTCCGCCTGCTCCCGCGCGCGGCCTGCTACCTCCTCGGCGCGCGTGCCGGCGGCTCCACGAGCCGCGGGCTGCAAGAAATCTCTGGCTAAGGACCGATCTGAGCCTCCTGGAGGTGGGGTGGGGGTGGGGGACGCCCGAGCCTGGCTTCGCTTCTTTCTGGCAGACTGCAGACAGCTGGAAGGCACTTAGCTGTCGCTGGCGGCGGGGCTTGCGTTCTGGGGGCTGGGAGTCAGGGCTGCGTGGCGCAGGGAGTCGGTGTGTGATTACATTGACAATCGGCTCTGCTGGGGTGTTTTTGTCAAGGCTTCTCAGCGCGGTCCTGTTTGGTATCTGTGTGCCATGGCCATGGGGCAGCGGATCTGGTTCTCTGAGTTCACACTGAATGCTCTAAGCAAGCGGACTTCATCCGGGTGGTGCTGTTAATATTATTATTTTTTTAAATGACTGCATAGATTGGATGTGTGCAGCACAGGTAAAAACGGTGCACATTGCAGCAATAGTTTCCAAGGTTGTACACAATTCATTAAAATGCTGAGCCTTTGTCTATTGTTTTAAACGTGGTTTTTACACCGAAGGCCAAAACGGGCTAGGCTTGCTTATGAAACTCTGAAAAAAGTATTGTCACCTCATGGAACACACAGACAAGACGCCTGGATGGGAACAGCACCACTCCACCCCCACCGGCGACACCCCACCCCCACCTTGCCTCCATCTGCAGGGGAATGTTGTTTTATTAATTAATTAGCCTCATTCCTTCTCTTAGAACTTTGCCAAGTGTGAATGTGATCACTTCAAAGAGTCCTTTTCTTCCCCCTCTCTCCTTCATAATGGGCAATCTATGCCATGCATCTATAACAAGCATACTTCTAGAATACTCAGATGCCACTCAACAAAACATCTGAGTTAGTTTACCTGAAATGCACGTTCACCATGAATGAACATGACGGACTACTTCTTCAAAATTATGAGTTACTTTCCAAAATGATGGTGGTGTTACCATGCTTCACAATATTTGCTACCAAAGTATGCAATAAAGCTTAATACCCATTACAACACATCACCACTTTATCACCATATCCTCATTCCTGTAGGTTGACTATTTTCCCCATGACTACAAATACTTTCAGAATTCACACACACTCTTTCATTAATTCAGTCATTTATTCATTTAAGATATGAGTGTGAATATGCTTACCAAATTACAAAAAGAGCACAGATGTATAAAGCCCATGGAAAAGACTGACAAGCAAAGAAAACCACAATTACTAGGAAAAGCCCCCAATCAAGAGTTCAAACAACAATATCACACCAGTTAAAGACATGATTTAGTGACACAGATGCCAACTTTCCCCCCCCCCCAGATTTTTCTTTATTTACTTTTTTTTTTTTTTTTTTGGTAAGCATTCTGGTACTGATTATTTAGACAAGACTAAGCAGTGGAAGTCACTGTTTTCTGTTTTACTTATCAAATTATAACACAACAGGCAGGATCAGAAATGGTTGCACTGGGTTATATATAGAATGCACATGCACACTGCAAACTAATTCAGAGAAACACATTCTCATGGAGTTACAGTTCCTTGTTGGACTATGTGGTCACAACAGCGACTGCTGAATAAAAATGGAACACATCACTAAGGCACATGCCACTTCTGACATTATGTAAAACTCTAATGAGCTTTGCTGCTGTGGAAGATTGAAGAGTAGCATGGCCTTGCTTTCCAAGACCTGGAAGCAGAATCCTTAATGATTTGGCTTGTCTTACATAAAGCAAAGCATGTGATCAGACAAATGCAATTCCTTAAGTCAAAGCCCAAGAAATTCCAGATATATTTAGAATATCTTTTTGCTTTAAATCTGTATCTAGCTGGGGGCTGGTGAAAGTAGAGAGATTGGAGGCATGTATGTCTGTGTTTATCATCCCCCTATTTGTGTGAATCTGCACATTTATATGGGCTGTAGCTGCACACCAACAATTCAATGCATTTTTAGAGCTAAAGTGCCTATTATGAAAGCCAGCACACTGAACATTTGAGATGCATGTACAATTACAAGCTGCAGGAGATGCATCGTCCAGGGCCATGCCATGCCGTCATATCAGCTTTCTCCAGGGCTGGCCTCCATGCCTGGTACATACACCACAGATTCATCATTGGGGCCTCAATAAATGAAATGAGCCAACATGAGGAGTACAGGCAGTCTGTTCATTAGCCAGATAGCCAATTAAATATTTTACCTCTCCATCATCTCTCAGAGTACGAAGAAACAGCAACAACAAAAATGCGTAGTAAAGCTTAACACTGGGCACCTTAACATATTGAATAGTACCAAGGTCTATCATGTATATTTTAAGGAGTCTATTATTATGTGGGATGTGAGACAAGTTCAAACAATTGTGCAGCTCCAAAGATTCCTAGCAATGTCTGTCACTCGTTGTCAAGAGCAACTATTAACACCTACGTGTTTTTAGAGCAGATATTTTTGCTTTCACAAAGCTGTTTAGACGAGCCACAGCACACTGTTTTGAAAATCTGCATATTGCAGGATATACTGAATTCAGATGGCTTGCCTGCTCTTTCTCTAATAAATTCCCATTAATAGCCAGTAGATTAGGACGTGATTGTCATGCTTGTTTTCTAATCTTTTTATAGGTCTCCAGATGGCTGAAACATGAATTGAAACATCCTGGCTTACTGTGGAATAAACAATCTCTGCTTAAGTGAAAAGTGAAAAGTTCTGATATGCTACATATCTGGATCAGAATTATGCCAGTCCATGAATTCAAATACATCAGGTTTTGTCACCAGTGTTTAGAACCTTATTCAGACTACTGCAGAGTACATAAAGAACTGGCCTATCACCAATATTCCTCTTTCATATTGGTTTGTATGATTTTCATGCATGTAAACTACAGGCCACTAAGACAGTCAAGACAACTATTTGCTTTATCAAAGCCATTTAATTTGCAGAGATGCATATAGTTCAAGCAAGGTGCTCGACTGACTTATTCTCCAACAAAAGTATTATCTTATTTCTTCTTTATCCTGAGTTTCTTTCTGATAGGCAGTTACAGGTTATTTTTATATTCTGCTAGATATATACTATGCAAAGGGGGGATCCACATATGGAAACTTAAGATATTTTTTCTAGAATTCTGTCTTTTACATGAATTGGGAGATATGCAACACACCACAGTCCTGCCACCCAGCAAATAATATTCTATTTTGATTTTGTACATAACATGGATTTTTAGCAAATGAAAAATTTTAAATTACCTTTGGTTGGATGGATTATCTATTCATGTTATGCTTCTTTGCGGTCTCATCTGAAAAATAGTTAAGGAAACAAAAGATCACAGTTTTAATATACATATATATACATATACACACACACATAAAATCATATCTAGATGTGGCATCATTTAAATATAGCGATTACCATGATTCCTTAAAATGCCAAGATCCCATAAAACCCCAGTACAATGCATCTTGGGCCTCAGCACCCACAGGGTTAAATATGCTAATTTGCATTTAAATGGAGACATGCATGATAATGGGAATGCAAAATACGCAGAATCTGGAGGGGTTTGGGAAATTAATTTTTTCTTTCTTCTTTTATTTTTAGCTTGGAAGGAAGAGAGACTCTTAAGAAACATTAGGGATTTGAACCTTGAAACCTGCCCTACAAAAGAGGAGGGAAGAGTCTTCCATGGCAGGATTTTAAGACTGGAACAAAGTCTTATTTTCTGAATGTTTAAGAGACTGAATTTCCAGGCCCTTCAAACAATGGGAATCCCTGGATAAATGTCCAATCCATTAGAAAGATGCAAATAGTTTACTGTAAGGCCACAGCACGGTGAGATGTGCATTCATATGGATGGCTCCTGATTGGCTCTTTCCTCCGGTAAATCAATGAATAATGTAAAACCTGATTGCTGTAAAGTAGTGCATTTTTTTTTATTCCCTTCCCCCACCCACCTCAAGACCCAATATTCGGGAGGTCTTACACTGTCGAAAACAGGTTGCTTTTCTCTTACGGCTTTTTAAAAAATGCTTATTGTTATTTTGGACTGGCGGGGTGGGGCTGCTGGTGGTGCAAAATGAAAGTACTGCCCCGGGTTCAATGATGCTGACTAGGGGAGCTCACTTGCCGAGACAGCGCCCCAATTACTGGTGCCAGGCCGTGGAAGAGTGGTGGGCAGAGGGGGGCATCAGGAGAGGGAAGCAACTGCATCTGAGCCTGCGCTCTCGGGGCCCAGGGCGCACACAACTGCAGAGGGGCCCCCGGCCGTGACCGTGGCCTGACAGGGCCTCTGCTCTAACTTCTGGTCAGTTTCCCAGCTGCCCTGAGCCCTGGAGACGGTCTCCCACGCAAGCACCCAGGTACACTGCGCCCCAACCCTACCGCACGTCCACGGCGGGGTTCCCTTTGCCCCGGGCTCCCGCAGGTAATTCCTGGCGACGGGAAGGAGGTCTCGCCTCCCTCGCCCAGCCGGGTCTGCGCAAAGACCAAGCTCGGCTCGGATCCCGGAAACAGCTGAAGCTGACCCAGCCTGAGTCCCAGTAAGTAGCCACGAAGAGGGCTGCATCTTGATGGGGCGTGAACTCGAGACAACCCCGCAAAGCGACCTCTCGCCTCCCCAAATCCAAAAGGCAAAGCGAAAAAGACAGTGGAAACCCACCCCTTCTATTTAGCTACTGGACGTGAAGTTTTCCGCCAGGATCTAGTCAGACCCTCCAGGTAATCGCAACTTTGGGTCGGATAAAATGCGGCCAACGACCGAACACGCGAATCCAGAATCCAGGAACGCCAAACGCCAATCGTGTTCAGCTCCAGGTCCGAGAGGGCAGAGTCCCGCCACCAACACCACCAAATCACAGACAAGAATGCCCCGGTCCAGTGCGAACACTTCCTGGCATCTCTGGGCGACTGCGGGGTCAGGCCGCTGGGTAATTAACAGTCTTGGCTCAGACAACTCACGAGATCAACAGGTTTAGCATCCGAAGCACACAATCAATTAGCTGAAGCAAAGCCCCGGACTGGCCCTCGGAGCGGCCCGCAGCGGGGCTGTGCGCACGGCGGCTCGCGGGGGGCAAGGGCCGCGGCGGGCACTGCGGGCCCCGCGCCGCCGGCCGGGCTGCAGAGTGCGGGCCGCCTCCGTGCTACTCACTTTGCTGTCCCCGCGCCGCCGGGCAGTGTCGCCCCCCAAATCCAGCGGGGTGGGAGTCGTGGCGCCGGCCGGAAGACCACATCCAGAGCCAGAGCGCGGCCGCCGCAGTACGCGCGCGCATATATACACACACACACACGGAGAGAGAGAGGCTCCATTCGGCGTCTCCAAAAAAAAAAAAAAAAAAAAAAAAATCAGATCATTCCTCTCCTCTCCGCACATTTAAAACTGCCGCTCAATTCCACATGGTGATGCTTGCTTGGTTTCCGCGGGTCTTCGCTTCTGCGGAGAGAGAGGGGCGCGGGAGGAAGAGGCAACTTTGCCCCCACGCCAGGCACTTGCTCCCTGCGCCTCGGAGCGGAGAGTGAAGCGGTGTGCGCCAGGCTCGGCAAGTTTTTGGGGGGGCTGTCCAAGGTCTAGTCCAGCCCCCTCTGGCGAGGAGGACGTGCTCTGAAACCCAACCAATTTCCCCCCTGCTTTTGTTACTGATGAACTGAAGCCCTATTGTTCATCCATTGCCACGGTCTTTTTCAGTCCCCACACTGCGTTCTGCGTTGCCAGAGATAATGAATTTGCACCCAAACCTCTCACAGTCCCCTCCTGACAGACGGAACAAATCAGAAATCTCGTCTGAGGCCGCGCAATGGCTACATTTCCCCATTGTAGGACGCAAGGCACGCATTTCTTTGGAAACTTCTTTTCCCTTTTCTCTTTTTTCTCTGCAGTTTTTTTCTCCTCTTGCTTTCTTAACCCCCCCCCCTTTTTTTAAAGAATCGTCTTGTTTTTCCAATGCACCATTTTACGTAACTTGCCAGTCCTGCTACGGTCCCTGCTCCTTTCTTTTCTTTTTTAAGGACTCCCTTTGCCATTTTATTTACAAACTTGGAGAATGACCTTTTGACTTGCAGACTTTTTTTTTTTAAAGAAAGGTCTTTTGGTTTAAGTTCCCTTTTTCCACTGCTCCCCCTCTTTCTGTTGTGCTTGGTACGTGTGCTGGACTAAAGGCAGGCCCTACAGTCTTTTTTTTTTAATTCCCTAAACTCCAGAGCGGTTCCAAAGGCAGCAGGGACGCGCCATAGGGGTTATGGGTTTGAGAGGGAAGAAAAGCGCGGGCGCGCGCGTGTGGTTGCGTGTGTGTGTGTGTGTGTGTGTGTGCGCGCGCGCGTTTCCCGGGGAGACACCGAGGGATGTGGGCGGGTGGGGGTGGGAGTGTGCAGAGAGCAGGGTGGGGGCCCGGAGGGAAGGTGGGCTTCCTGCAACACGAGCGGGGAGGCGGTGTAGGAATTCGTCCCGCCGAGGGCTGCAGGCCCACCCCCTCCCCCCGGCCTGCCCCGCTCGCCCGGGGCCCGCCGCAGCCGGGCGCGGGTGCCTGCGCGCGGGGCCGGAGGCTCCGAGCCTGCGCGCGTGCGGCCGGGGGCGCCGCGGAAACGCAGCCGAGCGGCCCCTATGTAAATGCAGCCCGGGGGGAGCGGGGAGGCGGCCGTGAGAGCCCCTCCGGCGGCCCCCGGCTTTTCCCGCCAAGTGCAGCCGGAGGACACACAGCCATGCGTGTCCTTGGCGGGAGGGCCCTGCCCGCCGCGCGCGCGCGCGCCTGCTCGCTCGCCCCCCGCGCACACGCACACGCTCGCCTCACGGGCGCGGGGCTCGGCGGTCGCGAGCCTGCCAGGAAAACAAAGCTGCGGCTGCGAGGCGGAGCGCAAGGCGAGGCGGCCCGCGGTGCCGCTGCCTGGCCCGCCCGCTGCCCGGGCCCCGGCCCGCCGTGGCGCCGAGGACCGTGGCGCGGACACTGGGCGAGCCCAGGCGCGGCGACGAGCGCGGGGAGGCGCCGCCGCCGCCGCCCCGCCCGGCGCGCGGGCACGCACACGCCGGGCGCCCGGCGGCCGCGGGGAAGCCTGCAGGCCTCCCGGCCGCGCCTCGGGAGCCGCGGGCTCCGAGGGACACCCACGCCGAGGCCACATCCGGCGGGACGAGCCCCTTTCCACCCTCCCCAGACAATGCCGGCGGACAGGCCTCCGCCCTCCCGCGGGTGAACTCGAACCCCAGCCGGGGAGCTCTCGGCCTAGATGGCTCCGCAGTCCAGTCCCAGACGTGGCCACGGAAAGACACGGGTCTGCCCTCTTCCCCCGCAGCGCCTGCCTCGGTGCCCACCAGCCCAAGCACCTCCCGGCACACACACACACATACACACACGCGCGCGCGCGCGACACTCCCATCCCAGGAACACGCGCGCCCTTGCACTGCTGTGCACGAAGCCGACACGCAAAATGAGTGCACAGGTAAACAGGTACCGAAACGAGAAGCGACCGGGCGATTTACCTCTCCCTACTGGGAACACGTGTGGCTTATGGTGTTTTAGGAGTGGTTTGCTGTTGTCTGGGGTCTCCCCCTCCTCTTCGTGTGGAGAGAAGCCAAAAAAAAAAAAAAATCACGCTCCACGGGCCTGGGCAGTCTTCGTTCTGATAAGCTACCCAAGCACCGGTCTGAAAGCTTTGGGGATTCGGTTTGGTTTGTGATCTGTTGTTTGGGGCGTGTTGTTTTTCTGGGGGCAGCAGAAGACGTGTATTGGGTGCGGCTGGAGGCCCAGGGCTGGAGCCCGCGGCGCCGAGCGCGGGCGGCGGCGGCTCGTCCTCCCCCGGGGCCGACCCCAGCCCCCTGGGTACCACGGGCCTGGGTCCGGCCGCCGCCGCCCGCGCTCGCGGGCTCCGCCGGCTGCCGCTCCGTGTTTTCCCCCATCCCGGCTTCACGTTCAAGGTTTAGCTGCGAGGTCACGTCCATTGACGTCAGCTCCCTGTCTCCCTCTACGTCCGGCTACATTTACATACATCAAGGAAATTAGGGCATTAAAAAAATATGCAAATCCTGCGCGGAGAGGAGCGGGTGCATTCCTGGCGCGATCGCCTTTTATTGAAGCTTTTAATTAAAGGGGCCAGTTGGCGAGCCCCTGAAACAACCGCCAAAACCCCCCAAAAGAGAAAAATAAACGCTGTAGCCTTCGAGAACGGTTGTTTCGGCTCCTGTTCTGTGGGCGGCTGAGGACCGCCGGCTGCCCGGCTCGGAGAAGAACAGGTTAGAGGAGGCAGCTCCAGCCCATGCATAATCAGGGCTCCGCGGCGCCTCCATTCTTTCCTCCTCCTCCTCCTCCTCTCCTCCTCCTCCTCCTCCTCTCCTCCTCCTCCTCGTCCTCCTCCTCCACCTCTCCTCCACCTCTCCTCCTGCTCCCGCTCCTGTTGGTTCCAGCCTATATTATTTTTAATACTGATGCATATGTAAAGGTATATTTGCATTTTTTTAATTCGCGAAAATTTCAGGTTGTATCGTGTTGTTGAGCCCCTCTCCCCCGCTTCTTTCGGCTATTTTACTACGTCTCTGTCTTCTCATCCATTTCCGTCTGTCTTTTTATTTATTTATTTATTTATTTATTTTTTTGGCGAATGTCTGCTGCTGTCTATTGCTAAATAATATACACAGTTGCCTCCTTGCTTCTGTTTATTTAAGGTTACAAATATGCATATCTGTCGTGTATGCATTGCCAGATGTATAACCTCCTAGTCCGGTCATAAAAGAAAAAGACACATTTTTTTTTTCTTTTCTGACATACCCATCGCTCAAGGCTCAAAGTTTGTCTAATTAACTTCATATTAGCAGAAGCATGGTTCGGGGCCAGTGCATTGAGATAATGTGTGTGTGCGTGAAGAGATGCCAGAGGTCTCTAAACAATTTTTGTGTGATTCATTGAGTGGTGCCGCATTCACCGCCCTATTGCTTTCTTAGCTTTTCTTATTGTAAAAAGAAAAGTCTATTTTAAAATGTGTAGACACAGCAATGGACAGCCTTCTGCAAGGAAGACATTTTCAACCATGTTGTGTGTTGTACCGGGTCTGCTGCATTCAGAATTTACAGTTTCATTTTTATCTTAATATGGCTGGAAACAAGGCACATTATCTTGATGGAAAAGCATCCTTAATCCCTGACTTTGAAATAAAAACAAATACACAAACAAAACAGCTGACTCTATTAAGCCAGTTGATGTGCTGTAAAATATACAGGCCTTGATTTAGATTTCAAGCAATGGTAATCTTGTTTATAAAGTAGGATTCTCCTTCCTGGCAATGTAGATATTCAACATGATAGCTTTTAAATATATATATATGTACATATACATATATATACACACACATATATATTCATTTCACTTCTAAAATGCCCGCAAACCTATCATTTTAAAGAGACTCAACACATAATTACATCCCCACAAAGAACAGGAAATGTGCACACATGTAGCTTATTCAATCAAACGCGTCCAAGTACATGCACAGGTAATTAGTTTTCTTATGAATGACTTACCTGCACAGATACTGGGATGAGACTCAGCCCTCCCCAAGGGCTTTCATGTGTAAATATTCACATGTATTCCCCCATTCCAAACCTACAGCTGTGTGCCATCTTGCATACTGGACTCTCCAGCATCCATTTTTAGCACCCTGGATTCTTATGGCATTTCCAGCCTTACCTCTGGCTGTAGTTTTTCCAAGCCTACACCAAGTGCTCATATGATATGTCACCCAATAAAAAGTGGTCAGATGGCTACACGTAAAACATTAAAAATCGAAAACACACTCATCCCTCAGGGCCGCCCGTACCTTGCTGTGTATAGCAAGATTCCATCTCCCAAAGTACATTTTCAGCACATCTTATGAATAATTGCAGGATTCCACAACTGGTTGCAGAATTGCTGGACTCAGGGTGGGGTGGGGGCGGGAGAGGGGGAGGGGGCACCGAGCTGAGTAGAACCATTCGGCAGGCTAAATGGCTCTCCGAGTTTGGCAGCAATTAAATTGTGCGTGGCTGTCCTCTTCTGCCTGGACCCTGGGACATACTTGCCTGCCTTCATGCAGGCTCAGGACCCACACACGCGCCACGGTGCAGGGCACAGAGTGTCGGCGCACGTATTTGGATGGCAGTAGCAAGGACCGTGTGTATGCACGGCTGTCTAAGCATGCATGTGTGCACAGATGCGTGTGTGTATGTGTGTGTGTGTGTGTGCGCGCGCGCGCTGCGTGACAGGGGACCGAGAGGGACACCTCTTATCTCTGATCTCTCTGTAATCTCCTTTTCTGCTTCTAATCTCCCTTATTGGCGCTTGGTCGTACCCCGAAGCGTGTGAACCGTCACCGTGGCTGCCTGTGCGCGCTGTGGCTTACCCTGAGGGCCCGTGGCTCGGTGGCTTGCTGGCTCAGTGGGTGTTGTGGCGGAGGGTGGGTAGCGCCGCTGCCGCCGCCGCCGCGGGTCCGGGAGCTCTGTCCCAGCCCGGCAGCGGAGCGCGCGGTGCCGGAGCCCCCTCCCACCCCGCCCTCACCCCCAGCCTCTCCTCCCCTCCTCTCTGCGCCTCCCCCCGCCCCACATTACCATATGGAGGCCGAGTCCCTGCGAATCACAGCAGCAGCGGGCGGTATTTGAATAAGCCCCGCTACCCGGCGCAGACCCCAACTCCTCCGCAGGCAGCTTGCCCTGCACCGAGGGCCAGCGCCCGGGCCAGAGACGTGGCCGCGACCGCCACCTCCCCAAAGTGGCCTGCGCGCACGGGGGAAGAGGGCCGGCTCCGGGCGCCAGGCCTCCCACTTGCTACTTTTCTATGAACTTGACGGATGGAATCAGACAATAAATTAGAGAGGGAGAGGGAAAGAGAATGGGGGAGGAAAGAGGAGAGAGAGGAGAGGAAAAGGGAGAGGCGCTAGAGAGAGGGAGAGGAAAGACGGGCGAGAGAGGGAGAGGAAAGGGTTGAAAGAGTGAAATGGGAACCAGGCGGGGGTAAGGACGGCAGGGGCGAGAAACACCCCAATATCTGAGTGTGGATTCCTCCAGCTAAAAATACCACCTCGCTAAACTTCACAACCTCCAATTAGACTCGTGCCCCCCCCCCCACTCCACGTCACCGAATGATTAATTCGCTGTCTCCATCAGAAATAATTATTGAGAATTGTATAGCAGACATAGGACTGAATAGCGAGGTGCCAATTTGATGAAACCTAGCCAAAAAAAAAAAAAAAAAAGGTATTTAAACATAATGCTGGCCACCTCACGCTAAAAATACAGTCTCGCCACGAGGACTTGCTTGTCCAGCCACGTCTCCTCGGAGGAGACAGCGGCCCACAGGCTGGAACAAAACGCGTTCCGAAACACTCTGGCCTCGAAGTGATAAACGTTCTTTATTCCTGCTGGAGATTTGCTGCGTTTTCCTTTTTTCCCCCAATTTGACTTCTTGCCTCCCTTTCCCTCCATCACCCCCCCCCCAAAAAACCCACAGATAAAGTGTGAGTCTTTGAAAATATTTGCTGCATAGTGGCTAATGATGTTCAGCCTTATTTTAAGCACACGGCCAGTTCCATTTTGCATACCCAGGTGCTGAACTGAGCGTGCTCAGGGCGGCCTTCCCCTCCCTCCCTCCCTCCAAATCCGATTTCCCTGTAGAAAACAATCAGAATCATCCTGAAAATGTCCGGGCACCTATAGGATGGACCCATTGTAAGTGTCCCTCTCGGACTTGCCCCGGCCAAAACGTCCTCCCTTTGAAACACACACACAAAAAGGGACGCGTCTACTGGATCTGCGCGGCGCACCGAGGCCCAAGGGCGCGGAGCCGCGGGACGCCAGTGACCGGCGCAGAATGCTCAAGTCCGCGGAGCTGAACGCAGACACCACCACCCTGCCCGCAAAGACGCGCTACCCGCGAGGTTTCCGCGCACCAGCTGCGCTCGGCGAGCCGCGCTTCGGAGGCGAGGTGCGGCGTTCCGAACACCGAGGGCCTCCGTGCCGGGGCAGGGGGCTGCGCCCCTGCGCGCTCAGGAAGGCGGCAGCGCACGCACGGGCCAGGCCCAGGCCTATAGTCTTTTTCTTTTGTCTTTCTTTTTATCCCCCACCCCGCCTTTCCTTAGGCAAGAATTTGGAAGCCACTCCACTCCTTCCGTGGCTAGCTCCCACGGAGCTGGGATTTCAACCTCGGGTTTATTTATTTATTTATTTTTTAAAAAAGCCAGTGCGTCTCCCTGTGGAATGCCCAGGCTGGAAAATTTTGACCCGGCTGCGCTCCAGGCCCCGCCGCAGCCCTGGACGCCCTGGAGAGAAAGGAGGGGAGGGTCGGCCAGCAGCGCAGGAGGCTGTCTGCGAGCTGCTTCCGTCGGGGGCCTCGCGTGTCGTCCCCAACAGACCCGTCTCGCCCTTCTCTCCCCGAGTCCGACCCGGGCTGACTGCGGTCGTGGCCAGGTGAGCCAGGGCACGGCCGGGAAGCGTCGGTGGGGGCGGCAATGGCCCTGCTCTTGAGCTCCGGCGGCTCTGCGCCCCCCGCCCCGCGCCCTAGGCTGAGTGGCGCTTGGGGCCCGCGCGGGGCTCCTGGCTCGCGCCGGCAGGGGAACAGCGACACCTACTGGCCGCAGCGGTACCAGGCCCGGGGCCGTCGGGGCGGCCCAGGGCTGGGGGTGCCCGGCTTCGTGGACCTAACTCCAAGGCTCTGCAGACCCCGCTGGGCTTTGGATGCCCGGGGAAGAAAGAGCCACCGTCTCTAGAGACCTGAAGGGTGGGGCCTTACAAGACGGGGCCGGACTCTCACTCACAACCCCCTCCAGCCCGTGGCCCTTTCTTCAGGGGAGCGCGAGAAGCGCCCGCAGACGCTGTTGGCCAGGCAACCCTTGGTTTTGTAAAAGACCCAGGCCGAGGTTGGAGCCTTGACCGGCTCGGGTTCGTGACCCGAGCGTCTTCTCCACCGCCCCCTTTCCCGCACGGACTCCAGAGAACATCTTTACAAATTTGAAACGGAGGGAGAGCTAACATTTTCCTCCCTAAAGAGGGGAGACGGGTGCTTCCAGGGCGCCGGCCCCGTGGGCACCTTCGCTGCGCCCTTGCCGTCGCCGCAGCCGAGGTTGGCATTCGCTAGGTTTTCCTGGGCAGCCCTGGTGGTCTTAACGACTCCCCAGTGCGGAGTGTGGGTGAGATTTTGCCCTCTCAGGGCATGCGTATGCGTATTTAAAGCGTGTGCATTAAAGCAGATGGAGTATGTCCTTATACGCGCGTATACCGGTGGCTGGTGTGTGTGTGCGCGCGCGAGTGAGGTCCCGCTAACTGGCTTCCAGGGTTGGCTGCTGCTGGACACGGTGGGGGGCGGGGGCGAGACCTGGTGAGAGTGAAGATGGAGAAAAGCAACTCCTGACCTGATGCACTTTCTCTCGGGTCCGCTGTGTCGCAGCACAGGGCCGGCCGCTCTGCGGGGAAAAGATGTGAGGGTGTTGTAGGTGGTCCCAGCCGCGGCTGTCGCAGGGCAACCTCCGAACCCTGCGCGGGCTTCTGCTTGAACACGCTTAAATCCGAAAACCTATTCCTTCTGCTCAACACGTTGGGGTATTTGAATTAATTTGAATCCTTGAGATTTCCATTTAAAGTATTACTCATCAACAAATCCCAGATTTTTTTTTTAAAAAACCTTTTCATTCAAAGTTCAATAGTTCATCTTTGGAATTATTTTCCTGGGTTTTAGGTGCTGGTTGGAACTAGGCTCTAAAGTGCTCTGAGCAGAAGAGAGAGGGCTAAATTTTTATCTTCCATTCTCTATAATTGCACTACGTTGCCAATTCTGTTTTATTTAAATAAAATGGGAAGCTCTTACTGTCCCTAAAAATCAAGAGTTTGGGATCAGACTGCCTCTTCTCTCTCTCTCTCTCTCTCTCTCTCTCTCTCTCTCTCTCTGTGTCTTTATTTAAAAGAAAAAAAATCTGTAAAAGGCTCAAGAAGATTTGCTGCTCAACTCGGTTGTGCAAGTATTTTTTTCCCCTAAAAATGGATCCAGTTGTTTTGAGAATATGGAAGTTCACATCTCAGAAAATACCTTAGCACTTTGTGTGTTGTATGTATAACCCCATATTACTAATAACCCAGAAAATAGGGTGCTAGGCTGACGGCACTTCTGTCAATGACTCCTGCACCCTACTGTATATAAAAGCTAATTTTCTCCTTGTAAAATGAAAACCTTCATAGAAAAATAAAATTTATTACAGAAAAATTTAAGTACACTGGACATACCAGCGCCCATCAGCCAAACCCATTTCAGAGGTATTTTTTTGGGTGGCAGTGGTTGAATATTTTTCGCTTTCAATTTTTAGACTTTAGCTTTATATGCAATTTAAAAATCTTAGCTAAGATGAGGTTTCATTGCTTGATATTTGGTTTTACAAACTCTAAAAATCATTGCTTTGGCATGAAACAGACAGAAAAATGCGATTTATGTCTCAAAGAGGTGGAATTTCTCTGCATACGAATCACCCCCACAACATCAACATATTGAACTCTAAATGAAGGGATGTTTCTTGATTTTTGAACAGAAAATTAAGTCAGCGAAATCATTTCTTGTTTCACAAGAAACAGTTGTATTCACTCTGTACAAGGAAGGTACAAGGATATTACAATGAGGTGGGAGATGGATAGAGACCAGGGTTTTGCTTCTGTTTAGGTATCCCTTGATAAATCTCGCTTAATTGCTCTTATTTAGCAAAAAGAAAAAGTATTAAAGAATGGAAACAGGCTAACCTGTCATTATTCTCTCTGCGTTCTTTGTCACACCTGCCCTCCCACTGGGCTCGCCTGGGAGGGTGTGTGTACTTCCTTCTTTGCTGGTCCTGCCGTCGTGGATCAGAGAGGCACTCCTGCCTCTGAGCGTGAGGTGGCTGAGTTGGAAACCTGGCTACCTCCCAGCTAGGTGGTTGTGTAGGGAGGGGACTTGCCTGTGGGAGTCGGTGGGCTGAATGAAGAAGCACTTGGGGAGAGGGGAGAAGCTGCCTGCGCCAGGAGCAGCCTCCCTTGCAGCTCCGTGAAATCATCAGTGGCTCCCTGGCATTAGCCTCGGGGAGCAGAGCTCCAAGGACACCTGTGTGCATCTGTGTGTGTGTGTGTGTGCGCGCGCGCGCATGCACAAGTAAGCATTTCATCAAAAATCTATTTTAAAAAATGCAGGTCCTCCAATTATGCCATGTCATTCATTGGGGCTGGTCCCAAGGTCACACCTACGTATGACACGTCCCCTCCACGGACGGACGGCGGCAACAGGATTGCTTTGGCTTTCTCTTACGGCACTTCTTTTGAGTGGGGCGAGGCTCTCCTTCGCCCTCCTCCCTTCCGGATGCCCGCAAACAAAACCATTCTACGGCTTGAGCCATCTGCCGCAGGTGTACTGGATGGCAGGGGGCCGACCTAACCAGGCTTGAGTCTCTTCTAGGTCGTCACCGCTCTGCACCAAACAAATGAGTCCTGTTTCACCACTAGGGTGCCGAGGTGGATGGTGGACGCCGGCCCCCGCCTTTGACAGCGCTCAGCGCCTGGAAACCAGACCCAGCTGACAGCACGCGGAGCGCACGGGCACCGAGCAGCAGCCCCGCGGGCGCGCTGCCCCGGCCCCTCCCTGCGCGCTCGGTCCCGGTGGAGGCCGCGTCCGCAGCCATCACGCATCTCCCGGCCCTCGCGACTGCCTCTGAATTCGTGGTTCCTTAGGACGGCCACGCTTGCCGCCCCAGGGCTCTGTGTGTGTGTGTGTGTGTGTGTGTGTGAGCGCGCGAGCAAGTGTGTTTAAAACGCCTATTGGTAGGTCAGCAGCAGCTGATCAGACATGGTAGTCCAATAATCTTTGTGAACACACACAATTTTTCGTTAAAGGCAATTTTTAAGGAAAAAAAAAATCAGAAAAACTCTCCATGTTCTGCGCAAGTGTAGGACTCCCAGTTTAGATTCCAGGGAACCGGAGAGCTGAGCAGCCCCCGCCCTGCCAAACTTCGCCTCTCCAAGGTTGGAGGGAGGCGCTCGTTCTCGCCCCACTTGTGAGCCGGGCCTCGCTTGCACGCGGGTGTGTGAAGGAGGGGGAGCCGTGGGACGCTCGGCGTCGGCAGGGAAACCGGGGCGCTGGAGGCCCCCGCACCGGCTGCACGCACTGGGCGCACAGCGTCGCCTGGGCCCCCGCCCTGAGCGAGCGCCCTCCCCGCACCCACACCCCATCTCCATTTCCACCGTCTTGGGGGGAGTCCCAGGTCCTGCTGCTCCGCTCTGGGCCCTGGGCGGGGGCTGGACCCTGCCACGCACCGACGTCTGCGGACCCCGGGGTGTACTTACCTCGAGCGAGGCCCTGGCGAATGGTGGCCCAGAAGCGTCGAGTTCCTTCTCCCAGCCGCTGTGCTTCCTGCCTTGCTCTCCTCGCGGCAGGCTCGCGCGCCTCTCTCTCTTTCTCTCCCTCTCTCCTCTCTCTCTCTCTCTCTGTCACACGGGAGGATTACTTGTGACTTTTAGAGGCAAAAGCTTGCTTATTCAGAGGAGAGAGGGAGGGGAGAGGCAGAGGGAAGAGAGGTGGGAGGGAGGAGAGAGGGGGAGAAAGAAGTGGAAGGGGCCGGGAGGCTGCAGGGGAGGTGGAGAATCCGGAGGTGGTGCGGGCGTCGGGAGAGGAGAAGGAGGAGGGGAAGGGGGAGGAGGAGGAAGGAAGGAAAGGAGGAGGAGGGATGGGAGGGGTAGGGTGGGGTAACCCAAGATGGGCTGGGATGGGACCGCGAGGAATAAATTGCTCCCCACCCAGCTGCAGTGCGACGCCCCCAGCGTCCCGGGGGAGCCAGTGCGTCAGCTCGCGGCCGGCCGAGGCGGGGCCGTACAAAAGCAAGCGCCGCGGGACCCCTTCGTGGGCTTGCACCCGGGCACAGCCGGCGCCCAGGGCCGCTCCACGCGCGCGGGATCAGCCGAGGGTTCCCCGCCCGGCCCAGGGTGGTTGTCTGGGAGCTCCAAGCTCCACGGAACTTTGGTTCCCTTGGTGGGAGCCAGGCCATCCTCTCGTGCGTTTCCCAGCCGGTCCTCGCCCGGGCCGCAAACGCCCACCTCTCTCACAGCACCCACCCCCCGAACCAATGCCCCCGCTGCTCGGCCGGCGGCATCCCCACTGCCCAGGCTCGGCCTGAGCTCACTTCGGGGCACCTGCTCACCCCAGCCTATTTTCGCGGAGCCGTGTGTGTGTGTGTGTGTGTGTGTGTGTGTGTGTGTGTGTGGTGTACGTCGCGCGCACGCTCCAGGCAAGAAAGAAGTTAAAACCCCAGCACAAAAAAGTCGCTTCGGTCTCCTGCAGCTAGGAGCCCAGGACCCTGGGTCTGCCATTGCCGCGGGGGGCGAGGACCGAGGCGGAAGCTCAGCGCGTCAGTGCCCTGAGTAGGTGAATTGTAAGGAGTTGTTTCTTGTTACGTAGGACGAAAGTGAGCTTTAAAATAATAAATGGTCGCGGAGAAAGAAGCGGGGAGTGCTGTAGCAGCGGTCACGGAGCAGAATGGCCTTCTTACACAGGAGCATCCGCGATGGATAAAGCCTAAACCCGCTTCCATACGTGACAGGATTAAAAATAGAAGCGTGCGTCTGGACTAGACGACCCACCAGTTCTCTTAACTGCATTAAGCCAGCCCCATGGAACCATTACACTGCAGCGTTCCATACGCAAACAGGGGGTACTGCCGGGGGCGCGCAACGCGTTTGGAGATCTCCCTTTGCACGCACACGCACGCCCCTCAGGAAGCAGAGAAGTTTGAACAAGGACACCCTCAACTCGCCCATAAATATTTTTCCTCAAACAGCCACCCCTAAATATAGTAATTTTCCTCTTCATTTCCTGGCTGACCTGGAGGTGTGACATTACAGTTAGACAGCAGGCGACCAGGGCTGGCAGTGTGCCGCATTCACCGCGGATGGCGCATCCCGAAATGCAGAGGGGGAGGGAGACACAGGGGCGTGGGGAAGAGGCTTTTACGAACAATTATATTCTCCCATAGCACTTTAATTTAAATAATAGCGATGATGTCACGGTAACCATCTCCCTTCTCCCACTCCAGTGAACCACGCATCTGAGTCTTCGGTTAAGGAATTACGGTTGCTGCTGAGTTGGACACTATCCCGTGGCATAAAGAATCTCTGAACGCTAAGTTGTTGAACCATGGACATGTTTCAGGGCCCGTTTACCTGCCAAATCTTGTTTCACAGGAAGGCTGGTGAAATGTTGGGAGGCTGTGCCCTCCACACTTGCTAAAGTGGAACAAACGAAGTTGTCTGGAAATCATGTCAATTGCAGGCAAAGAAAAATAAACCCGTTCCCCGGAAAGAGCAGGTCGTGCCATACAGCAAATGAGGACCATGTTTTGCCCAACCGGGTGGAGTGCCAAAAATTATTTTGGAAAGCAGCAATGGGAGAGGGAGAGGGAAGCTCGTGGGCCCCGGCCCAGCCCGCACCGTGGCATGCTCAGCGCACACCGGGGCCCCGCCCTCACGCATCCGTGTGGCACGGTGCTTGGTTCGCTGGGAGAAGATCCGCAGCACGAATAGAAATAGCCATTATGGATAAGGGCCACATCCAGGCTACAGCGCAGTGGCACGGTGGAGACAGAACCTTTATTATTTTTCCTGTTTAACAATTGTTCCATAATTAAGTGGCCTTGCTTAGGGAATGCCAGTTCCAAGAATTTGCCTAAACCTTTCTTTGAAATTATTAGCCAGTGTTTGGTTTCACTGAGGTCTCAGGATAGGTTCTACAGAGGACCGGTGGGAATTTATCAAGGCACAAGCTTTGAAGGAAGGGACAATGATGCAGAAAGAAGGTAACTGATTATCTGCTAGAGAAGGAGTAAGGAATTATGACTTATGCTAAAGTAGGTCTTAGCAGTTTGCAAAACTTTTCATTGTCTCTTAAACAGACAGTTTCATAAACTGCACTCCTTTCTCTGCCTTTTAAATCATCTACGACCTGGAGAAATCCTCTTCTTTCTCTGCAAATGGTTCTGAAGTCTTGAATTAGACACCAAGTAGCCACAGATTCTCCAGTGGACAAACAGGGCATCCCTCTTTCAGGTGTGGCTCCTTTTATTTGGCCCCAGGAAAAGCCCCAACCGCAGCTGATTCTTTGGTGCAGGCACCAAGGCATGAGCTGAGCTCTATCAGTCTTTTAAGCACCACGTGGTTAGACAGGAAAGGTAACTTGAAACCACAACCTGATTCTGGGCAAAATCATTTTGTCCTGTTAACAAGAAATGTCATTATAGCTCCAAGATTGTTCCAGGAACAGCTGGCTACATATGGGAGCTGGCCCTACTAGAGAATCTGCAACTGGCAGATTCACAGAAAACTCATGTGCTGGTCAAAAAAAAAAAAAAAAAAAAAAAAAAAAAGAGAGAGAGAGAGAGAGAGAAGGAAGAAAAAAAAAGGAGGAGGTGCTCTTCCTGATTCTTGTTCCAGTGGTCTCAATGGCATTTGCAATGAGACTAAGAATAATTCACCATTGACATTGACCATCACATACTAAACGGTGCTCATTTAAACCTCGTTTTTTAAAGAAAAGACCCACTGATGTTAGTCTTCTCCTTGATTATCTTTTACAGGATTTTAGAACCATTTTATTGATAGGTAGCTGTAGAACAGCTTCTGCTACGGTGAACACAGAGGTACAGGTGATGTAACACATAGCCATCAGGATAAAGGAGGGTCCTCCTTGGTGGTTACCGGGCGAATGGGAGCCCCTCCACCTCAGGAGGGAGGGAACCTGATTCTATCACTAGGAAGTCAGGAGTTTCGATCCATGGCCGTCCTCCTGCAAATAAGCACAGGGCACCCAGGCTCTGCCCCACCGCTTCCAAAGAGGGCTCCCCTCAGGAGGAAGTTCAACTTTAGCCTTCGATTGGCCCCTTACAATGATTCTGTTGTAGCATTGAAAATTAAACCCACTGCCCCAAATCGAGCATCTTATTATTATTATTATTAAGGATCAAAGCTTCCTTAGTTCCTGTAGCTTTCAAACCAATCCTTAGCCGCCAGTTCCAAGATTTTGGCGATATAGTCAACTGACATTTTGGGACAGGAGACCTCATCACGTCCACAATTTCTTCTCGCTGTTGCCTTGTAAAATGGAGGCTGGCAGTGTATGAATTTCACTTCTACAGTGACCAAAATTGGTAATTTTTTTTTAATTCTACTTGTCGACAGTCCCGGGCTCTCGTTTCTCAGAAAAGGGTTCTGTAGGGCTCCCTGTGCCTGATTTTGAGGGACTCTGCCCAGGCGCTCGTAGGTAGCTCAGCGGGGACAAGGTGGGGCTCCCTGGCTCCTCCGAAGGCATTTGACCCGCAATCCGCGTGCACACGCACCGGGGAATCGCTAGGCTAATAACAACCGAACAGTCATCATGGTGAGGACAGCTCCACAGTTTCTACCAGAGGGGGCTCTGGCCAGGAAATATGGCCCACGGGGGGCCAGCCTGCTCCTCGCCCCGGGTGCCTGGAGTGCCGGGCACCGGCGGCCACAGCGGACGGACTCAGGTGAGCCGCTCCGCGAGGGCACGCGCGAGCCTCTTCCCCGGGGGCCCCTAGGCCTGCTCGCAGCTGCTCTCCCGGAGCGCTACGGCCTCTCCGCTGGCCATTTCTAGCAAGAAACACCTGCTGCCGAGAATCGAGGGTACCTGACACCCGACGCAGTCAAAAGAAAAAGGGGAAGAAAGGAGAAAGCGGCACTCTCCTTAATTAAGTTCGGGAAGTGCGCGGGCTGCCAACTCCGTTACCTAACGCCAGCTCCAGCTGACACCTGTGCCCTCCGGAGCTGGCGGCGGTCCCTGCCTGGCGCGCGGGCTCGGTAGGCCCCAAGCGAAGGCCAAGGGATAGAGGAACGAAGTTGGTGCTGGAGGGCAACCCCTTGGTGGGCGCTTAAGGTGGAGTTGGTTCCTGGAGGGCACTCTTCAAGGGCAGACCCCTCCCCGCCAGGACTTAGGGCCGCGAAAAACAAAGCCGCGGGTTCCAAATGCCAGCGTCCTCTTGGAGGGGGCGCGTCGGAAGCCCCTCACCGTTCCTAGCAGGGCCCAGCTCCGCGAGGCGCCTCCTTCGGCCTCGCTCAGCGCCACCAGGCACCTGCCTCCGGGTTTCTGGAAGCCCAGGCTGCAGGCGCCCGTCCGCCCCCTGGGGACCACGGATGGGCCCTGGGGGTGCCCACGGCGTGGTCCAACGCACGAGCGCAGTCAGGAACGCGCCTGGGCTGCCCACTTCGTCGAGAAGAGGACAATGGCTTCACTAATGGGCTGTGGTTAAACCAACCCGTCCGGCCGTGGGGGCGCGGCCAGGCATCTTTCGCCCGTGGCTGTGCGCTTTGGGCACATGGTGGTTTACGCGCTGATCCTACGCTCCCGAAGCGAGCGCCCAGATCTTTGGGGTCGGAAGAGTGACCCTGTCAAAAGGTCAGTCCCCAAACTCCTACGAGACGACAGCAGCAGCGGTCTATCAGCAGTCCCTCTGTCAGAACCCGAATCCATGTTTCCAGCATTTTTCCTCCGACAGAGCTGCGGAGGCGACCCTGCCACCCATCAGCACACCACATCGCGGAGCACCGCAAGCCCGGGCGGTGCTGTAGGAGAAACCCGGACTTCGTTTGAGGCGGATCTCCAGGATTTCGTTGGGACCCTGAAGACGTGACTCAGTCTCCCCAAAGTGTGAAAAGCCCTTGGGGCTTTCGTTGAAAAACAAAACAAAAAATAAATCAGATCGCAAGCTCAGTGAGGCTCTTCAGACACCAAAAACTAAACAAAACACGAACACAAACGACCCACCCCACACACGCTCGGCCCTTTCCTGGACGTCCGAGGCACTGCCCGCCACACCAAGGTCAGTTCCTAGCACCCCCTTCCCCATGCCTTACACCCCCACGGGTTCGAGAAACGTCGTCATCTCTACTTCTTTCCTCTACCAATTTCAGAGACATCTGGGGATCATCCCGTGCGCCAGACCCGCAATAAACAACCCTCGCCCAACGCCCGTGTTTGCCCAGAACGGTGTGGCCCTGCGCCCCTCGTCCCCGTGGCGCCCCACGCGAGAACGACCCGCGCCCAGGGCTGGCCGGGCGCCCAGGTCAGCACGCGCGCCGCCGGCCCTCGGGAGCAGCCGCGCGGAGCCGCGCGCGCCGCACCTGCCCCGCGGGGCGCGCCCTCCGCCGCGCGCTCGGCCGGCCCCAGCCAGAGAAGCGAAAGCGGGATGCCACTATACCTTGCCCGGGCTACTCAGAGGCGCCTGTCTCCCACTTTGGACATGCTGGACGTGGTGGGTTTGGGGAGGTTTGCTTTGGCTGGGATTGGGTTGTCTATATAAGCCCTGCCGGAGTACTGTACCGAGGAACGCGCCTTGATGGACTCGGGTGTTAATTAACGCGCGGCTAATTTGAGCTCGAGGAGCGGGAGGCGGCCGGTGGCGCCGCGAGCTGCGAGGGGCCAGTGACCTCTAGTGGACGTGCGCGGAGATGCAGCGCGCGTGCGCCTGCACGCTGCAGCCTGAGCCGCGGCCGCGGGTCCCCGGCGCCTCCAGCTACACCGAGGGCCCCGGTTTTGAAAAAGGGAAGGAGCTGCCCCCCAGGGATGTGGAGCACGAGCCTCGGCTAATGTGGAGTCTGGACCGGACGTAGTTGACCCTCACACCTGGGCGCGCGTCGTCACTGGCTGTCCTTTTGGGCCATGCAGGGAGGCGAGCCCGTGGCGAGGGAGGGATTGGAGACGTGAGCGCGGAGAACTTTGGTTTCCGAACCCAGAGAAAAGCCGGCCTGGGGCAGGGGTGGGGTTCTGTAAACCAGGCTCCTCGACTCTCGCCTCATAGATTAATAATAATGAGGAAATAATAACGCCAAAGCTGAGCTGGATGTACCAGGGAAACCAGGGAGCGAAAGACGCGTGGAGGGCCAGAGGCCTCCGAGTTCCCGCCCCTCGGACACATCGAAGCCATCACCGCAGGGACACGAGTGACTGTAACGCTAGAGTCCCTTTACTTAACAAAAATAAAAGGCCGAGAGGGTAAAATAATCTGGTGGGTTTTTTGTTTGGTTGTTTGGTTTCTGATTTTGTTGTCTCGCCTCCACTTCACCCGTTGGGTAAACTTTGGCAGGAGTTTACTAGGGACAGGACAGTGCTGGCGCAGCGCGAGCCAAAAGCAAACCATGGCTCCAGGGTCATTGAGAAATAAGTAACACAAATCAATAGAAATCTGCATTTTCTCCTCCGCAGACTGCAGGAGTCCTGGCGAGGCCCCAATAAAAACGCCCACGTTCTCCCCGAATCTGGCTCGGTGTGGGTCCCGCCGTCTGGCGAGGAGGAGCCGACCCCGCGTGCGCCTGGGCCCTGCCCTGGGAGCGCTGGAGCATTTCTGAGTCGTCTTCCCCTCCCAGGCCCTCAGTCCTGAAGGCCGAGTCTGAATTAGCAGCTACCCAGCGGGGACCCTGGGGTGATCCCTCCCCGGGGGGAGCCTCCTCCCTCTGTCCTGGGTAGTTCAAGTCTGTCCTCGAGGGCTGCGGATGGGAGATGGGGCGGCCCGAGGCTTCGCTTCTTCCTGAGGCGGGAGCACTGATTTCAGGCCCTCCTAGGACCGGGATTCCGCGCCCGGAGCTCCAGGGTCCTGTTGCGTCCGCACGCATAGCGGGAGGCGCGCCTGGGGCCCTGAGGCTGGAGACGGCGGCGTTAGTGCGGCGCAGTGGCGTTTGGGGGCAGTCGCCAGTGGTGGTCGGTGTAAAGTTGGGCGGAACCGGACGGTGGACGAGGCTGCAAAGCCATGTTCTTTCTCCATACTTCCACCTCTCCCGCTTTGCGTCTTCGGAAATGGCCTGTGTTCTAGGTGGCCGAGATTGGAAAGCTGCCCCAGGAGGCGGACGTCGCCCCAAGGGTGGAAGAGGTGGGGGGCTCAACTCCGCCGAGAGAGGGAGCCCCCAGCCTTCCTCCCGTCTGGGTCAGAGGCACGGGGTGCCGGGTGAGTGAGGCCGTCCAGAGTCGCCAGGGGCTGCGCTCAGAGCCACGCCGTGGGATCGCAGCGAGGCAAAAGTTGTTCCGTGGGAGGAAGCGGAGGGCGTGAGGGAAATGAACTACAGGGGACCACGGACTGCAAAGAGCTGCGTTTCCCTGCGGACCGAGGAGAAGGGATTGCGAGGCGCAGAAGTGACATCGCTCCTATACCCCCACACAATAAACTGTAGGTCGCAAACAGAGATAAAATTCCCTATAGGTACCCTCCCGAATCGGGGCAGTATAAGAAACGATGTCTTCAGTGACACAACCAGCCAACAAAACAATTTTCTATTTTAAAGAAAACGCTGAGGTGCCCCCCAGCAGCCGGTGGGGTAGCTGGTCCCAGGACTTCCCCATCAATCTGGAACAGAGCACCTCAACTTGAGAATCCAATTAGAAAATAAACCTCGGGCCGCCCCAAGCAAGGATGATTCACCTTCTTACCCCCCTCCCCTTCCTTGACCTCGTCCCCAAGAAGTGGCACGAATCTCTCCTAGCACCACGTGAGACGCATAGAGCGGAACCACCACCTGTCGGCCACGCAAACCCCCACCTGCGGCCCAGAGGACCGAAGATGGAGAACGAGCTGCGTCGCGCCCAGGTTTCCGCAGTCTCCAAACCCGAGTTCCGCCCGCCTCGGGCCCTCGTCCATTTCAGCTTTGGTCCCGTAGCAGCCCCTTACACCCCGCCACTCCAAGAGAACGGTCTGCAAGCTGACTTACCCAAGGCACCCCTGAGATCACCAGGCCCACCTCCGGCCCCCAAGAGCCACGTTTGCCCTTGTTGGTGGCGTTCACCGCAGCCTTCATCGGCCAACGTCTAAGTGGGCACCGTGGAGGGCAGTCTCACGCTCATCTTGGGGCGTCGCCGCCTGGAGCCCCGGGCGCTGCGGACCGCCCAGAGCGCCCAGCACTCTCCACTAGAGGAGAGGCGACAAGGTTTATTTCCCTGTTGGGCGCTGCTGTTTAAAGGGGGTCTCTGTCTCAAATGTTCAAGCCCCCCCCCCCCCCACTAGGACTGAGGAAAGACTGGATTTGGATAGTTCACCCAGGAGCTCCCGAGAGCCTGACCTGCGGGTCCCCTCTGCCACTCCCTTCCCTGCAGGTGCCAATGAGGATCCAAAGTTTCAAAGAAACTGGGAATAGGGTCGGCAGTCTTTCTCGGCTTCGGGGCGGGGGGGGGGATTTACAAAGAATCTGGAGTCTGGGCTAATAGGTGATGAGCCTCTCTGGAGACGGGGCACAGGCTCGGGGCGCTCCAGATTTGACGGGAGTGGGGTTGTGCAGAGGGGCCGCTGGCGGGTGCAGCCGCTCCCGGGCTGCGCGCAGGGGCGGTGCTGGCTCCTTTCACTGGCTCCCAGCTATTGCATTTCTTTCATGTCTCTTGGCTAGAGTTACATATTGGACGTGTGCAGCGGTTTCGATCATCAATTTGGACTCTGGGAGCTGTTCTCTATGTAAAGAAACTGAAAAGCCTTGCATTCTTTTTCTTCCTCCGGTCTTTCCCCCATATTTTTTTTCCCCAAGTGGTAAAATCTGGGTGCCTGGATGGAGGATCTGGAGGAGGGGCGGTGGTCTGATGGTGAACTTCCCGCTGCCTCTGACACTTCCCTTTGTGTCTTTCCCTCCGAAATGACGGCCGTGGGGGTCTATTTTCTGACCCCCAGTGTGTTCTGGGGAAGTGTTGGCACCGAACGGCACGACCTTCGATTCCCGTCCAGAAACTTTTGAACGAGGGAGGATTGGAGATTACCAAGTGCCTCGCTCAGCCCCGGGCAATGGGACCTTGAAAAGTCCCCTGGGAACCGCCTAAGAAACACCCTGCGAGTCTTTAACCCCTCATACGGGCGCGGCCACCGCCTAGACGTCCAACCCGGTCGCGTTCCGAGTCCCCTGTGCGCTTTCCAGCCGGGCCCTGGAGTTGCTCCGGCGGGAAAACCTGCGGAGAGGAACTCGTTTAGCGCGAAGGCGCGCAGGGCACGCCCTGGGCTGGGACTCCTGGAGCAGACGCGGGCAGGCGAGCGTGCACGCGGCCCCAGGGCTGCCCCTTCGCTCGGGGCACCTGGGTGGAGAAAAGGCGCTCGTTTGCAGCCGCTGCGAGGTCCCGGGAGCGTTGCGCCTCCGCCTCCGTGAGCGAGGGCGATCGGGCATTTCCTCCTGGCCTCTCCTTACCTGCGCTAAGGAGGTAAACTTGTAGCAGTTTTATTCTCTTTAAGGTGATGCCCACCTCTCACGTCTCCGAGCTTCTAGTTCCCCTCACTTTCCAAAAAAAACATTGCAAAGCTGTTTTTGTTTTTCAGAGTTAATTATGTTTTTTTTTTTTTAAACCACACAACTCTGCACAAGACAGAATTTACCTGCCTATATATTTCTATTGATGGGAAAATATTTTTTTGCTTGACTGTCTTTATGTTGATTTTAAAAACAGATCTGAAACATACTTGGCTTTCGAACTAATGTTACCATTTATTTAATAATTTTAAAGCACTAGGCGTTGAGCTAAATGCTTTCTCTATTTGTTTCTCAACAATCATGTAAGTTCCTTTTTTTTTGCCCCCTCTTTCTCCTGACTCCTCTCCTCCTCCTTTCCAATTTGAAAACCGAGGTGCAGGGACGCGAAATGACTTTCACTGAGGTGCAGAGCTAGTGGGTGGCAGAGGCCGTCTAAACACGTGTCCAGGACCTCCACGTGGACGAGTTTTTGGGGGGAGGCCATGCTCGCCAAGGCTCTCCAAACTGTGGCTCTGGGTCGCGCATTTAAACGGAAAGCTGAGGCCAGGAAGTGGAGTGGAAGCTAAGATTACTGAGGGAGCTGACTCCCAGGGCAGGCAGCTGCAAACAGCCTTGCACCCCCAGCTCTCCAATGTTCCTCCCGGGGGGTACCCTGAATTGTGTGATGTGAATCCTGCAGCTTCTTTCTCTTCTCTGGCAAACCATCACACCTCTGCAAAGAAATCCTAACGAACATTTTGCCACTCTCCTCGGCAGCCTATGCTTTAAACCTGAGGTTAGTGTTGTGCTGGGAGATAATGAGGGAAATCAAGCACTAGAAATAAAGATCATAAAGGAGCTAGTCTCTCCACAGCTGTTGGTAACAGACCAACCAAGCCAATACACAAAGGAAGCAAAGCGATAGCTTACAGAGACTGCACAATTTTTAAATATTGCTTTTAATTTTGTTATTTCTGATTCAGAGAATCTTTGTATGGAAGAAGATCAAATTACAATGAAATAGAGCTGTCCTTTATATATTGTGACATGTGATAATGAAAAAATTAAAGCACTTAAATATGTCAAAATATGCAAAATAATCACCGGGATGTTATGGACATCTTTGAATAAGGCCACTTTTTACAATAGACTTTTTACAATAGACTTTTACATTCGTTTTCACCTTCTCTTTTCCCCTCCCTCTTCTTTTCCTGATTGCTCTTCTTCCTTTTGACCTTTCTCTTCCATCCATTTTGCCCTTGGAATCTATTTCCAAGACACATAGGAAAATGACCTCATTTGTTTGTTATTCTAAATGGCATTTAAAAAAAAAAAAAAAAACTCAAGAGGTCTCAGCTTCAACTGAGGCAGAAACACCAGTTTGAGGACCAGTTCCTTTGGCTGCTGCAACACTCAGAATGGCCTGTGCTGTCCCATGGATGGTCTTCTATGGCAGCCGCTACTTTTTAAGATGTTGTTTTTTGTAGTCACGTGAGACATACTATTAGGTTATCAGCACACTGAAATAGATGATACCGTATTATTAAAATTTAACATTTTAAAACCACCACTGTGAAATCACTTTTCAAACCAAGAAAAACCCTAAGTCTGCTAAGACACACAGCACACACACAAGGAAAATATAAACTATCATAGCCCTGAGGGTAAATGCTCATTTGTTTTATAGTTTTACAGATTCTACTGTAGCAACGAAACATTTATCCTTTCCTGTAAAATACACTCAACTCACTATTGAAGGTGGCCAAACTTTTGAACTTAAAATAGCTTTGTCATCACCGCTTACTGTGTGTTGAACTTGCTTTGCTTTTCTTCTTCAACAGGCTTAGTCCTTTGTCTTTCAAGGTCCTGCTCTTTGCCTGCCAAGGTGGTGATTAGATTGTTTGAGAAAATGAATCCGTGCTAAGGTATCCCTGGTCGTAAATCTTAGGCCACCATGCCTTCAGGCTTTGCAGTTTACCTGTGCATCCCGAGGTTTGGAGGGAGCGCTCCTGTTTTTGTTGTCTAACTGCCAGTGATGGCCGCAGAACCACACTGCAGAGGCTCACTCTTCTAAGGCTGGCCTGTCTCACATGCCTAAGTACTCAGCAGTGTAATTACGGAGACAGCCTATTAGGGAAAGAACTGAAACTTACCATCTTGGGAATATAAAACTGCTGGACAAAACGTGGCAAAGACAGGATTAGAATTCAGACAGTTTGGGAGGCCTGTCCCTAACTCTTAGATGCTGATTTTGAAACAACACTCAAAGGCCATTTAAGTTAGCGGGCCTGTGTTAGATGACTGTTTTCCTCCTGTGTTAAAACTGAGCAGCCTTTTCTGTCCCCAGAGCACGTGCTGGACAGCCTTTATGACTGCCAGTCACCATGCCCGGGACCCCTCGGCAGCACACACCACCCAACACTGGCATGGCTGCCTCTTCCTCACTGTTTTCCCAGGATGCTTTCCTAGGCCAACCCAGCTCAACACAGCCATTCTCTACCATGTTCATATTTTACAAAGAGAATCTATAACAATCTGGAATGATTTCTTTGTGTATTTACACATTTTTGTCTACACCTCTTTATCAGAATAAAAATCAAGAGAGTGGAATTTTGGGGCCACCACTATAGCACAGTGGGCTAATCCTCCGTCTGTGGTGCTGGCATCCCATATGGGTGCCGGTTCTAGTCCTGGCTGCTCCATTTCCAATCTAGCTCTCTGCTATGGCCTGGGAAAGCGGTGGAAGGTGGCACAAGCGCTTGGGCCCTGCACCCATTTGGGAGACCCAGATGAAGCTCCTGGCTCCTGTCTTCAGATCGACTCAGCTCCAGCCGTTGTAGCCATCTGGGGAGTGAACCTTTCTTTCTGTCTCTCCCTCTCACTGTCTGTAACTCTACCTCTCAAGGAAATAAATAAAATCTTTAAAATAAAAAGAGTGTGGAATTTTGCCTCTTTTTTTTTTTTGAAGATTTTTATTTTTGTTTATTTGAAAGGCAAATGGCAAGGACAGACAGGTCTTCCATCTGCTGGTTCACTCCCCAAATGGCTGCAATGGCTAGGGCTGGGTCAGGGCAAAGCCAGGAGGTTAGAACTCCAACCAGGTCCCAGATGGAGGTGGCAGGATTCCAAGCACTTGGCCATCATCTGCTGCCTTCCTAGGCATATTAGCAGGGAGCTGAATTAGAATGGAACAGCTGGGACTTGAACATATGCTCCAGTATGGGATGCAGACATCACAGGCAATGACTTAAACCACTGCGCCATGACAATTGTCCTGGATTTTGCCTCTCTAACTCACCATATGTTAGGTATTCAGTAAATATTGAATAAACCATTAAATATATTTATCTGTGACATAGATATTTTGGATGTCTCTATCATTTGCCATCTTTCACCATAATAAACACATAAAAAAGTGCCTGTTTGGGTTTACTTTTCCAGTAACACAATATATTTAAATTAAAAAAATTGATTTGAAAAGGAGAGAGGGAGAGAGAGAGAGCGCGCACTTGCATCCACTATTTCACTCCCCAAATGCCAGCAATGGCAGGGGCAGAAGCTGGAAGCTAGGAAGTTAATTCCAAGTCCCCTAGGTTGCTGGCAGGATCTAATCACACCATCATCTCTGCCTCCCAGGGTCTGCATTGGCAGGAAACTGGGTTCAGAAGGCAGAGTTGGCATCAAACCCAGCTATTCCCATAAGAGAAATGGGTGTGTAACCAGCAGCCTAACCACTAGACCAAACACTGTCCCCAACAAGATACATTTTTACATCAGGAATGAAAACGGTGTAGGCAAAGGCAGAGTGGTATTTAGAAATTAGTACAGAGGAGTGTCTAGGTGGAAAGAACGTTTGTTGAATACACTTGTCTCTGAGAAGATAATTTCCTAGAAGATAGAAATCATGTTACAGATACAACCTACAAAATATCAACACTATATTCATCCTTGAATACTTGCATTCTTTTGTTGTTGTTAATTCAGCAAAAATCCACAATTGGACTGTTCTGTGGTTGCTGCTGGGGTAGACTTTGTGGCACAGTGGGTTAGGCCACTGCTTAGGCTACTGGCATCACTTGTTGGAGTGTTGGTTCAGGTCTCACCTACTCTGCATCCGATCCAGCTCCCTGCCAATGCACCCTGGGAGGCAGTGGAAGATGGCTTGCTTGCTCAGGCCCCTGCCACCTACATGGGAGATCCAGAGGTACTTCCCAGTTCCTGGCTTCAGCTTGGCTCATCTCAGGCTGTGGCAGATATTTGGGGAGTAGACTAGTAGATAGAAGAACTCCCTTTTGCTTTCTGTTGATCCACTTTTTGAGTGGATGCAAAAATAAATAAACTTTTTTTTTTACGCAAAAGGAAAAACACAGAGACAATTGACAAGGTTTCTTTCTTCACAAGTCAGAGCAACACAATGATAGGCACCATGCTTTTGGGGAAAATGAGTTTCCATGCGTCTGTCCTCTCTCCACTTGCCTTCTTCACGGCCCTTGCTCCCTTCACTCGCCCTTTGTACTTAGCTTTCACCCATCCTACAGCCGATTGCAGAAAAGTATCTGATAAAGTCCTAGCGATACTAACATTTCATCAAATTAATCAGAAAGCAGAGGAAAGACTAATCATGGATTGTCCAAATCGGAGAGGGGACAGTAGACTTGGCTGTAGAAGCCAGTGATCCTGGAGTTACACCACTTAGGAAGCTGCTTAATTAGTTACAAACTTTGAGAACTGAAGATAGAGCAACAAAAGGGATTTTCTTTGAGATCTGCCGGTAAGCTCCCACCGACACCTCTCAAATCGCATCAAAGTTTCTAGCCTGCATTCAACATTTGGGGAAGGAGCCTTTTCATGCATTTCCCGTTTTCTTCCCTTCCTTCCTCTCTTCTTCCTCTCGTCTTCTCTTTCTCCTCATCCTCCTGATCGCCCTCTCCCCCTCCTCTTTCCTCTTACTCATCCTCGTTCTTATTCTCCCCTGGAAATGCAGAGATATCACAAAGTGCTGAAAACAAGGAGAGAGGGCGAGAATGTCAGGTCTTGGCCAGCATGACCCGGCCCTCAGCGGCACTGAAGGAACTGCTCACAAGGGAGAGTTCCTTAGGGGGGTCTGTTCAGTTGCTGCCCTCTCCCCGTGCCCTGATGAAGAAACCGGTTAGTGACAGCAGCAGGGCCTGTCCTCGGCTTAGGTACTTGAATTATTCATTAGTCAAGAGTAAATTACCATTTAGAGGCAGGTGACACACATGTTTTCTGGAACAATTATTATCACTAATCATCATTTCCCGCAGTCGTTTGCGCGCTCTCATTATTAGCCCTTGATTTCTATGTAAATCCTTTTCAGAAAGCTGCCATGCAAGGCGAGTTTTTTTGCTGGCACTCTTCACCTCTTGCCAGGTTTCTTGGCACTTTCGCTCTCCTCATCTGGCACTGGGAGGCCGGGTTTCAGATTCTGCTGACTGTTGACATGCCCACATTAAACACTCTCACTGAGCATATTGCTCTTGGAGCAGGGGCCACTTTTCCACCTTCTGCCATATTGTACTTGTATTTTTCGTAGCAATTGTCCAAACATTGACTCTCACATTTCCCCCTTTTTGATTTTCATTGGGCACCATATTTGACACTTTAACTACTTGTACTAGTTGTCCGTGCCTTGTCACAAAGACCGAAACTGACACAGACTTTGCCTAAACAGTTGCTTTGAATCAAACTACATTTCCCATAGGGATTTCTCCTTCAGATCCTATGGAACTTCTTGGCTATTTCCCCTGTGTGCATATTTCCACTCTGCTCCCTCAAGAGGACTGTCACTCTGTAACATTTTTTACATACCTAGAGTCCATTTTAAATGGACTTTTTGTAAGTCCATTTTCATCTATCTGAAAGGAAGACACACACACATACACATATATACACACACATTCACAGAGAGAGAGAGAGAGAGAGAGAGAATCTTCCATCCAATAGTTTACTCCCAAATGCTCCCAACATCCAGGACTGGGCTAGTCAGAAGCCAGGAGCTAGGAACCCTATCCAGTCTCCCACATAGGTGGGCTGGAGCCGATACACTTGGGTGGTCATCTGCTGCCTCCCAGGGTGTGCATTAGAGGAGGCTGGATTGGAAGCAGAGTAGCCATGATTCCAAGTGGTGCTCTGCCATGGGATGCAGGGGTCCTAAGGGCTGAATCAGCCTGCTGGACCACAACCCTTGTCCCTTGCCTGCCACATTTCAATGCAGTAAGGCTGCCTTCTGACTCACTGTGGAGCCTTGATGGTTTGGTCAGAAAATGTAACTGTAGTGATTGCCCTGAAGGTGCCTATACCTATAATAAAATTCTCTTGAACAAGTAAGAGCAGCAGCTCCAAGATTATTAATACTGACACTATAAAGTGAGGGTTTTAATGTAAAGACATATCCAAACAGTTCCCTGTGTCACCACACACCTGCATGTACACACAGGCTTTGAAACCTGGGCAGGAAAAACACAGGATAGCATTCCACACTGTCACAGAGCTTCCAGAAATACAGAACCTAGGACTCAATATGACATCTCCAGAGAGTGGTGTCATAATATCCAACCCGCCCCTCCTTGTGACATGTCTGAAGAAGAAAAGGTGCGCTTGTGTTTTCCTGAGTGTGGAAGGAGAGGGGTGTGCACAGGGTGTGCCCCAAGGGGTCCAGACTACGAGCAGGGTTAAAATAACTTCTCTGCTTTCACTTGGCAAGTCAATCTTTGCAGGCAAGATAAACACAGTGCAAAAACATGTCATTTCAGGAAAGTAGCGTTTCACAGACTCCTACATCACCGCCACCACCATTTACAATTCAATGCTAGGTGCTAACTTGAAAAAACTAAGCAGAACCAGTTAGAAGAGACAGATAAATAAAAAATCTAAAACAAGAAACAGCAGTGAAGTCAGTAATACACAGTAGGTAAGTTTTCCTTGGTCTGATGGCTTGGTTTTTGGAAAAATGTGACACATATATTTGAAGTAAACAAAATAACCTGTGGTGTTTCACACAATAAGAAGCTTTGATTTTGTGGTTGTTCCCTTTTTCACTTTGTCATATTTATGTGAGATTTACTTATTTATTTATTGTTTTAGATTTTTAAAACATTTGAAAAGGAACTTACGAATATAAAGGCTACAACTAATGTTTGATAGTCATTACAACACAATTCTCATTAATGTGATATTAATATGAAGAGAACAGATCCCAGGTAGTTCACAGATGCAATTCTAAGAATGTAATGATACTAACCATCTTCCCTCCTTCCTTAATTTTTTCCTTAATTTTTGAGGTACTGTATATTTTTATTAACCTTATAACCAAAGTCCTAATGCTCTACTCAAAAAAGAGCTCAACAAATAAAAAGCAAAAAGACTTTGGTTGCATAGGAATATAGGAAACTATATATATAATATATATAAACTATATATATAATATATATAAACAATAATCAAATGAAAAGACATCAATTTCACTCATAGTAAGTCTTTTTTTAAATATTTATTTTTTCTTTGAAAGGCAAAGTTACAAAGAAGGAGAGAAGATTGGAAGCAGGGAGAGAGACAGATCTTCCATCCACTGATTCACTTCCCAAATGGCCACAACACCCAGGGTTGGGCCATGCTGAAGCCAGGAGCCTCAAACTCCATCCAGCTCTCCCATGTGAGTGGCAGGGGTTTAAGTACCTGGGCCATCTTCTGCTGCTTTCCCAGCCACATTAGCAAGGAGCTGGACTAGAAATAGAGCATCGGGACTTGAACTGGTGCCCATTTGGGATTCATCTGCTGCACCACAATGCCAACACTGATACACTGTAAATTTTAAAATGGTCACCAATCATTAACACTATAGTAGTATACATTCAGACATTTCTTTTTTTCTGTTTGTTTTTTGACTTTTTCTTCTATTTTAAACTTTTGCTCCCACGTATAAGGGAGAACATGGGGTATTTGTCTTTCTGTGTTCAGCTTATTTCATGCAACATGATGTCTTCCAGTTGTATCCATTTGATGCAACTAAAATTTCATTTTAATAGCTGAATATTATTCCATTGCATATATATATATCTCACACTTTCCTTTTTTAAAAAAATATTTATTTATTTATTTGAAAGTTGGAGTTACACACAGAGAGAAGGAGAGGCAGAGAGAGAGAGAGAGAGAGAAGTCTTCCATCTGCCAGTTCACTCCCCAGTTGGCCGCGATGGCTGAAGCTAGGCCGATCCAAAGCCAGGAGCCAGGAGCTTCTTCTGGGTCTTCCACGTGGGTGCAGGGGCCCAAGCACTTGGGCCATCTCCTACTGCTTTTCCAGGCCATAGCAGAGAGCTGGATCGAAAGTGGAGCTTTCGGGACTCGAACTGGTGCCCATATGGGATGCTGGCGTTGCAGGCAGCGGCTTTATCTACTACGCCACAGCGCTGGCCCCTCACATTTTCTTTATCCAGTCATCTGATGATGGTTGACTCCATAATTTGGCTATTGTAAACAGTGCTGCTATCAACGTGGTGGTGCAGGTATCTCTTTGATACAGTGTGTTCATGTCTTTTGGGTACATGCATAGTAGTAGGATTGCTGGATCATATGACCAATCTATTGTTAGTTTTTAAGAAACTCTCCATACTGTTTTCCACAGTGGGTGTATTAATTTACCTTCCTAGCTCTAGTGAATGAGAGTTCCCCTTTGTTCACATCCTCACCAGCATTTGTTACTCTCTTTCTTTTCTAAAACTGCCATTCTTTTCTTTTCTTTTCTTTTCTTTTCTTTTCTTTTCTTTTCTTTTCTTTTCTTTTCTTTTTTTTTTTTTTTTGACAGGCAGAGTGGGCAGTGAGACAGACAGAGAGAAAGGTCTTCCTTTTGCCCTTGGTTCTCCCTCCAATGGCCGCCGCGGCCGGCGTGCTGTGGCTGGTGCATCGTGCTGATTTGAAGCCAAGAGCCAGGTGCTTCTCCTGGTCTCCCATGTAGGGCCCAAGGACCTGGCCCATCCTCTACTGCACTCCCGGGCCACAGCAGAGAGCTGGCCTGGAAGAGGGGCAACCGGGACAGAATCCGGTGCCCGGACCGGGACTAGAACCCAGTGTGCTGGTGCCACAGGCGGAGGATTAGCCTATTGAGGCAGAGCACAGGCCTAAAACTGCATTCTGACAGGGGTGAGGTGACATCTCACAGTGGTTTTGGTTTGCATTTCCCTGATGCCTAGTTACATTTAATATTTTTTTCATATTTTTTTTGCCATTTGTATTTCTTCTTTGGAGAAGTCCTTTGAAGTCCTCTGTCCATTTCTTAGCTGGATTGTAGAGGTGTTTTTTTTTTTTTTTTGAGTTGCTAATATATTCTGGATATTAATCCTGTGTCAGATAGGTAGCTTGCAAATCTTTTCCCCATTCTGTTGGACGCCTCTTCATTCTATTGATGGTTTCCTTTGCTGTGCAGAAGCTTCCAAATTTGATATAATCCCATTTGTCTGGTTTTGCTTTTGTTGCCTTGCTTTGGGGTCCTTTCCAAGTCATCACCTACACCAATGTCTTGAAGTGTTATGAATTTTATTTTTACTTACAGTTGTACTTTTATTAAATCATTAAGACATTTTATTTTAAATTTATTTATTTATTTGACAGAGAGCGAGTTAGTTTCCATCTGCTGGTTCACTCCCCAAATGCCCGCGAAAACTAGGGCTGGGCCAAGTTGAAGCTTGGAGCCGAGAATACAATCCAGGTGTCCCCCGTGAGTGGCAGGAGGCCTCTTGAACTATGACTGTTGCTTCCCAGGGTGTGTGTTAGCAGGAAGCCAGAGTCTAATGCCCCAGGCACTCTGATAGAGGATGAGGCCATCTTAGTTGGCATCCCAACTGCTGGACCAATTGCGTGCCCCCTAGGATTATACTTTGATTTTTCTTTTTGGTAATAACTCATGTGCTACAATTATTTCCCTCATGAAAATACCTTGGTTTAAGTTGTCAGAAGACTGGAGTAAACCAACCATGAAGCATTAGTAAATTAAAACTAACAAATCAAAAAAATTGGCTTCTGCTTATAGATCCCAGTTCTTGCTGGCTGGCTGGTATGGTAGGCTTGGTTGTTTTTTTTTTTTTTTTCTTCTTTTTTTGAAATTTGAGAGAGAGAGACTTCCTCATCCATTGATTCACTCCCTAAATGCCTGTAACAGCCGGGGCTGGAACAGACCTGGGGCTAGGGGTCAAGGGCAAGGAACACAATCTAGGTTTCTTGTGTGGGTGACAGGAACCAAGCACTTGAGTCATCACCTGCTGCCTCCTCAGGCGACATGAGTAGCAAGCTGACATTGGGATCAGTGCCGTCCAACCCAGGCTCTGTGATATGGGATGTGGATGGTGTCGTAACAGGGGACTTAACCAGTGGGCCAAATGACAGCTCTAGATGTGCATCATTAAATTTGCTGTGATTCTATCAACAAGTCCCCAAAGGCGCTGGTTAAAATAAGTGCACCCTACAAGAGATTAACTTTGTAAGTAGAATGCAACCCTGATACCTAAATATTTGGGGTTAGGTATATGGTTATGAAAGAAGGAATGTGGTTTTGTAGAATTATTCTTTCATTTTTAATGGAGAAAAGATCACTCTCACAAATATGTACCTCTTATGTACCTATGTTTGCATAAGTTTATCTGGAAATACTGTATAACTTAACTAGAATGGGAGATCATTAGCTGTTCGAAGAATGCATATAAGAAACAATACTAAAAAAGACTGCAAATAAAATGCTAATATATGACAGTATTTCTTTTTGAAAAAAATCTAACAGTTTCATTTCATTCCTATGCATATAAAAATAAACACCACAGTATCAGAAATTACTGGTTTAGAGCACAAATGAAAACATGATGCTAGTTTACTAATCTTAGGTTGAACCTAAGTCCTTATGATTCCAATGGTAATCAAGCAGCTTGTTCAAAGCTAGAAAATATTATGAGAGTTTAAAAATTATTTTTTTATTTTTGAGTATAAAATATTTCAAGTGTGCAGGGAAAAAATGCAAACAAAATATTAGAAATCCTTATAACCACCACCACATTTGAAAGATCTCATTTGCTCAGTTTCTCTCTCTTAAAAAATGCTATTTATTTTCATCTACATGAAAGACAGAGGATGTAAGAATGAGAGTGAGACACACACACAGACACACACACACACACACACACACAGAGAGAGAGAGAGAGAGAGAGAGAGAGAGAGTTCTTCTATCTGCTGTTTTACTTCCAAAATGCCCACAAGAGTCAGAACTGGGCTAGGCTGAAGCCAGGATCTCAGAACTCCATCTGTCATAGTGGTTAAGCAGCCACTTGGAACACTTGCATTCCATATCTGAATGTCTGGTGGAGTCCCAGCTCATTTTTTTCTTATTCAGCTTTCTGCTAGTGTGCACCCTAGGGAGCAGCAGGTGTTGGCTCAAGTACTTGAGTTCCTGCCACTCACATGGGAGCAATGGTTTGAGTTCCAAGCTCTTGGTTTTGGTCTAGCACAGTCCAGCCCTGGATGTTACAGGAATTTGGGTAGTGAATCAGCAGATGAAATTTCTCTTGTTGTCTGTCCTTCTGTCTTGCAAATAAAAGAAAAATAGATCTCTATCTTCCCACTGTTTTCTGACTCAAGAGTCAGCCAAGGGAGAAGACGCTTTGTGGTGCATGTTCACTGAGTGACAGACTGTCTTGCTAAGGTGTGTGGCCAGGGCAAGGTGAAGGGGTGGAGTCAGCTGTCACTCTGAGTTGACTTTGGAAAAGGTTGCTCCAATACCAGATGCCTGTGTACGATGGACACACAGGTGGCCATCATTATTGGGTGGACTTTTGAGACACAGGGTGTATACTTCCCTGTGGATTGGCTGGGAAGCTGAAAACAGGACCTTGTTTGGTTTCAAGGACCACAGTGGTGTGTGACCAAAGTCGGCCAATCAGCCTAGAACAGAGCACTATGGAAAGTGAAAAGTGGCAAGTGGCAAGGCATCAATGGTGGTCTCGAGAGTGGGCCCAAGGTCTGAGATAGTCCACTTTCCAGGAACGGGTAGGGACAATACCTACTGAAGTGCAGTGAGTTCTTCATTGAAAGGTGGGTTGGCTTCTGGAGGCACTCACAAGGCTGCGGTGGGGAAACGTGCCATCCTTTGGTGTGTCCATGAGGGCAGACGTGTTGGCCATTGTGGTACCATGAGAAGACCCAGGTGACAGCAGTGCCTTCGGGAGAGTGCCTGCAGATCAGCTGCTTGATTCCAGCCAGCCTTGTTAGAAAAATGTTTCGATCTGAGTGACCCAGATTGTCCAACCAAAGACTTACTTTCAGCTGGCTGCTCCCTGCTGGGGCTCTCCTTATTCTGCCAGCATCTGGTCTTCCCCGTGCCAGCCAGAGTCTTAGCCTATTGGCTACCAAGCCTCAGCCAATGTTTCTCATGGTTGGTCTTTTCAGTGCTGTGTTGGGGTGGGTGTTTGGCACAGTGGTTAAACTGCTGCTTGGGACACATGCAGCGCATATTGGAGTTCCTGGGTTCGAGTCCTGGTTCCATTTCTAATCCAGCTTCCTGACGACACAAACTCTGGCAGGCAGCAGGTGATGGCTCAATTACTTGGGTCCCTGCCGTCCACATGGGAGACCTGGATTCAGTTCTGGGTTCCTGATTACAGTGTGGCCCAGCTCTGGTTGTTGCGGGCATTTCAGTAGTGAACCAGTGGGTGGAAGATCTCTCTCTCTCTCTGATTTTAAAAATGAATGAATGGATATATAGAGTTTAAAAAGAGAAGTGTTGTCCAAGGGAAGGCCAGTGGCGTGCAGTACAGCTTGTGGTGGTGACAAGTGCTTGTAGCCTCCCAGTCTGTTCCTGGGCTGGACAGCGGCTGCGTCCCAGTGGATACCATGAGCATGTAACTGAGCAGGGTCAGCACGTCCGTGAGGGAGGTCTAAACATTTAGGGAGACCTCTGCAAAGAGAGCTTTGGCTTTGCTTCATGCGGTGGAGTGGAGGATGGAGAGGTCAGGAAGGCGTGCTTGTCACTTTTGCACATGCAGCCTGGATGCCGGTGAGTGGGGCTGCCTGCACCCTCCACAGCGCGCTTCCCTTTGCCGAGCAAGGCCTGCTGGATGTCCCTGTCTGTTCTTCACCAAGTTAGGGTTGATTCACCTGAAAATGTGGATGGGCCTGAGAATCCCAAGGCTTCCCTGGGGCGCGTGTTCAGTTTGAACAGCAGCTTAGGAGAGGGTAGTAGTGTCCCTTTTCACCTGTGTCAGGCAGGTATTGGTGTCGTAGTAGTCTCTGAAAATAACCTTTCTGAGGGCCTAGCTTTGATTAAAGCTGTGATTTCATTTCTCTTTTGGAATTTTATTTTTTTTTAAAGATTTATTGTTTCAGCTGGCGCCGCAGCTCACTAGGCTAATCCTCCGCCTTGCGGTGCTGGCACACCAGGTTCTAGTCCCGGTCGGGGCGCCAGATTCTGTCCTGGTTGCCCCTCTTCCAGGCCAGTTCTCTGCTGTGGCCAGGGAGTGCAGTGGAGGATGGCCCAAGTCCTTGGGCCCTGCACCCCATGGGAGACCAGGATATACTCCTGCCATCGGATCAGTGCGGTGTGCCGGCCGCAGCGCGCCAGCCGCGGCGGCCATTGGAGGGTGAACCAACAGCAAAAGGAAGACCTTTCTCTCTGTCTCTCTCTCTCACTGTCCACTCTGCCTGTCAAAAAAAATTTATTGTTTTTAAAAAATTTATTTGAAAGGCAGAGTTACAGGGAGGGAGGAGAGGCGGAGAGAGAGAGAAATTTCATCCGCTTGTTCACTCCTTAAATGGCTAAAGTTGTTAAGGCTGAGCCAGGCTGAAGCCAGGTGCTCCTTCCAGGTTTCCCATATGGGCAGGGGCCCAACTAGTGGGGGCATCTTCCACTGCTTTCCCAGGCACATTAGAAGGGAGCTCATGTGGGATGCTGGTGTCGCAGGTGGCTTAACCCGCTGTTCCGCTATGCCAGCCATGGTTCTTGACTGTCCTAGAGAATGATTCCTGGTTGAGACACACACACACACACACACACACACCTATAAAAATTGTATGTGAAGTGACTTCAAAAAGTTCATGGAAAATACTTATTACCAAAAAAAACTATACATGTACTTCTAAAATTTTTGCACCAAAATGTTTACCTTTTGTTTTTAAAAAAATTATCTTTTATTTGAAAGGCAGAGCAACAAAAAGAGAGCGAGAGTGAGAGCGAGAGAGAGAGAGAGAGAGAATCTTCCATCTGCTGGTTCCCTCCCCAGATGCCTGCAGTAGGCTGAACTGGGCCAGGCCAAAGCCAGGAGCCAACAATTCCATCCAGGTTTCCCACATGGATGGCAGGGATCCAAGTATAAGAGCCATCATCTGTTTCCTCCAAGAATGTGCACTAGCAGTAGGTTGGATCTGAAGAGACAGGACTTGGATCCAGGCAATTCAATGTGGGATGCAGCATAACCTGTTCTGCCTCAATGCCCACCCCAAGTTTATCTTGCAATTCCATTTTTCCATGAACTGATTTGGTTAATGCATAAAAACTAATAGTCTCTAATACTTTGTGAAAAATATTTTAAGGTTTTGGATTTTTTATTATTAACAATTAGGAGGAGATTAAAATATCTACCTTATCACCTCTTTAAGCATTTGTCTACTGATCATGTGTACGTCTCTTTGAGATTCAAATAGCCATCAAATTCTACTTGTGGCTTCTGAATTCAGCCAGACAAGCTTTGCCCTTAATTTGGAGGTACATCCCACCAAATGCACCTCATCTTTTTATTTTCATTTGTGTTGTCTTTTGGCTAACCTTCAAGGATGGGGGATGGAGGATCAATTTCATAGGAAAATGGTTTAGTACTATTATCGCTTTTTGCTGCTAAAACATTTCAAAGCTTCAGGTAGTTTCTCAGGGGGAAGCGGTGATAAATGAAGCCCCTTTTTGAACAGTCTAGAGGCAAAAGATAAGCATTCTAGCTCTCTTGTTCTCTTTTATTTTTGAGGTTCAGTTGTGTTATGCACCAGTTGGCAAGAATATGACTCAAGAGCTAAAGAGTCAAGTCATTTAATATTTTAGAATAAGTTACACCCCCACTCTTGAAGCAGTCGATTTGTTTGATGTGTTTTGTCACATTACATGGCCAGTTTCAGCATAATCAAGTTAGTTTACCTGTATCCTAGCATTTGTGATAATTTGCTCAGGGTTGAAGTGAGGCTTACCTGTCTTTACCCGTGGAAAAGAGTAGAACAGTAATTACTGCCAGGCAGTGTGTTCAAAGAGGTTAAGAGAATTAACACTTTTTGAACTTCTCTTGACTTGGAATGAGGCTCAGTGGAAGTATAATGATTGTGCTGAAATCCTATACTTCAGTTGGAAGCACCTTGGAGTGATGATCCCTGCTACTCTATCCCATGTAATATTCTGAAGTTGGGTTTTCTCTTCACACAGCAATTGTAAAATTGAGGTAAAATTCACACAGAGTGAAATGTACAGATCTGAATGGTAGAATCTGATGAATTTTGACAGACCATCCCAATCAAGATATAGACATTTCCATCACTCCAGAAATTCGCATTCTGCCTCCTTCCTGTGATCCTCATCCCTTGAAGGCAACCACCACCGTAATTTCTATCAACATAGCTTGTCTGTTGTTAACTGCCTATCAATGAAATTCTACAGTGCATTCCCTTTGGTCCTCATCTTCTTTCACTCAACTGAATCCTCACACAAATTTTAATGAATAATATATATTTTTTTTGACAGGCAGAGTGGACAGTGAGAGAGAGACACAGAGAGAAAGGTCCTCCTTTTGCATCCCGCTGAGCCGAAGCCAGGAGCCAGGTGCTTCTCCTGGTCTCCCATGGGGTGCAGGGCCCAAGCACTTGGGCCATCCTCCACTGCACTCCCGGGCCACAGCAGAGTGCTGGCCTGGAAGAGGAGCAACTGGGACAGAATCCGGTGCCCCGACCGGGACTAGAACCCGGTGTGCCGGCGCTGCAAGGTGGAGGGTTAGCCTGTTGAGCCGCGGCACCGGCATGAATAATATTTTTTAAATATTTATTTGAAAGACAGCATTTCAGAGAGAGGGGGAGAGACACAGAGATAGATCTTCCTTCCCTTGGTTCACTCCATAAAAGACTGCAATGCTCTGGGCTGGACCAAGAAGGTGGGAGCCTGGAACTCCATCTGGGTCTCCCATTTGGGTGGCAGGGGCCTAAGTACTTGGGCCAGTTTCTACTACTTTTCCAGGTGTATTGGCAAGAAGTTGGATAAGAAGTAGAGCAACCAAGACAAACAGGGGATCATGTGGGATGCCAGTGCTGCAGGCAGAGGCTTACCCTGTTGATTTTTTGAAAAATGCTTGTTATTTCTATCAGCACCAACATCTATCACATTCTCATTTATGCAACAACTAGTCATATGGAATTTTCTAAGCAGATGTTCAGTGCATCATGTTTCTCATTTCTTGATTCTGTATATCACAGTATCTTCCTCTTCTACTCTCAGGCTTTATAAAATGCATTATTCTAGGCAGGAAAAAAACTGGGCTTTATCGAGGTAGGTGAGGTCGCAAGGATTATTGTCTATGTCCTCACACTGTTGTGCCTTTGAAGTGGATTTTGGAGAGGCCACACTATCTAACACACATACATGACTTTTCTGAGTTCTTCCTGTTTTGAAAATTAAGCACAAAGGACAGATGCCATCACTGGTGAGGGGTAGAACCCTGAAGCCAAGAAAATGTTTTATGACTTGGTCGAACAATTTCTCCAACATGTTTTAGAGGTAGGGCTTTGTGCACAAAAAGAACAAAAGCTAAGATAGTGCACAGGGCAGGAAGGAGCAGCATGCACATGATTCTTTTGAGTCTTCCAGATCTTACTTGGAAGTCTAGATTATGAATTAGGATGAACCAAACGTGACATAATCCACAGGCCATTCTGGTGTGTGTTAGGGACACGGAAGTTGGTAAGGAGGACTTGTATTCTGTGTTCTAATGAGATGACTGCGTTGGTCACCTGTAGGAGCAGGTTACCACGACAATCAGGCAGGTAGCTGTATTTCCAACAGAAATCCACCCAAGGTCCCTAGGTCTACCGTCTGAATGGTAGATGGCATAATAGGATAAATAGTTCTTGGTTATCTAGAGTAAATTAAGCATTAAGGCAAAATTCTGAATTCAGGTTAAAAAAAAAATGAAGGTAAATGGCAGGGAAAATGGAAACGAAAACCCAATTACTACTGGACAATAACACCTGCGATTTAGCTATGGGAAGGTGCTTGTGATTGTAAGGCTCTTTGGCCTGGCCAGTGTAGTCGATGGGGACCCAGACTCCCAGTGTAAGGATGACAGCAGAGGCCTCCCGACCTGAGAGTCCCCAGAGGTCAGAGAGAGACCTGAGGGTTTCCTCTGCACTGGCATCTTCCAAAGGCTTTCTATAAACCCACTCCGCTTGTGGCATTTGTGTTTTTGTGCAAGGCTTTTGCATTTACTAAAATCTTTTCAAATAAGCAGCATACTCATAAAATTCAAAAGTCAAAGCAATATTAAAAAGTATGTGCTGTCAAGGGTTTCTCCCCACTTGCGTCTGTCCCCACTGCTAGCCCAGCTACTTCTGTATAGACGCTGACTCTATGTGCAGGTGTAAGAGAACGTGTTGTTTGAGGTTCCCTCTTTTCTCACCTGGAAGGTAGCATTCTTTGTACACTGGCACATTATTGCTTTCTCATTTTTGAACCTAACAATGTGTTCTGGAAGTTTTCCATATCACTATACTTTGAGAGGCTTGATGTACTCTAAGTTTGCTGTTCATTGTTGCATAGTATTCCATCATGTGGATGTATTGCCATGTGCTAAAGCACTCCCCCCCCCCCCTGCTTTTTTTTGATAGGTAGAGTTATAGACAGTGAGAGAGAGACAGAGAGGAAGGTCTCCCTTCCGTTGGTTCACTCCCCTAATGGCCACTACGGCCAGTGCTGTGCCAATCCGAAGCCAGGAGCCAGGTGCTTCCTCCAGGTCTCCCATGCGGGTGCAGGGACCCAAGCACTTGGGCCATCCTCTGCTGCCCTTCCAGGCCACACCAGAGAGCTGGACTGGAAGAGCAGCAACCGGGACTAGTACCCGGCGCCCCAATTGGGACTAGAACCGGGGTGCCGGCGCCGCAGGCGGAGGATAAGCCAAGTGAGCCACGGCGCCAGCCCTCAAGCACTCCTTTATGGGTGATAAGTACTTCATATATAAATGTTTGCCTACAAACAAGTTTGCATTTCCCAGCAGGGTTCTTATTTGTGAAGAGAAACATGGTTCCACGGTTGGAGTCAAGTTTGAAGGGCGTAATTCTCTTTCTATAACCGTTGCTTCTCAGAGAGTTCTGTGTGTGGATTAATTTAGCTACACTAGTGAGGAGTTTAGGATCAGCATTGTGGTGCCACAGCGGGTTATGCAAATGAATGCTGGTTTGAGTCCGTCCTATCTGTTCTGCTTACCATCCCCCTTCCTGTTAATGTGCCTGGGAAGGCAGTGGAAGATGCCCAAGTACCTGTGTCCCTGCCCCCGATATGGGAGACTCAGATGGCGTTCCCTGCTCCTGTTTTCTGCCTGGCCCAGTGCCCTGGCATTGCAGCTATTTGGGAAGTCAACCAGTAGATGGACGATTTCTCTCTCTATTTTTCTCTCTCTCTCTCCCTCTCTTTCTCTCTCTCTGTAATTCTGCTTTTCAAATAAATAAATCTGTTTAAAAACTTAAGAGGGCTGAATGCCTGCACACTGTGGCTTCTCCATAAGCAGAGCATCAACCAAGCAGAGGCATTTCAAGTAGGCTTTTGGGAAATGATGATACGTTCCTAAAGACATTTGTAAAAAAAAAAAAGCACATTGTATTAAGAAAATATTCCCAGGATTTTGTTGACTCCTTTTACTATTTCAGAGTAGGGTGGTATTTGTACTGATATTCCCTGTGGTAAAAACACCTGTATAGTCTCTCTCTCTTTTTTTAAGGTTTATTTACTCATCTAATTGAAAGGCAGCATTACAGACAGGAAAAAAAACACAGATAGAGAGATTTTCCATAGGCTGATTCATTCCCCAAATGACCACAGTGGCCGGGACTGGGCCAGGCTGAAAGCAGGTGCCAGAAGCTTCTTCCAGGTCTCCCACATAGGTGGCAGGGCCCACGTACTTGGGTCATCTTCTGCTGCCTTCTCAGGTACATTAACAGAGAGCTGGAATGGAAGTGGAACAGCCAGGACACAAACCGGTGCCCACATGGGATACCAGCAGCACAGGCAGCAGCTTAACCCGCCACACCGCAATACTGGCCCCACCTTTGGGACCTTAACTGAGCCCCAGAGCAACCTTGTGACTTAGTGGTAAACCCTGTGTGTTGGAGACAGCTGATGCTCGGACAAATGTTACTGGGCTTGTGAGGGGTAAAGTTGTTCCAGGGAATCTGGAAAAACTACGCTCCTGTCGCAGAGCTCTTGAGCAGACTAGACTCCAGTGTTGGAGTCTAAGTAGGGAAAAGGTGCCTTCTGTTAAAAATACTAAAATACAAAGCATTTCACACTTCTTCCTGTGTTTCCAGTCTGCTCACGTAGGTCAGATCCGTTGCACACAAGGGACTCGGTTGGTAGTGCCTGGCACTCACTCTCATAGCAGCCTTGGCTGCTGCTGTCTCAGGTGGCCCCCTTCCACTGCAACCTCCCTGCACTGGTTCTCTTTCTGTCGGGGGCAGCACAGGTCATGGAAAGCGATGAGGTCCTCTAGTTCTTATTCAGTGCCCATGAATAAGAGCAAAGGTTGGCTGCTAGCGATGCACACACATCAATGTTGCAAGTTTTCCATCAAGTCTCAGGCAGTCGAGACTGGCAACCCTGCTGCCTCCAAAACCAGGAACTACTTTAGGGCTCAGGAACTGTGAACATTTTCCACGTCTTCCTAACTCTAAGGCATAGGCTACAGTCTCCTGGGACAGAGGCCCTGCCTGGGAGAAAGGAGATTAAATGAGTAGTTTCATTGTTGATGATGGAGACATCTGCATTCAAACACAGGGGATTCAAGGGAGACACCTAACCAGGGCATGAACTTGGCTTTCCTCTTTCATCACTGGATTTTGCTTAGAAGTCAATCTGTGAGGGTGACAGGTAGGAAAGACGCCACAGTAATATGCAAACGTGATGGGAAAAAGGTTTTCTCAATTCAAAGAAATGAAAATTCATGTGCTGTGTTCTGGAGAGCTTTTCCTTGTCAGATTCAATAAATCTGTTTAATCGAGATGCCCAAGGATCGTTGAAAAAAAAAAGGCCAGGTCCCAGTGGGGCCTTGTGGGCACCAGGTGCCATCCTTCTGCTGTGGGCCAGGGTGGGCCCTGCCTGCTCTCCTAGCTCTTCCCAGCCTATGAACAACCTCAGGTACCACCCATCCTTTCCAGAAACCTGCACTTGATCCTTGACCTTGCCAGCCTCTCAAGCCAGTCTCTAAACACCAAAGCTTGTGAAAGAACAGTCCACACATGCTGTCCTCACACCACCTGTAGATCAGACCACCTCTTGTGGTCTCTTTTGCCTCCCACACGATCTCACTGAAATGGCTTAGTGATCACCCACATCCAAGCTAAGTCCCTTCTGCAGCCCCTCCTTTGTGATGTCAATAATGCACTTGAGAGCATTGAGCACGGCCATGCTTTGCTCTGGAGACTCCCTCCTGCCTTGATGGCACACTTTACGGTTCTCCTTTATGTCCGACTTCTCCTTCACTGGTCCTTCTCCTTGGCAGTCTTCCCTCATCTGCATCTAACTTCTTCCTTCTCCCTTCTCCCACCCCCTGGACAAATTCACACACTAGTAAAGCTTTTACCATGACTTTTCCTATTAGTAACACCTAAAACTACCTTTAGCATTGATGCATACCATGAGGTTAATCATCTATTCAGAACATTCCTGTGGGTATACATCAAACCCAACACGATGAACGCATAATTCACTACCTTCTGCACAAAGCAGTGACTTCTCCCTTTGCCAGTTGGAGAGCACTAGGATTTTAAAGATTTGGTGCTGTGGTGCAGTGGGTTGAACTGCTGCCTCATCTAGGCACTAGTTTGAGTCCTGGCTGCTCCACTTCTGATTTAGCTCCTTGCTAATGCAGCTGCAAAAGCAGCAGAAGATGGCCTAAGTCCTTGGGCCCCTGCACGCACGTGGGAGACCCAGATGAAGCTTCTGGCTCCTGGCTTCAGCCTGGCCCAGGTTTGTCCATTGTGGCCATTTGGGGAGTGAACAAGTAGTTGGAAGATTGATCTCTCTCTCTCTCTCTTCTACTCTCTTTCAAATAGATAAAATGTTTTTAAAAAATCATAAATTTTGGGGCCGGCTCCGTGGCACAGTAGGTTAATCCTCTGCCTGCGGTGCGGCATCCCATATGGGCGCCGATTCCAGTCCTGGTTGCCCCTCTTCCAATCCGGCTCTCTGCTATGGCTTGGGAAAGCAATAGAGGATGGCCCAAGTGCTTGGGCCCCTGCACCCACATGGGAGACCAGGAGGAGGCACCTGGCTTCGGATCGGCGCAGCTCCAGCCGATTGGTTCACTGCGGAGTGAACCAATGGAAGGAAGACCTTTCTCTCTGTCTCTACCTCTCACTGTCTGTAACTCTACCTCTCAAATAAATAAATAAAATCTTTAAAAAAATTATAAACTTCAACAAATCCTTATCTATCTTCACTCCATTATCCTGTTTGCTGAATTCTGATAGTTCTATCTACTAAATCTTTCAATTAATTGATTAAACCCCAGACTTCTTATATTGCAATTATGTACTTGGATCCCAACAAACTCTTCCAGTCTTGTCCCTGGCTGTGCCTTGACATGTGGCTACACTTTATCTATAAACAGCATGGGTCACAATTCCTGTAAATCTGTGTCTTGTTCTCCTAGCTCTGTGCCTCTGTAACTATTTCTTCCTTGTAGGCTGGCACTGTAATGGCAGGACTCAGTACAAAATTAAAATGTTGGAGTCTTAGTTGGAAAAGTAGGAGAAAGGTAGCTTCTGTTAAAAAACTAAAATATAAAGCTTTTTACATTTCCCCCCGTGCATCCCCTCTGCTTGTGCACACGACTGCCTGTCCTGTTGGATCTCAGAGAACACAGCTCAGATGAGATTACTGAGAATTTCAAGGTGGTGACAGCAGAGCGCCTTGTAAGCACAACATCTGAAAGCAGAGGCATACCACGTTGTCTTTTGGGAAAGCAGGCGATGTCCCGTGTCTGTAAAAAACACCTTGTAGTCATGATAAAAAAAGTACCCAAGACTTTGGTGACTGCTTTACCATTATTTTGCTGAGTAGGGTTGTGTTTGCGATATGATAGTGTGTGTGACTGCAGGAGTCACAGCCCCCAGGTCAGCCTTGCTTTCCCTGCTTCTGCAACTTTCTTGATCCTGTACACCCTCCAAAAGCAAGCCAAAGGGTGCCTGTGCGTGGTCGTTGACGTACTGTCCACACTCTGAGCTTCCCTTCTGCTTCCTCCAAGATGGCCACAGGGGTTGCCTGAGAGCACTTGGTGGATTCCCTAAGAACCTGCTTGTTCCATTCCCGTCAGCTAGGGCCACATTTCTGTTCATCCTGGAATCCACCAGGAGCTACACAGAATAATTGCTTAGTAACTGATTGCTGAGAAGGAACAGAGAACAGACAAAAAGCACTGCTGTTGTTGAAGCTATTTGCACATTTCCCTGACCTTCATTCTTTTTTCAGAGCAGGGCGCACTGCTAATTCAAAAGCTCATGTTTACCAGTTGGGTGGCAGGTGCCCCATTGCCTTCCTCTTCCAAATTAATCTTTATATTGACCTTTTAAAGGACGTTCCCTTAAGAGATTATCATTGAATTCTGGCAATGGATGAATGTTATATAGATTTAAAAAATATAAGAATTCACTAATCTATTACAGTATTCGGATCATAATCTTTTTTGGTTAAAAAACTCTTTTGATGAAGAAAAAGAAGTGCTTCCGGAGACACTTTTTAATGTTTTACTTTAAAAACCTGATTTCATAGTAGTGCCTGTCATACAGTGACTCTGGGAAAATTCTGTACATTTACGTAGGTGATCAAAGATCTTCTTGGAACTTCTTTGATACAAAATTTGAACCTCAGGGTACAGCAAATTAGGCTGTTGCGTGGAATGCCCACGTGGCATATCATAGTGCCTGGCTTGAGTCTCAGCTGTTTTGCTTTCCCTCTGGCTTCCTGGTAAAGGTGCATCCTGGGAGGCAACAAATGATGGCTCAAGTACTTGGCCCCTCCCACTCACCCGAGCGAGAGACCCTGATAGAGTTCTAGTCTCTGGCTCAGTGCTGGCTGCTGTGGGCACTGGGGGAGTGAATCAGTGGATGGATGATCGCTCTCTATTGCTTTGCCTTGCAAGTAGATGAAAATCAGTAAATATGTATACTAAATCGATCTTCTGCATATAAAGATAATTGAAAGTAAAAAAAAAAAGAAAATCAGTAAATATGAAAAAAATAAAAGTAAAGATGAATCTGTTGATAAAACCCTTAAACTTTCCACTGTGGCTGAATCTATCACCCCAAGAACAGTTCACCATTCCCACACTTCCCACGCAGATGCACACGTCCATCGTTCTGCACATTTTGAGTTGAAAACTGAGAAAGCTCCTTTGGCTTATGAGATAAGCTGCTTTTAAGAAACACAGAAAATGGGACAAATGTAAAGAGCAAACACGGGTTAAAAAAACGCACCACGGACACTGCATCACTAAGAAAGCCAGTAACTTTACTGAATCGTCTGCAAAATACAAATTATACCTTATTTCCAGCAGGAGAAACTTTTGAAAATTTCCCACTTTTATTCACTACAGACAGCTGAATGAAGTCCCTTGAGATATACAGATGTGGTTTAACTTAGTTATAACATCTTGTCCTCCAGTGGCGACAAAGTCCAGCTTATGCCGCTGTGAGCCTTTATTCGAATATTTGTTGCAAATGCTTGTATGCCCTCATTTACAAGCTATTTTAATTACTGTCATTGAATGGAAACAAGTCCCCAGGAAAAGAAAAAGAAGAAAAATGATACAGCAAACGATCGAAGCAATCCAAGGCCTCTGCCTACAGTGACCCACCTCCACTTGGCTCCAAGATTCCCCTGGCACTGCATTCAGCCCCAACTGAACCCGCCACTCAGCTGACCGCTCGGAATGACACTGAGGTATGACTCAATCTGAGGTATGAACAGGGAAGGCAAAAATGCAATACCCGATTATGCGAATCACCGAAATGGACAAATTGGATGCAGAAGATATGTGGCTTGGATTGCTGCACATCTTTGGTTAAAACATATGAAGAAAAGCCTTAATTACATCTATAGTCTGAAGCATTCTAACAGACACCAGTATTCCAGCAATCTTGAAAAGACCTGTAGTGGCAGGAAATTAGTGCCACACAAGTGACAACAGCACAGCAGATGGCACGGGCGGGGGCGGCTGAGATGCGCCCTGCTTAGGCAACAGCCTCTACTGAGGGTCCCAGTGACTGCTGCTGCTTCTAAAAAAAAAAGATTTTTTTTTAAAAACAAGGAAATACAAAGCATTTACTGTCTGGAAAAGCAAACACAAGCATCAAGGGGGCAAAAAAAAAAAAAAATCTATCTCTAAGTTTAAAGATGGGTGTGCAAGAGAAACAAATCCGTAGAAGTGTGAGAGGGCAAACATTCTTTTAAAAAGTGTGTTGGATTTTTGTTATTGTTGTTGTTGAATTTTCACTTTAGTTAACCTTTCAGTGATGTGAGGATGACAGGTATTTTCATATTCATCATTACAAAATGCTAAATTCCATCTTTGGGAAAAAATAAGTCATTTTACTAAAAAACACAATTTTTAAAAAGGTTGAAATCAACAGCGTCCATGCACCAATGCATACAATATACAGGCTGTGCAGCCAGCTAGCTGCATCACTGTGAGTGGTATTGAAGCTTCATGTCTCCCCAAAATCTTTTGCAATAGGATTAGATGTAACAACGCTTGTAGCTGTGTAAAGTGCCACTTCGGGTTCTCTCACTTGCAATGAAGAATGTTGCCTATGCCTAAAACATTACTCTAGGACTTGGGTTATGCAAAATAGCACTCCCACAGGGCTCTGCCCTAAACGGCTGAATACAAAGGATCTGTTGTGATAAAAACCATGTTAGCTTTCCAAATACAATTAGTGATAAGTTGCAGATAAGGTATAAGGGTAAAGAAAGACAGCAATTGTTTACAGAAAGTGACTCTTCACAATCAAAATTGTGCTTCTTCTCATTAAATCATCTTTAAAAAATGCTCCCATTATCATTCTGCTATCTTGCCACCACTATGTATGACTTCGGCAGTGGGAACAAGAGATGACTGGTATCCATTTTTAAGTGATTCTGTTCTTTTCATGCTCTTATAAAACTATTGTCAGAACTGCTATAAATAGCCAAGGCTTCTGCTGGTACTTTCGCTCGCTTTATCTTCAGCATCAGAAATTCACTTTTTCTTTGTTGCTGAGGCAAATTGCAGGTAAAAAAAATTAATATGGCTATTTCTTCATATTTTCGTAGAATGACCCTTTCCCACCCACTGATATGATTCTACTGATATCAATGAACAAAAGTGTTTTCAAGTGACAAAGAACATTTGTGACATGTTTGCATATTTCATACACATCAAGTTATAAGGATGGGTTGAAGGAAGGCATCAAGTTTATGATGAGGAAAATGACTGACTTCTTTTTTTCCCTGTGTGTGTGTGTGTGAGTGTATTTTCACGGATGGTTTTCTGTTTTTCCTCTGCATAAATGTTGTTTCATGTTCCACGGACACCTTGAGTAGTGGGATATATATGAAATGGTTGATAGATTCTTTTTTTGTTTGTTTTTAGCATATAAAACATTAGTTAGTACAAGGCAGGCTAGCATCCTATATGGATGCAACCAAAGGTGCACTGTGGTCTAATTGTGGATTTCAGATCAAGTTAAGAAAAATATAGCCTAGTTAATAAGGTCTCCTGGCTTCTGCCACCCAGCGGCAGCCTTTCACAATGAGACGTGCATAGCAGCTATGCAGGTGAAAGAAAACAGAAGTGGATAAGAAATGTCCTGCACATGACAGAGCAAGTGTCTCTTCTTCACTGTGTATGTCAATGCATGTGATTGGAGATGAATCGACAGATCTTCACATTCCAAGAGAAGAAAAATCATTCCTGGACTAAAATATCTTTTATACAATATAATGACTTATTTTTTTATGGCACTCACTTTTTAAAGGGTCTGAAGATTATTCCCTTATAGACGAGTATTAGACAAGAGTTATATTTTCTTGGAAATTTTTTTTTAAAAAAAGGGACATAGAGAGGTTCTTTAATGGGATTTCTTGAAATGGCTATTAAATCTCTTTATTGAAGAAAAAAATAGATGACATACATGCTTTATGCAGAAGTGACATTTGGGGGTCTGACACACTGGCATTGTTCAAAAACAGTCCTATATTGCTGACAAGATTGCTAAGGGTCAGTTAAAATAACTAAAACCGGATGACGAAGTAACTAGCCCTTTCTCTCCCTGCTTCCTTCTTTCCAGCACCCCGGCTTTTACATTTGTCTTCTGTGGGAGTTTGTGACTCATTCACCGAGTAAACTCTGTATCGCGTGTTTCTGGGGTCCTATTTGCAGGGCATGTACCCCAACATGGCTTCTCTATTCTGGGCATATTTCTAAAAAAGCATGTCAAATTCTAGGCTAACAACCAACCACATGATTTGGGAAATGGGCAAGTTAGGATGTGCACTTACTGAATTCCAAGAGGCATGGTGAAATGTTGAGATCAGAAAGGGGCCCTGCATTTGATAAAAATGCAAAAAACAAAACAAAAAAAATCGCATGAAAAAACCAATTTGTATATACAGTGGATGTCAGTTGACCCGGTAGATTGTTAATGTATTAAAAACAATTTAGGGTGTTGCAATGTGATATGTTCTAACCCCACAGGTTATCCTTTTGACAGCTGACCTTGAACTTATAAAATGTATGCAGAGAAAAGAAAACAGAAAGAAAATAGTTACTCAAATGTGCAATTGCACAAATATACCCCCCTCCCGCTATTAAGGTAACAAAACTTCTGCTATGACCATAATATTATATATATTAGAAAGCTATACACAAGCATGTTAATTTCACAGATTTTTTTAAAAGATTCTTAATATTTTATATAATTAGAAATACACATTTCAAAAACAAAACTTCTACAAAGAGAAAACAGTTATCTTGGTTAGCAAAGCATGGAGATCTTCATGGCTTAGGGTAGTGCTTTCTATACAAAAAGTCCTTTTTGGTTTTTTCAGGACTGTTTTTAAAATATGAGCGAAGCTATCGAGGGGAAAAAACACATTTTGGCTTAAGTAAACTACAAAAAGCCACAAATGCTTTGCAAACTCTGTCTTACCTTTTATATGAAAATAAGCAAAATGTAATGTACATATTTTTATAGTTTTTATTTAATAAGAGATGCAGACCCAGATTTATTTATTTATTTAATTAAATACGTTAGCCCTCAAACTCCACATATTTTGTTTGCTTTTTTTTTTATAATAGGTATGGTCCTCTTTTAATGGTCTCTGATCCTTTTCAATGAGTGCCATACGCCAATGACATGCCTGCAGGTTTGTGAGTGCGCTCAGATGTCAGGTGACGGGGCGTCTTCCTAACTTTTTCGAATGGCCACCCACTGCCGGGTCTGTCCAAACATCTATACATTTTTTTTTTCTATATGTTGCATAACAGCTGCTCTCTCTTTCAGTAAAGATCTGCCGCTTTTGGCAAATGTTTCCTTTTGTCTATTTACATGTAAATAACGTTGAACCTGCAACATGACACTATCTATTGTAACATACATTTTGCAAAGGAGCACAACAGTGAAAAGAAGTTAGCCTTAAAATCTATTTTGTACAAGTGTTTTGTTGTACAACTCAAGTGCTAAGCTTATCTCAGCATTTCTGTTTATCTTTATACTGTATCACTGAGGCAATTTAAAAGTACTTTTACAAAACAGAGTACCTGACTTTTTTTTTTTTTCCACACACGGCACATATAATGCATATCGACCCCCCTCCCCATTAAGGTATAGCACACACACACACTGCAAGAAAAAAAAAAAAAACTAGTAAGTAATATGTGATCATGTCGCCCAGCCTTCAGAGAGTCGCATGCGTTTGACCGAAGGGCTTTCTCTTTCGTCCGGCGAAGGTCTGGTGAGTCCAATGGGGGAGTGGAATTCGTTGCGATGATCCTCTCGGTCGCTGCCGTCGTACGAGCTGCTGCAGCTGCTCAAGCTGTCAACAGGAGACCTCCCCGCCTCGTGGCGCGTGTGTGGTGGGTATCTCGAAGGGGTGGTGGTACGGTCTCTAGGAGGAGAAACAGGTTCTGACTTGATGTTGAGGCTTTGAGTAGAAGGCAGGGAGAGATTTGAACTCTGAGATAAATGAGTGCTAGTGCAAGCTCTGTAGGAGGAAAGGAAACCCAGTTACAGATGGAGGAGGCCTGGAGGCCCCAGGAACTCACAATTACATCAAACATCAGCTTCAAGACTCGCGTAGACACCAGAGCATGCCCAGCGTGTGGACAGTGGGCTCAGGAGTGCTTAGGGGCACTGCTTTCTTAGGGCAGCTGGGGCAGTGAATCGCCTGCAGTGCTGGTGGGGGCCAGGCCTCAGGGAAGGGCTTCCCTGGTCTCTAACAGGCTCCCTCAATGCACAGGTGCAGAGTGGTTGCTGACATGATGTGTCCCTGGCATTTCTCCCTCGACAAGTTGAGCTGTCAGACACACTGTCCAGCCTTCGAACTGGACTTTGACTAATGCCTGTTTGAACATATTTTGCAGAGCTTACTATTGAGAAAAATGCTTCCTACCAATGAGTAAGTGGAGTCACACAGTCTTTTGGGACAGTAAAGAGAGTTCAAGTCTCAAGTGCACAGAACCCACCAAGTGCCACTCAATACCCACAGCCGGAAGAAAGTTTGGGAGAGGGGGAAGAAAGGGAAGAGGAAGGAGGCTCAAACTCAGGGGGACATTTTACATCTTGGTTTGAAACCATTTAGACTTTGTCCACTCTCTGCTAACGCTGCTAAAACCATTTGACTTTCTTCATGCTTGTACAGCTGGGGGGATGAGTCCCGCTCTGGTGGGGTCCGTGGACCTCGCTCCCCTGGCTTATCCTGGCCATGGTGATGCATTAGTCTTGCCTAAGGTGAAGGTGCTATAAAGGGAGCAGTAGCCTTCACCGTGTTTATCACCCCCAGTGCTCACCCACACCCCGTGAACATCGTTATTCTAACACGGGGAAGAATGTGGCTCCTTGAAATCCTGCTGAGAACAGCAGGAAGCCCCTAGGTGTAGATCAACATTCACAAAGACTGTGACCAGGACAGGCCAGAGAACATGGCCTCCTTCTGCTCTTCTAGAATGCTCAGTCTGCACTGACACCCACGGCCACAGCCAGCATTCCTCCACCAGCACTGTCGGGAGGGTGCGGCCTCTCTCTGGTTCGGAAGAGGCACGGAAAGGAATTATCCCTGCAGACACACCCATCTCAGACAAAGGAGAGCGAGCGAGCCTGTCTACAGATGTGTGCAATTATGCTGCTCCCCACAGGAGACACCTCGGGGGCGGCAACACATCATGAACAGTGAGAGAAAGGGTGTTTGCTTCAGAGGAAAAAGTGGGGTGACGTGGGCTGGCCTTTTGGGGGATGCGATACAGGCTGAAGATGTACTGGCTATAAAATGAGTCAGAACCGAGTTTATCTTTGAGTGATGTTTTATACAAAAGCACCACCTACTGGCAAAGACTCACTTTCCTTCTCTTATTAACACATGAGCTAATGTAGAGAATAATATAAAGGAGAATTATTTCTTTCTCTAATAAGCTTTTCTCTGGCTTTTATGATCTTATACCTTCAAAGAGGCCTTATTATTTGTATCAAGATCCTGTGGTGAGTGTATATCATTTTCAATCACCTATTTACGCTTGGAGCTATTTATTTGTAGCTTATTATTTTACAGTCTGTATTAGTCTACTAATTTGCTAAGAGTTTTAATTAAATAATTTTTAAATCAAGAAGATACTAAAATAAGGAGTAGGGGGAGGAACACCTGTATTTCAAAAGGACCCAGAGTGGTAGACTATTTTATCTTGGTTCAAAGTTACTTAATGATTCATTTTGATGTTAGAGGAAATCATCTTTTGATTTCTGAAAGAAATCATTTTCCTGGCTCTGGGTAAGAAAGATTATTTCACTAAAATTTAATTAAATTCTTTGACTATGAATCACACAACTGTTTAATAATAAATGTCAATTAGGAGCTTGAAAATAAAGTGGCATATCAATAAATGCTGTTGTCAACCCTTTGACATTTAGATCATGTCTTCCCAGGCAGGATGGCATGGAAAAATTAGAAAAAAAATTGGTAAGTTGGGCTAATATAGGCAACTGAATAAATTCATCAGAAATTAATATTAAAAGGCTGTTTTTAGAACCCAGTTTTTGGAAGCTGCATCATCCACTTATTTTCTTTGTCTTTCTACGTCAACTGCCTTGGATGCATTTTTCTGCATCTCTTCTCCATAAAAGATGTAACTCTGACTGGCCAACCTTTTCTCTACAGAGACTAGCCTGGTTTGTCTTTTGCTGGTATTTCATTTGATACTGAAAGCAAACAGGAAATCTTATGAGTAAATCTGGGGAATAAATCCAAAGTAACAAAATCTAAGGGATGCCTTGGGCTTAGTTTCATTATGCTATGATGTGGGACAGAAAGTGGGATGGCTAGTCTCTTATCAAACAAACATTTTCTTGAAAAGGAAAAACAGCATTAAAACCATCAGCTGTCTATATGCTTGATTCAGAGATAAGCATGTTGGTCTATTTGCTCTTGAGAACCAAGTATAGACACAGATAACTGTGGAAGTGGATAATTGTGAAATAGCTCCTTTGTGTGGGTCAGTGATGAGGAGGTGGATGGAGAAAGAGAAGCAAGATGAGTGGACAGCCTAGATGAAGTCCTGTCTGTAAGCCTTCACCTACTACACATGCCTTTGAATTGGGCAAACATCTATGCTTTCCCATAACTGTTCAGAAATAAAAAAATGACTAGAGTTTTATTTAAATTTCTTACTGCTACCATCTGGAAATGAAGACCATCAAACTATATTTAACCTCAAGCTTCAAAATTCTTTTCTAAGTGGCCTCTCTCGTGTGCACTGGACACCTCATCTACATGGGCGATGCATGGAGATGCTGTCAAAAGCCCCCGTTTTAGGGTCATAGTCGAGAAAAATGTCTGAAGCTTGAGGTTACGTTCTCCAATGTTAATACTCCAATGAGCCCCTCAAATCTCCATGTTCCTCTGCCAGTTCCTCTGCCAGGCATGCCTCTCCCTGCTTATCTGACTTAGTCAGATAAAGTCAGATACCACATAGTTTAAAAAAAATGGTTGGAACTGGAGAACATGTTGAGTGAAATAAGCCAGACACAGAAAGACAAATACCGCATGTTCTCCCTTCTATGTGGGAGCAAAAACAAAACAAAAAAACTCCAAAAACGATAAATGTCCGTATTTGGCAGCTTTGCTGAAAATACAGTTGTTTTTTTTTTTTGGTCAAACCCTGTTTCAAATATTTGACAAACAAATGGGCAGGGATTATATACTACTCTAGTATGATGATTTTGTGACTATTTTACAATTTAGTTTACGTGAGTGAAGTTGAACATTTTTTCATCTGATTATTGTCTACAGCCCTTGCCTGTCTTTTCACTTTTTTTGTTTGTTGAACTCTTTTAGTAGAGCCATGAAGCCTTTGACTATATTGTAAATTAAAAAAACGCTGTCCCAAAAAGTAAATAATGTAAAGAAAGCACAGCCTTGAGCATTTCAAGTTTCAAAGGACAAAAGGGGCCCTTATCCAGGGGCAGCACAGGAAGAATTCTACTGCAGCTTGCGATTCTGAGAACTGTGGGCTCCACCTGGGAACTCTGGTGAATCTACTACGGGGTGACGCCAGGCTCCATGCTGCAGGTGGCAGAGTGTCCATCCAAACAGATGGGCCCGTAACACACGTCTCAGACTACTCTGGCGTGGAAAACCTATGGATTCTCTGCCTCCGTGTACACTGCAAGGGACTGAAGTAGCTCAGGCATTTCTTTTACATAAATATTACCAGGCGGCAGTTTTGAAAGAAGAATGTAACATGTCATGGTATAAGCACAGGGTATCCATTTGGAAGACCATTCTTTCAGAAAGCTACTGTGTGCCTGTGTGTGTGTGTGTGTGTGTGTGTGTGAGAGAGAGAGAGAGAGAGAGAGAAAGAGTGAGCGAGCGAGCAAACCAATACTGGGAAGACTGGAAAGGTCATCCCATGGATCTGAAGGAAATGGGGAGTGATCTCAAGTGTAATGAAAACTCAGAGATGACATCCAGAGTCAGGCTATGCACACGGAGATGGAGCTCTGAGAGACCCCAGGGCCTGAGCCAAATGCTCCCACCGTGGCTGTCATAACTTAGCTTCCTCTCTGGTCTAGGGCTGTCCCTCCTTCCTCATCTATGGAAGTCTCTGTTAGGGGCAGCAGAAAATTAAAGTCTCCCTATATCACAATAGAGAGTTTAAAATTGTGCCACTGTTAAAGTTGTGTAAGTAGGGGCTGGCCCTGCGGCGTAGCGGGTAAAGCTGCCACCTGTGATGCCGGCATCCCATATGTGAGCCAGTGCAAGTCCTGGCTGTTCCACTTCCAATTCAGCTCTCTGCTATGGCCTGGGAAAGCAGCAGAAGGTGGCCCAAGTGCCTGGGCGTCTACCACCCATGTGGGAGACCCAGAGGAAGTTCCTGGCTTCCGATTTTGGTCTGACCCACCCCTGCAGGTTGCAGCCATCTGCGGAGTGTACCAGCAGATCGAAGATCTCTGTCTCTCTGTAACTCTGACTTTCAAATAAATTGAAGAAAATCTTGCAAAAAGTATGTAAATAAACATGTTTATATGTGAAAAAGTAAGTTATTAGGTGTTAGCAAAAAAAAAAAAAAGCAAGCTACAGTCAGAGGAAATATGATTTTGACACTGATCATTTCTAGGGCAACCTAATCCTACAAGAGATGAATTTTGTGCAAAATGAGAATGAAAGAGTTACTTTTATTTCTGATAAGAAGTATGAAAAGTGATTCACTGCTGAACACAGCACTACGATGCCACATACACATATTTTAAAACTGCCTGAATGGTATTGTATTCTAATTCTACTTGGATAGCTAACATTCCAGAGAAAACTTCAATGTCTGAAAATGAGAAACTCCGAGGCTGATAAATACTTAACATGTTCTCAAAGTTAATGATCTTTCAAGAAATCAGGGCACCAGCATCTTGTGAATTTATTTTACTATTTGCATGAAAGGTTAGACCTTCAATGATTGTGATTAGTGAGTAGGACGCATATAACCAAACAATCAATTGGTGAAGATCTCACAGGCTCACTAATCTACATAAAATCAATACCACCTTGAAGCTGGGGAGCAGCAGAGGAGGGGCAAGAGAAATGTGATATCAGTGACTCATTCTAATTCATGTTTTATCCTCATCTGCTTAGAAATATGGATCCAGAACTAGTTAACCAATAAAATGAACTACTTAATTATAACCAAACGGCTCAGCAGAAAAGTCAGAGTTAGGTGTATAGAATGTTTCTAAAGTATAAGAACTTGTTAATTAAATATTTTATGACCTCTTAATATTTCCTTTTGAAGATTAATTGCAGTTTAGGAAAAAGTTAAAGTCAGGTCCTCAGTTCATGTTTTAAGCTTTTTTTATTTAAAGAAAATAAAGCATGTTTTATAAGAAGTATTGTGAATTCAGGGTTTTTAGGGGCTTGAATGTTTCATTGACATGAGTCATTTCCATGAAAGATGTATTTCAAAACTGCCACAAGGGGGCAGAAAGACATACTCTCTGTCTTCAGAAAATATAAATTATTTTTATAACCAAATTTAAGAGTTAGTGTTGCATGTACTAATTAGCAGTGTATTCATATATATTTTATATACTCTCTATAGATGTACAACTATTGTATGAGGACAGTATAGGAAGCCTATCAATTTATGCTGTTCCTTTGAGTATTAGGTTAACACTGACAAACTTTGTAGTTTATGCAAGTGAGAAAGATTCTCAAGTATCTCAAAGACTTAAAACAACTTAATAACTATAAACGCCCACATCCCACATGAACTGGGTGAAAACTGAGATGAAAATTCTTTGACAAAAGTGGAAACAAATGTAGCCTCAAACAGTAAGAATTCACCTCATTATCACAGAGCCCCCGTCCTCTCAAATAATAAGGAATGTAGTAACTTAAAAGGTATTGAGCTGGCATTTTCCAGTTTTGATAAAATTGAATCTTGGGACGGGTAGGACACTAGTGCATGCACTCAGAGATCTCCATTGTCATTGTCATTGTCATTTAAAAATGCATTCCAAAGTGACATCACAGAGGAGACAATGTTGCTTACCCCAACTGACTGAGGGCGGACGGTGGCATGTTATGTAGGTGCTGCTGTTGCCAGCCAGTTACTGAGCCTAGGTGAAGAGCGCTGGCGGCGTTAAACCCAGACAGAGATGACAGGTCTGCGCTGCTCAGAGAATACTCTAGAACAAACAAGGGAACAGGAAGCAAGACTCTGAGCCAGGGAACATCACACTGTAAACAACATACCTGCTTCAATGTCTAAAGTACTCAGCTAATATTACTTATGGTTGGCAGCATTTTTTTTTAATCCCGGGAAGAGGCTGGGGATAAAACATCAGGAATATACAGTACACCACAGCGAGTCTTCATGACAGTTTCCAGGGGTAGAGCCTGCAATTCTAGATTATTACAAAAACCACACCTAGAGGTAATGAGACATATGTATTTGATGATCTAGAAGTGCTTTATAATTCTGAACGAGCTTTCTTGTATATCAAAGAAATAACAGCTCAATTGCCTTGCCACCATTCTTCTGTTCTGAACTCAGGTTGGCTAAATAAAGCGTTCCATCACTTAAGAAAGAAAAATGTGGGTTTTCACTTGGTCTTAGTAAGGAATAGGAAATGTACAGTGCTCTGGGCCCCACAGCCATTAAATTCAGCTTTCTCACGAAGCAACAGATAATAACTTTTGCATCTTGCTTTTTAATAAAAAGTATGTCATGCACTATTTGCACACGGCCAAGCCACTCACCGGTACCATATGTTGTGGAAATGGCTGATGGATATCCTCCCATTCCTTGTCCTGGTAAAGTAGGGGTTGCCACGGAAACCACCGGGGTAGCCAATGACTGAGCAGACTGGGAGTTATTTATCCTTTGATTCTTTTAAAGTAAATAAAAAGACATTATTGATGGAATTTTTAAAAAAAGTTAAAAATCTTAGATTTCAATGAATTTTGTACCTAGAGATAACTTGGTATAAAGCTCATGAAATTAATCATTTAACATGTGTCTCTATGAACTCTGCCAACCCTATCATTTACAATCCTTCAAGAGACCAGTTGTTGCCATAGTAACCCATTACATCAGTATCTCCTAGGCAACTGAACTAGTTACAAGTACCATCGCTTTATTATGGGTAAAAACAGACTATGTGGAAAACTGATGAAATATGTATACTGTACTTCCATTGTTTCAGTTTTTATTCAAATGTAAATTAAAAAAAATTAAAATCCACCACGGTGGTTTTCACATTCAGTTCTGTGTACAGCCAGGAGTCGCTGGGTCGGGCTCATGCACAGTATGCCCAGCAGGTGGTGCTCTGACCACTTCTTCAGGCTCCTGGAAACTTCCCTCAAACTCTGGCATGGCAGCTAACGTGCGTTTAACTCTTTGCAGCAAGAAATTCAAGATACACCAAACTTAAAGTCATGACACTCTAATTCTTAGAAAAAGAAATACTGTAGTTTTGAGTAACCAAAGACATTGTGTGAGTGTGTGTGTGTGTGTGCGCACGCATCTGAATTTTAACTATAAATTAAATCTGCAAACACTGAAAAGCCAGCCTTCAGTTACAGAGGTTGGGGCAGAAACAATAAACAACTGGGCACTCTGTTCACCTGTGAGTGCGACTGGAAATTAATGGCATTTAAGTATCGGCAGCAGAGACAGGCTATGGTCACTTGCAGAGTCTTTCCATTTTATCGGAGCTACCACCTCCCCAAAAGGCAGCTCTGGGGTTTGCTCTGCACAGACCCTCCCAGGGAGCCCTCTCACCACTCACCAAGAGCAGGTCCACATCCTCAGACTGAGAGCATGGGGAAGGAGTTTGAATGATTAGTGTCGGTAAATATTTATAATTGGGCAAAATTTTTCCAACAAAGGGAAAAGCAGCTTCTGATAGACACAACAGTTTAAACAGTTTTACAACCCAGACTCTACAGATCACTCCCTACAAAGGCATTCTTTGTTTCCCCTAATGAGGTGTTTGTCTCAAATGTGAAGACAATCTATCCAGTTTTCAGCACAGGTCAGTGTCTCAATGTGCATTATTTTACCACCATGTTTTTGAAAAAAAAAAAAAAGGAACAAAAAACCAAAAAACCACCACTGCACATAGGAATTCCAGTTGCTGGAGGAAGGGCCCACCTGGCTGCGAGAGGGAGCCCTCACCCACCCCTCTCAGGACCCCTGGGAAAGCATCAGTTGGCGGATGGAGACAGCGGGCATGCATGGCCCACACTGCTTTGCTGTAGCCCTGTGGGAGGTTGAATTTATTGGACCCAGCCTTTTCCAAAGGGGACGTTGCACAGTACACAAAATCTGGGGGGTTGCTGTTCGAACTTCATCTGTACCGTGCCACAATAAACCAAGCAGCTCATAGGACCGCTTTACCCTGAAGCTCGCCACAGAGCAGAGAGGAAAGAAGAAGAAGAAAAAAAATGTGTGTGCAGAATGATCTAAATTTGTCTACTGAATCTTGGTTTTAAACATTCTCCCTCTTAAGCAAAGCTAATTTGGAGAACACGGAAGTGAGTCTCCTTGTTGCTGAGTGCGGTATTATCTTCATCTTAGAGTTGCAGACACAGGAGAAAGAAAAATGATAGAGGCTGAGGACATTATAGGTATTTAAATTTATATTCTGATCCATTTACTTTTTCTTCAAAGTGCTACGATGCCTCTTTGATCTAAAATAAAAAATCTTTGTTCTTGAAATACCTGGGATTTTTGGCACCATTTGCTTTTGAGAGAGAGAGCTACTGTCACAGAGGACATATATGGAAAGAGGAATTGTGGCCATACACAATCATATGATGTATTAGATATCACTGCAAATGCATCGAAGACAGCAATTGCCAATCAATAGGAGAAGATTCATTTAGAAATCATGGAAAGCAATGTTAGTACCTTGAGGACACAAACAGCTCAACACTGTAAAAATACTATGTTATGAAACACTTCATTCCTCATTACTCCGTAAGCTCTGGAACACGTGGCTTGACCAATGCAGAGTTCGACTTTGTTCTAACTGTGAACTGGAAGCCTTAAAAGGAAACCTTTCCCTTAGTTCCAGAACCCCAGTGCTATGGAGGAGTTGACTGGATGCTGGGTCTATTTTACTTGGAAAAGGGAAATGCAAAGCAGTTACCAGAAATAATAGCTACATCCAAACAGGGCTCCATCAATAGCACTGATGTATTAATTCTGGGGGCAGAGGAGGGTGGAGAACGTAAGTCATTCATACAGTTAGACAAATACAAAAACAGCAAAACATAGACACAACATTCTCAAGGTTTATTGGAAAACGTAGGTTGGCATTTACCACTGACGGCATCGCGCTCTTGCTGCCTGGAGGGATAAGCACTCGGAGATCTGGTTTACGATTATTCATTCCTAGATTCATGGGGGGAGGAGATTTCGCTTGCATATTCTTGTTCAAGTTTCCAGGTGAGACCAGCAGACCTGGTGAGTTTCGGGGGTTGCCATATCCGTTCCCTGTGAACACAAAGCAACGATTCGTTCAGGGAGAGATCAACACTCAACGGTGTTTCCAGAGAATGCACACCACACAGGAGTATAACCAGCAAAGCTTCACGAGGAGATACAGAATCCACACACACACGCCGAAATGCCGCAGGATGACGGCTGTGACCTCCACGCTCAGCGTCGTCCAGGCAGCCAATCCTTCAATATTCTTCCAAGGGAAGAGTAAAATCTTTGGACCACAAGAGAGCTAAGCTACATCAACCTGCTGAGAAATCAGCATACATATATACATATTTTTTTTCCTATTAAAGAACTTCAGGAAGAAAGTCAGACAGTCGTGTAGGGCCTAAGGAAAGCACAGAATTGGTTTTGCACTTTAACGGACTAGCTTGGCAGAGGCCTGGCTGGAGTGACTCATTCAGTTCAAGGGTTTGGGTTTTCTTTTGTGTGTCTGTGTGTCCTTAAACAAAGAAAGGGTGTAGCAGCAAGACTGTAATTTCTAGGACCTGCAGGAGGAGAGGAAGCTGTTACACATCCAGTTCTCCTTTTCTCTAAGTGACTTCTCCCTATAGTGTATCTTCCACTTACGCACTCCAATGGCTATGTGCAATCCTGTAGCCTGGCTCTCCAGTTTGCCCAGAACTTCCCAAACTGAGTCTCCTTCCCAGAGCCGCTTGAACGGACAATGCCAGAGGATGCAAGACAGGGGCTGGCTACATAAGGGCCTGACGTGCCTCCATGATAATCCAGTACAGACTGAGGGGAAAACACAGAGTGATTGAGACTGCCCAGGTTGGGGCACTACAGAGTGGCACATTAGGGGCCACTCAGCTCTGGGGAGGGAAGAAATCACCCAATAAAGTTTCATGGCAGTGACGGAGAGGACAGAAGATCTGCCAGGCTTTCGTCTGGGTGCTGGGCAAGGACCAAGGAAGGGCCAGAGACAGAACAGTCGGGGACACTGTGAGGAACCTGTACAGAAGGGAACCTATGGAAAGAGAGGGGTGCTGGAGACGCGCCCACACCACCCCCCACTCCCTGGGGACCCACAGGTTGGGCTCTGGAGACCTTGAATTCCAGGCTAGAGGGTCCTGGGCTTACACGGTGGACATGCAGGCCCAGGTTTCAGAATGGTCACAGATCTACTGACATTGGGGTACTCAAGAATAAGGAGGCCTGTAGTGTGGACCCAACTGGAGACACTCTAGTGGCCAGAGAGAGAGAGAGAGAGAGAGGCAGAGGGGATCACAAGGCACTCATGCATTTCAGCAAACATTTATGGGAATATCTCTGAAATTAAAACATATTTAAGGCACACTGCGCAACACACACTTGTTCTTTGTCTCCACAGCTTTGCCTGCCTCATTTCAGGCATGAGTGAAAAGGCTGAATCTATAGGACATAACTGCAAGACTAAATCTGTCAATCAGATTATGTATAAAGTTTTTGAAGTTGCTGGGAAACAAAACCCAAAAATAAAACAAATGGAAGACTCCTAAAACATGTGCCCAGTACACAGCAGTGGTTTCACACATGTTGGTTCACTCTGAATGGAAACCATTCTTCTATTGTCAAACTTCAAGAAAATCAGCTAAACCCTCCAAAGCTGGATATATGTGTCACGAGCCAAGATTTTCTGTTACAGTTTATTTGGATGGTGTTGGTGGCAAAAGTGATCACATACAAAAAAAATAGATTTATCTTTTCTCACCAGAACTACAAAGAATATGTTCACTTAGAAAAATGCTTGATAACATAGAATGCTAAGAGATACTGAACACGTCTTACTGAATCATTGCTGTGTATGTTAGAACCTTTGTTTGAATTGACAGATCCCTCTAGATATAAGGGAAATGGGAAAACCAAGACAAAATCGGCACTGTTCTGTCTGTCAGCTCAAGTTCAGGCGGACACACCAAGTCCACGTGTCACTTCTGTATGAAGCCTCCGTGAGATCTGGCTTAAATAAACAATCAAATGGAAAATTAGCTGGGTAATTTCAAAACAAGGGGAAAAAATAGTCAGTTAAGCAGTGCAACGAAGCTTGAACAGATGAGAAGAAACTAAAACCCCGGCGTGGTAGCTGCCGATACTGGTTTGCATGGAGGAGCTATTTTGCTACAAGGAAGTAAAACCGCCTCGTGAAAAGGTGTCGCCCTGTGATGTGCCGAGCACTGAGCCAGTGTAAGCAAATGGAAACGCTTCACAGACATCCTGCAGAAAGTTTTCTTTGCTTGTTTGCTAATCCTACCGGGAGCTCCGAAATTCCAGCCCAGCCTCTGTCTTTTTGTCCATATTTCAAACAATGATTTGGGGTGGCAGGAGAAACATAAAAGTAAATATAACTAACAGTTTTTCATGCAGTAAGCACCTCAAACTCAAGATAATGATTTCAAAAGCATTCTATGTTTCTCTTGGAATATTTCCTGTTATTTCAAGATGATGCCACTTTAGAAAATCAGTCGTGTCCTTTAAGGTGCTCACATATTTGACGTAAAATATTTTGAACCACGATGAGACTCCTTAATTCATATTTTTAGAGAGTAAAGTTATTTTTAAGAACAAACAAATTCTGTGTCCTATGGGCGAATTTCTGCTGTTTTTAGCATATTGTGCCAGTTAGCATTTTGGAGCCGTATAATAACCATTTTTGCTTCCAGCCACCAAATTGTTATTCCTTTGGCGTAGTGCGGATTCAGGAATGCAAGTCTGTGGATCCTAAACCAGCGATAGAGAACCCTATCATTTGAAAATCACTGATGAATACAGGCGTGTGGTTGACTGCTAAGGAGAGCCTGCAGTTAGACGGGCTGGGTCCCCACAGCCGCACCCTCACTCTGAGCGCTGCGGCCTGGGCCCAGGCTGCTGTCCCACCTTAAGATAAATTCACCAAAGAGAACGGTCTCATTTAACCTCCGGGGCCGGGGAGGCGGGAAACACCCCACCCCACAAGCCTCCAATACCCAGACTGTACCTTTCTTCACGCCACGTTTTAAAATTATCCTCGGCCCAGATGCTGATCACTTTAGACGTGACCAAATGCAGATGTCACCTTGGCCTGACCACTTCAAAGCTCCAGAATTACAAAGCGCGGGTGAGTGAGTGGCTCTCCTGATTAGAGATTATGAGAAAGTGAAGCCCGGACTGTTGCCGAGTCTAACGAAATTTTCGTGTTGCATCTGATTAAAAATATGACTGCACGTAAAACAGTTCGGACATTCATGAGCCAATTCACATAAAGGATAGCAGACTCTTCCCCCTACGGGTTACAAGTTTGTAAACACTCATATTAAAATCAGAGTAAATGTACACAACTTGAAATGCGGTGGTAGGAGGATAAGAAGGGCTTTCTCCCCTGCTAACTTGCAGACACTTGTTGCTTTTTAATGTTTCTTTTTTATTGACTCCTATTTTAAGAAGCTGTAAATTCAGCGAACATATTCCTGGCTTCAGATATTACGAGGAAGGCATTTTGCCTTGTCTAAGAGAGCCCAGCTGAGCAGGCGGCTCTCTTTGAGCCTGAAGTCCCGACCCTTTCTTTTATTTGGACTTTAGGCATTATGAATCTTTTCACTTGCTTTTTTTTTTTTTTTCTTTCCCAAGACGTTCAATGATCAATATGAGCATATAAAACTAACAAGTACAAAACCAACAGGAGGCCAAGAAACCAGGGCTAATTCTATCATCGACACACTCTTTTTAGAATCTCCCATGTTGACACCTCTGACCATTCCATTGTCTTCTGCCATTTCCGTATCCAAAAAGATACCTGGTCTTGCTCAGATTTCTTCAGAAATGCCTGTCTCTCCTGCACTGTCAGCACCCGGGTTAGGCTTTTATCACCACTTCACTAAGTGTTTCAATTACCCCCCACCTGGTCCCTGGGCGCTGGCTGACGGGCTCTCTTTGCAGGCCCTGAGATGAGCTTCAGAAGGTATGGGTGACTTGAAGTTTTTTTTTTTTTTTTTTGCAAACTTTGGCACATGGTTGAAATATTAACTGGCTCAGCCTGGGAGATCTTTCTCAACGGTTTCTTCCATCACATTTCACACTGCTGGGCCAGCGTTCTGCCTGCCTCTCAGGACTGCCTATGGTTGAGCCACTCCATCTATCTAACCCAGCTTCCCATGGTCAAGGCCAGGCTCACAGGCTCTCTGCACACACCCCAGGCTTTGCTCCAGCAGATCGATGTCCAGCTGCATTTGCGCGCCTGGTTAATTCAAATCCATCTTTTAAGGAGCACTTGTAGTTCCAGCTCCTTCATGACGCCTTTCAGGCCTCACAAACCCACTCTCCTCTCAACTCCTACTGCAATTAGAGCCAGTGACGTCACACAACGCTCGCGCGTTTAAACGTTTCACGTGCTTAAGAAACGGATATATAGAACATGCTAGAAAAGTTAAGAATTATCTGGGAATGGCCCTGAAAGTTAAGCAACCAAAGGAATGTGAGGTGAGAACTGAAGACATAATGAGTAACTTGTTAAGTTCAAACATCAAGAGTCTCTCCTCTTCATGCTACTTGAGAAAATTTTCTAATTTAGATAATGACTGCATACTGATGACCAAGTACACCATTGAGACAAGCTGCTTATCAACCATATCCTCTGAAAGTCAGGAAGTTAGACAAGTGCCCACCTACTAAATTTGTTTATAGGGAGTTAATTGAAGCTTCTTTTCACCTGTTGCACGTGTTAATTATTTCATAGCACATTACCTTAGTTAACTGCAAGTGGTAAAATCAAATAAGGGAGACATTTTCCCTAATGAAAATAGAAACTTTAACGAGACATCTATCTTTGCTTTCAATTGACAAGTGTTTACTGTCATAGGTTGTCTCTGTATCAAGGTAAATCTCAACCAGAATTTACTCACACAGAGTTGTTCACACAAAGGTGGGAAGCATGAAGTCTTGGGAAAAAGAATCGTGGGAGGGCGGCAATTATGAATGAACGGGATTTTTATCAGATGGTTCCAAGAAAGACATCTTGGACACAGGGGATGCATGACAAAGAGATCTGAGAGTCACATCTGTATTTGGGGAACATGAGCATTTCTGTGAAGGGGAACTATTGCGTGCTTTAGAGCATGCAGCTCCCACATGCGGAATAAGTGGACGTGGCTCACACGGACCTCTCCAAGGATGTTAACTTCATGCTGTAGACTACAAACCAAACCACTAAACTTTCACCAAACTTCATCCTGTAGAAAGTAAGCAAATAGGGGCAGGCGTCTGGCACAACTCTTAGGTTGCTGCTTGGGATGCGCACATCCCATATTGGGGTGCCTGGTTGGAGTTGTGGCTCCTCTGCTTCTGATCCAGCTTCCTGCTAACGTGCACCCTGGGAGGCAGCAGGTGTTGACTTGAGTTCCTGAGTCCCTGCCACCCATGTGAGGATGTCTGATGGAGATCTGGGCTCCTGAATTTGGTCTGGCCTAGCCTCGGCTGTTGCAGGTGCTTAGGGAGCAAATCTGTGGATGGAAGAGATATTCTCTCTTTCTCTCCCTCTCTCCCTCTCTCTCTCAGATGCATAGATGGAAGAGATTCTTATTCTCTCCATTCCTTCTCAAGTAGAATAAAAATTTAAAAATATTTAAAAAATGATAAAGTAACCTAAGAAACAAAAGTGTAAAAACAAAGTGAGCAGTCACAGGACTTCTGAGTGGTTAGTTGTGTTACCTGGGTGCTGGGAACGTTGCCAACAGTGGCTGGGGAAAGTAGAGAGCAAAGGGGGTTTGACTGCTATGAGGGACACTTGCCAGGATGTACCTGCTACAGAAGACACTGGGCATGAGGTCTGAAGGAGGCAGAAGAGGTAGAAAGGTTTACAAGGCTGGCTGGAGTTGAGGAAAGACGTAAAGCAGATAAGCCCAGGTTCTAACCTTGATGTCTCCATTAGATGCAACCCTACTGAGTCTTCTAGGCTTTCTCAACATAAGTAATTATTTCACTAGCATCAGAGAAGCATAACAGTAATCCAGATCAGAGACTCTCAGATCTTCATCTGAGACAGCCATCACCAACACAACCATACAACAACATCAGCAATAGCAAACACTGTATCATAGATTTGCCAATGACAAATTAAGTTCCCTGAACACTGCCAGGCACCTGCTAACTGCTATATAAGCATTTGATACTACCCATGGCTACCTTTACTCTTCACAAGGACAAGCCTGGAGGCACTACTTAATGAGAAAACTCAGAACAGAAAGGCCCCATCTCTTGCTTAGCATCAAACAGTTTCCAACTGGTAGAGTCTTGACTTGAACCCATCAGTGGGTCCACAGGTGCACACCCTGAAGTACAACACGACACTGCTCCTTGAAAACTGGCCACACGGAGATTCTGAAAGCCTTTCTGTGTCACACCTTCCTCTAATCCTACAGCAACATAAAGGAAGAGAAGAAACAACTGATGTGTGAGACCCAGGACAGGAGACTCAAGGTTCTCATGAACCAAAAGTGTTGTGGAGGTCTAAAGCACGCACTCCAGAGTCAACTGGGCCATCAACCACAGGAGTTTCTGCACACAAGGAGCTGAACATGCCATAAAGGGGCCCAGAAAGGTGATGTTCTAAACCATACTTCTGGTCTCATTTGTACTTGTGAAAAGGGAATAATAGCTTAACTACAACGAAGACCAGAGCAGCTGCTTAGCTTGCAGGGCACTGTCTGGAGTAGATGATTAAACATGCTTTTAAAAGCAGATTTTGTAATGTTTTAGTCAATAATCCGCTCCCTGTTAATAGATGCAGAGGCTAACAATGCTCTCCTACTTCCTGTCAACGTAAGAGACTGGCTCCTATCAGAACCACTCAACCTGACAGTGAAATGTCTATGATTGTAGAGTATCTGCCACTAGTTGTCACCCGGAAAACAACTCCTAATATAAATAAGTGCATCCAATTGCTCTGTTCAGTAATCTGTAAATAGTGTAATCTGTGAACAATATCTGATTTTGGGGAATTTGGAGCTGTCTCAGTTCAGCACTGAGCTGAACACATAACTGGGACTTGGATGGCCCAATTTGCTCTTTGACTTCAAGAAAATATTATACCCACTGAGATTTTTTTCATTAAACAATTGAGAAAGTTGTTTACAGTCCACTACATATTGAATAGAAGATATCACATACATACTAATGCTCATTCCCATCAATTCATTTGACATCTGACAAGTTTTAAGATTAATGGTTTCCAATATCAAGCTGTTGTTTTGTGTCTCAAGTGGACATACGTCTTTTTGAAGAAAATTATTTTAAATTGTATACAGTAAACTGGTTCAGACAACTCCTCATTATATTGGAAGCAATCCTCAAGTACTTGTGTGTTTTTTTAGTAGAAAAGTATGCCTCTCTAGATCGCAGTCCTACACTCAGTTGTGCCCTGATAGTCTGGAAGCCTCTAGGACGGCTCAGCTATTCAGCTATTAGGAATCACAATCAGATTTTTCCTTCTTTCAGGGAAAAGAGATCTCCTACCCCAGACAGCTCTAGAAGAGGCAACCACAAACACTTGGGGCCAGAAATCTGGGAATGATGAAAATGTCAAGATATCTCATGTAAATCAGGGACAAATCAGACTTCTGATTCGTATCCTCACAAGCCTCCTGGTTACTGACTCTGAAATGCAAAACTGAGTTGTCACTCCTTCTGGGGGGTTTCTTAGGGAGAAATATAATAATGCATAATGCTATACTACAAAGAAACTCCTGTGCAACTTCACCCTCTACCATGGTGTATTCTTAGAAAAGAACCCAAGACACACCAAAGCCAAGACTATTCTTGGCTGTACCATTCCAGGGCCAGCAGACGTTCTAAAAAGAGCCCGTCTCTTCTGCTTGACCATGTCACCTGATGCTGGGCCAGGCTCCTGCGGACTTCTCATCTAGCCCGCTTGTCCTGGGCACCTCCTGGCCTGGGTCTCGTTTAGCGGCCTTTTGTGAAATTAAGTCTATCTGTCAGTTAGACACTGAACAACACAGACTATCAGCTCTGGGGTGCGAGGCAGAAGCACTTTACTTATTGCCGCGTGGTTTTCCCAAAGCTTCAGGGTCCATCGCTCGAGCGAGTTCTGGGTCAGAAAACCACTTCCACATTCATCCCAGCTTGGTTGGGGCAGAAGAGGAAGCTGAGGCGCGGGCGCTCCCGGGACGTCACTGGAATGCTCCGTCAGGGAGCCGAGGAGCCCGGATTTGAAAACAAAATGGAGGCTGCTTCCACGGTGTTGTTCAGAAGCCAGATGTCTGAGACTTAGCGGGCACCCTGCAAGTCTCCCTCTCCCTCATAAAGGCTCCATTTGCAAATAGGGAAGAAATGGACATTTGGATGCTTCCAGTGCGCAAGGCACTAAAATATCCTCTGCTTTGAGGGCCGATTTTCTGAAGGGATAGTTTCCAACTGCACCATAAAAATGATATGGAACCTTGCTATCTTAAAAAAATTCCACTTAACAGTGAATGATAGATTTATGACTCATTTAATTGTTCACTCTTGCGATTTGGGGGCTGTCTCTTTGCTAAAAATGAGGGGGTGTCTTCATTATTGACACAATCGCTCATTCTTTCAGTCATTTTTATAAACAAAAATATTGAGACAGTAGAAATTAGAGAGAACGTGACAGAAGAGAAAGAATAATTACTTGTGGTTTTAACATTTACACAACTGCTGCGAACACATCAGAAGTTCATCACGTTCACAGTGAAATGCACTGCACTGCACCGTGTCGCTCTGCTGTCTGCTTCGGATTGATTAATACACCTGCTCTGCTCCCAGCTCCGGACGGGGGCCACACATGAGATCTGCAGAGTGTACCGACAGAGTGTACCGACGAGTGACTCATTCACTGCACATTTCATAGGAACAGCTGGACCCGCTCTCAACCAAGGCTATAGATACTTACAACACAAACCATGGCTAACATTCCTTAACAAGCACTGACTCTTGGGCAGAGACAGTACTAGGTGCTTTTCGTTGGCTATCTCATTTACTGCCCCCGCTACTCCTGCGAATCGGGATTTCACAGACTTTTCAAGGCCAACTATGCCGTTCCTGAAATAATTCGTATATCACACACTTTTCTTGGCCGTTGTATTATTCTCAATAGTCGCGTCTGGAGCATTTCCCTAAATTACTGTGTGAGCATGTTTTGCTCCACCATTTTATAGCTTTCACCAAGCCGCTTCATGTTAGAACCAACTAAAGATCCTTTCTTCGTGTGGACTAACACTACCATGTTCAGATACGTAAAATGACTACAGATTTAGAGTTGCTCTTACTATTGTACTGTGACGGCCTGCATTAGCACACCTCAAATACAACCCAACGAGTAACTGGAGGTGCTGGGTGGACTCTTAAGGTGGAGAAACTGTGAAAGCAGGGCCCGGTGTCCCCCAGAACAGCACCTACATACTGAACTGCACGACAGCAAGTCCGACGCAGCCGTAACAAATGAGCCCAGTGACTATTTAGCACCCCAGGGACACAAAGGCAGATTATGCATGGAACCTGTTTATCCACAGCTCTGGTAGAAGAGTTTCATATAGTGTAAAGCAGCTAAGGCTCTCTCAGACATGACACTGTATCACGATTCTGTGCTATGGGCTGAATGCCAGCTGACATGGTGTGCAACCCTAAATGGAAAATCTAAGAGGCTGGCAAAGGTTTGTCTGAAGAGAACAAATCACTCTCATGGCTGACAGCCCTGAAGCCCCCGTGAGAAAGTCCCTGGTAGGTTAAAAAAAAGTGAAAAAAAAAAAAAAGATTTTTAAAGAGGGGTTTTTTAACCACATCCCTCCTTTAGCATCTACTGTCTACCAATTCCTAATTTCATAGTACCTCTGATTACAATAACACTTTCCTTGCTGTGGTAGAACCAAATAAATTCCTATGGTGAAGCCAAAATCTGGGAAGAGAGAACCCAATAATATAAAGAAAAAAAGACGCCTATGAGAAAAAAAGGCAAATATTGAGTAAAACTAGTGTTTTAGAAGGGAAATAGTAACTGCTTGAATTTAATATTAAAAAGTGATCAAAGCTTTATTATCAGTGACACTCTTGGGTTAAATCAATGATATGTGACCAAAGAGGCCAATTTTCACATTACTTTACTGAATAGGAGGATACTTCAAAATGTTTCTGGAAAAAGTGGAAAATGTATTTATTTTGGTGCACAAAACCTTTGAAATCTATGCATAGCATCTTCATAGTATTTGTTTCCCATGACATTTTTATAATATTTAAAAAAATTTACTTTTATCCACTTGAAAGAGAGAGAGAGGGAGAGAGAGAAAGGGAGGGAGGGAGTGAGGGGGGGAGGGGAGAGAGAGAGAAAGAGAGAGACAGATAGACAGACTATCTGCTGACTGCTGGTTCACTCTCCAAATGCCAGCAACAGCCAGGACTGGGACAGGGCATAGGCAGGAACCTGGTACTCCGTTCAGGTCTCCCACATGTGTGGCAGGGGCCCAATTACCTACGCTATCACCTGCTGCCTCCCAAGACACATTAGCAGGAAGCTGGATCAGAAGCAAGGAGCCGGGATTTCAACCATGTACGCTAGCACAGGTCATCCCAAGTGGTGACCTAACAGCTGTGCCAAATGCCCACTCCTGGTAAAGTGCAGTAGTTCAGTGTGAAGTCCATGGACATCATCTGAGAGGTTCCTGCTTGTCACGTCTGCTTTCCGGCTGTGTGAGAACTGCGTGTCTCAGGCACCCAGCATTTCCCCTTCGTAGGAATGCTCATCTTTCCCAAAAGCTGCACCACAATGCCTGCCCCCAACCCCTGCCATGAACTTTGTAAAGACCCCTCCTATGCATGGATTTCAAAATGAGTGCACCCAAATCACTATCTTTTAATTCTGTTTTTCCATGGGCTTTCTGAAGTACCCTTGTGTAACAGGATTGAGAGAACAAAAGGATTCAATTTGGGAAGTGAGGAATCATGACAAACAGAGGACTCTCAAGTCAGCTAAAACACTCCAGGAAGTTATCATTTAAAATTTCCCTTTTCCAGCCCGCGCCGTGGCTCAACAGGCTGATCCTCTGCCTTGCGGCGCGGGCACACCGGGTTCTGGTCCCGGTCGGGGCGCCGGATTCTGTCCTGGTTGCCCCTCTTCCAGGCCAGCTCTCTGCTGTGGCCAGGGAGTGCAGTGGAGGATGGCCCAAGTGCTTGGGCCCAGCATCCGCATGTGAGACCAGGAGAAGCACCTGGCTCCTGCCTTAGGATCAGCGTGGTGCGCCAGCTGCAGCGCACTGGCCATGGCGGCCATTGGAGGGTGAACCAACAGCAAAAAGAAGACCTTTCTCTCTGTCTGTCTCTCTCACTGTCCACTCTGCCTGTCAAGAATAAAAAAAAAAAAATTCCCTTTTCCCTGTGAAAATCAATTGGCTCCTTTAAGAATTAAGTCAAACCAAAGGGGTTGAAGGCAGAGGCTACAGCACCCTGACTTATCCTGTTTCGTCACTTTGACTTGCTTTTCTGACTTCCACATCATCCCCAGAGAATGGTGCAAGGCAGCGCGTTATCCGTCGTTTGCCAGGTCTTGTCAAGGGAAGTGGACCCTCATTTTCTCAGCTCTGGCTTCATAGCATAGGCTGTAGATATCCAATTAGGGGACTCAGGAGACTTTTCCTTCAATAAATCTTCATAAGCTTGGTTTATGTTACAACTATCAGGTGCTAAATTTAGTTTTGAATACTAATGAAGCCATTAGATTTTTATATTTGGGGTGAACTCTGAAATATTGTGAATAAATTCAGTCTTCTTCAGACTCATTCAAATTGACAGCTATACTTTCAAAACAGAATCAAACTAGTTGTTTTTCATTTGTTGCTTAATATTTTTGCAAGTAATAAAAGTTGTATTTTACACTAACAATTATTTTGAGAGCATTTAAATGGTATCCTTCTCCCTTCCAAGAATCTTACATTTTGAAATTGCAGTTTGTTAGGCAACAAAATGCAGACTCATTAAAGCCAATCATTCTAAAATTAATTTTTAACTACTTCACGGATACTTTAAATCTTTGAGGAAGCAGTGAGAATGAAACTCTATCATTTGCATGTAAGTGGTTGCAACTGGAGGATATCACGTCGAGTGAAATAAATTGGATGCAGAAGACAAATGCTGCATGTTGTCCCTTATATGTGGGAATTAAAATTTAAAAAGAAAAAAAATTAAAAAAAGAAAAGAAAAAAAAAGAAATGCCTGTGTCTATCAGTATTGCTGCAAATATAGTTTTGTCAAACTTTTTTTTTTACATCTTTGTCAAACAAATTGCTAAGAATGATATACTATTTTATCTTTAATGATCTGTGATTTTTTTTTTTTGACAGGCAGAGTGGACAGTGAGAGAGAGAGACAGAGAGAAAGGTCTTCCTTTTGCTGTTGGTTCACCCTCCAATGGCCGCCATGGCCAGCGCGCTGCAGCCGGTGCACGGCGCCTATCCGAAGGCAGGAGCCAGGTGCTTCTCCTGGTCTCCCATGGGGTGCAGGGCCCAAGCACTTGGGCCACCCTCCACTGCACTCCCGGGCCACAGCAGAGAGCTGGCCTGGAAGAGGGGCAACCAGGACAGAATCCGGCGCCCCGACTGGGACCAGAACCCGGTGTGCCCGCGCCACAAGGCAGAGGATTAGCCTACTGAGCCGCGGCACTGGCCATGATCTATGATTATTTTAAAATGTACTGTATCTGAATGAGGTTGAATATCTTCTCATCTGATTATTGTTTATAGCCCTGGCCTATATTCCTGCTGAACTATAGTCTTTCTATTGTTTATTTGTTGAACTCTATTTGGTGGAGGATTAAGCCTTTGGCTATAATGTAAATAAAAATATGCTGTTTCAAAAATAAAAAAAAAAACTAATGAAAAAGCAAATAAATAGAGAAGTCATTTTAGTGGATAAGAAAGTCAGCTGAGAAATTTTTGACAAAGTTAATAAATACTTGCAAAACAATTGTATAGAAAATCATGCACTGCATGATCTTTCCCCTTCTCATTTAGTTCTATTTGTAATAGGCTAAATTTTCCCTTTCCAAAGCTACATCAATTACAAAAAACATTATGTAAATCAAATTTTATGATTATATGAATGATCATAAAACACTGCATGCAAATGAACTACAGAGACTTATGCCTTATCCCTCATTGTGAGTTCTGAGTTCAAAGGTGCTAAGTCATGATGGACAGCCTGCAGGGTGGAGTCTCTCCTAGGCCAGAGAGTGGTCTCCACCACCCAGCCCAGCCTCTCCCCACAGCAGCACGCAGCCACCAGCGAGTCTCCACGTAGTTAGCTGATATAAATTAGGCATTCCAGCAGTGACAATGCTTGACAACCAAATGCATAAAATAGTAAACAATTAACAATCAAAATAAGGAAACAGCTGTTTCTTTTTATATAAAATTATATCTAATTTACAATAAATGCCAATTAAAATTATTAACCAATATACATAAATCTCCTTTGCCTTATTGTCAAGTAGATTGTATAATTCTCTTGAATTGTCAAGGGGAGTTCTAAAGTCTCCTCTTTCTCTCTCCTTTTCTTTTCTCTTTCTGACTGCAACCATGAATCAGTACATGCTTTAGTACACCTGGTACTTTCTTTTCTTTAGTTTTTTGCTTTATTCAGTTACAGCTAGAGAATTTTTTTTGAGATTTATTTACTTATTTATTTGTCAGAGTTACAGGGGCGTGCTGTGGTGTAGTGGATAAAGCTGTTGCTTGTGGTGCTGGCATCACATATGGGCGCCAGTTCAAGTCCCGGCTGCTCTACTTCCAATCCAGCTCCCTGCTAATGCACCTTGGAAGCAGTGGAAGATGGCCCAAGTGCTTGGGCCCCTGCACCCACGTGGAGATCCAGATGAAACTCCTGGCTCTTGGTGAATGGAAGATCTCACTCTCTCTCCCTGTCTCTCTGTAACTCTGCCTTTCAGATAAATAAAAAAAAATTTTTTTTAAAAGAAAGGTAGAGTAACGAGGGGGTAGGAGAGAGAGGGAGCAGGAGAGGAGCTAGATCTTCCATCTGCTGGTTCATACCCCCAGAGGGCAGCAGCAGCCAGGGCTGGGTCAGGCCAAAGCCCTGTGACTCAATCCAATGCTTGCATGGGATGCCAGGGTCGAGGGTGGTGAGTTATCCCGCTGTACCACAATGCAGCCTCAGACAGGTACTTTCTGTTCCATAAAAGTCAACCACACCCTCAAAGTGAAAACAAAGGGGAGATGCACAGTCTAGCACAAGGCACCACCGTGCTGTGGGCTGTCCCTATTCAATGTGATGATTACAAAACTCAGTCTTAAAATCATCAATAACCACTCGTATCAGCATGTCAAAAGCTCTAATGTACCGAGATATGACAAAGCGTAATTTTAAAAGCAGTGACTCCATTTTTGTTGTTGAGAATAAGGGATTAAGTAGTGGATGTATAACTGTCAACTGAAACCTAGAAATGTCACTGTTACTGATGAATTATAGTGACTGGCTATGTATTTCCCTTCTACAAAGAGGCCAGCCCACCCTGGTACTCCTTCATTACCATCTGCCTTCATCTTTGCAATTATTTCAATAAAAGTGATGCTAAGGAGTTCACTTGTTTAAGAGGTGATGTGTGATGGTCTGAGATACCAGCCCACCCTTCATTTACTGCCACATGTTGGCTCTTCCAGTTTTCCATTAGGAATATTAGACAGGTAGGGGCTGGCATTGTGTAGCAGGTTAAGCCGCTGCCTGTGAGGCTGGCATCTCCTCTGTGAGCCAGTTCGAGTCTTGGCTCCCTGCAAATGCACCTGGGAAAGCAGTGGAAGATGGCCCAACTGTTTGGGCCTCTGCACCCATGTAGGAGACCCAGATGGAGTTCCTGGCTTCAGCCTGACCCAGCCCCAGCCATTCTGACCATTTGAGGAGTGAACCAGTACATGGAAGAGATCTCCACCACCACTGCCACACCCCACCCAGCTCTGCCTTTCAAATAAATCAATAAATCGAAATTTTAAAAACCTAAAAAAAGAGTAGTAGAAAGATAGCAAAACTTTGCTTTATTGGCAAATGGTGTTCAGCTATTTAATGAAGCAGTTAGATGTCCAGTGTAAACAGTGTCAGAAGAAATTTTTGTCAGTGTTCAAGTAGATATCTTTTTAAATTTAACAATTATATAATGTCTTTGAATAGTTCTTTCCACTTTACATGAACAACATTAAAGCTTTATGTACAGAAGATCAACTTTTCCTTATTCAGCTACCAAACACCTGAGTATCTGCTGTGTGCTCTGTGTGTGTTGAGCTGGGAAGACAAACTGAGCAAGACAGGTTTGCTGCCGCCCAAGAGCCAAGTGCCCAGGAGACAGCCAAGGCAGACACTGCAATTACAGTGCTGTGGCATACGTAATTCAGGTAGAAGCTGCCCCGGGAGCAGAGGGGGAGAGGGCACGACCCTTGGGGGCTGAACTGAATACTGATGGGTGCCAAGCAGCACTCAGCACCACAAGCAGGGGAGGCAGAGGAGTGTCAGGGACACCCGGGCATGGGTGTGCAGAGCAGCGGCACACTGGAGTAGACAGGAGCACAGACCCCAGAGCCTGACTGCTGGGGTCCACCTCGGGCAATGATTTAACCTTCCTGTGCCTCAGTTTCCCCCATCTGTAGAAAGATGATCATGTGAACGTGTGCTTTAGAGAGCTCTTAAGAGAATGAATGAATTCCCTTTCAGGAAACACCTAGTAAGAGCCACTTCAATGTTCGCCATTCGCAGAGCTGGGGTGCAGAATTCTCGATGCCTTGCAGAAAGAGGCAACTGTGGAGCAGGGATGGGCTGGAGACAAAAGGCTCAGGCTTAGTCCTGGAGCTACTGCTGGGTTTCTGGCATGAGGATGAGGATCTACAATTAGTTTAAGGCTTTGAGGCAGGCCAGGGAGTCATGTCAAGCAGGGAGCTGAGTTAGGAGATGCTGGGGCCTGCACCAAAGTGTGCAGGAGGAACCAGAGGGGGCTAGATCAGCGAAGGCCCAGGAGGCAGAGTGGGTGAGGCCTCCCAACTCCCTGTCTAACAAGACGAGGAGGAGCAGTCAGGGCCTGGTTGGGAAAGAGTCCCCATTCTCTGCGCAGGCTGAGTTGACAGGGAGAGGGCTGACCTCGTTGGCCTTCTGGTACGTAAATGCACAATAAAAGTTAACTTCACTTCCTTTCCCCACAAGACTATCTCCTTCTTGCAAACTGGATGAACTAGAGCTTGGGTTAAAAAAAAAGAAGAGCTAAAAAGGCTAAAAAGTATTTGACTTGAATGCAGAGTCCTGCCTCTTACCTCAGAGTTCCTAACTTATCTGAGACCTTGAACTTCAATAGCAATATTCAAAAATTTGGAGGCTATCTTCTGGCCACTTTGCTTTATTTTTCTGTTTTAAGGACGAGGGACATTCTGGCTGGCCTTGATTTCCCCCGGTGTCAGGTGGCACTCTGACATCAGCACGGATATATTCAGCTTGGACATATGACACCGGCTGGCACTAGAAGGCAGGGGAAGATGGCTGAGCTGGGCGTGACAACCAGGCTCAGGACTAAGTGGCAGCTGCAACACATGTTCCTTGGAACCAGAGTCACCACAGGCTTCATCTTCTATTTTTAAAACGTGGGTAAAGGGGCCAGCGCTGTGGCATATTGGGTAAAGCTGCCGCCTGCAGTGCCTGCATCCCATATGGGGGCTGGTTGGAGACCCGTCTGCCTCGCTTCCGATCCAGTTCTCTGCTATGGCCTGGGAAAGCAGTGGAAGATGGCCCAAGTGCTTGGGTCCCTGCACCCACATAGCAGATCAGGAAGAAGCTCCTGGCTCCTGGCTTTTGGATCAGCACAGCTCTGGCCATTACAGCCATCTGGGGAGTGAACCAGCAGATTGGAAGACCTCTTTCTCTCTCTCTTTCTCTCTGCCTCTCCTTCTCTTTCTCTCTGCCTTTCAAATAAAATAAATAAATCTTTAAAAAAAATGGATAAGTAACTCACGACCACATGGGAACTGTGAAATCTATATGCTCATGGCTACCTGACAGTCAATAAATAATAATTGTTATCATCAGAACAGAGCAATTAGGTGTCTTTTCATTCCTTGCTTTTCAAAGACTCTCACGGCTATGTTACAGGTCCTCAGGTAGGAGGACACATCTGCCAAGCTTGCAAGACTTTCTTACTTCCACGGCACTGGAGCCGGTCATGGCAAACTCTTTCTTATCCCTGAAAGACCACTAAACTTAGTGCACTGTCAAGGAATTGATGATGGCAGTATAATTATTTTCAACATAGGAATCTACAGCATTCTAGCCATTGAACGGTAGTCAGAGGCCACTTACATCAAAGCTGAGTAATCCATGTTTTCCTGCCTATGTTTCTTTTCTTTTTTCTTCCTTTTTTTTTTTTTTGCAACTTTTAATAATTTTCATCACAACTATCACCTATCCCCGAAACAGCAAGCCAACTCACATGATAAGACCTTGGACAAAACATTGTAACACCTACATCATTTTCCTTATAACTGGTACTGTTCTTTGTAACCACCCACTCAGTCCCCACTACTGTCTCCAACCACGGGGTTTGGCAGGGACTCGAATCCAAGAAACGCTGGCCTGGATTCGACCCGGTCTTCTGATTTTGAGGTTATAAACCACAAAGTATGTTTTGGGGGAAAAAATTAAGATTTCATTTCAGCAAAGTGTGACCACGGAGTTTGTGCATTGACTTGACTCTATCTAATTTTCCAAAGAACTATGAAGTGGGAAGCTGGTGCTGTGTAGGTCCAATCCTTCTTCATTACACACAGAGCTACTGAAGCGTCAACCTCAGAAATGAGAGACAGCGCCCCCAAATTGAGGTATTTATAAACACGCTTCCGTATGCCTGTTTTCTTTATCTCTTTTCTTATAATTAGCAGGCTCTTACATTTGACCAGGGAATTTTTAAATTTATGCCATTTATGGATATTTCAATAGACGTGAATCTTTTTTGACATTTCAAATATAACCTTGTGTCATTCAGGCCTGCCTCCTACTATTCTAAATGTATAGCATCTTCCAGTTGCAGGAATTACCATGGTTACTTGTTATACCAATAGTGAACTCCAGTTGGCATTTCAAAGCATTGTGCTATCTTAGTGCCAGCATTGAAAATGGCATCAACGTCTCAATAATCGCAATACTATGAATTAACATGGAATCCTGGAGAAATGTGGCTGTGAGACAACTGGATACATGGTAAGAAGCTCTTAAGAGCTGAAGTCCATTTATTTAAGGGACTTTCAGGAGGCACATTACATTCATGGTCTCTCAGAGCATATTTTAAATGCAAAATGCGATTTTACTTTATTAACAATACTGCTGAATGCTTAGAATCTTACTCCTTCCTTTTATTTGCATACTCTTCTCTAGAAACGCATGGGATTTCAGTACATCTTTGAGTAGGAAATGATTCACAACACACAAAACATGGCTTGCCAAAGGCACTCTTAGGTCTAGGGATAGCATTGAGGATTAAGTTGATGTGATCCCAGCCCTCAATCCTCTGCTGACCAGTTGAAGTTCTACTAAGGAATCTTCGAGTTAATAAATGGTTTTCTTCTAAGTTACTATTTAACCACTGCTGTTTCAGAAAAGTGCTTTAGAAATTCTTGGGGTCATTTCTCCACGCCTCTCACAGACCTCTCAACTTTACCTTGCCCAGAAGACTCAAAGCCTGCAAATCCCCTAGCAGAACCCACAACACAAGCCTAGACTCACCTGCACTGGTGCCTGCACCGGATGTGAGGTCTCCACCCATCAGACCACCTAGGAATTAAAGAGGACAATCAGAAGGAGAAAGGCCACGGGCCCAGAGATCCCAACACTTTACCTTTAACCACCCCGGTATTTTTTTTCTCCCGGGAGTCGTAACCTCATAAAGAACTACCTAAATCAGCCAGCTGACATTTGTTTTATTGTGACATGCTGTGCTCAAACGTTAAAAATACATTCAATCACTGACATTTTGTGGAGTCTTTTTTTCTAGGAAAGATTACATTTTAAAAAGCCACGCTTTGACTAGTCTCGGCATTTTATTACTTCCAACTCTAGGCTTTCTCCTAAGCAGAAAGGAAAAAGAAGTGAGGTCTACTATGTGCTCAGATAGCTGTACATCTGATGTTAATTCTTGTAAATATATTTTATACCATTACTTTTTTGTAATGCTAGCTGTCCAGAATTTTTATCATTTCAATGAGCTACCTACATTTACTAACTGGATTTTGCTAACTGATACAGTAAAACAAATTTTCACTACCACAAATTTATGAATATATGCTTATTCATCACTAAACAAAGTATATTAAATTTGGCAATGTTTATAAAAATCTGGATGTTTTAATCAGATTTGAATATAATAATTGTGTTCAGTTTTTATAAACAAGAGTTAGCAAAAAAAACTAATAATGAGAATACCATCTATAGTTTCTAACTGCTTTTTATGCGATATTCTATAATTATTAGTTGGTTCAGGTTTTGGAATTAAAAGAAAATGTTAATTATATTTTAAGAAAATGTTCATTGTTTCCCATCAAATAATATTTTGGAAGTAAAGTATCAGAATAATAAAATTAATGAGCATTCATAAAATTAATGAGCATTTATCAGAAAGGAAATACAACTTTATTAGAATATCTTTTAAATAAATATTTTCAATATGGTTATTAAAAACTCATGAAAAACTGTGAGCACATTAACAAACCAAAAACAATGTCACACTCAAGTTCTCAGTATACTTCCCAGACTCAACAATCATCGAAATTGTTTTTATTTGGCTGATTTTGGTTATATTTTCTCCATAAGGTTTCTGTAATGAAAATCTGTAAAAAAACAGTTTCTATAATAAAAACTTCTTATGTAGTTCTAATTGTGAGGTAGGTATCTACATATTCTACAGATAAAATGTCTCTACAAATCAACTGCTTCTAATACAGTTATGAGTACCCAAGAAACATTACAAATTTCATATGGAGTGATTTCCTCAAAACAAATTTAAACATGTAATGGTTTACTACAGCGGCAAACTATTCTTGGTGCTGTGTGTGGTTTAGTTGTGTCTGCTACATGAGGGCTTAGTTGCTACCATGAGCTGACTAAGGAAGAGGACTTACTCCCCACTGACTCAGGAGGTTGGGATGCCTATTGAACCCAGTGCCTCATAACCTATTTTGGCTGATCTAGGTAAGTAAGAGTGGTCAAACTTTTTCTGAGCAATGGTTCTTTTCCTCTGGGACAGTGTGGATCAAACAATAGCAAGGATCTCAGACAAGCATGGAGACAATTCTGCAGCAAGGATCCGTGTGCACAGGACATGCCCTAAGTTCACTGCTGACTCAGCTTTGTTTTATTTCACATCGCAACTAAATTATGTTATCCCATCCTATTCTTTTTTCTGCTTTAAATCCTCTGTGGAATAAGTTACTCCCTAAATGAATAAAAATTGCCTGCAATGGCAAAGAACTCAAAGGGATGAGTGCTGTCAGAGAATGCAGGAAAAGGAGGGAAAATGCTGGGGAGGGGGCTGAAGCCCAAGTGTGGAGACGGCATGTTTGAGGTCCTGTTTGAAAACATGTGTGGCGAACCTACAGCCACAGGAGGAGCTAAGTGACAGGCTGGATGATAACGAGCAGATGAGTGAACATTTCAAAAGACAGGTTCAAAAGGCCCAGGCTTTATCACATAGACGACCTTGCGGGGCTGGATGTGACCCAAAGAAGGACATATGGGCAAAACCGGAAAGCATCCGGTAGACAAAACAAAATTTGGTTTTTACCACAAGTGGCTTCTCCCAACAGTCTATTGACATTCCGTCCTTCTGAGAACATACCTGTGTTACCTGCACTTGGAGGCCGATGTGTTACACCAGGAGACATACTATTCCTCTGCAGAGAAGGGTGGGCCAGTGGCAAGAGGTTGGGGTTTCCCAGTGAGCTGACCGGGTTGCTATACACCAAGCTGTTGTGGCTGGACACTGGGATGGAGACTGGCATCTCAAAGTTGGGGGGTGGAACAGCCTGGAGGAACACAAAATTAACAAAACAAAAACACGGGTCACAGGGAGGAACTGTAACAAGCTCTCCTGGGCACAGAGCCTTCACTTTTCTAGGCAAAACTCCACTTTCCAAATGGCTTGGTGTCTAGACCATAAAGAGCTTCCGAGATGTTCAGATCATGAACCGGTTTCTTGAATATGCTCAGAACTCGTCTGTCTTTGCAACTATTAGAAAATGTCTCACTTTTGTTTAAAACAAAGCCCCGCTTCATTAGACTCCATTGTCTTCGGATCCCATTCTATTAAGTAATAATTGTTCATCTGTGCTATCTGAATCGAGTGCCAGAAATGACTGCAAGATCAAAGGTACATGATTGTGATGACTTCACTGAGAAAAAAAAGGGAATTAAAATGCAAACCAGACCCTTTGGTTTAATTGCTTATTGAAGCATATTTATGCACAGGTTTAATGATATAAAATCATCTCCAGGCACGTGAATAGCACATATAGCTTAATTATTATTTTTAAAAGTCTTCCTTTTAAAAGTAACTCTAAAGATAATAGGCATTTTAAGATACAGGATTCAACGGAGCACATATCATTCAATAATTCACATTTTAAAACGTTTGCTCGGAAGATATGCTATGCCCCACATTTTGGTACTCGCGTACTGCCGGGATTTGTATCTTAAATGGGAATTGAAAAATATTTAGTGAACTGAAGCTGTGTGGATGTCTAATTTAAACAATTCAGGCCTCAATTGTTAATTTTTTTTGTATTTGGCATTTTCAGCAGAATTATGTTTCTGCTTGAAACTAACTAAATACTCATAATCACCCCCCTTTTTTTTAGCATTTCAAATGAAAATACTGTTTGAATGTATTGCCAGAGAACTCATGCTGTGAGAACACACAGCATTCTTAACAGGATAAAAGGGATCCATTTGTTTTGGTGTAAAAAAGTTTTGAAATACATGCCTATGATGGGTCTTCACAAAGCTCATGAAAAGTATGGCTGAAAGCACTCTGCATGGATGAGATGCATGTCATACATATAATGTCAGACACTTGCTGTATGTAAGGCATTCCCTCAGGGGCCCCAGAGAAGACACTGCCCAAGTTCACATACACCTGTGCCTACGGCTCAGCTGCTCGCTGTTGTTTTTTGTTTGCCTTTGTACTTTTTTCCTTCAGTGTCTCATCAGCTTCGGCTGGCCTGCATCAGACCCTGCGCTGTGATACTTGTGTGTATCTTGGTGACGATGGCAATACTGTCCTGTTTATGTTTATGCTCTGTTATTTTTCATTTCTTACATTTTCTTTTCTTCCACCTTCTGGACATGTGGACAGTGACAAGCGCACAGGTCCCACGAATCTTCCCTTCCATCTGTCTTTGATTCTTCATTGTTTTCAGAGGGGAATAAAAAGTGCTCGTGTGATCTATTCACCAGTCATTGTTCTGTTGCAAGACGGGGATTCGGAAAATAATTTTTGGATAATCCCCATGATGGCACGTAAATGTCTTATCAGATGTCAGATCATGACTATGTCCCCACACTTCCAGAGCCTTCGAAGTCAAACAACAGAAGTGTTGGAGTATGCTGGAAAGCCAGTGCCTGGAGAATGAGTAGCGAGTTGTATTCCTTCATGAAAAGGCAAGTGGGGTGACCCAGCGCATCCAAGAATCAAAATGCCTGCCCCAGCTCTTCTCCACTGGACTTGTGCTCATCGGCTCTTGCCAGGAGCTGGGCCTCGGGATGGCAGCAGCAGGCTCCCGTTGCCTTCGGGAGGCAGAGTTGCTGGAAGGAGGCAGCAGCAGGGGCAGAGTGGGAGGCAGAGGCGTCCTCCTGGCTGGGCCACAGCTGTGTGACAGCCGCTCCTCTCCTCCCAGCGCTGTGTCTGGGTGGCTTCCACCCACACACGTGGGTGTTGCTGTGTTCCAGTCGCTTCTGCCTCCCCGGGCTCCTGCAGCCTGGTATTGATAACTGCTTCTAGGTGGTCAGCCCTAACACACTGCATTGCTCTCTCAGGTCTCCCTCAGTCTCCCATCTGTAAACACGCTTCTGAATGATTACTGGTCAGGGTTTGCCATCTGTTTCTGGCTGAACCCTTAAGCCACACCGGTCACTCTAGCTCTAGAACGGTGGTAGGCTGCAGGAGGGCCCACCTCTGCAGGGAGCACTTTGGGGGTCAGTTGAGGATGTCTGGGAGCCCCCACGACTTTGTGCTGTGGCTCCTAGCCGAAGCCAGCACCATTCTCTCTTGTGGGATCAATGCAGTCTTGCCCTAGGAGACGGACCTGCTTCTGCACCCCACTCCCTTCTTTTTCTTTTATTTGCAACCCAGCAATCAGGCTGACCCTTTGGAAGTGTGCGTCACACGAGGGCACTCCTCTGCCCAAATCCTGGGAGACTCAGTCTCATCTGACTAAGAGCAAAGCCCCAACTGCTTCCCGTGGTCCACAAGGGCCTGTATGTTCCAGCTTTTGTCACCTTGTCTCTCCTTCCTTCCTTCTCATGGGAACTCTCTCATGTCTGCGCTGAGCACCCTGTATAACCCTGCACCCGGCCCTGGCCCTGTCCCCTCTCCTGGTCTCCCCTAACTGCTCTTCTTTCTCCCGTGTTGTCACATCAGGGAAGTCACTGTCAAACGGGGTCCCCATCGATCAAGGTGGTCGAGGTCTTTTGCTAGAAGGCAGTGCAGAACCCAAGACTCTACAAAGGCACAATCACAAGCTCATCGCTGACGTGTATAATGTGTGTAGCATGCACTACGCTGTGTAATTGACGTACACGATGGGCTTGGGCCTTTCCAGCATCCCTTCACTGTACACACAACGCTTCCCTTTTTAAATCACTGAGAGTCAGTAGGTGGCCCAAGGACATCTAGTGACAGGGTCATTGCCTTTGCTACTAAATCACTGTACAACACAGTGTACGTTCCAACTGAAATGAAATATTGCAGCCAGAAATCATAGTGTTAAATGAATAAGAGCTGGAAATCAGTAGCTTATTATTGGTGAACCAAAGAGCTGACTGGGTTCTTAGGGAACGTGGGTGAGCATCCCCATTGGAAGGACTGAGGTCTTGGGGGAAAATAAACCTTAAAGACTACCTTCTAAAGAAGGCAGAACTTGTAATGTTCTCTGGCACCACAGGCTAACTAGGGTCGCCAGGAATTAATTGTAGATTTCAAAATAGCTCATGCAAAAGATTTTGAACGTTCCTAACCTGAAGAAATGATACATATTTGAAATGATAGATATGCCAATCATCTTGCCAATTCACATTGGGTGCATGTATTGTAGTACCACACTGTGCCCCATGAACATTATTATTATGGCAGTTAAAAACTTTAAATATATGGTGTGGCCACTGCGGCTTAGGAGGTTACACTGCCACCTGGGATGCCTGCATCCCATATTGCAGTGCCCAGGATCAAGCTCCTGCTCTGCCTCTCGATCCGGCTTCCTGCTAATGTCTCTGGGAGGCAGCAGATGAGGGCTCAAGTACTCGAGTCCCAGCCACTCACACAGGGAAAGGGGATGGAGTTCCTGTTTCTGCCTTTGGCTTGGCCCAGACCTAGCTGTGGTGGGCATTTGGGAATTAAACCTCTGGATACAAGATCTCTCTTACTGCCTGTCTCTCTCTGGTGCTCTTTCAAATAAATAAAAATCAATAAGTGTTAAAATCTACATTTTAATTACATTTTTTTTGACAGGCAGAGTGGACAGTGAGAGAGAGAGAGAGAGACAGAGAGAAAGCAGAGAGAAAGGTCTTCCTTTACCGTTGGTTCACCCTCCAATGGCTGCTGCGGCCGGCGCACTGCGCTGATCCGAAGCCAGGGGCCAGGTACTTATCTTGGTCTCCCATGGGGTGCAGGGCCCAAGCACTTGGGCCATCCTCCACTGCACTCGTGGGCCACAGCAGAGAGCTGGCCTGGAAGAGGGGCAACCGGGACAGAATCCGGCGCCCCGACCGGGACTAGAACCCGGTGTGCCGGCGCTGCAGGCAGAGGATTAGCCTAGTGAGCCGTGGCACCGGCCTTAATTAAAATATTTTTAAGATGGAAATAGAAAAACCAGGTTTCCTTCTTTCCTATTTACTCAAAATTAGTATCAGCCATGAAACCCACGTACTTTTTGAATATTCTACAGAGGTTGGTTGTCTCCAATTAGAGACCAAAGTCCACTCTCTTTACCCTTGCAGGATTACATGCAGTTCAAAAGTACAGAAGGTTATTAACAATTATGGCATGAAGCATTTAACCATCAGCGAGAGGCACTCTACTCCTCCCTGCCTCTGACCACTGTCTCCCCCCACGGCTTACTCAGTGTCAACATTCTGGACCATAAATCACTCTAAGATGACTCCTGGAAAGGCCATGTATGACTCGCTGACTGTGCGCCCAGTCAGGTGGAATTCTGATGTCAGACCAGACTCCAAAAATTCAGAATTCATAAAATACCCAGCACCCTCTGCACCCTCTCCAGCTTTTGCTGTGTTCTTATCAGAAGCAGGAATTAGCTATAATAATTTGGAAAGCAGATTAGGAGCTCAGAAATGACCATCCTGTGAAGGTATCTTGGAGGATCAGAGAGAACATCAGCCTTTCTCTTCGAAATCTCAGTTGCAGATCAGGTTGTGTAACAAACTGCCATTTAACCAGGCCGGGCGCTCAATCTCCCCTGGCCTGCATTTCTGTACCTGAGGCACAGAATGGTTGCAACCATGAGGAGGGGAAGTGGCTCTGAAGACTGAGGGGCCTGCACCAGCTAGAATAATTGCTTTGGAGGAATCGGTATTCTTGATTTTTCAAAATCAGGGATCTAGAATATCTACATTTTTTTTCACTTGACAGGTAGAGTTATAGACAGTGAGAGAGAGAGAGAGACAGAGAGAAAGGTCTTCCCTCCATTGGTTCACACCCTAAATGGCTGCTACAGCCGGTGCTGCGCCGATCCGAAGCCAGGAGCCTGGTGCTTCCTCCTGGTCTCCCAGGCAGGTGCAGGGCCCAAGCACTTGGGCCATCCTCCACTGCCTTCCCAGGCCACAGCAGAGAGCTGGACTGGAAGAGGAGCAACTGGGACTAGAACCCGGCACCCATATGGGATGCTGGCACTGCAGGCGGAGGATTAACCAAGTGAGCCATGGCGCCAGCCCCTAGAATATCTACATTTTAAACATTCTCATCCACAAAGTCAAAGTTGAAAGGTAGTTAAAAGCTCCCAACTTGCAAAGATCTCAGGGCCAGGCTCCCAAGTCTCAAAATATTCAAGGTAGGAAGGAAGAAGGAATTTGGGGTGATTAAGTAAAATGCTGTAGGCAGGGCTGCTTATGGAGTTTTTAGGACCCAGTGTAAAATGGAAAGGTGTGAGATTTTGTGGCACAGCAGGTTAAGCCACTGCCTATGATGCCAGCATTTCAGAGTGCTGGTTCAAGTCCTGGTTTCCACTCCATCTCTCTGCTAATGCACCTGGGAAAGCAGTGCAAGATGGCTCAAGCACTTGGGCCCCTGCCACCTAGACCCAGATGGAGCTCCGGGCTCCTGGCTTTGGCCTGGTCTGGCAGTGGGCTTTGCGCCATTTGGGGAGTGAACCTGCAGATGAGGAACCTCTCTCTCTCTCTCTCTCTCTGCCTTTCAAATAAATAAAAATAAATCTTAAAATAAATGGTAGCTAAAAAGCTTTTAGTGTCCACCCCTGAACAATGTGACTGGTTACTACCACGAGTGAATGCAGTCAGAAACGTATCTGAACCCTTGTCTTAAACCTACTATTCTCCAAAGCTTTCTGTAGGTCCAGTGAAAAATAAAATTAAACATTTTTAATGAAATATTTTCAGTTAATGGGCTCTCTTCTATCTAATGCGAATGAGTAACCTGAATCTCACCTTTGTCACCAATGATACCCTTAATCTACTGAGCTTTAGCAAAGAAAAATGATGGCCATGACCGTGATGAGCAGGGACCACCAAGAGCTGCCTGCCAACTCCAGCGTCCATTTGTCCACTCGCCATGCCCTCCTCGTCAGTGTCCAGACTTTCAACACTCTGTCCTCTTCCAAACCCCTGCTCCCCTTTGCGCCCCATCTGCAGAAGCTCAATTAGATAAAGCCAGGCAGAGGTCATTACGTGGCCACCTGCCCACTCCCACTCACCCACGGGGGTCCCACCCTCCTGCCCTCTCTTGGGAAGCTGCGCCTGCCATTCCACCCGCACTGAACCCACTGCTGAACCTCTGGCCCCAGGCTCCCTCCTCTGATGATTAATGAGCTCATGTGCTTCTCTTTTCTGCCCCTCCCTTTCCCACTCACTTCCCTCTTCAGTCTCTTATTTTGAAGGAAACATCGGCTCTTTCCAATTCCTCCTCTCCGTTTGCTCTCAACCAATCTCGCATCCGCCTCTCATTCATTCCTCCTGTTTCCTAGCCCTTGGCTCCTTAAATGGAGCTGTTTTTTCTTGCTGTGAAGCCCAGCGTGTCTCGTGGCAAACCCAGCACCAGGAAATCTGGCTGACAAGATTCCAAATCACCCATGAATTATTTCATGTAATTGAGGAATACGGGCATAAATCATTTTAGACCAACAGGTGACTGCAATATTAAATTTTCTATTTTCAAAGGGAAATTCTTCTAGCTGGGTCTTTGAAATAGAAAAACAGTCTTGTAATGTTTTTAAAGAGGTGGAGACACTCTGCACACAAGGGGCAGAGTGTCCTTGCCGGGCTGTGAATGTTTTAGCAGCTGTGGAAACTTTCACCAAGACCGACTTCCAGCAATGCAGAGCAACGTGCAAAAAACCCGGCCTGTCATCGTGGAGACCGAAGCGCTCGCCAGAGAGACGAAGACTGGCACGGCGAGGAGCCGCGTGGCTCCAGCTCACAGCTCTGCCTGCGAACTCTAGCAGGGATGTCCCACTGCGGCACCTCCTGGGAAGTCGTGGATCCTGATTCTGAACTCTTTCGTGACAAGGCCAAACAGTGCCAGGAAGTCCAAGCGTGCAACACATCTCTTCCCCTTCCCAAGCCGGGGGCCAGCGGTCCGATGCGTAATCTCCTCCAACTTCTGGGGCCACAGCTCCGCCCGCACGTAGGGTCGCGCCCGCTGAGAGCGATCGCTGTGTCTCCTGGGTTTGCCTTCTGCCCTCGCTGTGCGAGGGGTTCCTCTTGTCTGACGTCGAATGTGCTTTGCCTACACTCACAAGCCTTTTGCCACAGCTGCTGCAAACTGGCATATTACACAGAGACACAAACTCAGGACGTAAAAGCTACACATGGGCCCAACGGAGCTGTTTCCACGTTTCTTCCGAGCAAGAGAGAATTCCGATGGCCGCTTTATCACGTGGGGATTCTGGCCGAGTCAGGTATGCACGGTGCACAGGACAGGAATCGCTGTTCTGGAGAGAGCGTCCGGTGTGCTGCGAGGTTCCCAGCACTGCTCAGTTTAGGAAACCTTTCAGCATTCACAGCACTTAGCTTCCCTTCGGGATACAGCGTACTAATAATTCTGATTCAACAAAAGCTGTACTGCTCACATCAGTTCACTGAACAAAGGCAGCAGACGTATTTGCCAACGTGTGTACATTTTACGAAGAAATTGTTAAAGTGTCCCATTGAACCCAACAGAAGTGGAGCAAACACTGACTACATAAAACGTTCATTTATCTTGGGAGTGTGGTTGTGAATCTGGCCTAGAACTTTTGCTCCCGAATAGCTACCCGCATTTGTAATCGCCAAGCCATGTTTTCATCGCAGTCTCTCTCAATTCTCAGGTTTAGGGTTTTCAGTTAACTTACAAAAATGTACTTTTTTTTTTTTTTGCAAGGGAATCAATGACCTCTGGAGGAGGCTATGTATTATCCAACACTAACACTAATTATTCAGAAAGCACATAGGCAGAAGTCCTTCCCTCTTATACCACAAAATCAACATTGTTTGATTGCTGACAGAATACAATAAAAGGCATATTATGTATAGCTGTATATACTTTCCCATCATATATGTGGGCAAACAAAATCATACATGCAGAGTTATTTCTCTTCAATATCTGGCAAGGCATATGATTGATGGTTAGACATTTTTTGATTTGGTTAAGACAAAATTTAGCCAAATGTTAAAGCATGGGAAATATTGGTGTCGGCAAAGCAGATAATATTCTGACGAAGCTTTAAAGTCACCCCAGCACGCAGACAGGTTGAAATCTTACCGTTAGGTTTCATGCAGTCTGTTCCTTGCAGTGAGCGTTAGCTTTAACCCTTCAGTGCTGTTGCTGAATTTCATGTATTGGGAGGGAGGCTGAGGTTTCGTTCAGAAATCAGTTCTGATTTGGGGGGCGACTGAGGCAGGTTGCATGAGAGCATGGGAGCTGCACTGTGTTCCTGACCTTGGCTCACTACGTGGAGGTCTGTGTGTGTTTTACAGCAAATCCGCACACTTGTTCGGAAGGAGAGTCTAGGGCACTGAGCTTGCATGAACTGTGTGTTCAAAGACTGCAAACTCAGGGTGTGCCGTGGGGCTGTCGCTGTGCCTCCTGGGAAGTGACACGGTGCTGGCCACTCCTTTGGGTTGTGCAATCCCAGCACCCCTGAGGGTTTGCTCTCAGCAGGAGGGCCGCGGGATGAGATGGCTACTGCATCCCTTTGACCTTACAAAGCCATCACTGCGAGGGTTAGGGATGTTACTGCAGCAGTTATCAGCAGACCAGCCATCTACCTTGGGTACTTACGGGAATTTTATGACTCTTGATCATATTATCAAATTCTTCATTAATTTTTTTGTATTTTTCTTCAGTGCGTGGGGTGAGTGCATAAGAGGAGTCAGGGTCGGGGCTTTCACAGCCTTTGCTTTCTTTCTTGTTCAAGGCCTGCCAGGTTCAGAGAAATATCGAGAGTAAAAAAAAAGGAAGGGTGTTCCGAGTACTTACACACAATCTCTGCCTGCTGATCATTAGATCAATGTCTTCGTTAATTTTCCTGTACTTGTCCTCAGATTCAGGGCTGTGCCCTACAGAATCGTCCGCATCGGGATCTGGGCTGTCACAGCCATTAAGGCCCTTCTTTCTCAACGTCTGAAATACATAATTTGGAAAGTTCAAACCTTGACACAGGCTGTAAGAGACATGCAGGGGAATTATAGAAGTTCAGGCTGCCCAGCGTTTTGGGTCATTACATATGCCGGATGACACGAGGGACGAGAAATCCCAGGTAGAAACCATGAGTCATTTCAATAGAGTGCTCGTCACCCGCTGAAAAACAGAGAAAGGAAACAGTCTCTCTCACCGCTAAATACAGTCAGTGAACCACGAGGGCTGAATTTTGTCATATGCAAGAGGGAGAGACAATTCCAGATGAGTACAATGGAGGGAGCGCACTGCGACACCGTCGTGTGAGGACTTTGGACATTACACGCACAACCTGTGAGGATGACCAGAGCTGAAGGGTTGGAAGCAGATTCCTGGTTTGAATTTAACTCGTGGTGGGCACTAGTGTCCCGCCTGTCCCCATCCGTCTTGTCACCCCCTTTCCCGCCATGCTCTCGCCAGCAAAACGGTATGATGGAAACCACTTATTTTCTTACCAAGCACCAACTGAGACTGCTCAGGTACTGTGCTCATATGGAGGATTACTTTTGCTTGTGAGAGTTCTATGTAGCTGAAAGTCTGCACTGAAATTCATGACACTGAAAAGCTACATAAGAAAATAAAGGCTGTAGGACAAGTTGGAAGAGCTGAGCTTCAACTTTCTCACCATGAGCGCAGGTAGCCAAGCCAGCCAGTGAGCGATGCCCAACCCAGCACAGCCCCTGGTTTCAGCTGCAAAGGAGTCAGCCGACACAAAGTGGGAAGTCAGTGCCTCATCCTGAACCTCCTGTCTCCCGGGGGTCGGGCTGCTTTAGTTTCTGCCATCAGAGCCCAATAAATAAGAATGTGATGCTGTTAACAGTTTGGAAAAGCACGAGTCAGGAGACCTGAGTGTTATCCTCTCTTGTTTAAGTGATGGTTGTCAACTTAATTGTACACAATCTGATTTACAGAGATAATGTTATGTTTTTAGACATCACCAAACTTCTGATTAATCACACAGCTTGCCATGTTAATTATTAATAGGTTAGCAACATTTCTTAAATTTCCTGGTACTTCAAGATCAGTTACAAAGAGATGCGTACCTAAGTGTTTCTCATTAATGGAAAGTTCAGCCGACTCATCTTTATGAAAGACAGAATTCACATCTAAATAAAGCAAAAGCTGTGACACCAAGCGAAGGAATTCAAAGCTGAGATAACACTCCATCTTTAATTCATGCAATTGGGGAAAATAAATAAAACAACATGAGTTAAGAAGGGGGTGTTAGGTTCAAAAGCTCCTTGGCTCCTATTAATGTGTAACAGATATAATGTTATTTAAAATTAAGTTTCTGAGGCGTGGAAAATTTTTTTTTCATAAAATCAAATAAGAGACCCACCATTTCTAATACATTTAGGAAACACGAGGGCTCTGTAAATATTTAGTAATGTGATACTGGTATAATATAACAAATAAGCATATGGTTACAGCTTATTATGTGGTAAAATGTTTGAATATTAAAATGAATATTTTGACACAAGATGATAAACTATACATTTACAATCTTGGGGAATCTGTAATTGGTGGGGCCACCTGTGCCCCACCACAGGGCCGCAGGCAGTGCTTTTCACCCAGCAGAAGTCCTCCCAGGGCAGGCGTGGCAAATGATTTTGTTGGCCAAGGGTCGTTAGGATATCTGTGACATCATCCGTGGGCCTTAACAATTAGCAACCGAAAAGTCAATCCGCTATAGATGTATTGAATTTTGAGTCCCACCTGCGATTGCCGTGGCAGGGCCAGACCAACTGGTTTCATGGGTTCTTTTTTTTTTTTTTTTTTTTTTTTTTTTTTTTGAGAGGCAGAGTGGACAGTGAGAGAGAGAGACAGAGAGAGAAAGGTCTTCCTTTGCCGCTGGTTCACCCTCCAATGGCCGCCGCTGCAGCCGGCGCACCGCGCTGATCCTGGCAGGAGCCAGGAGCCAGGTGCTTTTCCTGGTCTCCCATGGGGTGCAGGGCCCAAGCACCTGGGCCATCCTCCACTGCACTCCCTGGCCATAGCAGAGAGCTGGCCTGGAAGAGGGGCAACCGGGACAGAATCCGGCGCCCCAACCGGGACTAGAACCCGGTGTGCCGGCGCCGCAAGGTGGAGGATTAGCCTATTGAGCCACGGCGCCGGCTCGTTTCATGGGTTCTTATATGGCCCATGGGCTGGACGTTCTCTACCCTTAGGGGTCCCTTTAGGAGTACCACAAAGGCTGTCACAATATATTAGAATCATAATTTTATTTACTAACTTGACTTCCTATGTGTTAGACTCTTTTGTTAGCATGACCTTAGCCACAAGAGCATTCTTCTGGGTGCTGTATCAGGTTCCATGTCTGCTTTTATGTTTGAATTTTTAAGAATAATTTTTTGAGTGTTTTGCATCATATTTTGTATACCTTTCATAACAATTCATTTGTGTAGAGAAAAATAGGTAAGATCAAAACTGCTGATGTTTTTCAAAGTAATCTATGTTTCTATAAGGCATGTGTAAGAATATTCTTATATACACCTTTCATTTGAAGTCCTCTATAATGTCAACATACAGTCTTATACAGAGATTAGATTTTTCCTATGTGTGCCCACCCAAATCTTTTATCCAGTAGATCTTATTGTAAGAAGCCTGGTTGTTTTGATGTACAGATTTCTGACAGCAGAACGCAAGGGTTAGGAGAAGCCTATCAGTTGTCATTTCAACCCATCTGGCACACGCATGTGTGCTAAATATTCTCACCAAGCTTTCAGGGGAGTAGATATTGTGTTTGATTTAGAAAAAAATTCAAGTATCAATTACATGTTACTGAAAGATTTCCACAGATATGAACACATTATCTCTTGTAAGTCACCTACAGAGAGTTTAAGGAAACCTGTGCCACACCTCAGACTAACTTGGCCAAGCAAGACATCACTGACAGCAGGCAACGGAGGGCCACGCCTCACCCTTGCCCAAATGTTCCCACCCTGGTGAGGTGAGGGGTGGCAGTTAGCTCTCTCCCACTCATATTCAACGAAGCATACGTACACCCATCTGGAGTAATAGATCGAATGCGGAAATAGATGCAGGTTGTGGGAAATTTTTGAGCAACAAAATACAGCTAAAATATCACTACTTCTTAGACAAATTTTAGCCATGAGTGGGACTTCCTGTTTGTCAATAAAACACTTATCAGTTTACAAAAAAACCCTGAGATCAAGTTTGAGCTCACTTTCCATCTGAGGGGTTACATAAAGTATTAAGCAAACAAGGCAGGTGGCAGGGAATCACAATAGAAATGGCGATGAGGAGGAGGGGGAAAGCAATGGTTCATTTTCCCCCAACAAATGCTGCTTGTATCTGACTACATTATCCTGTAATGACTATCACCAGTATTGAAATAATGATTCGAGCTAAACTGTGTTATTTAAAAAGGAGCATTTGAGATACACAAACACCAAACTCAAGAGAAAATTAATACCAAGTTCTAAATTCCCATAATCACATAACTAGAACACTGAAAAATTGTTCAAAAATATTATCCTCAGCTGAGTGCTTGTATAACACATTTCTGCCAAGAACAAATGATTATGGTGGAATTACAAAGCTCTTAAAATGGAAGTGATGGCACCGACTTGAATACCAGAGTGTGAATGTGGAACTATAAGAGCATTTTTATCTTTATAATATTAAAAATCTACAGCTGTTTAATGATGATGATAAAGGAATTACTGTTAGACGCAGCCAAGTGTGTCTATTCACGGTACTGAATAGTCAATATGAACTAAGGGGCTTACTAAATGGATAAGCAGCCATTATCCCTTCAGGCACTTTTCTTGTAAAATCAGAGTCTGCCATCGGTCTTTGGAAGCTCCTGTGATTACCACTGGTCAGGTAAGGGAGGATTGAAGTTTTCTTCCTTTGCAGGGCTGGGAGTCCTGCATGGATGTAGGCTAAGTGTCTCCTGGCTAACTGCTTGTGTTCTGAAAAGACTCGTTGGGTATGTCAGGATGGGGCCAGAGTTCTGATGCCACCAGCCTCTTGAGCTACCCTCTGAAGACTCTCCTCCCTCAGAGAACTCTGCGCATTCTCAAGAGCCTGCTTGCTTTCCACGTGCAGGTGACACCTCGGCGGCAGATCAATGGACTGCTGGGGTTTCTGGGAGAGACGCGCGAAGAGGGACTGTCACGCACAGAGCTGAGAACAGCGGATCCTACAGAAGTAATTAGACTGACAGGAGGTGACATCTTCCAGACAATAAAATGGGAGAAGGAGTCCAGACAGGTAATCCGCAGACCACGTGGACGCTTTCCCTGCAGACAAGGGGACATATGGGACCTGTGTTGTTACATTTGTTCGTGGGGAAAACTTGAAATATGTATAAACTGATGATGATAGGTGACAGGTGCTTCAGAAACTCTAATGAAATAGATGCAGGGGAACAGATTCTGCTTCCTCACTGGAAGGAATATAAATGAAAGAGAATGCCACATGGAAGTCTCGTAGGCAGTATGTTCGCAACTAGGCAAGCTCTCTCCTGTACGATGGTAAAAACTGATCTGCCCCGCTTAATTAAAATTTTTTCCTTTTAAAAAATTATTTCTTATTAGTAAAAAGAAGTAACCGGATTATTGACCTTTTCCAGTTATATGAAACTTTAGACTTTATAGTTAAGCATATTAATGCTTTATATTTTAAGTAAATTTCAGCTTTTTTTTTTAAATAGAGAACCATTACAGATTGGCAGCTTCCAGCCCACTCAATTCCTTTCCACGTCTCAGTTCTCAGGAATGTATATTTTCATTTCTTTCTTTTTCTGTGCCTACCCATTACACAGCAGAAATGTCAAATCCCTTTGTGAAAACCCCACAATTACGAGCATGAACCTTGGTGAAAATCCAAACCCTCGTCCTTTCTTGCCTCCCTGGCTTTGCCCTTCTTCCAGGGGTGGATGTGTCGAGAACATGTTCAGTGTACGCATGTGGTGTTCATACAGAAGCCAAGGGAAGAAAAAGACTTCGACTTAGAGAAGGCCATGTCCTTTCCTCTGATCCTAAATCATTTTTTTTGGGGGGGGGGTCTGTCTTTTGTAGATTTATGAAGATAAGCATCTTGCTTCAGAAGCTGAACAATCTTTCGAAAGCAGGAAATCCACAGAGGAGTAGGAAGTGCAAGTGAAATGGACACTGCCGAGCAATGCGGTTTCTGAGAACAGTTCATAACCACACTCCCATGCTGGCGGGCAGGCGCTCAGGACGCTGCTGCTGCCAGACTCCGGCGTAGCTGGGAAGGGTCTGCCCAGGGCCTCTTCCATTTAGAATGTTTGGCACAGGTACCAAGACAGCGCTTGGGATGCCCTCACCCAGGATCAGAGTGCCTGGGGTTCGGGTCCCAGCTCCACTCCCAATTCCAGCTTCCTGCTGGTCTGTACCGTGGGAGCCAGTGGTGATGGCTCAAGAGGCTGAGTCTCTGGGAAGCCTAGACTGAGCTCCTGGCTCCAGACTGGCCTGGCTCAGCCCTGGCCATTGTGGACATTTGGGAAGTGAACCAGTGGACGGGAGCTCTCTCTCTCTGTCTCTCTTAGATAAATAAATCAATAAGATGCATTCAGAAAATAATGATTGAAACCCCAGTGCTATATCCGATACTGTCTTGTGCATTCAGGTTTTAGAAGAGCAGGCAATACAAATTCAAACCAGAAAACTCTGAACCGACCTATAACAGTCCATAGTTTCGTGGCAATTTCCCGCATGGCTCACTCAGATTGGGGGGAACGAAGATGCTAAGAAATCCCTCCATAGGTTTTAACAATCAAAACACTAAGTACTGCCCTGCTCTCCTGATATCACAGTCCTTCTCTGTTCTTGTTCTAGAAACGGAAAGACATGGAAATGCAGTGGATTTAGTACACTCAGAAGGTAGACTTTAATTAGGCAAGCAAATCATATGCAATACAGTGCTTGAGAGAATGAAACTGCACCAAAAGTATTCATTTGTGGTGCAAATTTTATAAAAAGTAGAAAATGCAAATCCTTGATGCTCATTCTAATCAGATATTGACTTCTGGGTGGCAAGAGCTGGAGGTTTTCACTCCCTGTTTTTATGCTTTTCCTTAAAAGAGAATCTTCAAAATTTGTTTATTTGAAAGGCAGAGTGACAGAGAGAGAGGGAGAGACAAAGAGAGAGATCATCCATATGCCGGCTCACTCCCCAAATGGCTGCAATAGCCAGGGCTGGCCAGGCTGAAACCAGCAGCCAGGAACTTCATCCCTGTGACCCACGTGGGTGGCAAGAACCCAAGTCCTTGGGCCACCATCTGCTGCCTTCCCAGGCACATCAGCAGGAAGCTGGATCAGAACTGTAGAGTAGCCTGAACTGGAACCAGCACCCCAATAAGGGAGCTGGGAGCTGCAACTGGGGACTTACTCTGCTAGGGTCACAATGCCAGCCTCTTGAAGGAGACTCTCAATACTGGACTGAAAATTTTATTCACCAAATATTTCTTATGTTCAAATAATGGAAATAAAAGGCAATAAAGTTCTAAGGGACCTCTAGTGTACTAACATGAGGATGCATCCACCAACTTGGTCCCAAAAATACATCATGTAGACATTCAGATGGCAGTGGTTCCTAGAGTCATTGCACTTCAGTCCGGATGAGACCAGCACGCCCTGTGGCCCTTCCACGCCCTCCAGGAGGAGGTAGGGAGGAACAGTGCAGCAGCAGAGCACCCTCCAAGCGCTCCTGGTCCTCTTCACAGAGACTCTCGCTTCTCTGACCGCCTGCTTCCTCCCTCACTCATGCACTCACTTTATTCTGTCTGCATTCTCTCCAAACCTCTATCACACAGTACCACTCCTGTATGAGTTCGTCTTCTCTCTAGGTTGAGAGATCCTTACTCAGCAAAGCACCTTCCTGTATTCCCTTTGGAGTTTCGATACTGAATATGGCACAATGTCCTGCAGGAGCTCAAGAAAAGCTGGCGGATGAACAGGAAATCATTTCCACCTCACCGTGAAGCTGGGCAGAGGTTTTCCCACTTGACCCAGCTGCCTGCGTGGTGGGAGGCCCAGATGGTAGGGGGACCCCCGAGCCCTTGATGCTCATAAGTTAATCACTACAATGTGTCAGGTGTTGTCTGAGGTCTCCTGCATGCAAAGGTGCTTCCTGCCACACAGGTATGAGACCATTTGCTCCTGCGTTCTTCCTCCCACTGCCATGACCTCCAAGAGCCAGGGATGGCTTCCCAGGCATCTTGTGTCACCAGAGCTTAGCCCAGGGCCTGGCAGGTGCTAGGAGCTGAGTAACCGTTTGAAGCATGACAACAGATGGGAGTGGACGGATGAACAGAGCAGAGAAGAACCTTCAAATGTTCCAGGGGGAGAGTCAAAGTGCAGTAGTTTTGCAATGGCAAAAAAATTTTTTTAACCATTTCATACTATTATTTCAAGGTATACTAAAACTCAGTGTTTTACTCTATCATAAATTTACTATTTGTTGAAATGTACAGTTTTTAAGTTAGAAATCATTGTAGTGTAAGGCATTATCTGTACCACATCTGAAATGGATAGAAATCAGGTTTTTTTTAAAAAAATTATTGAATGCTGAGGGCCAGTGTTGTAGCATAGCAGGTAAAGCTGTCACCCACAATGCCTGCATCCCGTATGGGCACTGGTTCGTGTGCTGACTGTCCATTTCTGATCCAGTTCTCTATTAATGGCTGTGAAAAGCAGCGAAGAAGGGCCCCAGTGTTTGGGCCTCTGCACCCATGTAGGAGACTAACAGAAAGCTCTTGGCTTCGGCCTGGCCCAGTGCTGGCCATTGAGGCCATGTGTGGATTGAACCAGCAGATGGAAGATGGATCGATCTCTCTCTCTCTCTTGCGCTCTTTCTCTCTCTGTAACTCTTTCAAAATAAATAATCTTTTAAAAATTATCGAAGATTAAAAATTGGGATTAACCCACCACTTGCAATGTTGGCATTTCCTATCAGAGCTCCAGTTGAGTCCTGACTGCTTTGCTCCCAATCCACCTCCCAGCTAACGTGCCTGGGCAGGGACCAGCTGATGGACCCTGCCACCCATGTTGGGGACCTGGATGGAGTTCCTGGCTCCTAGCTTCAACAGGCCCAGCTGTAACCATTGTGGCCATTTGCAGAGTGAACCTTTGGATGAAAGATTCTCTCTCTCTTTCTGTCTCTCTCTCTCTCTCACTCTGCATTTCAAATAAATAAATCCCATTTTAAAAATGGGGGTATTTGAGGCTAGTGTTGTGAAGGAACAGGTTAAGCCATGGCCTACAATGCCGGCATCCTATATGGGCACCAGTTCTAGTACTGGCTGCTCTACTTCCACTAAATTCCCTACTGGGAAAGCAGTGGAAGATGGTCCAAGTCCTTGGGTCCCCATGCAAGTGCGAAACATGGATGAAGCTCCTGGCTCCTGGCTTTGACCTGACCCATCCCTGGCTGTTGTGGAGATTTGGGGAGTGAACCAGTGGATGGAAGATCTCTCTATCTCTCCTCTTTCTCTGCCTTTCAAATAAATAAAATAAATCTTTAAAAATAGCAGTATTTGTTGAAATCTTTAAAGAAACAATATTATAAGCACATAGCTTCAGTGACCAAAGCAGCATTAGGAAAGAGGGTGAAGAATTCCAGATGGACAGAGACAAAGGGAGCAGCATTTTAGACAGAATGCAAAGGTTAGAAAATGGAAAAGCAAAAGTTGGTAGAGCACGGGGACACTTTGTGAATGTGAGTCAGATACTAAAAATCTAAAGCAGGCATGTGTTAAAATTCCTGGGCAAAGCTCCTCTCTTTTCCCCTTCTTGGCTGCTCGTCTACTGATCTACTATCCTCTGGGCTCTGCCACTGGCCTTTTTCTGGGTCAGCTTAGCCTTGGAGGATTCATGGAAAATCAGAATGGTCCCAGGCCAATCCCATATCCAGGCCTCCTCAGGATAGGTCAGTGGTTTGGGGACTTTAAGGATTTGTCCACCACACCCCTCCTGGACGCTGGGCCCTGGGCCTGGGGCAGGACTGAGTCAGGAAGTCTGGCACGTGCTAGCCACAGCACACTCTGACGCCCTGGACCCAGGAGAGCTCTGGAGTCAAGTGAGGAACAGGATCTATTTCATGTGTAAGAGGCATGACAGCACACGCAGTTAATCCTCGCCATCTCCACGGAGTAGGCACAGGCGCTGCAAACAAAGGCTGCAATCAAAGGCTCAAACTCTAGGTGGTCTGGATGATGGTGGTGGCTTCTTAAGGAAGAAAAAGACAAGTCCCAACTATAAATTAAACAAAGGTTGAGAAAGGGGAGAGGAGTAAATTAACAAGGATCAGGAAGCAGTTTGTTTTTTTTTTTTTTTTTCAAGTATAAAATGTGAAAGCAACTTCACATAGTAACCTTTTAAGCCTATGGCATTTTGCTTGCAAATGGGTTACTGGGACAGAAAAGCTGAATTTTGAGGCATGGATGCTTTAACAAGAATGCATCGGAGCATCTTTTATAAACCATTAATGACTTATTTTCACAAAAGAAGATGCGTGTGGGCACTCAGGGTAAGGTCACATCATTATTTTTGTTTCCATGCAAGCTCTCGTCAAGTCCCAAATGCCTTTTGGTTCACGCTGAGTCGCTGCATGATTAGTGCTTTGAGATGAGTGAAGCCCCCACCTCTACTCTCTGATTGAGCGGTCTGCCTGGGCTACTTCTCCACGCTACCACAGTTGCTCCTTTGATTTCCCACCATCTCCTCTGCCACATCATTTCTTCTCCCATTTATCTTGTTCTTTAAAGATTTATTTATTTGAAAGGCAAAGTTGGAGAGGGAGATATCTTCCATCTACTGGGTCATTCCCCAAATAATGGCAAAGGCTGTGGCTGACCGAAGCCAGGAGCCTGTAACTCCATCTGGGTCTCCCACATAGGTGACAGGGGCCCAAGCTCCTGGGCCATCTTCCCCTGCTCTCCCAGGGACATTGGCAGGGCGCTAGATGGGAAGTGGAGCAGCTAGGATTTGAACCAGTGCTCCTATGGGATGCTGGCACTGCCAGTGACAGCTTAACCCACTGTATACCACAACACAGGCCTCTTCTCCCACTTACTGTTTTGCTTTCCAGCCTAACCCTGCTCCCGGTCCCCTCTCACTTCTCTCTTCCTGGCCAAGATCGCAACTTGGTTGTTTAACCCGGAAACTCAGACATCATTCCTGATTCCAACACTTACTGACTCAACTCCCCTCCCTCTTGCTGAGCGGTCGGTCATCTGTGATCTGTTTTTTGACCTTCCCCTCCCAGTCAACCTTCCTTGATACTTCTGGTGGGGTCTAATTAGAGCGTACATCTGTTGTACTGCTGTTCTTACAAATCTCCTGGGCTCGCAGCAGCTACACCCATTCCCGTGCACAGGAAGTCCTCCACCTGCCTCTCTAGCCACAGTATTCTCGTCTCTTCTCCAGCACGCCGAGTCGTGCCCAGTGGGACCTTTGCAGCATTTCCCAAGTCGGGCAGGTCCTCCAAGAACACGGCTTTGATACCTGTCATTCATACCTGCCTGGAATAGCTTTAGGTGCTCCTCTCTGCCACACAGACGGTAGCCAGGCTAAGACACCTATGGGCTAAACCCATCGTGGAACACTGCATTGCAGTTCATCCTCCAACACGTCTGCTTCATCACCAGTTAGTGAGAAACGGGTCCTGGCCCCTATCCGAGGGGGCTTGTTTAATGTGTGTGTGTTCACTATGGGCTTTCAGACACCGCTCGCTGGATAAACGAACAGACTTGACACTTGTACTTTCTAATGATGACAGGCCAACTGAAATGAGTTGGGTGGTCTCCTAAGGTGACTGTTATTTGTGTTAATAAGATTATACCCACACCATGCAGGAAAAGGCTTTCTGCTAGGTTACAGCAGTCTTGGGGATGACTGTGGGACTGCTGCCCAGGACTCCCCACGGGAGCTGAGGACCAGTGGAGGCAACACACAGGACTGCAGCCAGGGTGCGGAGGGTTGGGCCTCTTCATGCTCAGGCCTCCGTTGCAGCTCTGAGCCTTCTCTGGCTGCAGGTGCTCTGAGTCACCCCCACGAGGACGCAAACATTTGAGGATTCTAAGGTATTACAAGAGATGCTTTTGTGTATTCTCTTTCGCTTTTCTAGAGATCCCCCCAGGAACAAGAACAATACTTTGAAGAATCCCTGTCGGGTGAGGGTCTTTATCACCAACTTCTTGGAAAAACAGAGTACACAAAGATACATAGAGCGATACGAAATGAAGATTTGAGCTCGGCAGCTGACTAACATGTCATGGCAATTGATCACACCTGCACCTGGGACGCGATACCCATTTTCTCATCTCTGAGACGGCCAGGGACTCCCAAGATGAAGGCTAAATGGTGTTTTCCCCAAACACTCCCCACCCTAGCCCTCTGCTAGGCTGAAGGGAGGCCAAGAGCTCTAATGGGCTTGACCCCGGCCCATTTATCTCCCAGGGTGGCCCTTGGCTCAATGGGGAAACCCTTCTTGCTGTTCATTTTCAACGTGGCAATTTTCATGCCTGAAGGCACGGGAGCACCATGCACCAGCAACAGATTTCAAGCCAAAGCAGCACCAACAAAATTCTACCCAGTTCTGTGTTTCTCAAGTTCTCAAACGGCAGTTAGAGAAGATCTCAAGAAGCAAATCTGGATTGTGAAGAAAGATTTCACTTATGGCATCCTCAGTTTCTTCCCCTGTAATACCTGATATGCCAATCTTTCTTAATAATTCATTTCTGGGGTCAGTGCTGTGGCATAGCAGGTAAAGCTGCCACCTGCAGTGCCAGCATCCCATATGGGCGCCAGTTCAAGTCCCGGCTGCTCCACTTCTGATCCAGCTCTCTGCTATGGCCTGGGAAAGCAGTGGAAGATGGCCCAAGCCCTTGGGCCTCTGCACCCGCGTGGGAGACCCAGAAGAAGCTCCTGGCTCCTGGCTTCAGATCAGCGCAGCTCTGGCCATTGCGGCCAATTGGGGAGTGAACCAGCAGATGGAAGACCTCTCTCTCTCTGTCTCTCCCTCTCCCTCTCTCTGTGTAACTCTGACTTTCAAATAAATAAATAAATCTTAAAAAATTCATTTCTGTCTCTTCCTAATAAAGTCATCTGTGGTCCACAAAGTGGCAAAAAGCCATTGCCTACTGGAACTTCATTTTGCTTTTGGTTATTCAACTGTCCTTGGACAGCAACCATGCAAAAGGGCCTCTTACGTTCCACCTCCCAGCCAGCACGGCCTTCAAAGGTTCACCTAGATGCCACAGAGGGCTTTGCCTGGGCTGAGATAAGCTGTGTGAGGTCGTTCTCTGTTGCTGTGACAAAACACTAGAAGCGGGTACTTGTGAAGAAAAGAGGTTTATTCAGCTCAGTCTTCTCGAGGCTGAAGGTGCAAGACGGGGCAACCTCTTCTGTCTGGTCTACGTGGAGGACCCCTTGCTGGGTCACGACGAGGAGAAGAACATGAAAGGGGCCTGGCTGCGTGCAGTGGCCTTGCTTCACAGCAACACACTCTCACTGGAAACTGCTGGGCTTCTGCAGAAACCACCTAAACCCCTTCCCACGGCACTGCCCCCAGTGACCTGGTTATCATGCACCAACCCCCACCCCTTAACGTTCCAGCAGCTCAACACCAACACCCTGGGCACCAGCACACGGACCCTCGGGGACACGGAAACCATACCCAAACCACAGCCGCCGCCATTGCAGAGACTGCTTTTGACATGTTTGCACAGACGGCTGTGTTGCTTGAGCACGTAGAGAGACACGAGGGATCAGGAGTGCACAGCTCTGGTGGGGTTGTGTGGGGACAACTTAGAGCCACTGTGGCTGCCCCGTGGAGGGAAGGGTACCTCTGTGTTAGAAATAAAGTCCGTGAGAGGAGACACTTTGTCTTTTTCATCCCTGCACCCACAGCAACTTGGACGTGCCCAGTGCATGGATGACAATAAATATTATTGCTGTTAATTAAAAAAAAAATGGAATCCGAGCCTAAAGTGACAGAGGTTCTTATGCAACATGGAACCACGAAAGAGGGGCTAACATTGTGGCACAGTGGCTTAAGAGGCTCCCTGTGACTCTAGCATCCCTTATGAGTGCCGGTTCGAGTCCCAGCTGCTCCACTTCTCATCCGGGTCCCTGATAATGCACTGAGATAGTAGCAGAAGACGGCCCAAGTGCTTTGGCCCCTGCCACGCACAAGGGAGACCCAGGTGGAGTTCCTGGTTTCAGCCTGACCCACACTGAGTTCCAGCCTCTTGGCTTCAGCCTGACCCAGCGCTGGCTGTTGTGGCCATTTGAGGAGTGAACCAGTGGATGGAAGCGCTCTCTCTCTCTCTCTCTAACTGCCTTTCAGATAAATAACACACATAAGAGCGGTTATTAAGTCTGTACCTAGGGTGCTCGCTGCTTTTACCCCAAACAACAACCACCCTCAACCCCACCACGCCTAATCCTCATACATGAATTTCAGAGCACAAAAGGAATGAATCTCGTGGACGAGAGAGTTACAGGCTCCCCCGGAGCTGTGCAGTGCACATTTATTGCATTTATTGTTTCTATCTGTATTCTCGTTCTGAGCTCATTTTCTAGATCATAAGACTCTTGCAGACAGGAAGCCTTTTGAGGACTTTCTATCCTGGCAACAGGCACTGTGACTGTTAGCAGAAGGTTGCAGCAGATTGCCTGGTGCTTCGGGCCAGGTGTCCCGCAGCAGAATCCTGCTAGGGAGAGCCCGGCGCCATGCACTGAAGGGGCTCAGACAGACTAAGCAGCCGCTCTTGGCTGGGACTGCAAACCTTCCCTCCTTGACTGCTGAGCCACCTCTCTCCTCTCAGCATAAGTAATGTTCCTTAGGTCTGTCAACGCCTGGCAGCCTCGGTCCAGAGCCCTACTGTTATTACTTGTCTCTTCCGATGTAAAACCTCTCCTGAGAATCGGTTAATGTAGTATTCATGCTTTCACTTTACTGGCTGATGCATGGGCAAACGTTCTGTGTAACTGAGAGTATCCAAGACTGGTGGGTGTCTGGTTGCTGGCCAGGGGGTGGGCCAGTTAAGCCAGTAGGCCAAATGTCGCAGAGGGCCTCGCCAGATCTGCTCCTGTGCACAGGAAATAAGGATGGACCTTGGTAAACAGGAGGCCAGAAAGGCCAGGAGGCAGGCAGAGATCTGGGGAAAAGGCTCCTCGAAGTTCAAAGGGCGGGCTTGGAGGTAGAAGCTGTTAGGTTTATAGGATGTTGTTAACCAGTCAGGAAACAAACCCACGTCTACCCTGCTTGCATTAGGCAGCAGCAAGTCCCAGGCTGGATCTCCAAAGTGCACAGCAGTAAACTTGCAATGCACCTGTGTTTCCTCTCTGCAAGTAATTTTATACTTTCACCTCTCGCCTGCCTCTGCTGTCACATAATCAGATACCTGAGGGAAAGACAGGGTGGAATCCACGAGCCCTCTAAAGCTATTATCCACCACCACAAAACTATTGTTTTGAAAATACTATTGATTTGAAATACTATCAATACTATTGATTTGAAAATAAGTGAAGGATCTTACATTCTGACGGAATAAAGTTTGGTAGCACTGCATTTTGTTAAAATGATCAATTAAGGAGACAGAGAGAGAGGAAGGGAGGGAGGGAGGAGAGAAACATTGAGAGAGGAGAGAGAGAGAGAGAGAGAAAGAAAGAGAGAATAGGAATATGAGTCTGCCACCCATTGGATCACTCTACAAACACCCACAACAGCCAGGGTCTAGCTCAGGCTGAAGCCAAAGGGATTCAGGAACTCAATCCAGGTCTCCCAGGTTGGCATCTGGGACCTAAGTACCTGAGCCATCACCATTGCCTCCCAAGGTCTGAATTCGCAGGAAATTGGTGATGGTGTTAGGATACAAACCCAGGTACTCCAGTGTGAGATGTGAGCATCTTAACCAGTGTCTTAACTGCCAGGAAAACCACCTGTCCCATAACTGGTTTCCTTTTTCTTTTCTAAGATTTATTTATTTAAAAGAGAGAGAGAGGGAGAGAGCAAGCTGGAGAGAGAGAGAGAGAGAGATTGGTTGATTGTCCACCTGCTGTTTTACTTCCCAAATGGCCACATCAGTCAGGGCTGGGCCAGACTCAAATGAGGAGCCAAGAATTCCATCTGTGTTTCCAAGAGGGTGGCAGGGGTCCGAGTATTTGGGCCGTCTCCTGCCACCTTCCCAAGTCCATCAGCAGGGAGTTGGATTGGAAGTAGGGCAGCTGGGATTGAACTCTGCTCCGATATGAGATGACGCTGTTGCAGGCAGTGGCTTAACCTGTTGTGACACAATGCTGGCCCCTGCCTGTATTTTTTCAGTGATGAGGGAGCTACAGGTAATTAAAAGGTGCTTAGAAATAAGTGTGCTTCAAAGTCTTCAGCCAGTGGCTCAGTCCTGGCCTCCTTTCAAGGCCTGTGCTATGTACACTAAACACACAGACATCGTCGCGGCTGCCTGCCACAGTCCCCACGTGGCACAGCCACCCCTGTGTGCATGCCTCTGTCCCCACCCTTGATCCAGCTCTGGTAGGCAGCACTGTGCCTTCTACCCTGGGTATCTCTGGAACCTGGGGGGGCACAGGGCCCTTCTACCTGCACAGACTGATGTGAATTCAGAGTTCATTAATCAAAGGATCTCTGTTTGCTTTCTTAACAATGTAATTATTTCCAGCTGGTGGCAGAAAAATCGCCAAACAGAGGATTCCTAGGATTGACATCAACAGTGCCAGTAGCCTTTTGGAGTCAGGACCCTCTGCTGAACGTCCCCAGGGGGCCTGCCCTCTGGTTTCCTGGCTCATTTGTTACTGGAGGTTGCTGTCTCCTGGCCTCACACTGTCATTTCTGTCACGTTATGGTAATAAGGAAACGAACCTGTCCCATTCTGAGTTAGAAATAGACAGGACGCAAGTCACGGTCAGAAAGACTCAGAAATGGCCTAAAGTACCTTCCGTTAAAGCAAAGTGGAGTTTTTCTTAATTTGGAGATTAAATTCTTAGAATATAATTCGTAGGAAATGTTTTGGAAAACCTACTATTATTCATATTACATGCTGATCCAGGCCTATATAGACCAAGTTACCCTATTACTTTATAGATAGGTTTAAATTTCTGAAGTATGCTTCCCAAATGAGTGAACTAAAAGCTAAAATCTAAGTCATTTCAATGTACTTCCCTTAGACTGTGAATGTAATCATACAACCATATGAACCCCAGAATCTTCGACCAATTCGTCATGCATAAAATCCCATTTCCCACGACTTCACTGGCTACACAGCCAGCATTATTCTTAGCTTCTATGTTCAGTCACTTCAGGATGCTCTGAAAGCCAGAGAGAGAACCTTGAGAAACGGCAAACAGGGACAGAGAAACATGAAGAAATGTGGTAACATGAATGAGAGAGTTTAAATAAATCAGAGCGAGGGAGGAGGAGAAAAAAGATATTGGGACGGACAGCGGAGGAAGGCGGGGAGGGAGAAAGGGCAGGAATGAGAAGGGGAGAATTTCGGGGTGTTGTGCAAGACAGGGAGGGCCAAAAATAATCAAGTGAGCGCATGAAGTGATCCCTTGGCATGGAAGCTGGCCGCTCACGGCGTCTGGCTCAGCACTTTACGACCTAACATAAAGCTTTATCACAGGCCATCAGCAGTTTTGTTCACCCTGATATCCACCCGGGCAGTGGCTCCGCACCTGTTGTCTTGCTCGGTGAAGGCCACGTGGATGCTGACAGCCCACAGCCCGCCCTGTCCTCTGGCCCCAGATGGCCTTTTCTGGACAGTTTTTCTGGGCTTGGGCTCCTGGCCCCTGTGGTGTTCAGCTGCCTGCTTTTTCAGTCATGATGGCTTCGGTAATTTCGGGCATTATCAGGGGAAATGTACCGTACCCTGATTTTTTTAAGTCTGGTATTTCAATTTTCACCACTAAGAAAATCTCAGTGATTTTGTTAGTTCAATGGTGAGCATAAGGACCTTGAATTTGCACCATCATTTCTTCCATGTTCTTCATTAGGTAATTATAAAAACAGCATTTCCTCCTCTAAGGCATAGAGAGGAAATTAAACCAGTCTTCTCTCACTATCAAAATATTAATTTTCGTAATATTTTAATGGACTCTGTTCCTGGGCACTGACACCCACCGTCTATTGAGCTTCTGCATGCGCCAGGGCCTGAGCAGGCAGCTGGGCGGGGATCTGTTTTTAACCCTGGGAACCGCTCTTCCACCAGCACCGCCATCCTGCAGAGGAGGAAGAGGCGCCACGGTGTGGTTTGGGAACTTGCTGAAGTCCACAGAGTGAGTCAGCGGTGGAACCAAGCTTATAACCCACGTGTGAGCGCCAGACTTTACTCCCTCAGCTGCTTCGCGGACTGCTTTGCCTCTGTCAGCTAGTCTAACCATAAATGGCCGCCGAAACCATGTCTGCGTAGCCTTTGCACACATCGGAGGGGGCCGCAAAAACGTTCGTGGGAAGATGGAACCCAAAGTTGTTTACTCCTGTGCAAAAAATTCTGCAACCCATGTACCATCTTTCAGAATGCAGGTTTTCCACGAATTAATTGAAGATCATTTGTATGGATGGATTTCAAGAAAAATGTCCTGCACCAAAATAAACTTATCTTTTAATTCCATTTTCCACAAGTGCTTTGGAGTGGCCTCACATGCATAGCTAGAATTGTTGAAATATCTGGAAGACCTGACTTTTTTTTTTTCTATAAAGACATGTACAAATTTGTAAGAGAATTTATCATCTTACCTACCATGTTTTTCCTTTGTAGTCTCCACTGGCTAGAAGGGAAAGCCCTTTTGACAATATTTCGGTAGCACGTTCCCCGCTAAAATGCAGTATAAACCAAAGGGGGAAATGTTGCTACATTTTCAGTTCCTACACTCCCAAGACTAAAAACATCCAAAGAAGTCCCTTTTAATAGCATTCAGGCTACGCCTCCCTGAGCAAAACGAAGGGCAGGTTATCACCATTATTAAACGATTTCTAGTAGAAACCGTGCCTCTCCATCACTAAGGAAAAAATCGGCTTCATTTTGGGCTCCTGTAGTCTTTGTGATCCACGAGGTTACTGCGCAGCGACCCGTTTCAATCTCTAGGAGCAGATAAGGGATGCAGACGCTGGCACCTACAGAGCTATGTTTTAGCTGGGGTTGAGGAGATAGACAGGGCCAACAAGAAAAATGTGTGCTTTTATGGAGAAACGATTGTTTCTCTCTGGGCAAAGCTCTGGGATCCTGCTCTCTTGTGCACTGCAAATATTCTTTTTTTAAATCATGGGGGATGTAAATGCTTCCCTCTGTTTTCCTAAAAGATGCAGATCAAACTGTGCTATTTTATGGACTGGAGCATGGGAGAAGTACAAGAAAAACGACTGCAAAACTTCCTAAGTTTTCCCAAAAGTCCTGAGGAAGGCATAGCGAGAGGCAATCTTCTTAAGTGGAAACTTCCCCCAGGCTCAAGGAAGACGGGAACACTACAGGGCAGCGTCACGAACCACAGACACTTGGGATTTTCTTCTTGTCAGAAAATCTGCAGTATTGGTAAAAGGCTGGGGCCGGGCTGCGGGGACCTGACTCAGCAGAGAGAATGCCACCCACGGCCACCGAGCGGCCGTGCACAGCAGCACGGCGTCTGTTTTCTCTGGAGGCCTCCCACAGGCAGGCCCGCACCCGCGTCTCTCAGACAGGAAACTGGGTTTCTTGAAGATCGGGATGTAAAAAGTTGTATAACATTGAGAAGGCAGTTTACAATTATGATGCTTGGCCGTTTCCACGGGCTTACGGTCAACTTTCTGTTGAATAAATAATCCTGACCACATATTAACCACCCAGTAGTTCTAAAGTGCCTCAAACAGCCATCACCCTTATTCTAAAGACTCCCGTTTCTTTTTAAAGATCACTGTTCAAAGATGAGGGGAAATGGTGCGATGAAAGGAGGAAGCAAGACCAGGTTCTGAGGCTGCTTCCACGAGGTAATGCACACTATTGACTGATGATCAAAGGAGCTCAGTCTATACTGAGATCAAGTGTGAGGTTCACAGAGCTTGGCTGGACGAGCTGCAGACACTTTTCTCCCTCTTATTTCATTACTTTATTGTGGAAGCCAAAGGAATACAGAGCAATCGATGAGCATCTTGTTGACCTGACACAGGAACCTGCACACAGAGGAATGGAAACTCTCTATGTGAACGCATCTGCTGGGACCTGCATCTCACGTTAACTGCAGGCCTACGTGCAGGCAGTGAGGCATGCGTGTTAATACTGTAAGAAGCTAAGATTTGTGAAAGGAACTCCAGAATGATTTCTGGGTAGATGTATTTTTGCATAGCTATTTTTATTTTTCCCCGCCTCTAGAAGGAAATATTTCATTTTGGTAATCTGGACCCCGGGAAAGTTAGACCATTGCATGTGGGGTTGTTTGCAAACTGATGGTGGTATCCAATGGAAAATAAATTTCTTCCCCTAGTTAAAAAGTAACAATTTGCTATCCTATAATGTACTACAGGTTCTATACTACAAACAAAACCTCTCATCTTCGCAGGAATTCCATTTTGTGAAGTGCTGAAATGTTTCCCTCTTTCTTCTAAGACTGATCAGCAAGTGCCCTGATTTCAATGCCCAGACATCAGGTGCAGAGGGCAGAGCTATCCATCTGCTGCAACCCCCCCAAGTACAAATGAGGCTCGGTTCTTCTCGGCCAAGTCTTCACAGACATAGGTGTGGCTCAAGACAAACACTGGCAGCTTAGAAATGATATCCTTTCCCCAGTAGCAATGTACATTGTGGGTATGTGACTGGAATATGTAAAACACCTGTTCACCTGGAGCTGAGCCAAACGTGTAAAACCTTAGAGTGTGCTTGGCTCACTTCCAAGAGTAGGTATCACTCCTGCCATCAAACTACTGAGGGCGCCAGGGCAAAGATACTTCAAGTTTCACACCAGAAGCTCTGCTGGATCTATATATTTTATTGTTAACAATATCATCACACAAAACACTGCTGACTAGCTACAGTTTTAATGAAATTGATGATTTTTTTTTTCTTAGAAAAGGAACTGGCAGCATACAGGCACTCTTCGCTTAGCTTTGCTCATTCCTTGCATTGTCTTCAAAATCTCAGGCAACCCCTCACTCTCTCCCTCCTCCTTCTCTCCACCTCTTGCTCGCTCTCTTTGTCTAACTGTGCTCTCTGGGCGACAGGAGTTCCAGGGGGACACCAGGGAAAGAACCTCCTAACCCTCGACCCGAGTTCACAGAACTTGGGGGAGCCCTTCTATTCAACAGGGTTTCATCTATTTTTTTTCCAACTCTATTTTGACTTAGAATTACTCTGTGACTGCCAGAGTTTCCCTTTATCAACCTTTTTCCTAGTTTTAAAATACACACAGGGTGAGGCTGTCATCTCAGAAGAATTTCATAACTATTATATAAGAAGTAGTTGTCTATATGTAATCATCTATAAAACGTGATATTTTGTTTGACTGTGAGCCCAAAATATACTAATGATTTCAGCACCCAAAGTGTATTATGTATGTGTACGTATGTGCATTAGAGTAAAAGTTAAAAAATTTGCCTAAATTTATACACACAGGAAGGAATAGCAAGGAAGGACATACAAGTGTATCAGAATCATGTGCCCAACATGTGCTAATGGCTTTACTGGAGTCTTCAAAAATTTCATGGAAAATGTGTATTATGGGGGCAGCTGGTTAAGCTGATGCCTGCATCCCACAGGAGCATCAGTTCAAGTCCTTCTACTCTACTTCCAATTTAGCTCCCAGGTAATGTGCCTGGGAAAGCCGGGGAAGATGGCGTAAGTCCTTGGGCCCTGGACGGAGTTCCATGCTCCTGGCTCTGGTCTGGCCCAGCCCTGGTCGTTATGGCCATTTGAGGGAGAGAACCAGTAGATGGAAGGTTCATCTTTCTCTGTCTCTCTCTGTTGCTCTTTCAAATAAATCTTTAAAAAATGTGCATTATGAACAAAGTATACATTGATTTCAAAATTTTTTGCTCCAAAGTGAATTTATCTTTTATTTGATTTTCTATGAACTTCCTGAAAACCTTTTGTGTATGCACATTACGTAGGTTAATTCTTACAGAATGACAAAACATGACACCTATTACCCACATTTTACTGAACAGAAAGCTGAATTTCAGCGGCCGATCATACACACGTGCAAGATCAGAGTTTATAAAGTGGTCGAAACCAGACTTGTCTGACTGTAAAATCTGTGTCTACCCTTTCCTGCATAACACACTGTCTTCCAATGAGAAAGCTGGACTCTCAGATGATGTGGAAAATGTCATGGTTTTTACAGTTGACAGTCGTGTATTAGATCCAGAACCCTGACCTGTTCAGGTGGTCATTAAAATTGCACAGACTTCATTAGGAAATTTTAAATTAACTGATTTTGGTTTCTCAATGTAGAAAAAAAGCTTACAACAATCTAAACTATGTCTCCCAGAGTCTCTACAATTCACTTCTTTAACATACTACATGTGATAGTCCTCAGAGAAATAGTGAAATTACGTTTGTATTTCAAAAACACCTTGTTTTATAAAACTAGATGTTTACAGGTTGACATAAATGGCTTAAACTATGTAACTACAGTGAAAGGTTTACACAAAACTTAAAATATTTTGATATTTCTACTTTTTCATAACTACAGTGCTTTACCCAAAGAGTTACCATGTCCCAGCAGACTCTTCTTGAGGAATTGGTCACCATCACACTATTCTTCATGGGAACTCAGAGCATCTTTTTCATATCTGTTCTATTCCTTCTAATTCTACCCCAAACACTCAGAGCACCTGATTGACCTGTTTCCGCCTCTTCACTGACCTTGTCCTCTCTGAACATTCTCTGAGATCAAGTGAATATCTTTTGCTTTGTGACTTTCTTCTTGTGACTCTTGGCATAGCCATGTTTTGAAAGCTTCGTCCACAGCCTCCTTTTCAATTCATGTCCATTTTCCTGCCAGAAAATGACCATTGACCTTGGCTGCCTTCCCTAAATTTAAATACTGTACTTCCTTGTGTTATTATTGATTACATACCATCATCATCACCATCATCATGGTGGTGACTGTCATCATCCCCACCTGTGTGTCAGACTCCGTCCCAAGCATTTTATAAATGTTCATTCATTTAATTCCTGTATCTGTGTACCAAGTACAATTATCAAGCCCATTTACCAAAGATGATGACATAGAAAAGCTAAGTAATTTGCCCAGGAACATGCACAGTAAGAACTCAGCCTGCAGAACCCACTGGGCTCGGCTGTTTCCCTGGCCAGGCCATCATTCTTGCTGTGTTATTCTGTCCTGCTGATTGTCATGTGTAGTTTCTGTCTCAACTGGACTGCAAGTGTTGTGAGGTCACGGGACAGGTCTTCAAAACTGCTGTCTCTCCTAGCATTGCTAGAGTTACGTACATCCTAGGAACCCAATCATTCATTACTGGTTGAATGAAAATACCTACAAATAAAAGTGCAAGTAAAATTGTAAGACACAGACACGGAGGGGTTGGGCGGGGTGGCACACGGGTTAGGCTGCCACTTGGGACGTGTATCAGAGCACGCAGCTACTCTGCTTTGGATCCTGAGGCGGCAGCTGGGAAACAGCAGAGGAGGGCCTAGGGTTGTGAGTTCCTGCACCTGTGTGGGACACAGGGCTGGGGCTCCTGGTTCCTAGTTTCAGTCTGGCCTAGGCCCCGCTGCTGGGACCATTTGGGGAGCAAACCAGTGGATGGAAGATCTCTCTCTGTCACTCTACCTTTCAAATATGTCAATAAACCAATCTCTAAAAAAATACATATTGAATGAAAGGCCACTTTTAGATTTGCAGGTAAAAATATAATTACAACTTTGCATGTTTTAATGAATTCACAGAATAAATCCAATTTCCACTAATGAAATGGTTATATTAATATCTTTTTTTTTTTTAAAGATTTATTATTTATTTGGAAGGCAGAGTTAGAGAGGCAGAAGCAGAGGGAGAGGGAGAGAGAGGTCTCCCATCCACTGGTTTACTCCCCAAATGACCACAACAGCCTGAGCTGTGCCGATCTGAGGCCAGGAGCCAGGAGCTTCTTCTGGGTCTCCCACGTGGGTGCAGGGGCCCAAGCACTTGGACCACCTTCTACTGCTTTCCCAGAGCATTAGCAGAGAGCTAGATCAGAAGTGGAGCAGCTGGGACGTGAACTGGCGCCCGTAATGGAACGCCAGCACTGTGGGTGGGGCTTTATCTGTTATACCACAGCACTGGCTCCTATATTAATATCTTAGCTATTTAATAGTTTTGACTGTCCTTATAAATAATCATTCGATGCATAAAATAAGCATACTTCCTCATTTCAACTAACTTGCTTAGATCACTTTGGCTTGTATTACAGATAAATAATATGGTAGACATTTCAAATCCCCACTGACTAGGAGGTAGTCAAATCAATATCAGCTACATAATACATAAAGGATGGATGCAAATTTTATAGCAAAGAAATTAATAATTAATTTATATCTGTTTACTGTAACAAAAATTTGTCGTCAGCTTTTTCTGAAGTTTAACAATGCTTAAGGCAAGACTGATAAATCACACGTAAAATATCATTGTTTAAGGTAAACATGGCATTAAAACAAACATGTTTTTAATGTTTATGAATTTTATACAATCTATAATATATGGTAACTCATGCACTGTTCTTTCTATTTGATAGTATAGCACAGCCACTATAGTTCATATCACTATTATATCAAGCAATTTCAGTATTTTTTTTTATTTCAGCAATTAAAAAGGGCCAAAATTTTCCAGATTACAAAGGTCTGGTTGAAGAGTCAGAAATGAATAATATCAAAGGTAATCATTTCCAAAACTGAATTTATCCTGCACAAATGACTCAACAATGAAAATGTTGTCTACAAAGTGTGCATATAAAAGGCTTTGTGCCTGTCACCCAGCTCTGAGTGGCTCCCTATCTAGGTTGAAAATGGTTATGCAGGGTTGTATGTCCTATTTTTCCATGCCTGCAGTAGAGATACAATATGGGAATTCAGCTTGGTAATTACTAATACACCACACAGACACAATTACAGCCTGTATGCCGCATAAAAGGATCACTTGTGGTCTGCATCCGTTACAAAGAGCAGCAGGGAGCCAACAGGCAGCACGACAAAACGCTTTGCAAGACGGAAGGAGACCCGAAGAGTCCATGGACACTGATACAAGGACCTTGATTCTTCCAGCAATGATTTAAGCCTCTTTCCATCAATTATGGCCTTTTGTGCCGGGAGTCTTATCACCAGCAGCTTTACAGGAACTGCGCACAACAATGCGCAGGCCGCTGCAGCCCCGGGAACCCGGCTGACATTTCCACACCCTGTTGCTATGTTTGACCTGGTTATTCAGATGACTTAAGCAAGACAAAAATGGGCAGGAAAAACAGTGTTCGCATTGCAAAACCGGCCTGGGTCGTTGACAATGGCAGAGTTGCATTTCTCCCAATCAAAAGCCATCTGATTCTGGGAAAACAGCGTTTATCAAAGCAGTGTCTACTTCATTTAAACAAAATGAAACAGTGAAAAACCTGCTCGGATGACAAATCGCCAGAAAGGGACCCAGGCTTGGTGTATCAAGGGGCTGTCTACTGCGCCAGAGTTTTCCTGTCTCAGGCAGCTGAACTCACGTGAGTCAGCTGCTGTCTTGAGTTGCAATGAGTCACAGAAGTCATTTTCTTCCCCTGAAACCCTTTAAAGATGGGAGTTTCATGGCAAAGCAGTAAGCGGGTTTTATTGTACCAAAGTTTCCCTTCATTATTACACGATGTACATTATTTTACAATACCCTCATTTAAGATGCTCTTTTAAACTTACAATTATGAATTTTTAAGACCTTAGAAAAGTTAGTTCTTTATGGCAGTTTGTCAGGATCTGTGAAACAAAGCCTTGTCTTTCAGAAAATGTTTACAACCTATGAGGGGGGGAAAAAAGGACCCTGAGGCTACAATGTTTATTGGCACCTAGGAGTCTGAAAAGAGAGTCAGGCCTGCGGTTTTTGGAGGGCATTTTATCCTAGCTCACATTCTCAAAGGTTTCTCTGAATGAATAGAACCGGATTACTCAGCCTTCTCCTCCACGCCTATCCCTCTCCATTTTCCTTGGCACGCCTGAGAGCCAGGCTATTTTTAGTTAAGCAGTTTTCTATTTTTAGACAACTGCCAGTTAGAAGACATTTGTTAGGGAAAAATTAAAAAAACACACACACACACACACAAGGGAGGAGGCAAGACGCTTCCCTCCACACATTGTAAAACAGCCTTCAACCTGTAACTCCAGGCATTTCAGCTGCTTTCAATCTTGGAAAAATAAAGAAAAATTCAGAGTTCAGGGTTTTAAAAATAAACCTACCCTCTGGCAAACCGACCAAAATACAACAAGCTGTTACTATGCGAAACAGGGAGGACGAAAACAAAGAACATTCTCCAATGATTAAACTGCGAGAAAAGTTGAAGAGCCATGAGGTTCTGAGAATGTTACGCAGGCGTGGAACAATTTTCCAGACTTTCAGCCAGATGTATTGTGTTTTAGAGTGCAGAGGGAGAGAAACCTCATTTGTAAGGCTGAGCCCAGGCTGTGGGATGCAACTTTAGGGTTGAACCTTTTATCAAGTGTAAAGGCAATTATATCCACTGCATATTCCCAATGTTTGTATTTTATGGACTCGCTCTAGAAATTATAACCATCTGTGTGCAGAGAATTATCTAACGGGAAAGCAAAATAAACGCTGCTACCTACATGCTACACGTGTGCATACATGTATGTATATATGGTCTTACTGTCTATATATACATATACATATATATACAATCATATATACAAATGTGCATTTAGTGTGCATATGTGTTTCCTGTCTATCATCATATGTAAGATTTTAAAGGGAAAGAAATGGTTCATATGCTGGCTTAGCTTCCCAACTGATTGTACTTATCCCTCAAGGTCCTCCCATTATCCAATATCTACTGTAAGATGCTTCCAGGTGCTCACAGCTGTAATGCTGTTTCCCCCCAATTGGTGAGGTCTCTGCACCAAGTCTCAGTCACAGGTTCACGACCGGTCACCAGCACGACGCCTGGCACGTGGTCTTCGTGTTCGCGAGTATTTGCAGAGTGCAGAACAAATACTGTGCATTTTATGCTCAAGTACTGGCCCTGGAGGGCAGCAAACGGGTCCAGAGAAATCCCAGTGTTTCCCAGGGCACTCAACACAATGCCTTGAACAGACAATGGACCTTCACAAAGGTCATAGACCAACAGAATTAAAAGGTAGGAAGCTTTCTTTGGAGTAAAATATTCTCAAAGTCTATGTAGAGTTGGTTTTTTTTATAAAATGCATTTTTCACAAACTTCTTCAAGATGCCTCTTTAATATATTTCTATTTTTGGAGGGGGGACAAATAAACTTATTTTCAAAGTCTAATTTCCATGAACTTAAGTACTCTATTATACTTCATAAAGGTTTAATGGAAAAGAAAGCAAAATCAATCCACTGACCTTTGCTAGACCTTCTTCATTTGGGTACAGCGCTATTGTTATTTGTATAATAATGCTATATTTATTTATTAAATAATGCACTTACTAGGATAAAGTGTTACATAATCCCAACTCAAGAATTTGCTGCTTCCCTCTTTTGGTCAATATTTTTATTCCCTGAACTTTCTCCTTGACTTTGAAAATGAAACCAACTTTTATAGCTTAACAATTTGCAATGGGCCCTGACATCGTTTGTAACTGCAATTGTCCCAAGAGCCTGGCGAGGGCCCCGCTGCGACTAACTCAGGGAGCATCCTGAAGCCCCAGCAGGTTCTGTTACTGGCCCCAGGCTGGAGAGAAGGAGTTTGATGCCGCTTCCAAACTACGGCTTTATTTTTCATAAATCTCTCTCTCTCTCCTCCAGACCTGTGGCACTTTCAAAGTTCTATTTCCTAAAAGGCAAATTTAAAAGACGAACTCTCGTAACAATGCTTCGACCACATTCTTTAGCAATATTGTGATGCGGCTTTGCATTTCCCCATGTGAAATTAATTCAGAGCAAGCACAGTTCAGGAGAACCAACCATGAAGTCTGGTTGCAGATAAAATTCCACACATACCCAGTTAGGAAAAATGGGAAGAACCCGTGTGCTCGCACGCTTGCTCCTTTCCCCATTGGAAAAGCTCACGTCGGCCCTGGCTTGTTTTTACTTCCTGTCCCTTCTCCATTTTCTCTTCTTCCTCAGGGCAATTTCAGCCTCCGTGTTCTCTGCATGCTTTGGTCTTGAGCCACAGAATCACACTGACTTTAATGCATATTCTGTTCCTGGCGTGGACACAGAATGAGTGACTCAGCTTTCCTGCTTGGGTTTCTGTGCCCTGGCACAGGTCCTGATGCACAGTGGGCATGCAACAGATGCCTGCCGTAACCTCTCCAGGCCGAATGCCCTCTTTGGGGTTGCATCCATCAGCCATCACGCTAATTATCTCAAAGAACCACAGCACAAGCTCCGCCACTCACTGTCCCACTGAAGAATTCTTCGATGGTGGACAGTTCTACAGGGACCTACTAGTCACGGTGGAGGAGGAGGCTACCGAGACTCGAGGTGTGGCTCCTGAGACTTGGGACCAGGATTTATTTAATTTCAATTTATAAAACCACACGTGGCTAGTGGCTACGTTATTGCTCAGTGCCGATCACTACATCTGAAAAATGGTTATATCATCCAAAGAGAGCTCACATGGCCAAATTAATTGGTTTTGTAATTGCCACAGCATAGGTGCTAAATCTATCATGTATTAAATGCTTATGGTAATGCTGAGAGGGTTTCTGGAATTAAAACCTAACGGTGGGTGGAGCTGGTTTAAGATTAGTAGCACATTCTTACTTTCTGACCTCAGTTTCTCTATGAAATGGTTTCCTTGAGGTCGCAGTGTTGACGGCTGTTTAAGGCTCAGGAGTAATTTGTATCCTATTTTGAAAAATAAAGTATCTAATTCAGAAACTCTGGCATGACAATTACTATTAATTCATCTATCTGCTTAGTGTAATAATATTTTTATAGATGTGAGAAAAAAAACCAAACTCCTTTGTACAGTTTACTGTTTACAGGGCTTCTTATCCAAGAACAGTAGCTCTAAATAGTTCCCGAGTTTATTTACTAAAACATAAAGATAAGAGATTTAATTGATATGAAGAGGCTTTCAGAATCTAATTAACCTCCCAGCTAGTCATTAACTCTATGACCTTTAGAAATAATTGACAGAGAATTCTTCCTCCTTATTCAGAACTTCCATCAGGTGGCTATATTTCAGGGTAATACAGACTACAATCTGTGCCTTTGAGACGAATTCCTAATCCAAACAGCTGTTGGTAAACCAGGATCAAGTTCCAACAATAGAATCTGGCTACCTTAACTGCTGTGTCTACATGCAGCATTTGCAATCCTTTTAATGATGAGTTTTAAGTCCTTTCCCAGAATGTCCTATGGATTATTTGACCATGAGGATAATGAAGAAGGTAGAGAGCTGCCATGACCCCTCGGCACCCATGGCACACACCCCTAACCAATCACATCACATTCTAGACTGAGTAATGACCTGGACAACCAACCACATCACACTTCTCCACTGAGTGTGGACTTGGATAACCAATTACATCGCACTTCCCAGTGAGTCTAGACTGGGACTCAGGCGTTTCTTCAATGCCTGTTCCAGGCAGCCACTACCAAGAGACAGGCACTTACAAAGAAGGGACCAGGCCAGGAGATGCCATGGCCATGGGCAGTCGCTCACCTTATTGAGTAACAACAGGCCTCTTGATCACATTTCCACAAAAACCTAATGCATTTGCTCTTAAAAATTAATTTCATCAAGCGTGAGTTCTAAGCGTCAGTTCTATGGAATGATCTAATAAATTTTATAACACTTGTTTACAAGACCCGGTCTACAGATGTACTTTCAAATGTCTTGCTAAAGGAAACAAATGTTTGGACAGCAAAATGTAGCTACTTAAAGTTAGAAGTCAGCAGCATTAGCACCACCTGGGAACCTGTCAGAACTACGGAATCCGGGCTCTCCCATCCCCCCAGACTGAGTTCCCAGCCCCTGCCATTGGCTGCAGGCCATTTGGGGAGTGAACCAGTGGATAGAAGATCTGTCTCTGTTTCTGTGTTTCAGACAAACCAACCAACCAACCTTAAAAAAAAAATCCCAAGAAACCAACACTGGTGTGAAGAAAGAAATATAAACACCCCTTTGATGAAAAGAGCTTCATCTTCTATTTTGACTTTAGGCAACTCAGAACTATTACTAAAATTTCACTTTTGAATGTACTGCACAAGTATAATCAGTAATCAAGCCTGAGGAAGTAGGATTGTTCTGCTCCTGCATATCTTATTTAATGCTTTTCAAAACCAAACAGTGTATCTTTGTAGGTGCTATCAATGGCTGGAATGCGACTTCTGGTTCAAAGATATCAGTAATGATGGGAACCTTCTCTTGTCTTTCCAATAATTAAAAAATGTAAATAGAAAAATCCCAAATGTGCCTCTAACTACAAAGCTCCATATTCCATGAAATCTCTAACTTTCAATAAAAACGGACAATTAGGAGCCAGGCTAAGCATTTTGCTCTTTCACTCTACAGTGTACCGGGAAAGGGAGGGAGGCACCACGTGAGAGCTTTGGTTTGCTCTGGTTCAGAAAGCTCCATGTGGAATAACAGTGATGACAGAATGGCGATGATGAACACAGGAAGAAGTCACATCACTGGCAGAAAGACTGCTATTTTGAAACCAATTGTTTTTTCTGCTCCTACGATTATTCAATAATTCTGTTGACTGTTAGCACTAAGGCCCATGAGTCATTAGAGCTGCATAATAACAGACACGCGAGGAAACTCAGTTATGGCCTCGTGCATATAACTTGTGTAATCTAACAAATATTACTATTTGCTCAACAATGACTGTTTTCTTAATAAATGAGATGTGAAGCAGCTTTTTTGTTTATAAAACATGCAAATTAAGCATGGGCATTATTTTAAAAAGGAAATGGCTCTTCAAATTCATTATGTAAAAATCACTGTGGTACAGTTACAAGAGATATAAATACACTGAAAAATTCAAGACTCATTTCTTTCAGACTTTGGGGAACAAATATAAATATGGGTCCTCAGTGTTTTTTAAAGATTTATTTATTTGAAAGGCAAAGTTACAGAGAGGCAGAGGCAGAGAGAGAGAGAGAGAGAGAGGTCTTCCATCTGCTGGTTCACTCACTCCCCAGATGGCCACAACGGCCGGAGCTGCACTGATCAGAAGCCAGGAGCCAGGGGCAACTTCCAGGTCTCTCATGCGGGTGCAGGGGCCCAAGCACTTGGGCCATCTTCTGCTTTCCCAGGCCATAGCAGAGAGCTGGATCGGAAGTGGAGCAGCAGGGACCTGAACTGGCGTCCATATGGGATGCCAACACTGCAAGCGGCAGCTTTACCTGCTACGCCACAGTGCCGGCCCCAGTAATAAGTCTCTTAAAAGATATATAAACCAACAGGAATATTTGAAATTCAGGAAGGGGGCAGGTTTGCAGCACAGAGGGTTGAGCTACCACTTGGACACCTGCACCCCATATTGCAACGCCAGCTTCAGGCCCTGCTACTCCCTGCTGCTTTTCCAGCTCCCTGCTAACGTGCATGGGAGGCAGCAGAAGATGACCCAAGTACTTGGGTTCCTGCCACACACGTGGGAGACCCAGATGGGGTCCTGGCTCCTGGCTTTGGCCTGACCCAGCCCTGGCTACTTGGGGGCATTTGGAGAGCGAAGCACTGTTGGAACATCTCTGTTTCTGTCTCTCTTCTCCCTGTCTCTGTTTCTCTGCCTTTCAAACAAAGTATGTAATTCTTTTAAAAAATTAAAATTCAGGAAGAATATGCAAAAATTTGGCTTTATAAAAAATTCATGTTTTCTCCCTCATTCTAGGAAGCCTCAACATTGAAGGCTTAAATGTTTATGGATTGTACTAATAGTTTGTTCATTTTTCAAAATACCTATTGAAACATGCTTGTGTTCTTTGTTTAGCGAAGGACAGAGCAAGCCTCCTGACTCACTAGCAATAAAACCACAAGTGCTACAATGATGTTTTATAGTAAACCCAAGGAGGATTTTAAATTACCCAAAGGATATCATCTCTCTAAATTCCTTCATAAAGAAAAAGTCTGCTTTCCTGAAGAAATTCATTATACTACTAATATAGCAAAACACCAGCCCGATGTTGCTCCAAGTAACTTTAAAATAGTAATAAGAAAGATCTGACATCTTTCTGTTCACAAGCTTCAAATTAAAAAGCAAAAATAACACACACTGCCTTGCTCACATGGCTGATGCTCCCTGTCAGCCAAGACAACCCGCACGTGTCCGCTGACCAGAGTCCGTTCACTGATCCACGCTGTGGTTACTGGTGCAGGGGTGAGACCTGCTTTTAGCTTCACAGTGCACTGATGTCTCTCAAAGTGCACACTGATGACCCGGAGTCTAAAAATCACACAGCTATCCAGCTCTTCACTTCTGAAACCCACCCTTCCAATGCAAAATTAAAAATTAATCTTGGTGCTGATTTTCAAACACAATAGGGTTGACGTGCCAACCTCTACACATTTCATTTCAGCCTGGTGCTGTCCTAGAACTTGCTGAGATGATCAACGCCTTCTGTCTCCCCATTAAATTCCTCAGCCACTGGCCACGTGTGGCCACTGAACACTTGAAACATGGCCAGTGCGGCTGAGGAGCTGCATGGAGCATTTTGTTTTATTAAATTCACTTCTTTGCGAATGGCCACATGTGGCTAGAGGCTACCAGACTGCACAACACCGATCTAGAGTACTTGAGTGTTTTTTTTGATAGTGGTTTGGTGAACTACAAATTTTAATGAACTGCTGTATTAAACTCATGCCTTAAATGAATAACATGATAATCGCTTGGTCTAACTTTCCCATCTGTTTATTCTAGAAAGAATCAGGTATTTCAAAAATTTTGTGGAAAAATGGAATGAAAGTGTAAGGCATAAAAAAACTTTTCAAGTCATGTAGAAGTTTTGTTTTTTAAATATACATTATAGGCTGGCGCTGTGGCTCACTAGGCTAATCCTCCGCCTTGCGGCACCGGCACACCAGGTTCTAGTCCTGGTCGGGGCGCCAGATTCTGTCCCGGTTGCCCCTCTTCCAGGCCAGCTCTCTGCTGTGGCCAGGGAGTGCAGTGGAGGATGGCCCAAGTGCTTGGGCCCTGTACCCGCATGGGAGACCAGAAGTACCTGGCTCCTGGCTTCTGATCAGTGCAGCTCCGGCCGTTGTGGCCATCTGGGGAGTGAGTGAACCAGCGGATGGAAGACCTCTCTTTCTCTCTCTCTCTCCTGGCACTGGCCACGGCGGCCATTGGAGGGTGAACCAACGGCAAAGGAAGACCTTTCTCTCTGTCTCTCTCTCTCACTGTCCACTCTGCCTGTCTAAATAAATAAATAAATAAATAAACATTATATATTCTCCATGAATTTTTTTTTTAAGATTTATATGTTTGTTTGAAGGCAGAATTACAGAACGAGGGAGAGATCTTTCATCTGCTGGTTCATTCCCCAAATGGCTGCAACAGCTGAGGCTAGGCCAGGCTGAAGCCAAGACCTTCACCCAGGTCTCCTACATGGGTCAAAGGGGCCTAAGGACTTAGGCCATCTTCCACTGTTTTCCCAGGCACATTAGCTCAGAGCTGGATGGGAAGTGGAGCAGCCAGGACTTGAACCATAAGGCATGCTGGCATTGCAGGCAGTGGCTTAACCTGCTGTGCCACAACACCTGCCTCTCCATGAACTTTTTGAAGACCTCATGGATTGTCTGAGGACCCAGCACCCTCTAGCCTCATGATAAATGTGAGGATATGATGGTGAGCAGAGGTGTGCCCAGTCTGTGTGCTCCCGGCATTTGCAGTCCAGCGTGGAATATGGAATTAAGTAGTTTCTGTTTTCTACTTTGAAGCTTGTGAACTGGAACGATGAGCGGTCTTTCTGGCTACTATATTACATTTACTTGAAGCAACCTGGGGTCAGTGTTTAGCTTTATAATCAGTAAATTAATTTCTTCAACACCTGCATGACAATCGTGGAAGAAAAGCACCTAACACAAGTCCCGGGGGCTTCCAGGTATCTTTGCAGCTGGGACCTGCTCTGAACGCAGGATAAGCAAAAGCCAAACCCTGGCCTGGTAAAGAACCAGAAGACAAAACAAACCAGCATCTGCAGAGAGTAGGATAGCACCGGTTCAGGCTGCCTCCAGGGTAGGGCGGGAATGGTGGGGGAGGCACAAGGGAGGACACAGCACAGGTGAGTGAGACAGAAGAGGAGGAGACACAGGATCCAGCCCCTGTGGGGAGGATTGAGAGTCCCCTGGGACCTGGGTTCCGTATCTGCTCACTAGGCATTCCACAGCATGGAACACACAGCAGGACTTCAACAGATCTTTGCTCATTGAACGACTGCAACAGTGAACACCCACAAAAGACCAAATACACAAGTGAATGTGCTTTAGCTTCCAAGAAAAGTGCCCATGGAGCGGAGTGGGTGTTGGGCTTAGCAGTTACGATGGAGCCTGGGCAAGTCTGGGTTCAAGTCTCACTTCTGCCTCCAGTCCAGCTTCCTGCTGATGCAGATCCCCGGAGGAAGCAGTGATGGTTGCTGGGTACCCACCACCCACAAAGGAGACCTGGATTGAGGGCTCCTGGCTTGAGCTAGGCCCTGTCCCAGTCGTTGTGGGCATTTGAGCAAACCAGTTGATGGGAGTACAGTCTCCTTCACTGTCTCAAATATATAAATTAAAAACAATTTTTTTTTTTTTGCTAAACAAATGCCAATATCCATCTATTGAGACAGTTGGGAATCTACGGTTTACTCTACAGCAGTTGTCTGCACCCTGAGTTCCCCAGGGAGCAGCAGGGGCCTCAAGTGTTATTCCCCTTCCTTACTTAATCACTGGCCTGCTGGAGAAGCCACACAACAGAATCCCTGAGTCACAGTGGCCGGGTGCTTCCTTCCTGGTCTGGCGCTGAGTGATACTCCCGTGTGGGTTTTGCGGCCAGAAAACACGTGCTGGCTGGGAATGCTGTCACCGCAGGGTCACCTGGAACCACCGGCCAGGACACACCACCTGTGCCCATGGACGACACCTTGCTTAGCCCAAGGCTCCGTCTCATCGGCCTTACTGCGTTCGTGAGCTTACTGCTCCTTTGTCCTGTGCCTGAGGCTATTTCAAAAAGTTCATGGACAAGCAGACTCAAAAGATGTTTATTTTGGTGCCTAAAAAATTGACATTTGTGTCTAGTTTTTTTAAAAATATACATTTTCCATGAACTTTTTGAAGATGCATGATATACTAATTTTGCATTTTTTACAAATTTATTTATTTAAATAAATTTTCAACAAATTTATTTATTTATTTGAATGGCAGAGTTAGAGACAGAGAGAGAGAGAAAGCATTGGGGAGAGACAGAGAAAGAGAAAGATCTTTATCCGCTGGTTCACTGCTCAGTGACTGCAACAGCCAGGGCTGGACCAGGATGAAGCCAGGAGCTTGGGACTCCATCCAGTTCGCCCTTGTGGGTAGCAGGGGCCCCAGTAATCAGCCCATCTTCCACTGCTTTCCCAGGTGCATTAGCAGGGATCTGGATTGGAAGTGGAGCAGCCAGGACTCGAACTTGTGCTCATATGGGATTTTTCAAGCCATTGCAACATATCACCCACCCCGAGTTTTGCATTCTTCACAATAATGCCCATGCTCTGCTGACTCAGCCGCCCTCACACAGTGCTGAGCACGGGCTGGTGCCTGCTGAGTTGCTGCTTTAGGAAGCCATGGTGTGAGGGTGCCATGCGGGGCACCCACCAACGACATCTTCTCTCAGCAGCAATGCAGCCAATGCAAACTGTGGGGCTCTGCTGTCCGTGGCAGCTAACAGCACAAACAGGGCCCCCAGACAGATGGACATGATGAAGGGGTCAGCTCCTGAGAACCATCAGGTTCCCTCCTGAACCAACAGCTTCCGAAGCTGGCGTTTCGGATGAACATCCAGAATCAAACACAATGGACTGTCTTCAAAGGAACTGCTTTTAATACAACTGTTTTTTCTTTAATCAATGGATTAAAAATTTAACACACTTACTAAATCTGGCATATTTATATATTGTATCTAAACAGACATTCAAGCTGCATTATAACATAATAATAATAAAGAAACTATCTCCTTCTGTCTGTTAAGCCTTTGTGCATCTTTGTGCCATGGTAGCAGTAGTGCTAATTATCAAGCAAAGACATGATAATTATGCAGAGCTTTTCTGCGAAAAGAAGGAATCTCTGTCAACACCCACACGCTGCACAATTTCCTATGACCCTGTAACACTACTCTGGAATGGCCCAGACATTTGTATTCCAGTTTCAGGGCAGGAAGTCATATTATTTCTCTCGCCACACACACACCCCCCCCCCAACCTTTTTTCTTCTTCTTTTGAGTAAACTGTTCCTAGAGGGTTAAGGGAGAAGGGGTAATGGTCCAAGAGGGAAATAGAAAACTAATGACCCTTCATGAATTGTATTTTGCTCCCCATTAAACTTACTCAGTTAAATGTATTCCATTAAATTAAAAGACGTAGGATTTGAAAATTTTACCCAGGAGTAGCCTACTAGCTTAACTTTGAGCTTTATGCTAGATCCATTCTAAGAGTGAATTCCTCAGCTTGCTGGTGGATCTAACACAATGCGTGTCTTCGAGCTGCAGAGCTTCTCACACATAGTGGGTCTACGGAGATGTGCAGGGCTTTCTGAACCCCAAATCCCGTCTCCTCCCCCAGCTACCTCTATGGGGTGTTGATTCAACCATCAGCATTTTGGAACACATTCCATGTGGGGGTGATGTGAAGTTTTGTCAAGCCGAGGGACTGCAGCCTTCCTTCTTTCTCTATAAATCTGATACTAGAAAAAGTGGGAAAACCATACAGGTGACGAAAGCGTGCAGAGGTAGCTAGGCTGAGCACACAACAGTGTGTTTCGCACATCCAAAGAACTGAGCCACCCAGTGTCTAGGTTTAACCTAGGATTCCCGAATGTTGTTTTGAGAAAAGTAGAGCTCTAACCTATTGATGTCCAATGAAAGGAAATAGTCTTTGCTTTATTCTTTTTAAAAATCACCACTCTTTAAAAGTAATAGTGTTGTCGAGGAGTTTATATTCAAGGCCTTCCGTTTTGAGATGAGAACGCTTTAGCAGGAGCGGGAAAGCTAACTTGCACATGACACCATAGTGCAAGACCAGCAATCAAATGCAAGATCTTTGGCTCTCAACCACTGCTCTGCTCATGGCCTCCGAAGGGCCTGGTGCTCAGATCATTCAAGAATGGGAAAGTCTCCTACAGAATATGAAACTTGAGGTCACCTCTAAGTCACACAGGCACGGAAGACTTGACAGCCAACTAGTTCTGTTCACCTTCATGTTTATGTATCTTCAAATTTACATGTGCACATGAATAAAGAACTATGTGAAATAAACCGCCAGCGATCTTAAATTTCAATACCAGGATAAGCACAGAATTCAAATGATCTGATCAGCCAATGAAAATCTAGAATGACACAAGGTATTTTAAGCACATGCCACATTAGCTCTAGGTAATTCACTTCTGTTTCTCTGACATTATTTGCTTGTCTTTGCTAGACAAAACAAAATACCAGTTCAAGACTGCTGAGAAATTTCCAAATACAAACAAAGAAATAAGTGTTGGTCTTGGACCACATGAACAGGTAAAAGGGAGATGGATGTGGGAGGCATATGAACTTGATCTGGATTCATAGCAGATTCTTCTCTCTCTTAGCAATGGGTATGCTGATGCCAACTCTGTCAAACTGAATCTCAGCACATACTTTCAGAACATTATTAACTGTGTCTTGTATTTCTGGGAAAACATGGCAGACACAACCTAGCAAATGACAAGCAGACCAAAAGGTGAGGAGAGCAGGCAGACGGGCCCATTCTCCTGACCCCTCCTCCTCCTTTTTGGGTTAGCAGCCACTGCTCATGAAAGAGTCTAGGACGTAACAGCACACAAGCCGGGTATCTGCCGAAAGTGTTTTAAAAAGTTCCATCCAAAATCCTATGGCATGTTACTTATGCTAATCAATCTAAAATATCTTTTGGGTTTTAACACGCTTATTTATTTTTGTCATAATCAACATTTTAAATGTGATTTTGATAAAACACTGAGCAAACATTTAGATTCATTTTCCTCCAGTCTCCGATACCACGTACATCAACAGTTTTCACTGCTATAGAAAATGATGTAATTTGGGGGGGAAAAACATCTTTAGGAAAATGATTGTCATTACTCTTCCAGCAAGAACATATTTCAAAGAATTAATTAGGGAGAAGAGACATAAAGTGAAAAATTGGAAGTGTAAGGCTGGCATGAGTTCATATTTCAATATAATTTTTTTTGCTACGTTGGGAAATCGTCTAAGATGTGGTGAGCTGTCTCCTGAGCACAGTTCCCAACCCTGGTGTCCGGATAACGCAGTGGGGGGCAGTGGCCATCCTAGGAAGACGAGGCACTGGGACTGGGTTTCCATCAAGGACCAGTGCCGCACCTTCCCCGTCACTGCTGCACCTTACGTCGTGTGGGGGACAGGCAGGGCACAGCGGTAGCGGGGTCGCGAGCATCCCCGGGAGGAAAAGGCACGGCTGCGTGCCTGACGCTCGCCCTCACCTCCACGATGTCCGAGTTCGTCCGGCTCTCGTGCGGCTCGTTGTACTCCGTGTACTTGAGCAGCACCTTGTCCATGTCGGTGCTGGCGTACTGGAACAGCTTGTTGGTGCTGTTGAAGATGATCAGGGCGATCTCACAGTCGCACAGCACGCTCAGCTCGTAAGCCTTCTTCATCAACCCAAATTTCCTCTTGGTAAATGTCACCTGGAAAAAAAGACAGTGGGCGAGTTTTTAAAGAGAAAAAGTCGTGCACGTGTGGGTTTTGCTTTATGTGTATTTTTTTTCCTTTGCAAAAACAATGGTGTGTAGTTGTCAGAGCCCCTGGGCAGTAACACATTTGGAAGAAAAGCAAATAAATCTAAAACTAATTTCTGCTTAGAATTTGAAAATGTGTGATTTCTAGCTTGTTGCTGAAGCTGTAAGATTCAAGGTAAAGCATTTTAATGAAGGTAACCAGAGAACGAGTCCACATTTCTTTGAGCAACAGAAGATTTAAAACAATTAATTTCAGCATGGTTAAACTTCTTCCTAAGTTTGGAGCTTATTTTTTGAACACCTGAAGCCTGAATACAACATTGTAAACTTAGTATTTTAGATTGGTGCTCAAAAAAAATAAAAAAGGAAAAAAAAAGAAAACCCTTAAAATTGTCTTGTTTCCTACCATTTAATTGAAAATACTTGAAGAAATGCAACTGTGCTCTCAAAGAGTTTTGCATTTGCTTTTGCAGCCATTCAGTAACAATCTTGGGAAGTAACTTAGCCCTAATACTGTTAGGGCTTTGGTTTCATTCTTCTATTTACATTTTTTTCTTTTTTTCCAGCCAGAAATTACAGCTACCTCTGAGTTTTTCTTCTTTTAATCTAATCTATTACCAAGTCCCATAATTCCTTCCCTCAAAACATTTCTCAGGTTCACACTTGTCCTTTCCCAGGCGGCTCCACCACTTACACACTTATCAATTCACTTCCGGACAGCCTGTCAGCTTCCTGTCCCAGCAGATCACCCCGCCTGGACTCCCTCCCTGCTGGATTCACCCCAAGCTGCAAAGCCTCACTCTGCCAGCTGCCTTTCTCCCACTGAACTGTCTGCACGGCTCCTGTCCTCAGTACTGCCTCCTTTCCACCTGCCAGCCCTACCCAGTGCAGGCGATGTCTCCCTCTCCCCACTTTCAGCCTTCTCTTGATTATAAACTTTAGCTTGCCACTCCAGCCTGCCCAGCAAAACGGCATGTACATCCCTCAGCATAAGTTCACAGTAAGGTACTTCAAAAAGTTCATGGAGAATGGAATTAAAAGATAAGCTTGGGTGCAAAAAATATTCAATCCATGCATATGAGGAGTCTTCAGAAAGTTTGTGGAAAATGCATACTAGGAAAAAAACTATGCATGGATCTTAATTTTTTTTGGAGCCCAATAAGCTTACTTTTTAAATTTCATTTTCCATGAACTTTCGGCAGTTCCCTCTTGCATACTGTCCAGTGTTTCCCAGCAGGTATTCTAACGAACATCATGCTTGTACCATACTTCTTAAAAGTTCAATGGTCCAATACATTTGGACAATAAGGCCAATTGCTTACAGGAAAGGCTGAGAAACCTAACTTATTTAATCTGCTTCCCATACCTACTGCTGCCAGTAATATTTGTTTCTTTGCTCATTTATTTGGAGTAGTGATTCTTAAACTAGGCTTTGAGGCACTTACTCTTGGAAATGTCTGAATACCAGTATAGACATTATGGCAGAGACGTGCGATATAAAAAACTTAATGGGGGGAAACCACTATGTGAGGTTCGCAGGAACATCACATCAATCTACATTACGTAACATTCTACAGTGACTTTTCTCGTGAGTTTTTCAAGTGACTCACCTATAGATTTGGAGAAGTGTCCATGTCACCGAATAGTGACTGTAGGAGTCTATGCCATTCACAGGGAAGGTAGCACGTTAGAAAGGGAAGACCATGGAACTTGGATTCCAAGAATTCTGGGCTTGAATATTGCCTCTGCTAGTTGTTAGTCCCAAGAAATTCATGTAACTTCTTTGAGTCTCATTTTTTCATTGTGGAGACATCTACTCTTTGGGTTGCTGTTGAGGATTGCATGAAATAGTGTGCACAGCACTGCAGGCAGTGCTTAGAGTAAATGCCTCAAACCTCAGTTCCCACCGCTTTCTTAGCTAGGTTAACAGGAAAAGAAGAGCTAACACAACGTGTCTGTCCTGCAGGCCTGAGCAGTCTACCAGGTTGGGCTATTTGAGCCCCTTTCCACTCCCGATAGAAAGAGAAAGCCCACCATGCTCGCTGGACAGCCTTTGGGAGAGAAAGCATTCTAGAATTTACCAGCCCATGGCACCCAGTCAATATCTACGCAGATGTGCTGTTTACGTCCCAACCTTGGCAATGTCTGACCTCCTTTTTCATGTTTATGGTCTCTTCAATGCGCATCTGATAAAATATAGCTGGTGTTTTACTTTCACATGAGAATACCATACACTTTAGAGACTTCTACTTTGGTTTGTTCAGAGGAGTCATGATTGATATTCAAGACGGATTAAGGACATAAAGTTGCATGATCACTAATCACCCAGAACTACACAAAGGGTCTTTGAATATTTCTTTTAGATGCAATGTAGATATCCAACTGTACCTGCATATTGGTATTTTATTTACTGAAATAGGCTATAAAATATGTTCTGCACAGAAGGCCCTGACCCAAAATACTTCCACGTATCTAAAACCACTGTTAATCAGACTTCATGACCACAAGCTGTGGGTGGAATGTCTCAATACAGTATGGTTTCTGTTGTGCTCAGACCTCAGAATTTAGCACGTTACAGCACCTACCATCAAAGCACACTGAGGTACAGAAATATCACTAAAGCCACTATTTGTGTTTACTTTTCGGTGCTCCTCGACTTTTGTGTAACCAAACAGGCTGCCGGATAACGCATACTTATTCAACAATACTTGTCAAAAGAGTCCGTGCATATAGCTGCTTTTCATTAAAACTGCAAACTGAAATGATGACTATATTAAAGCATTTCAGAAAGTATCTTCAGAATCTACTCTTAATTGCTCTAAATCTAATTCTGCATTATGTTCATAATCTTTATAGCATACTCAAAATGTATTTTATAATGCTTTTTCTCATTGTTCGTAGTTAGATAAAATTGTTTTTAGGCATTAAGCTTTTCAAAGAGAGCTGGGATATTACTCTTCATTTAAAATATGCCACTCAACGACAAAGATTGCAATTCAGAGCTTTTATACTTAAATGTAATAATGTATTGTAATGATTACATTTTTCATAACTTGACAATAGTCTGTAATGGGGACAAGTCCATATTTCTCTTTCAATAGCATATTTTGAACTTCAGGTGAGACAGAAAGCTGTTTTTATGATAGTTAGGCGAAGAGATGCTCTTTTCCAGTGTTTACACCAATCAAGGTGTATCAGGAGAAGAATAGAGCCAATATCATTAAAGTGAGTACGACAATTCAAAGCTTAGTTTTCAGAACCAAAAAAACTTAACGTATGATGTATGCATGGAAAACAAAGCTACTCTGTAAACACTGACCATTTTATTTTATCTTTTTTTTTAACCTCTTGAATCTTCCAATAACCACAAACGTAATGATGGTGTTGTATTGAGATGTTCCAGGATTAACTTTTGGAGTAACCCTGAATTTCAGATCCTCACGTAAGGTCAGACATCACATATCTTATCTAACAGTGGCTCTAGATCACACAAGACGTGATCAAACATTGGAACTGCAGAAAGCCAGAGTAAGTAAAGTGCCACCTAATTTAGTTACAGAGAAATCACTCCAGCCCAAATTTCCTGAGCATGATCTGTGTGCCAAACACTGTGCGAGGCAGTATTTATTTATTATTCTTCATGTCAGACACTTGCATTAGGTGCTGTGGTTCTGATTGCATACAATAATGTCTTTGTTCACATGGCTCCCTCATGGCTGCAGCAAAAAAGGCATTTAATTCCTTAACGCTTAAGAAGAATTTTCTTTATTTGGGACAAAACTCATTACTTGGCCCTAAGAGTTATATTTTCAGTCATGTCTAATGATCTGCAGTCGTATTTTTATCTGGAGTTGGGAGAAATCAGTTGTTGCTTTCAGACCAAGTCTTTGTCTAGACTGAGCATGAAAAGGAATAGGAGATGCTAATCCAATCAAGACAGATATGAAGCGACATCCACCACATGGGCCACTTCTTGTCTGGGATGAAAGCTGGTGGCCGTCTGATGCCCTGCTGCTCCCTTTCCACCTGGTCACCGGCAGGTGCCCACCACACTGCAAGGCTTGCCTGAAGCTTGCACTGTCACACTCAGGTCAAACCTCGTCCTCCCTGCACCTTGCTCCTCCTGCTTTGCAAGTCTTTCCTCCAGCCCCGCATTACAGAGCTGGTTCGCTGTGCGTCTGTCTCTCCTGCTGGCTTTTGAACACTCCCAAGTCTCCCACTCGGGCCTTACCCAGCCTCTGTCCAGCGGACGCTCAATAGGCATCTGCTGAACAGTGCATTAGGCGATGGAAATACTCTATCTTAGAGGCTGAATGTCTAGATACAGCTTTTCTGTTCAAAGTTGATATTTTTACTCGCCTTTTTGACAACTGAATCTCGCAGCAAGGGATTCTGGACCGTACGTGAGAGGGTTTCCAGAAGGTTGTGGAAAATGTGTACTATGAAAATATTAGGCATGGATTACATTTTTAATTTTTAAAAAATTTTCATCTCCTTGAAAGGCAGAGCAAGGCATGGAGACACAGAGAGAAAGAAACAGAGTGAGCGGAAGGTCTTCCATCTACTGGTTCACTCGCCAACTGACAGCAACAACTGGGGCTGGGCCGGGCTGAAACCAGGAGCCTGGAGCACCATTCAGGTCTCCCACACAGGTGGCAGGGGCCCAAGCACGTGGGCCATGTTTGCTGCCTCATAGGATGCATTAGCAGGAAGCTAGCTGGGAAACAAAGTAGCCAGGATTTGAACTGGCTTAACCCAGTTCATCACAACACCTGCCCCTAAACATTTTTTTTTTTTTGCACTAACATAAACCCATGTTTTAATTCCATTTTTTCACAAACTTTTTGAAGCCCCCCTTCATATATGTATATGTTTATTTTACTGAAAAATTTAGCAGATTAGTGACATCAATCTTGAGCAAAAGCAGTTATGCTACCTGGGAATTTAGCATCCAGAAGGCAGAGAATGCCTGGGGACAAATATACATGTACATGTGCTCACGGGCTCAAGCAAGAAAATGTATGTCAGGAAGTTCAGGGAAAAGTGGCTTTTATTCCTTGGCTGCATGACTCATCAGGGAGAAGGAGGGAGCAGTCTGAAGATAAAAGTTGAGCTTTACAATCACAGGATACAGAGAGAAAGGGGAGGTTCCTAAAGTTTGGGATGGCAGCATTTCTGGAGCAGATTTACTGAACCTCAGGATGCCCCCAGATCTTGAAAGAATATGTATCTGGCAAAGTGTAGGCTGAACCCCTCACGCACAGTTTGACCTACTGGAGACTCATCCGTGTAATTTAGCTGATTTAAATACGGTGAAAGAACTAAACTAAATGGGGCTAATTTCTGTTCAATGTGAAATTGCAGGAATGGGGAATCTTTTTTCTGCCCAGGGCCATTTGGATATTTATAACATTGTTCATGGGCCATACAAAATGATCAACTAAACAAAATTAGCCTGCTATAGATTTACTGAATTTTGAGTTCCACCAGTGTTTACACGGCCTTCAGGCTGGATGCTCCAATCCCTGATTTGAAGCCAGGGATAAAAACGCTGCTTGGGACAGAAGAGTTAGTGCACCGCATGGCACCTTGCTGAAGGCTCTCCTTGCCATTGGTGGGGAACATCCGGCCTGCCGGCCACACAGGGCACACAAAATCACTTGGCCTGGCCCTGCAAGGCAACCACAGGCAGGAACTCAAAACTCAATAAATCTATAGCAGGTTAATTTTTAAGTTGATAATTTTGTACATCCCACGAATGATGTCATAAATATCCAAATTGCTCTTGGCAAGATAAATACACAGATAAAAGCTTCCCCACCCTTGGTTTAGATGATAATGTTCATGTGGAAGACACACTCGTCAGATCTGCAGGTAACCCCAACCCAGTAGACGGTGGCGTCCAAACCCAGAGCACCTTCTACAGCCTCTGGGAAGCTGCCGCACAAACAGCAAGATAAATGCCACAGAGGTCATTGGAAAGTCTGCATTAAAAAAAAAATCATACAAGCTCAGGCTGGAAGAAAACGCGGTTGCTGAATTTGGAGGCAGCATCTAGAGTTGTAGCACTCTACGGTGGTTACTAATTACCCTACGGATCGTTCTGTTAGAATCATCTCTGGGACGGTGTTCAGTTCTGAGAGCTGCATTGTAAGAAGCCACTTACAAAGTCAGAGTGTGTAACAAGCCGGCAAACAGATGGATGCAGGGTCCGAGAACAACTCTGCGTGAGGAGCCACTGCGGGAATCTGGATTGTTTAACCCTCCAAAACTAGAGTTAAAGTGAAATGGCTAGGCCGGCGCTGTGGCTCAATAGGCTAATCCTCCGCCTTGTGGCGCCGGCACAACGGGTTCTAGTCCCGGTCGTGGCACTGGATTCTGTCCCGGTTGCCCCTCTTCCAGGCCAGCTCTCTGCTGTGGCCAGAGAGTGCAGTGGAGGATGGCCCAAGTGCTTGGGCCCTGCACCCCATGGGAGACCAGGAGAAGCACTTGGCTCCTGCCTTCGGATAGGCTTGGTGCGCCGGCCGCAACGCGCAGGCCGCAGCAGCCATTGGAGGGTGAACCAACGGTAAAGGAAGACCTTTCTCTCTGTCTCTCTCTCTCTCACTGTCCACTCTGCCTGTCAAAAAAAAAAAAAAAAAAAAAAAAAAAAAGTGAAATGGCAGACAGTTGCCAAGGACTGAAGTGTTGTGGGCTTGGGAAGAGCCACACGAGTTACTCTGTTTTGTTCTATTAAGCAGAAAACACTGCTGAAAATCTTAAGGAGGTTCACAAGAGGAGGAGCATCAGGGATGAGAACTGTACAAGAGCGGGTCAAGGCTCTCCAAGGAGGAAGCACTTCGCTCCTGGACATGACCAAGGAGACCTGGAGAGAAGGGAGGTACGAATGAAGCAGGAAGTAGAACCAGAGAATTTAAAAATATTTACTGCAGTTTTCAGATGCTTCAATTCTACGCTGAGATAGTGCACAGTTTTGGGGGAAGATACAAGTGAATGGAAAATGGTTGAAGACAAGGATTCATGTAACATGTGCAGCTCTACCCTACAGGATGTCATATTTGGTTCCTCCATCTTGTCAATATATCGTGGAATCACTTCTACCATTTCCACCCAAGGAGTAAAATGGAATCTCTTCTTGTAGTCAGAAAGATACAAAAGACTACAAAAAACACGCACAGACAACATTAAACGATGTGTTGAAAATCATCACAGAAAAAGCACCGCTCAGATGGCTAAAGTAGGAAATCTCTATTACTAACATATTTTTAAAGCAGCAATATTTGCAGGGTTGTCAAAAAGTGTGTGGAAATGCATAGTATGAAAAGACTCTGTATAGATTTCACAAGTTTTTCGGCACCAAAGGAAAGTTACCTTTTCATTCCATTTGCCACAAACTTTGTGAAGCACCCACAGATACATGTCTTTACTGGAAACGCAGCGTAGAAGCAAAACATGGCAAATTAAAATCGTTAGGGGCTCTGAGTCCTTGGACAAACCCACTTGCAAGACAGAGGTCATTACAGGCATCGTGCAGATTTGACAAGCACTGGCAAACTAGGAGACATAACGCAGGTGTAAGTGCCTTGTGGACTGCGCAATGCTATTCCACGTGGGTCGCGTTTTTGCCCACGTGTCGGGCTCAGCCATATTGTTTCACATGGTAAAAGCCTGCTCTCTAGGATCTGTCAGCTCTTGTTACCATTGCTTACTTCTGTCCAGATCAGAGTATCTCTCTCAGCTGACCATCATCTCTTCAAGCTCATAATGAAATCTAAAAACAATGCTGGCTGGCCGGTGCCGCGGCTCACTAGGCTAATCCTCTGCCTTGCGGCGCCGGCACACCGGGTCTAGTTCCGGTCGGGGCACCGGATTGTGTCCCGGTTGCTCCTCTTCCAGGCCAACTCTCTGCTGTGGCCAGGGAGTGCAGTGGAGGATGGCCCAAGTGCTTGGGCCCTGCACTCCATGAGAGACCAGGAGAAGCACCTGGCTCCTGCCATCAGATCAGTGCGGTCCATTGGAGGGTGAACCAGCGGCAAAAGGAAGACCTTTCTCTCTGTCTCTCTCTCACTGTCCACTCTGCCTGTCAAAAAATAAATAAATAAAAAATAAAAACAATGCTGGCTAAAGAATTATGTGTTATTTTGCTATCCCCAATTCACAGCTGAAAATCAGGTTTCTACGTATGTTCAGACCATGTTAACAGGAAGCTCACTGGGGCTGGCGTTGTGGCGTAGCAGGTGAAGCTGCTGCCTACAGCACCAGCATCCCATATGGACACTGGTTCAAGTCTAGGCTGCTCCACTTCCCATCCAGATCCCTGCTAATGTGCCTAGGAAAGCAGCAGCAGATGGCCCAAGTCCTTGGGCCTCTGCACCCATGCCTGGAAGAAGCTCCTGGCTCCTGGCTTCAGCCCTGCCCAGCTCCAGCCATTGTGGCCATTTGGGGAGTAAACCAGCAGATGGAGGATCTGTCTCTCCTTCTCTCTCTCTGTAACTATGCTTTTCCAATGAAATAAAGAGATAAATTACGAAAACAGTGTAATAATTTTTTTAAAAAGGCAAGTTTATTAAAAAAATAGGAAGCTCGGCCGGCGCTGCGGCTCACTAGGCTAATCCTCCGCCTTGCCGCACCGGCACAACGGGTTCTAGTCCCGGTCGGGGTGCCGGAGTCTGTCCCGGTTGCCCCTCTTCCAGGCCAGCTCTCTGCTGTGGCCAGGGAGTGCAGTGGAGGATGGCCCAAGTGCTTGGGCCCTGCACCCCATGGGAGACCAGGAGAAGCACCTGGCTCCTGCCATCGGATCAGTGCAGTGCGCCGGCCACAGCGCACCAGCTGCGGCGGCCATTGGAGGGTGAACCAACGGCAAAGGAAGACCTTTCTCTCTGTCTCTCTCTCTCACTATCCACTCTGCCTGTCAAAATAAATAAATAAATAAATAAATAAATAAATAAATAAATAAAAATAGGAAGCTCACCACCAAGAGAAGAAAATTTCCTAATAGTTGTTTTACCTTTTTTTTTTTTTTAAATTTGCATTTGGTAAAATGAAGCAAGAGAAAAAACTGGACTGAATCAACTTTGGAGTGTTGATTTGTAGGTAAAGTTGGAGTGTATCATATTTCTTACAACTCTGTCTTTAGATAAGTGTTAACTTCTTTGGCGATTTCTTTTAAGAAGTTCAAAGATTGTACAGTGAGTTATCTTGCTACATTTGACAGTATCTCCTTGAAGGTGCTATTTGGCATAGTTTATCATCCTCACTTCTCAGATGAATACCGTAAATAAAGATGAGAATTGCCTTGCCCAGGGTCACAAAAATAGCTCCTGGATGGACCCGAAATAGCACCTTCTCTCACAAAATCCATTAGCCAGTCTTCCCTGTTTTAGGTAACTACGAACTTTAGCATGACACAGACCCCGCCAACTGCTCACTGAGTCAGCACAGGAATTGTCATTTGCAACTTTGCATCAAGAAATGCCAGAAACTCCGATGAGCACAAGCAGAGTACTGTGTAAGCCACGAACTAATGTCACGATAGTGTCCCAGGTTAAAGTAGAAAAACAAAATTAGACTAGTAACGCTGCATTGAGAGCACGTGGGTCCCCAGGTTCTGACAATACACTAAAGCTACTTTTGTGCAGCTCTGTAGCCAACTCTGCCTCAGACACCCACGCTGTCCCCCCTGAAGCCAGTGAGAACCACATGCACGCACTAGCGGGCACACACGAGTTCTATATTTATGGCTGTTTGTTTAAATTTCACAAAATGGGTAGCATTTTGGTTGGTGGCAAATACAGGTCTGCTTGCAGCCAGTCCAAAAAGGCGGGCCCCCGATTTACACACAGGCAATGTAAATAACACGTTCTAAAAACAGAGGACAAGTCCCATATCATTTCCTGCGGGGCAGGGAAATTAGTCTGACTACTGCACAATGGAAACGGTGTTCTGATCCATCTCCAACCCACGTGCCTGCCCCAGACCCATCCGCAGGGCCGCCTCAAATGAAGTTTTCTGCGACGTTCACTGCGGGGGTCTTTGCCCCTTACAGGAACACACTCTGAACACTGGCCACAGCGTGTGCCCACATGAGCAAGGAAGGAGGCCTAACTCCAAATGGCTTCAGACACACAGGAAGGAAAACTAGCATCATTCTATCCACAGCACCCAACCAACCCTCATCTTACTTGAAGCTTTGAGTGATCAATGAGTGGAGAACTTGGTACCTATTTCCTGAACTGATAATGTAGTGGTCGACTCTTTGTTTTGTTTGAGAATGTGCCTGGGACTAACATATCCAGCAAATTCTACATCAGAGCCTTGAAGTTTTATCCATTTTGTCTTCTCTAAATAGTCCCGACTCTCACAGCCCTTATTCTAGGACATATTTTAGGTCTCCTCCTCTTCCTCCTCCTCCCCCACCTAGATAATCTGCTTCCTCCCAGTTAAGGAAGCTGAATGACTAATGAGTGACAAGATGGACAGCCCACAGACACAATGCACTCTGTAATCCCTGAGCCACTGGTTCTTCCTATGTGTTTAAAGGGTTAGCGCCGGAGTCAGAAGTCTGGAGCGACAATCTTTAATTGAAAACCAGGGCAGGGCCCTCCCACCCGGTCTCTTCCCCCTCCCTTGTCCCTGACACTCAGTAATGGGACGACTGTTCGCAAGTCTTCCTCTTGGGCTTTATTTTGCTTAATTCAGTCTGTCATTAGGAAGGCTGGCGAGCTGGGGGCTCGGTGATTACTCTCGCAGGGAGGAAGCAATGCCACTGCGGACTTGTGTTCTGGACAAGTGCTCCTTTATACAATGAAAGGCCCTTTAAAAAGCAGTGAGGGACCCTTTCAAGCAGCCGGCGACCATGTGCTCGCAACCCTCGAGCCTTGCTGGCGAGGATGACACAGCAGCGGCTGCGCTGCAAAGGGGACCATTGTCCTTGTACGCCTCGGGCAAGTCGTGTGGGCCTCCCTGAAAGCAGCCCTTCCAAAGGGTTTGTAAGCAACAGTCCCTAAAATCCTGAACCCGATAAAAGGATTAAAGCAAGAGGCAGTGAGTGTGGAATTTAGAACGCTATCAATGCTCCCCCCAACCCCTCACCGTGTCAACCCCCCAACTCCAGGGTAAAACTAGAAATTGTGGGCATCGCAACCAAGATGTGTGAGATCCCCGTTAACGAACTGGACGCAAAGGAGTAAACCTGAGTGTTTCTGAACAAATGCACGCGGTCTGGGCTGTGACACTTGTGACTGCTGAAGACTGAGTCACACAGCCTCTCTCTGAAGACAAGGGAGAGAGATGAGGCAACACCAGGCGATTCATCAGCTTTGAGATTTTATAGCAGCCTGATTTTTTTTTTTAAGCCTTGGAATTTTCTGCCTTTTAAAAACAGAAGTCGCTCACGCAATATGCTTTTAATTTTGTCTATGCACCGTCCAGGTCTGCTCTGTGAAAGGGCTGCTTCCCAGGCGGAGTCCGATCTGTAGAAGTCATCCCAGAACAATGTCTCTGTCGCCCTGAGCCTTATCTACAGAAACTGCAGCATTAGAAACTAAGAAGACTCCAAGAAGCCAGACTAATATTTTGGGGGCAAAAACATGTTTACCAGCGCGACAAAGGCCACATGGATGTAAGGCAGAGGTCAGAGAGTGCCTCATTCCCCACTGAGCACGACTCAGGAAGCACATTTGTCTCTGTTTTCCTGTCATAACAGGAAGAGTGCAACTTCTTCCTTCCCACAATGGCTTCAGTTTTACCTCCTAACTCCAATATTTTCTCCCTCAGGGCCTTCCAAATCAATCCTTGCAAGACAGAAGGCAGGAGGCTGTCTCGGCTGTAGTTTCCAAACACTTACTATTTGTTGAAATGTTATTTAAATGTTAGCGATTTCTGAAGCGCAATGGTTCCAACTTAAAATTAAAAGTCAAATTTCCAAACACTGAGACTGGTTCTCTCGCTCCTATCAGTGGTCCAACGTCTTTCAAGGGACACCCAAATACACATTGCACAGGATGGAATTTTAATTCCTGTCAATTCAATTCGGCTACATTATTTATTTTTGCCAGAGCCATTATTCTCAGAAAGGAATAATAAAAGTTTCCAAGTAGACTTCAATGACAGCACAATGGGATGTGAATTTAAAAAAAAAAATACTTTCACCATAATAATTCCTGAAGGAGCTCCCTCCTCAATGAACGATATTAAGGCCAGTTTCAGACTGCAAAGGACATGGCTTTTGAAACAATTAGCAACTTGTCTTCTAACCTACAGTTTGGAAGAAACCTCTTGGTTTATGCGGTCTATTTACACTGTTAATATTTTTAGAGCTGGTTTCTCAGTAATTCAATGTCATATACACTGTGTGGACTTGCAAAGCAAAAGGTGGCTTGTAGCCAACAGAATGGGGCGAGAGTGCCTTCACAGAGGCAAAAGGGGCTCTTCCAGGTCATTTTGCATAGCAAGAGAGACAATCAACAAAAGCATCACCATTCTCTTACATTTCAGTTTCGAATACAGACCACGAGACTCACAACTTCGAACTGAAATAGTACAAACCTGGGAACCCCAACTTCTAGGTAGAGCTCGATCCCAGAGATGGAGTGCTAAGCAGACAGAGCTTTTCCCTGTGAAAACTGTGGCCTCTCCACATTCCCTGCCAAAGGAAAGCCACCAAGTGGGCCCGACGGTAGCTGGGACCCTCTCTTCCTGGCAGAAGAGGGCAGGCCCAGGTGACATAAATATGCCCACAGGCTGCAAGGGATGCCCGGTCAGTGTGTGGCCCACCATCACCAGGCTGCAGCTAGCTAGCAGGGACCCCGTTTGTCAATTGTTTTCGAATTGCTAGCAACCAAACCAAAATGAATGAAACACATCTGAGCACTCTGGCTACTGTTTGTTTTTTGGGAAACTCTTGAAAGTACAACTGATACCATTTTCCCCTCTGGTTAGCTTTTTCAATCTTTTCAATCACTAGTAATTTCAACCAATTATTCTGTGAATAACAATGTTTTCCCTTGTGATTTTAAGATTAACGAAAGAATGATTTAACTTGCAAGCATGGGGAATGATTTCGTAGGCACCCCCAGTATGCACAATATACCCTATAATTCAGTTCTGATATGTGTTACTATGATACACCCCGATTTATTTATATACACTGAGTTCTTGATACCTTTTATTACAAGTGTAGGGGAGGCAGCTGGCTGCTAAGAAATGATAGCCAGAAAACAGGCAGAGGGAGGGCATTTGGTGCAGTGGTTAATCGCTGCTTGGGACACCCGTATTCCATACTGGAGCGCCCGGTTCCAATCCTGGCTACTCCACTGTGATCCAGCTTCCTGCGGATGCACATCATGAGAGGCAGCGGATGATGGCTCAAGCCCTTGGGTCCCTGCCACCCATGTAGGAGACGCGACCTGAGTTCCAGGTCTTGGCTTCCACCTTATCCAGCCCTGGCTGTTGTGGACATTTCAGGAGTGAACTGGCATATGGGAGATCTTTCTGTCTTTCAAACAAAATGAAAATAAGGAAAAAAAATTTTTTTTAAAGAAGAAGGGCAGTGTGAAGTCTTTGCAGGGTTAGTTTGGATTTTAGAGATAGAAAAAGCAGCATATTTGCACTGACTGAACATCTGATCTTCTATCTGACTGACACAGGTTTTGGGAACTCCTCCACTAATAAGGATGACTGTTCTACAATAAAGTAAAACTGGATTTGTCAGTGACGGCATCACCCATCTCCCAACTTACAGTTGGGGCTCATCACAGACTTATCTTCTCCAGGCAATTAATTGGTTTCTCAAGTGTACACTTCCTCACATTTAAAGAGAGACTCTATCTCTATTTGAACAAACTGGATCAGACCACTGGGGTGTGACTGTCATTAACGCTTTATTTACTGATATCCTGGATATCCCACCTTGAAGGAAAGTTTCATTAAAAACCTTTGAAATCTTAGCTAAAATTCTAAGAGTCCCAAATGGTGGAAAATAGAAGAAAGGAATAAAAACAATGTTCTTCTTAAAGAGTCATTTCTTGGGAGCTGATTCATATTATTTTTCAGTTTAGTGCAGAATTTACCAGATTGCATTTGAAAATATCTGTAGGTAGAAACTTTCAAGGGCTGCATCGACACTGAGTACATTTTTCCTAGATTATTTTGTATAGAATACAAGCCATGGAAAGAAACCGAGACAGGGACACAAGAAGAGGGGAAGTCAGGAAATTTAACAGTTCTGAACTCTGATGTCTTGCTAATCATAAGGGGATTCTCCTATTCTATTAACAGGAGAATGTTGCTAATTGTCTTTCATTTGTGCTCCAGTTATTGCACTGATAATTACATGAAATTCTGTTTGCTGGCAAAAAAAACTGTTAGTGTGCCAGATTTGATGGAAGGGAAGAAAACTAAGGCACATAAATACATTTTTTGCTTAATAGTTTAGGTCCTGATTGTGTTATTTGGCAATAATTTTCCACTTATAGCTAGCTATTCAAACATGAAAATGTCTTTGAAATAAAAAGTTGCACAAATAAACTTGGGTTTATTTCTCTTATCCTTTCAAAGTAGGAAAGCTGAAAATCTTAAACACAAACATGAGTAAACAGGTTTAGCCTGAGCATACCTGAATTTTATTTTACCTTTCTTCTTACTGTAATAGATATATTTCTAAATATATTTTAAAAAGAAGGGCTCACATGGACAACACACATTTAAAATCTGCTACAGAAGCATGATTCAAAAAATCCATACCAGGTGTAAGACTGTAATTGTCTAGTTGATGAAGGAACTTAGAGGGTAAAAGGAAGACACCAGATGCAGGGATTGAAATGGCAGCGTTAGCATGCGTGGGAAGCTGGAAGTGATAAAAATGGGGATTGAGTAGTTAAAAACCATTTGGTCAGTAACATACCTCGGAAAATATGCCCTTCGAGCATAGAATTTAGAAAACTCCTTCCCTCCACCCTTGTCACACACTCTGCTCTAGTTGTCCTGTGTGATGTCATCTTGGCCTGACCCCAGGCCGCCCTGTCCCAAGAGCCAGCTCCTGTACCATGGTGTTGGCTTCTGAGGGCTCCTTCTCAGCAGTGTTCCTCCGCTCTCTTCCTCTCCCCACAACCTCCTGATACCCTTTAAGGTAGAGGTCTTTTGAAATGAATGTCCAGGTACCATTCTTTAGAGTGCCACATGAGACAGGAGCTGTTCTGACATAGATCACGTTACTGCAGGAAGCATTTAGCCTGGCAGAATGCATACCAGCATGCCTGCGTTCAAGTCCCAGCCCTGGCTCCTGACTCCTGCAAATGCAGACCCTGGGAGGTAGGGATGATCGTTCAGATAATTGTGTTTCTGCGCCTGGAAGACACAGATGGAGTTCTTGGCTCCTGGCTTTGGTCTGTCTCAGACGAAGCTGTTGTAGGCATTTGGGGAGTGAACCCATAGATGAAGCATATGCTTGGGGTCTCTCTCTCTCTCTCTCTCTCTCATATTACACACTCTCTCAAATCAATAAAAAATTTCTAAAAAGTCACAAAGAGCAAGAAACTCAACAGGAGTAGCTAATATGAAAATTTTTTGAGCACTTCCTATGTGCTAGGGTCTTTAACACAGATCACTCAACTTTGTCAATGAACTAACCAGCCAGTTAGCATTTTGAATCCTCACCCTAGCGATGAGGGAAGTGATAAGGCTCAGAGTGGGCGAGTAGCTTACTAGAGTGCACATATTACTAAGTGGAAGAACCAGGACCACAGCCAGGTTCATGTACCTCTCAGAACTTACTCTCTGAGACACTTCATGATACTAGGTGCAGCATGAACTGACTGGGAAAAGCAAAGAGATAATACCATGCTCTTCGCCAGGATGCTACACTGGCTGCATCATGGCACAATTGAGAAAAGCATGTTTTGTTTGGTTTTAATGAGAGATGTAGGCTCAGATCTCGGCCACTAAGATCGAGTATGTGGCCATGGGTCTGTTGTTTAGGATGTAAAGGACAACCTACTGTGCCATACAACATCTGGCCCTCGCTAGTGTTCCATTTTTTCTCCATCTTGCTACCCTCAACCACCAGGCTCTAGTCCCCAGCCTTCCCTGGACTCCCCAGCCCAGTTCTTCCCTCTGTCAAGGGGCTTTGTTCAGATGCTGCCCTTGGAAAAGGTATCAGCTGCAAAATGCTGACTCATCTTTTGGCATTTCTCTGGCTCCAAAGGTAAATGCCCTACTCCTGTTATTTATTTATTTATTTATTTTGGTGCTTTGATAATTTCACTCATAGCAATGCTCCTGTGAGTGACATTTTTGTTACACGTTTACATAGTTCAAGTCTGTTTGATCACACCACAAGTCCACAACCAGGGCCCACAGGTCAAATTTAGTCCCCTCTGTTTGTGTCAGCAAAACCTTCCTAGAACATGGCATGCTGGTTCATTTAGACTTGCCTGTGGCTCCACAGAGCTTAGGAGGTGAGAGAGAGCCTCTGCTGCTCGGGAAGAGGTCTACTCTCCGGTCCTTTAGAGAGAAGCTTCCTGACCCTGGAGCAGGTATTGAGCTGGATGGGATTCTTGGTCACCACGGAGGATGCAGTGGTAGGCACACTGAAGCCCAGTGACATTTGCTGATTTAAGAAGTTAATTATTCTGCTGTAAAAGGGATTGGCAAGAACTAAGCCGAATAATATATAGTTAGTCCTTGGCATGTAACGTGTAGGTACTTTTATTGAGTTGCTGGAAAATTCCTATAAAAGAAATTTAGAGTTCATAATTTTATTTATTTTTTACATGCTAGCTTAAAATATCCATCTTGTTTCGGTTAAAAATTAACAAAGAAGTAGTTTCTGCAAAGCTGAAAACTCTGGGAAACTTGTAGACACAGCAGTGTTAACTTTAGTCCCCTAAATTATTTGGTTATAGTTGGGGTTTCTGAATTTTAGCTATTCCTTACTTCCATTATGAAAGCTGAAGAAAAGGCAAAATTCAATTTGGACTGTGAGCCACTCTGTTTCCTAACAGTTTTGTTCCCTAATGATACACAATTGATCACATGGGCTCTGTCATATTTCATTTCACACTCTAAGTCAGTATTTCCTTTTTCTGGGAGAAACAAACTCTGTTCTGTGTGAAGCCAAATAAAGGCAATGCCACAGCTGACTTTTACTACTTTTCAGAAAAGATGACAGGGGGCCGTTGTGTGAGGTTTTGCTGGACAATCTGCAGTCAGGGCGACTTCCAAAGGGGCGAAGCAGCCAACATTTGCTTTTCTGCAGGGGCACACGCAGCCCAAACAAGGCCTGGGTTAGGGCCGCTGCCCTCGCAGGCTGTGTTGGTTTGGATCATGAGAAGAGACCAGCAGCTCATAGACTCTCCCAAATGGTTCTTAGGATCACTCTCAGAGGAGGTAAGAGGTGCGCATTTATGTGTACAACAGACGCTGAAACATACAGGCTAAAACACAGTCGTTTTCAATTATTCTAAGTCCATTAAAAAGTACTGACTTACAGGGCCTATCGCACCTAAACACTGGAGAAAAGAACAGAAACCTCCTAAACTCTGCAGAATAAAATCAAGGAATCCATCTGAAAGAAGTCAAACAAAGCTGAATTAAAATAATTTCTCTTCTCCTGAAGTTATTATGACTTTTAAAGAAGAAAGTAATGGCAATTATGAATGCAAATATATTAAAATTGAGAATAGAGGTTCGCTTATGAGTTCAAAGGTGTGGTGTTAAAATTCTTGTATCCCTGTGTGAGTTTTAGATTCCTTTATAAAGCATAATGAAAGCTCATGAGTTCAACCTACAAAATTTTCCTTCTATGTTTGTAAGTGAAAGGAAGTTACAGCAGATCTCTTGAGCCTAAAAACTACTTGGTCTTATTCAGAAAGTATAAATGCTAATTCAGATAATTTGTGAGTGCACCCAAAATAGGTTCTAGTCCAGATAGCAAGGTCTAAACCATCGATGGAACATGATGTTCAATAGTTCAGTCTTCATTTCAATTTCAAGCTATAAACCAGTTTCGAAAACAGTGGTTTTAATACTGACAGAATAAGTGCTCTTGGACTTGACCCATGACAATAAATAATATGTACAAAAACACTGAAAGAATCCATCATAAACCTTAGCCTTATTCATCCTTTAGTGCAGTACTCAGCCAAAAACAGCCCATATGTACCTTACAATACGTAGTAACTTAAAGGAGTATGAACTTGAAAAACTGAAAGGATTCTCTACTTCCTAATGGCATACTGGCTTTGATAGCACTCACTGTAACTGGCACATGTAACAATACTGATTTATAAAAAATAAATCAGTTCTAGTCCTACTTTAGGTCCAAGAAGATAAAAAAGGACAACAGGGAAGATGAGAGTCTTTTTGGGGGGGAGCTACAGTCTGGTGGGCATTCCAAGGCTGACCTTTGAGCTGTCCCCAGTGTAGACGGGCAACAGGCAACAGGCAAAACACTTTCTTCCTATGGCCAAGGAATGCCCATTCTGCAGGTTCTGTCGCTCACACACCAGGCTGGGATCCCGCAGCACTAAAATTTCTCGCAAGGACCATGATTTGACATTTAACATTAGGACATGCACAAACCACCAGCTATCCTTCCACAGCCTAACTAAATCCACCCTCCCCAATTGCAAAGAAAAACAGACTCAGAATGCATGCATTCAGGATATACAAGTCTCTGGTGCTGAACTGGGCATTCGGATGTGTAAAGTCTTCAGAACAGATTAATTGTTATCATGCAGACATTATCACTGGAGTTCTAGAAAAAAATTATACCACCATCTGCCTCTCTGTTTCTAGAATTTTTTTACACTATTATTTTTAATTGTCACCCAGAATTGTAGAATTTACTGTCTCTGTTTATAAAATTCAGGATTTAAGGGAAAAGGTATGAATTAATGGACAGCTCATGGGCTTATGCTTTAAATCACTAGTATCTTTCGTGGGTGTTTTCTTTGTTGTTGTCAGCACAGCGTTAAAATGTTTTGGATGTCTTTCAAAGTGTCTTTTACCATGAACAGAGTGAAATCCATTTTTATACAGGATATTTGGCCTATATCATAAAAATTGCAACGGGGGACCACGAAAGACCTAGTTCTCAGGAATATAAGAATATCTTTGATGATGCATGCAATGTAGCAATGTTATGCTTATTAACTCTTAATTATTAAGCTATTTGTGTCACACAAGTTCAGCTCTCATTTAAAATTCAAGTTGAAGTCCAAAGTGATTGTTGCAATCATCACGAATGTGTAAACTGTATCTTTAACAGATACAGTGATTTTTCTTCCATTACACTTAAGAGACTATCAGTATGTCAACTGGCCACATGTCATTCACCAAAGCTTATTTTAATAGATGTTCGCAAGTTCAAGTGTTTTCAGTACCCTTCTCGTAGCTGGGGAACACACAATCAAGACTCTATGCAAATAACGATACTAAGAGAATTTTACTCCACTCACCTGTCTGTTACGTTCATCCATAATCCTCGTAATCTGAATCTTTTTTCTCCCCATAGTCCCCGTTTTTCTTCTCTCTCTCGTCCCTGAAATTATGTATTTTTTCCTTCCTTTTCTTTCTCTTTCCTGTTTCCTTCCAACAAATGGCCTTCTTTAGCACTTGCACCGCTCAGTTCCCAAGTTCCTGCATTCGTTCCTGCTGAACAAAAAAGGAAAATTTCACACCACTCCAACTGCAAGCCAGTTTCACAAGAACTCTCACAGGCCAGGTTCATCAAGGAAATAAACTACATGGAAGTAGAGCAACCAAATGAATGACGATCCCTATTCATTAAAAGTGCACGGTGTATCACATGCAGGAGCGTATCCAGTAGGCATGGCTTGTTTTTATAATTGAAATCATCTCATAAGTAATTTAACAAGTCATTGAAAGAATGAAAACTGTGCTTTAAGTCCCAGCACTCGAAATGTATTTTTTGTAAAGAGTTTCTTAATATTTTTAACGAAATTAGGTGACAATTTTCACCCTTCTGTTATGAAAAATCACCTAAATCAGAGAGTTAATGAACCTTTCTGTACCTGTGTATGCTAAGTAGGGCAGCTAATTCATTTCTGAAGGGAAAACAATCTCCTGTTTTGACAGTAGAGGTGATAACGTCCCTCGTTATGCAAATAGGATGGACCATTAGGAAAGTGCTATTTGATATATGTAAATGTCAATTCATTTAAATCTAAATGCTTTAATCTTTTTTTTTAATCCCTGCTATGAGAGCACTGTAGATCCACTATGGGATATTTAAGCTGACGTTACAAGCATCTATCTGCAGTGGGATCTTTTTCTGTGGAATGCCTTACACTATATGTTGAATATAAGAATCAGAAAAGATGACCATTGACAGAACAGAGATGATACAAAAATGAAGACGATGATTCCGTTTACAACTATATCTTTTAAAGTAAAAAGCCATCAGCCCTCTCAATTGAAATACTTAAAGAGGATATCTTTTATGGGAGTAGATACACCATTACAGAAGCTCTGGCTATAAATGGAAATCCCTGTATCCTGAATTAACATGAAAGACCATGAATGACAGATGATAAATGGAAGGAGCACAGAATATTAGAAGTGTATGTTTCACTTTGTTTTTAAACTATCGCTGAAGATACAGGGACACAATGAAGATGAGTTGTGGTGCAATGTTCAAGTTCACAAGCAAGCATTCCTTCGACTGCAAGCAACAGCTTCAACTCTTAGCCTATCTTTTGTCAATGAAAGCAAACTCCTTTACACACTGCTCAGAATTTCCCTGTTTATTTTGGTTGGTGTGTCAGACAACGGCCCTGATAAATTCCCACGTGTATTATGTAACACCAAGCCAACGTCCTGGCTACTTAATAGATTGTTTGGCTCTGATTCAAAGTTCTTGGAACAGGAAAGCTGGTATATGCTCGGTCCGATCATCGGCTGTCTTTTGATTTCTTTAACTTCATTTCTAAATTCTTATCACCTTGAGTAAATCTTTTTTTAAGTTTTCTGTGATTATCTAATTGCACAAGCTATTATGATATAATTAGTTCTGGTGGATTAAGCACTACACAGAGACTCAGCCTCTCCGTTCTCTTTTGCCAGTGCCTTTATGGGAAAGCACAGCTAAGGTCTGCCTCTCGCGACACACACACCGAGTGACATCACGACCACATGGTGCCCATCAAAACCATTATCTCGGCTGTACTTTCAAATGCTGGAAGAAGTTCAACAAGTTTTTAAAAGTTATGTAAATAACACATATTTGACCAATACACACGAACAAACGAGCTATTAAGATCACAATAGAACGTGAAAAACCCACAAAGCACAATTGCATCACATACTCGGTGTTGCCAAACTCTGTCCATCCATCTACTATATTTAGAAATATCACTCGGCTGACCGACTTCCCCGCATTTCCTAAGGTCTTACCTTAGCCGCAAGCAGCCTTAGAATGGCATTTCCCATGCATGTGCAAGGACCCAAAGAGACAAACAGGCTTTCACTGTCACAGAAAAGCCAGCCCATGAACGCACAGCAAAAGCATTTGGGACAATTTCCTTTCCTTGCACACAGCCAGGACGGTGAACTATCGGCTTACAGGACTATGCCTGCCTAAGCGCTTATGCACTTCAAGGTGGAAGGTCAGTGTGGACAGATTAGAGCGTGGTGACCAGGCAGAGGGCAGGGGCCATCTCCAGACCCCGGTTTCAAAATCCAAAGAATCAGACAGGCAGAGAAACATCCCCAGAGCTTCTGATGAACGGAGTATAGAGACAATCTCCTGTCACCACCCCACAGTTCACAACTTAGAAACAAGACACATTTTTTTTTTTTTTTTTTTGAAGAGCAGAGCAGGAACTTTTTTTTTTAATCCTTAAAATATTACGGGGAATATTTTGCCAGGAAGAATGTATGCCTGAACGTGCGTGCACACATACGTATGTAGAAAATGCCATCAAAGGTAGTTTTCTTTTTGAAACATGCTAGGTATTGTTGAGAAAGCATGCTTTGCTTTCAACAGAATCTACCTAATTAAAAAAAAAATTCTGTATAAATGGGTACTGCTTGAAGTGCTGCTGCTCTCTGAGCATTTATAAAATGAAGCATTTGGCGTAAAGTTTGCACGTGGAGTCACGCTGGCGAGGATGGCCGGAAGTGCTGGGGAAGTGAACATGTGAAGCAGCACGCGGCTCGGGACCTCTGAGGACGGCGGCCGCATGGTGAGGCTGTCAGGGCCAATGCCAAGGGCCAGCCGGTCGGCAGCAGCTCTCAAGTCGTTTTCTGGGTACGCCTATTTCTCTAACCTGAGGTTTATGCAAACAGCGCATCACAAGGCCAGTTTCAAGCACTAATTGCTGAGAGGCAGCATGCAAGATTATGTAACTTGATTAATCTGTACGGTGGTGGTGCATGCCTATGGCAAAAAAGAATCTAGGAGCGACACCAAGTGTAGTAGCTTCCAGTTATGCTGAGAACTTTTCATTATGTACAATCAGCCATCAACTTAAAATAATTCCAGCAGCCGGCCGCGACTTTCTTCCACATGAAAGCAACATTCTTAGAAAATGACAGAGTTACATATAAACAATCAGTAATTAAAAGAAGAAATGCTCTACTCTGGTTACCCTCTACAGAGTTACAGTCTTCTGCATTTTTGTTTTCTTTTTGCCGACCTCAATAAAAGAAAAATGAAATCAGGCTGCTTACTAAAAAGGGGAACTTCATCATGGCTGATTTGGGTTCACTGTGCACTTGGCACAGGCAGGCCGACGGAGGCAGAGCGGTCTGGGGCCCACGGAGAGGAGAGGCGTTCCTCGTGGCACATGTGGGGCTCATTCTCCCACCGCGCTCGGCTTTCCAAACCGTGCCCTTGGGTGACACCCACCCCCACCCCCGGCCCCTCTCCCCTCCCTCCCTTCCTCTCTCAGCTCCCTCCCAGTAAGCCAGAAGAATCCTGACAGAATGGCAGGAAACACGCACAGACTGGCCAGGGAAGGATGTGATGTCAGCAACCACGAACAATAAAAGGTGTCAAGGTGCTTCCTTCCCTAAACTGTTCCAGAAGCGTAAAATGGGAACCAAAACTCTCCACTTCCTTCTCGAGCGGGACCGTGTGAGGGCTGCCGGCCGCACAGCCCGCGCCCAGGGCCCATGGAGCGGTTCAGAGAAGGGACAAGGAGGCAGCCTGAGACCTGGGAAGTGTTCTGAAAGTGCTGGCCCTACAACACCTGCGAGAAGCCCCTTCTAGGACTGGCTCCAGGGTAGTGTCTGCATAGTATCGCTGTCAGAAACCAGAAGAAGCCAGATTTTTACTGTGGCGAAGTGGCAGATACATCTCAGTTATCCTGTTTAAAAAAAAATCACCTTCCACAATCAATGCTACTATAGCTTCTTCCTCTTCTTTTTTTTTTTTTTTAAGATTTATTTTATTTATTTGAAAGAAAGAGTAGCAGACAGAAGAGGGAAAGAGAATCTTCCATCTGCTGCTTCATTCCCCAAATGGCTGCAATGGCCAGGGCTGGGCCAGGCCAAAGTCAGGAGCTTCATCTGGGTCTCCCACATAGGTGGCAGGGGCCCAAGCACTTGGCCGTCTTCTGCTGCTTTCCCAGGCACACTAGCAGGGAGCTGGATTGCCAGTGGAGCAGCTGGGACTCGAACCGGTGCCCATATGGGATGCGGGCGTCACAGGCTGCATACCTTCTGAAATTGCCCTTTGAGGCAAATGAAGAATTTGATACATGGAAAAAGCCAAAATGGCCAAATTATAACTTCTGATATTTTTTTTAAAAAGAGGATCACAAAAACTGGAAAAAAAAATCAATGTTTGTTGGTAAAATAATATCGATTTCTTTTGCTTCCACATCCAAAAGCAAAGATATGCTGGAGATCTGTGTAGGGGGGGATTCCTGTGTTACTGGGGCTCTCACACTTTCTGGGAAGAATTCAGCCGAGGAACCAAATCACCAACATACACTTTACGTCTATAGTGGAGCTGGTTATTTTTATCTCTTCCCGGTGAGATTCTTTCTAACATGCCAATGGCAGTCTACGGTTTCTGTAGGAAGAAAACCACATATCAAGTGGCTCTGACTCATCACCAGATTTCAATCATCTTCCCACAACACTTTGATTTAGAAATTAAAGACAACCTTCAGTTGTGTGTTTTGATCTTCGAGTGAGACTGCCATGCCACATTAAAAGATGTGGGAAGAAATTAATTCTCTTCTGCTAAACTTATCTTTGCAAAGCCTGTATTTTGCCACACTGAGTACAATGCAGTCACTTAAATAAAAACAGCCTATGAATAATGATAAACCATTAAAATCTGTGATGTCAATTTGCAAAGAATGAACTCTGGTTTTCTTTTATTCACATTAGCAAATAACTTTTTCATTGAGTTACATTTTCACGCACCCTGGCACCCTCATAAAATGGTAAAAACTGCAAGGCTGACAACTAAGCACACTCAAAAATACAACAGGAACCATTCCTGCTTATAAACAGGCTGGATGCTGAGCACGGGGCTACAAGGACCACGGGCCTAGCTGCTCCAAGCCTGGTGTTTACCAGTTCAAACAATTCCACCATTCATTATCATCTGAAGTGAAAACCTTTGCTCATTACATTGTATCTACATACATTTAACTTTCTACCTCATGATCTGTGTGAAAGACCCTAGGAGGCGTAAAATTATATTTTGGCTAAAAGGAACAAGTAGAAGATGTACTTTTTTTTTTTCTGCTAAGAACTGTTCTGAATTTCAGAAGACACAACTGACTCCTGCCTACTTGTGCTCATCTACAGGATGTCTTAGGAACTAAGGATTTCCTTCACTCCGAACGCCACTCCCTCGCTGAGCTGGCCATCTATTTTATAAGCCGCTCAAAACCTCAGCAATGAGTGCAAAATAAGCCATTTTAAAGCCACATAACCAAGGCTCATCCTGCTAAGGGCAGTAAAAGCACAGCCATCGCTTGCCACTGGGTAAGTATCATCACGCCAGACACAAGAGCTTTCCCAGCTTATTCCGATGTAGCGCCCATCCACGTGCTAAGTTGAGAGACATCTTCAGGTCTCAGTAAAACAGTATCACACGCACAGGTAGCAAAACTGAGGCTTTTCCGCTTCCTCACATCTGCCTTGCTCCCCCCCCCAGCACAGGGCCCCCACGGATGAATTCCTTCTGCTTGGAATGCTCTCTCTCCCGTGCCTCCTGGATTCTCTCCCATCCCAGAGCCAGTTTTTCACCTCCTCAGGAATCCCTGGTGTCCTCTGCCTTACATCCCATTCTCCCAGCACCCAGTCCCCTCCCCTCTGTAGGGCCCACCAGGGCAGAAACGGAACCTTCCTGCCTTTCTCAACATTCGTCAGCCAAGTCTCCGCTGTTCCCAGGCACACAGTAGGAGCCAATTAACCGATTAGCTGAATTAATTTAGTGAGCTTTGCACCTCCAGAGTTGCCATTCCTCATGACGACTACTAAGGACACTTTCCAATTTTTACTTATACAGAAGCAGACTGATGACTTCACATAAGCCTTCTGTGTACAGCGTCTTCCACGTGGAGTAAGAGTGGTTCCGACACAGAAGTGGAAGCTACATGGATTCCGGAGTCAGAAAGCTCAGGGCTCAGTTCTACCTTGATAGTTAGATGCAGCCGAGCGGCTGCAGACAGACTATTTAAACCCCACGAAGCAGTTCCTTGCTCTCTCCAGAAATGAGAATGTACTTTTTCACTTGCTGGGTGGTTGGGGCCTAGATGTCACAGGAAGCCTGGTACACAGGGCAGGGCAGGGGACCCCGGGCTAAGACTTTGTAAGACTGTTGCAGTTCCGAGGCATAAACTCCAAGTGTTATGAGACAGTAAGACCACGAGGCCAACAGTGCAATCCTGCACAGGCCGCGAAGACCTCACTTTACCAAGCCAACCAGGAGCAAGTCCTAACAGAAAACGCTCCACTGACTTTAGAACAATCATCTTTACTTGAAGGGGAAAAAAAAATCTGCAGTGTTACAAAATTAAGAACTTTCTCTGTCATATCCGTCCTGGAAGAGCTTCAGGCTGCAAAAGTAGAAATAACTAGGGAAATACATCAATTTTCCCAGTGACCACGGCTGCTGAAAACTCCAAGTTAATGCTGCTAGTCCTACTTTCATATCTTTCCCCAAGGACAAAAGGAGATGAAATGGATGTCAGAAATGTAATAAGGCTGAAAAGGAATTCGTTTTGAAAACTCCTGCCATTAATTTAATAAGTGGGCCTAACCTGCCATCATCACTGACAGAAATAATTTTATTTACAGTTCCAGAATTTAGGAGACACATACCGTTAAACGACTCTATACACACGAGGGGAGCCCCGCTCCCTGCCAGCCACCCCTGCTATAGGTTGCCTTGTCTTGGCCACGTCCTAACACTCGCTAAAACAAACTCAAAATGCTCTCAAGACGTCAAGGGCCTCCCACCACTCGCCCTCACCCCTGGCTCTCGTCTTTGCATGTGCTGTCAGCTCACTGATTCAGGGTTCTGGCATGGCTGTGTCTGATTTTCCCCAACCGTGCAGTCTCCCCTCTCCAAAGCCACAGGGTGATCTGTGGGGCTCATCACAGAATCAACACCCGTGTTGGGCTCCCCCAGTCCCCTCTAAGCCAGGGCTTCTGTGAGCAGCAGAGACGGCACGCTCTCATCTCCCCCACACACATGCAGCTGGGTTTCTGGTGGCTGTGGCAGAACAAAGCAGGCACGGCACAGCACACCTCCACCAGTGCAGCAAAACCGGCAGCCTGCCCATCACGCCAGGCGGCCACGGGGGACGGCGGCCAAGGGGGACGGTGTCCCCCTGCAAAATCTGCATGCCCAGGCCTCTGGCGATGCTGTCAGACAACCACGTTCATGATTTTCTTAACCAAAAACGCATTTTGTTATCAAAGCGGGAATGCTCTACAATTCTCTTCTCTCTGAGAGACCTTGTGTGTATGTGTGCATAGCACAAAAAACACTTTAGGTTTTCAAGATGTGTACATAAAACACTACAAGTACACTTCGACATCTGAGTGACCTGAATATTATCTGTGAATAATCAAAATATCAAGATTTGAGTAATAGTTAATAGAATGTTCTATATCTGTTTCACTCTAAATTCCAATACGTTAAACACCTGCAAAGTATGTCCTTGAAAATAATTTGCTTCTGTCATTCCTGCCCCAAATTATTTCACATTTAAAGATGACCTTGGGAAAGAAATACTATCATCCTCCTGCAAATGTTTTTATTGTACGTTAAGGAGAAAATGCTTGATAAATCATCTGACATTAAAACTGAACGTCATGTATTTTTATCTCCAGTTAGACTTCAGACATTTAGAAAGCTTACATAAAAACCTGACATGCAGGGTGGGTGTTGTTTCACAGCAGGTGGAGTTGCTGCTTGGGACGCCTGCATCCCATATGGGAGCGCCAGTTTGAGTCCCAGCACCTGCACTTTGGATCCAGCTTCCTGCTGTTGCATCCTGGGCGGTGGCAGATGATGGCTCAAGTGCTCGCGTCCCTGCCGCCCACGTGGGAGACCCAGATGGAGTTCCTGGCTCTTAGCTTTAGCCTGGCCCACTCCTGGTTGACGCAGGCTTTTGGGGAAGTGAACCAGTGGATCGAAGATCTCTTTCTGTTGCTCTCAGTCCCTCTGCCTTTTAAATACACGAAACTTAAAACCAAAAACACCCTTACTTGCTAAAACTGTGATATTCAAAATGCCACCATAATCTCTCTTAAAATACAGATACTGCTATCCTATGTGGCTCAACATAGATCTGGGTGATTCATCAATTTTTCTATTTCTCTTCATCTCTGACAGCATCCTAATCAACCTAATTAAGGTTTTGTTCATCTGAAACCTCTGATGACAATTTGTTTAACTCTATCCCATTGTGGTCTTCTTAGAAGGAGAATTAAATCTGATCTTCTGACAGCAATCATTAAATGATCCCAACTGGCCCCAATTAAGCCACATGGCTCACGCGCCTCCATACAGGCAAGCGCCAAGTTCTCGGTTTCATTTACACATCGTTCTGTACCTTGGTTTATTTTCTTAAAGCCAATTAAGTCCATGTCTTATCAAGCGGAACAGGTCTCCCCGTGAACAACGGCTCAAGACACAGCACACCTACCGGCCCTGCAGCCACCCGTGGTATCACGCAGGACTTGGGTTGCACGAACGCAAAACGCACCTTTACGTTTATTAACTCACGCTGGCATCGACCCACGGCACTCTGGAAATCGGGCCCAGGCTGAAAACGTTCTGGCTAACATAAATCCACAATGACTTTTCATCAGGCTTGTTTATAATCTGCGTTTGGAAGTTGGCCTTCATATTCCTATTTTTTAACATTCGCAGTGATCTCTACCTCCCTCTGAAGAAGCGATGCTATAGTAAGGCTTCTGGAGTTAACCTTTCTTACCCTTAATTTCTGCTCTAATTTTTTCACAGAGGCTCAATTCTGCACTCTGTAATGATGTTCCGGGCCTTCCCACCAGCACAGGTAGCCTCAGGATTTAGAGCTCATTGATTGTGTGTTACTCCAGGGAAATGACTGATTAAAAATAGCCGGGTGAGGAGTAGCTCCTGTTCACATCTCTTCTCGACTCGAATGCCTGTATGGAAATTGGGCTTTGGGAGAACCGCATTTTACCTAGCCTTTTGCCTTCGATGTCGAGGCAGGACCACGGGTAAATGAACCCCAGTATGACTGGTGATTAACGGTCTCCAAAGGGCTTAATCAATGACCCTGACTATCTTCTGTGACTGTAAATAAAGGCACTGTGCTTTCAGATCTAATTATAGCCATCGCTGAGCACCTGTGGGTATTTGACACAGGTGATCCCATCTAGAACAATCCTGCTTGTCCCAATCACAGTAGTGACTTTCGGACGGAGAACTGCATGGATGTTCCACATGGTACCAGAACGTCTGCTTGTTTTTATCACTTGACCAAGATATACCGCCGCACAGAACAAGCTGCACAATGGAATTTTTAACCTGCTGGTCTAAGTGCCCACCCTGAGAAAATATAGCTGTGAGCAATCCTTGAATCTTGAGGGTTATATGTATCTTTTTATTGCTTCTTTATCAGGTTTTATATTTCCCAACTTTCCACAATGATTACATATTTTATGATTAGAAAGTAGAAGAGTCAAAGTACAAAAAAAGAAAATATAGCTGTGTATACTTTCTTTACCCCAGTTAAGTCTCTACCTGATCACCTGTTCAAAAAATAACCACTTCTCCTCCAGAGAAGAAAATCCAAAATAACTGTTTCCAAATGCCCAGGATGCAGAAAGTACTTAGCAAAACCGTACTGACTGCTGAAGCAAGTGTAAAAAGTTCACTCACCAAAATGAGAGAAAAGCAAAACAGACACGGTAGTGTTGTATTATGAAATATCTCTCACTGTATTATAGTAATCTCCAATAAAGATTGGATGTTAATTTTAGAGCACGCTTCTGCTAAAAAGGGCAAACCCTGCAACAGATTTAGTACAAAGAAGCTGAAAATATCCTGTGGAAAAAAAAATCTGTAGTGAAATCAGCCAGCCCCGATCCTGCCATTACTCAGCAGTGACGCGCGGATGTTTGTAGTGGTTTGAGGAGCCAGCAGGGTGGAAACTCCACGTACTCGACTCCAACATGATTGCAATTGAACCTCATCAAAGTAAGAGCTCATAATTTGTCACAGAAAACAGCCAATTAACATATGTTAGAAAAAGGCTTCATAAAGATAATATATGATTAAAGACCCAGTGCAGCTGTTGAAAATCAAAACTATGCATTTAAAAAAGAAATCTCAGCCTGGGCTTCCGTATGGTTAAACTGATAATGGCTACTATGATTTTTTTTTTAAGTAGAAAAATATAATTACAGAGCTTCTTGTAAGTTTGGGGTTATGGCAAAGGAGAACTGGTACCGTGGCACTATTTACTATGCCTTACTGAGTGCTATAAATAGTTGCAGCCTGTGCCAAACTCTGCAGTTACTTTGTTACAGTGCTATTTTAAAACACAGACCTTCATTGTGAGCTAAATGGCCTTCAGGATGCACTTTGTAGTCATAGCATTCCTCTCGAAACTATATCCTCCCTTTATCTCTGCAAAGTGCCGGGGCCAAGGGGGCTCTCCCGGACTTTCCCGCCCACGGCAGAACACACCAGAGCTGTGAACGCACCGGTTCCACACTGCAGAGCTTCTGTCGGGGGCGGGGCTTGGTCAAGAAGGGTGATGGTGAAATACCAGGAATGAGATGATGGTGCACAGGTTTAGATCCTCTAACCGGACGCAATCCAGGCTGCTGACCAGAACGCTGCAGCAGCAGACCTACGGTCACATCTGGATTCTGACTGTATATTCTTTTAAAAATATTTTTATTTCTTTATATGGGCCGTGTTTCACCTGCTGATTCACTCCCAAGATGCCTGCCACTGTGGGGGCTGGACGAAGCTGAAGCCAGGAGCTGGGAATTTAGTCCAGGTCTCCCACATGATTGGCAGAGACCCTCTGAGTCATCACCTGCTGCCTCCCAGGGTGTGCATTAGCAGAAAGCTGGAATCGGGCGCAGAGCTGAGACTTCAACCCAAGGACACCGCTACACAAGCTTGTACCAAGTGGCCAAAGTCTGGCTAACCTGTTCTCAAGGGATTCCACAAGCTCCAGTCATGGCGCTACACAGCACAGGTATGAAGCGCAGGTCTGACCATTAGTCACAGAGGAGCAAAAGTGTCACAAGCCCACCGTGAGCCGAAACAGGCAGGGTCCTGGGCTTGATGAAGCTTCCCGTCTCAAGGGAGCAGGGGCTGTGGACAAGCACACCAGCATGCAGTTATTCAATGGAGGAGAGCTTTAGAGAAGACGGCCCAGTATAATGAGCCAGGGGGTGACTGAGGAGGGCAGGGCAGACCTGGCATTGGGTGGGTAAGTCTATCCTGGAAGGGGTATTTGAGAAGATGGTGTCTGGGGAAAGACCGGACAACAGTGAGCCAAGCATCACTGGGGGCTTGAATATTCCAGTACTCTGCCTGCCATTCACAGTACGATCTTGGCCAAGTCCTGGTTTCCTAAACCCTCAGTCTTCTCATCTATAGAGTGGGAATAATAACATATTTCTCCTAGACAAGGCCGCCCTCACTTGTAAAGATTCAGCTGGATGCAATTCAATTTCATAAATTCATTGTGTCCACAGTTTTGTTCACTTGGATATTACTTCATTTTAGAACAGTTACAAATACTTCGACGCACCCAAGAATACAGTAAAACACAAAAGATTTTCAAATTGATATCCACTGAATTCACAGGTATATTTTTTTCTCGAAATGTGGGGTATTCCATGAAAGCAATGCCCAGTGGCTGAAATGATTTTTGGGAAAACATCCAAGTTCATTTTTTATCACTAAGTATGATGACTTCATGAACAACTTGACAATCTTAATGCGACATCCCTGCACATATAAAATAGGGAATAACATAAAAATCAGTTTTTTAAGCTTTTAGTAACCACCAATCGCCAACATGACTAATATTACTTAGCCATTAGTTTAGGTTGGTTTACTTCCTCTCCAAGGACCTGACTCCCCAGCTGTCAGTGGATTTTTGATGGAGATCTCAGCAATACTTGACCACCCCAGTGTCTGAGTATGCTGCAAATACTCGCTTATCTTTGGCTATCCCTGTGTGATGACAGGGAGCTATGTAGCCTCAAGCCAATCCGATTAATTTCCATCTTGGAATTAACAGACTGAACAATTATCTAGTATTTTCAAAACTGGAGTATTTTTCAGAGGAAAAATATCAACCCAAGGATTATAAATTTTAATATAGGAAATCAGAGTAAAGTACAGTACAGTCCACTTCAGTTTTAGAATTCATAAAACAGAAATGTCCAGTGAAAAACTGCTCTATTTTAGGGGCAAGCTGATAAAATTTCCAATGGAAAGGAACTTTATTTAAGGAATAAGGGGTATGCATTTTCTAATTATCCCTCCTCTGCCTTTGGGAGGGGGGAGATAGAAACTTTTTTTTTTTTTATTTCAAGCCATTTTCTATTCATTTCCTACTTGGTGAACAAGACTTACTGAGTTTTAGAATGGGATAAGTTACGTAATCTACTGTGAAGCTGTGAAGCCTCAGTTAACACGAATCCATTTTCAATCACAATGATCAAATGCAACAAAAAAGAAAAATAAGTTGGAAAAAGTTTTTTTTAATACAAATTATATTTTGTCCTTTCCTAAATGAATCCGGGAGTAGATATTTATAATAAAAAAGAATCCTGCAGTGTTTGATTTCATTCCTGATAACCAAGATTTCACACTGCATTCTCACTCCCTGTCCAGGAAAATGAGCTTGGAGCCACAATGACTTTGCCTGCACACAAACGAGGCACGCAAACAGGAGTTTCTTCTCTCTACTCAGAGCATTCTCCACTCCGTTTTTCATTTCACCACCTTCCTTTATCTCCATTTCCACATATTCAGAACTGAAGGGATATGGAAAATGAAACTGTCAAAGAGCTGTGAAGAGAGATATTCCCAGACAAGCCCAGGGATTCCTTGTGAGACCCGGGCAGGGCAAGGCCAAGTGCACGGTGATGGCGCCTGAGCCACAGCTGAGTGGACACGTCCCAGGCCCAAGGCCTGGCAGAAGGCTCCTTATCTCAGTGCGTCTACACATTCTGTCCAGCCAGGGCTGTTCTCAAGGACAGCTCAAGTCCTCTTTGACAGAGAACACTACACGGAAAATATCAGAATTCTTCCCCTGTAAAAAGGACCGCGCCGCTATAGAATAGAAGGCACTGCAACAAACCTAGAATCTAAATGAAGCAGCCACAGGGAAGACAAGCTCATGACTTTCCTTAGAAAGGTGGCATTCCCCAAGGTGGGTTCCAAAGATGGCAGGTTCCCAAGGATGCTAACAGGTCGTTCCTCCAAAGGAAAAAGCAAGCAAGAAATGAAATAAACGCGGGAGACCGATGTCTCAGCTGCAGGACTTCCCATATTCCTCTCTACCCCAAATGCCAGAAGCATGAGCATTTGTGTCTCCCGCGTATCTTTTGGGAATGCAAGCTTTCAAGGAAGGAACAAGCTTCCCCCCTCTGGCTGCTGAATGCCGCAGGTCAATGCTTACAGCCCAGGGTCTGGCAGAAAGAAAAGAGATCCTTGAGGAAATGATAAGACAATGGAAAAACCTTGGTAGCTTCACAAGGGAGTGCAAACATGAGATCAGCTACAGCAAGCTGCTCTTCATTTAAAGGACAAATATGAATGAGAGGGTCAGCAATCAAAGCGTGCATTTTGTTTCTGCAGCAAGAGGGCACAGCAGAGAGCAAGCTTGCCAGGGCCCTGCCGCCACCAACTACGTGCCTTTGGGCCTGTCAGTCCCTTAGGGTCTCATCAAAGGAGCTGGGTTCAATTCCCAAGACTCTCTCCAAATGCTTAAATGATTCAAATCCAATAAAGATGTGAAGGAAAACATGAGGTCACGATGTTTCTCAAAAGAGTATCGACCCAGAGAAACAATAAGCTGACAAGGATGTTTAATTGTTCGTATAAATAGAACTCCCCCCTCCCATTTTTTCTCTATTGAAAAGTTTGTTCACATCAGCCTCAAGCAAAATACTCCGTGAGGAGCAAGGTTATGTAATGCACTTTGGCTCACTAATCGTGTTTAGAAGTTGACTCAGTTTTTCAACTTAATATTATTTATTTTTGAGATAACATATTTTTAAGTTACGTCCTATTCAAAAGTTTAATACTCCACTAAATAAAGAGTTCAACAAATACAAATAAAAAGACCACAGGAATATGGGCAAGGGTTATAAACAATAATCAAATGAGGAGATGTCCATTTTACTCACAGTAAATTTTAAAAGTCACAGGTCATTAAAATTATAGTAGTATATAATTCTTAACAATTTGACAAGGATTTAAACCAAAATTTGACAAACCACCATATTCACAGGAAAACTGATGAACAGGCATTTTTAAAATTGTTTAATTTTTTTAAAAAAAGTTAGCTCCCACATTTAAGGGAGAACACAAGGTGTTTGTCTCTGTCCCTAGCATTATTTCACTTAACACAATGTTTTCCAGTTACAACTATGTTGATGCGAATGATAGAATCATTCTTTTTTTTATAGCTGAATAATATTCCAGCTGGAGGCATCATAATACCTAACTTCTAAGCATACTATAAAGCTATAGTAATTAAAACAGCACAACACAGGCATCAAAACCAGCACATAGATCAGTGGAACAGAATGGACGGCCCATGTACATGGAATGTGTACACCTGATTTTTGACACAAGTGCCCAGACCATACTTTGGACAAAGGATAAACTCTTCAATAAATGCTGCTGGTAAAACTGGATGTATACATGTAGAAGAATGAAATTAGATCCCTACCTCTCACCAAAAACCAACTCAAGATGGATCAGAGGCCAAAATTTAAGACCTGAGACTAAGAAGTTGCTGGAAGAAAATTTAGGGGAAACACTTCGAAGCACTGGTGTAGATGATGACTTCTTGGATAAGACCACCAAAGCTCAGGCAATGAAAGCCAAACTAGACAAATGGGATTCTATCAAATTAAGAAGCTTCTACACACACAAGAAAGGAAGCAATCGATAGAGTGAAGAGATATCAGGCATCATAGAAGTTTAATGAATAAGGAATAGCTAGAGATTATGGAATATGAGGAAAATGAAGGCACTAGCCCAAAGCACTTATATATATATATATATATATATATATATATATATATAAAATCTATCTATCTAGAGGTCATAAAATATATGACCTCTAATCCTCACAACAGCCAGTGTGAAGAAGGCACTAGTATTAGTTTCTATTTTGTAGAAAAGAAGGCTGAAGACAGGGAGGCTTGTAAAGCCACTTGCCCAGGGTCACACGGCTAGTGGGGTAGCAACAACTCAAACCCATAGGAATGTGGCCCCAGACTCAGCACTTCAGCCCCAGTCTCTGCTCCTTTTCCATCCTGCAAGGCACTATGCAAAAGAGTTCTTAAAAATTAAAATTCTGTGCAGAAAATGTGATATTCAGAGGGATTTGGTGAAATCTCGGGGGAACTTTTAAAATCAGTGTTCTTGAACTCATTTAACATTCTCGTATTCTTGATGGCAAAAATGAGGCTGCCTCACCGTGACAGCAGGGGATGGAAGCCAACCTGAGTTACAGATTTGTCATCAAAGAATCAGAATTAACCGGCTAACCCGCAGCAACCCTTCTGCCTCCTTTTTTTTTTTTTTGCCACTTTCTACAAATGAATGTGTCTGCTCACAAGGCAAGCCATGTAAATGTTACGGGCAAGAAAAAAATTGGTGGAAAGACAGAATTAAAATGTTCTTTATTTTTGATGCAAAAAAATTGAAATCCAAATCTAGTTTTTTTTTCATAATACACCTTTTCCATGGTCTTTTTAGGAGACTTCCTAAATGCATAAATTTCAAAATTTTTTGCACCAAAATAAATTCATCCTTAAATTTCTTTTTCCATGGACTTTTTGAAGCACCCTCATAAATAAATTGGCAGATTTTCATCATGACTCTTGGGGGGCGGGGGAATCAAGAGAACAGGTGTCTTCCTGCTAACGGTCCAGGAGAGTAATTTTCACTTATGATGAAGATGAACATTAAGCAGACTTAACAGACAGCTTGTCTCCAAGGCTTGGAGAAGTCTTCTTGCCCTCACTGAAGGTGTCCTGAGCAGGTTTCTAAACCAGACCTAACCCGACTATTCCCACCCTGGTCATCTACTCCTTCCTTCGCTCGCCTCTCTCTTGTTCATCTCCTCAAATTACAGCCCGCTACAATATTCTTCCATTTGCAGTGCAATTCCCTCTCCAGAAATTTCTACCTTTACCCAGTTCTTGAATTCTTCATGGTACAGGGCTCTGAGCCCAACTATGCACTGCAAGCTTTTGAATTCATTATTTTAGAAGTAATTTTATGGCTATCAGCTTTGTGATACACACACCTAATAAAACACACTGTACAAAGCCAGTTGACAGAGTTAGCAACACAGTCACAACTGTTGAAGAAAAATGCATACTTTGGTGCATTATGGCAGTTCAGAGGCCTGTTTCTCCACGGTGTGCTGGGTAGCCTGGCTGCGGAAGTAACGGTTTATATGTTTTCAGCATGAATCAGATTTTTCTCCTGCTTTCACAGGCAGACCACTGGGGGACATCTATACTCATTCACGTATTTCTGTATACTATTGTACTAACAGATGAGAACAGTGGGTCAGAGCCATTCACACACTCCACAGGCAACAATGGCATATTATATACAAGACCAAGTTCAACTGAAGACGTTGGGCAGTGGACTGAAAACTCAACATGGCTGCTTCCACGTCCCAGGCATTCTAAGAGGACTTTAGGTAAACAGGAAATTTCCAAGATTTCAAATTCAGTAAGAAATGACTTGCTGGTAAATACGACCTTTCTTCTTTTAAAGACTTATTTGAAAGGCATAGTGTCGGGGAGACTGAAAGACAGAGATCTTCCATTCACTGGTTCACTCCCCAAAAGGCCACAGCTGCCGGGGCTGGGCCAGGCTGAGGTCAGGAGCCTGGAACTCCATCCGGGTCTCCCATGAAGGTGGCCAGGGACTCAAGCACTTGCGCCATTATCCTCTGCCTCCCCAGGCGCATTAGCAGGGAGCTGGGTCGGAAGTGGAGCAGCCAGGACCTGAACTGGTAGAGTGGCAGTACAAGTACTGGCTTAAGCCTCTGCGCCACAATGCCTGCCCCAATACAGCCTTTTTCAAAGGGAAAAAACCTTTGGAATAATTTTCTTATCAGTATCACTCATGCCTATTGATGGATCCAGAAATAAAATTGTGTTCTAAGAGGGGAGAGGGAACAGACATTACTCTTAGGTGCTAGAAAGATGGACATGCCCATGCAGTGACTAGTTATAACACAATATTATTTGGTCATTTCTATGAGGATCCTAAATTTTAAAATTACTTAAAACCATTCTTTTTTTTAATCTTAGGAACCAGAGAAAAATAGAGCGAAACCACTACCTAATTCCTTGGAAAAACAAGTAGTTAACATAAATATTTCATAAGTGTTTCCCTAAATTTACTATTGAGACCTTGAAGATGGGCTTAAAATTGCACTGGCCTTAAAATTGACCTTGATGAGAAAGAGAAATTCTGCCACATGAGAAAAAACAAAACAAAACAAAACGACCCTCTCTCTGGGTAGAACGTGCATCTGCATTTCCTCCCAGACAAGGCAGGAGTGGGAATTTTGGCCGAGAATGCCGGCAGGGGCCAGGTGAGGCCATCTCGCTGTCCCCCTCCTTCAGATAATGCCATTCCCAAATTATTCCACAAAGATTCCACCTTCTCCTATTTTTAAGGCCTGCCGGAAACGCAGCAGCATACCCTTCCCCGGTCAGCTCTCCTGCTATTTCACAACTCTGACTCGCAGGAAATTCTTACTTACAGCTAATCCCTCCCAGAATACTTGGTGTCCACTGCTCCTGCTCTCTGTCTCCTGCAGCGAGGTCCTCTCTTCGGGCATTGGCGGACTGGGGAATTCTACCTGTCTTTCTAATCCTTTCCCTGCTCTAGTTCTGCATGTCCCCCTCCCCCCACCTTGGCAGCTCCTTATCCCAAATTATGCACTTGCCTTTAGCTCCGGAGTCCAAAAATATATCTAGTCCTCCAGAAACGCTTTGTTGTGTAGTCTTCTCAAATATGTATTTTCAATTATCTACATGCTGCATGAATTTTAAAGTAAATGTTTACCTTTTCATTTTTTCTCAACTTGGCATTTATTTCCCCGTGCCAGATCTGTTCCCAGCCAACTCGCCCACAGTGTGCACTGAAGTCTGTCTCCTGGGCTTCAAGATTTCTGACCGCTCCCACCACTCAGCAAGGTCACGCTGAGCTCTGACGCTCTCTCTCAAGGGCCAGGCCTCACCGTGTTCACACTGCACGCTTCAGCCTTTGAAACTGGCTCATTTCACTACTGCTCCAGCTAGCACTGCAATCGTTGGGGCTCACGGGGTCTTTTTGCTGGACCTCAGAGAGAATCAAATGCAGAGCCTTGGTAAGCGGGGATGATGCCCGTCCCCTCTTCACCTTCGTCGATGAAGAGGAAGGCATCCCATGGCGCACGGGTTCTGGATGCTGTGTCAGCTCGCACTCACGCCCTGGGATAGAGTGGGTGGGTAACAGATGGATTTCGTTGCGATTTTTCCTTGTGTATTTTTGACTCTTCATTTAGAGCAGGGTCATGCTTCATTGCCTTTAAAAATGTTATCATGACATTATCTTACAACCTGTGCTTAAAATTTTTAGAATAGTAGTAGCTTGAGGCCCTGGCATGGCCCTCTGTCCTGACAGTTCCTGCCATCAACGACCTAGGAGGACTTGCACAGGTCACCCACACATTTCACCTACGTGACCACAAGCTCGAGTTCGTCTCACTGTTTAACAGAGGTAAAAATGGGGTATGCCTTTGGCCCAGCAACAGGAGTGAGTTCCTGGCTCCTGGCTTTGGCTGAGGCTCAGCTGTTTCAGGTATGTGAGGAGTGAACTCTGCATCTAGTTTTCTTTTTAAACAAAAAAGCGAACAAATAAAGCGTTTCACTCATTCCTTCACCCAAGAGAAATACTTTTTTGAGTAACTACTATGTCCCAGATACTGTCCTAGGTGATAAATGAGGGAATAAAACAGACAAAAAGCATTCCCTCATGTGACTCACATAGTCCTGGGATTATTAATATTTACCTGCCCTCCACATTAGAAAGGGGCTGCACTCTATTGTAGCCTTTGATTTTAATTAAACTAAACAAAATTATAAAGGTCTTCTCTTAATTTTGATTCTCTGTATCCAACTGAAATTCTTTACTATTTCTTAGAACTTTCATTTCGATAGATTTTCAATTTATCCTTTTCTCAGTTTTTTTTTTTTAATTTCTATTTCTCATATAGGTCTTTCTTCAGTCAACCACAGTCTCCCTGAATTGTAATGTTTGTGATTCCAGATGAAGTATTCTTTGACTACTTCTACACGGCTAAGTCTTACATACTAAATAAACAAATACATACCCTGGAAACTTCCCAAGTCCTGTGAAGTCTGCTCTGTGAAAATTCATCTTTCCTATGATTGAAATCTCCAGACCTTTAAATCTTCAGACCAAGTTTGGGCCCTAAAACACTGAGTCTGGCTATCCACTAAGGTTTGATGAGAAATTAATTACTGCGTATCCTGTCTTTGTGGAAAGAGAAAAAATGCTATCAAATCAAGAAAGCCAACTCACCTTCGTGCTTCCTATCATTAGCTATCTAGGAAATCTGTGACTGTAATATTCAGGTATTTCTACAGCATTAGGATGACAGTAAGCCAACAATGACTGTCATATAATAAACAGTGGAGTGCGTTACGCTCATCAACCATTCTGAAAAAAGGTGAAAGACACACAGGGAGGAAAAAACTTCTCTTGAGTTTATGAACATACAAGCTGCTTCAAAACATTCCTGGGAAAGGAATGAAAACACGTGTAGCTGGCGCCGCGGCTCACTAGGCTAATCCTCCGCCTTGCGGCGCTGGCACACCGGGTTCTAGTCCCGGTCGGTGCGCCGGATTCTGTCCCGGTTGCCCTTCTTCCAGGCCAGCTCTCTGCTGTGGCCAGGGAGTGCAGTGGAGGATGGCCCAAGTCTTTGAGCCCTGCACCCCATGGGAGACCAGGAGAAGTACCTGGCTCCTGCCATCAGATCAGCGCAGCGCGCCAGTACCTGGCTCCTGCCATCAGATCAGCGCAGCGCGCCGGCCGCGGCGGCAATTGGAGGGTGAACCAACGGCAAAAGGAAGACCTTTCTCTCTGTCTCTCTCTCTCACTGTCCACTCTGCCTGTCAAAAAAACAAAAACAACACATGTTTTCTTGGTGCAAAAATTTTTAGAAATTCAGGCATATGAGTATTTATCAGAATCGAAAAAATTTTTAAAAATGATATTCTAGATAAGGATCCCAATGACTTTTGAAGAAAACAACTTTTCCAGAAGTCTTAAAATGAACAGTCAGCACCATTCTGGTGGTGAACTGGACTAAGGGCTCCTGCTGACACCACACTGTCTCCACGTAGTAGCTGCCTGCTCTGTCCAGTTCTGTCCTTAATGTAATGGATACAGGACATCTGTGGTCACTGGCTGGGGAGAGAAGTCTGAGTTACTCTGGAACACACCCATGTACAAGGCGGTGGTACCTTGTCTGCCCCAATCCCACTGTTGGATTCTGTAAAATCTCTATTTTGGTTTTCTGTGTTTTATTTATGTACTTCTCCCCTCCCCTTTCCTCCTTGTGTGTTGTTTTTTAAAAATAAAACTCATGACATGAAAAGTGAAATTTCTATTTGGCTGTCTTGTTCCATTGGCCATTTGCCTTTCTCTGAATCTTTAACTGTGCCCTATGCCTAAACATCCAAACGTGAACGTGTGTGTGTGTTTGTGTGTGTGTGTATTGTGTACATTCAGTTACTGGGGGGAAAAAGTCCTCAAAGGTGAACCAACACACTATTGGAGTTAAGCTAAAAAAAAAATCAAAGTATATCTTTGAAATTCTATTGATATGCTGTGCAGAAATGAGACAGCCCAATTAGTAGGCAGACAATGTATGCCACAAAAGTACATTTAAGCCGCATTTTTCATATTTCTGAAGTTTAATTTTTGTATTTCATGTATTTTTTACCAAGACTCTATTTCTCCACTGCAAAGGAAGAGGTTTTAAGTAGGTAATATATATGTTTCTTCTATTTCTAAATTAAAGATTTCATGATCTATAACCTATTGAAAGTAATACCCATGGCTTTCTCTAATCCAGAAAATTATCATGTCAGGCCATCTATTTCACTTTGGAAACATGGAGAAAGATCTAATAAAAAATGTGAAAATTTGGTGATACAGTCTCACCTGCTGTTTTGATAATGTACGCCTTCGAAACAACTTTTAATCATCCTTGTGTGTCTCAGGGATGTTATTTCTGCTGTTTCAACTGGTTTTCGTATCTGGGCAAATTTCTATTGTGTGATCACACTTCCTATTTTTCTGTTGGGGAAATCAAGGCACAGGAAAAACAGCACAATGGTCCAACTCCAGGAAGGAGCAAAACTGGGTTCTGACATAAGAGAGGCTGATTTCAGAATCCTATTGCCCCCTAGGGTAGGAGGACTTACCCAGTTTTAAACAAGTATCCTCATCATCTTGTTTTTATATTTTATATGTCAAAGTCCTAATTCAGCTGAAAGTGACATGTATCAAATTCAGATACCTTTACAAGCTGAGTTTTTATCTCAAAACTCAAAGTTTTATTCTCACTAGATTTGAAAAGGGTCTGTTTTGCTTGTTTGGATTTTCCTTGCCATACTTTGAAAATGAGATATTAAATATATTGCCAGTTGTAGCTTACATAAAATACACCAAAAAATACAGCAAATTTAAGTTTTTTCTGTTCAAATTATGTTTCTTAATATATTTATAATATATTCAAGGACAACTCTTTTTCTACAGTTGAGATTTTAAATAGGGTTATAGGATACCAGCCCTCATTTAAGTAAAATCTATAGCCAGGGTTAAGGTATTTTTAATTTTCCATTTGGCATATGCCCTGGTAATATAAACGTAATTAGAAATTCTGATAGGCCAGCGCGGCTCACTAGGCTAATCCTCCGCCTTGCGGCGCCGGCACACCAGGTTCTAGTCCCGGTCGGGGTGCCGGAGTCTGTCCCGGTTGCCCCTCTTCCAGGCCAGCTCTCTGCTGTGGCCAGGGAGTGCAGTGGAGGATGGCCCAAGTGCTTGGGCCCTGCACCCCATGGGAGACCAGGAGAAGTACCTGGCTCCTGGCTTCAGATCAGCGTGGTGCGCTGGCCGCAGCACGCCGGCCATGGTGGCCATTGGAGGGTGAACCAATGGCAGAGGAAGACCTTTCTCTCTGTCTCTCTCACTGTCCACTCTGTCTGTCAAAAAATAAAAATAAAATTCTGATTATACAGATCAACTTGAAAATAACTTAGAAACAGTCAGCTAAGGGTTGAATGTATAGGGCGACTGACGAAAAAGAAGTATGCTATAATTTATTGAACATGCCTTACCTGATAAATTTCCATGTCCTTCTTATCAAATGATTCTTAAAGTTCTATGTATCAAAAAAACTCACCTTGCGCACTTACAATGGCCCACTGATCATAAGCTATGTTCCAAAAACTCTACATGCAAGGGATACTAAAACATATCAATGACCAGTGAAGTTGCTTTAATGCTTAAACTAATTTGAACTGCATGCAAAAGTTTGAACTAGAATGCACATTACAAATAATGAACCCTGAACTGAAATTGTCATATCCTGTGTCAACAGCACCTATAAATGCTGTTGTCAACAGCTGGTTCAAATTGCCCAAAGAACAATTCAGGAAGGAGTAGCTTTTAAATGGATCCACATTATGGGAAAAATACTCTTCCTCTATAGTCACTGTTCATTTCCTGTATTGAAATATGATGTAGAAGCAACTTTAAGAAAGAAAGTATGGTATGCTTGCGGACTTTTTACTAAGACCAACTTATCTTGTGTGAAATTTCTTTATTGTTGGAGTTTTAGCCCAGGTGGATTAGTAAATCTAACATTATGACAGCCGTGGATGCTTTTAATAAGTACAACCTTCCCAGCTGTCATGATCTCTTCTCTGCCTTTATTTACCTGAGTCTTCTAGGCACCGCATTTCCCTCTGTGTGTGATACATTCAGCTGATAGGAAACAAGCAATGTTGCACTTGAATCTGCCGTTTCATAAGTTGTGGTAAACATACATGCTTCATCTGGTATCATCTAAATACATTCTAAATGGCAATACTAATAATTTATAGTACAGAAAATCTTTGTAAAATATATAATAAAGAATTTGAGCATTGACTTTCAACCTCTATCTTCTGGACATGTGCTTTCTGCTTTTGAGAATTTAGGTTGTAAGTGGTACAATAAAATTTGACTGCAGATTTATACCTATAATAAAGATAAAATGGACTCCACCTCTTAGGAAAGTGATACTAAATATACGGCAGTTGCCTATCATGAGAGAGAAATGACAGCAGCAATGCACTGGGGTAACTGGCATTTAAGGTGGCAAACAGAACTCATTACTGACTTTTTAAATATTTTCGCTAGCATAAAAAAAATTAAGCAGTAACCTCCAAGGAGGACTCTCTTTGTGCTCAACATGGGAAAAATATCATTCAAATACAGTTTATCCCTGCAAGGAGAGTACCTGTAATGCCTCCAAGGTCACTGCCAAGTTGTATTAATGGCCATGTTCAGTACATGTCAGTCACGTGTGTTAGAGCTGCCTTCTTCTTCTTTTCCTACTGCATAATGACCAGCCTCTTAATGCACACTGACAAATTGAGGTGAGTGAATATGTTTCTCCAAAATATAGATGGAAGAGCTCCTAGCCACCACTCTTCTATTTTAATTGTAACAAACATGTGCAGTGTGTATAGTCTGGCAGGAAAGAGGTTTTAAATATTCTATTTTGAAAATTGAGCCATTTTTGAAAATGGCACTTTGAATCTTAAAGGGAATTATTTGTGGCTGCATTGTGAGATTTCTTTCAAATGCACATTTGCTTACATTGCTACAAAAGCACAAAATATTTTTTAAATGTAGGAATGGCTTTGTTTTTAATCTAGAAAATGTCATTGGAACACTGAGTTAGTAACAGAATGATTTAGTATTCAATAGTTAAGCTCTATTGCAGATTTGTAATTTCCATTTATCAATATTATTCATCATTTACAGAAGAAATGTGAGTGTAGGCATATTGGCTTCTGAATACATCTAGTGACTTGAGTGTAGCAGACATATTTATGTACTTAGAGTAAAAATAGATTAACATATCTCCTCTACAGGGCTTGTATTTAAATAGAATAAATCACATCCTCAAAGAATAAATGATATTCTAGTATGTTAAAATAAGACTTGCTCGTAAGGGACATCTCTATTAAAAATTTACCACTTCAGCTCTGGAATACCAATTTAGTCCTGGTCTTGAGATTAGCAATGCATTAAAAATATCAGGGGAATTAGCAATTTCAATTCTCAATGTGGTATTAGAACTTGGTGCTGATTTCTTTGTTTCATTTACATACTTTAATTCATCAAAATATTATTGAAATGATTGGGAGAGAAAGAAGACACGAGGAAGCACTTCCCTGCTTCCATCAGCTGACCCGGACAATATTTTAAAGCTATATTTAGAAAAAGATCAAAAGAGCTGAGTGCAGCAACAATTCTCCATGCCAACTTCCTCTATTACTAGTTTTCTGTTTTGCATTTAGTAACTCATCTCTAAAATAACCATGCTTTGGGAAAAAAAGACTAATCCAGGACCTCTAGATAGAGTTTTAGCAAACTGATTAGATATCCCCAAGTTCACTGTTTCTATTTCATTTATCTCATTTACTTTCTTTGGAAGTGACCTGGCTCACAAATGCATTACAAACAAGTTCTTCAAATCTGAATTTGAACCTAAACAAAATTACATTACAAAAATAAGGTTCTAATAAATTCCACTTAAAATAAATGAATAAAAATGGACAACACAGAGTGTAAATAAACTCCGTTCTACAAACTTCCAGTTCTACCTAGAACACAGGCACAGGATGATGGAGTTAAAATTTATATATAAAATTTTAGCTGGTATTTATGCCTTTATGATCAAATATTTTATAAAATGATGTAAAACTTGTCATTTAAAAAATTCCCCAAAGAAAGGAAGCAGAAGAAGGTGATAAAGAAAATCTGTAAGATTTAAAAATATAAGGAGAATCTGTATTTGAAAGTCCAAAGTAATGGTCACCAGAACTGGTTTAATAGATGACAAACCAGTTCCTGCAGTTTTGCTGAGTGCAACTTTATAGTCATGTAGCGTTGTTTACCTTGTAGAATACCAAGTAAGCTTATGGGTTTGCAAACCAAACTCACATTTCACAACATTTCTGTCTCTCTACATAGCAATAGGCAATATGCTAAGTGCTTTACTTATGTTATATAACACTTGTTATAGTAACTCTGGTGACAATAAGGTAGATAAACGGAGGACTATTTTGAAAACTTGAGTAGTGTAACTTCTCCAGACTTTTAACCAGCTCCAGCTCCTGACTCCAGCTTCCTGCTAATGCAGACCTCGGGAGGCAGTGGTGGCAGCTCAGTGATTGGGTCTCTGCTGCTTACATGGAAAACCTGGGATGAGTTTCCAGCCCCAGCTTCAGTGCCTGCCCGTCCCTGGGCACTGCAGTCATTTCTTTCCCAGTGGATGGGAGCTCTGTTTGTCCCTTTGTCTCTCAAATAATTTTTAAAAATTGTTTTAATGTCCGAAATTCATCCTTACCTGCACTAATGAATGGGGAACACTGATAGAAAAAATTAATTTTTGTGAAAAATTCTTGAAGATCAGAATTCTGTTTACTAATGTCACTGTCCTCTGTCACAGGGTTAAAATACCCCACATCAATGAACTATTTAGAGTTCTGCATGGGCCATGTGGGAATATTCTGCTTTCTTGGAAGACAAAAATTCTTTAGGGGCCGGCACTGTGGCACAGCAGGTTAAGGTGCACCTGCAGTGCTGGCATCTCATATGGGCACCGACTTGAGTCCTGGCTGCTCCACTTCTCATCCAGCTCTCTGCTAATGCATTTGGGAAAATAGCAGAAAATAACTCAAGTGCCTGGGCCCCTGCACCCACATGGGATACCTGGAAGAAGCTCCTTCCTCCTGGCTTCAGCCTGGCCCAGCCCAGTCAATTTAGGGAGTGAACCAGCAGATAGAAGCTATCTCTTTCTCTCTACCTGCCTCTCCCTCTCTCTCTGTAACTATGCAATTTCAAATAAATAAATCTTTTTAAAAAATTCAACATTGGAGTACTTGTTAAAAAAACATACGATTGTGCCAAGCACTTTGAAAGAATTTTCAACTTACTTGTTTCTAAGTCAGTTGATTTGAAAATATAAATCCACATGTTCCAATTGTCTAGACTGTAAGACTTACACATCTAGGAGCCCACACTTATAAATTAGGCTGTTCTTCTGAATTCTACATGAAACCTGTTGTTTACTCTGCAAGGATGTGAGACTAGTTTGATAAAAGTAAATAACAGGGTCATATGCACATGATAAATATGCTGAAAATGAGTGTGTCATTTTGGCTAATCTAAAATATTAACTCTTTAAAGACCTACAATAAAAGTTTGAACATATTTGTCCTGTTTAATGTATCTAAATGTTTATATGAATCAGATAAACAAATCACCACTATTATAGTTTTATGTTCTCTGATGTTTCAGGGAAATGAAGGTTCTTTCAAGAAATTGTGTATTGTTAATCAACACATCACAGCTTACAAACTTCCAGAAATTAGCAAATCTGTAACTCCTTAGCTCCATTTTAATTTAATCATTTGAATTGAGACTATTAAAATTCCAGTAAAAGAACTTTTTAAACTTTGAAAAAAAAGTTTCTTTTAATGACTTCAGCTCAAAGGATAATGTTGGATTATGGGAATAATTATAAAATCCATTTCCTAGACCTTCCTCTCAATAGGCAAAACTCAAAAATCCTATGTGAAATTTCTTGATTATATAAGGTAAAAAGGGGAATGACATTAATCCTTTTTTGTGTCAGGCACTGCTCTATTTACTTTATACCTACGAACTGCATCCCATATTAGCTCTGTGGTATTAATTTGTCCATTTTATGGATGAAGCAATGGCAGCAAAGAGGAGTTCTTTCGCCCATAGTAAGTGGTGGTTCATATTTAGAAACTATCCAATCTGATTCCAATGTCTGCTGTTTAACTGTCATGCTATGCCTCCAATATTTTCATCAGGGACTGGTGCTGTGGTGCAGTGGGTTAACGCTCTGGCCTGAAGCACCGGCATCCCATATGGGCGCTGGTTTGAGACCCGGCTGCTCCACTTCTGATCCAGCTCTCTGATGTGGCCTGGGATAGCAGTAGAAGAGGGCCAAGTTCTTGGGCCCCTGCACCCGCGTGGGAGGCCTAGAGGAAGCTCCTGGCTCCTGGCTTTGGATTGGCTCAGCTCCAGCTGTTGCGACCAATTGGGGAGTGAACTAGCAGACGGAAGACCTTTCTCTCTCTCTCTATCTCTCTCTATCTCTCTCTGCCTCTCCTCTCTCTGTGTAACTCTGGCTTTCAAACAAATAAAATCTTTAAAAAAATAATAACTAATTGCTTTATGAACAGAACACAGCTTCAGAGTAGTCACTGCGGGTGAATGAGGATATGAAGAGTCTGGAGCTGCAGAACTTTGTAGGCCGACCACTGACTGTCAGGGCCACCACGTGCCCAGATGGCCTTCAGTTCAACATGGAGAGAGAGGAAAGCTCCAGGCCAGGTGGGCACACTCTGACTTTCATGATCTCTACCTCAAACAGTGCACATGCACACGCACACGCACACACAAGCAGAAGAAAGCTCCAGGTCAGGTGGACACACTGACTTCTGTGATCTCTACCTCAAAGCACACGCACACACGCACACACACACACACACACGATTTTCAAATGCAGAACTTACAATGAATGTTAATGAACTACTTTGTTACCTTTTTTCATTATTCATACCATGACTGCCTTGTCTCCAATTCTGATATCAATCCACCTGTCTGAACAAGTGTTGGATACGGATTAAATGAATCCCCTCAGTGTGAACACTGATGTGAAACAATCCGGCCAGTTTTTCTAACTTTTAGGCTCTACATGATGCTAACATCCTATCAACTACTCTTGCTCCAAGTGTCACATCTTGGATGACCAGCTGCATGTCTAAGGCATAAAACTTCAATATTTAGTATTAACCACTTTTCCACTTTATATTTTAAAATTAAAGCAATAATTTTATGCATATATATTTGTGTGAACAGACTATAATAATGAGTACCTGAAATGATAAAATCTATTTTCAGCATCTAAAAAAGATTAAGGCATTCTAACTGTACAGGAAACGTACAGGAAAGAGTATTATTTGAGGCTTTATAATTCAATCAACACAATCAGACTCACTTCATCAGAGCTTCGCAATCTAGAATACAAGAAAATTATCAAACTACATTTGTATTTTAGGTTACAATATTTCCATAACGACAAATGGAAATTTCAATGACCAAAAGTAATTGTATTTTGGCAGTGATACATGCAGACTGTTCTACATTCCCAGCTCTACAATGACAAATAATGTTATCTTCTCAGATATAATAACATGATTAAAATAATTTTAGAACATGTACATTGAATGGAGTATTTAATATTGGTTAACAACAGATTTGAGATTTATAATATTTTTTAAAAATCACAATCTTTTATCATTCACGTCAAGTATCTTCTACATAATTAGAAAGTTCATTGAAGCTGTTTCTATTCATAAAAATAAGAAAGAACACACACCTAAATGTACCAGTAGTAGAGGTGAAAGTTGAATGAAGATGGTTCATGAAAATAATGAGAGCAGAAGCATATACAGTTACTTCCTGCAGAACACCATTCAAGGCAGTGTCCAGTTTATACGAACACTGACTTCTGGTTGTTTTAACCATCATTATAAGCAAATCTATAAAACAGAAATATTCTTTAACAAAGATTCCTATCATCAATATTTTCTCTTCCCAATGATAACGAAAATGGTGCTTCTGTTGCTCTTAAGCACGCAGGTCTAGCTGAGGTGGGTACCTAACAGGAAGCAGGTCTGCAAGGCTGGATTTGGATACCTTGAGCAAGAGGCCATCATCACACAGCCATGTCCATGGAACAGCCAAGTATCTTACATTAAGAGTACAAAGAAGGTGATGTTCTGATAGCTACCTAAAGCCAAAACATTCAAGAAATGGAGAGCTGCAAGAAGTCATCATAATTGAATGGATTCTAACAGCTGGAGACTGCTGGACTAAGTGAAATCCAGGCAAACTAAAAAGATGGTCAATTTAGAAAACAATATGGTTGAAACAGAACACTGCTAGTGAAGAGTAGAACTCTGTGATCTGAGTAGCATTTTGATTTTTTCATTCCCACCCTCCACTGATAACTAGCAGGGTAATAAAAGGCATGATTTCCCTTTTGTTAGCTGTCTACACAATGAATTTACAAGCTAAAATCCTTTCTAACATACTTGAATTCTTCAGATATTTACAGAAGAGATCAAGCTAATCAGATACTCATCATTACACAAACAACAAACCAACCAACTTCCATGAATAGATCGCATAAAGCTTAAACTCCAGGCATGGCCAATAAGATGCACTAACCACAAATGTGTCTGTCACACTGGACTTCATGTGTTACAAAAGGATGTTGTCTAATTACATTCACTCGGGACATACACAAGAACCATAACAATTCACCATTTTGCATGGGGGAGGGGAACTGACAAACCAACATAAAATTTTAATTGAAGAAAGACATAGAGGCATTATTGTTTTGCACACAAAATGAGAGTATGTTTTTATAGCTATGTAAGAACCACACTTTCTAGTCACAGACCCAGGTTTTAATCTATGGGACCACCAAACCTCACCTTTCCTAGCTGCAAAATGTGTCAGAAGACAAGAAATAGATATCCTAGCCTTGAGTTTATAGTTACGATCAGTACCCCTGCGCTAGCCAGGTAGCATAGCAAATGGGATGCAAAGAGTTAGTTGAGAGACTATAAATCCTCCAGGAAATACTTCTTGAATAAAAAGGCAAAAAAACCACTCTTAAGCTCTGCACCCCTGAGAGCTTAAATTTTACCAAATTGGGAAAGATTCTTCAAATGGCTTTAGTACAAGGTGGAAGTCAGTAAACAGTATAAAGTAAAGGCTTCTGAAAGCCAGACGTGGCAACACTATCTCCACTGGGAGAAGCTCCATGGGGGAAGGACTTCATCAGCTGCTGTTCCCAGTTTTCCAGTCTCGGAATGAGGACAATTATTGCCCTTCACTCCCTTGCTTCAAACTAACTAGCCAACGTGCAACAGACTCAGGCCAGAGAGAAAACAAAATGAGTCAGGAGCAGTTCCCAAGTAGTTTACCATCTGATATGGGTTAAGGATAATTTACGTTTGTGCAATATTTGCATTTTACAATGCCACTGTCCCTATATTATTCCATTCAGTCCTTAAGCACCATGGTTCTGAAGTCACCAAAGCTGATATTCTTTCTATTGGAATATGGAAAAAGGGCGGCAATGAATCATAATTTTGGCTTTGATACAGTCTTTAGGGTTTTACCTTTGTCTTTCTGAGAACAGAGATTCATCCTAGTTTTGGTATTTATGTGAATGGAATGACACATTCCAGAACAGTCTACGTGTAGTTCACGCCCCAAAGTGGTTCTATGTTCAGGAAGGAAGAGAGCAGTGCTGTCCTTACTGAAGAAATATGAACAGGCAGAAATTTTATTAAAAAGAAACTTTGGACTCTCAGACTTTCAGTTTATTTTTAAATTGCTCTTATTAAATGCTAGAATTTCGAAGTCTTCAACACTATACAGAATACTTTAGATGCAAATGAAAATGCATCCCATATTCAAATTTATTTTCTTGATGAGTCTCAAAGTATGTTTAACTCCCAAATTATTGCATTTTTTAGAGAGGCATCATTCCACTATAAGGGCAATTCTACCTATAGTAATAAAATGATGCATTTCTTTCAATAATTGTGAACTCTTTCTCTAAACTCTTTTTCCAAAACAACAGAATAAAAACTCAATGGGCAGGTGAATAGAGTAATTTAAAAGGCAGTGACTAAAATAATGTACTCTATGTAATACGAATCTTCACTCCTTTCAGATTTTCCATAAAGTAGCAGAACATATGCTCAAATTATGGCGCAAGTTTGTATATGCAGAGAAAACTCCAAAGAATATTTTTTTAAAAACAAGGAAATTAATAAAACACCAACCCCAAATCTCTTTGAGTTAAATACTTGGAGTATTGCTTTTAGGCTTAAATATATTCTGCAAAAATACTCTGCCTATGAACTTAATTTCAAGAAATTTAGGCATTTCTTGATCACAAAGTCCAACCTGTGATTCTCTAACTTGCATCAACTCAATGCATACATCTCCACTCCTTGTAGAAGTCAGAACTGTTCTCCATCTTCCCTCCACTTTGCTCATGTGTCAATCATCTCATAACCAGCCTCACAGAGGAGAGATTGTAAATCCAAGTCCCTCCACCTTTGTTCTCTGCCTCAAAGTACCCATCTACACTGTTCGAGGCACTTTCCCAAGCATTCCAGGGGATCTCCAAAAGAGCAAGACTCCAGAGAGATAAGCAGGAAGTGGCAGAATTCATCCACTCATACATTGAGTAGCCAACTAAGTGTGTGCCTGAAAAAAAAATTAAAAAATGAAAAAAAATTTAAAAAATGAAAGAGTCTGGACTTGGGCAACAAACCTCCACATCTGCCTGGGACATCCAGGAGGTGTCAGCCCAGGAAGAGTTCACAAGGTGACCAAGGAGACAGCAGAATGTGGTTGATGAGGGCAAGGGGCAGGGTGCCCACCTGCCTGGGTCCTGACCTTCTCCTCCACCCTCACACATGCATACACCCTTGCCAGTCCCGTTCTCGCTGCTGCTGCTTGGGTCCCTACTCAGTTATCCTTGGGGAAATCTCCCTCTCCCATGTTCCACATGCCAGCTAAATATAACTAACAAACATTTGGATGACGCTCATGACCTATCTGTTTTAAGGAAAGAAAAGGCTACTTCAAGATAAACTAAAAAGTAGGAATGCAGGAATCTTCAAGCAATAATCCTGAAGCACCAGTACATATTTGATTTGCCTAAATATCACATTGAAAGGTCCCCCCCACCCAGGAAGGTGGTGGTGAGAAATCTGCATTTTGAAGGGGCACTGCAAACCCCCCTGAAGCCTACATGTGGCCGAGGTCACTGTGGACATTTAGAAATTATTTTTGGGGCTGGCACTGTGGCACAGTGGGTTAAAGCCGCCACCTGCTGTGCTGGCATCCCATATGGGCGCCGGTTCTAGTCTCGCCTGCTCCTCTTCCGATCCAGATCTCTGCTACGGCCTGGGAAAACAGTAGAAGATGGCCCAAGTCCTTGGGCCCCTGCTCCCGCGTGGGAGACCAGGAAGAAGCTCTTGGCTCCTGGCTTCAGATCAGCTCAGCTCTGGCTGTTGCGGTCATTTGGGGAGTGAACCAGTGGAATGGAAGACCTCTCTCTCTCTACGGCTCTACCTCTTTCTGTACTCTTTCAAATGAATAAAGTAAGTCTTAAAAAAAAAAAGAAAGAAATTATTTTCATTACTTACACAAAAATTCCACCTTCGGCGACAGATTACCCTGGCTAAGCATAACCCAGTGAAGGCAAACTTGAACAATGTAATCCAGTTATATGTGTTACAATACTCATGAGGATTCCTATTATTTTTAAAATATTTATTTGAAGTGAACGGTGTTTTTTTGTGGGTTCACATGAGAAGCCAACAACCATTAATAAAAACTGCTCCCGTGAAAAAACAAATCCTGCATTAATTTTAAAACAGACTTCTGGGGCACAATTATTTGTAAGCGGGATATGACTGCATTATTGGAGACACAGTGGTCTATCAGAGCCTAACGCTCAAAGAGCGAGGCACGACTCACTTGAGCTATCCCTTTAAGATCCGGCACAACCGCTGGCTCCTCAGTGAGCTATTTCCAGAATGCTCAGACGAGTAGACTGGGCTTTTTATTTCCTGTGTTATCAAAAATGTAGAACCAGCATGCCAGAGAAATGAAGGAGGATGCACACGAGAGTCCCTGTATTAAGTAACTAAGAATTGCAGTGTTCTATCACAGAAAGAAAGCACTTCTTTTTTCCAGTCTCCTGCATAATATCCCAATTCAGCTCACAGCACACAGAATATTATATAACCACTGCTCCTCCATCCTAAGAGAAGCCAACAGTTTGGAAATCAGACTGGTCTAATTAATTGTACACAATGGGAAGGTAGTCTCAGAGAAAAAAAAAAAACCTTCTCTTTGCAGATAGGATGTAGATAAAAAGCTGACAATCACAAAGCCTTCAGATGTAAATACATTTGCTCATTTAGGAACAAGTCCCCCCCCCCCCCTTTTTTTTTTGGCGGAGAGAGTGAATTCAGTAATGCCCAACAGAAAATATGTTTAGTTTTTTTTCTTTTAAAGATAGGACAAACGCATGTGACACTAATACGCTCCTTACACATCTTGATAAATTGCTGTGGAGTGTTCATGGTGAAATTTGTGAAAGCCTATAGGTCTCACTCTTTTATTAAATACATTCTGCAAGTAGGATGTAATGGAAACAACTTTCATTTTTATGACCAATTGAACATTCTAGAAACACCCCTGAAACACTAGGTTCTACAGGTAGGAAAGAAAAGCATTTACATAATGGAAATACATTGCATTTTACTGTCAGCCCAACATTCTGAGGATGGAGAGTGCCATGAAATCTCTCATGACTAAAAGACCAGTCCTTCCCCTGCGCACATGGACAGGTGAATAAGTGAATCAAACACTCACTTGCTGTGTTTCTGTCTTTTCTGAAGTAAGGAAGGTCTTTGGCCACCTTGTCCTAGTTACCCGGAAGCCACAAGCCACACCTACTGGGCACCATGGTGGACATGTCCATTGCATTCTCCCACTCCAGAATTACAAAACTAAAGTGTATTTTGTTTCTTTGTTTTGGGAAGCTGCAATTATTTTCACCTTAAAAAAGAAATGCCATATTCTAGAACATGCCTTTCAGACACAGTCTTGGGTCAAGTGTACATGCCAACCGCAGCCAGGCCAGGGCAGTCAGAACTCGGCCAGCCCCTACAACGTGTGTGACATGTGTGAGATCCACAGCCATCCTGCTCAACTCCAGCTTAAGTACAGCTTCCAATTTGCTGTGGTTGGCATGACCTAATTTTGGCTTGCAAGGTACATTTTCCCCCACTCTGGGTTTCACTGACTAAACATTGAAGGAAAAAAAAAAATATGTTCTTAAAGGGATTCTCACTCTTCCCTTTCTTCAGGAAATTTAGGGAATTGAACAACTGTTGGCAGCTGGCTAATTCCCAAACTAAAGTCTTTTTCTAGACGCGCCTACATCTTGACCTCTCATGCCAAATATTTTCAGCAGTCTATTTATAAAGTTCATCACTTCCCCTGTTACTTCATCTCTAGAAATGCCAATAATTTAGGAACTGGAATGGTGCAGCTGGTCCCATAAACTGGGAAAGGAAAGATCCTTGGAAGAGATCATCTTCTTGCTATAATGTAAGGAATCAACTTATTTTCTTCTCAATTCCCAGAAAAGAAGAATGTTAATGTTCTGTATTTAGTGTTCAAAGATGTCTCAAAGTCTTAGAGTTTGGGTGTTCTGTTAATAGTTCTTAATCCTACTTACATATCTGAATCACTTTAGACATAAAAAACAAACAAAACACCTGTTACCTAGACCCAAACTAGACTAGCTCAATTGGAATCCCTGGGACTAGTTTCCCCACGCTGTTATTTTTTAAAAGCTCTCCAAGGCTCAAATCTGAAATCCACTGTAATCAACTCTCTTAGAAATAAGTCATTCCAGCACAGCTATGTTGTACCATGATCTCACCTGGATTGTAGCTATGTTCCTGAAATGTTCTAGACTCTCCATTCACGATCCGATTCACCTGCAAGAGCTTCTTGGCTGTTGGTTAAGTGAGAGAGAAAATTCATCCGCATAACTTTGCTGACTCTCAACAGATTAGTTACAATCACAGAGAGCCCTACCCGTCTGAGATAACACAGGCCTGATCGTATGCTCCTTTTCTGCAGAACCAGAACTGGGGGCTCTCAAAAGCTTAAAAATCAACTGTTTTCATCTGATCTTTTTGACTCTCTGGATGGTTTCCAGTTGTATTTTTAAAAAAAGTCTGAAGCCATTCATTGTAAATCTATAATAGTTAACCAAGTTCAGTGCTGTACATCTGATTTGCTCAAGGGGATACCTTTCTAATTTCATGTGCAATGTTGATGCATTATCTACTGGAAGTCAAGTTCACCACATCTGATAATCTCCAAAAAAAAAAAAAAGTCAATCCGTGAGCTCCAAGTTCTCAGTCTTTCATAATTAATTTAACTCTCTACTGCGGTCATGAAATGATACCATCAAGCAAAGCAGCCCAGTCCCTCGCCCTGGTCCTGGGATGAAACTGGGTTCACTTCATTCAGAATCTGCTTTGTAGAAGTAGTGTCACCACCAGCTGCTGGCAAAATGTGGCTTACAGACTTGGAACTGTGTTCCATTATGGCACGGAGGCCATCCCCCAGCCCCATTCCATAAAGCTGGACAGTTCACTTCACAGTAATGCTTCCTGCGAAATAATAAAGCATTTTTCTACACAACTTGTGGAGCTAGTATTCCTACTTCCTCATCACTGCTTTGCCTTTCCTGTCTTCTGTCATTTTTACATCTATACTTACATGCACACGTATTACAGATGGAGTGCAACAAGGAAGGGAGAAAGTTCACTCTCTGGGATTCTGAGTGTCTTAGCACTCCGTGGCTTGCTGTGTCTTACAGACTTATTCCCTTCTATCACAGCACTTTTAATAGAGTTCCGACAAAATACACAGGATTTTTTTCTAAGGGTATGACAGCCCTCAAACACTTTTATTTATTTAGTTTTGCTTTTTTTAGAACGAGAGGGGAAAAGGAGAAGTACCACTTGAAGTTCTCCTACATTCCTTTCCGTAAGAGCGGAAAATGGAGTCTCCATCTATGAAGCGGTACCTACCGCTGCTCTCGGCTCTCATCCCCAGCTGTTGCTGGCTCCCGAGACAACGCCGTGGGATGCGGGGGAGGCATCCTCCTTCCTCCCAGCTGTGTCTAGGAAACGGGGCTGAATGGGAGTGGAGGAGGATGAGCCCTCCACCTTCCCTGGGGACTCACGGTAGAGCCATTTCTGAGACACACCAGAGCAGGTGAAGGGGTCAACTCCGCTCCTCCTACCTCTGCAACCATCTATGCGGCTTCCTGAGCTATTCCCCCTCCCCCCCATTTCCAGCAGAACTGGAATAATCACATTTAAGATTCACGTTAGGTCTCCCTTCTACTCAAGACTGACCTGGTCAGCCACCTGGAGACAGTGTTCAGATTCCTTCACTCCAGTGTGCACCTGCCACATACCTGCACTATAGCATTCAGCACCTTACATTTATAGCTGCCCCTGGGGTATGCACTGCCCTCATGGAACTGATTTCTCTCAGGGACAGAGCCTCCATCTGTGTACCCACTCATTACACACTTAGTGAATAAACTAACCGATACATTAGTACGTTCATGGTTGATGGCCAAGGACAAGTGTTGGGAAACAGCAGTGGATATTTTATGGGCAGGGCCCTGGGTAGTTTGCAAGTTATACGCCTATTTGTCTCTGTAACTTTCAGTACACCCAAGTTCAAGAGTCACATCTAACTTCTTTTAATTGGTGCTTCTCAACCCCAGCTTTATGTTAAAGCACCCAACGCAGTGAACCTGGAGTGAGGACCCAGGCATCGGTGTTTTCAAAAGCGCCCCCGGCAGCCAGGGTTGAGAGCCATTGATCTCAGTGTACACAGAAAACTCCATGCTTCCAATCTCCAGGCTTCTCGCTCATCATACACCCAGGAGCGGCTCCCTGCCTTTGAATGGCTTGTGTTGGTGAGAAAGCGTCAGTGGCTGACTACATTTTTGGAAAAGGCTTTAGAAATACGGTATTAGCCCCATCACGGTCCTCTCTTGGAAACGCACAGAACGAGCCGACAGCTGTGACCTCCTCCTTAGTCTTGGGGCGCTCTAGGCCTTCCTAGTGAAACTTACTTCCTGTACATTTAATTCAAATGGATACTAAAAATAAAGTCAGTGTCTTATGGGGTCTTAAGAGTATGTTTTACAGTTGGAAGTCTCCAACACGAGGGAATTCAAACAACTCCAGACAAAATTACACCAGGAAGTGGACAGAACTGGCCTCAGTGGTTTTGCCTGAAAGAGAAGAACAAAGGCCAAGCAGCCACACAGGCACAAGGCCCTGGAAACTCGCTGGCCGTGGGCACCGCAAAGTGACCCCGAGGTCACTGGAACCGATGAATTCCCCATAACACATTGAGTCTCCAGCCCTTCAAGTCCCATTTCCAATAAAAGCATTTTTAAGGACAGAGCACATGGATTATTTTGGTGTTTGCACAGTAATCCAAACAAGCATTTCATTCTCTTCTACAGTGAAGCTGAGCGGAACCAAAGGCAGCTTCTAAGATGAACTGTGGAAATTTGGCCAGGAATCCATGACTTCAAGAATATGGCAACCATCAAGCTTATCCATTTGGCAACTCAGAAATAGCCGAGTCCCGTCTGACCTCCGCCAGTCTCTGTCCTTCCTTCTAGTTAGCAGCCTGGCAATACTTTCATGGAAAAAAACAAGGAAACTGTTTATCAGAGGAAAGAAAGTTCATATTGTTTCTCAGAGTAAAAATTCTAAAAATGATCCTTTCCCCTTTTCAAAGGGTCTTTTCCTGAACCCAGAAACATTCAGCTAAAAACTAAAAGCCATGCACTGGATGAATTCGCCTGGTCTACTCTCTCCTCGTTTTCCAGTATAACACGACCTGTCCCAACTTGGCAGTTTATTCCGCACCCATCTTTGGCTTTAAGATTTTGTTGTTTGTTTTCCTTTTTTTTTTTCAACTGCAAAGAACAGGTTAAACGGCACGCTTGAATTCAAATTTTCCAGGAAACTCATCCTCACTAATTAGATTAACTGAATAGCGCCTGAAATCCATTTAATATCCGTTTATGGACTCTGTCAGACAGCTCGCATTGTTAACTCACAACTATACAAATTACTAAGTCTTGAAGTGAAGGTTAAAAAATTAAAGCAGCTCAAGAAATAAGAAGCCAAAGGGAGGTCACAGACAGGGATGACACAGCTAAATGCCCACATTTCAATGAAGGCTAATATTCTAACAGGAAACGTGTATTTTCACAAATAGCAAAAAGGCGGTGCTTGTGAAAAGAGAAGCTATCAGATAACTTGGACAGAAAGAACATATTTTATCAGCTGATAATATGGGACTATATCACAGACCAAATTCACTTTTTTAAAACAAACAAAGTTACACATAGTTATAATGCCATTCTGAGATTACTGAATACTATTCCCCAGGATGCCAAGCAAAATTAAGATTCCAAAGGCAAGTCTGTCCTTTTTCTGACATAAAAGATGAGACAATGTGAATAAGATTTTGGCTTAGGACGGAAGAGAGTGGGTTCTGACTAGCTGGGATGCAGTTCAAGTTCTGCCATAAAGTGAGGGACTTTGGATCTCGACAGCATCCATGTCACTAAGTTTTGCAAAGCAAGTGAGTTAACGCATACGAAGCGTCAAGCTCTTAGAACAGTGCCTAAGCATAGAGTAAGCTCTCACAAAATGCTAGCTGTGACACTGTTGCCTGAAAATAATTCTCATTAAGACTTTGAAATTAATAAGACAAGCTTTTTGCACACATTGTAAAAGAGTTTTCAGAGAGATCCTGAGTAGTGATGCTGGTGACAAGTGAAAGCGGAATTGCTAAGTCATACTTGAGTATCAATTATATTTATAGAGGATCAGTCCTACTTCCAACCACCAAGCCAGCAAGAGTTGAAAACCAACTGGTCAACATATGTTGATGCAGATGGAAAAAGGCTACAACTGTCTTTAAATCGTCTCAAGAAAGCCGAGTGGAGAGCCTTCTGGTCAGTGCAGTCCATCCTATAATTATGTGTGCAGCGAGACCCTTTGATGGGTTTCTTAGTCTATGAATAATACATACTGTGGGCACAGCTTCATAAAAATAATCTGCCTTTGCTCCAAAAAGACCTATGACTAAGCAAGTGCAAAGGAGGGGTTACCTCCCAACCACCCAGAAGGGCGGCGCCCCTACCCTGCTGGAGAGGGGCAACTGACAAAATTCTAGAAAGTATTTTTGAGATACAATACTTCCAAAGTTCCGATCCTGGAGAACCAGGGAAATCTCACATTTCAAAAGTTCCCTTTCCTTAATTTTTAAAAATAAAGTTGGGAAGATTTGTTACTTTTTTAAATCAGGCATTATTAAATAAGAGAACGTACTATTTACAAGTATTTCACAAGATGAAATCTATTTCCATAAGTTCTGTGAATCCTGCTAAAAGGAGTGAATTTTGTCTCTAATGAAAATTCAGAATTGTACATTTTTATACTTTGAGTGATAAAGGATTTTAAGGATTAGTAATTCTAGTTAAGTATAACTAATTTTGTCAAAGGAGTCTTATCTTGAAATGACCTTACGTATATCCAATTATAGTAAAATTTAAGATTCTGCTGGTTCTCCTTGCCTATGTGACCCTTATAGCAAGGCCAAGTCGGTTCTCTTGTAACAACTGTAATTCTCCCTCAGTCCTCCTGTGATGATAGCTTTCAAGGGAAGAGGAAGAGACCACGGAATTTGACCAGAACAATCTTGAGTCCTTCACCATCTATGATTCTTGGCCTTTTATGCCAAGAGCAATTATTTGGGATTAACAGAAACTAAGCAATTCAAGTACCTACAGATTACAAAGTAGTTATTGGACAGGTAAAACCATGACTAAATTAGAATGTGGGCAGGAAAAGTGAACTTCAGACCCATCCTTTGTGACTTGTCTTCAATCTGCGTGCTGTGTTCACAACATCAAAAGTATTAGAAAATCAACACAGGCTGTGTATGTACACATGATAATATTTAAAGTCTAATGGACACCAATTCCTTTGTCTACAAACTAAGAAAACCTACGCTAATAATTACATGATACAACCCCAGAAAGGTAACTTAGTGATCATTGGATATACAATGACAACAAAGGTCAAACTGTAAATTATTTTCTTGCTAAAATGTGCAAAGTTGTTTCAAAAAGGCCTTAATTTATATTGCTCAAACTGTCTATGTGACACTCCATCAGTTTTGTATTCAGAAAGCTTTGACACATTTATGCCTAATGTAGTTCATAAATTTTCTTTTTGTAGAAATCTAACCTTTGTTTTCCCATACAAACACAAAGTTTCATTTGTATCAGTTATAATTATTATAGTTTCTTAATCTGAATTTTTAACATCAAAATTGTAACTGACAAAAACTTGAGTTTCCTGAATTTTGCATTGTTCTCCAAGTTAGAAATTACTTAAATCCTAAAGCTCTTATGTACACTGTAAAGTCTCCAGTTCTCAAACATTTAAATACCATCTACTGTACACAAAATGCTAATGTGTCTATTTATCTGCAGGAGGATATCTATGTACGTATTCTTACATGTACTTCAATCTTCAAAGCCTACTACCTTACTAAGCTCATTGGTTCAAGAATTAATGCAACTTCCATTGCTCAATTTTTTTTACTTATATATAACCAAAGAAATTACTTTATATGAAAAAAAAACAAAGTAAATTACTAAGAAAAATTGGTAAAAACAGAATTTAAAGAACAGAAACTAAATTCAGAAATATTTACTTACTGCATTTTTAAAATGTAAACATTTACAAAAGAAAAATGTCACATTATTTTGCGAAAGCATAGTTTATCAAGTGTCTCTGCAGGACATAAGAATGTATGTGATAGCTTAACCCCTTTTGGTTTAATTTAATGGTGTCAAAGACTTAGGAAAATCGCTGTTATCTATGAGGTTGGACAACTGGTAGAGTAGGACCATACCCTAAGTATTCTATCACAATGTGTTTTTAAGCAAAACCTTGATTCCAGTGGGTCAGTCAGTTTGCTTCTAGTATGAGCGTAAATTCGTTTTTAATGATTACAATAAATTTCATAACTGGAAATGCGATAATTGCATCCAAAAAAGTTTGGTTTACTTTAACCATCCTTATAAAAATCTACTCTTCCGCGTAAACACAGTCCATTTCAACCTTAAAGATGTTCGTGAACTTTTAAAATTTACTTTTTGATGGGAAGTAAATATTTGGTCAAAAATACATTTGGAAGAAAGCTTCTGGTCTTTGAAAATTATAAAAGTTTCTTAGAAATCTCTTTGGGGCTGAATACAATAAAACTAGGGCAATGCATATATTCTCAGTTACTCTTTAAAAAAACCTGCAAAAGTGACTACAGTGGCATGTTCTGACACATTCTTTTCATAAACCAAGCCCTGTTAGTGACAGCGGAACAGATTGTGTGCATCTGCTGGGAAGGCGCCAGATGACAGTGGGAAAACGCACATGGATACCTTGGCACAGCAAAGGAAAAATGGAGAAAAAAAGACCTGGAAGAGAAAGTGCTCAACTTTAATTGAAACGTTCCTTCCAACATGATGAACACCATCCAACCACCTCTTGGAGCCTGTCAATTTTACATAGAAGAATGCATTTGAAAAGGGTTCTTTGTAACGTAGAGCTGCTTCGTCCCCTACCCGCACTCAATATTGACTCAGGTTTTGGATTATTTTTTTCGAATTACGGCAACTGTCATAGGCATTAGGGGAGACAGAGGCCAAAGCCCCCTGCTGCAGCCTGGTACAAGAACATAAAACTTCTCAAAACCCTTTCAGGTTCAAGTCAAATTTTAACTATCTGGGTTAAGTTTTTGAATCCTGTGAGTATCATACTGCCAAGTGCTAAAGATGCCACAATTCAAATATTCTGCATTGTGACTATTGTGGAAGGTGCTTGCGTTCAATGGTGCTATGGTATTTTATTTTATGCTGATCAACCACCGTATTGTTTAAGCAGTTGGCTCAATAGTGGTAGAGGGGCCCACACATACAAACAAATGTGCTTCTATAAATCATATCGGGAGGTTCTCTTAGATGCTCTGATTACAATGAAAATTTATTCTATACAGTAGACAATGCAAATTTTAAACTGGAGATGAAGTTGTTTAATAGATTAGGAGTCTGACTGAAGCAGCTGCATTCAAAAAAAAAAATTCTGGTGATTAACAGCCATTTTCCAGTAATCATAACCCTGGAAACAGCTACTAAGTAGGAGGAGGGGGTTGCAGATGGGAATAATTCTCTAAGCCCATGTGCCTTCCAGGGCTCCATCATCTTCATGCAGACTTATTATTATTATTATTATTTTTAAATTAAAGCTTTTAGAGGCATCCTTGATTGCAGTGCTGGGAGCTGTCCATGCTGTTTTGCCACAGGGAAGTCCCCTCTGCGAGTATTCCTGCACTGAGCACTCTTTACCCAGGCATTAAAACAGGCTTAGACAAGAGAGCCGAGATGCAAGGTGCACACTGGAGGGGGTTTATTCAAAAGCACAAGAACAATTTCAAGTGGTCGTAACCTCCCTCCCCCAGGCTGTATACACTGGGCAGGCCTCACTGGCATTACCTGTCGCCCAAACTATGAATTGTTTTTGAGAAATTAAATGAATATGAAAGCTGAAAAAAAGTGCTGAGCAGTTTCTTATTTCAGAAATATTCCCATCTGCATCCACAACCCACCTAAATTTTATGACTTGTTTGATCAAAACGTGAGGTAAAATTCTGCACTTTGTAGTTCTTCTCACATGAATAGAAAATATCCCAATTAGGTTCATTTGTTCATAATCTCAAAGTGGATAAGCTCCGATTATAATAAATAATCCCTCAAATCAGGGAAAACAGGACAAGAGCAGTGCCATTTATTTGACTTTATTTTTTAACTATTAAAATAAAAAATGTATTATCTTTCTGGGCTACATGTTATTCTTTTACTCAACAAAGTCTACAGAATACCTATTGTATGCAGAAGTACCTGTGGAGCAATACAAAGATGGGTAAAATGACACCCATCCTTCATAAGTTAATTCTAGCTCCACATAAAGCAAAGTTGTACAATAAGAAAATTAAGCCAGCAATACTAATGTTTCCTTCAAAGGTGGGTAATGCCAATGCTAAAAAGAAAAAAAAATAGCTTTCAAATTCTTTCTAAGTCTTTCACTATTAAAATCACCTAATAACTCCATGCACATCAAACACTTGCTCCAAAATGAACTTTTATTAAAACTAAGCAACAGTCTATCTGGAATTCAGGACTTTCAATAAATGACTTTTAAAACTCATGGATGAAATTATTTCGTTCCTTGGTTCCATTTCTAGTTCTAAAAATAATAGGATATTTATTGAATAACATCTGATCTGTGAATGGTTTTGATTTTCCTAGGGAAAGAAGTATCCGCTACTTAGCAATCATTAGAATTGACCTAACACAGCATCAAAAGTCAGACTTGCCCCGAAAGTGACCTAATTGTAATGGTCTGAAAGTGTTACTGGAAAAAAAAGTTCAAAATAATTATCCTACCAGATATTCCTAAGTGATCATCATTAGCAGGAAGATAAAATGGTTAAAATATAGTGTAGTTCTACGACAATAATTTAATAATTTCTCATACTTTGTGCGTTTTATGCTTTTATATGCAATACTCTACATCTGCACAGAAACACTAAGACGTGGGTGCTATTATTATCCCCATTTTACAGATGCTGAAACTGAGGCTTTCTGTGGTTAAGCACCCTGCATAAAGGCACTAACCAGCAAAGGGGAGGTGGGCTTTCGAACCGGTTCTGGGCACTGCTGTTCACCTTTACTCTCCACTCTGATGAACATGTTTGTCTGAAAGACTTGCATGTATAATCAGAGGATATCAAGCATGGCAGTGGGTTCTTTAAGCTTTCTGTTGGCTTAAATAGTTTCCTATTTCTCTTCCTTTCATGCTCTCTGTCTCTCTCCCCCACCCCATACACATGCACTCACACACACACACACACACACACACTCCCCTTGGAGTTCTGGCTCCCCACTCCACAGAGCACCAATGAAAGCCATCACTTGGTCCAACTCATCCAATACCTGGTCCACCTCCCGTGAGTTGACCATGCTGCGCATCTCCACCCTGGATAGGCCACCCACAGACTCTCAAGGTGTCGGTGGCTCTTACAGAGGCTCTGTCCTGTGGCCCCGGCTGTCTCCCCCATCAGTATGTGGAGCTCCTTCATGCTGTGATGAGCCACATCAGTCTCTCCAGGGTAAGGAGATAAGTTAGCGCCTGAAACAACTCTAGGCTCTCACACATGGCATCGAAACAGTTAGGAGTGCACTTGCTTTCACTATGCCAAATACTTTGAAGCAAGAAAAAGAAACTCAGAAGATAATAAAAAAAATGAAAAAAGTAGGGCGAAGCCAAGAATTCTTTGATTTTTTTTAAGCTGTAAAATGGGCAGAGGGTTCAAATCGTGGGGAGAGCACCCACTCTACCTCATGCGAGATCAGTCCTCCAAGGGACAATGCCCAAACACGGCAGCCCTGGGCCCACAAGGGCACTGTCTCCTATGCAGCCCTTTGCGAACCTATTAACGTCATGGTGGAAATTTCTCCTTGGTTTATGTAAGGGGAGAAAAATTCAAACATGCAAGAAGGGAAAAATGCAGTTAAAATTATTTCCTTAACCTCTGACCTACACAGAGCCTGAGTGTGCTTCCAATAAATACTGGAAATGAACAAACAGATACATTAAAAAAAAAATACTCAGGTGTGTTTGCCTTCATGGGTTAAGAAAAATAATCCAGACAGAATTAGGTCTGGATTTATACCTTTTTAACCAATTAACTGTTACAAAGGGGTGAAAAGATCTACTTTCTAGACCACACAAACCTTTGCTATGAGACCACCCAGCGACTTAATAAGGCTCCTCCCAGATGGATGAAGGTCAAGTGCCTTAAAGAAGTTACTGCAAGTTGCTGGTTAACACGGTCAAAATCTCTAACATTCTGGTCTGGAGAATTACCTATTAGTCAACCCTCTAAGAGATTACTGGTTAAATCAGATATAATTCTGAAGGATTTAGATAGTAAGGTAGGTCATTTTCTATTTTAAATATCTGCATGTCCAACAGTTGAGACTTTTACAGTGTCTAACAGTATTGACTCAGGAGTGATGATTCCAATTATCCTACTCCTCTAGAGGGTTCCAAGAAAATAAAATCTTGTAAACCGAAAATTTAAAGGTTTAATCTGATTTTTTAAACAAAATGTCTAATTTTGTAATAAATAAATTTCAAAAATTACTGACCCCTCTCTATATTAATATATGCAAAAGAAAAAAAGAGTTCAACATTTTTTCTCCCTTGCTCCTGGGTCTTGAAAGGGTGCAGAAAGAGGGACACCCACAGCAGGAATTCACCACTGTGGTCATACTCTTCGAGCTGACTTTCTTAATATCTATGTCGGATTAATTTCTTGACAATTTACTGAGGAACTTTCGCATACATGACAATCATTGCTTAGTATTTAGACGTGATTCAAATTGCTTATCTATTTTACCTTAAAGAAAACTAAAATTATATGTTGCTGTTCAGGTCTGACTTGGGAAATTTTATATACAGGCAATTCTTTATTAGCTTAGTGGGTTAATGACTAAACTAACATGAATACACTGTTTGTATATGATTATGTATCAATAATTTAGTTTGAAATAAAATTGGAACAAACATTTATGACATGGTAGTAGTTTCAACTGAAGGCTCCCATTGAATGTATTTCTGATGGAGAAGGCTAGTTTTAGAAGGCAAGGTGACAACAATCCCACTGCACCTTACACAAATGAAATTGGGCTGCTGATCGAAGCAACCATGGTAGCTCAGAACTTTTTTTCATAGGATTTTTAAAAATCACATTGGTAACAGTTGAAAAAGTAACCGGTAATTAAAAGCTGCTTTTTAACCATTTTTATTTTTCACAGAAAAGCACAAGTGTTCAGACTACAGTTTCCAATGCAAGGAATACTCATGCAGAAATTTAGAAGTCAATTTATTTTGCACAGTCTTAAACACAGTGCTTACCCTGTACCTTTCAAATGCAGAGCATAAACAATTGATAAACGACAGCTGATATTTTGTCTCTGTACTCTGCATTTTGACCTAACAATCACTGAAAGTGTGAATGTTTATCAATAAAAAATTACTGCAGCACCACATAGCGTTTTGAATACTGCTATTCTCTGAGATAAGTACCAAGAAACCTCAATGTTAATTTGCATCACAAAAATGATGTACCGGATAGATAGATCTTGAATATAATGCACCATCTTCATTGAAAACAAAGCATTATATTTCATTTGCAAAACAGCAACAAAAATCCAAGTATCTGGGCCTACATGTGCTGGAGCTGGGGGTGGGGAGAAGGTCTCATTTTCTATCTCAAACCAATTGCTTTATGCATCCTAAACTGCTGTATGGGAATGAAAAGGAAATGTACAGAATCCACGTCAGTTAGTGTCTTCATGATTTAAGAGGCAGAGTTGTTAGATTAAAGAAGGGAAATATGCTTTTTCCCCATCCCAGAGGGACTGCCCAGGAAAAAGGCCTCTGCTCCTAAGCCCACTGTGGGGAGAAAGGACCTGGCTTAGGGCTGACAGCAGCCTGAGCCCGAGGAGGGAAGTTTACGATGTGGCACCGTGTGCTGTGTCGGGTCTGCAGCCCGGAAGTGCTCAGTTTGCAGCTCTGAGCCGGTACCTGCCCTGCACACTCGGGAATAAAAATACACCAGCAGAAACTGGGGATGTGACAAAGGATTAGAAGAGTTTATTTGTTCTTTCTTTATCCTGAGTGTAATTACTGTTTTTAAAAAAGAAAGAGCTGAAACTACAGTACGTGGAGGTTTATTTTTTATTTTTTTCCTTTTTAAACTCCTCAAACTACCTTCCCACAAAGCCATTTATGTTAAATGGTACACTTACACAATCACCTACATGCAGGATATAACTTAAAACATCTGCCTAGACACACACGTTCTGTTCTGATGTAAAAAATGCGGCAGAAATTGTAAAAATATAGGGCCATTATATTCTTAAAACGCATGTTCGTCTGTGAGTGTGTTCGTTCATTAAAAAGAGATGTTGGACTGCAATTAGGAAGCCAGCCCTATAAAGGCGTCCTTGTGCGACCACGATTTCCAAAAAGCAAATGCTCTCGTGACTATTTCTGCTAAGTAACCACATCTTCAAAATTAAAGAAATCCCAACCCCTCGTGTTCCACTCAGCAACATGCCCAGCATAATCAGCCTGGGCAGTTGCACCCCTTATAACAGGGTCAACAATTCCTTAGCAGATGAAAAATCAAAGTCAAGTTTATTCGATTGCAGAGCAATCTCCTTGTCTGTCGCGACTCACTGAAATGAGTGAATCTGTTCTCTAGCTTTGCAAACACACAAGCATGTCTAAGGAGAAGCCGCCTGTTCTCCAGGATGGGGAGGTGGGCACAACCTCCTGCTGTCAGTCTAACTTGCTGAGAGAATCGCAGACATAGGAAAAAAAAAAAAAAAAAAAGACGGGTAGTTTGGGGCTGTGTTTAAAAAAGCAGTGCCCCTCCTGTCAAAGGACCACAACTATCTTTTTAAAAATCCGATATGCTAAAGACCCACCGTATCTGAGACCAACTTCTATGAATTCTTCACGCGCATCTTATCTCGGACAACAAGACAGCAGAGGAAAACCAGAGCACGCTGAGGATGCGATTGGGAAAAAGCAGGTTCTCACCAGGCACCCCGTGAAAGATCAGTTCCTCCAGTCTCCAAACACAAGTGTCAGGGACATGATCTGAACCACTGTGTGAAGACTTGCACTGCCACTCGACAGGGATCGCAGCCGCCTGCAGCACCAGCAACGCTGCCCCATTCATTCCGAATGTGCAGCACTGAGAATTAACAGAGTCTTTGCAATGTCTGCATTATCAAGGCATAATGATTCCTGCAGAAATCTGTCCCTAACAAGTTTACTGTTTGTGTTGCTTGTAATGTCACCAGCTTCCTTTACGATGCCCTCCAAAGATTCTCTTCGTGTGGACTCTGAACTTTGTTTACAGTGGTTATAGTTTTTAAAAAAATACAGAGATTTGAGGTGGGCAGCAGAATGACAACATGTAGCAAATCTATTCTGGTAATGGCGAATATATGTTATTCTTATTATCTACCAAAGCTAAACCACAGATCTACAGAACAGGCATACATCATTTCCATCCACAGTTAATAGCAATATGATTTTTCTCTTTGGCAGTGAATGCTAAATAGTATTAGGGAAAGGTGACATAATACTACACTGAATAGTTTTCTCTATAATCTTAGTATTCGCTGTCAGAGAACATTCTTTAATTATGGCACTGGCAAAAACAATTAACATAAGTACATCACGCTGTCTGCATAGTCTTCAGAGAACAGAAGATTCTGGCACCTTTTGCTTCCTTAGACCTCAATGCTATCAGTAAAATAAGGCAGTGGCTACTAAATTCTTGTCTGGGGCAAGACCAAAATTTTATAGCATATTTTATAGTTATTTTATTCCTGGATGTTGAATACTAAAATTAAATGCTCTCTTAGGTCTTTTCAGGAGTCACTGTGAGACAACCTAACAGTAAGAGTTGCTTTTCAAAAAAGACCTGAAGGTTTCCTTTGCTTACTTGAGTCGATCATCACGAATTATTTTCTTTCTCATGCCGCTACTCTCGCATACTGCATATTTGCTTCAGCTCTCCAGGGCAAGAAATGTGGCTCTTGTGGGAAAGGCCCACCCCTTTCGACATGTTTGCTTCCTTGGACGAAAGGAACACACCCCCTTACATTCTTTGAAACGTGTCCAACAAGCACAGAATTGTAATGGCCTTGTATTATCGACTAATTTAGAAAATCTGAAGTGATAGTCAAATATTGCTCATGCTGTGTATTTTGAATCGGGAGAACAAAATGACCTATACACAGGTAGCAGAAATAAATGTTACCTCACGACCTAAGTGGAGTGGAATCTCGAACCTTTGGAAGCCTTTGTGGGAGACTTTGTGGCTGTTGCTGTGCACCTGTGGGTTCTGTAACAACTCAGGGAGAGGCCTGCGAATGTTACAAGTTTCGGAGTATCTCTTCTGAATTTCAGCCTCACAGGGGAGTGTCACCTCTCTTTCCTAAGACTATTAGAAAAAAACAAAACAACAAAAAGATTCAGGACCTGAAGTTTCCATCTTTCTCCGTGGAATCAGTGCACGGCGTGAAATCACAGACGTGCAATAGTAGCACAGATCAGATATCCACTCTGACTTCCACCTCACGAGCCAATCTGCTAGTCTTGAGAAATTGGGTTTTAACAAGCCTCTCTGCCACCGTGTAGCATTTTATATCCCCAGGGCAAGTTTCTCTATTTTCTAATAAAGTGTTAGACTTCCTATGGGTGGAAAGGTGTGCATGTATCTTTACTTTTATTTTTCTAAGTCCTCCTTTACTTTTATACCACTTTTTTTATACCACTTTTACATAGCAATTTTCCAAGTGTAAAGACGCCAAAAAGGGGAAAATAGCTGTATCTCATTTAAGAGAGTTCAGAGTTTACACGAGATGGTTGGTCTCTTTGCAATGGGTCCATCGGGCGTTTCAGGATGAACTCGGCTATACAATGTCTGGGCCTACAAAATGGAAGCTCTACTCTTTCCTCTATGTTTCTCGCTTAGAAATAAGAGCGAATATCAGCCGTGAATAGACGAACTGGAACCGTTGGATCATAAACTTATTAAAACTTAGTAAGATATTGTTACGGTCAAAGAAAACCTCCGAGTGTCTGCCACAAATCCACTCCAATGAAACATTTCACTCACTAAAATTTCCTACCTTGTTATAATAATGCACAGAAAATTAAACACATAAATATTAATTTTATGTATTATAGAAGACACAGGCAATGAAAATGCAATGTTTACATTTACGAGTGACTCATTAGTGTTTTATTCTGTGAAACACTAGGAGGCATCCGTTGGGTAAAAAAAGGACTTCAATTTTAGAAGAAGCAAGAAATTCCTGTGGAGCTGGATGTGGAAGAAGTTGGGGTTTTCACAATTTCATGGCAGCCTAAACTTTATTCTCTGAAATAAACTCTCAAACATCATATTTGGCTGTAAGGACTGATCTTAATATAATAACCATGCAATATAGATATATTATATAGAATTTGACTACTGAATGCCTCTCAAGACATATTTCAGATGCGTGGACTCATAACCGTGTAATTACACATTTTTATGAAAAATGTACTTGGGAACAAAATAACGTAATGGGCACTGGACCAGCAGGCATCCTGCTCTCGTCTACTCAATACTTTGAGTGTTTGATTCCTCCGCTTTGTACTCCTTACACCTCTGAAAAACGTCGAACGCACGCAAGCCTTAAAATAACCACTTCACGTAATGAGACGACGACGCGCTGTCTATTCATAAAGAAGCGAGGACCTGTTTTCTCTTATTTCGCTATTGAGAGCCTGTTATTTGAAAACTGAGTTTTCTGCTGTGTGAATGGCGCTCCATTATGGGGGAGCAACAGGGTCGCAGTGTAGTCATCTCGCAATCATTCCAAATTGGAGTGTCTTCCACTCTCAACAATCAGCTTTTCTCTTTGACCCACCACCACGACACGTGAACTGTGTAATCTGCCTTTTGTAAGGTGCATGGGCTGTGCTGTTGCTCCTGGGTTTGTGAATCGCCTGTGTAATCTGGTTTGATTTCCTAAAGATGACAGAGCTCGGTGAACAGCCAAGCTCGCCTGAGTGCAGGACAGTCCACGTGCCCAGGAGATTAAGGTACAGTGTGGGACCCATCCTTTGCCAGGCGGCATGCTGGGCTGTCCCGAAGAGACAGTAGCAGCCTGGTCCCACGTCCCGGGCAGTCACCAGCTATGTATGAAATGAAATATGCATTTTAGTGTCTTTCAGACTTTAGTTTGTATGCTATGTTCTCAGATGGATGTACTTTTGGAAAAAAGAAAAAGTAGAACTTCCTTAAAAACCATCTCTCTATGGTCCATTCTGTGACCCTGAGTCGTGTATTAAATTCTTCCACAATGCTTTGAGTCATGTCCCAGACACCAAGGCTCTCTGTTTAATAACTATTGCTTTGTTGTCATGTAGCACAAGTATTGCTGCTCAGATAATTCCCCATTTTTGTCACTTTCTGAGATTTCAAACACTCAAAATATACCACATGTAGAATTAGGAAATAAGACCACAAAAAATACTAGAATAAACAGAAAGTTTTAAATGATAATGTTAACATATGGTAGGGAGTTACTTAGTGCAATTCTTTATAGAACAAATTTAATTACAGTGAAGCATTTATTAGAAAGTTGTATTATGCAATTTATTGAATTGATAACATGAGGGCCACGGAAGAAATTAATAGCTATCTGATGGTATAAAATGTGATTCTTTGGGACGCCACTCTGAATCATTAGATGGCCTTTTTCCCTATTGGAATGCACCATTTTCCCCAAAGGTTGCAAAATAAACATGTTGACTAAGGGGAGACAAGGTGCAGTGAGTCTTTGTTATTTAAGTTGCACATAGTTATTCAGTGTCAATGTGTTTCTCTCTTGGAAAGTTCATACCTGCGATTATACACTAAAAAATATGAATAGTTTAGAAATGGCAGAAAATTGGCTATTCATTACAAAGTGCTCACTTGTACTGAAATCAAAAAACAAATTAATGGAAGCTATACCTTAGCATGTTCGTTCAATACATGCCACGTACACAGCAATCAGGATGTAAAAAGCACAATTAATGAAAGAAGCAAAATACCATCTTTCGGAAGGAGTCCGAAACACTCGCCCAACATCCAAAGCTGTGTGGATGACACTACTGAACAAATAGATCTTTCTCAAGTTTACTAAAACTTGAAGGAAACTGCCAACTATTGTCCTCTTTGCTTCACTGGGAAACTACATCTAAAACAAACATTATGTTTAAAGTGTGTTTTGACAAAAAAACTTTTAGAATTGACTCACTCGTCTCGTACACTGCTTACTTTCCTACATACAGAATGAGGTATTGGATTTGAGGCTGGTTTTTTTCCCCCTCTTGAGATAGGATGTCAGATAGGGTCATCTCATCCTACCTACAGTGTTCTGAATCCACCTGGTGGAGAGCGACTTCTTTTAACTTAAGAAAATAAATAAATAATTGCAGGCATATGCTGGAAGACAGTCTGGTTTATGAACCGCATTATGTTGAACCGAGACTGGTGCAGAAAGCAAAGTCCTGCTCATGCTCCCTCGGTACATACAAAGCCGACATTATTGTAAAAATTAAGTAAGACACTTTAGTTTCAAATTGGAGATTGTTATTCTATTTCAAGCTGAAATGGGTATCACTACGGGGTTCACAGGTGGTCCCATTTCCACGTCCTCCCTAGTCTCTCGGGATTGGCATTATTGTACTCCACATAAACATCTCCCCTCTGCAACCACAATTCCATTGCAAGGTGTACGGGGATAGTGAGGCGGCTGGAGTTTCTTCCACAGCACTTAGAAAATATCTGCCGTCATAAGCATTTCAGAAGGCAGCTACCATTGGAGTTAGTATCAGAGTCACAATAGTGAACCGCACTCGGTGTCAAGGCTGTTCTCTCAGGACCACTTCGGGAGCTGGCAGAGCGCCCGACCTGGCTTATTAGACTGCCAGCATTTAAAATATTTTCTACAAAAGAAATGCATCCCTAAAACGCTAAGAAAAAGAGGCTTTCCCCCAGGAACAATGACCGCCGGACCTGGAACAGTCGGAAAGGATCCTGACACAAAATTTCCCTTAAAGAATCAATAGCCACTTTCTGCGAGGGGAACAGCATCAGCCATACACTTAAGTGCTTGCATAATATTTCATAACACAATAAACAAGATGCCGTGGCCATGCAGATACTTCCTTTGTGCCAAACTTTATCACGGAGTTTGGTAACTTTCATCCAAAGTCCATGCAGAAGGCAATCTACGTGACTTCACCTCGTTTGCTTTTGAGCAGCTTATGTGGTCGGCTGGACCTAAGCACTAAGACAATCCCTGAAGCCTGAACAGGAACTGGGAGAGGCAGGCGACCAGGGCAGGGGCACTACTCTTCCGTGCACGCCGGCGGAGAAGCCCTCTGCCCGGCCAGCGCCTGCAGAGGGAGGGAGGTGCACCTGGGTGGGAGCCCGGACAGGCAGCCGTGCAGCAGCTTAAACTAATCCTGGGAATTAGTGGCTCACGGCAGCACCCAGGGCGCACCGGGGTCTCGGGGGGGGGGGGGGAGCACCCCGGGGGCGCATCTCCCACCGTGAACTCGCCCCGGAGTCTCCAAGGTCACAGAACCTTCTGCGAAACAGTGATATCCACCATATCCGACATGCTCATGACGTGAACTAACTTCATGAAACTTTAAACACACTGGGGTGACAGGAACGAGGCTGGAGTGACTTGCGTAGCGGATGGCAAGAACGCACACGACTCCCTCAAAAGTTACTTCCAGCACCAGACAAGGAAATCACGCAATCTACAGCAAAGAAGGCACCACGAGCCTCAACTTCAGCCTCCACGAATAAATAAATAAATAAAAAACCACACACGCGCGCACACACACACACACACACACCCAAAACACAAAAAGGGAGACGGACCCAGGGCGGTGGGCTGCAGGGATGCGGATTTCAGAGACAACACCCGGCTCTCTGCATTTCCTGGAGAAACGTCAGAGGTACTTACATGAAGGAAACCCCGATCGGATTAGTCCTTGGGATATTTTCCTTTCTTAAGAAAGAGAGAGAGGGGGGAAATAAAACAACAGTGATCGTTACTTCGTCCAGCCTGGAAGCGCCGCTCCACCTGATTCCAACACGCAGTGCCGGCGACCCACACAGCCAGAACCCTCAGAGTCAATCCAATAGCAGCCCGAAGATGTCCGGGTGCACGCGGGTGCTCCAGCGTCTGTGACTGCGAGCGAGCCGAGGGCTGGAGACGAGGTGTGCGCGGGGGCGCGCCGGCGGGGGCGCGCGCGGCGGGCGGGCGGGGGGCGGCGCGCGCGGGGGGCGCGCGGCGGCGCGCGCGGAGGAGGAGGAGGAGAGACTGGAGAGGCAGGCAGCAGCAGCAGGAGGAGGAGGAGGAGGAGGAGGAGGGGAAAGTGGCGCTCGCAGGCCGGCCGGGTTAAAAGTAAGCAGGCGCGTCCAGAAAACTGCGTCCAGGAAGGAAGTGACAGAAGCCGGAGGGGGAGAGGAGCGCGGCTCGCAGCCTTGGAAACATCGCGTAACGAGGCGGGGGTGCTGGCGGGGAGGGTCCCGGGAGGGGGCGCACACGCAGCTCGCGTCCTGAGGAGCCGCCCGGGCCCCGCCGCGTCCTGTCCTTGCACGGGTGCCCTGCGCGTCCCTCTCCAGCCGCCGCTCCCAAGTCCTCGCCGTTGCGGGAGGGAGGCGGCACCAGACCTCGCAGCGTTTTAATAAAACAAACATCCAGCAGCTCACAGCTCAGCCCTCCAGTCTCAACTAGATTGATAAATTACTCCACTACACTACTTTAATTATGTATATGGTATGCAGAATAAATCACTGAACATCAGAACCTCAATCAAGCACTTTTAAATGATAATTGCATCTTGGTGAATCAATCTTCCCATTCCTGACATTTTGCTAATTTTAGTTGTACGGCGGGGTAATGGCACATGCCATACGCAAACCTAATGACAATTCTGTATTGCACGAGCGGGAAGCCGACGCGGCGCGCGGCGGCTCCAGGGCCCACTCTCCCTGCGGCGCCGTGGCCGGGGTCCCCGGGGACCCGGGCGAGAGCCCTCCGCGAGTCGGATCTTTGCTTTGGCCAATGGGAGCACGGCCCTGCTCGGGGCTCTGCTGACTTTTCCCCGCGTTGGACACGCGGGAGCAGCCTGGGTCTGGCCCCGGCCCGCGCGCGCCGCTGTTCCTTGCGCGTCCAAGCCACAGTCCGGGCCGCCCCGACCCCAGAGCGCGCGGTCTGCGGCCCTGAGACCTCGGCAGGGCCCGCCAGGAGCGCAAAGTTTCTGGACAGTTAGGAATCACCAGGATTTGAAATCTCGACTTCGCCGCGGGGCCGTGAACTTTCCAATCGCTTTGGAAATCCCGGAGCGAGGCTGCGGCTCGCTCGCGGGTCCCTCCCCGCCGCCCCGTCCCTCGCACACCTCACTGGACGGGATCCAGGTCATCAACATGTAAAGCGAACCAACTTCCCAAATGCATTAGGCTATCCTAGCCGATAGCTGATGACTTCACTTATCCTGAAGAGTTTCAGCTGTACAGGAAACAGAACCAGAGACTGATAAAGGAGACTTGTGTAGGTGGAAGGCCATAAACACTTCGCCTTATGCCCTACTCTCCCCACCCACTCACTCCCACCACTCCCACCATCCCCCCCCCCACTACCAAAAAAAAGAAGCTAATATCCAAAATGTAGAAAAGGCTGCACAGGACCCGGCACCTCGCTGCCCCAGCCAAATACACCACACCCAAGAAAACCAAAGATAGAACACATCCTAGCCAGGATGCAAATCCTGAAGACAAGATCGCAGGCCGGAGGGACCACGGGTCATAGAAAACGCTGACACTAAATTAAAGTTGTTTAATACTGCAAAAGGAAGAAGGGAGAACTCTGACCGGGATAGGAGAGCGTCGGATGCACAAGAGTAGACAATAGGAGCATACTAAAGTACCTAGCTAATTAAAGATACCCCCTCCCTTTATAAACATTCGGGGCTGGGTGCATTTCCCTGTGGCTTCCTCAGCCTGCCTCCAGACAGGGTGTCAACGCCACCTGCTTCCTGGCAGGGCCTATGGGCCTGCAGAGCTTCTCAGTGGAGTGGGCCAGCGTTTGCGCCGAGGCCCAACAGCTATGGGACTCCTGTGCTCTTGTCATAGGAAACCATGGCATGGATTGAAACCCATCTCCACTGGGCGCACTTCCGGCAGATCAGCCTCCATAATGCACCTGCCTGGTTGTCAGGTGGGGAGGAGGCTGTTAGCATGATTTCATTTTCATAATATGGCAGAGAACATCTAGACCAGGTTTTCACTCGGGTACAACTTACTGAAAAATAAAAAAAACTGCTTAAAGGCATATAGGCATTTTGAATACTGAGATGTGTATGTATGGTGGTAAGAGTGAAATTAATTTTAATTTTTTCAAGATTCACAAAGTTCCTGACAAAGCAAGCCGCTTGAAGAGCCATGTGAGCTTAGTGCCATAATGCCTGAAATTGATGTAATGAATTGTAACAGCCTGTTTGACATGAGCAAAGGGACTTAGCCAATGCATTTCAAGTGCCTTTTCTCATGGATTATAGAGGGTATTTCTATTTACCACTTAGTTTGAGATTGGTTTTCCTTCTAAAAGAAATGTTTCATTTTACCTTTTTCATATTTTAAAGTATTATTTGATAATAAACATAAGAAACCTATGATTATCAATGATAGTGCGAATATGCAGAACTCCACACTGTGGTTAATTTGAAAATAATTTGGATCTGGAATGTATCACAGTTGGCTTTTTGAAATAAAAGACCCCCCCAGCAGATCTAGCTTCTAATTATGTGTGGCCTAAGTTAATGTTAGCATTAGTTTCCTTCCCATAAGCCTTTATAGTTGAAGTGGAACAGAGGAGGTTATGCAGAAATGCATACTAGAAACTCACCTGAAATTTAAAATTATTCATATGTAATCCACAAATTGGTTCATCCAGAATGTGCTTTGTATTCTCCTTTAAATACCTCTGGCTGTTCACTACCAAAGTCATTCTGATCTTTTACCACTTACTGGTACTTGGCTAAAATCAGAATATTTTCCCAGGTAGGGAGCAAGCTTGTAGTAGGCATTAGGAGACCTGGATTCCCTAACAGTCTTACTAATAGAAGTATGTTTTCTAGAATTCAGTTAGCTTATATACTGAATGACTGCTCCAACCTAATCCACTTCTGTGATTGGGGGAAAAAAATGCCTTCTATCTTTGAAATCAATTGGAAGCTAGGGGTCTATGCAGTTAATTAAAAGGTGACACTTCCTTTGTGAGAAAATGATGTCAGGCTGATGGGCTATTAAATCAGCTGGTTTTTGGTCTAATCACCAAACATTGCCTTCATTAAATGATCATCATGAGTGCCTTCTTATAAATGTAAATATACACTAAATATTTCCTCCTCCCCCCCAGAAGGATTATGGTTAGTAATGTATTTAATTAAAGTGCCACAGAAGTCGGAGAGCACAATCCTTGGAATTTTGACCCCAGGGAAAGCTCATATTCGGGTTTCTGCTCAGTCGCTTGCTGTCCTCCCACACGCTCCTCTCTTCACTACTTCCCTACATTAAAGCAGCAGTCTCCTAAAGCCCTGTGCACTGGCTCTGCCTGCTTTTAAGCCTGGCCCACGCTGGGTGTAGCTCTTGAAGTGAGCTTTAAAAAATTATTTTAAAGTGAGCTGGGGCGGTTGCCACAGCAACCCACCCTGAGATGAAGAAAGGCTATAGATTAGTCCACCCCTCGAGATTATTCCACTGTGTGGTATTTGTTCTTCAGCCAGCATACCTTGCACACAAGCATGATAATGGAACATGGAAGTTCAGAAAAATCTCAAAACTACCAAGGTACACATTCTAACAGCATTAAGTATATTTTAATCTCTTTGTAGTTATACTGTAGATGATCTGTAGGACTTCCTGTGAGATGGATTAATTGCAAAAGACACTCACAAAGGCAGGCCCTGAGAGCTGCTGGGAGCTTTGAGCATATAGGGGATGGCGATTTAACTCTTTAGCACTACATTTCCTGTTGGTACCGTGTAGCCACCTAAGGAAAGGCGCTCGGCAGCCTTACCCGCGTGGTTACTTGGTGGGAGAAGATGAAACAAAAACACTCACCACGTGCACTTTTTTTTAACCATCACCATCACTTGGCTTCCATTCTTTATTTCATCTCTTCATAGAAGTTACTTCACAGTTTGCACCTCTTCTTTGGCACCTTAAAATGTGGAAGTACAAAAAAGCAGACATATGAATGTTTAAAGCTGACATGGAAGTACATTCAAATAGATTGATGCCTAAAACTTCTTACCTAAAGCAGCGTGAATGCTGATTTTTAAACCACTGTGTTTGGGATAGAAAGGAACTAAAATGAGCCATTGTGATACTTTTAATCTTTAATATAAGTAGAACCAAATACCCAAGTTTCAAGAATGCGCTATGTGCAGCTTTTGCTCAAATAGCATAGGCAGCATATAGACTGTTTGTGATTGAGAATCTGTAATGTAGAAAGGACTCGCTGTTTCTAGGAAAAATCTAATCATACCTTTTTATCTCATTTCTAAAGATCCTAGGTTGGTTTATTTATTTTTTTTACCTTTAACTTTACATTAGATGAATTACAGAGAGGGAGGTCAAAGCCATCACGAGCTAACATGATAGGGCACATTGGGCAGTGTTCGCAACGTGGGTGTGGCTGCTCTATGGGCTGCTTCTGTATGTAGCCTACAGGGCAACTGCTAACCACGCGGATTCAGTGCCGTTTTCAAATTCTGTTACCACTGACACCTTGACCTTCCAGCAGTGTTGAACCTTACTGAGCAGACGAATGCCCAGGGTTTCCGGGTCAGCTTTCCACTAGTGTTCCACACACACCAGCCTGCCTTTGGCTTCTGGTTGGAACCAGTCCCAGAAAGAGAACCAGCCATGAACCTATCAGAACCTGATGGGCAGTGTCCATTTTCTCCTGTGTGTCATAGTCCAGAGTCATTTAAAAAGCTCTGGATGGGGGTTGCTTCACAATCGAGGAGAAGGAAGAGTTTTGGCCAGTTTCATTTGAAGGGTGTTGGAGCCTGCTAGGCTGAGGTCCACGGTAGTTTGAACTTGGCCTGGTAGTCAGGAGCAGGCTGAGTGGCCAGTCCCCCTTCTCCACTTGTGCTCGGTTTTGCTATTATGCACCGGGCTTCATGCTACACATCTCCCAGTGCCTTTTCGCCTTCCGGGAAGGCAATCTTTGTGAAATCATGTCTGAGATATACATTAAGCCTTTTCAACACGCCATTGCAAATGATGATACATTTCTTCCTTGGCTGGTATCAGTGTGTCCAAAAATGGCTCTATCGGTCATTGGCTGGCGTGTGTGACTACCTCCAGAGTCTCACACGCGTGGCCAGCTTCCGTGGGACTTCACCACGACTTCCCAGTTTGTTAAATCTGCATCGGAATGCTCCTTCTAGCCCGATTCTTAAAACGCCAGACACCCTCAATTCAAGGAATGGGTGTCGCCCTTTCTCCTGTTCACCGTTTCTCCTAGAGACCTGTGCCCTTCCGTTTTTAAAAACCTGTACTCGGGGTCAGCAGTAGGGGTTAAAAACCTCATCCAGCGCTTTGGTGTCCACTTTTTGTTTGGGCAGCACGGGCCGGTGGGATTCGGGCGGGACGGCCCCTGAGGGTCCCGGGCGGGAGCCGAACAACTCTGATGGCAGCGGCCCCGGGCGCTGAGCTCCCGGAGACCGGCTACAGGGATCCCTCGGGCCGCTTGGCGCTGCGAGCTTTTCCGCGCCGCTGGCGGGGCGTTCCGGAGGCGCCGCGGCCACAGCGCCACCCAGTTCCCGCGATCCTCCCCTCAACCGCCCAGATCACTCAGCTCTCCGCAAGCCACTGCCTCCCCACCACCCACTCTGCTCGGGGAGAGGGAACTGAGGGGGTTGGGGCTGCCGGCCCTGGAGCGCTTCTGGGGCTCGGAGACTGCCTGCGGGCCGGCGGGGACAAATGCACCACGTGCGTACGCCCTGGGCGAGCACCGGTCCTGGTGCGCCGAGCTGCACGGGGTGTCCCAGCTTGGGGGGCGGCTATCGGTGGCTTATCGGTAAAGAGGGCTTGTGGGGAGACCTGGTAAAAAGAGGAGGCTGCCACGGCGGTGGGTGGGCTTAGGCAATGGGCAGTGGCGGTGCCGGGGGAGGGGTCCTGCTCCTCTGGGGCTGGGAATCCCAGGAACGTTTCCTATAGGTTGGCAAAAGACGATCCCCAAGAGCTGGGACTGAGTTCCGAGCGACCTGCGTGAGCGAAAGTGGCCAAGTGTAGCAAACCCAGCCGTGCACGGAACAGAAAGCGCTGGCACGCGGTCCACGGTCCACCGCCCCGGGCGCGCTGACTGCCCAACGCACCCAGGGCGATTTGCAAGCCTGGGGTGGAGCCGCTGCCCTAGTCCCGCCCAGCCCGCTGGAAGGGTTTTTACCTGACCAATAGGAAAGGAGGCGCCCAGAACTGGATTTCAAGGCCCAAGCTCTGTGGCTCTGCAGAATTAATCTTAAAAACCGAGAGCTAATTGCCAGCTCTTGGAGTTGATCTTCCTGGGGGTGTATGTACATGCAAGTCTTGGCTAGGGAAAGGCCGCAAAGCAGAACAAAGTACAAAAGTGTACCCTGCTTATGCTGGAATGCGCATGCCAGCGCTGTCCTTTGATCTGGCTGTGGAATTGTCCCCTGCGTGGAGGGAAGATCTAAGCTTCCAAGGCATCCTAGGGCATCTGGTTCCCCTGTTCTTGAAACTCTAATCTGCTTACCAGTATGGTAGGTGCTATCTACATGTGGCTATTTAAGTTCCTGAATATGAAATAAAACTACAAATTCAGTTCCCCGTTCCTCCAGCCTCAAGGGCTGAGTAGCCACAAGCGGCTGCCTTACCCAGCAGCGGGATGCTGCTGTCTCCATCACGGCGGGAGAGCTCTACTGGTGATGCTGCTATAGAGTTTTAAATAAATGTTGGGTTTAAAAAATGAGAAAGAGAAATGAATTGCATTATGACTGATGCCAGCCAGATTTTCCGACACGGTGGGTATTTCTGTAACTTGGCACTATTTGGGTGGAGAGTTACCAGGTCAGAATTGCCAAAATTTTCTGCTGAGAGACATCTTGGGGAACACCTTACACCAGGACCTCCTATTTATCTATCTATTTATTTATTCACACAGGGAAGAGAAGTCAGGCCCGGAGAAGTTCAGGAACACCCAGAAGCCGCTGTCCTGCATTCGGAAGGTAGATTTCCTGATAAGGTCCAGAACAGTGCAAGCTGAGACCAGGGCACCCGGCCTGTGGTGTCTCAGCATTAACCTCTGTAGAAAGGTGAACCGACAGAGGATTTTAGAGGGGAGTCCCCTTCTACAAATGTTTAGCTTAGTGCTAAGCTTTCCTGCAGGAAGAAATCCCATTTAATAAAGAGTAAGGTGCTTGGAGAATGATACTGTCTCCCATACTATTGGTGCTGTCAGACATCCATATAATACCTTTCCAAAGAGACTATTTGGGATAACGCCATACTTCTACCGAGAAAAGTCCTGAGGAATTGGGATTATCCTTGTAAAACAAGAGCTAAAAAGCAGCCTTAAGACTAGGAAGGACCAGTGTTAGCATGAGGAGAGAATTGTTGGTGCGGGCTAGAATTCCTCAAATTCACAAACATCATCAGGTACCTTGATGATGTCATCGCGAGGGTGGTACGCAGCTAGAAATGGTAATAACACAAACAGAACTTAACTGCAAATTATACTGAGACATACAGAACAACAAAAAATATATCATGAAAATGAAGACAGAGCATACACTTTCTAACTTCCAACAGCTTCTGTTTTGCAGGTTTGTCTTCTATATTTTCCTATTGTTAATTGGAGATGAAATGTCAGTATTAATTCCGCCCTCTTATAGGAATGAGCTTTTAACTTAACCCTTCATGAATGGCCCCTGAGTGTTGAGTATCCATGATGAGAAATGACTTCAATAATAACAACGGTATGTTTCTAAAAGCTTGGTCTTGTTCAGAACTGATCCCTATTAGAATTATGCTTTTTATTTCTCATTGATTTACTGTTTGCACATGGTTTGTGGTAGAAAGGTTTCCCACTTTCCCCGAAACGCAGTGCCCCAAGAGAAAAATGTTTGGGTTCTGCAGGTGCTGGCCAGCTTGGGAGAAGGCCTCTGGCTCTCCCTGGCTGACCATTGCAAAGGCCAGTCCTGCAACCAAAAGCTGGCTGTTCTGCTAAAGCTGGCTGCCCGGTTGCACAGAAACCGGGTGATTGATTGTGCACAGGTTCAGTGCCTTGCTGGCCCTTACTTCCTCAATCTGTGAACTGGAGCCATCATGTGCTCCCCCCAAAACTGTGTTAGGAGGACTAAACGCAACCTTCCCCAAACTGCCAGGAAAACCGTTCTTAATCGTAGGCAAGGAATGTCCACGTCTATACATGTGGCCATCCCGGAGCAAGAAGTAGGTCATCGGAGAGGTGGGAATTGTTTCAGGAGGAGAACTGTTCTGAAGTTTGTTCTTTGGAGAGCCAAAACCTCATGGGCGTGGGGCCTAAATTTCCCCGTTGTCGTGGGTGTGGTGCCGCTGGGTGCTTTCAGGCCGCCTTTGTCTCTTTTGCTCCCTTTGGAAGGGATATTTCCTTCTACTCGTTAGCTGGTTGGTTGCTAAAAAGGCCCTGGAAACTCCAAGTGCATCCTCTTTTCACCCTGGTTGACCTTTGGAATGCTGTTGTCAGCCAAGAAGACATTGATATCTTCTGTCTCCTGCTAGCTTGAATTCCTTAGGGCAGAGCCTGCTCGGATCGTCTCCTGATGTCATTCCAAATGTCGGATGGCCATCTATGGCAACTGGACTGGCAGGGGCCTGCTGGAAGGGGCAGCCCCAGGAATGCCTGCTGCAGCATTCCGTTCAAGAAAGACCTAGAAGGAGTTCTCTGAGGCCGCAGGGGCAGCATTTGCAGCTGTGTCTAGGGGCCGGTGCCACTTCTTGGGAAATGGAAGCCATCGTGTTTTTGCATTTTTTGATTTTAATACGCTGCCACTTGGGAGGTTATGAGTCCCACTGACTTCATGATTGGTTTAAATATGTATTATGGGGGAGGGACTCAGAATGTTAATAAAAATGTTTAACGTATTCACGCTGATACTTCTTATGAAGAACACTAAATCAAAGGATCTAGAAAGAAGTGAAGGAAGCTTCCACAGGAAAAAATGTAACTTGTTTCCTCTACGCTTCAATGAGAGGTTAAAACATCATTTTTAACCATTATTAATCATTTTATTTATAACCCCAAATTTTGAACCCAATAAAAGAAAGTTTCTTTTCTTGAAGGCAATATTGTGTATAGATTACTGTACTTTCAGTACATCACAGTTTTATATCGATTTAGAAACAAGGAGGTGCTGGTGTTGTGGAGCAGCAGGTTAAGCCGCTACCTGTAACAGCAGCGTCCCATATAGGTGTGGATTCGTATCCTCTCTGTCCCACTTCTGATCCAGCTCCTTGCTAATGCACCTGGGAAAGCAACGAAAGATGGCCCAAGGGCTTGGCCTCATGCCACCCACATGGGAGACTCTGATGGAGTTCCTGCCTCTTGGCTTCAGCCTGTCCCGGCCCTGGCTGTTATGGACATTTGGAAAATTAACCAGCAAATGAAAGATATCTCTCTCTCTCCCTGTAACTCTGCCTTTTAGATAAATAAATAGATACTTTCTAAAAGTAGATTTAAAAACAAGGAGATACATTATTAAACCCATATTCTAATTTGCTAGGATGGGAGAGAATTTTCATAGTTTCAGATGGAATTTGTGTAAATTACTTTGGAATATGGTGAGAATTAAAAGTAAAACACAATAAAACTTTTAAACTAAAGTCAGTGATTAAAACCATATTGTGGGGGCCGGTGCTGTGTCATAGTGGGTAAAGCTGCCGCCTGCAGTGCCAGGATCCCATATGGGCACCAGTTCTAGTCCCAGCTGCTCCACTTTTGATCCAGCTCTGTGCTATGGCCTGGGAAAGCAGTAGAAGATGGCCCAAGAGGTTGGGCCCCTGCACCCGTGTGGGAGACCCAGAAGAAGCTCCTGGCTCCTGGTTTCGGATCAGCACAGCTCCGGCCATTGCGGCCAGTTGGGGAGTGAACCAGCAGATCGAAGATCCCCCCCCCCCCATTTCTATGTAACTCTTTTAGATAAATAAATCTAAAAAAAATATTGTTGGGGCTGGCGCTGTGGCGTAGCTTAAAGCTGCTGCCTGCAGCACCAGCATCCCATATGGGCACAAATTTGAGTCCCAGCTGCTCTGTTTCTGATCCAGCTCTCTGCTATGGCCTGGGGAAGCAGTAGAAGATGGCCCAAGTGCTTGGGCCCTTGTTCCCATGTAGGAGACCTGGAAGAAGCTCCTGGCTACTGGCTTCAGATCCGCACAGCTCTGGTCCTTGTGTCCATCTGGAGAGTGAACCAGCGAATGGAAGACCCCCCCCCCTCGCCTCTGCCTCTCTTTAACTCTGCCTTTCAAATACATAAATAAATCTTAAAGTTTCACTAACACATTCTTTGTGTCAAATACATAAAAAAAAAAACCTACTTTCCTATGGACCATTATTATTTATTTTTTCACTAAATTTGCAGTGAAATTTTTTCAAATCAATAATATTCATAAAACAATGATGTTTAGAACATGTGTGCAAAAATAATACCGTATTAGTAAAATGTAGGTTGCAGTAAATATGTTCAAAGTGTCTAACACTAAATGCCACTAGATATTTGTCAGACTCTAGTAATTGATTTGTAAACCTTATTTCTTCTTGTTCAAATAGTAACCTTTTAGACAAGTACTATTTCCATTTTACATATTTTAAAAACTGAAGCTAACCGATGACATGACCTCCCCAGGGCTCCCTAGCTCCTAAGAGCCAGACAATGGACGTGCGATGGGGAGTGTGTGTTTCCAGCATCCTCCCTCAGGTATCTGTTATAGTGCGTCCTGAAACTCTTAACTTTTGCTCACTTAGAGGGATGAGAACAGGAGAAGTTATAATCCAGATTTTTCCCACCAGATAAAAATTCAGAAATACAAATCTAAACGCATGCTGTCCCTCTCCCATGTAGGTACTGTAAGAGTCTATTTACTTACGCAGAGCTACTGTCTTTCCTCCTGTCTATGTAAAAATTACCCTTAGGAGTTTGCCAGCCTGTCTTAAGAATGGTTTCATTGTAGGCAAATCATTGTTAAGGAGGAATTTATTGCCAAAAGTAAATCCAAACCAAATGTGGTGAACAGGATTAAAACAGATTTGATTACAAAGCATCAGATGAATTGATATTTGTGAATCTGTCTTGTTCTTTCTGACTCTGTCTCTCAAAAAATTATAAAAAAAAATAAAATAAAAAGGGTGCAACAGGCAGGAAAGGACCCATCAGAAATCTTGAGATGGAATTCGGGCTCAGGCACTCAATGACCATTTGACCTTCATGTTCTGAATGTTATTTTCATAAAACAGGGAAGGTGGCAAGACTTACCCATGGTGATTCAATGAGAGAAAGATGTGAAATTGTACTTCTGTTGCCACATAGTGCCTGGTGTGTAGAAACTGCTTTTTAAATGATAGACAGCTATATATTAGTTCTATTTCATAGTCCTGAAAAACCTCTCAAAGACATAGCTACCTAAGGATATTTTAGAAGTTTTTCCATCAGTTCTCATGCATCAGAGAAGTTTTGGTTTCATAATACTATATTTGATATTTAAAGTAAGTATAAACATATTTATGATAGTATAAGGATTAAGTTGGTGTATATTATACCAAGAAATCTTACATTTTCTGATTTTTAATTTATATTATCCTTGTCAGTGTTTCAGAAGATGTTCCCAGAGCATCTCTCTCTCTCTCTCTCTCTCTCTATGTTAAATTGGATTGGACCAGTGTTAAGAACGAAATTATATATCCATTTGCCCAGAATCAGGTTCGAAGATTTCATTTTTTAGTTACATCAGATATGTCCTAAATTGCTTATTGATTACACAACCTTACACTTAAATTTAAGGAAACTTAGCATAAGTATGTAGAGCTATGGCTTCCTCATAAGCCCAAGTTTTTAACTCTTTATAGCAGTGCTGTCGTCCGCGTGGCGTAGGCAGAGCTGGGCCCTCGCTGGAGTTGGTCTTTGTGCCACTCCCTCCCCTCTACTCACCTTCAAGAGCCCTCCTTTCATTTTGGCATCCTCCACTCCCGGGCAGCAATTTGTAAAATCAATAGCAGCTCCTTTGGGAGTGCCTCCACCTCCTCCCCCTCCCGGCCCATGCTCTGTTAGAGAAGCTGGCCTCATGTCCCAGCTGTCTCATGCAGGACACGGTATCAACGTGTCTCTCTTTTAATTGTCTCTCATCAAAAGTTCTCTAAAAAGACTTCAGAATCCAGAGGAGTATCTATGTCCACCAACCCCCTGCTGGGTTGGTCCCAGATTTGAGGGAGAACTCCCAGCAGGTCTCAGGTCCCTCCCAAGAGCTGCCACCCAGTTGCCCCCTGGGAGGTAAGCCTAGCTCTTACTGGAAGACATTTGATTACTTTTCATGGTGTGACACTGGGAGATGAGCTATCAGAAAATATCACGATGCTCCTTGAAATTCTACATGCTTTTCCCATAGATACTGCGCATTTTTGTACTTACAGCCCTGGTCTCTTTTTCTGTTCTGTCTGCAGAGAGGCATGCAGTCATCAAATGGCCTTTGTGCCATGGCCGCCCTGTTGTCACTCACATGGACTGTACACTCCCATCCGGCCCCTCAAAGCCACCAGAGTTAAAATTCCTGATTATTTCTCCCGAATGTCTTGAAGTGGTAATTAGAGCCCTGGGAAGAGAGTGTGTGCTGGGAAGAACCTGGAAGGGCTGGGGAGAGGTGTAGGGTGGGAGGGCCCAGTTCCTTCTGCCCCTCTTCTCTTCTTCAGGATCATAGAGAAAGCATCTCTCAGTGCGCAAAGGCAACATTGCCCAGCTCGCTAGGAGGACGGCCCTTAGCCTCTAGGTACGGAGCACCCGAGAGTTCCATGGAATGACTTTAGATCCTTCTGGAGAGACTGTAAAGTGGAGATACAGGCATCTAAGTGAAAGATTCGAATGCTGCTTAAGAAACGTTCTACAGCTTTCTTGTTCCTTTGGACAGGTTTTTTGTTTTTTTTTGTTTGTTTGTTTGTTTTGACAGAGTGGACAGAGAGAAAGACAGAGGGAAAGGTCTTCCTTTGCCATTGGCTCACCCTCCAATGGCTGCCGCGGCTGGTGCACCGCGCTGATCCGAAGGCAGGAGCCAGGTGCTTCTCCTGGTCTCCCATGGGGTGCAGAGACCCAAGCACTTGGGCCATCCTCCACTGCACTCCCTGGCCACAGCAGAGAGCTGGCCTGGAAGAGGGGCAACCGGGACAGAATCCGGTGTCCCGACTGGGACTAGAACCCGGTGTGCTGGCGCCGCAAGGTGGAGGATTAGCCTAGTGAGCCGCGGTGCCGGCCCTTTGGGCCGTTTTTAGCAAGAGTTAAGTGGCTAATCAATATATTTACTTCCTCCTTTTCCATTCCTTCCCTGCCCCTTACCTCCCTCTCCCCTTCCTACCCTACCCCTCCTTTTCCTCCTTTCCTTCATCTTTTCTGCTTGATCTCCTTATTTGCAGTGGTAAATTTTTTGATTATCATCGTAAAGCCATATACATCCACACAGCCGACTATTAAATGAATGAGGGTTTTTTTTTTCCTCTTTGGAAAGTTACATTTTCTGTTTAAGAACCACAGGATATTATCAATACTATGTTTCTATCTGAATCACCTCAAACGAGCTTGCTTCCAGCAATTGATAAGTGCCACAGATAATACAGTCATAGGAGAGTTTCTGTAATTGTTTTTATTATTAATCACTCTAATCAGAGTTCAGTGATGATTAGCTCCCTACAAGCACGGTCTGTGCTGGTGGTGTTTATCTAGAATCTATGAAGGATCTATGCTCATCGCTCCACTCGTTCTCACCTGCCCCTTGCAGAACTGCAAGATTCTAGTGTACATAGCCTATGGCCACAAACTAACTCGCCCACAGGAGAATAAAGCCGTGGTCTCCCTCACATTATCACTGGGCTGTAAGCTCTAAGCTTCCCTGGCCAGTGATAATTAACTGAGTACCCTAGAACTTGGTGACTGTTGGCACACATCCTTCTCAGAACGACTGCCTCCTGTGCTTTCTGAAAAACAGCTCCTTGGAAGCACCAGCTCAGGCTGCTTAATCATATTTCAAGCCATGTTTTTAGTGTCTTAAACTCAAGTAGAACTTGACAATGATTTTTGGCATTTTTCTAGTAACCCATTCTTTTTGCCAATCCACTTAAAAATAAGCCAAGTACTTCAGTATCGCAGTGCCTGATGATATCAGACAATATATAAAGAGACACAGAACCTCTACAGCTGCAACCTTCCACTCCCACGTCCCTGAGAACCTGGGGTCCCTCAGTACTGGCTTTCTCGTGTCTGTAGAGCAGGGTTTACTGGTTTACGGCTGTGCCTCTGTATCACTGAGGATGCACGTCAAAATGCAGATTCCTGGGCCTGCCCTTGGGGGCCTCAGCCACATCATCTCGGGCTCCTAAGGTTTTAGTAACAAGCATCTCCACTGTCGTGGGGGAAGGGCAAATGCGAGACCCACAAAGTCCTTGTGACGTCATAAGCTTTCCTTCTCTGGTGTTCATTCCTTTTCTCTCAACTAACTTCAGTAAACTCTATGGAAATTTTAAATTGGTGAGCAACTTTCAACATAGTAAGAATGAGGGTTCAAGATGACCTGAATCTTTCTGTTACCTGTCTTGATTGCAACTGCAAAGGAGAAAAAAAGTTATGCCACACGTACAAAAATTCCCATTATGAGAATGCATGGATTTCAATTTTTTTTCACCACAATAAACTTATCTATTATTTCCATTTTCCACAAACTTTATGAAATATTCTCTTAGCCTCATTTCTAGCAGCCTGGGTGGTGAATTTTTTTAATTATAAAATTTTGTGCCATTATATAAAACAAAAAATATTAGGGCTTAATAATGAACTTGCTATGCATACTGAAAGGTTCAAAGCTGTATGTGTGAATCAGATTTTGAGGTTGAGACGACTTGGAAAAATCCGACCTGCTGGTTGGTCGTATACTGCAAAGTGATTTTTGTTTTGCCACTGACTTCACAGGCCACTCACTGGTGTCAATTTTAATGATTTGGAATGCGAACATGGCGGGCTACTTATAGCACTAGGGAAGGGCGGGGCATGCCAGGACAGACCGGAAGCCACCAGTGAGGACCCGGATTCCTTCTGGGGCCGTTTCACATGGAGCAGAGGAAAGGCCTCCCATTGGAGAACTCTAGCAGCCTTTCCTTCGGTCTGTCCAATACCAAGCAGAAAGTCCCATCCAACAGCAAGAGGCTGAGCCAATTGCTTGCAGCCTCAAAATTACTCAGCTGCGATGACACAGAGGCCACCACCCAGCCCTTCCTGCTCTGCTCTGGGAGTCTTTGGAGGGCGCTCTTAGCTCTAGGGAGACATCAGTAAAGATCCTTCCAAGGCGGACAAAGGATGATTGCTCCCTGTCGCTGACACCCCTGGAGATGCAGGCCAATGATCCAACTGGCTGAATGTCTTGTGATGTTGTGTGTTTTGCTTTGACACCCCTGTCTTTCACCATGGTTAGACATGGATATTATTTACTGATTATTGTGCTTGTAATGGATTTGCATACTGTATTGCATATTGTTAAATAGTTTGCTGATTAATGACTAATGTTGATTTGGACTAAATGTAATGGAATAAGCAAATACATTTGTAAATTTAGATATATAATTTAGTTGCTAAATGGTGGTGTTAGAACTGTCAATCATTTTAGACCAAATTCCTGGCAAGGAAACCCTGGCACATTTTACACACACACACACACACACACACGCATGCACACACACAAGATAGTTAAATGTTGAATCAGTTATATGAACTGTTTAATACTTTCTGCACTTTGCTATATGTATGCTTATGTTTTGGTAAATTTCATCTTTTTAATTACCCCCTGATCTTTATAGGAAATTCCAACCTGAACTTTTGATTTTTATATTCATCTTCTAATCACACATATTGATACTTTTTTATTTCTACTATTTCATAAACATTCACAAACATTTTCAGTTTGGAAATCCATTTAAATGGCAAACAGAACCTTAAAAAAAGTTTGTACCACACATTTTAAAAATGTGTTTATACTGTTCATTTTTCAGAATTAAACATTTTTATTAGCATATTAAAATTTATTTATCCAAGAAGGTGTTTGGTGACTGAAACTGGTTTTTAAAAGGGATGTAGCTCACATTAATTTTCCATGGGATCTTCCTTTACTTATGTAGGTTGCTAGTCCCCACATTTAAAATCTAATAGACTCAAAGATCGCGGGATGTGAAGTTGGGAGACACAGGCCCAAGGCTGCATCTACCTCGGCCACCTTGGGCAGATTTCATTTTTATTCTTCAGTTTCATTTTCTTTAAAGTTGGAAGATGATACTTCAAAGCCTTCTTCCCACAACTTACAGATTTTAGGAGCCTAAAAAAAGCCGTGATTGAAAGAGATGTGTGGGCATTGTTACTTGGTTGCCAGTTTTTCATGGACACAGACTTGCTCCCCACCTCTGGAAGTTCTTCAAAGGAAATTCACTGCTTGTAGAGGCCAGGAACAGCCATTGAGGAAAATGGGATAATTTAGACAAGGAAGGGAAAGTAAGCCAATGACCAAGGAGGAGTGGTGGGTATAGAAGCGACTTTTTTGTCCACAGCTTCCTTATTTCTATTTGAAAACCTCCTGGCACCAGGTATTACCAACAGGGATGAGTAATATGCAATTTTTATCTTTACTGGGTTGCATTTGGCTCACGGACAGTTGACAGCTGTCAGTCAGGTGTCTGTTCGACGGGGAGATACACATGGAGCTGCCAAACTATTTTTGTTTCTTTAAATACTTTCAAGTAAGCCATTTTAGGTGGAAACTCAGTTGTGCTGAAATTAAGTAGTTTGCTATAAGTAATGGCATTTATTAAAGTTGATTTCTGGAAGAATCAAGATTTTTCCTATGAAAATATAAAGTAAACTGTGTCTTTCAAGTATCTCTCTGAAACAGCAGAATAACTGATTTCCCTCCTTTATAAATAAGCTTTAAGATCTGAAGATGCATTGCAAATAATACTTAAAATGTATACGTTTCAAATTAAAATTTTAGGACAGCTATGAGTCTCTGCTACTTTAAATCAAATGTCTTACTAAGGCTTATTAAAAATAAACAATTTCCATACATTGAGGGCATTGCCATAGGTATTTCTGTGACCTAATATGGAAGATTTATTAGAAAGGACAAACCTATGACTGCAGGTTTACATTTACAGCGTCTTGTCATAATTAGAAGCAAAAATCAGATGTTAGATTAAGTCAATATTCAGGGCACACTTGAAATGATAAAGTCCAAATATTCTGGAATAATTAAAATTTATCTAACATTGTTTTGGATACATTCAGTTACAATTCAGTAATTGACAGTCACAAACAACAGTTTTGCAGAAGCATTTCAATTGGTTTTACTTAGTATTTATGACAAAAAAAGTACCAGTTACAGCCAATAGTAATGCCCATGCAAACTGAGTGATAATTCTGGAGGTGGTTTAACAATGTGTGTTGCTCAGCTTTGCAGTGATTAGTTATCACCTTTAGAAGCAAGTGTTCTGATTCTGTAGTAATATAATATTTAATAGACTAGAAAAATGAGAACCATTTTCAAGTGCAGAGTACATGGTCATTCTTTGAGAGGCTAATGAAGTTCGCTAAAATATTCCATGATTATGCTTACTCAAGTGTCAGAATCGCTATAAAGAGACATGATAAAACATCAAATCAAAATAGTTTGAAGCCATCATATGTACATATATATACTAAATAAAATATATCAAGTATACTCTACATGTAGCAATTTATAATGAAGAATATATTTGGGCCTTGTTAAAAATATAGATTCATTGAAATGGTTGTAGATGATATTTTTTTAAAAAAAAATAGTTTTTTTTTGGCTAAATGGACTATGTTTTTTGGTATAATTTTTTATAACACAAATATTTCATAATTTTAACCCACAATTAAGCCAGTTTTGGAGTGTGTGATACTTACAAATTTGTGGCATATCCAAATCATGGTTGATTTAAAAAATGGTCTTAGATACAGCGATAATTAATGAAAGTCAGATATATTTTCCCACTATGCAACTATGTATTAAGTGTGTGGATGGGAGATTATTTATGAGTTCACCAGAATAAAACAATTGCCTTATAGCTTGCTAATTTACATTGGTAGAAGCCTTTCTCTTCTTAAGCACCAATTCTACCCCCCACAGTCCAGAAAATTGATTTTATGCATAATAATTTATAGCGTTCTTGATCAATGTATGCTCTTGTGTCTTTTACACTCATCAGGCCATATTGCTTTTGAATATGGAATTTGGTTATTAAAATGGTTTCATATGTTTACTATGTATAGTCCCGAGCTTTGAGCTGCTTACTTACTTAAATAAATGTTTTCAATTTGCTATAATACAACAATTTGTAGAGAAATGCTGTGAAGCATAGTTAAAAGAATAAGTCCTTGAAATAGAGTCACTTTTTAAAAATATGTCTTAACATGTGGTCCCATTTTTCTATGTTTCACATTAATTAAAATCCTATTCTAAAAAAAAAAAATTTTTGCCTAAACTTTTGAATCCACAAAATAAAAGCACCAAATATATGTGTACTAATTTTGGAAATCAATGACGTAAAAACATGCTGTAGTACTGTCTTGGTTGTTTAGCCCAAAGTTCTTTTTCTCTAAAGAAACTCTTTGAATAGTAATGAGAAAATGTCACCACTTTGAGTTATTAAATATTCTATGTAATACATGTTTAAAAATGTATCAAAATGAAGTTAATTCCATATTCTCGCTAACCATATTCTTGTAACATGCACACATTTTAAAAAAAAAAACCAGCACATGGAATCTTTTGAAAGGAGCATGTACCATTTCATGTTTTGATTTTGAAGATTCACTGGAAAATAACATTCAGAAAAGATTGTGAGCGAATTAGATTAAAAAGAGACTAACGTGCTATTCATTAGTCTCATATCATACTCATATGCATTAGTAATAATATCATACTAATATACATTAGTCAGTCTTCCTCTTCCAGATACTGAAGACAGTGATGGAAGAGACCAAGGTTACAAATCTAAGGTATTTCTCGTACAAAACTTTTTTTCAAAAAGCCTAAACCGTTGTCCGAGGGTAGCACTCTGCTGGCTGTACCAGCCAGCCCACGGCTGAGTTAGCTGGCTCTGCCTGCAGTGGTCACACCGGCTTTGCGAACGGCCGTTTTAGGTACCCTGGTGGTGCCTCTTCCGAGATAACAAAACCAACTTTTAGACATTAAAAAACTACATTTTGGCAATCAAAACTCACCAGTGCCTTTCTGCTTCTCCAGGAAGTTGTACCCGTCAGCACCTGCTGAGGGCTTGGGTGTCCAAACTCTGACAGGTAAAAAAATTCCTGTAGAATAAAGCCAGACCAGCTGGCTTTGAAGAGAAACCCCCCAGTTTGGGCTGCGTTTGCCTCCTCTCCTTTTCTATGAAGACGGAGGCTTGGCCCCTCGATCGTCAGGCCGTGAGATGCGTGATCCCTGCGCGCAAGTGTCTGGCAGGCCGAGGTGCACCTGTTTCTGTCACTCTTGGGTAAATTTAGCTGTAAAGGTATCACTGACAACCAGACCTTTGTCAGTGCTGGCAAAAGAACACAGAAGTGCCTCCCTCCCCTCCCCCTCCAGCCCCCTCGGTGGCTCGTTCCAATGGAAAATATCCAATCGGAAGTCTCTCCAAAAAATCATTCCTAAAAAATGAAATTGCTTTCATATGGTATGAAAAAGTGAGTTTCCTCATTTCGCACAGGCTTTAAAATTACATTTCCAAGAATAATCTTGGAACAAGACAAGTTTTTGTTCAATTAATTGTGGCTGGAAACTTTTTAATGGAAACACAGTGCACACTTACTTCACTTCAGGTTATTAAATTGTGTTAAGCGTTAGCGTGAGGGGCCGTTCTTTGCTGCAGCTCAGTTGTTCTTTTCGATCCGGAGAAATATTAGAAGGTTAAAAAGTATTGCATAGGCGGGATTTCTCAAGCTACCCAAATTAGAAAGCGTGTTGCTCTCAGAGACTGGATGTCAGAATTGTTTGCTCATAGCCCTCAGACTATTGGGCCTTCAGAATGTGGCTGCCACATTTAAAATGGCAGTGAGTGGCTGTGGACACGACTCAATGCTTAGGGTCTGGGTAATGCCTCAGCTGTGTTATCTCGCTCTTCGATCATGGCAAGGACCCTGCCTGTGAATTTTTTTAGATTATTTTCTGTATTGCCAGTTTGAGAATGGAAAATAGGCAGGCAGTGTTCATTGATGCATCGGATACAATCATCGTCCTCAGGATGTATAAAGTCGCCCAAGGTGCCAGGCCCTCCCTCCCGCAGCACACTCAAAGTTTCCACCTTAATAATTCCGATCTCTTCAGTGGAGTGGGAGAGAGTTGTGCCAGGTACCTGCCCTGACGTACTCTTGCTGCTTGCAAGGGTTGGGTGTGATGTGAAGAAGAAATCTGGGTCAAAATAAAGAACGCTCTGTAAAATAAACAAAGTTCCTATTTACTTACTATGTATAAACAGCCACTCGCCAAGCCTGTTTCTCCGCAGGGCACCACTTTCAGATAAAAACATAGACCTCAATGGCATCATCCAGTCTCCAAGGAAACTGGATGTAAGTACCTCTCTTACTGTGTACTTCTCGTATTCAGAATTTAAAAGCTAGCTGAGGACTGAATAAGAGAGTGTTTTTATTTAATAATTACACGGGAGGTACTTTTTAGGAGCTTGCTAAGAAGGAACAAGTTCTTGATTGTTATGTGCGTCATAACAAAACCCTTATGTTTTCATCATATTTCAAAAAATTATGTGTTTAGTCCCAGCCTCTCTATCAATTCGCATTCTTAGGTACAAACCAGCTACTCAAAGTCCTAATGAGTTCAGAGTTGCAGACTTTCCAAAGCCCATTAGTGTCTGACAAACAATGTTTCAGAGGCCTTTGGCCTGGAGTTTTTTTCCTAATTGTAGTAAAACTTTCTAAATATTAAAAATTAAGAAAAAATTGCCTGGAAGATAGTATTTTATTAGTAAACCTTTATAATAATTTGTTTGGCTTCAGTTTGCTCGAAGAGAACTGACCAAATGAGGTTAGGTAGCAAAGAGCCTTGAAGATAAGTAGAATTACCAAGATGAAAAATCTGTTTGAGAAAAAGCTTGAGGGGTTGGCTCCTCCCTTCCTCCCTTCCTCCCTTCCTCCCTTCCTCCCTTCCTCCCTTCCTCCCTTCCTCCCTCCCTCCCTCCCTTCCTCCCTTCCTCCCTTCCTCCCTTCCTCCCTTCCTCCCTTCCACCCTTCCTCCCTTCCTCCCTTCCTTCCTTCCCTCTCCTAAACTAACTTACATTCTTTTTGTTAATTTCAAAATTCTAATTCATTTTCAGGACTATGAAATCTACTTTGGAAATATAGTTTCCAAACCACATGTTGTTACTCTGAAGAAAGATCCATTCCTAAAATCTTTGAAATTTCTGCTCAATGTTTCTTTACCTGGACTTTATTATTTTTTCATGTTTGCACTGCTTACTTTTAAAATAAAATTATTTTCAATATGAAATGACTACTAATTATTGTTGATATACTTTTCACAAAAATACTTAGTTTTTCTATAAATGCATATAATTATAGATCTCTTTTTCATCTTGCAGACCAGCTATATCATTTATTTAGTCTTTCAAATTTTCATTAAGTCGTTCAAGTAAACACAACTTGTTGAAGTCGTTACTTAGCATAGAGTTGGTCCTCTGTATATAAAGCTAAACTAAAAATGAACCTTAATGAAGAATGGGATGGGAGACGGAATAGGAGGTAGGATGGGAGTAGGGGTGGGAGGGCAGGTATGGGGGAAAGAACCACTGTATTCCTAAAGTTGTACCTATGAAATTTGCATTCATTAAATAAAAGCTTTTAAAAAAGTAAACACAACTGGTTTAGCCCTGTGGTTTGGTAGTTTTTCCTATTATTCTCATTTGAATTTGTTTTTCATTTATTTCCTCCTTTCCCCTGAAGCCTTTTTTTTTTTTTTTTTTGGTTGCTAAGTGTGACTAGTAGACTTGATCTCACTCACACTTTCTCTGATGAATTAGAGGCACTTTGTGTTCAGTATCATTACAGGAGCATTTCATGTTCTATAACATGTCACACTGTATTGTTTATGCATTTCCACATTGCTGTCTTTTTGTGTGTTACAAAATGAATCTTTCCGAATTGAGAGGTGAGAAGTTGTGTTCCACTAAGGAATTTGAAGGAACTTTGGAAGGGCATAAAGTCTCCTCACCCAGTAAAAGGCCAGGATAGGAGGTTAGCTTTTAACACTAGTCACAAACTTCACAAGTATAGAATTTGAGGCCTGAAGTGGTAGCCTCTAAAATAGGAATTTCTTGCTCAATATAAAACTTGGGCTACTGCTGGGTACAGTTGGGAGCAGAGAACAGTTAGAAAACATCTTTATTAAGAAAGAAAATCATAAAGGGGAAAACTGGCTAATGTTATAATTTGCTGTTCTGAAAAACTGAAATCTTGTTGGGGGTCATTCTCTTTGCAGCAAGAAGTAAAAAAAAAAAAATCTATACTGCAATACTGTGACCTGAGTAACTATTTACATTAGAATATATATTTCTCCAGAAAAATCACTTAAACTTGGTACATTTAATTCAGACATTTGTACCAAAGAGAAAGTGACTTTATAGAAATAAATTTGCACACACACATACACACACATAGGCATTTGGGATTTTCCATCCTTTGGTCGTGGTCTTGATAATGTAGCCCAGTATTGTTTCCAGCAGAACTTTGGTGGTGATAGACATGTTCTAGATCTCTTCTGTCCAAAATGGTCACCATCAGCCTCATGTGGCTATTGACCTCTCGAAGTCTGTAAGTGCAATGGAGAAACTGAAATTTTCATGTTTTATTTATTCAATTTATGTAGCCTCCATGTGACTAATGGTTGCCATATTAGGCAGTGCAGTTCTAGTCTTGATTTCTTAGAAATGTGGATAGAGCCGGCGCCGTGGCTCACTAGGCTAATCCTCCGCCTTGCGGCGCCGGCACACTGGGTTCTAGTCCGGTCGGGGCGCCGGATTCTGTCCCAGTTGCCCCTCTTCCAGGCCAGCTCTCTGCTGTGGCCAGGGAGTGCAGTGGAGGATGGCCCAAGTCCTTGGCCCTGCACCCCATGGGAGATCAGGAGAAGCACCTGGCTCCTGCCATCGGATCAGCGCAGTGTGCCGGCTGCAGCGTGCTGGCTGCGGCGGACATTGGAGCGTGAGCCAATAGCAAAGGAAGACCTTTCTCTCTTTCTCTCTCTCTCACTGTCTACTTTGCCTGTCCAAAAAAAAAAAAAAAAAATGTGGATAGAGGGTGAGTGTTGTGGCACAGGAGGTTAAGCTGCTGCTTGGGAATCCCACGTCCAATCTCAGAGTGCCTGGGACTCACTCCTGTCAATGCATTCAATCCAGCTTTGCACTAAAGCACCTGGGCAGCAGTGCATGATGGCCGGGTACTTGGGTTCCTTGCCACCCTCATGGGAGACCCTGATGGAGTTCCTGGCTCCCGGTGTTCAGGTGCTATGGACATCTGGGGAATGAGTCAGCAGGTGGAAGATCACTTTCTCTCTCTGTCTCTTCTCTATCTGTCCCTCTGCCTTTCAAATAAACAAATAAAACTTAAAAAAGAAATATGGAGATGGTCAATATTTATAGGTTTAATACTTACCTTGCATCAATTGTAGCTAAAGTAATTAATGCTTAATGAAGAAATGTGCTCCAACGTGGGGTAAACTTCACAGTATTATTTTATATTTATCAGAAATTTTTTTTATTATTATTATTTTTTGACAGGCAGAGTGGACAGTGAGAGAGAGAGACGGAGGGAAAGGTCTTCCTTTGCCGTTGGTTCACCCTCCAATGGCCGCCGCGGCTGGCGCGCTGCGGCCGGCGCACCGCGCTGATCCGATGGCAGGAGCCAGGAGCCAGGTGCTTATCCTGGTCTCCCATGGGGTGCAGGGCCCAAGCACCTGGGCCATCCTCCACTGCACTCCCTGGCCACAGCAGAGGGCTGGCCTGGAAGAGGGGCAACCGGGACAGAATCCAGCGCCCCGACCGGGACTAGAACCCGTTGTGCCGGCGCCGCTAGGCGGAGGATTAGCCTAGTGAGCCGCGGTGCCGGCCTATATTTATCAGAAATTAAAATACTCTCACAAAATTTCTGATCTCTTGGCACTCTTTCATATAATATCATTATTATATTTTATAGTTGAATTATCATTGCAGCAGAATTTCTTTATAGCATTCTCCTAGAGATGAATGTGTTTTAATATTGTTGATGGGACGACATTATAACATTGCTTCCTAAGCCTGGGGTAGAGCCTTTTTAAATGGACGTTGTAATCAAGACTGCATCTAGCTATGGTGATACATATTTTTAGAAGTTCAGTTACAGTTTCTACAATGCAGCCTTACAAATTATTCCAAAATGCAACTGTCCTTAGAAGTTGCTCACCAGCCTTCTTTCTTCATAGCTTATTCTGTACCTAATGCACACAGTAGCGTTTAAATCTGCTCTCCTAGTCTTTTCAGGCATTAGTGAAAGTTAACATTAGGGTACAAAGTTCTATCTTTATGTTAATGACAATATGATATTACAGACAGAATTCTGGTTTACAAAATTATATGGAAAATTTTCAAATTACATAGGTTTTTAAAAATCAGTAAATTTGTTTTCAAATGCTGATTGTTTACATTTTTACTTATTTGTTTTTACTCATCTGAAAGGTGGACAGACAGAGAGGGCGGGACAGGTCTTCCATCCACAGGTTCACTCCCCAAATGGCCTCAATATCCGAGGCTGGACTGGGCCGAAGCCACAAGCCCAGAATTCAATCCAGATTTCTCAAGTAGGTGTTAGGGACCCAAACAATTGTGCTATCGTCTGCTGCCTCCCAGGGTGTACATCGGCAGGAAGCTGGAATCAGAAGCTGAGCTGGGATTCAGATCCAGACACTGAGTTATGGGATGTGGGTATTTAAAGTGATATCTCAACCATTGCTTATTTTTGGACACTGGAGACCTGAGAAATATGTATATTAAATGGGAGACAGACTGTCATCCGTTTAGAGAGTCTATTTGCTGGACTTGGGAATATTCTTTTGGATGGATGGGATTCAGATCAGAACAGAAGGGAGACTTATTTTGTCAAAATCTTGGACATTCTCAGTGTTCCTTCCACTGCAAAACAGTTAGATTCTCGACGAAACATACTTTCTAATGAATAATTTGACTTCAAAAAAACCTTTGACGATCTCCAAAGAGCTCTTCCTCACCCCAGAGCCAAAAAACCAGAAAAGTTGTGAGTTGAAACTGGAGTTGAGAGCAATGAACAAACAGGAAAGGTTGGAAGGACACATGATGTTGTGTGGGGTGTAGTGGCCAGGGTGCTGGAATAGGGTACCGACAGTGGTCGTGTGCTGTTAGACTTCTCCTAAAACTGGCCTTATTTTAAAAATAGGAGACAGACATTGCGGACCCAGTTATTTGGTGGTATCCTTTACGTCTTCAGGGCCTTCAGTTAGGCTGCCAATTACTGTCATATGGCCGGATACATTTTCAAAGAAGTAAGGCCTATCCTTGCACAGCAGCCAGTGTCCTGTGTGGAAAAACCATGGTCCTCCATTTAGGGGATCTTAAAAACCAGTTGGCAATGTCCTGAAAAAATACCATCTCTGATATCTGCATGCCCAAGAAATTGCTCTCATTCAGAAAGAAAGACTGACCTTGAAGTCCACAAGCAACACCTACCTTTCTTGGGTATTACGTACTTACATATTTCAAAGTGTGTGTTTCTTTTTACTGTGAAAATTCCAAGCATGTTAGAAAGTGGAGAGAAGAGTATCGTGCAGTTCCATACATCAGGTTTCAACAACTAAATCTCACAGCCAAGTGTTTGAACTTTTCGCCACTTGCACTTCCTACATCCATCACAAATTATACTGGAAGCTAGCACCATGCATGACAGCATTTCACCTGTTAATGTTTCAGTAGGCATCTTTAAAACATTAACACTTTTCTATTATTCAATTATTATTATTTTATGTTATTTATTTGTAAGGCAGAGAGAGACAGGCAGAGACAAACAGAGCTTACTGTGGTTTGAATTTGCTGACACATTCCTATGGGGTTGTTGAATAAGCACCTCTGACCGAGTCTTACCTTTTAAATGGTAATTAAGACTCTAGAAACTTGATCAAATTCATTTAGGGGAAGATGTGCATGACTGCATGACTCCCCCCCCCCCCCCTTTTATTGTGATGTGAGCAGGTATTATGTCGGTTGCCTACATTCATTTACTTGTTAGGGATTGCAAAGACAGTTGCATAATTCTATCACTTCTGTTTCTTTTCTTGGCTGGGATGCTCTTATAAAGGTACATTTGTTTGTTTCTTTGACTTCCGATTTATAAAGGAAAATTAGAGTAAATGTCTGCTGCTCTCCATTCATTTGTTTGCAGTGCTCACCATAATGCATTGTTCCTTAGCATCCTGTAATGGTGACCAGTGGTTTCCTAAGCATTGGTGGGGAACTTGGCTGCTTCAGTCCATTGCAGGCTTTATGCTGTGGGTGCTTGTCTTGTCTGATCACTCAAAGTCTATGCCAGGAGTTCCATGCGTTTTTGAGAGATCTCAAGGTTTTGAAAGCTTCCAAGATAAATTAAATGACAACACTGAACACACTTAGATATCTGTTTTCCAAACTTGGATTCAGGCAACTCTCCAAGAAGGTCTAATTTTTTTTTCTTTCTTAGAAAAAAAGATCCTTGAAAACCATGATCTTGATATTAGGGGAGTTCATTGCTACTGCCTTGATCTTTAATCTAGGTCTTTTCAAAGGAAAGAGATTGGAAATAGGTTCTTTTTCAAAATTTTAAGATAAAATACTTAAGAAGGTCATATTAATACTTTCAGTTAGTACAAATTCAGGCCAATAGGTTTTGCTTTACTTTTAAAATGTTTATTTATTTAGTTTTATTTTAAAGGGAAGTTGGCAGGGAGGAGAGAGAAAGAGAGGGAAAGAAGCAGATCTTCCATCTTCTGGTTCATTCTTCAAATGCCAGGAACAGCCATGGCCGGGCCAGGCCACAGTCAGGAGCCTGGAACTCCATCCAGGTCTCCCATGTGAATAGCAGGGACCCTAGAACTTGAGGCATCCTCTGCTGCCTCCCAGGGTATGCATGAGAAAGAAACTAGAATGGAAGCAGCAGTGGGACCCAAACCTAGGCACTCTATGCAGGATGCCAGCCTCCCAAGCGGTAGCTTAACCCACTGCCCCGTAATGACCACTCCCAAGAGCTTTTACTTGAGATGGCTCAAGTGGCTGGGTCCATGGCACCCATGTGAAAGAGCTGGATTGAGTTCCTGGCTACTAGTTGTGGTCTGACCCAGCCCTGGCTATTCAGACATTTGGTGAGAGAATTAGCAGATGGAAGATCTCTTTGTCTTTGTCACTGAGACAAATAAATGAATTTTAAGAAACAGTACTAAATGATTCCATTTATGCAGCATTCATGAAATAGCATGGTTATAGAGATGGAAGGAGGAGCAGTGTTTGCCAGGGGTGATGGAGATGTGAGGGTGGAGCAGGTGTGGGCAGTGCTGGCGTGGGCTGTGACAATGGTTCAGGTACAAGGTTCAGTTGTGCTGGTGGCTACTCAGAGCCACACCTGTGACAGCCTCGCGTGGGGCTGGACACACATCCCCAAGCACCGAGGAGAGCGTAGATCACTGATGAAGTCTGAATAAACTTTGTGCCTTGTGCCCATGTCAGTTTCTTGATTTATATATGGTGCTTTTGCCGGATGTGAGCACTGGGGACAGAGATTGGGTGGAGGATGCTCAAGACCTCCCTGTATGTGTTTTTGCACATTTGTGTGGATTTTTAATGTCAAAATAAAACTCTACAATTTTGTGGAGATACAAAGAACTCAATATCAAGTAATAAGACATAGTACTTATCCTCAGTTCAGGGAAATTAATTCAGAGTGGGAGGGTATGCACACGGGGAATTGTGTCTTAGTATGCTTTGTGTTGCAAAGAAGCAAAGAGTTTGCTTTGGCTCACGGTGCTGTTAGCTGCAGCCTGGCACCGGCATCCTGGTGAGGGCCTCCTGGCCACATTACTACCTGGTGAAGGGGACAAGGGACTGGCAGCAGGTGGAAAGGATACCTGTGCCAGTGAGGAAGCCAGAGTAAGGGAGAGGCTGGTTCTCTATGTTAGCGCAGAGTTGGGAACTAAGCCACTCCCACTAGGCCCGAGCCTTCCATGCAATGGCACTGATCCTGTCTGGCGGGTGGAGCCCCTGACCTAATCTCTTTCCTCCATGCCCCACCTCTTCAAGGTCCAGCACCTCAACACTGCCACCAGAGAACCCAGCCTTGCGCATGAGAGTCTCTGGGGGCACTGATCAAACACAGACCAAGCAGCCCCCTTGTTCTCATTCCCAAGTTCAAAGGCACGGTCTCCATTGCTTGGCTCCTGAAAACCCACAGGCGGGTGGTGCTTGTTCCGGAGGGACCTGCGTGAGAGAAATGGCCCATTGGGTGGCTGCCATCCACACTCTGCACCTCCACCACACAAAGTCATGGTCATGTGCCTGTCACATTGGGGCCCCAGAAAAATACCTTAACCATACACGGCAAATATTTTATGAGAATGAGTAGATATCAAGTAGCAGGAGGCTCCTGTTCTCTCAGCCAGCCCAAATGGAAGCCCAAAGGCCCCCTCCGGATTCAACTAGCAACGCATTTTTTGGATTTCACAAGGCTTCGGCTCATCTCTGGTCCTACCCCGCCATCATCCCGGATCAGCCAAAACTTTCCTCTGACCCCTTTGTATGTGACGCGGAACACACTGTTGCAGTGGGGTTTGTACATGCATTGTCACTTGTTACTGTGGCTTATTTTAATTCAGTGACAGATTGTCACATATTTTGAGTTTTCTTAAGTTATAAAAGTTTTTCCCTCCACTTTGGAACTAAGGAAGAAATATACTTTTTCTGAATGTTGGGGAAATCTGTATTTTGCTTTTGTCGTTATTAGCAGGAAGCACTAGAAAAGCCACTCAATATGAATTTATGCTCTTGTCATATTGTGACAACTCATTTGTCTTAAAATTTTCATTAGGCTGTTTCTAAATTTCACAAATCCATGAATACGTGGGCTTACAACATGAAGGATGGAAATATTGTGATTTGTCTTTCTTTCTTTCTCTTTTAGTCAAAACTCACCCCCTCTCTCAATGCCAGGAAAAGATCCTTGGAGTTACCATTGGACTGAGAAAGGTGTCTGAGCCCAAGCCTGCATGGTTGCTAGGATGTTCCCTGGGTGGAAAACACATCTAGAGTTTTTAGTGTGATCAGAGGCTCCCCAAACAGAATTGTGAGGTGTCTGTGCAGGTTGCCTGGGTTTTGTCCTCCACCTTCGTCAGCTCAGTGGCCAATATGAAATCATGTGGATCTACTCTGCACGCTTCCCAACAAGTTCTATCTTAGGATTCATGCCTCTTTTAAAAATGTTGATGAATTGGTAGAGTCTTGAGCCCTTTTTTTAAATTTTACTAATATAGATACAATATATATTTATTTTATTTTTTTTTGACAGGCAGAGTGGACAGTGAGAGAGAGAGAGACAGAGAGAAAGGTCTTCCTTTGCCGTTGGTTCACCCTCCAATGGCCGCCGCGGCCGGTGTGCTGCGGCCGGCGCACCGCACTGATCCGACGGCAGGAGCCAGGTACTTATCCTTTAATAGTCATTCATTTGTTATTGATTAGATCTGACACTTTCCCTCTTTTTTTGTTGTGGCCAATTGTGTACAACTTTTCACTTAAAATTTTATTAGTTTTGATTTTCTAGAATAAAAATTTTTCTATGTCAAATCTTTTACAACCGTTCTAAGAAGACATTCAAGATTGTCAATAGTGTAGCTGATTTGGAATATTTCTTTTCTACTAGTAGTTTGTGGTGATTGAATAATTCTGGCTTTTATATGGCTGTGTCCTCGCCAATCTCTATAACTGAGAATATTATTAGTTATCTCATTCTTATATATTTCTCTTAAAATTTATTTGAGGGAGAGACCTCCTATCTTCTGGTTCACTCACCAAATGGCTGATATGATTGGGGCTGGGTCAGGCTGAAGCCAGGAGCCAGGATGTCAGTCCAGGTCTTTGTGTCAAGTGTGGTAGGGACCACCAGCTGTGTACCAGGCAGGAAGCTGGAATTGGGAGTCGAGTAGGGATTTGAACCCAGGCACTTTGATATGGGATGCAGCTGTCTTGACTGCTTGGGTAACTCTCCTCCTATTATTTATTTCTTCAAAATGAGGTTTATTATAAGGACACTCAAAGTATGTATCATATTCTACTTTCTATTCAACCTTAAAATTGTACTGGTGTTAGGTTCCATATACACAACAATACCATTAAACAATAAGAATAAATTACAAGCATTTTTTTAGAGGAATGGGAATCAATAGGAAACAGCAGCTTTTTCGTAGATCTGAGATGCCACTGGAGAGGTGTTTTTAAAGCTGCCTAAATATTCTTGAAATGTAATTTTGGAATGAGGGTTGCATAGGCCTGATGCAATCCTTGCAGCTTACAAAGAGAAGCACTGGCCTCATCTTTCTTTCTCTTGTGCCTGCCTGAGCAAAGTCGAGCTGAATATCCTATCCTTCCACCTATAGTCAGGCCCATTAGCCCCAGGACCTAACCAACACCCATAGGAAGTAGATCTACAGTTCTTGACTTTCTCTTCCTCACTGGGTGCACCTGGTGGCCCAGCCACAACTGCTGGGCTGCCATGGTACAGCTTGTTGTCAGCTGCCATCTGTGTCACTCACTAGATCTGGGTTCCATGATTCTGAGCTAAGTCCCAGGGGCAGCCACAGCCATGACCCCCTTCTCTGTGTATAGGACTAGGCGCCTTCCATGTGTCCTTGGGTTCTTCAAAATCATCTCTATGTCCTCCGTCATAAAACCAACCAAGTCTGAATATAACCACTGCCTGCCTGAATTCTAGGTATTTTCCCCAGCCACTCCCACTTCTGTCTGATTTGTTCCAAGTTTCTTTCTCGCAGGACTTCAGAATCTTTCTGCCGTTTGAATAAGCCTGCCCGCCTCACTTGGGTGCTAGTCCTGGGTAGTGTCAGCTCTGATCCCCTGTGTGCACACTGGCTGCTATTACAAACCTCCTTCACGGCTGCACCTGTAACAGGGACAATGGCCTCCCACACAAAGAATCTGCCTGAGCTCCGAAGAGCGGTGCCTCTGAGCGCGCTGCAGGAAGAGGCCCATGCACATGCCCGTTTGCTATTTAGCTCTGGGTTCCAGAAAGTCTTTGTTGGTAATGTTTTACACAAAACCATTAAAAGAAATCCTGAAAGATTTTGCTGGTAACTTATCATATACAACCATTAAATAAGGTGCAAAACCAAGAGGGCTAATAAAGGCGGGGAGGGGAGTTGAGGAAAGCTGAGCCCGAAAATCAAGCTCCTCCCACAAAGTCCTGCATTGGAATAATGTCAGACTCCTGGTTTATGCCACTCAGGAACAGGGAAGCATAAGAAATGCTGCCTCTTAGGGTGCGACAGGGAGCAGCAGGAGATGTTCTTGTCTTTGGGGAAGCCGGTATCAAGCGCTGCATGAGATAAACTTTTCAATCAGATAATCATTGTGAAAAATCAGTGCGTATTGGTGAATGCTTTCCTCTGCTTCTAGCACAAGAGACTTTAGATAATCATTCCTTCCTCTTCACAGTGCTTTGAGACAGGCACTGTCTAACAGGTCTTCAAAAAGTGCATGGAAAATACCTACTTGAGAAAGCAAAGTAGCTGGTGCCGGGGCACAAGGTCTCCGGTGCTGGTATCCCACAGGAGCACCAAAGCTCTGCTTCTGACCCAGCTGTCTGCTGATGCTCCTGGGAAAGCAGAAGATGGTCCAAGTTCTTGCACCTCTGCCACCTTTGTGGGGGACCCAGATGGGGTTCCAGGCTCCCAGTTTTGGCCTGGCCCAGTCCTGGTCATTGAGGCCATTTGGGGAGTGAACCAGTGGATAGAAGATCTCTCTCTCTCTCTCACTCTCTCCTTGTCTCTCCTTCTTTATATATCATGCTACCTTTCAAATAAAAAAATAAATCTAAAAAAAAAGAAGAAAAATCAGTCTGGGTTTCAAATTTTTTCTGATCAAAGTAGACTTATTGTCTCATTCCATTTTCCATGAACTCTGAAGATACCTAATTTAAAATTTTCTAGTATCCATAATAAAAGTAAAAAGACACATGTGAAAATGATTTAACAATATATGTATTTGATTTGATATATCCCCAAATCTAATTATACAAATAGGTAATTATATACAAATAACTTGAATATTTTACATAGTTTTCATGTCTTTGAAGTCCAGTGTATATTTACACTTAGAACATAACTCAATTTGGATTGGTGGCCTTTTGAGTGCTTCCATCATCATATGTGGTCCATGGCTACTGTCAGCAGAGGTGAGTCTTCTTTTTTTAAAGATTTTATTTATTTATTTGACAGGAAGAATTACAGACAGTGAGAGAGAGACAGAGAGGAAGGTCTTCCTTCCATTGGTTGGCTCCCCAGATGGCCGCAACAGCCGGAGCTAAGCCGATCCGAAGCCAGGAGCCAGGTGCTTCCTCCTGGTCTCTCATGGGGTGCAGGGCCCAAGCACTTGGGCCATCCTCCACTGCACTCCTGGGCCACAGCAGAGAGCTGGCCTGGAAGAGGAGCAACCAGGACTAGAACCCGGTGCCCATATGGGATACCGGTGCCGCAGGCAGAGGATTAACCAAGTGAGCCATGGCGCCGGCCCCAGAGGTGAGTCTTAGACAATGGGCCAGATTGTGCAAAGAGAGGAGGGGTAAATTCTGTTTGTTGTAATATACATATGCTACTCCCAGTGGTGAGATTTCTCGGCTACAGTTACTATCAGAAATCATGAAAAAAGTGTAATGGCTGGTCATCAATTCAGAAATTATGTTATCTCAGCAGAACTGATTTGATGCGTGGAACAAATAGATTAAGTAGTTTTCAAGAAAGCAAGTGACTTATTCTGAGAACAATTAGACCCTTCCCTTCAATCCCCCCCTCACTCACGAAGGTACTCATTTCTGTTGTCTGCAAAATTCTCCTGAGCTGTTTTCATGGCACCTGCTTCCTTAAGACCTCCAGGATTTCATCAACTTTCCCTCCTCTGGTTCCAATGGCAACTGGACTGCTGTTTTTGGGAGGTATTTGTGACTTTTTGTCTGACATATAGATACTGTTCATCCCTTTGTTCACCCTCTTGAGAGCCCACCCTCAGTACCTTGTGTGGAGTTCAGTGTGGCTGGCGCCGCTTACTGAAAGAACAGACAACCTCATTGGCAAGTTCATGCATGTTGTGAAAAAACTATGTGTGCATGTCAACATTTTTTTGTATCCAGGTTAACTCATCTTTTATTTCCACTTTGCATGTGTCCCTTCTCGCATCTTCTCTGATTGAAGTTCTGGGTGGCAGAGGCTAGGTTTTGACATTGCTGGTATATTTTTAGTTGCTGGCATAGTGTGCATTATTTTGACAGTGCTTAATGAATTCTTACTCACTGGACCTAGGACTTAACAATTGGCCTCTCTAGTCTAGGTCTGAATTTATATTCATCAAGCTGTTAAATTATGTACCTGAAAGAAAGTCATTGTTTTTACTTGGAGGAAAAAAAAGCAAACAAACATGCCTACCAATCTTCTTTTTTGGTCCCTAAGTGACTCTATGAAAAAAAAATGAAAGAATTAATGAAGAGGGTTTTAGTTAAATAACAAAAAAGTATAACAAATAGTTTTTTTTAAAAAGATTTATTTATGTATTTGAAAGGCGGAGTTACAGAGAGAGAAAGAGTGTGTGAGAGAGATACAGAGAGAGAGAAAGATCTTCCATCCGCTAGTTCACTCACTAAATGGCCACAATGGCCAGAGCTGGGCTGATCCGAAGCCAGGAGCCAGGAACTTCTTCCAGGTCTCCCACATGGCTTCAGAGGCCCACACACTTGGGCCATCTTCCCCTGCTTTCCTAGGCACATTAGCAGGGAGCTGGTCGGGAAGTGGAGCAGCTGGGACTCAAACCGGCACCCATATGGGATACTGGCACCACAGGCAACAGCTTTACCCACTACACCACAGCGCTGACCCTATAACATATAGTTTTGCTGGAATAAAACCATGACTGTTGTTATGGGTCTTAAGCTTTATGATGACAGGATGTTTTTGGTGGATGATTGAATCATTCAAGTCTTTCATTCAACAAGCTGAATGCCTGTCATGATGAAGGCATTGTCTTCAGCACAGAAGGTCAAAAAAGACAAGTCTGAACCTCAAGTTGTTCACATATTGGTTATAAAATCAAATCATGACAAAGACCCCTGTAAAATGTAAGTTTAGAGCAAGCTATACTAATGGGGAAGAAGTTTAATAAAGCCTGATTTTGGTTGTTTTCTTTCTGTGGTGTTGGCTGTTAACTGATTTTAGGATAAATTTGTAGATAGTGGCTTGTTGTAAAAGAAGTTATATTATTTGGCATTTATTATATTTTATTTATTTGCTTGATTGATTAATTGCAGTTAAATTACCTTAGCATGCAAGAACAGATTTTCAAGATTTTGACATATGATTAAGCAGCATAAAGCATAACTAATGTGGTGTTAGTGGCATGCTATGTATTAAAGCATAAAATTTAAACACACACTTCATCAGGAATTTTTGCAGTTACAGTGAATTGGAAAGATTCAGATATCGGGACTCCCCCCAGCGCCTGTGTTGGGGAGGGGCAGGAATTTTATAATTGAGGTTATTATAGAAGAGTGGCCTGACATAACTGATTGACTTCAGTGATGTGCCTTGAAAGTTCAAATTCAAGGTGCGCACTTATTTCAGTCAGCTTATTCTGAATGTTTAAACAAGAAATACTATTTCTGGGTATTCTGAATAACTCGTTGTACATTTATTCCTGATAGTGAGCATTTGGACTAATGATGGATTACTAATGAGCATGTAAATGTACCACCTGATTACATTAATATATGATCTTCCATGACGAGGTCTGGGACGAACATTGCTAATATGTATTTCTTTCTCCCAAATGGCACCGAAGTGTATACTGAGCAGGACTGAAACAAGGGTGTTTTTCTAAAGAGCCACTGATTTAGTCAATTATCAAAAATCACATTATAATAAATGCTGTTCTAAGAATTTTGATTAACCTTTAAATAAATGTTACTTTGGGAAAAAAAAAGATCTGCCAAATGTGTTAATGATAAATTGTGAAGCGGTAGTAATTGCAAGTATGGCTTTATGGATAATATAGTTAATTGATTCCACCCTCTCAAACATATATAGCACCTCAGCTGCCTCGAGCCTGGGGGATAACAGTGGTGTCTACAGCATTTGTGATGCATGGAGGATGACATGAATAAAATGGGAACTTAGAGTGCTCGCCAGGGTCATTCTCTCATGGACATCTGATGCCCATGGTCAAGTAAATTTTTAATGACACGTGGTCACTGCACACCTTTCAGCCTTCTGGAGAGGTAAGTGTACATTGATCTGTCCTAATTAGCCTTGCAGAGCACTTGAGACATCCCTGCAGGAACACTATTATTTAATAAAATGGGAGCTGGTTTTTTTCACAAGCTCAGCACTTGCTCCTGGGATGGCTGTATTGGTTCCCTCCCCTCCTCCCTCCTTTTTTTAAAATACTCAGGTCTCATGTCTCATGTTCATCCTTGTCTTTGTCTGACAATATAGTATTAATGCAGCTGCATTAAAAAAAGTAAGCAAAATTAAGGAATGGGTCTGATTATGAAATTTCGTTGCTATTATAAGAAACCCATAGAGCACACATCTATTCCTTCCCTAATGTAGAGGGTGCTGACTGCATAAAATTGCTTGGAAAGACATTAAGGATACACAGGCAATTCTGTTGAGGTGTGCAGGGGGATGCTTTCATGTTTGTCAATAGAGGTGGCTCTGCAATACTTGATTTGCAAAATGAAGTTCACAAAGAGAGTTTGTAGTTGCTCCAGACAGGAACATTGATGACAGACATCCATTTTCTTAGACTAGTTTCCATCTGGGTTTGGAGTCTCTAATCCTGAGTTGGCTTGCCTTTGGAGTAAGACAAGCTTTGCTTGAAATTTGCTGGTAGGATTTGGGAATTCTGGATATAGGTGCTCATAATTGTGAAATTATTCAATTCCAAATGAGATACAGAGCAGATGACATTTTCTAGGGATTAAGTCTACAGCCAGAATTTCTTGAAGATACACCATTATTTGGTGGACTCACTGCTTATTGAATGTATTTGCTTTTAAGAAACTGCAACAAGACAAACTGTGAAGCAATTGGACTGACTATTGGCGACAATGCTTAGAGTTGTCTTTGTGTGCAGGGAACCAGGCGTCTCTTCCCGATGCTCCATGACCACTGGGTTAGTTGTCAGCTCAGCAAATGCCCCCTTAATCTGCTCACTGTTGCCCCAATAGCATAATTAGAGGGCAACATCTTTGGACTTTGCTAATAACCCTCGAAATGATAATGCTTTGTTTGAATCAGATAACTCTCAGCCAGTCTAGGAACAGATTTTGAGAGAGGCTTGGGTGGAGAAATTTGAGAGCTCTGTGGCACAAGAGAGCGAGAGGAGAGGAGCTACCTTTCAGACATGAGGAGGATGATGGGAAGAAGATGAAGCATTCCAAACGGGAGGCGTCCGACAGCACAGGCCAGGATGTCCTCCACAATACAGGGGCAGGTCTGAAAGTCAGGCATTCTGACTCTAGTTTTAAAATGTCTCTTAAAAACACTGACTGAGAGACTGAATATAGTCTCGATTCTGTTTAAGTCTAAAATCCATAATTTCATTGTGTTTTGGTATTTTCTTTTTATCACCTAGTTCGTTTGTACATGAAATAGTCCTGGAGCACCTACAATGTGATAAATAGTATGTTGGAGGCCAAAGAAAAAAAACAAGTTGCCATCCGGAGTGTTTTATCAGGGACCATGTTTTTGCCTGCAGGTAGAAGAAAATGCAACTCAAACATGGCTTTAGAATGTAAGGACATTTGTTGGGTCATTCCACCGAGAGTCCAGAGGCCAAGTGGAATTCAGGGTCATTTTAATCTTGTAGTTTTGGCTTTGTGCTGCTGCTTTGTCCTCTCTGTGGACCAACTTCCAGTGCTCAGGAGCTAGCCATCAAGTAAAAGGGTGCTTCTGGGGAGGCTTCAGAAAGAATTAGGAAAGCTTCCTAAGCTTCGAAGAAACTTCCTGGGAGCAGGGGTTGAGCTTTGCAGTGCACACACCTGTCTCCACATGGTAGTACCGTGCCTGTTTCTGACTCTGGCTCCTGACTCCAGCTGCCTGTTAATGCAGACACTGGAAAGCAGCGGTAATGACTCAAGTAACTGAGTGTCTGCCACTCATGTGGGAGACCTGGATTGAGGTGTCAGCTCCTGGCTCTGCTCTGGCTCTGGCTCTGGCCCTTCTTAGATTTGATTAGCCCGAGAGACCAAGATTACACAGGCAGGTACAACACTGGTGGGTGCAGATGTAGATGGGAGCATGGAGGAGGGTCCCCATTGCAGACTGGTGCAGGGGCAAAGATCTTTGACAAAATGCTGCCCACGTGGAGTCCAGAGGGTGAGAGAGTGAGGGGTGGGGCAGAGCATTGTAGGGAGTGAGCGAGATGTGTATAAAGACAGAAATACTTGCCAGCACCGCGGCTCACCACGCTAATCCTCTGCCTGCGGTGCCAGTACCCTGGGTTCTAGTCCTGGTTGCTCCTCTTCCAGTCCAGCTCTCTGCTGTGGCCCCGGGAGGGCAATGGAGGATGGCCCAAGTGCTTGGGCCCCTGCACCCGCATGGGAGACCAGGAGAAGCACCTGGCTCCTGGCTTCAGATTGGCACAGTGCGCCGGCTGTGGTGGCCATTTGGGGGGTGAACCAATGGAAGGAAGACCTTTCTCTCTCTCTTACTGTCTAACTCTGCCTGTCCAAAAAAAAAAAAAAAAAAAAAAAAAAGACACAGAAATACTTGGCACACAAAGCAGCTGTCCTTCCTCATTTTCTAGGTCTCAGCTCCTGCTAATCTCTTGTAGTTCTTCTGTGGTCTCACAGTTCACTGTTTTTATCCCATGTGAACTCTCACCACCCTTCACTGTTACTCATTCAGCTGCCTGCTTGTCTGCCCTGGACTGAGAGACCATGTCTCCCAATTCCCCCCTGTATTCCTGGAGGCCAAGACATTGCACGGCCTAGAACGTAGTTGATGGGAGCAAAAGCTCACAGTGCATGAATGAATGAGTGACATTATTTTTTAACAGACAGCAGTTGTCTAGTCATTCCTATACTCGTAAGACAACTTCCTTGGCTCTGATTAGACTTATAAATGCTCATAAAATACAGACAGTAAAATTGAGTCCCTAGAATTCTGAAGAATTTGAGTAGAATTTTCTGAAACATGATTCTGTATTATCATATACTGTTTAATCCCAGAATAAGAAGAGACCTGAGAAGTCATCCTGACTCACAATTGTTGGCTGGATAAGTGTTTGGGTCTTGGAAGACTGTTTTCTCACCACATTCCTTAAAGTTTAATCCCACATTCAGAAGACACCAGCTCAGTGACTTTATGATATTTCTTCTAGTTTTATGATTTTTGAAATTGCTAATTAAATAGCACAATTTTATTGACATTAGTCAGAAATTGCCTCTATTCTTGCTCTATCATATGTGATGTGCTATTCACAGACCATGGGAGCTGGGAAAAGACTTTGCTAGATTCCACTACCAGGCATTTTCCACTTGAAGTTTTAAAATAAGCACCACCACATATTGAAATGAATTAATGAAAAGATGTTTTTGAATAGAGTTGTATGTAGTGCCTGCTGCTCATTATCATCAGTACTATAATTTTATAAAATACAGCAAATATTGAAAAGTCCAAAATGTTTACCTTGAGCAAAAATGAATATAAGAATGCAATAAAATGGTAACGATGTCTCATGATGAAATTCAATCCAAAATTCTTTATGTGGTTTTCAGGACCTTTGCGGGGCAGGGTGATTGTCTTGGGGGGGTCTTTCCAGTCGCTCAGGCACGTCTCGACGTTTCTCCACAGGATCGTTTCAAGTCCGTCTTCCGCAATGCTTCTAAACTCTTGAATTCATTTACCCTAACAAATTTGAAATTCTTCATTTCATACATTCCTTGAGATGTCATCAAGATAAAATAGTCTTATTAAGACTTAATTTTTAGTTTATCTAACTTTCCTCAAGTTACAAAACTTATTTTAAAAGTGGAAATTATCCTTTGATTCACCACAAATATCATTTACACTTTTTTTTTCTACCCTGCCTATGTTGTACCGGTAGACACTCTTCCTTGGAAGATGCCTTTGAGAAGTTCATGGAACACCATGCAGATCCTAACCTAGGATTTCTGCTTCCTGGCTGAAGGAAAGTAAGGGGCAATGTAGACATGATGGTAATAATAATCGCAAAAATGCTACCACTACATTTTTAATTAATGTCGGCATCAAGGATAGCACTCTCCTTTATATAAAGAAATGTCAAAGTCCTGTGGTTAATTATTTATTGTCATTAAGTTCGACTATGCAGTTACCTATAAGACATGGAAAGATCTTTATAACTGAAGAACACCTCAAATAATTTTGTGTTTTCTGAGTTATCCTCTTCCATGGAGCGGGAGACGCATGCGTCTAACTGAAGGGAACGACGTAGACGAGTGACTTGAGCCGTTGAAGAGTATTCTCGGTTGGAACACCCCCTACTTTACAGGTCCAGGAAGCATGAGGGAACACGCTTTATGGAGAGGTTTTCTGAGCTTCTGCTGTTTGGAGGGGAATCTCTAGACTGGAAAAAAAGTCCCGAGAAAGTACGTGGTGCCTGCTTCTCTGGACACACAGAAGGGGGCGGAGGCTGGTGAGGTAGCAGGACTTGCTCAGGGCCGTGTCTGATTCGCAAGGCTGCTGAAGAGCTGGGCTGGAGCTGGTGCCTCCTGACTCCCAGCGCGAGCAGCGCCCTTGGCCCAGCGTCCTGCACCCTTCTTCCACTCTCCAGTATCCGAGAAACCTACCCAGATGCAAGACGCAAATACCCTCCTGCATGGTTTCAATACAAAATACACTGGTTTTGCCCTTTTTCGGGGTGGAGATTTATTGACTTCAGAAAATTGGGATGGTCAAATCTTCAAATTGAAAGCCATAGCGCAAACAAACAGACAGATTGCTTTAGGAAACTTTCTCTACGCAAGTGCAGCAGAAGCGTAAGTCTCCCGTCTTCCGGGAGAGCAGGTTGGGGCTGCTCCAACAGGACGCACTCAGTGCTTTCCTTTCCCAGAGCAGGCAGATTGGCATTGCTCCGCAGCAGTGTCACAGAGCCACAGTCATTGAATGCCTCTTCTTGTGAGGCCGGGATTCCACGCCCAAGTGCATTTAGTAGGTCAGTACAGTAATTTTAAATGTCTTTCTTTCAATCTTTTGCCATCTTCAATTATACCTTTCCACCCTACTATTTGTGTAATTTTCTTCTGTCTGAAGTCTCTTTACTGTTGTTCTCTATTGCACAGCATGACAAATTACCCATCAAGCCATATCTTTTCAGCCCAGAAATGCGCAATAACACAGAGTCATGGCATTATCGCATGTTGTGCACTTTATTTCCTCACAGTTCATTCAAGTGTGTCACTTTATTTTCCTGGCTTCCTTTTGTCATCGTGGAGATTAACCATTTTATCCTTCCTAAAACTTTAGAAACAATTAGAATTTCATTATCGTGGGAGCTGAGAGTGAATGCTTGCTCAGTACTATATGGGGTCTACTTTTCATATTATCAGTGGCAAAATTAAAGCCATGAATCCTGAGCCCCTTTCGAAGGAGAGACTTTAGAGGTTATTATACAGCTGAGTAACCCTGACTCTGGACAAGAGAATTATTTGAGGCTGTGGCCACCAAGCACATTAACCGAAGAAACCATTTAGTCTGACATTGAGTACCTCATTCTTGTATGCTCCTAGGGATTAGGAAGCTCTCTGGGATCCATGTGATCTGTACATAACATCTTTTTAGTCCCCTCTTAGCTTTGGCTAAATACCGATAGCGTACAGTGTGCACTGAGATACAATGGACGTGGCAAGTATGTGTTAGAAAATCAATTGGTATTGATGCTCTCATCAGCAGGACTGCAGCTGGGATGTAGACACACCACTGGAAATGGTGATTAGCATCGTATTCAAAAGCATTTAAAACCCCCCACAGTGGTTAGATCACTGTTCAGATAGATTGCTGTTTTGCCCGGATGGTAGATGAGTGGGGTCGCTAGCGATGCTTCTAGATTCTATTAGATTCACTTATAGGCTATTTCACATGTTAAATGCGTCATTTACATTGTCACATACTTAGAGGGCAAAGGGCATTAGCAGTCATGAAACAAGCAGACAGAAATCCAAAGCTTTTTTGCCACAGTCAACTTCCAGCCTGCCAGCGGCTGAATGCCAGGAGAATCTAAGAGAAAGTTGGGTAACAGAGGAGCTGCAGTCTGGAAACACATTTGGGGAAGAGACTGGAAGGCAGAGGGAGAAGAGAGGAGGAGGAGAGTCATTAAGAATTGTAAATAGTCAGGAGAAAAGCAAGTATGAATTATTGTAAGGCAAAGAAGGTTTTCAGAATTAAAATCGCAAATTTTCAATGTAAAGACATGGGGCAGTACAACTATGAAGCAGGGATTCTTCCTCAATGAGCAAGCAATTAGCTAGAAATGGTAGCTAAACAATTCTTTTGGGAAAAATTAAGGATGAAGGGGGACTTGAGCTGAAAAAGTGGTTGTGTTCACAAAACTATTTTCTCATCTAAACCTGTGTTTCTCTCTGAACCCGTGGAAGTTGTTCAACCCTACACCTAGTTTTCTACTTTCAGTATTTGTATAAATAGGGAGTAAGACTGCATACTTAAAATAAATGTAGGTAACAAACTAACTGTAGAAAAAATTAGAAATACTAAAAGCTCTTTTCATACATGGGGGAAATGAGACTGAACAGGTAAGAGATTTAAAGTCACATCAGCAAGTGGACCAAGTGGTGCTAGAAATGAGGTCTGAAATTCTGCCAACTCAGGTGGTAGCCACCAGCTCCACCAGACTACGGGGCACCTGAAGCCTGGTTCTGTGTGTGCTATGCTCCACGTGTAATTTACACACTGCCGGATTTCTTTCTTTCTTTTTAAGATTTACTTATTTGCAAGTAAGAGAGAGAGAATCAACTGGTTCACTCCCCAGACGGCCACAATGGCTGGAACTGGACCAGGCAGAAGCCAGGAACCAGGAGTTTCTTCCAGGTCTCCTGTATGAGTAGTGCGGGGGTGGGGCGGTGTGGGTGGGGAAGCACTTGGGCTATCTTCCACTGTTTTTGTTTTTTGTTTTGTTTTTTTTTTTTTTAAGATTTATTTATTTATTTGAAAGTCAGAGATACAGAGAACAGAGGCAGAGGGAGAAAGAGAGAGAGAGAGAGAGAGGTCTTTCATCTGCTGATTCACTCCCCAGATAGCCACAACAGCCAGAGTTGCGCTGATCCAAAGCCAGGAGACTCCTCTGGGTCTCCCACATGGGTCAGGCACCCAAGGACTTGGGCCATCTTCCATTGCTTTCGCAGGCCATAGCAGAGAGCTGGATTGGAAGTGGAACCACTGGGATGCAGACAGGCACCCATATGGGATGCCGGCATCACAGGTGGTGGCTTTACCCACTATGCCACAACGCTGGCCCCTACCTATACCATCAGATTTCTAAGATTTAGTACAAAGGAAAATGAATGTTCTCTAACTCATCAATGATTTTTATATTGATTACATATGGATATATCGGGTTAAATATATTATTAAAATTAGTTCGTCTATTTCTATTGACTTACAAAATATGACCACTAGAAACTCTGAAATTACTCATGTGACTTGAATTTATAGCTTGCATTATATATCTATTGCTACCCTAGGCACCTCAATTAGTATTTTTCTAGAAAAATAAAAGAACAACAGAAGGAGGGAAGACTGTCAATATAAGTTTTGAAGTATAGCATGTATCCTTCAATGAAGAAAATGCATTTCAGTTTTATCACTTTTAATTCAATTCAATAAAAAATATATTGAGTACCTAATATTTACAAGGGTGGACCCAGGCATTATATTGTGTGCACTTAAAATTATTTTTAAACTTTGACACATAAAAATTGTACATATCTATGCCATGTGATATTTCAATATACATTTATGAGTGTACTTTTGAAGAGATGGGAAAAGGATCTTAACAGAGGGGGAGGATATTTTTTTCTGGAATTCTTTGACTTTATCCATGTGCAAGGCAGCATAAAAAAAAATCCTCTCACTAGACTTTGGCAAATGTGTTCTAATGGAACCATAACCGCTGTCGATGGGAAGAACCGGAGATTTCCTTGGCTGAGTGAGCAAGCTGGATCAGGCACCCTAGGGCATGGTGGCGTGCACACTCATGGAGTACTTGTGATGCGTTACACAAGTGTGTCCAGCCTGACTCCTCCCACATGGAGGACGGTGGCTGAGGACCTGTCCGTGATGCACCTGATGGAATTGAAGTCTAGAAAATGCAGCTCAGAGCAGGAATAAGGGAAATACTGAAAAACTAATGAACCATAAGACCTTTGTAATCGTCTCTTAATAGGCGCATTGTTGAGTAGCACTAGTGTGCACCAGACTAGTTGCTATAATCGAATTCAGAAGCTTTTAAGCCACTCACACCCAGTGCTTGAAGCAATGATTGAACCCACTGCTGTGGCTTAGAACATGACGAATTACTGCTGCAGACTCAAGTCTCAGAAGTTATTCATATTTTTACAATAACAGTTTTCCAAACTTAGAGAGCAACAAAGGAAAATTGAGCAACCGATGCAATTTTCCAAGGTTTTGAGCTGGAGGGGGAAAATACACTTGTGTGATATTTGAAATGAAATTCCATTTCAAAAATTCTCGATCTATTTGAAATCTGTCATTTTCAAATTAATAACTGTTTGCCTCTAATACAGTCTGTGCAAAGAAACCCACTCCACTTCTGAACAGCTCTCCTGCCTTCCCAGAAACATGGAAATTCACTACTGTTGCTGACAAACAAAATGCCACAAGATTTGTCATACAAATCACATTATAAGAGGTTCCAAAAACTTGACAACGTTGACAGTTGTTTTCAGCAAATGGCTGCTTTACTCTGTACTGTCAATGTTGATGTCCTTGTGCACATGTAAAAGAGCAATGTGATTAAGGCAAGCTTGTCCACGCTCTATCTGAGCCAAGTTTTCCGTCTCCGCGTGGCACTGAAAGATTGCTCAGCTGTTGCAGATACGGCAGGCATAGCTAGCAGATTTCTGCCATTTAAAAAAAAAAAAAAAATTCTCCGGGCATGCATTTCTGTAGGAATTTACCAACATCTGCTGCTGACCTAAAGTTTCCTGGAGAAGGGGCATGTTTAATTGTGTAAGTAATTCACAATGGTATTTATTGGTCAAGCCGCTCGTCTTAGGAAATAATCACACCCAAGAAGGGATGGGTGCAGTTGAACAACACTGACAGTTCCTAAGCTGTCACTGCAGCTTCAGGCATTGTAGTTTTTTGGCCCTCCCTAAATTTATTTTGTGCGTATTCTGTAAATTATGTTTCGGCAGTGAAACTTTTTAGAAAGAGGAATAAAAAGCTCAGATTTTGGTGATGCCACAGAAGGCCTACACTTCACACTTCTATATTTTTTTTTAGGCTCTCTGAAAATGTTTGATTTTTGGAAGCTAATTTATTCTGGAAGAATTTTGTAGTTGGATTTTAGTGTGATTTAAAATTGTCGTATGTGCAATCCTTAAAAGAACATACAGCATTTAGGTATTTCTTGTTGCCAAGATCACTTCTGACAACCTCTCAGTCCTTTGATTTTTGGACATCAGTGTGTTTTTCATTTTACTGATCGCTGCTCAGTTGTTGAAAATTGCTCTCCGACTCTCCGTTTCTAATGACTTCTTTCTAAATAAGAATGCTCTGCAGGTCAAAATACAAAATGTGATAGTCCTGGCAGTTCAAAGGTGCCTGGTGGGTGACGCATTTGCCGTTTGACTCTTCTGTTCTTGGGTGCCTTCTAGTCCAGCTGCCTGCATTCACTGTCTGACTTGCCTTTGAAACTCTTAAGCTGCATTCTTTGCAACAGTTGCTTCGTGTGAGTTGAAATTCTCCGTGGCACTTTTTTCCATTCCCAGGAGCCAGCAGCCACCATAGCAGACACATAGTTTCCAAGAATTCAGGCATGTTTCATCGTTCCATGAATTTCAACAATTTCTTACAGGAATTGGAATACCGTGCACAGTGTCTGAAATCTTTGTACTCTCAATGACAGTAAAAAGTATAGCTTTATAGTCAAGTAGAATTAGCATGCGTGATTTATAAACAGTTTCATTCTTGTATTTAGCAGAAGAACATCATTTGAAAATCTAGTAATTAGGAAAATCATAACCTAATGTCCACAGGCAAGTAATTTGCTAAAAATTCTTTTAAGAAAAATTGAAGGTAAAAGGATTTGAGCTGGGAAGGAGGTTGCTTTTGTAAAACAATTCTTTATTTTCCAATATAGATTTGTGCTTTCCTGTAAATGCCTCTAGATTTTTCTAAAAAATGTAGCAATTGAAAGACCAAATTTTAAGTTCCAAATTCTTGCCTTTCAGACCCTCTGAGCTATCTAAAAACTAGGTCAGGATAACGGTGCATAATTTGAGAGGTTAACAGAAAGTTGCTAAGAGGAAGACAATGAAAATCAATATAATTATGATAACCTTTACTGCCTGCCTATTTCTATTGTCAATTTAACATTTTAAGAAGCAGGAATTCTTGTGACATATTTGCCACAGCTAGCATCTTTTTTACATGCAGGCAAGGAAGAAGAAATGAGAAACTTTCCCGAGAATGTTTGCATTTTCTGATTAAGCAACTGGTTGAAAAAAGCAAGAACAGTTTACAAAAAAAAAAAAAAAATAGAGTAACTACAGAAAAGCAAAATGTGTTTCAATAGAGAAGATGATGTAGGCAGGGAAAAACCACGAACATGCTCTCTTTTGGTGCCAGTTTTCATCTTTATGAATTTATATTTTATAAACTTTGATTAGAGTTATATTTGTAGTATAACCTATACTTGATTACAGCTTATAGACCAGAAATAGGAGAATGACACATCATTTATGAGATGTACAAAGTTCTGGTATTAGTGTCATCCTTAATTTTGATTTTGTTTTTAGCTCCAGAATTCATAATTTATCCAGAACTCAATCATTTTTGTTTCCAACATCTTCCTAAGTTTTGGTTAAATCAATTATATATATGTATATATACATATACAGATACATATATGTATATTAATAATTGATAGACAAGTAGGTTGTGAGGAAAATGTTATTTGTGTATGTAGTTTCAAAAGAAATTATTTTCTCTGAGTTTCCACTTCTAACAGTTGTATTCTTCAATGAACAGTTTGAGTTAGCCTCCCAACATGATGGCCATCGGGAAGTGAGGACAAGCTGCCCTTCATATACGTCTGTGAAATATCATAGATCCATTATGCGCCTTGCTCAGGCAGTTGCACTTCCCATTGCCCTGTCATTCCAGAAGGCTGCAAAACTACAAACTTCAAGGTGACTGCATTTACTAGTGGGTATGAAAGCTTATCGTTTGCTTGTGAACTTTCTCATGGTTCTGAGAATTTCATGAGACAAAAATGAGGTTATCAGTCATGCTAAAAATACTTCTATGAAACGTTTATTATGTTTTTTGGGAATGTACAAGATGAAATCTTTCGCTGGGGGATTTTTTTTTTTTTACTTGTTGGTTGGTTTCTGTATCATTGGGGTATGCTATAAAATACCAGCCAGTGTTAGGAATGAAATTGGGTTTAAAATAAATGGCCTCCTGTGAACTGGAGAGTCTCTCAGGGGTGGTCCAGAGCCACTCTGCTTCTGAGTCTCTGGAACTCTCAGTAGTTCGTCACGGAGCCTTTGCCATGCCAACTCACACCTGACTTCTCATTGTACTCACTGCTGTAAACACCTGTGCCGCCCACTGCATCTGCCTGGCTCAGGGCATGGCTGTTCCTATCTTGAACCTTCCACTATTGACAAATTCTGGACAACCCAACAATGGAATCTTGAAATGTGACTTTTGTCAACTCTAGATTTTGTTCCTGGCTCCCTGGAAATCGCTAATGAAATTCTGAGAGTGACAATGGCTTTAGAAGTTCACGGGAGTAGTGAAGATTTCCCCCCAAAGCTGTAGGATTTTCACAGACTGCCATAGAAACTATCTCCCCCATCTGAAGAATAACTCACTCATAAAGCATGCTCTCTGTGACTACTTGTTCTGCAGTGTCCTTATGATAGCGAAATAGACTCCTGGGCAGGTAGAGAGGGACCAGAGCCCCTCCCTAGTGAATGGGGACAAGAAAAGGCAAGTATTCAGTTTTTGTGGGCGACGTTGGTGTCTCGTGCTAGTTCTTGTCATCAAGGTTTTTCTGTGCTGTTGTAACTGATCTAGGTAGTGGGCATTCTATAATGTTGGGGAAATTTTCATGTGTTTTCTGTTGATTCTCAGTTGGAACAGCATCCAGCTAACCAATGCACACTGCCCCTTTACGGGACCAATCATGGGAACAGCCTCCTTTTCAGCCTATAAAACCCGAGGCAATCAGCCTTCAAAACGGCTCCCTCCTTGAGGGCCCCTATCACGGCCTCTGGGAGCTTGTATGTCCCCGCCCCCCCCCCCCCCCCCCCCGCCCCGTAAGTTTTACTTTCTTTAGGATCCCTTTTAGTAGTGTTGAGTTTTCTTTTTTTCTTCCCCCTTCACTTTTGTTTTCGTAAACCACTTCCACTTTACACACCCTTCCTTGTCTGTGTTCCTTATTCTTCTTGGACAGGCACTGGTGGGAAAAAAGGCTTGAAATGACCAGACTCCTGCAATACTAACTTCCACAGATGGGCTCTTCAGTGCTGGGTGTGCAGTGCTGGCCCGCTCTGCCCTCCAGGGACGAGCAGGCCTGGGGCCTTAGTCTGTGTGCACCATTGCTTTGCTGACTGAACTACTAGTGTTACTGCCTTCCACTTAGTGATCATCGATTGCTGTAGTCCATGCTCGTGTTTCAGATCAAGCTTTGGCACTTTTACTTGCATTCCTTCTTGCTTAGGTAAAATTGCAACATATGACTTAATTAGTAAGATGTGTAGGTTCACAAGGGAAGGCCCACTTCCCAGCATCCCTTTCTTCATTCTCTGCAAATTGCATCATGAAAATGTTGCTTTAGAGAAGGAATGGTGCCATTCCTGAAGAGGCATTTATTATTATTTAGCAATTCCATGAAGAGGGCAATTCATACTTAAGTAACTGTAATAAATCCTACCAGTCATTTTGTTTGCAAACATCATCTCCAAAATCATCCAGCAACTTCCATTAACAGGGCTGTGACAGGTATGCTGACTACATGGCTACCCTTGAGCACAAATTTGAAGTGTTTTGGAAACTAAGCATTATTTTTATTATTTGTCCATTATTTGAAATTCTTCTAATTGTTCCTTGGGATCATGAAGGCCTTCTTTTTAACTTTTATTTAATAAATATAAATTTCCAAAGTACAGCTTTTGGATTACAGTGGCTTTTTCCCCCCCATAACTTCCCTCCCACCTGCAACCCTCCTGTCTCCTGCTCTCTCTCCCCTTCCATTCATATCAAGATTCATTTTCAATTCTCTTTATATACAGAAGATCAATTTAGTATATATTAAGTAAAGATTTCAATAGTTTGCACCCACACAGAAACACAAAGTGTAAAGTACTGTTTGAGTACTAGTTATAGCATTAATTCATATTGTACAACACATTAAGGACAGAGATCCTACATGGGGAGTAAGTGCACAGTGACTCCTGTTGTTGACTTAACAATTGACACTCTTATTTATGGTGTCAGTAATCACCTGAGGCTCTTGTCATGAGTTGCCAAGGCTATGGAAGCCTTTTGAGTTTGCCAACTCTGATCTTATTTAGACAAGGTCATAGTCAAAGTGGAAGTTTCTCTTCCCTTCAGAGAAAGGTACCTCCTTGAAGGCCTTTTTTAGTGGAAATATCTGTGGCAGGTAGTACTGAATTGCTACAATTAATGCTGGAATTGAATTGGCAGTCAGGGTGGTGGAGGAAGGTCCAAGGAAATAGTGTGCACAGTGGTCACATAGAAGGGATGATAAAAGGTGGAGAGACAGGTTCTGGAAACGAGAGCTAAAATCTCTAAAGTTTGTCTACTATCTATTTACTCTAACTTAAAAAATTGCTCCTCTTATAATTAATTTACTGAATCACTCTGGAGCCGCCTCAACTTTCAAAAAATATTTTATATATTCATTGTTTTTTAATGATAAAAATATAATTTTTCCAGTTCTTATTTTATTTCATGAAAATATGTGATGTCACCACCAATGATCTCTGAAATTCCTTCCAGTCCCAAATTCCTATTATTATTATTTTTTTTTTTTTCCCTTGGGCAATTTCTTTAGCTGTGCGATTGTATTTCTCATTTGATTGGTGGAACCAATGTGATGGCTTATCTCTAAGGCTAACTGTTTGGTTGCAGCCTCGATTAGAGGAGCTGACCCCACTGAAATAATCATTCAGTGGATATTTTTTGCATGAATCTAAGATTTAATTATATTTGGCTCAGCATATGGCACTGTACATAGATTTTCTTGCTCTTTTCTCTATTGCACTTTAGATTTTTGCAGATAATGCGAAGCGCTGACTCCTTTATGTGGGGACCTATAATATACTGCTGTATCCTACTATGTTTTTGAAAATATGTGTCAGAAAATATACTGCTTAGAATGTGGCAGACTCCAGGCACTTCACTCTAAAGAACCCTGTGAACATTGGTATGGATTTTATTTTTCTTGGGAGAGTAACTCAGAATTTCTCCAGTGCCTATGCAACTTCTAATAAGCATTCAGAAAGATAAAAATTCAATATTTAAGATAAGTTTCTTGGAAATATATGGAAAACATTCCAGCAAAAGTACATCAACATTTTGAAATGGCTATTAATTTCATTGACAAGCTGTGTCAATACACTCCTATACAGCAGGTATTTTGTTATGCCCCTTTATTGATTTACGTAATTTTTATTTTCAGAGATTTATTTATTTGAAAACTAGAGTCACACAGACACACAGAGAGAAAGAGAGGAGAGAGAGAGATGTCTTATCTGCTGGCTCACTTCCCAAATGACTGAAGCCAGGACCCTGGAACTCCACTCAGGTCTCCCATGTGAGTGACAGGGGCCCAAGTACGTGGGCCATCACGCTCTGATTTCCTAGGTGCGTTAGCAGGGAGCTGGATCTGAAGCGGAGCAGCTGAGACTCAGGCTGGCTCTCCCATATGGGATGCTGGTGCTGTGCTTAACCTGCTATGACACAAAAGGAAACAGATCCCCACAAGGAAACAGTTGAAGAAATCAGTCCAGCAGGCTTACGGTATCTCCCACATAAGATCATGCAACTTATGGCCCTTAAAAATTCCAGAATTAGAGTAGAATAGGAAAAGAAAAAGAAGAAAGTTCTAATAAATGAGTGTATTATCCATAAAAGTACAGGTAAAACAGTTAGATTAAAATAAATACAATCTCATGATTTTCCAACAAATGAACATTTACTAAACAGCTATATAAAATTGATGTAGTCCGGTGAATTCTTGAATACTAAAGCTAAACTATAGGGGCCTCAGCTGTGGCGCAGTGGGTTAAAGACCCTGCCTGCAGGGCCAGCATCCCATGTGGGCACTGGTTTGTGTCCCAGCTACTCTATTTCCAGTCCAGCTCTTTGCTAATGTGCCTGGGAAAGCAGTAGAAGATGGCCAAAGTCCTTGGTCCCTGCACCTGTGTGGGAGACCCAGAAGAAGCTCCTGGCTCCTGGCTTCTGATCAGTTTTGCTCTGGCCATTGGGGCCATTTAGGGAGTGAACCAGCAGATAGAAGACCTTTCTTTCTGTCTCTGTCTCTGTCTCTGTCTCTACCTCTCTCTGTAACTCTTTCAAATAAATAAAATAAATCTTAAAAAAGCTAAACCCTCAGATATATGAAAATATAGATATTTTAGTTTTAATAGGTATGCTTTGAATACCTGGACAGAATCAGCTTTGCTGCCTATCAGAAGCAATGGTTTTATACGAAAAACCAGTCCCAAGAAACTCCCATTGAGACAATTGTTCTTAACTGACATTCAGATAGTTTTGGGGCAACCTCCTTTTGGATGTCTGCAGCCTTCAGTCTAGGGTGAAGATCAGCTCTGGACAAGTTCTAACTCTAAACAGAACCTTTACAGGCCGTGTCTGGTGTCTAAGAGGAGAGGAAGCCGACGGTTTTCCAGCCCAGTGCCAGCAAAGCAGGTCCCTAGAAGGGAGACGGGGAGCGAGTTTTCAGAGGAGTGAGCGCCAGCCTGCAGCGGCTGTGATGACTCACTCCCTGTTGCAGGGGATAATTTCACCACAACCATTGAGATTTTTGTTATTTTCCTTCTGGGAGAAGGAATAGAAGGGTTTATTTTAAGTACGGGGCAAAGGGATTGTTAGTGGGAATTCTGCAAGAAGCTGCCCAAGATGTGAGCTGGACAGAGCTCATTCATATTCTTAAGATAAGTTACTTCAAAACATGAGCATAATTACGCTGGAAATGTTACTTTGAGCTTTTTTTTTTTTCCTTTGAGAGTGAAGGAAACACTTAAAATAATGACTGGGGTTAGTGATATTTATAGATCTGAATTGTCTGCCAGTCCTTCATCCGCTCCAAATAAACAGATGACCCTATGCAAACCACCATTATGTGCTCTATTTTATTTTGTCATTTGTTTAGCCTTTAAATTCATAGATTCACAATTTTTTTTTGAGAGAGAGAAAGAAACACTTCTGTGCACTGGTTCACTCTCCAGCAACTGCGAGGGTTGGGCACTCCATCCAGGTCTTCCCCGTCAATGTCAGGAACCAAACTGAGCCCTCACCACTGCCTCCTAGGGTCTTATTAGCAGGGAACTGGAGTCAGGAGTCAGAGCTGAGACTGCAACCCAGGCATTCAGACACAGGCTGAGAAGGCCTCAACCGCTGGGCTAAACGGCCGCTGCTCTGGGTAGTCTACAGTTGCCTCTATGTTTGGACCTTCGCCCACCATTGCCCATGGAGATCGGTGCTGCTGTTCCAAAGTCCTGCCTTGCTTGAGTGCACAGAAGGCCCAGAAAATGAGTCTGCATCCTGGGCTGTGCCTTGGGCTAACGCATGCAGAGCAACAGGTCAGTCCTGAGCCAAGGTTATGTGCAAACGCTCAAGATCGTTGGGGGCCCCACTGGCAGCTCTCGGAGCCCTTCTGGGCTTATGGCCCCTGAATGACTTGGACCTGTCGCTGAGAGTGACAGCACTTGATTTCCACAGTGCTGCCCTGCAGTGCAAGTGGCCACCAGTTTTACTTTCCTGCGACCACAGGACTGTTTGGGCTTGTGCACCAGAAAAACACATCGATCCATGTGCAGCCGGTGGGGGCACAGCTTCCCGGGCTGCCATGGAATGCATGCCAAATACAAACCATCACGATGTGACATAGGCCATCTCATATGCCTTTCAGGTTACTCAGATGCTCGAACACACACAGCTAACCATCAGTATGAGAGATTCTCCTCTAAGCTGTCAGCGTATTATCGTGGGTGACTTTTCAACTCAGGGAATGATACTCATTTCTCTCTCTGTCCCGTTCAGAGCAACCTTTCCTTTAGTGCATTTAGAACGCTGTAACTGAAAGGCAATATCAGAGAGTGGTTCACATTACGCTGAATTTTATTGTAGTCTGACATTGGGAGTGAACCTTTGGAATCCTTGAAAGCAGCATAAAGTCAGAGCTTGCTTCTAATGGACTGAAGAAAAATATCCTGACATCGTGATAAGTGGGGTGACTTCTAGCAATCACAGCTTGCAACCGCTCTTGGTACAAGCACTGTTTCTGTTGTCCCAAATCACAGAATGATATTAAAACTGCCTGCCATTGGCTGGAACCACCAAATTTTTTTTCCCCTGCAGGGTGGGGCTTCGTTTTTAAAGATACAGAATGGGCCAGCACCGCGGCTCAGTAGGCTAATCCTCCGCCTGCAACGCTGGTACCCCGGGTTCTAGTCCAGGATGGGGCACCGGATTCTGTCCCAGTTGCCCCTCTTCCAGTCCAGCTCTCTGCTGTGGCCCAGGAAGGCAGTGGAGGATGGCCTAAGTGCTTGGGCCCTGTACCTGCATGGGAGACCAGGAGGAAGCCCCTGGCTCCTGGCTTCAGATCGGTGTAGCGCCGGCCATAGCGGCCATTTGGGGGATGAACCAATGGAAGGAAGACCTTTCTCTCTGTCTCTCACTGTCTAACTCTGCCTGCCAAAAAAATAAAAATAAAAAAAATAAAAAAAGATGTAGAATGACCCACAACTCCCCCAAATCTCAGCTAAAATAATTTGTCTTCCATTCTCCAATTCTTTTCTCAAATGATTATGTCAAAGTTGTTGGAATTCAGGGGCTGTGGTGATAATTATCTGCTCACTTTCTAATTGTGAGATGGACACAAAAGTGGGTTTCATAATTACAAAATTTATAATTTTTCATGAAAAACACACCCCTGCATTGTACCCATTGTTCTCTGTCCTTGAGATACACGGAGTTGGGCATTGTTTAGGCGTGAATGATTTTAGAGAACCATCATGGATGTGTTTCTCAACTGCTGTAAGAATTTCTGGAAGAGCAATAAAGAACCTATCAGCATGGGGTGCTCTCCCAGGATCTTGTTTCAAGTTAGAAATGAACATGTTGAATGGTACTGAAGACTGAGACTGAGACTTGCCGAATTTTACAGGTTGTCAGTAAAAGAATCTCCCCTTTTATTACTACAAACACAAACTATTTTTTTTCTCCTTCCTTCCCTCCACCACTGCCATATCCCTGCTCTGCTTGTTTCCCCAACTAACCCCTTCTGTTGTTGTGCCTGGCACATAGTAGGTGCAGAGCAAATATTTGTGTGTGTGAATGAATGAATGAAGGGTGTTCACGACACAGGGGCCTCTCGGTTCACCTGAGTCAGCTGGCCCCTCGCTGCGTTCGGTGCATAAACTGGATGTATTGTTGACAACTTTCTTTGCTCTTTGTGTGTCTAAGCTAAGAATAAACAGCGGGCAAGGAAGGGAGTGCTTCATTCATTGGGGAGCGACACCATCATAAACTCACCAAAGCACACCACACAGAGCCACTGATCACAGAAGACAGGCAGCCTGGGCCCTGTCATTAAATACAGAAGGCTGTCTTCACTGGTTTTATCCAAACAGACTCTCTGTAGTTTGGAAATTTCCACCGCACTTCCTTTTGAGTTGCTCCTTTTCTCAATGTACTGAGACTGGAGCTCTACACAAGTTGGCTTGGTCGCAGAAGCTGGGGGCAGGATGGCTGCCCATTTGCCCACCCCATCGAGCCTCTGTCCTGTTGCTTTTGCCTAACTTTTATGTACCTGACAAATCTCTCCTCACCTGTGTCCTGCTGGTGTTGTTGTTGTTGGTTTTTTTTTTTTTTTTTTTTGACTCTCATCTGTGAGAAGTGGTGTCTCCTAGGGAAAGTGGTGAATGTAAGAGAATGACCAGTTTGCAGGCAGGACTCAGCAATGGAAAAGAGACTGGTATCCCCCCGTAAGAACAGAGATCAATTAAGGTCATGACCAAATGCTTCCTCTTTCACTAGACTGAGTGAAAGTTATGATGGATCGCATCTTTTTTTTTGAGATGTATTTATTTTTTTGACAGGCAGGGTTATGGTTCATCTGCTGGCTCAGTACCCAAATGGTCCCAACAGCTGAAGCTGGACTGGGCTGAAACCAGAAGCCAGGAACTCCCCTTGAGTCTCCTGTAGCAGGGACTCAATTACTGGAGCCTCCCTGGCAGATTAGCAGGAGGCTTGATGGGGAGCGGAGTAGCCAGGACTCAAACTGGGACTCCAATATGGGTGTGGGTGTGGGTGTCCCAGCTGGCTTCACCTGCTTTGGCACAGCCTATACCCACCCTATACCTTCGCCTTTCATTAAACTCCAGTCATCTGCAGAAACTCTTGGAGAACAAGTCAATTTCTTCATTACTTTAGTATTACTGGAAATGTTTCATGCCCAAAGACTTGATGCTTTCACTAGTGAATCATTGTGTGTAGGGTATGTGTGTGTGTGTGTATTAAGTTCTATTTTTAAGACTATGTTAAGTATACATCAATTAATCCTTTTTAAAGGACTGAGAATATATTTAATAACCCTATGGTTTTAAAATGCAGCTGTGCACAATGACAGGCTACAGATACAATGGTGGTCCCATGAGATTGCCTTGTAGCCGTCTTACTCATGTAAGTGCATTCTATGATGTTCATGTGATGAAATCCTCTAATGATGGATTTCTCTGAACGTACCTTTGTCAAGTGGCACATGACTGTACTCCAAGATGTATTGCAACATTTGATGAAATTTTAAACATATGCTTTAAAACTAAAATATGTTTAAATAATAAAAATACTTTATTAAATGACTTTTGATATCACCGAGGACCCTACTAAGTAATACAATAGGTGACACTAATGGCACAACCACAGCAAGGATAGAAACAATGGCTTCACTGCTGAGGTGGTTGTGGGACAACCAGTTTCTTAGGCCTTCTAGTTCCCTGAATGATCTTTAATCTCTGGGTGCTACCCAGGGTCCATTTATATGGTGTGGATTGTTTGTATTCCTTGCTTTCCTATAATACTGTGTTCTCACTTAGGAAGCGAATTTTTCCATTTCTTGGTACCCGAAAAAGGCCCCAAATGCACATGTTACAAAGGGAATACGGAATTGTATATTACGTGGCAGTCATTTGGATAATGTAAAATAGTATTTGAATATGAGATAGGACTTCAGAAGCTTAGGATAGAAATCAGTCTCAAAATTTAAGTGGTTTTAAAGGAAAAGTCTTTCATGGTGAACTTGAATTTCAGTTGCAATATGCATTCTCTGACCTTGGAAATGATCTAGAGGTAGCCTGGACTTGTATATATACTCCTTACTTATCTGAATAATGATCTTTTAGCAATTTAAAGTCTTTGACAGGAAACGCAGTGGCAAACTTTCTAGGACATTTAAATAGTAGGTTTTATTTACTGATTGGTTTGCCATATTGGTGAGGTAGAGGGAAAGCGAGTTCCACGCACTGGTTCACTTCCCAGATGCCTGCAATGGCAAGGGCTGAAGCTAGAAGCCGAGAACTCTATCCAGGTCTTCCATGTGGGTGGCAGAAATTGAACTACTTGAGCCATTACCACTGCCTCCCTGGGTCTGCATGAGCAGGAAGCCGGAGTTACGAGCTGGAGCCAAAGTCTGAACCTGGACGCTCTAATGTGGGATGTAGGAGCCCCAGGAGGCATCTTAATCACCAAACTGAACACCTGTCCCTGTAAGGCAGGTTTTTAATCCAGAGTCACACTGATTATTGCTTAGCATCAATTGTTACCAACCCTAGATCTCTTCCTATCCCAGAAGAGACCAGAAGGCAGACTATGCAGTCTTAAACACAGGCACAGTAGTAGAAAAGCCTTAACTGAGAACCTGAGGCACGAGAGCAAGCAGCCGACGGCAAGGACAAGCAGGACACAGAGCGGCATGATGGAATGGTGGCCAGCACCGCCCGGGCAGAGGACAGACCCTTTACGTGTGTATTCTAAAACCCAGTTTTATGGAGGTGAGGGCGTTTACCAAACATTTTAGAAACCAATGAAATGGTTGAAGTTAAAGTGTTTCATTAGTTTATATACTTAACAAATATTTGTTTGGAAAACCCATGTCTGGGGCACATCTCGTGGATGGGGTGCACTGTGTTTGGTATTGATAGCAGTCCTTATACATGGTAGCAAAAGGTGACTTTCTTTGTTCCTCTCAGGGCCTCTGCAGACTTAGCTCTCAGGATTTGACGTAAATCAAAAGCATTCTTTGGTAGATGGCAATACATTAAAACACTTGTCAAAAGCAGAAGAACTGGTATCTGGAAAAATGTACCAAAACCACACTGCTTCTGCTGATAGGTGTGCTATTATATGGATGATGTAACTATTGCAAAAACCAATGCTCTCACAGCAGCTGGAGTCTGAGGAGAGAGACTGGGGATCCTGTCAAGGGGACCCAGTCAGGTTTTTCTGATGTTATCGTGAAAAATAATTGAGTCTGCAAATGCTATACTCTTTAACCTTTTTATGTGTTTATTTAAGAGGCAGAGAAAGAGAGCGAGCGAGCTTCCATCTACTGGTTCCCTCTCCAAATCCCCACACCAGCCAGGGCCAGGCAGGCAGGAACCTGGAGCTGAGAACTGAATCCAGGGAGCTCATTGCTTGTCTCCCAGGGTGCGAAGTAGCAGGAAGCTGGGAGTCAGGAGCTGCAGCCAGATGTCAAACCCAGGCTAGGCCAAATGCCCGCCCCAGAAATAGTATTTTATAGTAAAAGCTTCATGTTATTTCTTCCAGGTAACAACTGTCCTCTAAAATTAAAGTTCTCGCTTATTGGTTGAGGGTTGAGAGACTAGGAAGGGAGCTGGAACGGGTGTGGGCAGGGTCCAGCTCTGCTCTCTTCGCACTGACACTCCCTGGAGCACTACCACCATTTGCACGCGGGAAATGCAGATCCCTGCTGGCATGCAGAGCCCACCGCAAGCCTAGAGGGGCGATGAGGGTGGGTGGGGGGCGTGCAAGCCTCCCTCAGACTCCTCGGGTCTGGGCACCCACGGCGGGCAGCCCTGCATTAGAAAGAGGCTTCGCTGAAACCATTGCTTTGTCTGCTCTGAGACAGGGAATTTGTATAGAAGGAATGCTCACCTGTATCAGAGTGAAAAATGGGACTGGTCTGTGAAGATTATTTTAGGGAGACGCTACCCGTGATGCTAGCAACACTAGGCTAGGCGGCTGCGTGCTCAGTCCGCCGGTTTAGTCGTCCTGATGGGCTCTTCTGGGTGCCAAATCACCAGCCTGACTATTTGCAATTTTGTCACCCAGTTGCCCGCCTTTCGTGAACTGATGCTGTCACTCCACGTTATCCAGCGCGGGCTTGGAGACCGAATGCCAGGAAACTTGCAAACTTTATGGCAAAAAAAAAGTGCATCAAGAGGGCAACTGCATACTAAGTTACCCTCCCGGTTTGACCCTGTCCTCAGGTTTTTATTGCCTGAACTGGCACTGAAGAAACTCCTTGAAAATAACACATTCCTTGTCCATTCAGTGGTTAATGATGCTTAAAAAAAAAATCACAGTTTGTGACTGTGACCTAAATTATGCCAGAAGCTGTAAAACCATGGTTTCTTTAAATTCAAATATGACCCACATGCTTTGAAAACCACTACACTGACCCTATAGCGCTGTTGCTGAGTGAGCGTGTCCTCACGTAAACACACACACACACACACACACACACACCCCACTTGGCATTAAACGACTTGATAAAAGAAACGGTATTTTTCCGACTTCCATGTTAAAGAAAAGGCTCATGAAAGAGATGTAAGTGAGCTTTAAGCCAAACATTTGTTTGGCTTTGCTGCAGCCGGCTCCAGGAATGTAAACTTTTTTTTTTTTTTTCAATGACTTCAGTTCCTAATTTGAAAGCTAGGATTTTTAGGAGTGAGCAAGAGACTATATTTGGCCAAAAAATTCTGCTGGCTTTACTTAGCAAATCTGCACATTCAAAACAATACTTCTTTATCAAAAAAACAATAGTCTGTTTTATTCACAGCACATGTAGAAGTTGGAACATGGACTGAATTCCACTTTCTCCTCTTGCAGTGTGTCTGTGACCAGCTAATGAGCGGCAACAGAGCCTGGTCTTCGTTTGCAGCAAATTAAGTTCATTCCCTCATAGGAATTGTGGCCTGGCTGTGGCACCGCTCCTAGGTACGGGTGGGATCTGTTTCTCCTGCGCGTTGTAGGTTAGCCACATGGGTACGTGCTGCCCCACCACACAACAAAATCTTCTCTATAATAACTGGTCTAAGTAGTCTTCTACCCCGCAAAAGTAGATCCCATTTAATTGACTTTGTGTTTATAGCACTCCCTCGCAAACCGCATCATTGGCTCCCACTGATATTTATACAACTTTTTATTTTCAACTATTTATTTAGAGTTGAGACTTCAGTAGCACTCGCCGTCAGGTTCATGGGTGTGCTTAGACTCAGGATACTGAAAATGTAAATGGGAAGGGGCATGTGTGCCCTGGGGAGACTCCTCTCCAGTGCGTGGAGCCCACGGGGGTTTCTCTGAAGCAAAGATGGTGAAAGTGTGCTGGTGGGAAACAGAGCACCGATGGGCGACTGAACAGCAGGATCTGTTGGGTCTCCGCATGTCTCTCACCATGCGCTTGGTAGAATTGATTATGCAGCCTGCATCTAATAATGTCTGATTCCAGTGTGACAGTGCTGTTGGCCATCTCTGTGTGTGGGTAAAGGAATATTCCCTCCGTGGGTGGGGAGCCTTTTTCTGCCAAGGGCTATTAGGATATTTATTTATTTACTTATTTATTTATTTATATATTTATTTATTTATTAAAGATTTATTTATTTCTTTGAAAGTCAGAGTTACACAGAGTGGAGAGGCAGAGAGAGAGAGAGAGAGAGAGAGAGGTCTTCCATCCAATGGTTCACTCCCCAAATGGCCACAATGGCCAGAGCTGCACCAATCCGAAGCCAGTAGCCAGGAGCCAGGAGCTTCTTCCGGGTCTCCCGCGTGGGTGCAGGGGCCCAAGGCCTTGGGCCATCTTCTACTGCTTTCCCAGGCCATAGCAGAGAGCTGGATCAGAAGTGGAGCAACCGGGTCTCGAACTGGGATGCCGGTGCTTCAGGCCAGGGTATTAACCCACTGCGCCACAGTGCCAACCCCCCATTAGGATATTTTTAACACAATTCACAGGCCGTACAAAATTATGAACCTAAAAATTAGCCTGCTGTACATTTATTGAATTTCGAATCCTGCCTGCAGTTGCCTTAGCAGGGCCAGACCAAGTGGTTTCGTGGGTCTTGTATGGCCCGCAGGCCCGACGTTCTGCACCCCTGCCAGTTATTCCAAAGGAGGCGCGAGTCAAACAGGCGCTCACCGCAGAAAGAAAGGAAAAGAGTGTTGTTTTATCTGACTTCTGCTCTGGGGCCTTTTTTTTTAAATAAACTTTTCAGTTTTCTAACTTTTACAGTGAGGCAATGGACGTAAATTTCAAATAGTTGTTGAACCACATAAAATACAATGGCAGAGAGCGCCATGGCATTCCATTGGTTAGCGAGAGTGGATCCTCATTTCTCACAAGGTTCTGCATGGTGTTCTTAAATCCTGCACTACTTCATGATCTAAAGAGTTGGTTCCTTTTGCCTACAACTGAAGTCCTGCGTGGACCTGTGTCCCTCTTTGACTTTCTTTGGTGAACACCTATCCATTCTAAAGACCTGGGTGTGTGCGCTATCTCTTCAAGGAAATTTTCCCATCTTCCCAAAGAAAACAAAACTTGATTGCAGCGGAACTGAGATGGGAACCAGTGCTTCTGTCCTCCGAGCACTTCCTCTGACCTCTACCCTCCCTCTGCATTCTGGAAGTGAGGCGACCCCCAGGGAAGGGGCCGCGAAGGGAGGAACAATGAAGGAGTCCGCTTCTTTGTTTTTATAGCTCAAACTCCAGGTCCAAAATTAGAACACAGATTTGAAAAAATAGTATCTCATGGGCCCAGGGAAGGGAAGAGAGGAGAAAGGGGAAGGAGAGATCAGGTCCTGGTGGGTGTCTGAGGAGGGGCCCAGACTCTGCCTGCTGTGGTAAAGAAGCAGAGTGGTATCTGACAGGTGTGAGTAGGCGCTGGGGAGAAGTGAGGTTGGAGAAACTGAGGCTGGGGCGACCTGGCTAGGCCTGGGACACAGGGGTGGCTGCACAGACGCCATGCCGAGCCTGGGTTCCGCACCTCACCTGCTGTGCAAGGCCCTAGGGTCCCTGCACTTCTAGGCAACCCCAGGGGAAAGGGAGATAAATGGCAGGCTTATTTCTGCCGCGTTGTGAAAGGGGGTCCAAACAGCAAATAAACTGTTATGTTAGAAACCAAACTTCGACTTTTATTTATTTATTTTTTTTGCACATCTGAGTTTGGTGGCTCCAGGTTTGCATGCATTAAAGGAAGGAATTGTGCCTTCCTCCTATGTAGTCAACTCCGGAGTGGGAGAGCGTGTGACACACAGTAGGTGCACAGTAAGCAGCTGCTAACAGAGTGAATCCATATCGCACAGGCAGAGCCCCAAGCCAGCTGCTCTTAATCTTTGATCTGGTTTCTCTGTTGGGTCAGGAAAAAAAAAAAGTCCTGCCTTATTTTTGCCTGTTGCATGCCAGCTTGGCCTGTTTACTCCTGTGGTTTCCCGCATTCCAAAACAATGCGGCATTGCTTGAAATTACACTGCAGCGTTTTCCGGAGCGTTCCTTCTGCCCGCCCCACTTGCAGCGTCTCGGCTTCAGTTGCATGGATGCCAGCTGCTGCGATGGCTGCTGTCACTAAGCCTCTACACGCGTCCACCCCAGAGGAGTTAAATGGGACCACATCAATGCTGGGGAACTGGCTGTCTTCCAGAGCTGCCCTGTGGGTCATCTGGCTTGTGCTTTGGTGAAGTCTCATTTTCCCATCGTCTTTCAGTTGGGGAAGGGGCCTAGGCTGGGGTGCAGCTTTCAAAGCAGAAACAGTGCCAGCAGGGGGTGAGGGACTTCCCCTTTGCCCCTGCAGTAGAGCAGTGCGCGTAGGGGATGGTCCACTGAGGCATCTCCCTCTCGTCGCATTTGTTCCCGGCCTCTGATGTTTCTGGCACCCATGAACCAGCTGGGGTGTGCACTGACACACTGAGCCGGGGTGGGGCTTGAGGGTGGCTGTACTCGGCCCTCTGTCAGCTCTTCCAGAGGCCTCTGCTCAGGGGGCTGCTCACATCTCAGTACGCACTTCTTTCAAGTCATATTTGTCTGATAGGTTCTAACGCACTTTCAAATTGTATTGACTTATGTTCTTTAATTAAAAGGCAGAGAGACACAGGGAGATCTTCTGGCTGCTGGTTCACTCCCCAGATACTCCCAGCAGCCAGGGCTAGGCCAGGCCAAGTCAGGAGCTGGGAACTCAGTCTGGGTCTCCTACATGGGTGCCAGGGACCCGAGTACTTGGGCCATCAGCTATTGCCTCCCAAGGTGCACCTTCTCAGGAAGCTGGGTTGGGAGTGGAGCTGGGTCAGGAACCCAGGTGCTTGGATATGGGACGTGGGCAATGCCGGACAGTGTCTTAACAGATTCACCAACTGCCTGGCCCTCGTGTACTTTTAAATGTTAACAGAGGAGGTGCCTATATCGCCCCAATAGCTCTGTGCACAGTTCTGAAGTATTTAAGGATGTGTAAACAGCTCTGTTCTTCACTTCCACTCTTGTGCAACAATTCAGACGCTTTGAGTCACAAGCAGCAGAAAACTCAAACTGGCTTAGTGGGAATGTAAGGGCCTCTAGCCCGAAAGTAGTGTAGGGTAGGGGGCTCCACTCTGTGAAGAAATTTTGACTTTTTTTTCCCTGCCTCTCCACTCTGCCTTCCAGTGCTTTCCCCGGGCTGCCTGGAGTTCCTGTTTTTCCCTCACATCCTGCACACATGGTAGCACTAGAACTTCTTTCTCAGAAGCCCTAAGCAAATCTATGTGTGAGCCTTGTGCACTCAGACGCATGCCACATGTCACTCTCCTCCCACTCCCATGTTTGTCACTTCCACCATCCATGCCGTTAAGTGGACGAAAGGGAATGAGTACATCGTAACTTATCTAAAAGGGCCAGGATGGGACTGCACTGAAGCATATACCCTCCGTGACACAGGCTCCAGCTGCTTGCAATTAATCACTCTCACTTAATTAATCAGCTGAAGCTGATCAGAGCGGTGAAACTGAGTTCCAGCTCTGACACCGCTGTTCACTAGATGTGTAACCCCAGCCAATTTGCTGAACCTCTCAGAAACCCGGTTTTCTTGTGAGGATCAAATGAACAATTGTGAGACCATCCAGTACTTTTCCCAATGCTAGATATAATTATTATTGCTGTTTTTTTTTTTTTTAAATAAGGATAGCTGTCTTCATTAGGAGATCATTCCCAGATCTATATGAAAAGATATTGTAGTGTATCAGAATCTTCATTGAAAAATGAAAACTGACAATTTGAAATAGGGCAGACACTGCTACATGCTACACACATGGTGTATGTAAATCATCAATACTACTCATTAACTATACAGAAAATTAATACACACTCATGGAGAGTTGCATTTCTCAAGATATACCTAGAAAATTCTTTTATTTTCTCCTTGAGTAACCACCGCATATTTGATGGACTTTTTCCTTTCTCTCATTTTTCTTCACCATTTTTCTTCACTTGAAGGAAGAAAGAAAAACCCAGTTAGCTAACGATTTCAGTCAACCGTATTCAAACTAATAGGAACTTTGGTATATATGAGAGTAATTCAAAAGGTTAGTAGAAAAAAATGGAATTAGAAGAAATGTTTATTTGGTGCAAAAAAATTCAAAATCCATGCATACAAGGGGTCTTCAACAAGTTCATGAAAAATGCATATTATTAAAAGAACTACACACGGATTAAGAATTTTTGCATCAACATCAACGTGTTTTAATTCCATTTGCCACAATTTTGAAGTACTTGTGTATATTCTATCATATGAAAATAGTTTGCTTAGTATTTTTTTATTTATAAGTAATGTAGTATTACACATGGACTTTTTTTAAAATTAGAAAAATTAACACTTGCTTAGAAAAACTTGTTAGTCTGTAACTAATTTCAAATTTTTGGAACACATGTGTTAAGTATAAAGCTAATATTTAAAAAGTTTGATTAATGACCATCAAAACCAATACCTGCCTTCCCACTTGAATTGCTGTAGAGCTCAGAGTTGAGATCTTTGCTGAGAAAGGTCTTTTTGAGGTTTTTGAATATCTGTCTCTTTACTCCTTTCAATTCATCCTTGTTCTAGTTGGTTCATGCCATGTGTTTGAGCATGTTACGTTGTTTCACCTTGTTTATGGAAGTTACCAAGAAACAAGGATTGGAAGGAAAGACAAACAGGGATTTCGAGAAAGGAATGCCGAGCTCAGAGCTGAGCAGAAGTTTGCCAACAAGAGGATCAACTGGAGGCAGGTGACCGGGTAGAGGATAGCTACAGGTGCTAAGCAGAGAAGAAATATGACCCTCCACTGTCAGTGGTGAAGCAAGGAAGGAGACAAGGGGACGAGTTTCAGAACTGTTTGAGGTGAGCAACCAAGAGGACGTGGGAATGTTGGGTTGTAGGTGATGTTGAAGATTTGAACTTGGCTGATCTCAGAGAAGGTGTGGAGCTGGGGGTAGATGGCGAGGATGGTGCTGGCCACTTTATAGAAAGCCCTTGACTTTACATAAATCGCTGAGTCTCCCAAATAATCACACAAGGTGTTGGTGTTCCTCTGGCGGAAGAGTCAGCTAAGACAATTCAAGGGCAAGTTTGGCCTTGTAATTTTTTTTTTAAACTGGTAATCCTGACTTACACATACACAGACGCACCGAAAAGGAAACACAAGTGGCTATTTGGGCCATTTAATTAACATAATCACCTGGTGCAGACAATTTGGTCCCCAAAGACTGCCCCTCATTCCTCACCACATACCATGTTGTGATCTTGCAAGTGTAAGAATATGTGTTTGGGGAGGAAATTATTTTTACTGCAGAAACTTTCTTCTTTGGTTATGTAATGTTGACTTCACTCACACGGCAACTTGGAAGTGCCTGGAAAACAGCTCCATTATTTTGTCTATAACTATTCTGGTTCTCTTATAAATTTAGAGTCCCATGCATTTTAAAATTCAGTCCAATCCAATAATTAAAGCCATCTCTTTAGGTAATGCTGTCCATTTAGGAAAATGTCGGAGTGTTCCAGATTTCTCAGCCTTCTGTCCAGTTCTGGGCATCACTTCAAGTTGATGTCTGGGTGCTTTCACGGACTAGGAGTGGGACAGCTGGTATCCTTGGTTGTGGGGTCCTGTTGATGCTCTGGTTTTCAGGGTGATGTCCTTGTCCATTGTCTTGCTGGCATTCACAGCTGACGAGGGTTCCTTCTGTCTTGACTTGATCATCTTGCTGTCACCTTGACTTTGGCTGCTGCTTCAGGGCCTCAGTCTCTGCTGTGGGTCCATATGGCTCCCCGGGGAAAAGTTCAACCTGAACCTCTGTCGTGGAGGTGCCTGTCCTGCCGGCTGTCAACACAGCTGCCTTATCGGTCACCTTTGGGCTTAAGGGTTGGGCATTGTGGGAGCCCCTGGTTTCTTTCCAGGGCACATTAAAACCCAGAGAATTCTGGAAAAGCCATATCCCAAAGCTAACAGTGCCCACGACGCTGATATGGGGGCAGCTCCATAAAGATGGGTGCTCGAGGCAGATTGGGAATTTGAGGATGCTCCTCCCTTGGGCTTCCTGCACCCAACCCCACAGAGTGAAAACCAGAAAGGGAAATCAAGATGCAGCCGCGGATTCCACCTGGCGCCATGCACAGCTCCCAGGAACAGAGAGGAGGGACTTTGCTTTTCCTCCTTCTTCGGCTCTAACATATAGCAAGTTTCCTGACCCAGAGCGTTCACAGGTGGAAAGTGAAAGTTTCTTCATCAGGAGCCCATCTGAAAGAATCCTGCTGGTTTAGTCCTTGAACTGTGAGGTGGGTGATAAAACAGTTTAGCAAATCCATTGACTGTCCACAAAGCTTTGTATTCAGGCTAAGCCCTCCTCCTTTCCTGACCTAGACAACAAGTCTCCCAGGTTGGCTTTGAAGATGAGACCAGAACGAACCGCGATTTAGGCGCTATCTTGAGATACATTGGTTTAATATTTGCAAAATACCATCTGTAGTACAATTGCATAGCCACAGCTGAAAGCCCAGAACTCCGAATAGCTGAATGTGCTGTTTTCCTCCTCCAGCTCCCGGTTAAACTCACAGGAGAAATGCTTCTAATCCGTTTTGTCTGGCAAGTAGAAAAGGTGAGGAACTAGTTTTGTTGAGAACTCAAAGTGAGTAAAAACCAGTAGATTCTGTTTAGCCTACAGCACGTAAAGCAGAGAGAAATAATTACAGGCATAGTGACAAAAAAAAATACCCAAAAAGACACAAACAAAACCAAACCCACATGGGCAAACACATCTTTTATCAATAAATAATGAATTAACAAAAAGGTGACTTTTAATGTTGCCAAGCACTTTTTAAACTGGCGTTTTTAGCGACTGCTTTCTGAATGTTTTGTCGGAAAAAGAAGCTCTGGTGAATTTTATTTGATGAATGCCACAGTGTAGAATTCTGTTTTATGTGATAGCAAAATGGACTCCCTCTTTTACACCCCTTTCCCCCAGTAGATTTCATTATTTGCAGTGGGCCTTGTCCAAAAAGGTGAAAATTCAATTTTGGTAACATGAAAAGAGGACCTCAAAAATCGTGGGGCTCCTGCAGTAAAGGTTCTGCGTTTACTTTATTTGAAAGATTATTTCCTCCGTGGTGCAAACGCATAATTACAAGTGCTGAATAGGGTGTTTGTAAAAGAAGAATGAATTGCCCACTACTGCACTGCATTGCATCTCAGTCCTAGTATTCTGTTCTAATTATGACCCAAAATTCTCCCAAATTCATCCTAAAAAGGAACACATCTATCGGCCACAATCCTTAAAATACTCTCTGGAATTATGAGCACATTTATGCGTCTTAACGTGAGGTTCGCATTTTTAATTTAGAGGATGGCGCTGTGGATTGCTTTTCTGAGAAATTTCGTGTCGGGGCAGTTTGTAAGAACAGATACAGGCAACTTTAACATCACCCCTTCTCTTTCTCCCTTCGGCTTCGAGCAGTGTAAGCCATGGAGCTTGGCTTGGGTATTGTGTTTGTTGTACTCAGTTATTAAAAGTTTTTCTTCATATAAATACTTACACCTCTGTGAAATTGCACACGATGGATGGGAGCATGGGAGCACAAGGGTGATATTCTTTACTTGCACTCCTCTATAATTATAAGTGTGTCTCCCACTCAGAAAAAGTTACAGACTTGTAACTATTTTCATCTTTTTATTGAGAGGTGCCAGTTTCTCTTTTTCCCTATGAGCGTAGAAGGAAGATCTAATGTAATATTCTCACCCATGTTGGATTTATTATAGGATATTTTTACTGTTGATGGCTTATTCATAAAATACATTTTAAAAGTGATTTAAAAATCTTTCTCCCTCTTCAAGCATCACTGCGGGCACCATCTCTGAAATGCAGTTTCACTTGAGGAATCTGGAACATTTTTTGAATGGGAAGATTTGCTGTCTTATTTAAAAAATGTTTTTTACCTATGGTCCTTAGATAAACTAACCTTAGTCTGAAGGCTATAATTTAGCCATGCTTTCTGAAAATTCTCACTTTTTTATTTTTGAAAAAGGGGATTTTGTTGACTTGTGCACACTATAGTAGTGATTACTTTTAATGGGAAATGTAGCTTAAATTTGAGCTTTCTGTAACTATACCAGTGCACCAATGGCTAACTCTCCTTGTTCTCTTTGACACAAGACACAGTTTGTTATCTCGAATTAAAATTCTGTATTATTGTCAATGTTTTTCTTAAACCCATGAAAAAGAATACATTTTCTGAATAGTCGTGCCTTTACTTTGTCAAGTTTCTTCTGAAAAGCAACACTAAGATGAAAATGTGAACATGAAGATCTGCTGCTGCTTTTTTTTTTTTTTTTTTTTTAGCGTATTATCCTTTGGGGCCCAACAGGAAATTAGTTAACACGATTTTTAATTTGTCTCATGGCCTGTGGAAAAAAGCGAGCTTTCTCGAACGTGTGCGGTTGAGCATCGTACAGAAATACATGTCTCCCCCTTGGAATTTAAATTGTAACTCGTAGTACTATTTTTATGCCTCTTACTAGGAAACGAAATACCTCTAAATTTAGTGCTTTGGAATTTTATTTCCACTAAAAATTTCTTCAGATATGTGAGCACCATAGTAACAGCTTTGCGAGTTGATTCTTCATTACAGTTTCCCGATAAGAGCTTCACTCATGACAGTTCCTTGGGGATGACTGAGACTAAAAATCAATTCTGATAACATTAGAACAAATTTAAAGGAAAAAAAAAAACAAATCAGAGAAAGCATGGATGCTGTGGATAAATACAGCTTCCCTTTAACAAAGTATTTTTTTTTTTTGGTCAAAAGCTAAAAGGCATTTTTTCCCCCAAAACTTCCCATTTCTTATATTTATTTAAAAAATCTTGGCAGCATTTCCCCCCTTTTGAAAAAAGTAAATATTTTATCAGAGATATGCAAAAAATGAGCTGGATTTATTGATGTCCTAGCTAAAAGCCTACTGCACACTCTATAACAGTTAGACTTTTCTAAAGCCTGCAGGTAAGTATCATGGGTGTGAAAAGATGAATGCAGAGATCTATTTTAGTACAAAGTTAATAATTCATTATTTTCAAGAAAATCATCGCATTTTGAAAAAAAAAAAACCTGTAGTACACTAGACTGAGCTCTGATCATCTTAGAAAGAAGTCTGTCAAAATAAATCAGGTTGATAACTGATTAGCAGAACGTGTAGTCTGTCATTTTTAAATATGTGCCCAATTTCTTCACATAAATCTTACCTTTAAAATCTTCAAGGGGAAAATTTATTTTGGGCACATTGGCCATGAATATCAGTTGACATTTATACAGTGCACACAATTTATTCTGTGGGTTAGGATGTCGGCCATAATTCTAGGCTGATAGTTTGTAAAGGGAAGATTCCATTTTATACTGTTTATAAAATGTTACTCTGCAGATCTATGCTCCAAGACTAACAAAGTCTCTCCTAGCCAAACGCTGCAGTTTAACTTATTGCATTCATTAAAGTAGGCTTAGATTGTCCTAATTATATGTTATCAACAATTAAGAAACGGATCGCATGCCACAGACTGGCTAAAACATTCTGTATTCTTGGCTGGATGCCAGTGGAGGTGTCAAGTTCCATTCTACCTTGTCATCAGCTGCATCTCTGCTTTTGCAGCACAAGCAGCAGCTGTGCTAGACAAAATAATCTAAATTCTCACATGTACTTTTCCTTTAGGAAACAGCTCATGCTGCATTGCCGTTCTGGTGTGAACAGTGCTACACCTGAGTGAGTGTGTGCTGAAAACGTATTTTATGCAAATATAACTTTTCACTGATATAATCTTTCATGACTTTCAAATGCATCTGTCCTGTTAAAATAATGGTCTTACTTTTCATGCTGAAATTATTACCAAATGGATTCTGTGGGCAGCAAAAGTACTCTTTGCTCATTCGGCAATGATTTTCCTATACCTCAAATTACACACTTTTATAGGTACTCTGTTTCAAAGGAAAACAATCTTTATTGATCCAAGCAGTCAGAATTAATCGTGGATTTCTGATCTCAAAACTCCTGGCAACATCTTTTTATTCAGAACACCCGTATGCCAGACGTCCAATGCTTCGCAAATCGTTGTGAGATGACGGGTTTTTCAAACAGTCTGATTGTTCCATCTAGTGCGGCTTCCGAAAGCAGAGATTCAGCACGGCTTCGCCCTGAACACAGGCAGGCCCAGCCAGTTTTAGGGAAAGCTGCGTCTGACCTGGTGCAGGCTTCACATCGTCATTTTTGTTCTTGCTAGAGTAAAATGGGTTTTAGAAGCTGTTCTCTTTCCTCTGTGTCTGGCAGGGAGAAGGCCGTGCAGCAGCAGGTGTGTGGAGCAGCGGGAACAGAGCGAGCAGAGCAGTGGTGCCAGGTGCCGTGCTAAGTAAATAAATCCTCCCAGCCCAAGGTCCTGTGTTGTTCAGATAGATCCAGTAGTAGACAATCGTGGGAAGCTAATCCCCACAGGAGGAAGTGATTTTCAGTTTGACCACAGAGCTTATGTATGTGTTGACATGTATTTTCAGGTTACCAATTTTCATGGTTATTAGAAGCTTTCCTGTGTCATCTATGCATCAAACTGGAGGGGGCATGCCAAGCCCTTGATTAGAAGGGATCCGTCAAAGAGATGTGAAAGACCCAGCAGGCAGGGTCTCTAAGTTCAATACAACTTGTCCTGGGCTGTTTGAAACAGCATCAGCGGAGACCATTTCTTACTGGGCCATTTAACTTTTCCAATTTTCCTCCACACCCAATAGTCCTTGTGGTCCTTTACGACTCACAGAGCTATGCCCAGAAATTCCTTCTCCAAAACTAACTTCCTGGGATAATAATTTCCTGAGATTTCAACAAAGCATTTTCCTTTTCCTTGTCTTGCTCTTTAGCAGATGATGTGTCCAGTTACTCTGGCCAATGCTCCTTGGGGAGCACCTTCTCTGATGGGCTTCTACTCAACAGCCAGTCAAATGCTCCTGTCACTCACGTGTGTTCTTGTCTGCTCCCTCTCTAGCTCTCATCTCTGTTCTCTTGGTTTAAGGCTGTGCACAAGGCAGTAAGACATGCCATAAACAGGGCCTGGTGCTGTGGCAGAGTGAGTAAGGCTGCCGTTTGCAATGCCAGCATCCGATACGGGCACCGGTTTAAGACGCGGCTGCTCCACTTCAGATCCAGCTCCTTGATAGGGCCTGGGAAAGCAGCAGAGGATGGCCCAGGTCCTTGGGCCCCTGCACCCACGTGGGAGACCTGGAAGAAGCTCCTGGCTTCGGATGAGTGCAGCTCCGTCCCTTGATGCCAACTGGGGAGTGAACCATCAGTTCTAAGACTCTCTCTCTCTCTCTCTCTCTCCTCTGCCTTTCCTTTTCTGTGTAACTCTGACTTTCAAGTACAATAAATAAATCTTTTTTTTTTTTAAAAAGAGGGCCAATGCTGTGGCGCAGCAGGTTAACACCCTGGCCTGAAGCACCGGCATCCCATGTGGGCGCCAGTTCGAGACCCAGCTTCTCCACTTTCAATCCAGGTCTCTGCTATGGCCTGGGAAAGCAGTGGAGGATGGCCCAGGTCCTTGGGCCACTGCACCCACATGGGAGACCTGGAAGAGGCTCCTGGCTCCTGGCTCCTGGCTTCAGATCAGCGCAACTCTGGCCATTGTGGCCAATTGGGGAGTGAACCAGTGGGTGGAAGACCTCTCTGTCTCTACCTCTCTTTCTCTCTCTCTACCTCTCCGCCTCTCCTCTCTCTGTGTAACTCTGACTTTCAAATAAAATAAATAAATAAATCTTTCTTAAAAAAAAAAGAAATGCCATAAACAAGCAGTTCTTCTGGACGTGGGGTGACCTGTTTGGCACGGGAACACCTTGGTGATGAATTTCCTGCTTTGCTCACCGAGCAGCGGCTGCGGCCGGTAGCTGTGGAGCTAGTAACTGTTTGCTGGTTTGGGTCTCCCATGTGGCTTTTCCTTCCAGATAATGTCTTTACTCTGCCTGTGGTTTTTGACTCAGGAGTTCCTTTGTCTAGAAGGTGCTCAGCATCTTGGGGAGCGTGGCGAACGGTCTTTTCCTCCTCAGATTACTTTTCTTCTGTTTTGTTGTTGTAGTTGGCGCATCGGGGTGATGAGAGCACACAGAAATGCACCATATAGTGCATGAAGGCCTCAAAGAGTGGGGTTCATGGGCTGCAAATATAAAGCAAAGACAAAGAAATGGAAACGCTCATTTCCTGATCTGACCCCGTTCCATTGTGCACGGGTGTTGAGCTCTTGTGCTAAACCCTGTGGGAATGTGCAAGTATTGCATGGTAACCAAACAGCGAAAAACAGCAAAGTTAATTTTCCCCTCGTTCCTTCTTTATTATCCACTGTAATGTTCTTCCATCTTTTCTTTTCTGAAAGAGACTGCTTTCTTCCCTTTGTCAGCCTTTTCCCTCCTCCTGCCCGCTTCTATGTTACCACTTAGGTCCAAGCTAAATTGCCGGGACAGCTGCTTTCTTTGACCACATCACCAACTGGTGGGGTGTGGTGCCTGATGGGCTTCCAAGAGACTAGCTTCCAAGTGGGAATAATGGAGGAACATTCTGGAATTATAATTGTGATCAAGCATGAAAGAATTTTGGTGATTTTCAGTATTTTAAGGCACTTTCACCATATTGCTGAATGACTAAAATTCTGGCGTGTACCATCAGTGAAACTGCAAGTAAATATGTGATTCAGATAATGTTCATCTGCGAACAACAATGCCAGAAAGAAACCCGGGGAGTCATCTAGTATACCCTCTTCTTTCAGAAAATAACAGGCTGATGCTATTCCTTTTTACAATTTTTTTAAAAAAAATATTTATTTACTTTCATTTTATTTGAAATGATGAGAGAAAGACTGAGAGAAAGGTCTTCCTTCCAGTAGTTTACTTCTCTCTCTCTCTCTCTCTTTTTTTTTTTTTTTTTTTTTTTTTTGACAGGCAGAGTGGATAGTGAGAGAGAGAGACAGAGAGAAAGGTCTTCCTTTGCCATTGGTTCACCATCCAATGGCTGCCGCGGCCAGCACACCGCGCTGATCCGAAGCCAGGAGCCAGGTACTTATCCTGGTCTCCCATGGGGTGCAGGGCCCAAGCACCTGGGCCATCCTCCACTGCACTCCCTGGCCACAGCAGAGAGCTGGCCTGGAAGAGGGGCAACCAGGACAGAATCCGGCGCCCCGACCGGGACTAGAACCCGGTGTGCTGGCACCGCAAGGCGGAGGATTAGCCTAGTGAGCTGTGGCGCCAGCCAGTTTACTTCTCAATGCTTGCAACAGCCAGGGTTAGGACAGGGAGCCTGGAACTCTATCTGGGTCTCACATGGTGGGCGGCAGGGACCCAGGTCCTTGTGCCATTCTCTGCAACCTGGAAGGATGTGCACTAGCAGGAAGCTGGTTTGGAGGCAAAGAGCCGGCACCCAAAGCAGGTACTTTGATATGGGTTGTGAGCATCCCACTGCATCAAACCTCTCACCTGAAGTTATTCTTAGTAGGAGACTGTCTTGTCTTCTCTCAAAAACTCAAGGAAAGAACTTTTATTATACCCCTGCCTACTGGCTTATGACTTTTACAACTACCAAATTAGTTGAGCTACATCCTAACCTTTCATTAACCTCCCCCCTTCTCAAACACATCCATATACAAATATATTCATCTGCTTGCAATATAGTGGGGAAAATAGGTTTGTTGTTCTATACTTACTGCTAAATTTTTTTTTGGTAGTAGAAGTTTATTTTGTTTCAAAATATTTATGACTGGAACCAAAGCAGGGTTTGCTGGTGCTGTGGTGGGTTTCTTTTTTGATTAAAGAGTCCAATAGTTTGTTTGTCTGTTTGTTTGTTTTGTCACTTGCATTCCCCTCCATCATCAGCAACCTTGGTTTTAGCTGCAGAGCAGCAAAGCATCTGTGAGTAGCGCTTGGTGCTTCCATGGGGTTTGGCCTACTGCTTGGAGGGAGCGCACAGGGCTGAGGGAGGCCCTTTCACTCTCTGTAGGCTGCAGAACAAATCACCTGAACTCCTCTAGCCATCCAGAGGGGAATATACTGAGCTCTTCTGAACTCTCACAAGGACTAACAAAGTTCATTCCATTTGTCATTGAAATTTGACAGTGATGTAGAACAAAACCGCTCCGCAGTGGGGGCTGGCTGCACTGAATTCCTTTTGCAACAAGGAAATTAGGTCAGAAGAAATTTAGGTCAACACCTTACAGAGATGCCCCCATGCCTGAAAGGAGCCAGGAGAACGTAAAACATTGCACACAGAAGGCTCTTGTTTTTATAGGCGACTTGAAAAGTGGTACCTTCCGAAGCTTAGTGTGATATAAATTCTGCTATGATTCAGCAAAGAAAATTACTTCTTGCATCACTAGCACTGTTCCTGATAAAGCCAGGAGTACTGCCGAGGTGCTTCTAACCAAGCCTGGCCAACCGGTTTAATCATGTAGTTCAAGAAATAAAATTTACCAAGCTGCGTGTCTGTGCAATGAACTTATTGGATAATATAAAGGTCTGAAAGATTAATAAGCACCCTCTTCCCACTACACTGCTCTTTACCATTAGGAAACATACAAGCTGAGAATGAGGAGCGGTGCTGGGGAGAGATGACAGTGCAATAAGTCTTTAACTTCACTGCTTCACCCATCACAGTGAACAGACTCCTACTCTATGCCAAAGGCTATGAAATGTAATGTACAAGAACGAAACCAAAGTGGCCCTGGGTAGAGAGGAGAGAGAAATCAGGCCAGTTTGGGGTGGGCTGAGAAGACTACTTTCCCAAAAAGAAGGGATGTTGAACTGGACTTGACCTGGACATCATTTCAATGGATGCTGATATGTCACAGGTCTCTGGGTGGAGGTAGTGGGGAGAGGGGCCTCGTGTGGGTGGTGTGTGGGGAGGAGGAGGACATGTATCGTTTGTGCCAAGACAAAGGTGTAGAAAGAGAGTGGGAGTGGGGAAACAAAGACCATGCTGAGCGTGGAAGGCGGGAATTGTGATGGGGTTACATCCCAACAGACCCTGGGGAAGTTGAGAATGTTTGGAAACCCTCCTCCACTAAACACCCTAGCTTAACCCCAGCACACTCGAACGTGAGTTGTTTGCCTTGGTGATCTCGTGGTGGCTGGGGACTTCAGGTCAGTGCCATGGCCTAGCATCTCACAAGAGGGACAAACTACGTATTGCTAGCCCTGGAAATGGTAAAAAGTCAGAATTCTATGGTTTCTGTGAATGCATACTGCTTTTACAGCATCGTAAAGTAGAACAATGATGTCAGGGACAGCATGGTAGTGCAGTGGGTCAAGCTATGCCGCCTGCAGTGTCAGCAACGCGAGTGGGCGCCACTGGAGTCCTGGTTGCTGCACTTCCAATCTGACTCCCTGCTAGTGTGCCTGGAAAAGCATCAGAAGATGGCCTGAGTTCTTAGGCCCCTGTATCCATGGAGGAGACACAGATGGAGTCCCAGGATCCTAGCTTTGGTTTGGCCCAGCCCTGGCTGTTGCGAACCTTTGGGGAGTAACCAGCAGATGAGAGACTTCTCTCTTTTTCTCTCTCACTCCTCTAATTCTACCTTTCAAATTAACAAATTAATTTAACAAAAAGAAAAAGGAGGGGACAGACCTGTGGCTCAGTGGGTTAAAGTTAAGGCCTGCAGCTAGCTCCTGCATCCCATATGGGAACCAATACGAGTCCCGGCTTCTCCACTTACAATCCAGCTCCCTGCTGATATGCCTGGGAAAGCAATGGAAGATGACCCAAGTGCTTGGGCACCTACATGGAAGACCCAGAAGAAGCTCCTGGCTCCTGGTTTTGGTCTGGCCCAGTCCTGGCTGTTGTGGCCATTTGGGGAGTGAGCCAGTGGATGGAAGATGTCTCTCTCCTTTCTCTCTGTAACTCTGCTTTTCCAATAAATTAATTAATTAAAAAAAGAAACAGAAAAATGCTAAGTTGGACCACTGTAGGCTGGACACCATCTTTAGTTAGAAAAGGTCTACTGGACTGCTATTTAGACAAACCTTGAGTGCCAGACCGAGGAGAGGCATGGGTAGGGTGAACCAGCTCTGGCCGCTGGTGACTTGGCTGGCTCTTCTGACCAATTGAAATGGCCAAATAAAATCCAGCAGTGTTCACCCTTCAGTCCTGATCTGTTGTTCTAGGAAGTCTGCATATATAAGGTTACCTAATCAATATCCAGGCAATAATTGCAGCCTACATATTTTCTAAGAGAAACAAATGGAATTTCACTAAGTGCACTTTGAAGGCATCCTAACTGGTCTAATTTGGTGTTTGGCCAGTTTAAACATCAAAATGATTGAAAATATAAAGGAAAATGAGCATGATTTTTGTTTTCGTTGGTTACATGACCACCTTCTCACTACATACATCAGTTAGCAAAGTCTGCTTTCAGCCGTGGAAATTTCATTATCACATCTAATTCTGGTTGGGTAGCACATTAAACTTTCAAACAGTTAATGACTCTGCTTTTCTTTCTGTTCAACTTTACCTTTCATAAAAGCACCGGCAAAAGGAAAGAAATGACAGTAAGACTGAATTATGAACTTTAAAAAGTTGAGAACAAGTAACTGCTTGTGCTGTGAAAGCTGCTGTCTCTGCTCTTGATTAACTGTCTGCAATAGGTCATGGTGAGCACTGTGGACGGTGGCGATGATTGTTGTAGCAGACGGGCAGAGTAAATCACGGGGCCGGGGCGGGACCCGAAGGGAAGAATTTTTTTTAGGATTCTATTTAACACATAGAGATTACCCAAACTGTGCTTTAATAAAGTGGCTCATTTCCTAGACTAATTTCCGGTATATTCTGTAGATCATAATTTTACCAAAAAACAAAACCACACTTGCAGAGGATGGATTTGTTTCCTGGCTGCTCACCTTGAAGTTCTTTGGAAATTGGTGAGTGGGAACTTTCTGCATCAGGTTCCATCCTGGTGATCAGCTGTGTGTGTGTGTGTGTGTGTGTGTGTGTGGTGGGGAGGTTGTGCGAAAGTATCTATGCAAATATGCATGCATATTTCTTTACACATGATATGTACCTCTGTGCATGGCTTCATATAGAATACCCACAGATACCACACATATGCAGAATTTGGATGTTGCTAGAAATACCAGGAAGGAAGGAATAGTAATATTAACTGATCTCCTGCATTTTCTCCACTGAGGTGTGTGTTAATAACCTGCCATCTTATTTGAACTTGAAGCTTTCAGAGATTAAGTGAACCTTGGTCTGTAAAGTCTTCTTGGAAACACGCATCTCTATGAGCCATCTCATCTCACCAAGGCATACTAAAGCGTCGGTTATGCTGACAGATGTTCCTGATGGCATAGATTCTGTTTCCAGGTCATGGAATGATCTAGATGAAAACTGTACAGAATTGTAAGGTAACTGCCCCAGTTGGACAGCTGGGAAGTGGTGGGGTCCCCATCTAGGCCTGTCTGAACTCTACAACCCAGAGCACAGGTTCACGCTCTCTCTCTCCACTCCCCGCTTCCTTTCCTTCTTCACCTTCTTGTCTTAGTTGAAAAAGAATCAAAATGGTTCACAAAGAAAATACAATAAAGTAGGTAAAAATGACAAAATCTTTCAGAAAGCTATCAGATAGCTAAAGCAAAGGTCAAGGCAAGGAAGAAAAAAAACATAATGAGGCTAGACATGAATTTGATGACAAAGATGATGGTTAGTTTCTTAGTAGCCAGAAGGTAAAGAGAGAAACATGAACACTAGTTCAACTCACAAACCAGTTACTCAGAACCCCCAGACAAGACCATTACAGTTTTGTGCAGCTCGCTGCTTACAATGTCCTTTGGTTGTGGTATTTGGTACAGGTCTCTGGTGGTCTGGCTTAATTTCTCACTTTCTCCTTGTGCTCTGCTCCATTGGTTTTTATATGATGTGCACCCAGATGCTCTGGCACAAAGCAAGAGAATATGAGGGAGGGTCTGCAGCTCAGGCTCAGTGTTCACTCTCACTGGCGGGATCAGCTGTCATTTCAAAGAATTAACCATTGGGGAGCTGACCTGAGAGACTGCGGAGAGGGTCCTGGCACTGTGGTCGTGAATGTACACATGCGGGTCTCGTGACATCCTATTCTACGTCTTTCTTTGACTTTGGCATTATTTGTGTATTATCACTGTGGTTCACAAAAAGCCTTCTGTACACCTGAACAGTTCACAATTCTAAATCGTTTTCATCTCAACCTTTTACACGTCCTGGCGAGAGAATCGATGCCACTGGGAACACCTGTAATTATAAATGGTAGTGTGGTGTGCTTTGGACGGGGTTTCAGGACGAGTTTATAGTCTAAAATCTGCTATGTAGGGAGTAGACAACCAAGGTATGGTGTCTAGCACTGGTTCTGATGTTCTCAGGGTTGCTTTAGTTGGTTAAGAAAATGGTGGACTTCATGTTCATTTTGTTTGATTGTATGTAATAGTGTGCCAAGAAAATATAACCCCTTTCATGTCCTCCTTGATATATAATACATATTATATATAATTCTTATTCCCTGCAGAGCATGTGTGTGTGTGAGTGTGTGTGTGTGTGTGTGTGTGTGTGTGTATTCTATAGGGAATAATAATTATAGAAAAATGACTTTTCTCCTATATCAATTCTAATTTAATATAATCTTGCTATTTAGCTAAAAATATCCAAAATGAATTTTACCACTTTGTTTTGTTTTTACGGAAGTACTGCCAATCCAACATAACTGAAAGGGAAATCAAAATATTCTTTCACCCATTCTGAATCTAATGCTCTCCAATAAATCAAAGAATCAGGCTCCATAAAAACCACCATGCAAACTAGGTCACAGATAACAAGGTAGTAATTAAAATGACTATCAATTATTTGGTTAAGTTATTTCCTAATATTTCACCCTGTAGGATCTTTTATATGGGACCCCTACTTAATACTCTTATAAAGAGAAAACTATTTTTTAACATAAAAACTATTCATAGAATGGTTTAAAATATGATGAATGGAAAAGGAGCATTCATTTAAAAAGAGGCGGGAGAAATTACCAGCGAGCTCTCATTTAGAAATCTCTTCAACTCAGATCACTAAATTATGGTGGATGTGGTAAAGGAGAAATTTAATATGTTACCCAAAGAATATCATCTGGAACATGTTAGCCTCCCTTTTCTCTGTTCTAGGAAACAAGACTTCATCTAATGCTAGATTTCCTGCCTCACTGTACTTATTGTATCTTCCTCTCTTAAGCCTAGATTAACCTATTAATTTAAAAACCCGTATCTTTCACAGTGCACTAGGAAACCAAGCCTGAGCAACCAGAGACTAGTACAAATGACTTTATCACATGTGCTCTGTTTAGCTAACTGCCCTTATTTGCTCCCTGTAATTGAATTCTTATACCCTCCCCAAAGGCAAAATCATGTACTTTGAATCCTACTACCAAGCATTAAAATGGGTTGCTCACAACTTTCTTTAAGTACTAAACCTCTTTAGGGCTTTTTGGAGACAGTTCCCCTGAGATTAGAGACCTCTGGTAGCTGTGGGATGAAAGTCAATAGCAGAGAGGGTTTCAGAACACGTTGAAGAGCTGAGTAAGTGTTTACCTGTTCAGCGTCTGTCCCCTCTGCTCTAGGACTCGCTGGCATAAATCTTCTAAAAGGTGAGTAGTAGGTAAAAGGTAATGGGCCAGGTCCCCTGCTGTCTGCTGGAGGCCACTCTTGGAGAATTTCACCTCCTTGTGGGATATGGAAGGTGGGAGACCTGACCTCTGTGACTGAAAGTGAGTGTGTGGTGGTGGTAGGTGCAGTATGGACCTCCAAAGAGGAGTCATTGCTCAGCTGTGGAGTGCTGGTGTGTTGGGGATGAGCAAAGTCAGGGGCAGCCTTCTGCGTGAGATGCATCTGGGACCTACAGGCTGAGCCACAGTCAAGCCGGTTCAAGGATAAAGGAGCCAGGTTAAAGGGGAGGGGAGGAGAAGAGGGACACCCTCAATGAGGGAGAGGTCAAGAAGAGACCAGGACAGAGAACGCTAAGCAAGTACTCAGGACTTTCCTTTTCACTGCTTACTAACATTCTTTCCTTGGAGAAAGAATCTCATGAAAGGTGAACAGTTAAGAAACATCATCGTAGCCTTCCTGCCTTTTCCCCTTGTCTTTGCCATTGCAACGTGAGAGAACAGGATGAATGCAGCATCAACGCTTACTCAGGGCTCTGATATACTATGATTTATATTTTTAATTAACCAAAGAAAACAAACTCATGGTGTTTGCTGTGGACAGATGGATATTATAGTTAGGAAAACAGTAAAACTTTCTTTTAAGACACAATTTATACATTGAAATATTGAGCGAATATTAGTCTTTCCCTTTGTGAAGTCCGATTAAAATCAGTTTCATGGCACAGAGATTTGTTTTCCCAGGGATCAAGCGAAAGTTTCAGGTCTGTTGTCACATTCAGGGTTGAGATTTTTTCAAACGCAGGAGTGGAAGATTCAGACTGTGTGGTAAACGCACCAGGAGTGATCCCTTTCCATATACATTTGGGCTACGGTTACTATGATCCTTTCAAACTGGGAGAAATGGAAGGGTTTTTATTCTGTGTGTTTGGACCAGAATGTGTCAGGTAGTATTGCTGTGAACAGCAACATACTTGGGAAAGCACAAAGTTCCAGGCTTGGTGTGTTAGTCTCATGCTGTTATCACAGCTTGGGGTCCTACTAGATTTGTGCTCCACAGTTGTGACAATGGAGTTCTGGCTAAGATGTGAGCACATGAGGAAGAAAGTATAGGAAGGGGAAAGGCAAATACATGATTCAGCCCCACCCCACAGCTTCCACTTACATTGTACTGGTCCTATGTGGTCCTAGGACCACTCCTCTTCAAGGGAGGCAGGGAAATGCAGCTTGGACTATCATTGCAACCTTCCGCTAAATCGGGCTCTATTACTAAGGAAGAAATGAATAATTGAATATCATGTAGGTAACTGTCTCTGGTACAATTCTCAGAATGGAAAACAAGCCTAGTGCAAAGGTTCAAAACTAAGCAATGCTAAGTCTAAGTGTCTAAGAGGAAAGTTGGGCTTATTGTCCAACTGCTCAAAATCTGGCTATCTTCCATGTTTGTTGGCTGAATTTTTGAGCTAGATAAGTAAAACTGATACCAGCAGTGTGGAGAAAGGGGTTCTACTCTCAAATCAGCTACTTCATTACTTTCAGTGAACTTATCTTTCTGAGTTACAGACTAGATTAACAAATTTCAATTTTTTTCTAAAGCTATGAAATACTTTGTTCAAATTGATGATAACTGCAAAAGAGGTTATATATTCAAATAGTTTGTGGAGGAATGGAATTGCAAGGCAAGTATTTTGTTGCCAAAAAATGGAAAAACATTTTGGAATACGTGGTTAGCATATTTTTTCTGTAATATGTAATTCCATGAACTTTTTGAAGCCCCTGAAAGATACCCACAAAACTGGAATGTGGCATGGATTTCAAAATTTTTGCATCAAAATAAATGAATTTTTAAATTCCATTTCCCACTAATTTTTTGGAAGTATCTTGGAGCCAGTACTACCTGGGATGGTTAGATGTGGTGGTGATAGATCAGAACCCTAATTTGCCCTCCTCCCAAATCCTCCACTGGAAGAGTTATTTTCAGAGCCTCTTCTTGACTTTAACGTTCCATGTATCATCATTAAAGCAGAGTTTTAAAGCAGAGTTTAAAGTTGCCTTAAGCAGCCACAGGATAACATTTGTAATACATCTGGGCATTGTTGTAACTATATCTAAAATATATATAGTTTTCATAATATGATCTTTTTTCAAAATATTATCTCTTTTTGCTTTTAACAAATAAATTACATTTCTCTTTTCTTTCTGTAGTTATTTCTTCCATGTCTGTTTTGCAAAACTTTTTACTACATTCTTTTCAAAATGTGGAAGTGGTGTGTGGCTCCTGGGAAATTCTCAGAAGTTTACAATTTAGATTTTTCATTTTTTTTCTCCTAAATTTATTTGGCCTCCTACATGGATTTTTAGCTTTTCTTTCTTCCTTCCTTTCTTTTTTTTTCTTCTTAAACCCATCTGTCCAACACTTAAATCACATTTACAACATCACACATAGCTCGTGGGGGAGGAGTAATGTTTTTTCTGTGCAGGTCATCATAACAGGAGGTCAGTGAAAAATCAAACATGACTTTAAAAACATGAGAGAGAAAGACACCCACAAAACTGGGATGTGGCTTGAGCGCTAGTTGGGTGGTCAGCCCAACCCAGACGCTCCAGCAGCACCAACCACATAACAGCCCCGGAAACTCCAAAGTTGCTAACTAAGAAGCCAGTTTTATTTTATTTAATTTTCTTAAGCATTCTATTTCCAGTCACTACTACCAAGAGGTAGAAAATGTGCTGATTTCTTGCATTACTTCACATTAGCCTTTTATATAAGGTGACTTTATATAAAATGCATGTACACTTGAGGGTTTTGTGAACCCAGCATTTTCCTAGAACACTGATTGAAATGACTAAAAATAATCTTTAATTTCTGCACATGTTTAGAAATTGGAATAAAACATCTAAAGAGCTAATGGCTAGTTTACTTTCATCAGTTTAATTCTAAATATTTTGAATAGAATTTTAGACTTAGAATATCTTATCATTTTCAATTAGTCTGCAAAATTTAGATTTCATGAAATGTTGCCCCTCTTTTTGATATCACAAGTTTGGGAGTTCATCATATTTTAAGCATTTCAAAGTTTTCAAAATTGATTTGGAAATTTAAATTTATAATGTACGAATTGCCTTTTACATCCATTCATGCATAGTGATAATTTGGCTTTTGATCATTAAATGAAAATCCTGGCTTGCTTAGTTAGTTACTATGGCCCATTATGTGGAATTTAGCACTCATACCCATTTTTTTATTTTGGTCATTCAGCTTTCTGTTAGAGAATACTTCTTTGATGTGTAAGAAGTGTGGAATAAAAAAATGCCCATTACTTTTTGTTGTTTGTTGTTATAATTAAATATCTCTGGCTTAGAAGTTTTTATTTTCAGAAACATACATAGTAACTACTTGACATGAGATGGAATTATTAAGTGCGTAAAAATGTGCTTGTCAAAAATTATTTTCACATAAGAAAGCATAGAAAAGGATTTTATGACATCTTTTCAAAGCTGGGTAGCTGCTTTTTAATTTTCTAGATGTTGGCAGACTGAACCAAAGCAGTGGGGCCCATGGTTCTCCACCTCTGGGTACCTTTCCCTCCTCCTCCTCCCTTGACCTTGTGCCCTTTGGGGCACTGCCTAATCAACATAGCCCTAGGGAAGGACTTCTATCCCCCTCCCCCAAACCCCCCTTCTCTCAGCAGATTTCCCAATAAGCAGACAATTAAAACATAATCTTTCTTTCTTTCTTTCCATGATTCAAAGCTAAATCAAAAGTGATTAAAATTCTAAAAGCAAGTATTGCAGTATGGATAATTCATACACAGCACAACCTCCATTCAGTCCGGCTTATTGCTTTTCCTCTACGAAACAGAAGGTGTGGAGTTAGCAGCAGTTCGGAGGATGCTGGCTTGTGGACCACCTCTGTAGACCATACAGCAACAGCATGCAGCTTGGGGTGCACATGCACGCCCTTCCCAGGCCAGAGGGTAAACTAGAGAGCCCTATGGCCAAGAAGAGTGCCCTAGTTCAATGACCTAGCAGCTTGCTCAGCTTCTCCCAACCTGACCTCAGCAGCCTCTCTCCTGAACAGATTCATTTCCCAGGATCCCCCATCTCACCTGAATTTCCGCAATGATCCTCTAGCTGGTGCTCCTGACACCTTGACGTTTTGGCCAGAAGGACTTTTCCAGACACCGGTCAGATCAGGCCACTTGCTTGCTGAAGTTTTTGAAGTGGTATCACCTGGAGGGTAAAATTTTAGAAGTGATGTAAGAGCCTATTGACCATAAGTGCCTGTTAGTCTGGCTTCTCTCTCTACAGCTCCACACACACCCTAGGCTCCAGATGCATCTGAAGCCTGAAGTTTTATAAAATTACAGCCAGGCTTGGGCCATCATCCTCTAGTATCTGGAGTTCCTGCAGCTTGGGATTCTCTTTCCCGCTATTTGGCCTAACTCCTGCGCATAAGCCAAAACCTGCTCCAGCATGGCCTCCAGTCTTCCCTGGAGTCCTCTTCCAGTCTTCACACATCTTCTCACGCAGCACAGACCTTCTGTATTTACATTGGTCTGAATCTACTTCATGGAAGTCACAGGTGTCCTTGGTCTCTGCATTTATGCGTAGTCCAGTGCCTGACCCTTACTAGAAGCTCACTCAGCATTTCCTGAATGAGTGAGTCATTCAAGTCAGAAACTATATCAATGGGCTTCAGTCTCTCTGTTAGCTTGGAACAACTTGTTCAGGAAGCTGTCTCTTGGGGGTATGTAGATCACAAGATCTACTAGATTTCTTTTTGTGTATGTGGGCCTGAAAAACTAAAAAGACCATCTGAAAAGCAATTTAAGTAGACCTTAGGACGAAAAGACACCCAGAATGTTCAACTGCCAGTGGTTCTGGTCATGGAAGATGTGGAGTATCATTAATCACTGTGATGAAAGCTAAAAGTAAAGAAGTGATGTGGTAATGTATAAAAATTAATTGAGGGGCTGGTGCTGTGGTGCAGCACGTTAAAGCCCTGGCCTGAAGCAGTGGCATCCCATAGAGTGCCACTTTGAGTCCTGGCTGTTCCACTGCCCTTCCAGCTCCATGCTAATGTGCCTGGGAAGGCAGCAGAGGATGTACATGCATATGGAAGACCTGGAAGAAGCTCCTGGCTCCTGGCTTCAGATCGGCTCAGCTTTGGGGATTGTGGCCATTTGGGGAGTGAACCAGTGTATGGAAGACCTCTCTCTTTCTCTCTGTCTCTCCCTTTCTCTGTAATTCTGTCTTTCAAATAAATAAATATAAATCTTAAAAATAAAATAAAAAATTAACAAGTAAAATTAATGAAATATTTCCCATTAAGTTATAATCAGGAATAAAAAGTTCTGGAAAAAATGATCAATAAAAGAAAGATGCCAATTAATTGTTCTGGAGGGTGAAGGTATTGGGTAATCATTCTTCCTGAACATTTGTGCATCTAGACAAATTACGTGATTTCCAATAAGTGAAAAGCTGTCACTTGTCGCTCCCCCTCTTCGTGGAGGAACGACACAGGACCCTGCGCTGTTCTTTCTGTCTGCTCGGCCCTCCCCGGGTTTGCTGCTGGTTCTTCCCGGGTTGGCTACTATCCCTTCCACCTCCGTGGAAGGGCAGTTCCCCCTGGCCGCATTCCCCACTTCCGCAGGGGAGCGGCACACCGCCGGCCGGCTCTCTGGGGGCTGCACGGGTTCCCTTAGATGTTCCCCATAGATGTTCCCGGTGCATGCCGTTTCTCTCCTCCTTTATAGTCCTTCTCTGCCAATCCCAACTCGGCTGCCCACACGCCGAGTACGCTGCTCTCCAATCAGGAGCAAGTCCTACAGTTAATTGGTTGAACTGGAGGCAGCTGTGCGGAAGCTGTTTACTTCTCTCCCAGCGCCATATTGTGGGAGAGCAGATGCATAGAATAAGTCTTAATTCGAGTAACTTAGTCTAGTCCGGATTGCTCCCCACAGTCACTGTTGTTTTTCTAGTCTCTTTTTTTGTGAGTTGTCTAAACACAAGTACGCCTTGGGAGCAAGACAGAGGAGCATGGAAGCCATATGAGAAAACAAACTGTGAAGTGTGAGCGAAGGTCAGATGAACACCATGGCAGGGCATGGATTTTCTATTTGCTCTCTGAGGGGTGTTAGCTAATGGTTTCTTCCAGGCCTCAATTCCTTATAGGACCTGGACCCTCTGAACATCCCAGGACTCCCCTGGTCCCACCACACAAGTCCTGAGCCTGAGTCACACTCAACCCGCCTCCCAGCCACCTCATCTGTTTGCTTCCATAATTTAGAAGCTTTTTTTTTTTTTTTTTTTTTTTTTTTTTTGGCAACTTTCCATTCTAGTCCTGGGGAAGGGTCATTTCCTTAAGTCTCTAAAACCACCCTGCTGGCCCCTAATCAGGGTCTGTCAATATCAGCCTACAACGCAGCCAGAGTCAACTTGGTTCATTCAGGTCTTTGGTTTGCTCGTTGTCTGCAGCGTTCCGGTCACTGTGCTTTAGAGTCTAGTGCTGGAGACAGCCTTGTAGATAACTTTAGACCAATGTCACCTGTGCCATTATCGTAGCATGGCTTGAAGTGGAATTTATATGAATGCGGCTGTGGAAAGGGGATGGTCCAGAAAGACCTTACAGAAGAGGTGAATGAATATCTAGGCCATGTGTCCGAGAACGAGCATAGAGAGCTCTGCAGGCAGATGAATTAGGGAAGAGATTACAGGGAGAAAGGAAGGCATGGGCGGAGACTCTAAGGTGCGAAACAATGGGGGATAGTGTGAGGCACAGGAGTACAGTGCAAGCAAGCAGGAGGCATTTAAAAGGAAGGATGGAGAAATAGACAGAGGGCAGAGCAGAAGGATGATCCCAGATTAAGACATTGAACTTGACGTTGAAGTTAACCTGAAGCCAGTAGAACACTGAGTGCGATTGTGTGTCCTGGTCATATTCATTTTAGTTTAGAAATTCATGTGGCAGACGGGCCTGAGGGATGTGAGTCCACAGGCAGCAAGCATTGTGGCAGTCACACAGCACCTGCGTAGTGCAAATCTAGCCCGGCGGCCCAGAGCTTTTGGTATTTGTCCTCCTGCTGGGTGTGACCATCTCAATAACAAGGATATGTTTCCCCAGTGTCTACTACACAACTGACATGTGGTAGGTATATGAGCACAGCAGGAAAAAAAAAAAACTCGTGTATTTTCTAAACCTGGTCTTTTACTCTACTAGATTATGATGAGAGTATCTTATTGTACAGTTATTTTGAATTCTTTTTGATGATCCTGTTTGTGTTGAAATTGCCACAACGATTTAATTGTAAGTCTCAATCAAGAAATTAAGAGGATATGTGGTGCCTAAAAAATAAGATTGATTGTTCACATTGGTTTGCTCTGTTTTCATATGTGCACAAATACATGTTATCAACTGAAATAATCAAGCTTAAGTAAAAAGGAGAGATTTATTTCAAGAAATAATCTATAGACTGGGGAAGAGGCAGCCTCTACAAAAAGAAAGTGTCCAGAAGGAAGAAAGGAAGGGGATTTCTTGGTAGTTTTTCAGATTTATTTGAGAGAGAGTGAGAGAGAGTTCCCATCTGCTAGTTTTCTTCTCAAATGCCCACAAGGGTCCGGTCTCCCATGTGGGTGGTAGGGACTCATCTTCTCCAGTCATTGCTGCTGCCTTTCTCCTCCTGGGGTTTGCATGAATCAGGATCCAGAGCAAGGTATTGAATGCAGGCACTTTACTGTGGGAGGCAGCCATCCTAGTCTGCAGCTGAACTGTTGGGCTAAGACAAATTTTCCCTCTCCAGGTCTTCCTATGCAAATGAAAGATCCAAACTTGCTCATCTCTGATTCACTGTGGCAAATCAAGTATTGTGAGCTGCTCACATAGATTCTTGACCACATGCTGTAGTCCTTCGGTCAGGTCCCAGGGACCAAAAGAGATTTTCTGGAGGTGGTGGATCTCAGCAGCTGGAAAGGAACGTCCAGGCAAAGGCTTTAAAGGGGTTAACATCCACATACAGGAGGCATGGGGAAGCACAACTGATGTTTTAAATTTTTACTTAAATTTATTTTTACTTAAAAGGCAGAGGTATGGAGGCAGGCAGACAGACAGACACAGAGAGAAATCTTCCGTCAGTTGGTTCACTCCCCAAATGCCTGCAAAGGCTGGTGCTGGGCCAGGCTGGCGCTAGAAGCTGGAAACTCAGTGCAGGTCTCCCACATGGGCAGCAGGAATCCAAGTACTGGGGCCATCCCCTGCTGCGTCACAGGGTGCCCATTGGCAGGAAGCTGGAATCACAAGCAGAACTGAGACTGAAACCCAAGCACTTTGGGATGTGGGATGCTGAGATCCCAAGCGCTTTTTCAAAAGCGGTGCCAAACCCCTGCCCTGAGGTGCGATTTTCGTTAATCAGATGGAGTTGCATAACCATGTGCCTTCTTATGTTGTAATGTCTTTACAGGACATTCACGGTAAGACCTGAGGCAGCAGTTTTCTGTCTCTTTCTTTGTAATTGCCTTTACCAGCTGGACTGTGACCTTGGGCTTAGGTAATAATTTTTTTTTTCTTTAATTTTGCCTAGAGAGTCCATCTTAATGACAAGGACTGGCCGGCGCCGCGGCTCACTAGGCTAATCCTCCGCCTTGCGGTGCCAGCACACCGGGTTCTAGTCCCGGTCGGGGCGCCGGATTCTGTCCTGGTTGCCCCTCTTCCAGGCCAGCTCTCTGCTGTGGCCAGGGAGTGCAGTGGAGGATGGCCCAGGTGCTTGGGCCCTGCACCCCATGGGAGACCAGGAAAAGCACCTGGCTCCTGGCTCCTGCCATCGGATCAGCGCGCGGTGCGCCGGCCGCAGCGCGCCTCCGCGGCGGCCATTGGAGGGTGAACCAACGGCAAAGGAAGACCTTTCTCTCTGTCTCTCTCTCTCACTGTCCACTCTGCCTGTCAAAAAATAAAAAAAATAAAAAAAAAAATGACAAGGACTTCCATGACCAAATTCTGCAGTAAACACTCCATATATGGAGTATATATGATAGAAGTAGATAATTTACTCTACTTTGGCCTTCAGTATGAAAAAAATCCAATATTTCTCTCTGAACTTGACTTTTCCCTTAGTAAAGGCAATACATGCATACACCTCAATATATTTCTTATTCTATTTTTGTTGTGCAAAGTCACACATACAACCAGTTTGTGTGAACAACTAAAACAAAATAAACTCACCGTGGATTAGCTCTTTTCCTATCCCCAATTGAAGTTGGAGGTGAGTTCCGTAGCTTTTCATTCATGTGGAGATGATACGAGAACGTCTCCAGTCACTTACAGTAGGAATCTCGTGTCAGTAATTAGAGTGACCAGTGTGTACCGGAGTCAGCAGTCCCAATTTCTTGTGTGGTTAAAATTTATGGTTCCCACCCCTTGGTTGTGCTGCTGCTGAGAAAATGGCTTCCTATCTCCTTAGTCTCCAGCTCTGGGGTCTCCACCCTTCCTTGGTGGAGAAGGAGGGAGGTACATAAGGGGCAGGTGTGCTGTGATGCCAGTTGACCTGTTGTGTACACAGCCGACTTAGGGGGCACTCCTGAGGGTTCTGCAGAGCTCCCCTCACCAGAACCCCATCTAATCTCCTCTCTTCTGCTGGATTGTTTTAACTGGTCCTCAGCTTCTACATCAGTCAATACTGCATGCCTCTTCCGTAGGAGGGAAAACACATACATACAAAACCACGGTCATCTCCTTTCTACAGAGCCTACATTTGTTCCACAGAACATGAGCCTCTGCTGCACCATTAGTGGAAATGCAGCTGGCTCCAAGTTCAGCTGTGTCTCTTCTCATAGTCTCTAGGTGGACAGTTAGGCTCTTTTGCCTGACATTTCTCAAAGAGAGATTAACCACATATCCCTCTGTCCTCCCAACTTTAGAGAATGAGCTTGAAGCTCCCGGCGAGGTACTCTCAACTATTGATCATAGATGAGGGAGATGAAAAATTGCCACAACCTCCAACATTTTTCTCTGCACAGATTCTTATGTTTTTCCTTCTCCCCAGTTTCAAGCCTTTGAGAGCATCCAGAGAGATGAGTCCCTGGGCAGTCTTAGTCCATCCACCCCCTTCTAAATCCTGGCCAGCACGGCCAGGGTCTCAGTGCAGAATGCGAGGAAAGTTACTGCCTATGGTTTTGCTCTTGTGTAAATCATGGCAATAAAGCAGAATAAAACTAATTGGTTTGTGGAAAATCCAAATGTATAAACATGGCATGCAATAAACATAATACTATGCATGATCTTTTTGTATCATTTAAGAAATAAAGAAATCAATCAATTCAGCAAATATTGCTTACCAGCTCCCAAATGCTAATGTCATCCTAGGTGCTTGATGCACCAGAATTAAGCACGTGGCTTCTTTCTTCACGGAACCAGCTGTCTAGTGAGAGAATCATCTACTAAAATACGCCCGAAACTCATCCCAAGATAACCATGCCTCACAGCAATGAGCTCCACCAAGGAGGAAGGCCACATGGAAAAGGGAGTACCTGAATGGAAGAAATCCCGAAAGTAGGATCTTGAGTGAAGAAAGGAATTCCCTGGGGAGCAAGGAAGCAAAGGCAGTCCAGATGCGTAGTGGGCTGTGTGAAGGGGAGAAGCAAGGCTCCTGTGGGGTGGGGTGGGGTGGAGGGGGAAGCAGCTGGTGCACAGGGCAGGTGTAATGACGAGTGACGTGCAGATTACAATGCCTGGTATGCCAGAGTCTAAACTTCATGCAGGCAATGGAAATGACAGCTGTGATGGTTTTGCTTTTCAAGTGTTTAAGATGCTCTACCGCTGGCGCTGCTGCTCACTAGGCTAATCCTCCGCCTTGCGGCGCCGGCACACCGGGTTCTAGTCCTGGTCGGGACGCCGGATTCTGTCCCGGTTGCCCCTCTTCCAGGCCAGCTCTCTGCTGTGGCCCGGGTAGGCAGTGGAGGATGGCCCAAGTGCTTGGGCCCTGCACCCCATGGGAGACCAGGAGAAGCACCTGGCTCCTGGCTTCGGATCAGCGCGGTGCGCCGGCCGCGACGGCCATTGGAGGGTGAACCAGCGGCAAAAGGAAGACCTTTCTCTCTGTCTCTCTCTCACTGTCCACTCTGCCTGTCCAAAAAAAAAAAAAAATGCTCTACCTATATCCTGTATCAGCATAAGTAAAGCTGCTCATGTCCTACACACTGTCTTCCCTTCTCTAACTGGTGCCTCCTTCTCACTCTTCTGTTTCCTTCCCATTTTCGCATCCTTTTCTACCCTCATCAATTCATGTTCACCCCATTCATACTTATTCTTTGTTTTCTCCTTGGTTATATTATTGTGTTCAAGTGTTCAGTATATGTACATGTTCAGTTTCCATATGCAGAGCTTTCTTGGGGGGTCACTGTTTGCTTCTTTGGTTAGTACTTTGCATTTTTTTTTGGCATCTTGCTTTTTTACTCAATAATCTTTAGAGAAATTGTCCCCAAGTCAACAAGGATGTCTTATTGCAGGTTTTAAAATAGAGTGTTGACATGATAAGAACGTTATATCTGACATAGGTTGTTGGAGCGGATGATGAGATTAAAAGGGTGTGGAAACCAGAGTAAGAAGATAAATTGAGAGATTAATCGGGTAACATATTGGGCCCTGAGCCAGTGCATTCAGTTCCGGCATAAGCCTGTCTTTAGCACATGTAAGCCTCAAATACAAATGGAAATGCTACGTAACAAGTTACAATAAAATGCCAATACTTACCACTCTCTGGCCAAAATTTTGGCCTTGGATTCTCTAAGTGTATGCTTAGGGAAACAGGTTCACAATTTTAGCATCAGTCAGGAGGAGTTGAGAGAAATCTACATTTTTCCTCCATACACATCCACATTTTTCCACTTTTGCCTTTATTCATCCCATTTTCCTGCAGAATATCCCTGATCTCACACTTGCTTTGACACTCAAATGGCTAAGTCACTTGGCAGTTGAGTTTAGAATTCATGCCTATATCGTCTTTGAATTACAGTGATATTTCTCATCTTCTAGTAGCCCTCTAATCTTTCCTGGGGTTGCTCAGTCTTGAATGTGATGATACCACGTTTTACACATACTGCAGTTAATGCAGTCATGCTGTACATTACTGCTTTCAACCAGTGGTCTTACCATGTTGTAGTGTAAGTTTTCATTTTCAAAATAGATTTTATTTACTTATTTGAAAAGTAGAGTTACAGAAAGAGACAGAGAGAGAGAGAGACAGAGAGACAGCACAAGATCTTCTACTCGCTGGCTCACTCCCCAGATGGCTGTGACAGCCGGGGGTGGGCCAGGCTGAAGCCAGGAGGAAGGAGCTTCTTCTGAGTCTCCCACATGAGCCCAAACACTTTGGCCATCTTTTTCTCATTTCCCAGGCAAATTAGCAGGGAGCTGGATCGGAAGTGCAGAAGCCATGACTTAAACTGGCACCCATATGAGATGCCAGCATTACAGACAATGGCTTAACTCCATGAGTTTTTAAAAAAATATTTCTATGTGTCTTGTCAATATCCAAGCTGAATAAATATTGCATTGGATCATGGAGTATATTATTACCAGTCTTGTTAAACAGTGCTGGTATTCTTTAAATATAATCCTGTTTATCATAATCATGATAATGGTAGCATGACCTTCTCCAACCTTCTGCATCCCAAGTGACATTTGCAACCTCATTGCAGCCAGTAATTTGTTATTAATCACAAAGCACCCATGATTCTAAAAATTTAATTGTCTCAGAGATTAATTTTCAAATGTAAATGTCTCAGAAAAATACATAGAATAATAGAACACCCTTTGCCAGAACTAACAACTATTAGAATTTCATTGTATTCATTTCCCATTAACCACCATTGCTGGTCTCATTCTACTCTTCCTGTCTCTACAGATAATATCTATTATGGATTCAGTACATATCTCTCTTGTTCATTTTTATTGTTATACTATATCTATTATAAATAATTTATAGCTTTTTTGTTTTAAGATGTTAAGATGTTTATATTAGTTGCACTATTACATTTATCATTTTACATTCTTTCCTTCCTTTCTCTCTCTGTGTATACATATATATGCATATATATGTGTATATCTATTTTCTTTCTTTGCATTTATTTTTCAAGATTTATTTATTTGAAAGAGTTACAGAGAGAGGTAGATACACACACACACACACACACACAGGTCTTTCATCCACTGGTTCACTCCCTAAATGACTGCAATGGCTGGAAGCTGGGCCAATCCGAAGCCAGGAGCCAGGAGCTTCTTCCGGGCCTGCACGTGGGTGCAGGGGCCCAAGGACTTGGGCCATTTTCTACTGCTTTCGGCTTCTTTCCCAGGTGCGTTAGCCTGGAACTGGATCAGAACTGGAGCAGCCGGGACCCGAAGCTGCGTCCATATGGGATGCAGGCCCTGCAGGCCTGGGCTTTAACCCACTGTGCAACAGTGCCAGCCACTGCGTTTAAAATTTTTTTTTTATTTATTTAGAACTGGCTATATATAACTAAAGCTCTTTTGGTAGGACTAGGGAACACAGGGAATACACATGTTTGGGTCTCTGGGAGTGTGTTCTAAAATCATCCCCGAATGTTATGGTTGAAGCCTTGATGGTCAATGTGAGGGTATTGGGAAGTAGGGCTTCTGGGTAGTAATTCGATTTAGATGAGGTCAGAGAGTGGCCCACTCATCATAGGATTAGGGTATCAGAAGCGAACGAGAAAGGGTATCTCTCTCTCACCTTCTCTGTCTCCTTCTCCCTCTCTTCTCTCCGTAAGCCCAAAGAAGGGCTTATGTGAGCATGCTGTGAGACTGCATGCATCCACCACCCCGAGTTTTCGCTTCTCAGCCTCCAAAACTGAAGAAATCAATGTCTGCTGTTTAATCCACCCAGCCTATGGTATTCTGCTACAGCAGCCTAAGCCAAGGCAACCAGGAGTTAGAATGCCTGCATTATCGCATATGCCCATTTTCCACTTGAAAGTCAAGGCCATGCTGCTAAGTTGCTTCTCAAAGTAGCTGTGCCAATTTGCACTCTTGGTTTGTAAAGATATCTATTAGTTGGTATTGCTTTTCATTAATAAGCTAAATATATTTAAATTTGGATTCTGTTGATGAGTCTATGCATTTATGTCTATTGTCGCTCCCCCTCTTCGCGGAGGAACGACACAGGACCCTGCGCTGTTCTTTTGTCTGCTCGGCCCTTCCCAGGTTTGCTGCTGGTTCTTCCTGGGTTGGCTGCCGACCTTCCACCTCCATGGAAGGGCGGCTCCCCCTGCCACTTTCCCCACTTCCGCGGGGGAGCAGCACACCGCCGGCTGGCTCTCTCGGGGGCTGCTCAGATGTTATCCGGATGTTCCCCTTAGATGTTCCTGGTGCATGTTGTCTCTCTCCTCCTTTATAGTCCTCTTCCACCAATCCCAACTCTGCTACCCACACGCCGAGTACGCTGCTCTCCTCCAATCAGGAGCAGGATCAGCTCCTGCAGGTTACTGGTCGAACTGGAGGCAGCTGTGTAAAAGTTGTTTACTCCTCTCCCAGCGCCATATTGTGGGAGAGCAGATGCATAGAATAAGTCTTAATTCCAGTAACTTAGTCTAGTCCGAGTTGCTCCCCACAGTCTATATGTAAATTCCCCATGGAAACCTGATCTGAATGAATTTTATAGGACAAAGTGAGAACTGGGGCTTACCAGTGAGAGATTCCATGAGGTTGATGTGCCACCATTTAACCCAAAACATTTAGGCTTCTCAGTTTGCTGGGCAGTTAAGTGTTACCAAGTCAAACTCTTAGACTCAGGATTTATTGTAGCAAAAGTGTTTCAGAACTCAACTTGGGAGAGAGAATCTGTATTTAGGGCAGAAGACTATTGAGTTATGAAATAGCTAAGTGGCTGGGGCCCGTGCTGTGGCATAGTGGGTAGAGCTACTGCCTGCAGTACCAGCATCCCACATGGGCGCCGGTTTGAGCCCTGAGGGCTCCTCTTCCAATCCAGCTCTCTGCTATGGCCTGAGAAAGCAATAGAAGATGGCCCATGTGCTTGGGCCCCTGAACCCACATGGGAGACCCAGAAGAAGCTCCTGGCTCCTGGCTTCGCATCGGCCCAGCTCCAGCCATTGGTCATTTGGGGAGTGAACCAACGGATGGAAAACTTTCTCTCTCTCTCTCTGCCTCTCTGTAATGCTGCCTTTCAAATAAATAAATAAATAAATAAATAAATAAATCTTTTTTTAAAAAAAGAAATAACAAAGTCGAAATTGATTTTAAAGACAGTTGAAAGATGGTAAAGGCAAAAAAAAGGTGAATTTATTTTCTCTTTCTGAGTAATTTGCTTGAATTTATACATTAAGTTCCTTGATACCTTCCAAATTTGAGTAACTCTTTGTGTAACTATAAAAGAAAAATAAGAATGCAAAACTCAGGTCTCCCATGGTAACTGAGCCTATCTGCACATTGCTTTCCTTCTTACCACTCAATGGCTGAAACAAACAATGACCATTTAAAAAAATACTAAGACTCCCATTGAATCAGCTTACATTCTGTGTACAGCACCTTGGAAAAAAGGAAGTAGGTTGCTATTTGAAATGAAATTTGAACTTCCCTCTAAATAATAATTAATTTTTCTCCTAAATGAAGCTTCTGTTTTAAGAGAAATAGAAAACCTTTTGCCCCCATCAAATAAAAAAGACTCTGGGGAGAATATAGGAAGTGCAGGGTGGTCCATATAAAAGAATGGGTCCTTCAGACTTCAATGGGGACCCATTTTTCATGGAACCTGAGAAATTCTTGCTGATTCCTAAAACTGAGTATTTTTGTCATAACAAAAAAGTAAACCTTGGAGACTTTGCTTCTTGTTTGATTTTGAAATTTAGGGGAGTATCACAAGTGAGAAAGAAAGAAAAGGGAAGGCAGAGAGGGAGGGAGCGAGGGAGGGGAGGGAAAAAAGAAAGAAGAAGTCAGGCTATTTTTGGCACCAGGAATGCTCTGGATTCAAATTCTTGTCCTACAAGTAAGTTTTTTAGGGTATATCATTTAAATACCTTGAGCTTTATTTTCTTCATATGCAAAGTATAGATAACAATGTGTAAGTTGTAGAGTCCCTAGGAAAAAGAAATGAGGAATTCCAAAACTGAATCGCATTCCTGCCCTACATAGTAGCTCAATCCCTTTCAAATTTCCTGTCCTTAGGCATTTCAAACTATTTATTTTTTCCCACATCTATAGAATTCAAATGCAATGTTTTTCATGAAATAAATTGTTTTATATGAATTGTGGTGCCATATTTAACTGGCACAAACCACTAGTGTTCAATCAACTCATTAATAAAACTTCCTTACAAATGCATTCTATGCTGCCTAGTGTAGACTTGGTAGCATTTTTCCGTGTGTGTGCCCCAGAACATTAGCCTCGTGAAATCCCCCTTATAAAGCAAGTTTCTCAAATCCCATAAATTTGGGAAATGCTGCACTTGGTCCTATTACCTCTTTGAGAAGTCCTCCAGTCAAAAAAGCAGTTTAAATTTATTTAAGCTTGCATTTTGCTACTTTATTTGGCCTGAGAAATTCTTTTTCAGGTAACTTCTATTTATAGCCTAGGGAATACATTTTGTGAAATGTTCAAATAATTGATCTGATTTACTCCACCAATTAAGCAGCAAATGGAAAACCATGAAGACTCGGTTTGCCATAATTAGCAGGACTCTGTTGTGTTTGGCCCCCATCTCCATCACTCCTACCAAATCCCCATTCTTCTGAGTTGTCTAAGAACTCTTTAAATCCACTCAAAAGGCTTTTCTGATTCTAGATATAAAATAGAGAATAATCTGAAATCCTGATCTCCCTCTGCTGAGGGCTAGTGTTGCATCATCCAATGGAAGCCACTCCAGGGGCTGTCTATGCTAGCCCAATGTTAGGGTGCCACTTTGTCATCATAGTGCCAAGCCACTGCTCCCCAGAGCATGACCCAGTCTAGAGGGTCCAGAGGTTCCCCTTTCAGAGTCAGCCTTGCCTCCTGCGTGAGTGGGCTCCAGCTTGGACTGCCTATGCCCTCCTGGTGAGTCTTGCCTTGTGGACTCCCTGTTCTTTGGGACCAGGAGACCGTGTATAGAGTCCTGTGTCTATTTTGACAGTTTCTTTAACCTCAAATCATAGGCAACAAGCAAGGGGAGGCTTGACCACTGTGTTCTGAGAATCCCTGCCTGTTTTTTTTTTTTTAATTCAAATTGGTTGAAACTCTCATTAAAAATCTTAAAGTCAATGGAATGTCTGTGAGAAACAGACTCCTTAAGTTAGACCAAGAAGCTGGCACAACTTTCCTTGGTATAATGGCTTATTCATACCCCGAATTCTCATAATTAACGAGACTCATTTAGCTAATTCAATAGATTTTCTACGCATCAACCATATACCAGGAACTGTCACAGGATGAGAATATAATAAACACAACAGATCACATTTCTGCCCTCTTGAAACTTATGCTTTACCGTAGGGAAAAAGATAGCCAATAGAGAATACGTGTCCTTTAGTGATGAATTCTATAAAGGAGGTATAGGGCATACAGAATGATGGGGTTGGACACTATTTTTCGTATGGTGACTAGCAAAATCTACTCTTGGATAGCACCCTATTTTATCACAGAACCTGAAGAAGTAATGGAGCAAGACATTTTGCAGCAGACCTTTCTAGGAAGAGAAAATAAAACTGCAAAGAGTCAAGAGGGTGCTTGGAATGTCTGAGGAACATCCGGGAATCCGCAGTGACTGGGTCAGAATGTGTAGGCCAATGATAGGAAATGAAATCAGAGAACTTGTGGGGTGATCACAAGAGGAAATTTAGGATCTTGTATGCTATCACAAGGCTTAGGTCTCATTCTGAGTGACATGAGAAGTTAATGAGTGGTTGTCAGGAAAGCTGTGACATTTTCTTTATATTTTATGGGGATTGCTAGATCGCGTGTCAAGAAGATACTACAGGAGGGACTGATTAGAAACAAGGAGACCAGGTTAAGAATTCCTGTACAAGAACAAGTAACAGATGGTAGTGCTGTCAATTAGAAATGTCAACAAATAGTTAGGAATATATGTTGGTGATGGGGTTATAGGACATATTAAATGAAATGTAAGAATGTTTTGGTCCATTTGTGCTGCTATAACAGAATATCTGAGAGTGGGTAATTTATAAATAGTAATTTATTCCTTTTAGTTTGGAGGCTGGGGCATCCAGAATCAAGGCACTGGCATTCACTGTTGTGAGGGTGTCCTTGCTGCTCCCTCACATGGCAGAAGGCAGAGGGCAAAAAGAGGGGGCATAATAGATAAGGCCTCCACCTGAAGTGCCAGCATCCCACGTGGGTGCTGGTTCATGTCCTGGCTGCTTCTCTTTGATCTCGCTCCTGGCTTGCAGCCTGGGAAAGAGGTAGAAGATGGCCCAAGACCTTGGGCCCCTGCACCCATACTGAGACCTGGAAGAAACTCCTAGCTCCTGGCTTTGGCTCTGTACAGCTCCAGCTTGTTGGGGCCATTTGGGAAATTAACCAGAGGATGGAAGATCTTTCTCTCTGCATCTCCCCCTCTCTCTCTGTAACTCTGCCTCTCAAGTAAATAAGTAATTTTTTTTTAAAAGGGGGTCGGTGGGGCTGGCACTGTGGTGCAGCTGGTTAAAGCCCTGACCTGAAGCACCAGCATCCTATATGGGCACCAGTTCTAGTCCCAGTTATTCCTCTTCCAATCCAGCTCTCTGCTATGGCCTGGGATAGAAGCAGAGGATGGCCCAAGTCCTTGTCACCCACGTGGGAAACCTGGAAGAAGCACCTGGCTCCTGGCTTCAGATTGGCGCAGCTCTGGCCGTTGCGGCCATTTGGGGAGTGAACCAGTGGATGGAAAACCTCTCTCTCTGTCTCTACCTCTCTCTGTAACTCTGCCTTTCAAATAAATAAAATAAATCTTTTTTAAAAAAAGGGGGGGGGAGGATGGTGCACAGCTATTATCTTCCATCCCTTTTATAAAATTGATAATCCCATTCTTTGGGCAGTACTCATTCCTTAAAAGCCCCACCCCTTAACGCTATCATGTTGGGGATTAAGTTTCAACATGAATTTTGGAGAAGACATGAGCATGTATGCCATGGAGTAAAGAAAGAGAGGAGTCTGTTACAAGAATAAGTTTTGTGGTTTAACCAACTGAAATCATGAGATGCCATTTATTCAAACAAACAAGTTTGGAGGAAGTGCAAGTTTTGATGGTGAAGGAGGAATCAAGAGTTTGGATTAGAGCATGTTAAATTTTTATTTATTTATTTATTTATTTATTTTTTTTTTTTGTGACAGGCAGAGTGGACAGTGAGAGAGAGAGACAGAGAGAAAGGTCTTCCTTTGCCATTGGTTCACCCTCCAATGGCCGCCGCGGAGGCGCGCTGCGGCCGGCGCACTGCGCTGATCCGATGGCAGGAGCCAGGAGCCAGGTGCTTTTCCTGGTCTCCCATGGGGTGCAGGGCCCAAGCACCTGGGCCATCCTCCACTGCACTCCCGGGCCACAGCAGAGAGCTGGCCTGGAAGAGGGGCAACCGGGACAGAATCCGGCGCCCCGACCGGGACTAGAACCCGGTGTGCCGGCGCCGCTAGGCGGAGGATTAGCCTAGTGAGCCGCGGCGCCGGCTGAGCATGTTAAATTTGAGATGCCTTTCAGACATCAAATTGAACATATTAAGTAGCTGTTGGCTATATGGGCCTGGAATTCAGAAGAGAGATTAAGGATAATATTAAAATTGGAGTCATTGGAATGGAGATGGTATTTGGATCCATGACATTGGATGAATTTATCTAGATGATGAATGTAAACAAAAAACGGAAGCAAAGTGCATTGAAGAATGAGCCCTGGGATGTTTCAAAGATTCAGGTCTTGAAAGGTTTGTAGCTACGGGGAGGATGTTGTGGTACAGCAGGTTCAGCAGCCGCTTGGGCCATCTGCATCCCATATCTGAGTGCAGGTATAAGTCCTGGCTCTGCTGCTTTTGATTCAGCTTCCTACTAATGCACACTGGCAGCTAGGGAATGATGGGTCAAGTACTTGGGTTCCTGCTACCTGAGGGACGCAGGCGGACTTCCTGGCTCTCTGGGCTGATCTGGCCTGGCTGTTGTGAGCATCTGGGGAGTATTTAACTATGTAATGGAAGATTCTCGCTCGCTCGCTTTCTCTTGCCCTCACTCTGCTTTTCAAGCAAAATAAATCTTTTTGTTTAAAAAAAAAAAAAAGATCAGTAGATACCAGTGGGAAAGGAGGAAAGTTAAGGTTAAATGGTACCTCAACAATGAAGTAAGGGGCATGTGTCAAAACCACATTGACCATTGGTTTTGACAACGTGGAGATGATTGAATTTTTTTAAACTTTTATTTAATGAATATAGATTTCCAAAGTACAGCTTATGGATTACATTGGCTCCCCCCCTCAATGACTTCCCTCCCACCTGCAACCCTCCCCTTTCCCGCTCTCTCTCCCCTTTCATTCATATCAAGATTCATCTTCAATTTTCTTTATATACAGAAGATCAGTTTAGTATACATTAAGTAAAGATTTCAACAGTTTGCACCCCCATAGAAACACAAAGTGAAAAATATTGTTTGAGTACTCGTTATAGCATTAAATCTCAATGTACAGCACATTAAGGACAGAGATCCTACATGAGGAGTAAGTGCACAGTGACTCCTGTTGTTGACTTCACAAATTGACACTCCTGTCTATGGCATCAGTAATCTCCCTATGCTCCAGTCATGAGTTTCCAAGGCTATGGAAGCCCTCTGAGTTCTCCGACTCTTATCTTGTTTAGACAAGGTCATAGTCAAAGTGGAAGTTCTCTCCTCCCTTCAGAGAAAGGTACCTCCTTCTTTGACCTGTTCTTTCCACTGGGATCTCACTCACAGAGATCTTTCATTTAGGTTTTTTTGAGTGTCTTGGTTTTCCATGCCTGAAATACTCTCATGGGCTTTCCAGCCGGATCCAAATGCCTTTAGGGCAGAATCTGAGGCCAGAGTGCTGTTTAGGACATCTGCCATTCTATGAGTCTGCTGTGTATCTTGCTTCCCATGTTGGATCGCTCTCCCCTTTATTTATTCTATATTGGTTAGTATTAGCAGGCACTAGACTTGTTTATGTGATCCCTTTGACTCTTAGTCCTTTCATTATGATTAATTGTGAACAGAAATTGATCACTGGGACTAGTGAGATGGCATTGGTACATGCCACCTTGATGGATTGAATTGGAATCCCCTGGTATGTTTCTAACTCTACCGTTTGGGGCAAGTCAGCTTGAGCATGTCCCGAATTGTGCAGAGATGATTGAATGTTTATGAGAGCACTTACAGTTTTGGAGGTATTTGTAAGAAACAGTGAAAAGGGAGTAAGTGGAGTCAGGAAGTAGAGACAACTCTCCAAAGATGATTTATGTAAGAGGAGCAGAACTGAAGACATAGTTGGTAGAAGCTATGGGGTTAAGGTATTTTTTAAGGCATTATTATATGAGCAAGGGAAGGACTTAGTAGATAATATAATAAATACATGATGCAGGCAACAGAGGGAAAATGTACCTTGACTAGATGTGATCTTACCTTAAGTAGGTGAGAAAAATAATGCATGTGGAAATGGTTGGGTTGACATTACATTAAAATGTATACTCCCTGCCATGTTACAGATGGAAGTCACAGTACAAGAGTATAATGAAGGTAGGGGATGTGTTTGATTGAGAGAAATGTTTCCTTCTTTATTCATTTATCTAACAAGTGTTTATCAAGTACCTATACCCAGGTATTTTTTCTAGTTATTGGGTATATAGTAGAAATTATGATTGTAAATCCCTATATTTTATTTCTAGGGAGGGGTGATAGAGAATAAGGGAAAAATGAATGCATAAATTTTACAGTATAGTAATTTACACTAAGTGATATGGATATATTCTAACCTAAAAAAATCCTTTGAACGATGTATTCATAAATTTATCTGTAGGCATAGATTTTGTTGTGTTTGTTATTGTAATGTAATTTTTGAGATGCTCATGTTAGTGAAATAGAGACGAAGTTTAGAGTGTGCATCTGTGGTGCAGGTGGTTAGCCTGGTGGTTAAGACACCTGTGTTCCACATCAGAGTACCTGGTTTTGATTCCTTGCTCTGGCTCCTGTCTCCAACTTCCTGTTAAGGCATAGCCAGTGAGGCAGCAGGTAATGACTCAAGCAGTCGGACCTTCTGCCCACATGGGAAACCCAAATTACATTCCCAGCTTCAGCTCTGGTCCCTTTGCCTCTCAGATAAACAATTAAAAAAAAAAAGACACAAAAGCAACCAACATTCAATCCGTGAATGACCCTTTAGCAATAGCTTCCTTTATCCCCATTTCTTTTTTTTTTTTAAACTTTTATTTAATGAATATAAATTTCCAAAGTATGACTTATGGATTACAATGGCTTCCCCCCCGATACCGTCCCTCCCACCCACAACCCTCCCCTTTCCCACTCCCTCTCCCCTTTATCCCCATTTCTTAGCACAAGACACTGCTGGACTCTCAGAAGCAGACACTGTGTCATACTCTTCCAGTCTAGATGTGAAATAAAAGAAGAATCTGTGAAAAGTAGAAACAGTTAAGAACCAGGGACAAATTTTCAAAATAGCATAAGTGAGATCTATTTGACCCGAGTAGCTGCTTGACTTTTCTTTCTTTTCATTTTTAATACACCTGGATAAAATATAGATTTGTTTGGGTTAAAAATGAGAATGACTAATATACAGACTTGTGCAGTCAGGATACCTAGCAAAAGCTAGCAAAATGGGACTCCTGAAAAGAAATAACTTTAAGCCAGGACCCAAAAGTCTTGGAATCTCTACTAAACTCTGCTGATGTCTATGTGTTGTATACACATTTCTTAACTTCACTGAGCATTCAAATGCCTATGTACAGAATACAGCTACAGCTATCTAGCCTAAAAGCTTTGAAGATCTTTTAAGAGCAAAGAACATTATGCTGTACGCATTTAAAATACATGAGGAAACAGTCTTAGGCAAAAGGACTTGTTTAAGATCACAGGGCACATTATTAAGATAAATGTTGAATCCAGGCTTCTCTGATTCTAAAACCTAAGCTATTACATGTTTTACAGTATCAAAAATGGCAAGGACATGCAACTGAGATCAAGAGGATGTGAAAATGCTTGGTAAATGGCTTTCATTTTCATGTTAGCTTTAGCCTTCACTGTTGGTTGATTTCAGAGGAGGGGTGGGAAAGAATCTCTTCAAACAATCTGACCATGTGGCGAATGTTTCATTTCCCTCCGGAAACTGCCTTGCTTTGAATTTCTTCATTCACCTGCTTTGCAGGCCACCTATAGCAGGGGACAAACATCCCCATGGTTGATTACAATTTCCTGTAAGTTAAATGGAAAGGCTGAGTAATATGTGTTTTTTTCTCTTTTTCTAGTATGCAAACACCTATGAGTTAGGCAGGCTATAAGTTAGGGCAGAGCAGTGCACTCAGAGTTTGCAAATCAACATTTACAAGTCAACTTGCTGCCAAAGTTGCTTGTGTTTGTAACACATCTAATGCTTTTCTGGCTCAGCAGCAATGCCATGGATAAACTTGAAAGACAGAGTAGTATTTTTACACTAATACGCCATAAAATGTCTTCACTAAACAAGCAATTTCTTCCGTAGCAACCTTTATTTGCAGTGATATAATTTCGAAGCATCCCCAATGACGATCTTGTGAGTTGCATTAGTCAAATGATAAAACATCTATGGTGTTAAATCCACAGCAATATATTATAATAGGGAAAAAAGTGTCTGAGCAGCAGGGAGCCTTTAAAATCGAACTCCATCGGCCACTTAAATAGTGTAATCTGGCTTTCAAGCGGAGCATTCTAAAGAATCTCTATGAACCTTGCTTTGGGTTTCAGAGGATCGGAATGATATTGAGGACAAAGCTCTGTTCTGGATCTACCTGTCACTGAAATGCTCATGCTGCTCTTCTACAAAGCCAGGTGGGATCATTTTTCTAGGAAACATCAATTACTTCAGCTTTTGCTCAGAAATGGCACAGTTATTTTTAGATATATTTTCCACTGGTCTACAAAGCATTACAATTGCCATAACTTATTCGGTGGTATCATAATGGCATAAGGATCCCTGGGCAAAATACAAGGGGGTCATCAAAAAGATTAAGGAAAATGCATTTTGTGAACAAATCATGCATAGATTTCAAAAAATGCTTTGCATCAAAATAAACCCCTTTTAATTCCATTTTCCATGAACTTCTTGAAGTCCTTTCATTGCTTCTCTATTATATTGCTATACTTATCTTTGAAAATTCAATAACTCCTTGCACAACTACCAAGGTGTCGATATAGATGGTGAATGAAAGAATGAGTTAGAATTTTATATCTTTCAATGTAATTCAAGTCATAGTTTTTTTGTTTGTTTATTTGTTTGTTTTTGCCTAAGGGTTCAGTATCAGCTTCTGGAGTTTATGCTCTGACATAGTCTTATTTGAGTAAAATTAACCAGAGTTTTTTGGGGCTCATCAAATCCCAGGTAATAAGTGAACCACTTCTGGAAGTTGTGTTAACACAGCAGTAGCTTAATAAATTATACCCTGTTGATTTGATGTCCACTGGTAGTGAATTTATGACTGGAGAGGATCCTGGTACATGGAGGGTCTAGTTTACCATAGTCTAGTTACTTGCTCGGATAGAACGTGTATAGCCAGCCCAGAAGTCAAAAATAACAATTTTGTACAAAAGTGTAAACAAATAGTCTTGTGAGGGTAAACTTCTTGACTAAGAATTAATCTCTAGAATCCTCATACCTTTTTTTAAAGATTTATTTTTTTAAAGATTTATTTTATTTATTATTTGAAAGTAAGAGTTACACAGAGAGGAGAGACAGAGAGAGAGAGCTGGAGCTGCGCTGATCTGAAGGCAGGAGTCAAGAGCTCCTTCCGGGTCTCCCACTTGGGAGCAGGGGCCCAAGGACTAGGGCCATCTTCTACTGCTTTCCCAGGCCAGAGCAGAGAGCTGGATAGGAAGTAGAGCAGCCAGGTCTTGAACCGGCACCCATATGGGAAGCTGGTGCTTCAGGCCAGGGTGTTAACCTGCTGTGCCACAGCGCCGGCCCCGAGAATCCTCATACCTTTTATTTTTCTTGAAATCTCTTTAATTTATCTTCTGTGATATATCTGTGATAGGCAGGAATTGAATTATGCCATTATAGTCTCTTAGGGAAACATTTCTATAATTGCTCCTCCAGCTGTCTTCAACCTATTCTGGTCCATTTTAAACCAGCTACTATAAGAAGAAAACCAAATGCTTTGCACTTCTGTGTAAAATCTTCATTGTGATTACAGCTTTGAAGGACTCCTCTATCCATTCATCTGTACATATTAAGTCATCCTTCCACGTATGCATTATTGTTTTATTCAATCAATAAAGAAGTTTCCTGGACTTTTAAAAATTAAAACAAAAGAGATGGAGGCAGTCAAAGCACTAAGTCTCATCTTTAGCAAGGATGTTTGCTAATAATAACTTGTCTCAGGTAGCAAGGCTCTGCTGGTCATCTGTGTTGCTTAATTGGCTGTAGCTAAGGTGGGCACCGAATTACTCACTGTTCTCCCCGAGAGATCCTTGTTGGCAAAGCTCATGTCGGTCCTCTATACTCTTGTTGCAGGATGCCTGCCTTGTACTTAACCTTGGGAAGAGTGGAAGACTTTGGTTTCCAAATCTGTCAGTGTTTCAGCTGTGAAACATACACAGGCCATCTCTTTCAGAAAACGGTAGAATTTATGTTCAGAATTCAACACCAAAAAAACAGGCATGGACTTCCCAGGTCCAACTGAGGATATCACACACTTTGGCAGGGAGATGGTAGCATTTGAATAAATTTTATCAATCTTTCTAGTAGACCTCCTACCTTCATCCCTTGGTATCAGTCTGTTCTACTGGGTATCTCCATTTTTAATAGGGAGAGCCATAGCCATTGTAAATACAAAATTCTATTTTTTCCAAGTGGTGAAATACATTTACTGTATGGGTGCAATTTACTAGAGCAATTCACTCTATACTTCAGCTCACCAAACTTAAACTCTTTCTGGTCTTTTTGAAGAGCATTGGAACACAGGCATCAAAGATCTGCATCCATGGCTCTGCAGGTGGTGCCAGGAGAAAGCAAATGCTGATAACAGTGGCTCATGGATTCCAGGAGAGCCTTCCTTTCAACTGATGGGGGGCAGCTCATGGTCACTAATGGGTCTGACTGAGACCCTTTCCAGAGATGTTTACCATCATTGTCTGGACTTAGGATACGATTTGAGACATTTGATTTCAGACACTATCAAATTTTCCTGTCACAGAGACACAACTGATCATGTGATGTGGTCATCTCAGGCCAAGGACAAATAAAGTGAAACAGCGACAAAGATTTTCTCTCATCTACCCACTCGAAATGTGAACTTCAGTCTGAAGTATATTTTATTCCTAACCCCTCAACCCTAACCCTAACGCTAACCCTAACCCTAACGCTAACCATTGGGTTCCTTCAGTGAGTCTGGTACACCTTGCAATACCTTTTTAACTCTGCTAAACCAAGAGGGACATATTCTAAAATATGCATTATGGGTTGAATAGATCTTTAATGAGAATCATAGATGTGTTTTAGGCATTTTATCTGCTTTTAATTTGAGGCACTTATATAGAGATGTGAATGTTTTAGGGAAGCTGGGTGGAGTTTGGAATGGCAGGCAGCATCCTGTGTTGTGTGTGTAACTTGATTGTCAGTTTGTGGCAAAGTTTCAGGGCACCTATGAGAAATGTTGAAGCATTTGCTGTTCAGGAGGCCAGACACTGTGCCAGAGGATTAATACCTCAGGCATCTTCAGGTGATGACTTGAACAACTTCTAGCTATTGACTTTCATAGAAATGTTCTGGGTGGCTTTGGCCAACTCTTCAATAATATGGAAGACATACTTGTATGGAAGGCTTTTGGAAAATGTACATATAATCTTTAAAATGTTGAGCATTCAGAAATATATTTGCATTTTTTTCTTTTTTGAAAGCTTAATCCCTGAATTATTTTTCTTCAGAGAAAATAGAGAATTATCATTGTGGTTTCTTTTCCTTGAAAAGTAGAACATATTCTTGTTTTTAGCACACAGGGTCTAATGTAATAAGGAACACACCAGTACATTAAACAAAATGGGTTTAATGCTGTCCTGTTGTCATGGTGGAAATTGAGGGTGCAACATGTTTGCTTTCCCCAAATGTTATCTTTAGCAAGGTCAAAAGTGCCTGCCCCACTCCTTAGGAGCTTCCAATTACACCCCTAGAACAGCAAGGCACTGGTGATTCCATCCTTGTGAGTTCACACAGTTTACTGTAAAAACAAGTTACCTATCCCACCCCCTGGCAAATAAGATTACAGATCAGGTCTTTTGGTAGGTTTTGTCCTTGCCTTGTAACTGAATGTTTTTTTTCTTCCCCAGACTGTGCTTGAAAACCCCACTACCACCAGCCCCTTTGGGTTTGCCTTTCTCGGAGCCCCACTCCTGGCCACTCTGCCAGGAGGTCGCTGACTTTCAAATCCTCCAGGGAAAACAAATGTCTTACGTGCAGTATTTCCTAAAGACATCTGCAACCCAGCATCATTGTTCATCAATTTATTTTTTAAGCAAATGATACAATGTGGGGATGTGCTGACACTGTGGCATGGTGGGTGAAGCTGCCACCAGTGATGCTGGCATTCCATATGGGCTCTGGCTTCAGTTCCGGCTGCTCCATATCCAATTCAGCTCCCTGCTAATGGCCTGGGGAAAGCAGTGGAAGATGCCCAAGTGCTTGGGCCCCTGATCCCCACATGAGAGACCTGGAAGAAGCTACTGGCTCCTGGCTTCAGCCTGGTGCATCCCTGGTTAATGAGGCCATTTGGGGAGTGAACCAGAAGATGGAAGATCTCTCTCCCTGTCTCTTTCTCTCTCTGTAACTCTGACTTTCAAATAAATAAATAGCTCTTTTAAAGTAATGAAATAATGGGAAATATACATAAATCCGTCTATATTAGAATTTAAGAAATAATTCAGCTGCAAATATTTCAAGCTTATTAAAGTCTACAGCTGAAAAATCAAGACAAAGAATTTAAAATTAGGAAAAGCAGAACTGGAAATCTGTATATACCAATTAGTCATTCCACAGCTCCACATGTTCCCCACTAATTTCAAAATCCATGGTGAAGTGGAAGCCTGAAACTCTCTCCATCATTTTCCCAACGTTTTAAATAACACACTGAACTGGAAGCTCATAAACTTCAGGCAGTTTTCCTGATTTTTAAATATGGTTTATTAGATTTGCTTATAGGATTATTAGCTCTCCCATTTTAAGAAGACTTGACAGTAAGCAATATATATGAAAAATCCAAAAGATTAAGAAAAATTTTATTATACATGATGGACCTTCAAAAATTTCACTGTGTATTATGGAAACCCTCTATCAGCATTGCAAATGCTTTTGGCACCAAAGTAAACTTATCTTGCACATCCATTTCCCCTGAACTTTTTTTTTTTTTTTTACGAAAGAATGTGATCACTAATTTTTTTTTTTATTTGAAAGGCAGAGTTACAGAGAGAGAGAGAGAGAGAGAGAGAGAGAGATAGAGAGAGATCTCCTATCCACCAGTGCACTCCCCAGTTGGCCACAATGGCTGGGGTGGGGCCAGACTGAAGGCAGGAGCCAGGAGCTTTATCCAGGTCTCCCACATAGGTACAGGGGCTCAAGCACTTGGGCCATCTTCCGCTGCTTTCCCAGGTGCGTTAGCAGGGAGCTGGATTGGAAGTGGAACTGCAGAGTCTCAAAGCAGTACCCATATGTAATTCTAGCATTACAGGGCACAGTTTAACCTGTTATGCCATGATCCTGGCCCAATTCCCTGAGCTTTTTTTTTTAAGTTAAAGTATACAAATTTCATGTATTTCATATATACAATTTAGGAACATAGTGGTACTTCCCACCCTACCCTTCTTCCTCCTTCCTCTCCTATTCCTCTCTTAATTTTACAATCTCTATTTTCAGTCTACTTTACACTCACAAGATTAAGAATAGAAAAAATAGTAAGAAGAAAAAAATAGTAGGAAGAAAAAAATAGTAAGAAGAAAAAAACTGTTCCTCAACAGTAGAGACAAGGGCTGTAAATAATCATCAAATCTCAAAATGTCAATTTCACTCCTATGCATTGCATTTTTGGTACTTAATTAGTCAGCACAGATCCAGGAAAAACACACAATATAGTACCCTCATAGTAACAAAAGTATGTTATATCCATGTGTATATGTGTGTAACTGTGCAAAGAGAACTTAGCTAACTTTATTGACTAGAAAAATGTAAAAAACACAAGAAGGTAGATTTACATTCTCTGACCTTATCTAGCCTTAGATATTGAAACCTTTGACTTATAAGCACGTTTCTGTGCAGTTGTGAGCCAGTGAGAACTAAACCTAAAGGAAAAATGAGTTATGAAGACTTGGCTCTGGTCTTATTCTCTTGAGCCTGCCGCAGGCATGGGAAGGGCTTGGGCCAAACCACGTCAGGCTCCAGCCACACCTCTAGGTCTGGCTGTGTCTTCCCATGACTATGCTTGCCCCCTTGAGTGTCATCCATTTCCATTTTCCTGCACTAAAATCTTGCCACACTCTCCAGGGGAGGGGTGGGTGTTGTGGTGCAGTGGGTTAACAGCAGCTTGGAACACGCACATATCCCACATCAGAGTGCCCAACTGAGTCCCAGCTCCTCTACCTGTGCTATGGCTTCTCATTAATGCACCTGGGAGGCAGTTGATGATAGACCAAGTATTTGGGTTCCTGCCACCCAGGTAGGAGATCCCAATGTAGTTCCTGGTGTAGGCCAGGCCCCACCCTGTGTGTTGTGGGAATTTGGGGATGAACCTGCTGATAGAAGATATCTGTGTGCCCACCTTTCTCTTGCCCCCGTCACTCTGCTTTTCAAACAAGCAAACAAACAAATAATAAATCTTAAAAAAAAAAAAAAAAGCACAACCCACTGATACCGCTTGGCTGTGTACCGGCCTCTTGGGTAGTTCTGTTCTCCCTGTTAGACCCGCCTCTGAAGTGTAAGCTCTCTTATGCATCCCAACTACCTGGCCTCCTGTGTATAAACAGCATTAGGATTTCTTTCAAGATTGCGATGCTCCCTTAGACATAATATTCTGGTCCCTTGAAGGCTGGATTGAAAGCTAGGCTAATTTTTTTAGCCTTGGCTTAACATGATCCCAACTGAAGTCACTCTCCAGGTGAGTCCACCATTGGGATTCCAGCATGCCTTACGACCAGGCTACACAGGTGTGACACAATCCCATTAACTCAGAGAGCTTACAAGCATTTTGACGTCCATGGCAAAATTTTTGTTACAGTTAGTTGAAGCATAAGCCCTCTATCAAGCTGTCATTCTGTGTGTAAGGTTTGGTTGAGAGGCTCCATTCAGAGAGCCATTTGATAGCCAGCATTTGCTATCCACTATTGGGGCACTAACAAGATTAGGTAACACAAGAGAAATCAGTGTTTTTCCACTAGTGGAAAAAGAAGCAAATAAGTATTCATTATAACACATCCCTGTTTTAACACACCAGTGAATTTGAACAAGATTTTGCCATTCTTCTCTCTTAAGTGTTATCTAATCTAAAATGCCTAGAACTGCATGTCTCCTACATGTCCTTTATCTGGCCAAAGACTGGTTAAATATTTAAATATTTTTATTGTTAACTGGCTGATACTGCAGCAGAAAAATTTATAGTTTAAGGTGCTAATAATCGTTAGTACTTATAAATACTCCATTTATATTTTGGATATATATAAAAGGGTGAAGCATCTGAATGCTATAAAATTATCTCTTTTAATATAAGTGGTTGGTAATCAGCACAATTATTTAAATGGAGACACATCCCTTTCACTGTGGGCATTTATAATGTTTTATATTAGACGTAAAAGTGAAAACCCAGCCGGCGCCGCGGCTCACTAGGCTAATCCTCCGCCTTGTGGCGCTGGCACACTGGGTTCTAGTCCCGGTCGGGGCGCTGGATTCTGTCCCGGTTGCCCCTCTTCCAGGCCAGCTCTCTGTTGTGGCCAGGGAGCGCAGTGGAGGATGGCCCAAGTGCTTGGGCCCTGCACCCCATGGGAGACCAGGAGAAGCACCTGGCTCCTGCCATCGGATCAGCGCGGTGCGCAGGCCGCGGTGGCCATTGGAGGGTGAACCAACGGCAAAGGAAGACCTTTCTCTGTCTCTCTCACTGTCCACTCTGCCTGTCCAAAAAAAAAAAAAAAAAAAATTTGAAAACCCAGCAAAAATGAAAAAAAAAAACACATTCTGTAATGTTATAAGAGAAAGATACTTTGTGAAATGTATTTATGTTAGTCTTTACCAAGAATAAATATGGAAAATGCCCATCTGAATGATAATACTTTTATTTCAGTGAAACTCTGATTACCTTTTAATGGAAAGAAAACTCTCAGATAGTCCTTTTAATTTAGGGTCATATCTTTGCCATCTCTGATAGAGTCTGTTTGGCAGTGTTTGATTACTTGAGCCTGCAAATACACTAACCAATGAGTATTGAAAATATGTAGTTTTATAATTTTTTTTCTGAAAGTGTTTTAGAAATTTGTTACTGCTCTTGGAAAGTAGAAGTGTATGCTGTTTTAAAAAGCAAGGTGCTCTTTTTATGTGGATAAAATTGGCTCAGGTTAAATAAAAGCCCAAAGAGCAACCCCCTACAATTTGCTTGGAAAATACTATAACACATAAGCTTTCCACTTCATGTTACAAAAGGTCAGTGCTGGAATTTGACATAACGATGTGTAAGTTGCCCCTTTGATGGACTCTGGTATTGGAGATCTGATTTATTATGGGGAGCTACAATACAGATCCTCGGGGTACTCTGGTGGTTTTTAGTTCTTATCATTTATGATTTTCATCTTTACTATTTTATTTATTTGAAAGTCAGAGTCAGAGAGAGAGAGAGAGAGAGAGAGTGAGAGAAATCTTCAATCTTCTAATTCCCTTCCCAAATGGCCACAATGGCCAGGACTGGGCCAAGTTGAAGCCAGGAGCCAGGAGCTTCATCCAGGTCTCCCACATGGGCATAGAGGCCCAAGCACTTGGGTCATCTTCTGTTGCTTCCCCAGGCACAATAGAGCAGTAGGAATTTGAACTGGCACCCATATGGGATGCTGACATTGCAGGCAGCTACTTAACCTGTTATATCACAAAGCCGGCCCCTTCATGTTCTTTAATCTGCAAACTCTGTTCTGCTGTTATGGATATTGCTAATGTAGGGTAGAGAACGTATTGTGTCCTTGTGAATCCCTATGTTGTTGGTGGTGTGAGTAGTCTTCGTATTCTATGATAGAAGGATCAGAGAAGGTAATTTTATTTGATTAAAAGAACGGACTTCTCACCTGGTAGTGTGGTGCAGTGGGTAAAGCTACTGCCTGCAGCACCAACTTCCTATATGAGCACTGGTTTTAGTCCCAGTCGCTCCACTTCCAATCCAGTTCCCTGCTAGCAGCCTGGGAAAGCAGGGGAAGATGGCCCAAGTGCTTGGGGTCCCTATCTCCTATGTGGCAGACCTGGACAAAGCTCCTGGATTTGGCCTGGCCCAGCCCCAAGCCAGTGCAGCCAGCTGGGGAGTGAACCAGCAGATGGAAGATTTCCCCCATCACATCCCCTTCTCCCTGCTCTGTGTAATTTTGAAATTCAAATAAATAAATAAACCTTAAAAAAAAAAACCCGGACTTTCTCTATTCTCTGAGTGCCCACTCATCCCTGCACATCAGAAGCAGAATAGACTTAAGCAAAAGTATGAGGCAGGTGAGAAGTGTGCTTACCTGTTATCCAGTTATTTCTCGCCTTTGTGTGAACTGCACTTCTCTCTTTTCCTTGGTTCTTTATACAGAAGTGATATCCAGTTTTATCTTATTTATTTTTATTGTTAACATTGCTTGTCTTTCTCCTTCCTCGAAGGACAGCCTAGACGCAGAGGACAATGGAAGCTTCCTGCATTTTCTCTGATGTTGCTGTGTTTGCACACAGTGACCTTGGAGTATGGCCTAGCTTGATGGAGAAGAGCTTTGTAAGAGGCTTTTGTGTAGAGATCGGACTGACATGAAGAAAGGGGAGCACTAAAGCAGAATCCAACTCCGCGTCTGTCTCTGTTGTTACACCACCACGATGAGCCTTCCTGCCTGGGTTGTATCTGCGGAACAGCCAGGCACCCAGGCCCTGTGGATGTGCTGTTGTTTGGGGTTGAGGGTAGAGAAAGACAGGGCACTATACAAAGAGAGGAGCTGGGCAAAAGGAAGAATTTTTTTCATTTTTTTTTGAGATTTTAGTTATTTATTTGAGAAGCAGTCACAGAGAAGGGGAGACAGAGAGAAAGGTCTTCCATCAGCTGGTTCACTCCCCAAATGGGTCTCCCATGTGGGTGCAGGGTCCCAAGTACTTGGGCCATCCTCCACTGCCATCTCAGGCCATAGCAGAGAGCTGGATGGGAAGTGGAGCAACTGGGACTCGAACCAGTGCCCACATGGGATGCTGGCGCTTCAGGCCAGGGTGTTAACCTGCTGCGCCACAGTGCTGGGCCCACCATTACTAATTTAAATAAATCTAAAAGCAACCTGAGTAGTTGGCCGTCTTGGCTATATGTCTTTTCAGTCTATGTCAAGAGCATGTAGAGATTTTAATCCATGTGCTGAACAGAATCACCCTTGTTTGCTGGCCTTTAAAATGAAGTAAAATTGTACCCCAATATCAAGAAGCAGGGCATGTATTCCCCTCGTACTTGTTCAACTAGATTTTAGTTGGGAATCTTTCAATGCAACAGCAAAAGTAGCAGAAGATGACAGAGGACCATGGACAGAATATGTTTTTGTAATATTGTAGTGATTTCAAAAGCCAAAAATCTTGAAAGTGTCATAATATATCTTCACTTTGATCTATGTGCCAATGTTTTGAATTATTTTCATTAAGTAGTTTAGCATGATTTTTGTAGTAAAATTTGATAAATCTATCTACTAAAAACTCTCATTCCTGGGACCAGTGTGGTGGCACACTGGTTTAGCTCCTGTCTGTGATGTTGGCATCCCACATCGGTACCACTTTGAGTCTTGGCTGTTCTGCTTCTGATCTAGCTCCCTGCTAATGTGCCTGGAAAAGCAGTGGAAGTTGGACTGTTTGAGCCCCTGCCACCCACATGAGAGACTTGGATGGAGTTCCAGGCTCCTGGCTTTGGCCTGGCCCAGCTTTGGCCATTGTAACCATATGGAAATGAGTCAGCCAATGGGAGATCACTCTCCCTCTCTGTGTCCCTCCTCACCACCCCACCCCCCACCCCTATAACCCTGCCTTTCAAATAAATAAATATTGAAAAGATTCTCATTCTTGATACAGAATTCTGTATTTTTATCAGTGTGGTTGTTTACTTATAAAAGGGCCTCATGATTAATTCATTATTCAGGAAAAGTTTTGTTTTCAGACTATTGGCTGCGTACCTATGAACTAGCCAGCGTTGCTGATATTCTAGCAAAACACACCCTGTTGAGTCTTATTGCTTAAATATTCCCACTTCTAAAATTACCACTGCACCGTTGGGGGGTGAATGAATACACGATTACAATTTGAGTCTGACAGTTGTAAAGGAAATGGCATAGGGATTTAATTAGGCCTTCTCCATGTGCATCATTGATCTCGGATGGGTTTTCATTCTAGCATGAGCAGATGTGGATTCTAACGTAGAGGTTCAATTTTCTTGTACCTTGGCTAGGTTCATCAAACCAGTAAAAAGCCAACATTTAGTTGTGTGAACATGCCAAATTCAAAAGCAAGGTGGGCTGGGAATGTTGAGAGGTAGTGCCACCTCTTTTTCTCCTTTATGAAGGAGAAGGATTGAAGCCACCAAGAAAATGGCTTTTGTGACTCTTGGTTTTTACGCTGAATAATGAGTGGGAAATTGGATTATGATGAAATATTCTCAATTTTGGGCGGTAGCAGAAACTTCCTGACTTTACTAAGAGGTAGATACTGTGCTTATTTCTTTTTTGAGCTAAACAAAATGCCCTACTGAGAAAGGAAAGTCATTGTTAAAACAAGCTAGAGACTTAAAAAAAAATTATTCATATATGTGTTTGAGAGGCAGAGACACACAGAGTTCTATCTGCTGGTTCATTCCTACAACAGCTGAGACTGAGCTGGGGCTAAAGCTACGTGCCCCAACCTCACTCTGCACCACCCACACGGGTGGCAGGAGTGCAGTTGCTTGAGTTATCATTGCTGCCTCCCAGGGTCTGCTTTAGGAGGAAGCTGGAGTCAGGAGCTGGAGAGGCAGGGATAAAACCCAGATATTGTGATGTGGGACGTGGGCATCTGAACCACTAGAGGCGCCACCCCTACTAGAAATTTCAAAAGGGAATTTATTAAAATTCTGTGAAGTTTTCCTTGAGATACAGTCTTTCTTAAAATGTGGGTGATATGTACCCCCATGTTAGAATTGTAGACACACCAGTGTTTCCTCCTCAAAATAAATAAATTTTCCAAGAATTGAATTTGAACACAAATGAGTAGCAGCAAGAAAATAATTGCAATTGACCACAGATGTCTTTGACGGCATGTCACTGGCAGCTCTCTCACTGGACACACAGTAGGGTGCTCTTCTGGAGTTCACATAGGTCTACTGAGAAACAGGAGTGGTTGACTGGTACGTTATCTGAGTCAACAGCCACCACTCACTAAAAGCTGCCTTGTGGCCACATTTCCACCAAGTCCTCTTGCTTCCAGCCCTTGGTCTTGCTGCGGACCCCATTAGCATTTTGTCTGCTTTTCAGAACCACCCATTTTGCATCAACCTTTCCTTTGCCTTTCCTCTAGGATTCATAACCCTGGGTCCTCTCAGGCTCTAGGCCACTAACAGCAAGGCATCATTTCTCACCCCGATGTCCTACAGAGTTTGTCCATTAGTTTTGTCCCCTGAGGTGCGGCTCATGAGAAAGTGGTGGTCATTTTTCAACAGAAAATAACTCATGAAATTGTGCTGAGACAGAGAAACACAGCGACCCCGAAGGAAATGATCAGGTAGAGTGGATGTCTTCCTACTACCAAATTATATGTGCATATATATGGTACATTTAGTTAAATATTTACAACATTTAAGTGCTTAATGTCTGTTTCTCAAATTTCATTGGCATGCAGTTATTGGCTTTTGTAGAAAATGCTTAAAACAATATATATGCAAGATTTCTAATTTTTAATGATTTCCTTTTAAATTACCCATTACAACTATGAGGTACTTTCTGAAATACTGGAGGAATTTTGTTTCTTCCCTTTGTGTTTTCTAAAATGCTGAGGATTTAACAATTGAAAAAGAAATTCTTATTGGCAGCATGCAATCTACATAGTACTTGTTATCTTTAAATTGAATATGAAAATGCAAACATAGTGCACAGAATACATACATACATGCAAAACACATTCGCTTCCTTGTTCTACTTTGTAGCTATCAGGTAGATACTGCTTACATATATTCTACTGCTTTAACATTTCTTTAAGAAGGGAGTTTCTTTTCCTCCCTCCCTCTCCTCCCTCCTGTCTCCCTTCCTTTGTTCCTGGCTTCCTCCCCATACCCTTTCTATCCCTCAAGAAAGGTGCTTGAATCCTGACATCACAGGGCTTGTTTCTTTGCTTGCCACTTAAAATTGTAGAGTGGTGGAGAAGTAAGCCCGTCCGCAGGCAGCCTTCAAGTTCATGCCTTAAACTGATGAACCTAATATGAATGCCTCCCAAATGGAGCTGATGTGAAGAATAAGGATGACACAGCAGGAAGCTGGATCGGATTTGGAGGTGGGATTTGATCCCACGCACTGCCATATGGATAGGGATGTCCCAAGTGGCAGCTCAACTAGCTATGCCACAATGCCTACTCGAAGGTGTTTTCTTTAGGTCTCTTTAACATTAAGTACCCGAGTACTTCAGCTGCTTCCCAGGGTACTCATCAGCAGGAGGCTGGATCCAGAAGTGGAGGAGCTTGGACTCAGACCAGACACCTCTCCGAAATGGGAAGCAGAAGTCCCAAGTGGCATCTTAGCTGTCGAGCTAAATGCCCACGTGCCTCAACAGCATTCTTAGAGCAAGATGGACCAGGCCAAGAAAGAGGCCATCGGCTGCTGAAGGGGCAGAGCAGACAGCCGTGAAGACAAGCATCCCTCATGTCATCGTGCTGTTTGAGCAATCGCTCATAAGAAAGACTTCTTGGGTTATGGAATCTTCGTGCCTCCCTATTCAGCTTGACATCAGTCATGCTGAAGCTGGGCAGGGTCATGAGCCAGCAGTAGACCAAGTTAGAACCTTGTGTTCCAGTCCTGACCCTGTGCTGACCGGCATGCTGGGCCATCGTGCCTTCCTGGAGACGTCCTTGATTCTCTCAATTTAGAGAATGAAGTGAAATTACTGCACTGGACTCTTCTAATTCTCAAAATGCAATAGAAGTCCAACTTTTCAGACTTTCTTGACTGCAGAAAATGCTGTTGTTACTTTTTAAGTCAAGAATTCCCAGGTCTACTACAGACACATATAGACACTATCTAGGCCCAGAGGCTGGAGGAGTACAATAAACAAGGTGAAATATTGTGGCAGTGGGGCCAGCATTGTAGTGTAGAGGGTAAAACTGACTCCAGCAATGCCAGCATGCCAATTTGAGTCCAGGCTGCTCCATTTCTGATCCGGATCACTGCTAATGGCCTGAGAAGAGTAGCAGAAAATGGCCCAAATGTTTGGACCCCTGCATCCTCATGGGAGACCTGGATGATGTTCCTGGCTTTGGCCTGTCCTGGTTATTGCAACCATCGGGGGAGTGAACCAGTTGATGGAAAATCTCTCTCTCTCTTCACTCTCTGTAACTCTTTCAAAATAAATAAATAAATCATAAAAAAAGAAATATTGTGGCATAACTAAGCTTTTGCTCATCTTCTCAAGACTGCTCTAGACTGGGCTCAGTGTTTGAATTCCAGGAGCGGTTCCTTGAGCCAGAGTATTCTGTGTTTAGGGAGAGTGATGGTCACTTCTCCAGTGAAAAGGGCACCACATGGGAAAGCAGAAACCCTGGGCCCTGCCCACTGGCCTATCACTGATCCACTAGGCCCCCTGGGCAAAGCAAATGACCTTCTGCAGGGCTCGTCTTGTCTGTAAAATGAGCCAAATGTTCTAGATCATCTTCAAGTCTCCTATTACCCAATGAGCCTCCATCAGAACCATTGCATTGATCCACATGTTAAGAAACAAGTTTAGATTGGAAGCCTCCCCCTGAAAGTGTCAAAGCAGGTCAAATTAGAACTTTGTAATGAAAAAAAATTTCCTTTTGCCATTCTAAACCACCTATAATCATTTATTTTTCATGAAAACAGTAATTGTTGTGTTGTAGATATGGTCTTAAGGTCTCTAATGTGCTTTGAATTACTTGGGGTCCACACACACACACACACACAGTCACACACACTTTTCTTATAAACAACAAGTGAATTCTCTCCCCCACAAGGATACTAAATTTAGTCTAGAGAAGCATTCCACATGCTTTGAAACATAGATCCAGTGTCTAATAGCTAAGATCCCTACCATGGTGCAGATTTTATTTTCTTTCTCCATTTTTCCTCATTTGCTAAGGTTTTGCAATAGATCTGCTTTAGGGAACAATATTAAGGACCAGTTTTTTTTTTAAAGGTTTTTCTTAATGTCATCTTCATTTTTATTGGAATATCTTTCTCATTTTATCAACTCTACAGAACAACTTCTTTAAGACTCACCATTGACTAAATTATTTTAAAAAATATTGCCACATTAAAAAGATATCTTGATTGAAAATTGCTTCCTGAATCTGTGTCGGTAACTGTGGAAAGTGGGTATCCTGAATCAAAGAAATATGACTGGTCTTCCAGGAGGGAGTTGGCGTATATGAACTAGCATCCACAAGTCCCTGTTTTTCCTGGGAAGCTCTCTGAAGGGTCTTGTCATTGAACTCAAGATAGTCTGAATCTCAATAGGCAGAACTGGCCAAGTTCAGTGTCTCTACACTGATACCCTGAGCCGCTTTGAAAAGTTCTCTGATTAAACACACTTGTCTTATTCTGCCCTCTGAAAACTACTGGGAGAAATATTGAAACAATTGCTTGGTTTTCCGTGTTACAAATCCCTAGGTCTTGCTGCATTGTAAAAACAAGCTGCTTCTCTTCCACAAGACGTTAAGAAACAGATCCCAGCTGGAAACTGATCAAGACCAAGAAACAAATGAAGGAAAGTCAGGCTTTGGCATTTCCCTGGCGGAAACTTAGGGTTACATTTTTGGGGAGAATGAGATGATAATGGTTAGAGGTGTTAAAGTCAATTTTGGAATCTACCTAAGCTTGGATAAATATGACCAGAAAGTGAAATTCGAAATACACCTGCCACAAGGACTTTGCTGCAGACTGGAACTCAAATGCTGACCAGTTTGAAGGCGATGTCAGGAAGCTGGAGTTAATCTTGTCCTCGAAGCTGAGTGTTGCAGTGAGTAGCCGTAGCCCTATTTTCTGTCACGCTGTGGGTAGTGCTTTCCATTCAACATGCAAACCGACGGAGTTCTGTTCTTTTGTTTTACTGAAATGACATGAAAATTACCCTTACCAGCTACCTAGATATGAGAAACATCTGTAAATTTTTGATGGAATTCCAGATGTCAGTTTTAACCATTATGAGTTTCTAGAATGAATTAACAGCTAAATAGGAACAGATTAAAGTGTGTACTGTGGGAAGAGACACATCTCTGGGCATTGAGACAGCATCTTCTGCTGCTTTGTGGCCACCTGCTTTTAAATACGCACACGTGTGTGTAGATGCTCTCCTTGCCTGTTTGCTGTTTCTGTTCCCTGTCTCTGTTCCCCTGGATCTCAGAACTGCCAGAGAGGTTCAGCTGCAAAGAATCCTGCCCTGATAGGCCCAGAGGAAATGCCTCATGCTCTGTGTGGATTCATTTTGTCTGGAGAGAGGGTTTTTTCCTTTTGCTGTACTTGCTTCAAATTTGACTGTCCGGGGTTTGACTCTGCTAGAGACCCATCAGAAAACCACCATTGACATTTCAGAAGTAACCTTGTGTGCTAAGGACTTCATGCACAACCTGTGCCAGATGATCTCTGCCTTTCAAGGGTGGTTGCCAGTACCTTTGAACTGAAGTTTAGTTACCAGAAATCAAGGCAAGGCCAACACAAGTTGAAGACGCTGAATGCTTCTCAATTTATACCACGTAGGGAATATCTCTTCTCAGCCAATAGGAATGAAGAGTAGATCCAATATTAAAGTTAGCTTGTTTTTATGTTTAAAAATAATTAAAAAAAAACAAGAAAATGCTTTAAAAGTGAGCTTTCTGTTTTGCAATTACTATTTCTACTCTCTGTTCTTTGGAAATTATTGTTTTTGTCAAATGACTGAAAAACCTATCACAAGTTTTTCAAATATCATCCCTGGCACAAACCAAAAGTGCAGAAATGATTGATTATCACATTGAACTTCCAAGTTAGGAGGACATTGGTATACCCTCATCAAGTAACCCACGTTGCAAATAATGGCTACAGGAATGTTTTTCTCTAAGTGTCAACCAACACGCTGAGTTGACAATCAGAGGAAAATAGTGGCATTTTGTGACTTGATCCAGTGTATCCATGTACTATAAAAAGTTCAAGTCCATCTATTTATAGCCATTTAGTTGACACAACAAATTTTTCAGTTCTGAATGAAAGTTTCAGGAATAAAAATCGGTGAAGTAGGACATACTTTTCTTTTAAACAAACTTGTCATTTCTCCGATTGAAGATTGTTTAATGGGAATCATTTGGAGAATTTTCTTCCACGCATGAAGTGAGCTGATGGTTTCGGCTGCAGCTCCGAGCAGGGTAGCTACAAAGCTCAGTCCTTCTTGTCTAAGCCACGAAGTACTGTCCTGTGTTTGTAAGACCCAAAATGACACCACTGCTCTTCAACATCCCGACACGTTATGTCAGTGTTCAAGCCAAAATGGGACAGTGAGATCCGTTTTTATGTTCAGAAAAGCACCTTAGAAATCACTGATTTTGTTTATCAGAATGTTTATCTGTTCTTAAAATTTAATTTGGACTGATATGGATGGATTTCTTCTCCAAACATAAATATTTCTTATAGTTTGCCCTTAAAAATGGTATAAAATATTTCATAGGCAAAGAAGCAAACAAACAAAAAGAAACCCCAAAAAACTCCACAAAGCATTTTCCTTCCATTGGGAGAAGGGAATTTACCCCATGGGTGCCTGAGCAAATGTTTGAAGATTTTCCTAAATCAACATGCCTGTGAGTTATCTTACTGGGAATAATAACACCTGTATTACTCTTATTTTTTCTTTTTTAGTCACTTTACATTTTGTGGGAAATTTTAACTTCTTGGTAAAAGGTATTTTCTTTGCAATAAAAATGGGACTTTCAGATGTCTGTCATTTTCTAAAATGCTTTGAAGTTTGAATTTTCTCTATCAAGAGAGGTAAGTCCCACTGAATAGCGTGTACTAATGATAAATGTAGGATTTCAAGAGTCAACCTACATTCCTGTTACAAAAACCATACCTGTTATTGACATCACCATCAGCTTTTGTGCAGATTTCATTTGTGACAACTCTTTATTATACTTCTCAAGTGGCAGGGAAAAGGCTCCAACAGTCAGGTTTTTACCCCAGTGACAGGCACTGAATGGCGATGGCACTGGAGCCATCAGCTAATGGGATCAGGCAGCGTGGAGAGGTCAAAGCAGTTGTGGAGGGAGAAGCAAGGGGAGGGAAGGCGCTGTGGTGGACAGATGCGAGGACGGCCCCCAGATTCCTTCTCTTTGGGGTGAAGCCCCTCCCCTGGCGTGTGCTCAGGGACTAGCGAGTAGGAGGGTGTTGCTGAGCTGGGTATGTGACAGGGGCAGAAAGGGTTTTGCAGGCGCAGTTAAGGCCCCTAATCAGGGCCTTTTGATTTCTGGAGAAGGAGCTAAACCTGGGTGAAGCTGATGCAGTCAGGGGGTTGTGAGGGGGGTGTGGTGATGTCCTCAGGTGCTGTGCGTTGGAAGGGCGTGGTGCTTTAGATAAATTCTCCTGGATTTCGCCAGGAAGAAGTGAGCTGTGTAGAGGGGAGAGGGGCTGCCCAGGAGGCTGCAGAAGTCCAGCGCCGTACCCAGAGGGCAGGCAGCGGAAGACAGGCTCGCTGATGACCTGGCTACAAGGACGCCAAGGTGGCCACGGCCCTGGGAGCCTGGGAGAGGAGTCGGGAGTGCAGGACGCCGCCTCTCTAGCCCCTGCCAGGAGCTTGAGGTTAGTGACCCCCGGGCCAGAGGACCAGCCACCTCGTGTCTAGACTCCTGAGTTGGCACACTCGTGTTGTCCCCGGTTACTAAGTGTGTGTGGTCATGGGCGCTGCGGGAGGAAAGAAACGTAGGAGAGCATGGCGCTTTCTCTCGGGCAGCGCATTTGTAAGGCTAAGGGCAGGTGCTCGGTGACTCTGGATAGCACAAGCTTTGGCTAGCAGTGAGCTAGCGTGCAAATCGATCTGCACTTGTCAGTGCGCGTCTTTCACCATCTCATCAAGTCTATGCACATAGAATAAAATAGTTTGTGCCTTCCTCTGTATGTATGTATAGGTGTTACGTGTAGAACTATTATATCCACATTTTTATGCCTATCTGCATCATAGATTGAGGTGGAGTAAATGACATGGATCTTTTGATCTTTTAAATTACTGAACACCAAAATGTTTAATTATTGAAGGTGAGAAATCATTGAGTAGGTATTAATTCTTACAGTTAGCACTGGGGAAAACGGAGATGATTTTTCTTCCTACCTGTGATGAAATTTGTTACCCAAATTCACTTAATTTTTAAGACTTTATATGTTGATAAACATGTAGTTACACCTGTAAATCGAAGTATAAATTGGTAATACTTTTGAAAACAATGATTTTTATGACAAGTTTAATAGCCATAGAAGTGTGCACAACTATCAACACATTACACTCTTTAAAATCTATGCTAATAATTTAGTAAATGAAAAATAGCTTATGCAAGAAAGTGTTGTCTACATTTTATGTAATATTTAGATTTTTTTTCCTCCAAAAGAAACCCTAAATGAAGTTGATTTTGCAGACTAGTATAAGATTCAATAATGTTTATGTGGCCATGAAATAAAAAAGTAAATCACATACTGCACCTCTTAATGTAATAAGTTATGGGCCAAAGGACTATGAAGAATTGTATATGTTATATGATTACACTGACTTAAAGATTACTAACTACAAGCGTAATTCGGAATCCTAAATGGGAGTGTGTAGCATTGTTTATGGCAGTTGTGTTTGGATTATGGGTCTGCGGTCTTATTTTTTTGTTCCCCAGTTTTAGTATTTTGCAACTATCTGAAGTGCATATAAGGCTTATAAACTAATCTTAAAAGTGCGAACTGTGTTCAGGAACGTTTTTGGGGTGGGAATCGGTTCAAGGTTCTTTGCTTTCTAAGGGTATGTCGCTGGCGACTATTGCAGTTGGCCTAAGAGGAGTTGTAGGGGCACTGACACTCGCAGTGTAGAATCCTGGGTCTCACCTGTGCTGAGAAGCTCTGTGGCCGGAATATCAAGCCAGAGGCTCCTGAGTCAGATAGGTAGATACTTATTGCACTGCGCTTTTAGAAAACTTGAGACCACATTGCAAAATTGGGCAAGTTCACACAGAAACTATTTTTCATCTTTATTCACAATTGTAGAAGATGGATCAATATCAAAACTGGCTTTCACATGTTAGTGATGGGCTGCAGCTAAGTATTGCTTGGGTGGGATGGTGCCATCCCGTTAGTCCTACTGGTCTACCTGGTGCTCAGAGCCAGTGTGAATGGCCACTCATAGTTGTACTTGCTCTCGTGCTGGCCTCCCAATGGGAAACCTTTATTCTGTGCTCCTTTCTTTATCAAGACTGGAAAAAGAAAGATGGAACTCTGAGGGCCCCTTGTTTCTCAAGCCTAATCTGTGTTCTTCCTTCATGATTGTATTGACATATGTGATTGTGACCCTGGAGACTAAAATAATTGATTGGAAGCACTAACCTACAATCTGGGCCAGGCGTTTAACAAACGTTTAGTTTCCTTCCATTGATTGATTATTTTCATTGTTTTTGAAATATCTGGATGCGAAATAGTGTTTATAACATTCCCAGCGACAGTGAGTGAAGCATCACAACAAAGGGTTGCAAACGGGCAGGAAACACTAAGATGATGTTTCTAGTGATGCCGAGAATGAAAGCGGAGAGACTATATGATAACCATGTAGGTGACCCCAATTTTCTCTTCTATCTCTACTGAAATCAATGAAATCTCTCCCCAGAGCCAGGAAGGGGAGCAACCCACCCCCTGCTGCAGTGTTGGCTTCGCTTGGCCGCATATCCCTGGCCTCTGGGTGAGGTTAACTGTGCAGAGGAAAGTCGCACTTTCACAGCAGTTAGATATTTTTTCTTGCTAAACCACGCTGAAGACACTAATTCCACTTCTTTCCCAGCTGTACATAGGTGAATTAGCAAGAAACCACTACTGCATTGTTTTGTAGTCTTCAAGTGAAGCCTAATTAAAGAAATATATAGTTTTTATTGAGCTGCAAGAAAAAGGGACATGGGGCACAATTAAGTTTGCATCAATAATTAAAACCAGAAAATTATTAATGTAGCAAATATTACACATTAATAAGAAATACATTTTGTCACCAACTGCTACATAAAATCTCCCTTTCATCATCTATAATCCCAAACAGAAATAGAGAAGGAATATGAAAATGCACTATTTTCTAGCCTTAAGTTCATTGTGGATAGAAGTTCAGATAGTTACTGTTTTTCAACACTATTGTCTATTTCCAAGGTGCGATTGCTCTGAACCAGTAAAAAAGTGAGAGAATTGATAATTATTTGCATGTAACATGAAGGTTTCTGTCGCTCCCCCTCTTCGTGGAGGAACGACACAGGACCCTGCGCTGTTCTTTTGTCTGCTCGGCCCTTCCCAGGTTTGCTGCTGGTTCTTCCCGGGTTGGCTACTATCCCTTCCACCTCCGTGGAAGGGCAGTTCCCCCTGGCCACATTCCCCACTTCCGCAGGGGAGCGGCACACCGCCGGCCGGCTCTCTCGGGGGCTGCACAGGTGTTCCCCTTAGATGTTCCCCATAGATGTTCCCGATGCATGCCGTCTCTCTCCTCCTTTATAGTCCTCCTCTGCCAATCCCAACTCGGCTGCCCACACGCCGAGCACGCTGCTCTCCTCCAATCAGGAGTAGGTCCTACAGTTTATTGGTTGAACTGGAGGCAGCTGTGTAGAAGCTGTTTCCTCCTCTCCCAGCGCCATATTGTGGGAGAGCAGATGCATAGAATAAGTCTTAATTCCAGTAACTTAGTCTAGTCCGAGTTGCTCCCCACAGGTTTCCTAGGAGGCTAAAGATACATATCAATTTGTTCAATATTTCCCTTTGACAGAAAACTGCAAGTTCAATATGGAGAAAGGAGAGAGACTTTCACTTCCTATCTTCTCTGAGCGTAGATTCTGTTCCTGCTCTTTTTGGATAGAGAGCAAAGCCAGCTTTCCGGTTCATGGGTCACCTACTCAAAGTTCTTCTCTAAGTCAGAAGTCCTTGGGAGAATGTTAAGCAGCAAGTATTTAGCCCCCAATCCAGGTCCTACCTTGTACTTCTTTTTATGAAAACCCAATAACCTGCTACTGCAGTCGGCTGTTTATTTCCATGTATCCCATTGACTTACTCAGTGTGTGATGCATCATAGGCACTAATGACTGTTTAAGGAATAAATGAAAATAGTTTTATGCAAATTGGGATTAAGATTGATCTGGTAATATCGCAATCAGATTGCATGGATAAATTCAACTTTTAAAAAAATCTTATAAGCAAATTTTTGGGAATATGTGGTGGAAAATATCCAGTTGTATGATTTGGAATCCAGGAGCAGTAAGACAATGTGTAAATACGTGATGTGAATTGCCTCAACAGGAAGCTAGCACAGTTAAACCAGGTTTCAAGGGTGAACAATTAAGTTACAAGAGTTACAAAAAGCCTCGGGGAAAAAGGGCCATTTAAGATTCATAGTAACAGTGGGAGGGTTTAAGGAGAGGGAAGGCTCTGGGTGACTGGCTGGTTAGAGCACCAAGAAGGCGCAGGATAAAAGGAAAAGGTCAGCACCTGTTTGGGAAGAGCAGGTGCACCAACTTGGCTGGCACGATTTCAAGCCCGACCTGGGAAACTGGCCTTCGAAGGCTGGTCAAGCTCTCTGAGTCCGTGTGTGTCCTAGAGTTTTGTTCTCTTGGGTATGTTGCAGTGGCCTCTCAGACTGTGTTCTCTGCCTCTATTTTGCATGTTTCATGCTTCTTTGTTTACAATAGATATGAGGCCCAACTTGGTATTGGTTGACTGTTTGGATTACTAGGTTCCTTAGCTGGTCTCTACAACAAGGTGTCGGTAAGTATTACACATTGTATTTATCTTAAGACAATCATTGAGTAAATTTGCTCACTTTATCACTGATCAAATGAGGGTGTCAGAGATTGAGATATTTGCTCAATTTCTTCCAATGCAACCAGAATGCCAATTCCAAATCTTAAGCTCTTCCCTTTGTACTACGTTGTTGTGGTTCCTAGAACATGGAGGTTCTAAGGCTTTGTGTGATGAATCCTAAGGAAGGAAGAATGCTGCATTTCGGGGATGGGAGGGAAGTACAAGAGAAGTCTTCCTTCGTAAATCCACAATGCACTTGGATTTAAGTATTCAGTGTGACTCAGTGACTGCTTCTCGCAGAGTTTCCTCTGCCTAAATATCATTTAATATCCTGTCTCATCCAGGTAAAGATACATGGAAAGTTCTTTCTTAGAGCGGTTTTGGATCATTAAAACAATAGCTGTTATTGATCAAGCACTGTAGTCATCACTGTATAGTTGCTGTATATATAGTAACTATTCCCATAGCAATTCTGCAAACCCATTTTACAAAGCTGAAATTTCTCTCTGCTTGCAGGTTTATTAAAGTGGAACTGGCAAATAAGAATTGTATATACTTTGTGTCGCTCCCCCTCTTCGTGGAGGAACGACACAGGACCCTGCGTTGTTCTTTCGTCTGCTCGGCCCTCCCCGGGTTTGCTGCTGGTTCTTCCCTGGTTGGCTACCATCCCTTCCACCTCCGTGGAAGGGCAGTTCCCCCTGGCCACTTTCCCCACTTCCGCGGGGGAGCGGCACACCACCGGCCGGCTCTCTCGGGGGCTGCACAGATGTTCCTCAGGTGTTCCCCTTAGATGTTCCTGGTGCATGTTGTCTCTCTCCTCCTTTATAGTCCTCTTCCACCTATCCCAACTCTGCTACCCACACGCCGAGTACACTGCTCTCCTCCAATCAGGAGCAGGATCAGCTCCTGCAGGTTACTGGTCGAACTGGAGGCAGCTGTGTAAAAGTTGTTTACTCCTCTCCCAGCACCATATTGTGGGAGAGCAGATGCATAGAATAAGTCTTAATTCCAGTAACTCAGTCCAGTCCGGGTTGCTCCCCACACTCTGCACATATCCAAAAAATATGTACACATTGTGAAATGATTATCAAGCTAATAAACATCACTACCTCACATAGGAACATTTTCTTCCCCAGTGAGAACATTTAGGATCTATTGTCAACAAATCTCAAATGCCACTGTATTAACTATGTATTAACTATGGTTGCCATGCTGTAGGTTAGATCCTCAGAATTTATTGATCCTGCATAATCTTCATACCCTTTGTTTAATACCTCTCCATGTCTTCTCCCCACAGCCCCTGGAGTTCTAAAGCTTTACTCTTCTTGGATTTCATATATAAATGAGAACATGCGCCTGAATTTTCCAATCTGGTTCTGCCTTCAAATTCTGAGATCTTTTCTCCTGTCTCTGAAACTACTTGTTTCTCGCCAGCATACACTCTAGGTCGATTCTTCTACTTGCTTTCGAATACGTGATTTAGATCAAGCTCTTATTCTTGAGGCCTGAGGCAAGAAGACTCATCCAAAATTGGTTCCATTGGTTGCGTATCGTGCAAGTCCTTGTTGTATGCCTGGTTCTAGTCTAATTTTAGAGAAGGTATTGAGGGAGAGCAGTGTAAGATAGACTTTTTATCTTGTAGGGACTTACATTTCAGTTCAGTCAAGGAGAAAAGCAATCAGGGAGACGAGTCAATGGTGGTTTTATAGGTAAATACATAACCAAAATTGTGCATTCTAGAAGGGTGGTTGGTGGAAGAAGAAGACGAGGCACATTTGGACCTTGAACGTTGGAGAAGAGGTATGAGCAGATAGAAGAAACGGTCATGTGTGGGGGTGATGGAAACCACAGTGAGAGGAGTCTAAACTGTGTCTTAGCTGAAATACTTCTGACCAATCCAAAAATGATTACTGAGCTACTCCATGTGGTGATATCGGATACTAAATAGCTCCCAGAAAGGCTTAGGATAGCATAACTGTACTTAAATGTCTGAAACCTAGCAAGGCACTAGAACAACAGTTATGGGCAATGCAAGGAAAGACTTGGGCAAGACTGTCATTCTAGCCTAACACACTAACCTCCATCTGGTTTGGACTGATTTAATGTGTGGGTGGAGGTGTGAGATTTACAATCGTTTGAAGAGAGCAGGGCAGTATTTAACCTCAAGAGTGTGTGATCTCTGTAGTGTAAGTTGAAAAAAATTGGTAACACTAGAAACATACATATCACCTCTGCTCTGAATCTGGCTTGCTGATGGCATTGCAGATTTTTTTTAGTTTCTGTTACAGATAGATTATGTTAAATCACCTTGGGTAAACTAGCTATGAAAATGTTGAATTGTTTCAAGTTATTTTTTTTTTTCACATAAGGTAGTTTCACTTAAGGCAGTGGAGTATCTAGGCATAATGGAATCACTAGTCTTTAAAGACCCCTGCTCCTCAGTGTTTTTGTCTGTGTACTGCACCTGTAAGTCCTTACTAGTTGTTCATATTCCATTTCTTACTACAGCACTTAAAGCAATACCAGCAAAGTTAGGATTTGCACAACTTGGGATTCATGTAACCTGCTAGAAAGGCCAATGCTAGGGCTCCGTCCTTGGGGACAGATTAAATTGACAGGAGTTGGGCACAGCTGTGGCTATTTTTTGAAGGGTCTCTTGTGTGAATTTAATGTGCTTACTGGGTTGAGAATGATTGATTCAAGGTATTCATATTTAGCAAGGTAGACTTAGTGGGTTTTAGTCATGATATAAATATCATAATAGAAAAGGTCATTAAATGGAACTTCTATGAACTTTTTTTTTTAAGAAAAATGAAAAATTTCCCAATGGGCTATCATTTCTGTCTTCAAGGTAGATGGCTTCAAGGAATTTGCCTACAGACTCAAAAAAAAAAAAAAATTGGAACCTGAGTCTTCTGTCTCTATGTCCTTTCTACCAGATTACTTAAAACCTGTAATCATGTATGATTTTATTCAAGTCTCGCCATCTTGGGAGAGGTTTTCCTTGATTGCCCTGTCCAAAATAGTCTTTCTCTATCACGTTACCTTGTTTGACTTATTCTCTCAGCAAAAATACACTACATAAAATCACCTTGCATTATTTACTTACTACCTGCTCTCTTTCTCACACACACACACACACACACACACACACACAGAGTTCTGTGAACAGGGACCTGTGCCATCTTGTTCATTGCCAGATCCCTAGCGTATAGATAGCGTAACAGTGGCTTGTGTATGCTTGTTGAATACATGAATGCATCAATGAGAACTTTGCATCCCTGTAAATATGTCAATCCCATCATGTAGTCTATGTCTAGATGGAGGTAGAACAGGGACACTTCTAATAGGATAGGAGGTTTCTCAGAGCAGCAGCTGCATTTGAGGCAGAAAATCAATTTCTACCCTGGATGACATTTTCAAAAGGAGTGTATCTGGTAGCATGGAATCTTCTATCTGACAGGGCTTATGTCAAAATACTAGGATGTCTGGATGCATGGCCCACTTTCTACAAGGGAGGGTGTGCTGTTCAGAGATGCCCTGAACTGTACATGGGATTTAGTTCTTGCTCTAACACTTTGTGCCTGCACAAAGAACAGAGTGACAACGGCTTTGTGCGTCTACTTAGGTTCAGCAAGGAATTTGCATGTGAATGCATATATGCACAGCATTTTACCAGCTTGGTGGGGAAAGAAATGTGGGATGCAGATTCCCAAGTTAGCCAGTATTTATAATATTTTGGGTAATTGGGTGGAGGATCCCTGTCTGGTATGTTCTCAAATATTTGAAACACAACCATTGTTTAAGACCTACAATGCACAATAAGATGGAGACAATATCAGAAAAAATGCAGACGATTAATCACAACTTATGCAAAACATGTTAAGTGAATGAACCAGCCGCTTGTCATGTACACACAATTGTGCTAAGGAATGCCTTTGCTCATGCTCCTCGTTACTGCGGAAAATCATTGCCAAGGCAGTTTAGCTAATTCATTTCCATGTTTGGAATTGAGCATTTTTACCAGATCTACTTCCCATTGTCCGCCAGGGACAAGGCTTGTCTTGTCAGAACATAGCTGGCTGCTGCCAGGATTGAGATGGGGCCAAGAGAGTCCTGTTGTATTTCCAGGGAGATAAAGGCTGGGAAGCAGGGCTCTGTGCAGGAGTCAGAGGGGAGCCACAGGGGCTGATTGGTCTAAGTGGGGGTGGAGGTCAGAGCGCTACTCTCTGGCCATTGATATGTCTTCAGAAGCTTCGGTTTTCCTTCAGCAAGGAGCTTTAAAAAGTTCATGGAAAATACATACAATGAGAAAATCATGTGTGGCTAGCAGGATGGCTTCTGCACCCAAATACACTTAACTTTTCGTTCTGCTTTTCCCGGCTCAAACACACCTGGGCACATGCGAATTATTTAATGGGAAATGAAGCTTTTATGATATATGCATATATTATATACAATGTAATGCTGATTGATTTTGAGAGGCAGGGTGGGTGGGCTCCCATCTGCCTGCTCACTCCAAATGCTCTCAACAGCTGGGGCTGAGCCAGGTTGAATCCAGAAACTGGGAATCCAGTCTGTGTCTCCCACATGGGTGGCAGGGACACAATGACCTACTGCCTCTTGGGGTGCACATGAACAGGAAGCTGGAGTTGGCGCTAGAGCTGGGTATCAAAACCCGGCACTCTGAAATGGCTTGGAGGTGTCCCAACTGGTGTTTGGTTGTTGTTTTGTGTTGTGTGTGTGTGTGTGTGTGTGTGTTTTTTTTTTAGCAGAGTTAGTGAAAGAGAAAGGTCTTCCTTTTTCTGTTGGTTCACCCTCAAGTAGCCGCTGCAGCCAGCGCATTGCGGCCAGCGCGCTGTGCTGATCCGAAGCCAGGAGCCAGGTGCTTCCTCCTGATCTCCCATGCAGGTGCAGGGTCCAAGGACCTGGGCCATCCTCCACTGCACTCCCAGGCCACAGCAGAGAGCTGGACTGGAAGAGGAGCAACCGGGACTAGAACCTGGGGTGCCAGCGCTGTAGGTGGAGGATTAGCCTAGTGAGCCGCGGCGCCAGCCCCTAACTGGTGTCTTAACCACTAAACCAGACGCCCTCCTTAAGGCTTACATGTTGTAAGTAGCAAAGGCACAGGCACAATACTGCAGGTAGGAGACAATTATTGATGTTCTCATGGATTTAAAAATAACTGAAGATTCTTTCCTGAGCTGGAAAAATAAGGGAACTCTTAGATTTTTGAGCTCCTACCATGTGTCCAGTTCTGACTCAGTTAAATACACTTTCAAAATCTCACTTAGTAAAAAATGTAGATAAGTTTGACACAAGGAAGATCTCAGTTACTTAAAATTAGGTGGACAATTGAAAACCCTTTTAAATGGGAGGTTAGTTTTTTCCAGGCAGAATTCATCCACTTCAGAATTTTCCTTGTGGCTGGCTTTTTACCAGAACAGGAACATAAGACTAAAAAATGTTTAGGGTTCTCTCCTTGAATCTCCAGAGTTGATAGCTTAAATTAATAAAATTAATACAAATACTCTTAAAACAAGCTAAAGTAATAATAGTATCCTATCAATAAGTTAACGACTATTGCAATTATAAATTAATAAAGGTGGCTCCTTGCCCTGGTTGTCATGTCAATTGATTAAATGTTCTGAGACAATGAAATGGGAAAAGACAACTTTATTATAATGCTGCAGGCAGGGAATATTTTTATTTTGCTATTAGGAGCATATCCACATGTCAATGACCAATTCCATTTGGAAAAAAGACATTTTTTTTGAGATATGTACAATTAGAAAAAATCTCCAAGGTGAACCTTAGGTCTGAACTAAGCACCTCTGTTATTTTTAGTTGACATTAGCAATGAAGAATAGCATTTCTAGGCTTTATTTGGATCCAGAGTAGAGGGTTGTTGGGCCCTTCTGCTCACTGGGGTGTCATGGGCTGGTAACCAACTGGGCTGGCGTCCTCTGTACAATTGCCAGGGGAATGGTCTGCACCGGCTCTGTGCACCTGATCCAGGGCAATAAAAGGGAGAAAGTGTCCAAGACCCAGCAGGGTTTTCACGTCCTTTTCCTACCAGGCAGCCTGATTGTGGAGGGAATAGTCTCTTCCTGTAGGTGACTCAGCAGCTCTGCACCTGCTTCTGTTTGAGCCTCAGCCTCTCTGTGGCGCTGGGGTAAATCGGGGGGGGGGGGGCAGGGTCACTTCCTTTGCATTAGTGCAAAATCTTACTATAAAAAAAAAACCTACTTTCATAGCCTCCATGCACTGAATGAGAAACCCCGAGATAGGAGAGATGGACCTGATTTGTGGGCATAGATGACAGTGAAATGAGATGGACCACAAGCCTGTACGAAAACTGATCATCTGGCAGGCAGAACTAAATCCCTAATCACTTGAGAAACGGTGTGGACCCCATAGCCACGTAACCTCTTGTTAGGTCAGGAAGCTGTTACTTGTGGGGCCTCAATAACTTGACAGTCCATGGCTCTGTCCCTTTGAGGAATGGGCAGCACACTTTCTTTTGTCCCCAGAGAACATGATTAATGTAACATTTAACACATCTGTTTCAGGTTAAACCACCCTATTTGCCGGACTGCTTGAGGCTTTTTATTCTAGTCATTCCTTAATTAACTGCAACATGTCCTTTTAAAAATGTGGATGATCAAAATAGAACATAATACTTAAAAGTATTTATCATGCTGGGCACAAGAAAGGAATAGTCATGACGTTTGAATGTTCTACTTTCTACAATACAAACAAACCCGCTGTCAATTTCCGTAATGAAATTTATCGCTGGATCATACTCCTGATGATGTATTCACTCTTATTTATATTAACAGCCTTTGGAAAATTGAGCATGATTTGCTCACACAAGCATCGTGGCACAGGCATTATGCTGAACTGGACACTAGCAGTATGGTGGTCTTTGTGGTTCAGGAGTTCATAACTGGGGTGGGATGTGAACAGTAGTGCGGCAGGTACAACCCAGTTGTATTAGCTTTCATGCTAGGAGGAAGAACAGGGTGATAATAAGGCATATGAGAGAGAGCTGTGTTCAGGGAAGGCTTCCTGGAGGAAGTGTTTAACTCGAACATTAAGAACACTGTAGAGAGCAAGGGACAACTGAGGTAGCTAAGGTCAGTATATATTCAGTTACCCAGTTCTGCCCACACAATATGCATTGGTTTTTTGTTATAACTTTAATAGGAAAGGCAGTAAGGCAGCAAGTGCTAACAGTATATTGAGAATTCTCCTAGGGCTCACCTAACTTAAATTCTGACCTTTAAAGATATTACTTTTGTGATCAGTTTTAGTTCATAATTGATCACACTGATAGGTCTAAGAGTCAAAGGGATCACATAAACAAGAATAGTGTCTGCTAATACTAGCTGATAGACTCAAAAAGGGAGAGAACGATCCAACATGGGAAGTGGGATACACAGCAGATTCATAGAATGGCAGATGTCCTAAACAGCACTCTGGCCTCAGAATCAGCCCTTAAGGCATGTGGATCTGGCTAAAGAGCCCATGAGAGTATTTTAGGAATGGAAAGCCAAGACACTCTGGTGGGAGGTGGGGGGGAACTAAATGAAAGATCTCTCTGCAAGTGAGATCCCAGTGGAAAGAACAGGTCATCAAAGAAGGAGAGGTACTGTGGGGAGCAACTGAGACTAGACTAAGTTACTGGAATTAAGACTTATTCTATGCATCTGCTCTCCCACAATATGGCACTGAGAAGGGAGTAAACAACTTCTACACAGCTGCCTCTCACCAACTTGACAAGCTGCAGGAGCTGCTCCTGATTGGAGGAGAGCAGCGTGCTCGGCGTGTGGGTAGCAGAGTTGGGATTGGTGGAAGAGGACTATAAAGGACGAGAGATTCAACATGCACCAGGAACATCTAAGGGGAACATCCGGATAACATCTGAGCAGCCCCCGAGAGAGTCGGCCGGTGGTGTGCCGCTCCCCCGCAGAAGTGGGGAAAGTGGCAGGGGGAGCCACCTTTCCACGGAGGTGGAAGAACCGGCAGCCAACCCAGGAAGAACCAGCAGCAAACCCGGGAAGGGCTGAGCAGACAAAAGAACAGCGCAGGGTCCTGTGTCATTCCTCCGCGAATGGGGGAGCAACATAATGGTGCCGTGACTCGGATAGGAAACCTAGGAGGGAAGAAGCGGGAAGAAGTGGGAAAATACCAGAGAGAGAGACTAGCAAAGATCTTAGGGGAAAGCCGGACGGAAAAAGTGCCGGGAGAAATCTAGGGTTGAAAGTGAAAGCTAGAAGAAACAGACTGGGATACGGACTGTGGGGAGAAGCCAGGAGAAATGAGAAATATTGTTGGAAGAAAAGTTAGGAAACATACCGGGTAGAGAAAAATATGTTAGGGAGGATGAAGCCGCGGGGGCAGGCTGAAGCGGAGACATAAGCTAGGTTGGGATTAGTCAAGTCAGCCCGGGGAGCAAAAGGCGAAAAACTAAAACCAGAAGCGGAGACGTAAGCAAGGTTGGAATCCGTCAGAATAGCCCGGGGAGCAAAAGACGGGAAGCCAAACCGAAAAGCAGAGACGTAAGCTAGGTTGGATTTCGTCAGGTTAGCCAGGGGAACTTAGACTGAAAACTAAACCAACCAATGGTGGAAATGTGAGCTAGGCTGTGATTCGCGGAAGCCGCCGAGTGCAGAGAAAGCGTGTGGGGCACAAGCAGAGAGAGTGCACAGGGCGCGAGTAGATAGGAAGTGCGGGGCTGGCGTGGAGGCCGTGGTGCAGGCGTGGAGACCGTGGAGTGCACGAAGCCGGGAAGCTGCGCAGATGAGAGAAGCGCGGGCTGAAGCCACGCAGAGCCGGGAAGCCGCCGCGGGGTGAGGTGCCGGGAAGCCGCGGGGATAAGAGAAACAGAAGTATAGAAGTAAAATGAGAGAAATAGTAATGCTGGCAGATAGAAGTAAAATAGGAGAGATAGGAATGCCCGGAGATAGAGAAATAGAGAAAAATAAGGCCTCCCCACAACACGGCAATGAGAGGGCTTGGATTTGGTCTGCCTGATTAGTAAGACAATAAGCACCTGAGGGCAGAGTATGTGCCGCAGGTCACCGAAGACAGGCACGTTATCAACACCAATAAGTCTCCCCACAAGACAGCAATGAGAGAGCTCGGATTCGGCCTGCCTGATTAGTAAGGCGATAAGTACTTGCAGGCAGCTCGAGCAGAGCATGCACTGCAGGGCACCGAACACAGGCACGCATCAGCGCCTAAAAACCTCCTCACAACATGGCGAAGAGAGGACCCGGATTCGGTTTGCCTGATTGGTAGGGCTTGTAAGCACCTGTGGGCAACTCTAGCAAGCAGAGCAGAGTGTGCACCGTGGGGCACCGAAGACAGGCGCGTATCAACGCCAAAAAATAAAAAGAAAGAGGGAACTGTGGGGAGCAACTGAGACTAGACTAAGTTACTGGAATTAAGACTTATTCTATGCATCTGCTCTCCCACAATATGGCGCTGGGAGAGGAGTAAACAACTTCTACACAGCTGCCTCCAGTTTGACCAATAACCTGCAGGAGCTGATCCTGCTCCTGATTGGAGGAGAGCAGCGTACCTGGCGTGTGGGTAGCAGAGTTGGGATTGGTGGAAGAGGACTATAAAGGAGGAGAGAGACAACATGCACCAGGAACATCTAAGAGGAACATCTATCTGAAGGAACACCTGTGCAGCCCCCGAGAGAGCCGGCCGGTGGTGTGCCGCTCCCCCGCAGAAGTGGGGAAAGTGGCAGGGGGAGCCGCCCTTCCATGGAGGTGGAAGGATCGGCAGCCAACCTGGGAAGAACCAGCAGCAAACCCGGGAAGGGCCGAGCAGACAAAAGAACAGCGCAGGGTCCTGTGTTGTTCCTCCACGAATGGGGAAGCGACAAGGTACCTTTCTCTGAAGGGAGGAGAGAACTTCCACTTTGACTATGACCTTGTCTAAATAAGATCGGAGTTGGCGAACTCAAAAGGCTTCCATAGCCTTGGCAACTCATGACAAGAGTCTCGGGTGATTACTGATGCCAAAACCAAGAGTGTCAATTAACTCAACAACAGGAGTCACTGTGCACTTACTCCCCATGTAGGATCTCTGTTCTCAATGTGTTGTACTATGTGAATTAATGCTATAACTAGTACTCAAACAGTACTGTACACTTTGTGTTTCTGTGTGGGTGTAAACTGTTGAAATCTTTACTTTATACAGAAGATCAATGTAGTATATATTAAGATAATTGAAAATGAATCTTGATGTGAATGGAATGGGAGAGGGAATGGGAGATGGGAGAGTTGCGGGTGGGAGGTTATGGGGGGGAGCCACTGTAATCCAAAAGCTGTACTTTGGAAATTTATATTAAATAAAAGTTAAAATATTGGGATGGAATTTGGTGTAACAGCTACAACCCTACTTGAATCACCTGTGTCCTACATTGGTTTGCTTGGGATTGAACCCTGACTCCATCTTGCTGCTAATGTGGGCCCTGGGAAGCAGCAGATGATGGTGTAAGTGGTTGGGTCCCTGCTACCCACATTGAGACTTAGACCTAGTTCCAGATTCCTGAATTTGGGTTGGCCCAGCCCTAGCTGTTGTGGACATCTGGGGAGTGAACCAGAGAATGGGAGATCTTTGTTTCTCCCTGCTTCTTAAATAAACAATGACAATAACAATGACTACTGGACATCTGTTTTTATATATAATTTGTAACTTTGAGAAGTATTTGCCCTGTTCACATACAAGTCATTACAATAGCTCATGTTCTTGGAATAAACCAAATCCCAAATTTCTACTTTTCCACAAATACTCAGGATAGTTAGCAATTTGCTATTGTTTGTTATTGTCATTATTAGTGCTAGGATGGAGAATCTTTACTCTTCTATATTTGATAATTTTTCAAAGATCTAAACTGCTTGGCAAAAAACTTGAAGGATATAGGCAGAGAGACAAGTATTTGCTGCACTTACAGTCTTCGCATGACGGTTTAAAACGCAACATTTGTCAGTAAATCGGAGCTTATAAAAGTAGCAATCGTCAGTGCTGTTAGTTGCAATATCAAGAGATCAGGGATTAGGAGTGTAACTGAGATTCCTTTTATGAAAAATTATCTAGCTCCTGGCTACCTTGTGTGAGCTCTATTAACTGCCTATAAATTGTTCATCATAAAATCTAGTTCATTCTTGTTAATTAGGCCAAGGCTTCTATAAAGACTTTTTTCTCCTCTCTACTGAAGCCTGGGCCAACAGAGGGACTACACCAGAACATTGCTAAACCTGATGCACGGTCCCTTAAACACTAACAATTAAAGAAGAAATTCCTGAATTAAAATTACTTTGGCTTCTTCCAAGTGAAAGTGGAATCATGCTATTATAGTCGCAGAAGAAGGTTAAAGAGTCAAATACATCTCCTCACCTGAGATTCTCTAAATCTGTAACATGGAAGAAGAAAGCAAAGGGATGCGTATGAAAGAACTAGGTATACCCATTAGAAATGACTAATACCAAGCAAGTTCCAGAAAGACAAATAGACCTATCAAATCCAGCAGGTGCATCATTCCATGTCAGTTGATTATGCATTTTCTCCATGGAACTGAACTTCTATGCAAAAATTACCTTGGAGGAAATCTTGTATTTGTTGCTGATCACCAGTGTATATATTTTTTTTCTGCTGCATTTTGCTTTCTGTGGTACTCACATAAGTGATCAACTGGCAGGCAGTGAATGTTATGTTTATATTATCTCATATTTTGCATTGCTAACTGGCTCCCTTGATACCATTTAAGGTGCATCCCTAATCAGCCCTCATGTTCCGCACTTCCCTTGCAATCTCTGGATTTTATGAAGAGTAGACACGCCATGTGCCCCAGTTCTGGACGCCAAAGTGGTTGTGACTTCAGGAAGTCCCCACAGTCAGAGCCACAGGCCGAGTCAAGCTGTGTGATTGCTCCCCTGAGATGCAGTTAGCAAGCCTCCCTGACAGAGGCCAGAGGCAAGGAACAGTCAAAGGTGGGGAAACTGTGTGTTTGCACACAATTCCATGCTTAACAGCCATTAAGCTGCAATTAATACTGGTCAGAAACACCATTATATTTGGAAAACCCAATAACAGCACAAGTTGGAAAAAAGAGGGGATCTATTCAAGTCAAGAAAAAGCGATTCATATATATATATATAATCAAAATAATGAGATTTTTACCTTATGCTATCTATTGTCTTTCCATGCAAATGCTAATATTAGCTCACAGTTAAGGAGATTGTATGACAATTAGGTGGCGTGTGTTTCATTTCCCTGGTCTTTGAGACACATCAGGTTTGACTCTGCTTTCCCATCCCAGGATTGTCACTGGTCCAGCATGATGTTAGTTCCAGGAAGCTGCAGTGGAGATGCGAGCTCATCCAAGTTCACTGTGAATTCGATGTTTAGGAAGACAAAGGAACATCTGCGCTGCGTGGTGGTAAGGATACCACACCAGTTTTCTTAGATGGACTGTGGCTTGAATCCTTGACTTTCAAACTGGCTATGGTGATGCCCTAGAGATGACAGTGAACGCCTCTGGGGAAATAAATTGCAAAAGGCTTCACCAGGCTTCTCTTTGCGATGTTATAGAGGGATTCTTTAAATTCTGCTTAGCTCAGTTTTGATTGAAATAATTTTTTAAAACAGTATACAGGAAAAGCTTTAGAAATTTCTGTTTGAACAGAATTTTAAAAAGATCTCTTCAAAAAAAAAAAATGAACAGTAAAGGGAGTTGTGTTTATCTTCATTTCCATCCTCATTGTTATTACAATCAAATGTCAGTTGTCAGTTGTGACTCATGGTCCCTGCTCTCAGCTTTCACCAGATAACTGGGTTCCTTCCTAGGTCTCCCTTTAAGCTTCCAGTAGGCAAATAGGAGTACATTTCACAAAGTTCATGGAAAAATAGAATAACAAGGTAACCTTATTTTTGTGCAAAAATAACTTTGAAATCCATGCAGAGTTTTTTCCTTATGCTCATCTTCCATGAACTTTTTGGAGCCTCCTTAGACATGAATAAATACCAGATTTGGGAAAAGAAGTCTTGCCTTATGACATTTCGCCCAACCAGGGTGACCAGAAGGTAGCAGTGATGAAAGTATGAAAGGAAGGGACCCTGGACAGATATGGGCAGGGGGATTGTGAAGAAGGCACCAGTGCTGGCCCTGTCTTCTGCTCCCCACCCCCAATACCCCATACCTTTTATGCACATGTTTCTTTCACAAGAACAAAGCACGTGACAACCTCAACACGCAAGTGGGGCGGGGAAGCAGACTTCTGGGCCTATAGTCACCTTCTGGGAACTGCTCTGCGCTGAGCACAGGGAGCGCACGTCTTTGGCAGGCAGTGGGTGGTCTGTGACACAACATTTTGTGTGTTACTTTAAGTTTAGAAAATACTTTCTATTGCTATCAATGCTTCAACCTTTAAGGCCAGTTTAAGTTATGAACAAAGTTTTTTTGACTTAACATTTGTGGGTTCAATCAACCATCCAACTAATTGAGGGAAGTCAGTCCACCTGGTTCACTGAACTGACAATGTTTGAATGGAAATGGTTGCTATTGCATAAAAAATGTGTTCAGTACTTCTATATATGTATACTCACAGTGCAGCTGGTGTAAAATTTGTCATTGTCACTTATATTTATTTTTCTATGCACTGTCACCTTCCCTAATTTATTTCCCCCAGTTCCTTCTAGAATGCTCCATTGTCCAAGGTAGTCAAACAGAATGCTCCTTTCAGAATCTAGCTGAGTGTACAGTCAGGCTTGTCTTAGTTTCTTTTTAACACAACCTAATTTGCATGTTTGGTTTTGGTCATCAGTGTTTGATGGAATCAATCCTACAGATCCTGATTGCGAGGGGAAAACCTTGTAGCACTGTGTTAATGGTCAGACTATTAGCTATATTGAAAAGATGTCTTAAAAATCAGTACATTACTGCTGATTTAAAGTTTTTAAATCTCTGCTCTTTTTTCATAGGCTTCAATCTGTATTCTGCTGTTAGATTTCAGGGTGTTATCTCAGGCTTACGTTAATGCCTAGTAATAGTCTTTTATAAAGCTATCCTTAATTTGTCAGAAGTCTTTACAGTTAGAGAAATGTGAAATTGAATGTTTAACATTGATTATGCACTGAAGTTTAAGACGCAGGGATTCAACAAAGTGATCCATTGGCAAATAGAATGAGTGCCTTTCTTGAGTTTTATAAAGGTTCTACCTAGAAATGTTATTGTCTCCAAGGAACTGATATTCTGAAACGTCCCCACAGAACCTGAAACAACTGAATTTGGTGTCGAGGAAGGGACACAGGTAAATGTTGTCTAGCAAACAGCACACAAGGAGGCCTCTAATCAAGGTGGAAGGAGAGATCTCTGATTAGAGAGGAGAGGGCTCCTTAGGGTTTGAGTAGCTGGCAAGGAACTACAGATGGCATCCGTCTTCAGGGTAGATCCACAAGGAAGCTGTTGTTTGGATCAACTGTGAAGCAAAGAGGTGGACGTCACCAAAAGACAGGCATGTAAACGCAAAATTAGACCATGAACCCACATGATGTTCTAAGGTAGTAGCTAGTAGATTGTTTTGCTGGGAGTTGAGTTACTGAAAATTGCAATTGAAACATTGGAGACAGAGGTTGCTCTCTGATGGTACCAATTTGATAAATGTGGCCTTCATGCTGTATTCCAGGGTAACCATTGGAAATTTTGAGTTGATCTATTTATTGATAGTGACTTGGATGCAGATTTTTCACTAATTTCAGATTAAATTTCCTAAGCAAGATTCTTAACATTATTACAAGTTAAGGCACAGTGGTGTTGGTCACTCCTGGAGTCCATCTTTGGTTTCTTCCACAGCCTACGGAAGAGAGAAGAAGCAAGTTGCCGCAAGGAGAGGTGGCTTTATCCTTCTGGTCCAGATAGAAGAATGCACACTGACTTCTCAGTGTGCGGTGAGAGAAGCAGCAGCATTCTGTTTCAAATTGAAACCCAGTGAGAAGTAGAGAGATGATAAGTTTTCTTTGATCGTTAGAGGAAGTTGTTTGCAGTTAGCATATGAAGGTGACTCCTCACGAGTTGCTGGCTTTCTAAAAGAACAGCTTACAAAATTGTGAGGTGCTCTGTCTCTTGGACAAATATAAAAAGAATTGATTGTGGCATAGCTCTTGAGTAAAGAGAGTCAACGAACACCACCCACCAAGGTTGCCCCACTTCTGAGTTGTATATGTGGCTCATAAATTACCATGTGGCAAATGCAACGGGTTGACCAGCTTCATATTGAGTTTGTCTACACCATCTGCTGTCGTATTGGCTTCGACTTTCTTCAATATAGCACCCTATTTATCTTAGGCGTGTTCTGTTACTTCTTCTACACTGCAAGTCCTTCCCACTGGCATCTGCACCATTTGCTGATATCAAGAAAGGAGGCTTTTGGGAGTGAGTGGTCCATGGCAGGGACGAGATGGTCAGAGGGCTCAGTAGGGAGAAAGTAGAATTTCAGGCCTGGAGGTGAGGATATGAAGAAAGCCCAAAAGAGAAGTGGGGGTGCAGCGCAGGGTGAATGAAAGAATCCAAGAGAATGGGTAAGGGGAAAGGGAAGAATGAGGACTATGTATTTACAGGAAAATGGCAGAGCGATTCATAGAGGTTAATGTGACATTGAAATGGACACTTCAGATTGATGGCAATGTCTCACAACAGCAATCATACAAAGTTGCCTTCTGAAATTGGGGACCAGTAGGTGAAAGCTTCCTTTAACTTGTTCTTGAATTTCAGTCAAGATGAACTTGTATAAGACCCGATTTTTGTGTGTTTGAGTTTGTTGCCAAAGCATTGTTGCAGTTTATTTTTTCACTTAATCTCACAAAGCAGCTGCAAGTTAGCATCATCAGGCAAATCTCCAGGTTCCCAACTCTTGTCTCTTTCCGGTAGAAAAGACTGACTTTAATTGTGTGTGAAAAGGGAAGATTTGCATTAAACTGTCACCAGAGTTTTAGAATGACAGTTAAGTTTCGAGAAGGGCTTGGGCTTCCCTAGAATGAGCAGATTATGGAAAAGAGCAAAGGTATGTACATTCAGCCTGAGTCCACAGAAGTCACTGGGGCGTCATTTGAGCTTCTCGTCCCTGAAGCTATGGGTCAATGATGTGGCAAATCTCTGAAGAGAAAAAGCCTGAGTACTGACATGGGAGGGCATGGTTCCTTTCTTTCAATCTCAGATCAAAATTAAATCTAAGATTCTGGAGCTTACTCATCAGAGGAGAAATATCATGAGCTATTTGCTGTCTCTGCTGCAACACAGCTCTGGCAAGCATGGAAGTTATGTTGAGATCGTCAAATCTATACTCAAGGACCATCTTTGTGAATCATGAAACCATATGCCACTGGTTGTCTGAGTTGGAAAAAAACAACAGAAATACCCAACTCTACACCAAGGAAGCCAGTGATACAATCAGACAGTGCCAAGGGCCATTTGACCATCTTACACCTTCTCAATGTATGCATTTAAAAAAAAAAAAATCTCTGCTACTGCTTGAACCATGTAAAATACCAGAACTCCTATAGTGCTAACAAGGAATAAAGATCTTGCACCAGATGGTGCCTCTTGTCTCCATCTATCTCTAGCCCAAACAATCTGCCAGAGTTTTGAAGAAAAATGCGATGTGATCGTGTTACAAAGTATATGAAGAAACAGAATGAAAAGTAATCTGGCTCAAGCAAGGGGACCCAGAAGGAAGGGATTATTGTCACTCTTTGAGCCTCGGGATAAGGTTTATGCTATCTGCATTTTAGTCCATAAAACAAATGGTGTGCCGAAACACAGCTATAGGGTGAGTCTCTCACCGGTATAGAAACTAATCTGGATGTTTTGTTTATATATGATTTTTAAAAAGCTTACTAGTTGTAAAAGGATTGTTCGTAGGTTTTTTTTTTTTTTTTGATAGTGTTTTCTCTGTTTCCCTTCATTACTGGATTTGGCCATCTTCATGATAGCAACTTGAATACAGTTTGGAGATCTCTTTTGCAGAATAGTATTGATATTTATGTACTTAGATGAGATTTTTGCATGTATGTCATTTCTCCACTCCTCTATTAGACTTAAGTAGTCTGAATGTTTGCAAGAATCTCTCTGCTTTCTCATATGTTGAATGATGCAGATGTCAAGCCTAGGGAATAACACTGCTGAAAGAGTAGCCCATTGGTGCTTTCAGAGCATGGTTGGAAGTTGGGGACTGATGAGCAAATGGGAGGAAGTCTATGATGAGACAAATCGAGAAACTGAAAGAAGCTTCTGTTGTGATATGACATAGCTGTAACATCCACATGTGATCATTTTTCAAGTAGTTCCTGCTAGTTTATCACAGTGTCAAATCTTGGAGTTGAGGAAATTAACACTCTGTTCCCCATGACAGGTAGTTGAAGAGTCACTGCTTAGTGTCTGTATTGTCACTGTTCTATGTAGTATGGATTGTAACGGAGACAGTAGATCCACCCAGGAGGAGGAGTTTATAGCAGTCTTCTAGTGACCACACTTGAGGGGCTATGAAGGTAGTTGTGGAAAGAAAGGGCCACTTCTGAAAATATTGCAAAGGAGAAGGAAAAGGGTATAGTCAGGAATGGAGTGGGATATAGGACAAGGAGACAACTACTGCCCCAAGCCTAATGTCAGCCCGGGTGGTGGTATTAGTGATAGACACAGAAAAGCTTCCTTGGAGAGAAGGCTCCGAAAACACTGGCCAAGAAAGGAATTCTGGCTTTTCAGTTTTTGCGTTAGGAATGGCAAAACATCTATTTAGAAATTCACAGTGAACCATGAAAGATTGTGGACCTCAACAGAAGAGTTCAATATTAGAAATTTAGAACAGATGGGAAACTCTTCCTGATGGTTTCACTGAGAAATTCTCCTCTTCACATTTTCTGATGCCTGAGATAACGCTATTTGCAACTTTCTTTACTTGTTAGATGCAATGCAGGGGTGTGCGTGAAGGCCAAGTGCCCAGGCCCCTCCTCACTTGGCAGGTTGTGTCGTCACATTCAAAGCACTGAAAATACATGAGTTGAGGTCTGCAGACAATCAGTGCCACAACTCCTGCTTATTCATGATGTCTTCAAAGGAAATTCTAAGTAAAACTTCTTTTTTTGGGGGGGAAATTTCAAATCGGATTCAAAGAAATCATATTAGATATGAGTAGTGGTTATGTAATCTTTACCTCATTATTCTTAATGGAGTTCAGAACTATCGACACGAGGGGTCTTTAAAAAGTTCATGGAAAATGCACATTATGTAAAATTGCATAAATCTGTTTTTAAAGCTCCATTTAAACTTTTTTTTTTTTTTTTAAAGATTTATTTTATTTATTTGAAAGACAGTTACAGAGAGAGGTAGAGAGCGAGAGAGAGGTCTTCCATCCGCTGGTTCACTCCCCAGATGGCTGCAATGGCCAGAGCTGTGCCAATCCGAAGCCAGGAGCCAGAAGCTTTCTCCAGGTGTCCTGTACGGGTGCAGGGGCCCAAAGTCTTGGGCCATCTTCTACGGCTTTCCCAGGCCACAGCAGAGAGCAGGATCAGAAAACGAAGCTCCATTTAAACTTTTATAGCTAAGTTTCTATCATTTAGCCTACTTTTTTTAATTTAAAAATTTTATTTTGAGAGGAAGAGAGACATAGCGAGAGTTTGAATACACTGGTTCACTCCCCAAATTCCTGCAATGACTGGGGCTGGTACAAAACCAAAAGTCAGGAGCTCAATCCAGGTTTGCCATGTGGGTGGCAGAGACCTGGCTACTTGGGCTATTGCCTGCTGTCTAGTAGGGTTTATATTAGCAGGAAGCTGGAGGCAAGAATTGAGCCAGGTACTTTGTTTTGGAAGTACCGCATGGTATCACCATGGTTTCTAATTATATGATTAACTCCTTGACTTTGAATGTTCTGTGGACTTACAGGGTTTTTAAGGACTGTGACAATGCTCTGTGTGGAAAACTGTGCGTATTGTTTGACTCACTCATGCTCTTGCACACAGAGCTACCAGAAGATCTGTTTGGACTTCTTATTCCAGATAGCCAAGGAAATGTTGACACAGGTCACTCTATCTTCAGGTCTTGGAGGAATGAAGGGTAGGTTCTTCGTTATTTTTAAAAGATTTACTTAAGAGGTAGAGTTACAGACAGAGGGAGAGACAGAGGTCTTCTGTCTGCTGGTTCACTCCCCAGATGGCTGAGCTGAAGCCAGAAGTCGCCTCCTCCGGGTCTCCCGCAAGGGTGCAGGGGCTCAAGCAGTTAGGCCATTCTTGCTGCTTTCCTGGGCACACTAGCAGGGAACCGGATTGGAAGTGGAGCAGCTGGGGCTTGAATCGGTGATGTTGGCAGGGCAGGTGGAGGCTTAAGCTACTATGCCACAATGCTGGGCTCGGGTCACTTGTTCTTAAGGTATCTGTCACAGATGACTCCACAGTGCAATTTTGGCTTCGCTTATCAAATGACCAACCCATTTCCTGTTGAGCTCTGCTGCCCAAGGATTGGCTCCATTCTAGTTGCTACTGGACCTCGGGGTAGTGGGAAGTGGAATGGTGTTTCTCCCTCCACTTGGGCACGTCTGAAGCTTGCTGAGTGTGAAACTGACATTGAACAAATGAAAGAGGCCATGATGATGTCTGCTAAGTAGTTGCATGATTTAGGTCATTAACACATGCAAAAAGCATAGGGAACATTCAAAAAAAATTGTAAGATTTATTTGTATATTTGAAAGGCAGAGTTGCAGAGACAGATGTGGAGAGAGCGAGCTTTCATCAGATGGTTCACTCCTCAAGTGGCTTCAATGGCTGTGTCTGGGCCAGGCCAAAGGCAGGAGCCAGGAACTCCATCCGGGTCTTCCACATAGGTGGCAGGGAGCCAAGTACTCAGACCCTCTTTTGCTGTTTGCCCAGTGGAGAAGCCAGGGCTTGAACCAATGCTCGTGTAGGATACCAGTGTCACAGCGGGCAGCTTAACCCGTGGTGCCCCAACACTGGTCACCTTACCCCCATTTTCTTGACCACCCTCCTGCAGCTTCACATCGATTTGCCTTCTCACGTGGTTGTGTTCTCCCCCGTGTGTGGGCGTTGCTGGGTGGGCAGAGGGCCTGCTGGCCCACTGCTGCTGGTCTCTCCTCTCATCTCCTGTGCTAGGTGTTGCCACGCCATGGCCTGTCTGTTCTTCCACTGTCAAAAGTGGTCCCAATACAGGGATGTTTGTTACCAAAACAAACAAAAGTATGTGGTGTAAGATTTGTATGCAAAACCTTCACAACAAAACTAAGTAGCTATTTACTTTAAATATGCCAATTAACTGTTACTAACGTACACTGCACTTCTAGGTTAAGGATGATTGATAGTAACCTGCGGTGAAATGTTCTTACACTGCCGTCTGGAAATGTAAATGTGTAAGATGGAAAAGGTCAGCAGGTGACAGCGCTACTATACACGTTTCAAAACAACACTTTCAAGTCGTTCCTCTCTGGTTCCTTCATCCTTTCTCGATCCTGCACTCCTGCAGCCTGGTAGCCAACAGTCGACTGGAAAAGTTTTGGTAAAGGGAAAATGTTTGAGTGTAAAGTAAACATCATGATGGGTCTCTTGTCATTCGTCTCGCTCGGGCAGAACCCTTATGAACCACAGCGGGAGCTGTGCTTGAGTGAAGAGAATGGGCTTGTCTCCTCAATGTCTGACAGTGAATTTGTTGCAATTGGAAAGCTAATTAGGAGGAGAGAGGGCTTATTTAAGATGTTTGGCACTCACTGCTTCATTGGCTGTGGACCTGGACTGCCCGACACAGACACAAGGAGAGGCACAAGTGTTAGCTGCATCTGGATGTTAACGTTTTCTAGGAGCCAGATCTAAGAAAGAAAAAACAAAAGTTGCTTTTGACTTTTTTTTTTTTTTAAAAAAAAGATTTATTTATTTGAAAGAGTTACACAGAGAGCGAAGGAGAGGCAGAGAGAGGGAGGTCTTTCATCTGCTGGTTCTCTCCCAAATTGCCTGCAATGCTCAGAGCTGAGCTGATCTGAAGCTAGGAACCAGGAGTTTCTTCTGGGTCTTCCAAATGGGTGCAGGGGCCCAAGCACTTGGGCCATCCTCCACTGCTTTCCCAGGCCATAGTGGAGATCTGAATCGGAAGTGGAGCAGCTGGGACTTGAACCGGTGCCCATATGGGATGCCGGCATTGCAGGCGACGGCTTTACCTGCTATGCCTTGGTGCCGGCCCCACTTTTGACATTTTTTTTAACCCAGTATTTGCCAACAATGGGCATGTTCTCCTGTGATCAATATGCAAATATTACCAGGGTGTTTCTCATTTTTTAATTTATGCTAGGTGTTTGGACTTGGGTGTGTATTTCGTGCTAGCAGCATTTTGTCAGTACATGTGGTCAAGTTGGAAGTGGTCAGCAGCTCTCTGTGGCCAGCGTGGGATAGTGTTCCTCACTGTTTCGCTGTTTAAGTCAGTCTATCTCTGATTACAACATTTACTGTGGGCTGTCAGGCAAACCTGGATGTGTACCCTGAATTAACACAATGATCTGAGTGCTGTTTGTTTTTTGCAATTACCAATAAAGCCTGCCATTCTGTGGGCAAGATGAGCAAAATTCATGAACTCGACCAGCTGACAGGAGTTCACGGAGCTCCTGGCTGTTAAACGCAAAAATGTTTGTGCCTGGGATACCGTAGAAACATTCTTTTAGAAAAATCTCAAAACAGAAAGGAGTTGCTTGAAAAAATATAAGTATAATGGGGAACACCATTGGATTTGCATCATTCAGTGTCCATTGAAAGTTTTCAGGATGCATTTTTGTGTTCCTCCCAATGATACTAAAACTTGGGTGTGCATTGTTAGAAAAACAATCAGTAAGTGTGGATGCTGTAAGTTAGCTCTCTTGGAAAGAAAATTGGACCTGTTTAACTCCAGTTAACTATCTAAGACCAACTGGAAACTAAAGAATGTCATGCAAACATGATTAAATAGAAATTAAACATCAAATAAGAGATTAAATCATGAATAGCTCCTATGGGATAAGAATAAATTTTTTTCCCAGAATGGGACACATTGAATTACACTGGTAAACGCTACTGAGCTATGGGTAGCAACCACAGCAAAGTTGTGTGTGGCTTGTTCTGAATTGGGGAAGACATTTAGGTGAGGAGAAAATTCTAGAATAAGCCATAATAAAGTGTTCCAATGTGTCATGAGAACTAAAATGTTCTAAAGGTGTGGCCTTTGCGGACTTGTAGAGAAGCTGTGGAGAGAGACCTATGCCCACTTTGTCCCTGCTCTGCTTAGGCCTTCTGGCTGTTGCATTTCCAGGTTTCTGTTCAGCTGGGTTCAGCCTCATGGGAGAGTTAAATGGAGGAAGAGGATTATCGGGTATTGCCTGACCCTCTTTGCTCAGGTGGTATCTCCTTAAAATGCCTGGAGTTGTGTCTCCTCTGTTGCTATGGCTTTCATTCTCAAATGTGTCTCAATTCCAGCTTCTCCAGCCCATGGAGTCCTAGTGGCTCCATGCCATTTCTGGTCTAGGGAGCCTCTCTGCTCTTTGCAGTCAATTCGCTGTGTTAAATCCTTTCTTATGTCTTAAATGCTCAAAGTGGATTTCTTTCCCTCTGGTTGTACTGTGACTGACACGGAGGGAACGATGGATTCTGGAAAAAAGAAATGAGCATGATTCCGAATGTGGTGTTAGAAGAGATTGTTTATGTGCACCCGAAAGTGGGCAGCAATTGCTGAGAGGCAGTCTGAGTTTCTTACGGGCGATCGTGACCAATTCAGTTTGCTTATTTAATTGGAAGTTGAAGGAATGCTGGCATCAGAACGTGAGCAAGGCCTTTGAAGTGATCTCTCGTGATGTCCTTGTGGTTAGGAGACACATGTGGGCTGGATGATACAGATTTAGGCAGGTTTATAGGCTGCACTGGAAAATACCTAGAGGGAACCATGGCTGCCCCTCAATGTTTGAAGAGGGATTAGATGAAATCTTTGAATCACTAGAGGCTAGAGCCAGGATCAATGTTTGAAGTTCGGGGAATCTGATTTTGGCTCAATAAATGGAACAGCATTCTAAGAATTAGACTTCCTCTGAAATGAAGTAGGCTCTTCGCGGGAGGATGATTCCTGCCCCTACATGTTTCCAGGAAGACTTGACTTGTAAGGAATAGGGGGATGGGGTTCTTGCATTGGCAGAAACTTGAAATAGGTCATCTCTGAGTTCCCCTTCCAATGCCAAGAGCCTACAGTCTACAGACTTAGGAATGTGGTCGCTCGTACCTGATACTCACATGGTCCCCGGTGTAACATCATGTGCCAAGGCTACAGAAGGAGCACCAAAGTGTCACAAGTCTGGCTCATCTTTGTTATCAATGGTGAAGGATCTGGTCATCAAATTTCCTGCTTTACAGAAGCATGAGTGCTCCTATACTATCTTTTTAGTTTGTAGGGAAAATTATTTTCCTTTCATTGAGAGGGAATCGGCATGTAAAGAAAGGGGCATAGGGCCAGCATTGGAGCTCAGCAAATGCCTACAACCCATATGAGTACCAGTTTGAGTTCTGGCTGCTCCACTTCTGATCCAGCTCTCTTATAATGCATCTAGGAAAGCAGTGGAGGATGGCTCAGGTACCCAGGCCCCTGCCACCCATCTGGGACACTCGGATGGAGTCCCTAGCCCAGCCCTAGCTGTTGGAGCCACCTGGGGGAGTAAACCAGCAGATGGAAGATCTCTTTCTCCTTCTCTCTCTGTGACTCTGGTTTTCAAATATATATATTTTTTTACTTATTTGACAGGCAGAGTTAGACGGTGAGAGGGAGAGAGAAAAAGGTCTTCCTTCCATTGGTTCACCCCCCCCAAAATGGCCACCACGGCCGGCGCTGCACTGATCCAAAGCCAGGAGCCAGGTGATTCCTCCTGGTCTCCCATGCGGGTACAGGGCCCAAGCACTTGGGTCATCCTGCACTGCCTTCCCGGGCCTCAGCAGAGAGCTGGACTGAAAGGAGCAACCAGGACTAAAACCCGGCGCCCATATGGGATGCCGGCGCCGCAGGTGGAGGATTAACCAAGTGAGCCACAGCACCGGCCAAATTTTTTTCAAAAAGCAAGGAGCACAAAGCAAGAGCAGTTTGTTACAAAAATACTTGACATCATCAATGGATATATATTTTAAAAGTAGAGGCATATATGTAAAATTTTAAAGGTTTTGGTGAAAAATGACATCAGTCTTGTGTGGGTTAGTTATTTGTCAGGATAAACTTGACTTAGAAGAAAGTTTGTGTAAAGACAAAAGTTTTAGCAGATATTTGTATCAATTGCTTTGACTGAAAACAGCTGAACTTCAGCTAGAATCACTCATTCACTCACCAAGCTTCATCAAGCACTTGCTATGTTTAGCATCAGGGATAGCCATAGCAAAATTTTTAAGCAGGATAATTTTTTCCTCTGCCATTGTCCACTACATGGTGTCATATTTTTGAGAAATTCTCAGTGCCCTCTAATCCCTACCCAGGATTGGATCGAGAAATTAATTTGAAATAGTATATATTTTTTATATTATCTGTTGGATTGAGGTATGAATGAATAAATGAGGTATGAACAAATGACTACATGGGCAAAATTTAAGGGGATTTTACCTGGTTCCTTTTTAGATTAAAGAAATGATTTTTTTTTGACAGGCAGACGGAAGAGAGGGAGAGAGAGTGACAAAGGGATCTCCCATCTGCTGCTTCAGTCCCCAAATATTTGCAATGGCCAGAACTGGGCCAGGCTGAAGTCAGTTAAGTCAGTCAGGGTCTACCACATGAGTGGCAGAGACCCAAGTACTTGAGCCATCATGACTGCTTTGCCCAATCTGCCTGTTAGCAGGAAACTGGAATGGAGAGCTTTAAGCTGGACTCAAACCTAGTCACCCCGATATGGGGTGCATGTAGTGGTTGAACTGCTGAGCCAAATGCCTATCCCTATACATTTATTTCCAATGAATTTTCTTCCATATACCTATTAAAACAAATAAGTGAATTATACATTGTCCCCACTCAGAAAAGTCTCCTGGATCATGGAATTAGACCTGTGCACACAGAGCTAATTATAATACAACACAATAAGTGCTGTGCTACAGGTATTAGCACAATGCTATGGTAACACAGAGTAGCACGTGATGAATTTATTAATTCTGCAGTGGAGGTTGGGTGAAGGGAAGGTGCTGACGGGGGAGAGCTGCAGAGAATGGATGCCACTTAAACTGAGGCCAAACGATAAAGAATACTGTTTCCATCGGAAAGGATCCTGTAAGCGCCAGGAGGGTTGTGTGGTGCCTGACAGGTGTGGGCTTCTGCACCAGCTGTGGGATGTACTGGCATTCAAAGGGCATTATTAACATTTGTGGGTTCTTAGTGTCCCTAGTGGACTTTGCATAGAAAATGGCTTGTTCTCCAGTGTTGGGTCAGCCTGGTCCATGACTCTTCAGTGCCTAAGGATGACCCTGTGTGACCTGTTACATTCAATGGGAAACGCACATTTCACACTGAAAGAAGTAATGGGAGTCTTACACATTAAATCTCCCTTTCAAAAACAACTTCTGCTGGGTCTTTTTTTCAGCATAGTGTTGGTCTTAAGGAAGCAAACTCATCTAGTGCAGGACTGTAATAATAATGTACTATTAGGGTTTTTCTTTCTTTAGAAATCCATACTTATAACATTAGCTATGTTATCGTAACATTTTAGACCTTTTGGCACCTGCCAACTTTGAGGCAACTCACAAAGCAAAGGGCCTGGTGCTCGTCTGGATTTGCTGTTCTTTTTCTTGAGTAGAGGCATTGAAAAGAGGAACTTTTAGGCCAGAAGAATCCAGGTCAAGAGACGGGGTATTCTCTCTGAGATGGATTTGCTACCCCAAAGTGACTGGGAGATCAAGCTGTAGGTTTTAATAGCTATAGCTGGAAGGATTTCTGCAATAAATTAGAAACAATCGGTATAAGAAAATACTAGGAAAAGATCAATTTTAGCTAGGAAGACATTATATGCAGAATTTTCTTAAGATTATTAAATTTGAAGATAATCTGTTCCAAATTGCAATGTAGCTTGCAGTTCTGGTGTCAGCATACTTGTCTGCCTTGGATCTGCTCATTTTTCCATTACAGAGTCAATGCCTTTTTTTTTTTTTTTGCAGGGTGGTTTAAAGCCAATAATTTAATCCACATTCTGCTCAAACTTTTAATATAAGTACTTAACCCAGATGCATTTTTTTTTCTTAAAAATCTGATTTTAATTGCTAAACTCATTTTTATAAATCAACTCCATAAAAAATGCTATGGTTTCCCCTCTTTCTTTCTTAAACTCGGGGGAAAACACGGATAAACAACAAAAAAAAGTGCTCTGTTAGGGTCGTCTTTAATGTCTTACTTTGGTGATGTATGAAATCAAAACCAAATTGTCTGAACGAACTAAAAACCTTGGGTTTGAATTATCCAGAGTGCTTGTCTTTTGCAGTAATTTCTTGTGATGATTTTATTCTGTTCCTCTGGTATGCACCATGGTATTAACACATGCTAAGTAAGGGGCAATTTTTAAATATACATGCTTTTGTTGCTAAATCTGCCTGTAGTATTGTCTGGGCCAAAAATTATTCTGGAGTTTCTAGTACAAATGGTTAAGTCAAGATGAGTGGAAGAAGCAACTCAAAGAGCTACATGAGTGACTGCTTTTTTGAGGGAATATGCAAAGATTTTATGAGGGATTTTAAAGATTTATTTATTTGAGAGGCAGAATAACAGAGGAAGAAACAGAAAGATCTTCCTTTTGCTGGTTTACTCCCCAAATGGCCACAATAGCCAGAGCCGGGCCGATCGGGAGCCAGGAGCTGCTTCTGGGTCTCCCGTGCGAGTGCAGTGGTCAAAGCACCTGGGCCGTCTGCTGCTTTCCCAGGCCATAGCAGAGAGCTGGATCACAGAGGAGCAGCCGGGACTCAAACCAGCATCCATGTGGGATGCCAGTGCAGGCGGAGGCTTTGGTCGCTATGCCACCACACTGTGCCTCTGCAGTATTTTTTTTTTTTTTTTTTTTTTTGACAGAGTGGATAGTGAGAGACAGAAAGACAGAAAGGTCTTCATCTGTCACCCTCCAATGGCCGCCATGGCTGGCGCGCTGCGGCCGGCACACTGTGCTGATCCGAAGGCAGGAGCCAGGTGTCTCTCCTGGTCTCCCATGGGGTGCAGGGCCCAAGCACTTGGGCCATCCTCCACTGCACTCCCAGGCCACAGCAGAGAGCTGGCCTGGAAGAGGGGCAACCGAGACAGAATCCGGCACCCCGACCGGGACTAGAACCCCATGTGCCGGCGCCGCTAGGTGGAGGATTAGCCTATTGAGCTACAGCGCTGGCTAGTATTTTCTAATTTGAAATTCTTTGTGCTAAAATACTACTTTAGGCAACTTCATCAAACCTGAATCATTGAGCTATACATTAAGTATATGTATTACCATACAGTCAAATGGGTTGCATTTGATTTCTGGCACTACCTGAAATGACCTGTCACATGGTCATGACCAGGCAATGGGCCGGTAAAGCTGGATGATTCAGGGTTAGTCACTGGAAGCATTTTGATTCTCTTTAAAAAACATTTACTCATCTGAGAGGCTGAGAAGCACAGAGAAACCTCCATAGATACATAGATAGGCAGAAAGACAGAAGGAAAGATAGCTGGGTACAGCAAGCTCCTATTTGCTGGTTTACTCCCCAAATGCCCATTGTGGCTGGGGCTGGACTAAGGCTGAGCTGGGGCCAGAGCCAGGAATGCAATCCAGGACTCCCATATGGGTGGCAGAAACCCAACTACTTGTGCTGTCACTGCTGCCTCTCCAGGGAACAGGAAACTGGAATTGGGTGTGGAGGTGGGCATTGAACCCAGGCGTTCTAATATGGGCTGCAGGCATCCAAGTGGCCTATTAAGTGTGGTGCCAAACACCTGCCCCTGGAAAAAAAGTTTTCAAGTGGAAACTTCTTTCCAACATTGCAACTTGTATCAACATCTTTTGATTATAATAACAGATCCATGTCAGGCTAGTTTAATTAAAACCTAAGAATTCAGTGCAAGGATGCTTCACAAAGTATAACGTTCCCTGTCATTCTCCCATTCTCTGTCCCCACCCTCTTCATCTAAAGGTGTTTTTTATTAAGATTTTTCATTAATTGACTTGATAGGCAGAGTCAGAGAAAGAGGGACACAGACAATTTTTCCATTTTTTCATTCCCCAAATGGCCACAATAACCACTGCTGGGCCATACATAGAAGAGGAGGAGTGCTGACTTCAGAGAGAAGGAGCTATAGTGAGGTGCCAAATTCCTCAAAAGGTGATTCATTTAAAGGTTAAAAGAATTCGGTTTGCAGGGCCAGCACCGTGGCGTAACAGGTAAAGCTGCCGCCTGCGGTGCTGGCATCCAACATGGGTGCTGGTTTTAGTCCTGGCTGCTCCTCTTCCAATCCAGTTCTCTGCTATGGCCTGGGAAAGCAGCAGAATATGGCCAAGTCCCTGGGCACCTACAGTCACATGGAAGACCCAGAAGAAGCTCCTGGCTTCAGATAGGCACAGTTCTGGCCATTGTGGTGATCTGGGGAGTGAATCAGCAGATAGAAGACCTCTTTCTCTCTTTCCCTGCCTCTCTGTAACTTTGCCTTTCAAACAAATCTTTAAAAAATTTCAGTTTACACACACACATAGACACATGGGACCTCAGAAAGTTCATGGAGAAATAGAATTAAAAGAATTTTATTTTTGTGCAATAATACTTTGAAATCTGCGCAATTTTTATGGCATGTATTTTCCATGAACTCTCAAGATTTATTGAAGATTTTTTTAAAGATTACTTTATTTGAAAGTCAGAGTTACACAGAGAGAGGAGAGGCAGAGAGAGAGAGAGAGGTTTCCATCCGCTGACTCACTCCCCAGATGGCCTCAACAGCCAGAGCTGCGCCATTCTGAAGCCAGGAGCTTCTCCAAGACTCTCACATGGGTGCAGGGGCCCAAGCACTTGGGCCATCTTCTTCTGCTTTCCCAGGCCATGGCAGAGAGCTGGATGGGAAGTGGAGCAGCCAGGTCACAAACCGGAATCTTGGATCTCCAAGTTTAGCATGTAACTGGGGTGTTCTGGAGTACATATATACCTTGTGTGACTATTGTCTCTGTAGCATAATACTATGTTGATTAAAAAGAGGCAGAATGAAGTGACTGGGTGAACATCTGCAACGAATGTTCCAGAGTAGAATGGAGATGGGTTCGTTACCCAGTGGATCAGAACCACAGGGATGTTCCAGTGGTGTAGCCACACTTCCCCTTGTGTGGGTACTGGATGCTTACTTATTACAGGCATGGACTCAGGACTGTACATCTTGATGCAACCCCTCGTGGTCCTGGAACAGGTCGTCTGGTGCTTTGATGAGCCTTGCATTAGATTTTATCACACTTCCAGGAAGCAGCCTGAGCGTTTGAAAGAACACACCAACATGTTCAGAATGCTCGAGTATTCGATGATGTGGAGGGACAGGGATGAGGGTGAGAGTCAGGGGAGGCATCTTTGGGGCAGGCTGGCGTGAGTGGGCACACAGGAGACGTTCATGTTGCTGGGGACTCCTGAAATGACTTGGGCAGTATCTGTTCATCACTGCATTCGGCTCACACAAGAAATCCCAGGAGCATTTTGCATTGGAATTCTTCTTATTCCCCTTAAAAAGAAAAAGAACTGGACTCAAAATGTCTTAAATTAGGAAAGAATTCAGCATCAAATGTTTCCTTTTGCCCTTATATGGATTCTTCTGAAAGCTCTGTCTAAAATACCATGTTCTTTCCCTGTCGTCTTCATTGTGAAACACAGGCAACAGGATTCTGCCCTTGGACGCTTTCCGGGGAAGAGACAGAACAAAACAACAAAACACTTTATGTTTCTTTTCAATGGCACAGATTTTTATCATGTGAAGGTCAGGGTTGAGTTCAAAATGTTGCTCATTTGGGAGCGAAGAATTTCTGTTTCTCAGATGATAGGAAAAATCCTAGAGTACACCAAGTGTAGGACACGCTGACAGCGATTTGCAGTGATTCTGGGTTGCATTACATCTGGGTAGACATGTAAGCATGAATACTTATCTTTAATTCCTCTCTCAGCCCCAAGCAGAGACTCTGACTGGCAGCCAGGCGTTTGTCCAGAAGCCTGGCTTGTAACATAGCCATCTCTGTATGGGCAGCCAAGCTGGGATTCCCCCTCAGGGGTATGGAAAGGGACAGGAAGTGACCTGTGAATGCGCCATTGTCTAAGGCAATGTTCCCCACATCTTTCCCTCGGCCTGCTCGGAGACAAATAACAGACTTGTGCAGTAAGGAGGGAGCCCCAGCCAGTTCCAGCGCTTCTGCAAAGAGCTGCTTGTTTGTTCTCTGCTTCTGCTGGCGTTTGTCATGCTTTGGACAAACTCTGATTCTGCACTTAACCCGAGTGGCGATTCCTGTCTTGCAAATTGTATTTTCTTTTGCCTTACTTGAGAGTTTCCCTGTGATACCCCACTGATTACATCCTAGAAAGCAGCATATCCAAGACTATTAGTGGCTAAACACAAGGTAGGAAGTTATGCTATATGTAGCATGTGCCATCTCTTACTGTATTCCTTAATTTTAACACATATGTGTCTTTGCTCCCAGGTGGAGTATGTATTTCAGGAGGACATGCATCATTCTTAAAATTTTCCGTGTGTTTCAGTTCAGGAGTTCATAGAGAATTAATAAATACAACTTGTAGTGACACTGGCTATAGTTACAGTGCCTGTTGGCCATATTCTCCAGGAGGCATTCTGAGTTGCTTGTCCTTGAAACAAGATCTGGCCTCAGCCCCACATCCTTACTCTGGCGTAAATGCGTGGTGTTGCTCTGTACACATCACAGCCTTATCACGAGGTAGAAAGACAAGCGTGGGTGAAGTAAGTCAGGTCCAGGGCTGCTGCTCAGAATCACGAGGGAGGCAAATTTATATTCATTGTCTTCCCCTCTGTTTGCCAAGGTCGTGGACTCCCTCGTATCCCTTGCTTCACCAGCAGTGAGCTTTCTCACCCTTTGGACCACAATGCTCACTGAAGTGAGAATGCCCGTCCACCAGATTTTTACTCCTTTATCTTGTGGCCTGTTTCACCCATGCTCCATTTCAAATGCCCTCTTGCCTCGCTCTCTGTTGGGTGACAATGCTTGCTCATGAAGAATGATCATTCCTACTGTGGAAGTAGCCAATGCGGTACCCTTCTTGAGCATCAACAACCTTCACGTGGCTTAAAGACGCTCTGGAGTCATGCTGGGTTCCGTTTGGCATAGCAGTTGAGAGTCCTCTCTGGATACACACATCCCATTTCAGAGTGTGTGGGTTCGAGTCCTGGTGCCACTTGGAATTGCAGCTTCTTGCTGATGCACACTGTGGGAAGCAGCAGGGGATGGCTGGGTTCTTAGTACCTACCTGGGGGACTCCGATTGAGTTTCCAATTCCTGACCTTGGTTTGACCCAGTCGCAGCTGACATGGCCATTTAGGGAGTAACCAATGGATTGAGGATATTCCCTGTTTCCCTCGCTCCCTCCCTCTTTCTCTTCCTGCCTTTCAAATAATAAGCCAAAATTTACAAAAAGAAGTCATGCTAAGTAGCTTGATTTGTTCTACATTCTCTTTAATCTATCGCTTTTTTTCTTTGACAGAGTTAGAGAGAAAGGTCTTCCTTTTCCATTGGTTCACTCCCAAAATGGCTGCTATGGCCGGCGTGCTGCACCAATCCAAAGCCAGGAGCCAGGTGCTTCCTCCTGGTCTTTTATATGCGTCATTGGTGTCCTGGTTCCACCCAAAGCCTCCAAACTGTTATTTCTTGCTGCTTTTCTCTCAGCAGCTCTTATGAACTGTTAACAAATGGATCTTGCAAAAACATCTATTTTATCGCATTTCTCTTTGGCTAAAACCTCCCTCCTTGACCCCCATTGTGTGTCTTGGTGGAGTGCAGGCATGAGACACATAGGCCACCCTTTCCCTTGGAAGACACCACAACCAACCGCGCTTGTTTTCCTGAGAGTCGATGACCTCAGTGTCCCAGAGCAGATTTCCCACAAAATGCTACCAAGTGGATTTTCAGATGGAACCTCTCTCACCACGGGAACACAATTGGAAAACTCAAGGTCAGAGCCATCCCTGATGCACTCAACACTCAACATTGAGCTCTATCACGGGATACAGGTGTGAACTTTGCCTGTTCCTCTGTGGCAGAATTCCTACCCCAGCCACCTGCTGAATACCCTCGCCTCTGTCCAGACTCGGGGCTACTGTTTCTGACAGCCCACTGCTGGGATTGTTCACCTGCCTCCTGCACCTGGTCCACACAGGCCCAGGCTTCAAGACCCAGCTGTAATCTCCTCTCTGCCTGAATCCTTAATGGGCCTTCTCAGGCAGGAGCTGCCTAAACTGCCAGAAAAAAGCTGGTGATCCTCATGGAACCAGTGAGTAGTGGTTGATGAGTGGGTTTTCTTTTCTTGGAAAGTGTGTGATCTCTCTCTCAGGGAGTTTGGAAGACAGGGGCTATGCTGCTACCTCTTGCTATTTGTCCTACTGTTCATCGACAGCATTGTATGAGGTGCACACCTTTGTGGGTATCAAATATAGGGTCTCTCTATTGCTCTCTCCCTCTTTCATCCCCCAAACTGGAAAGGCTGGGAGCCTTTGGAGGGAGACTTGCTTCCAGTTCTGACCCGTGGGCGTCTGCACTAGGTGAAGAACTTGAGATAAGCCAGCCGTTGTCCATGCTGGGTGCTGGATGGAGCCTCCCGCCTTTGTCTTGTGCCTCTGGCCCACAGAATCCCTCCATGGAAGACAGGTCTGGAAGCAGAGCTTCCTGGGGAGGAAAAGGAGAGGCCATGCTTCCTCTTTCTGCCCCATCATTTTAATTGAGCCTCCAGTGTATTTCCTTGGAAGCCAATAGTGGCTCTGTGTCCCTGTAGGGATAGTGGAATCATGTGAAACAAGATGAGAGGTGGGACCATTATTCCCAGAACTCGTACGACTTCTTTATAGACCCTGGTCAAGGATAGAGCTGTTTGTTGTGGTAAAATACCCAGTAGCAGGAAGTTGAAGTGGAGGTTAAACTAAAAAAAACCAAAAACCTAATTTTAGCTCCATTCAAAATCCAGGGGAAAAAATGCAAATGCATGTTTACAAAACTAAGATTTATGGTCTGCCAAAATTCAACTCATTACTTAACAATATTGCAATGTAATGATGAAGTTTGTGCTGGTTGGACTTACAGGGGATTAAAATGATATCATTGGGAATACCTTTTGCCTTGTGTTTGGCTTAATGATTATAGACTTTTCTACTGAAAGCACTTTGTAGCTAAGGAGTGGGTCTAAAAATTCCCACCTAAGAATTTACCCACTTCACTTGACATGGAGGGGTTCTCGTCAAAACATATTGAGTGCTGAAGATCATGGTTATTATAGCATAAAAGCTTTAACAGATATTGATCTAGACACTAGAATGTCCCTCCTTGCATAGACAAAATACTCCTATAGGTTTGAAGGAAGTACAGCAGGAAGAGGCAGACAAGCACTGAGCTTCGTTTCTTTTGAACAACTTTGGTGTTCTTTCTCTCCAAGTAGGAACTACTGGAATGATCTCTATGAAGTCTGCAAGTCAGTGGGGTGCACGTGGGCAGGTTGAGGGTGCCTGTGTTCGAGGGTCTTGCCTTGTAGAACCTCTTTGTGCAGGAGGTAGGCAGATGGCAGGCCAGCTTGGGATACTTGGAGAGCAGAGTGAGAGGACAGAGTGTGTAATGCTAAACTGAGATAACACATGCGGAAATCCCTAGCTCAGTGTCTGGCACAAAACGAGGACTGAAATGTTCATTTGGTGTTTCTATTGTTGTCATATAATCATTTTGGTTTAGCTTTGAGTTGCTTTATTGATTCACTACAGAATCTCAATTGGGTCAGAGTAGTGATAGTGTTTGATGCAGGTATTACAATCAAGAGCCCTCCTGATGTCAGAAAATAGTGGTCACTATGATGTTTGAAGCTTCCTTTCATCTCCTGTGAAGTGCAATTTGGGTGTTCTTGAGCACGGGTCCTCACCTTATAACCTGCAATGAAATTGGCCGCTGATCTTCAAAGGAACAATGGAGAACGGGTCCCTTCACAGAAGCTTTATAGATGGAAGTGGCCTTAGAAACACTCTGGCTTGAACTTTGATGAAGACATTGTCTTCTCCAAAGCCACAAAACTAGGTAACAGCTGACCAGGGCTTAGTGGGCAGCTCTTTGGATTTATGCACCCATGTCCTCTTTGCACAGTAGAAGACGGGAGACTCGTGTTTCTCGTCTAAGTCTTCTGAACACATCCTCACGCCAGGTAAACTGTGGGCAAGACAAGCTGTGACAGGAACTTTCCCTTGTGGGGTGGTGTGGGGAAGTCAGGTGCACTGAGCGTGCTTTTATTGCAGCTTCTACAGGCCTGCTTGCTGGCTGTCAGAGGCTAGCCCACTACCCTGTGGGAGCCGTGAAGGCATCTATAGATGGTTTCTTCTACCTGATCCTGAGCCCATAGTGACAAGTGCAGTGTTCATTATTTGCAAACCAGCTCCAAAGAGGCAGCTCTGAGTAGATGCAGCATTCCTTTGGGCGGGGGTGGGGGGTGTGGGGAGAGGGGGAGGGGGAGATGAGAGAAGATGGTTTGGGTCTCGGGTTTCTCCGAGACACAGGTTTGGCTGATACTTTTCTCGACTTTTCCTATCCTCCATCTGCCTTGGCTTCTGAGAGTGCCAAGCTCAGGATGCAATGGACACATCATTTCCTATTTCTATGAGCCTGCCTCTACCCGTTGGGGTGTGTTTGCACTTACTGGGGGAGCAGAGTGAGGAGGTTTCTGTATTTTTAACCAGAGATTGGAGTTTGGCTGGGAGAGACTGAAGAATGCATCAATGAAGGGGGCAAAGAATAAATAAGTAGAGCTAAAAATAATTTCAGGTTGTTCACCATTATAAAGCTGATTAATTTTTAAAAAGTTAAAAGAACAGATGAGATCCTGGGTGGGTACATTATCCTGGCATCTTGAAGACCACAGGATCCAGGCACTAGATCTTACCAGAAGAGTTAATTAGCCCAAACTGTGGCTGCTAGTTGCTTGAGCTGTCTTCAGCTTGAAGTTTTTATAAGTTTTAAAGCTAATTAGTATACACCTGGGACTCACGGCGGAAGCCAGTACTGTTTTCCCACAGGGGGTTCTTCTCTTATCTACCAAAATTTACAAAAGGAAAAAATGATAGAGGAAGAACATAATCTATAGACTTAAACATTAGTATATCCAAAGGCTGAGTGGCCTTTCCCACGGTGGAGGCCGGCGGGTATTTATCAACGCTGTCTTTTCCTCCCCTGCCTGACCCACTGGAGAAGGAGGGCGTGCGGTTGCTCCCGGGCTTCGAGACAGCCTGGGTCATGGGGACCACCCACGCGGCTTGGCCTGTGCCCACTGCAGAACGCCAGGCAGCGGCAGTGGCAGGAGAATGGGGCTGGCTTTGAAGTTCAGGGATGGGAGGATCGGGGCTATTTTGGGTTTGGCCTGAGGTAGCACACACTTTGTGTAACCTCTCCCCCAGTATTTGCACACAGGGGATGTCAGATCATTGACTGCATTAAAAAAAATCCTAAAGCAAAAGTTGGCTGCCGTGTGGGTGTGGGAGGCCCTGATCTCTCCTGGCTGCTGGGGGCAGAGGCTGGAGGTGAGTGAGCAGAATGGCTGCAGATGGGCAATCTTTTTCTAACCAGGCTTCCAAGGAGGGCTGGCATCCTTCCACAATGCAAACGTGTAAAATTTTCTGAATTTCCCTAAGCGGGGATCCTAACTTGTCAGGGCTCAAGGTACGACAGAACGTCCTGTGTGTACCCGTGACGTCTTGACAGTGTTGGCGGGATCCTGGGCTCCCCATCTGCTGATTCTGTGGCCTTGGATGTTCTCACTTTCCTGCCTCAATTCCTTCATCTGTGAAATGGGCTGACACAGCAACCTTGGAGTGTCATTGTGAGGAGTGAGTGACTGACAGAGTATCTGTGGAATACTAAGTAAAGTGCCAGGTCCATCTAGCTAATCTGGAAACATAGATTGTTCTTGCTTGTTAGACAGGTGGATGTCTTATTACGTGAAGCCCTGTGTAAGAGTGACTTTTTTTTTTTTTTGACAGGCAGAGTGGACAGTGAGAGAGACAGAAAGGTCTTCCTTTGCCGTTGGTTCGCCCTCCAATGGCCGCCGCGGCTGGCGCACCGCGCTGATCCGAAGGCAGGAGCCAGGTACTTATCCTGGTCTCCCGTGGGGTGCAGGGCCCAAGTACTTGGGCCATCCTCCACTGCACTCCCTGGCCACAGCAGAGAGCTGGCCTGGAAGAGGGGCAACCGGGACAGACTCCGGTGCCCCGACCAGGACTAGAACCTGGTGTGCCAGCGCCGCAAGGCGGAGGACTAGCCTAGTGAGCCGCGGCGCCGGCTGAGAGTGACTCTTAATCTGGGAGAGTCGCTGGAGGTCCAGCCAAGCTTGACCCCAACCAGAGGGATATGGTTTGGCTCTGTTGTCCACGCATGGAGCCAAGCCGTCAGAAAGGATTGAACACATATTAGGAGAAAAAATGTATTAAGTGATGAGGTGGGTGTGACCGAGACCGTAAAGAATCAATGCCGCAATGCTATTATTGGTTTGGCTCTTCCTCATTTATAAACACTGAGCCTGGCTCGAGTGCTTCAGTCTCGGCACCACTGGCAGCTTCTTCATTTTACCTTCAAAGTCTTGAGCCTATTAGAGGAATGTTTTACATGATTTTTGGGTGAAAGATGATTCTATTTTTGTCACCTTACTTGGATGATGCATACTTGGTGTCTTTGTCCTGTGCCATGTGAAGTAGCTCCAAGTTTCTGATCTAATAAGCATGGTGTTTTATAGATAAAGTGCAGTTGGCCATCGCACTGGATGGAAACAATGAAGTGGTTTTACCACTTGCTACCAGAAGCTACCCTGGCCTTCACTCTACGTCCAGGCTCTGTTAGGACATAGAGGTCAGCTTTGTGGCTGGCGCCTTGCATTCACTGGGCTTGTTTGAGAAACTGCAATATTCCAATGACAGAAATTCTAGGGCGGGCACTGTGGTGTAGTGTGCTAAACCTCCATCTGTGGCTCTGGCATCCCATATGGGCTCCAGTTCGAGTCCTGGCTGCTCTTCTTCTCATCCAGCTCTCTGCTTATGTCCTTGGGAAGTGGTGGAAGATGGCCCAAATGGTTGGGCTCCTGCACCCATGTGGGAGATTTGGAAGAAGCTCCTGTCTTTGGATTGGCCCAGCTCTGGCCACTGGGGCCATTTGGGGAGTGAGACAGTGGATGGAAGACCTTTCTGTCTGTCCCTCTCTGATTCTACCTCTCAAATAAATCAATAACACCTTTAAAAATACAAATCCATTCTTCAGAGAAGCAGCTCTGGGCTTGTGTTATCTTGAACTTGAACCTACTCTGGGACTATGCATGTTTTCTTTGGGTCACTGGACAAACACTACTTAGGAAAAAGGGAGGTGACATTGATTCTGACCTTGGGCGAAGGTGAAACAATGTCTTTGCCCAGTGGGGGGAGAGGAAAACAGTGAAGACCCAGGAGCATACTGAAAAAAAAATTAGATGTTTTTCTGAAATATTTTTATCTCCTTTAGCCAGATTTTTCTGATACCCAATATCTACATAGATTTTTGGGAGGGCAGGGTTTATTTTTTTTTTTTTAATGCTTAATTTGGTGTTCAGCAAATTGTAGAACAACTCAACGGTAACCAGTCACAGGGATTAAATTTCTGTGGGGGGTTTTCCCTACCCATAGGTATTCAATTTTATATTTTTATTTCACCTACTTATACTTCTAATGATGTTTTAAAATCGCTCTTGACAAGCATAAAACCTTATTATCTAACCATATTTTTCCTCTCGTAAGGTTCACAATTTTCTTCAAATCCTTTATTTTTAGAGGTGATTTTACATATCAGATCACTCATAGGTATCAGGCCAAATCATCCATCTTGCTTCAGTTGAGAAAAATGCTAGCACCAAGTTCTCTTGCTGCCAACACGCAGATTTCGTGCTGTTTGCTGGTTGTACCTAGCAAGCGGAGACCACGCGCTCCATTGCCAAGGCTCTGCTGGGACTCCTGACAACGGGGTTGTGTTAGGCCCACTTTCTATTCCACAGAGTTGCTCTTGCCCAGAACTGCTGTGTGGTCAGGTCAGAACTTTCTTCTTAATGCTCGCTGGGTCATGCTTGCTTGTGGGTTTGTATGTGGGAGGCGAGGCAGACACTGTGAGTCAAGGAGAGGCCCTGTGCCTCTGGTGCAGAGAAATCACTGCCACATGAAAGTAGGGCAGGAAGCCAGGGGCTGCGCCAAGCCTTTGGATGACCCGCCCCCTCTTCTGTGTACATGTGCACTTGTGCTGGTGCGAGAGAACTCTGTCCCCAGAACATGCGTCCTCAAGTGCCAACTCCTCGCAAGTTGAAAGTTGAGCACTTTGGAATGTTGCATAAGGCTGCATATTGTAACCAGCTTTCCTAAAGGAATCCCACCAGTTGAAAACGTTGCTGGGTACTTAAGGGCACTAATCTAAGTTAGGAGAAAATGTTTCCCTTACATCTAATTGTCTACTCTGGTGCATATAGAATCGCTTCAGTAGGACTCATGACCAATACTACTAGTTCGGTGTGAACTTCATGCTACTGTTCTAACTGGAAAGAACCCAGAAGTTTCTGATGGTTTCCTTCAAAGGAGGGAAAAGTCCAAATTCATGCCATAAATACCTCGTATATATGGTGAAGCAGACCAGATCAGACCTTTGCCTACTTGAGTGCAGAAGCTGTATTGAATATAGGGTTACCACCCGGGAGTAGATGAATTACAGACAGAATTACACTATAATAGGTAAGAGAGGGTTACCATTATACAGAATGAGTGGCCCACTGGATCAGTTCATTTATATGTGAAAACAATCATTCTCTTGGTTGAAAAATGAATACTCAGTTTGGGGATTTAAGAGGGGTGTGTGTGTGTGTGTGTGTGTGTGTGTGTGAGGAGTGCCAAGAAATCAGGCAATACTCATTGTCCATCCTTTGGTGCTTTTATTTTAGAGAGGAAAATGCTATGAATTACTCAAAGGATCTTGAAGTTTCAAATAAGTTATGTGAAGGTTTTCTGCTGCAATTACACAATGATTTCGCCTGCCTTTACACTTCTTGTCTCATGTCAATTTTGACAAAGCTGACCATTGCGATTGTGATTATTTCATTTACCACATTTTCTCTGTTGATGGTACAGTGTCTACAATGGATTTTTTTCCTTTTCCAGAAGAGCAGGAGAGTGTATGTATGGTTAGAAGTAAGCAGAAATGGCTGTATTTCCCCAAATTTCCAAGGGATGTTGAGAGACGGCAGACAATGCTGCTTCTAGCAGGTTGATGTCCATGTAGGAGTCGGGAGTCCAGCCCGTATGTCCATTCTTGGAGTAGCCTGGGATATCATTCACCATGGCTGGGATGGATGTGCTGCGTGGAGAGTGACTCCTGTAACCCATCATGTCTGTAGCTAGGAGAGGAGTCAGGACAGATCAGACAGTTCTCTCTTCTGTTGATTTGCAGAAGGTGGGGAATGTACTATTTGTGTCCTTTGGATCACATATGTGGTATTGTTGGAATGACAATGAATTTACCATTCCTTTGTGAATATGTAAAATGATATAAAATAGTTCTCAAAAGTGTAAATTGAATGCATAAATAGCAAATTATGTCCCATTTCAATTAGCAGAGTGGGTATAAAATTTACATAGACCTATAACCAGATTCTTGCTTGTTACATTCATTTTAGGTACTTGAGATAGGCAGTTATGGAGGAGTGAGGACTCTCTGGATCAGATCTGAATTAGGGTCCTGGTGACAAAACCCCTAGTTCCATGTTCATCAGGAAGATCATTGTATTTAAATTTCTAGCACATGTCAAAGTAAAATCCGTTTTTATATTTTAAAAGATTGCTTCAGTCCTTTATAACAGGATGCACATTTGAACATTTTGAGAATAAGTGGAAGAAAGAGACGTGGAAGAAAAGTACTTTAAAACACCTGGATTTGAGGTGTAAACATTTTCATACCTTTTGTGTGTTTATACCCCTTCCCCAATGTGTATGCATGCCTGGTCTCATCCATCCTATATATATAGAGATGAATTAAAAAGGCAGATAAGCACCTGTTTGCTCACTTGGACAAATTTCAATAAGCTTTTAATGTGGAGGTCAGGTAGTTGGGGACATTAAAGAAGAGGATGGACTTGTTTGTATTCTGACAAGTCTGAAGTGTTTCCTTCTCTGGACTTGCCAAAGGTTACCCATATTTCCTACCTCCTCAACCTAAATCTAACTCCTACATTCTATGCCCAAACACCGTGCACAGAATGGTTCTGAAAGAGAATTCTTAAATATAAACCTGTAATTTACTATGTCTTTAGAATTCATGTGAGGGGTCCTCTTTTTTGTTCTTTCCTTGTAAGTCTCTAAGTCGACATCTTCAATGGTTCTGGAGACAAGACATTTATTTTCTAGGAGGAAATGAACTAATTGTAGGAGTAATCCTTTTAGAGGGATTCTCCCACAGAAGACTCTAAAGGACTCAGATTTAGCCATATCCATTTCTGGAGCCCCATAGTGGCTCACCAGAGTGCAGGGGCACTTGGTCAGTATCACTTATTTCTGAACTCTTAGATTCCAAGGCATGAGCAAAGATGGGGGGAGAGGATGGTGAGAAACATCTAAATAATGAGACACTCCTTGAATGCCAAGCAGGTCCTATTTTACTTTGTAAAGAATCTCTCTCTCCGCCATAGCTTGTAAAAAAAAAAAAAAGTTAATTTTATCTATTAAGTACTTAATATCTGAGTATGGATCTATCAGTCCTTCGTTCTAGGGTAAATCTCAAGCTAGTTTACACATTCAGGCGTGTAAGTCAGATCAGGTAAGATACTCAAGGCCATGGATTTGCAAGTTGAACATGCTCTAAGAAGCCCCTGTCCTTGGATTGCTGTGCTAGACAATTCTGCTTTTCTGTAAGAATTTGTTCATGCCTTGAACTTAATGATTTTGCTTATCAGTGGAGAACATTTAACCCACATCCACTCATATAATATAAAGTGTAAAATTAAGACAAGGATCTAGAAAATTCAGGGCAAAGTAATTGATTATTTGAATCTTCCAAGTGTTTTTTTTTTTTTCTTTTTAAGATCTGAGAAAATAGGTAATGACCGGATAGCTTTAGCTTTAAAATATATCTGACAGGTTATTTTTATTTGGGCTTCAGAAATCGTATCCGAATTTTCTACTCTCAAGTCTTCAGCAGAATGAATCAAAGCCACTCTGTACTCAAAGCTAACACTAGTGTTGTCTTTTTTTTTTTCTTCAAACATTGCAGGGCTTTACCTCAAGTGCTATGCAGTAAATTTACAGGGAAAGAAAAATTTTATTAAATTATAACTGAGAGGAGCTGACTTTTTTACATAGCAAACAAAAAATTCCTTCATGAAAGGCTATAAAACCCATATTATTTACCAGAGACCTTTCCTGTCTCCCAGGTAAACACTTACAGTGTGTAGACTTGTGTAAATACATATTTAGGAGTGGCTAAATATGGCAAGGTATTTTTAAAGGCATATTTACAAAGCTGAATACATATATTGGCATCTGGGTTTTGCAAGCTGTGTATACTGCCTGCTGTCTATTGAGACCGCGCTGGACTCTGGTTGATACACGTAGGATAGTGGGACTGAGTTTCAAAACATCCATCCTTAATCAAAATGACTAAAGACAGGTCCTTAAGTGATTTCAAAAGGGTGAAAATTTTCAGCTAACGGCATTCAAGTCTTCCTCTGCCACTTTGCTTTGAGGAAAATGGTCTAAGAAATTCAAGCACCGTCCACTGGAGTAAATCTACTTCCTGGACATCTTTGTGCATAAAATAACCAGTGTTTCACATTCAGCGGTGCATCCTACCGAAGTCGCCGAGACTGGGTAGCTGTGATGAAGGGCTTGGCTTGGAAACTGCAGTTAAAAATCCTTGTAAAGTCACGAACACCTAAGTGTCTTGTCCCTGCCACGGCCGGAAGGTGCCAACGACAGTGTCGTGAAAACTGTCAAGTGTTGGTGTCCATGTGCAGGGCTGCTACTTGGGAAGTGCGCTCTCGAAGAGAAGAATGGGAGGGGAGCAGAGCTTGCAGCTGCATGAAAGCATTGTGTGTGTGGGTTTCCCTTCTGGGAAAGACTGAGCCTCCAATTTGTGGAACAGTCCTTTTTAAGGTGGAGAAGTGGCGACTCTAAATAGCTCTAGAGCTTGAGTCATCACAGGGGCCTTTGGCTAAGAAGTCTAAACACTGTCTTTGCTTCACTTCTCTCTCTGTATCTGCAGTGGGATAATTGAAAATCTTTTTAAGGTAAACCATATGGAGTCTAAGGTTATTTATTCATTAAAATTGCTTCTCCAGTAAAATGCTCACTGGGTTGAGTTTTTAGCTTTACAAAACTAGGAATCTTATGTATTTTTTTCCAAGATATAAACACTTCAGTTATTGATAAAGTAGTCTTGGCTCTAAAGCTTCTGGTATCATTTTAACTTTACATATTAGGCCATTGCTTGTGCACATCTGGAATGCAGAACTTCGAACCCAAGTGCTGACACAACTTTTGCTTTGAAGACACAAGTAGGTGCACTCTTGTGCCAGGGCTCAAGCCTTGGAACACGAGCTTTTCCCAGAGACAATCCTGCCTTTTTGGAGATATGAGCAGGCACAAATGCTTTAGCATTACAATTTTTATTAGTTTATCCCTTCCTTAATTTTATTCTGCGGCTAAGTGTCTCATTTCCATGTAAACTTCCACTCGGAACACAAATTGCTGACACCACTTCTACTGACAGAAATGCCACAACATAAATTCTGCCCAGGAAATGCTGCTTTGGGTGGGGGGCCAACCAGGGGGACTAAGCCAGATAAAAAGCCACTGTACTACTGCCCAGCCTGCAACCCTGTGCCGCTGACCACTGATAAAATTTATCACAGGGCCACACACGGGAAGGCAGCTTAAAGAAGGACTGTCTGTGGTAAACGTGTAACAGCAAAACAGCTAATGGAGCATGAGGGTTTTATTGGAAAGCAATATCTCTGGATGCCTCACTCTCCCAGCCTTAGCGAGACGAGGAATTGTTTCTCTATATGCAGAGGAGCTGATAGGGAAAGAAAAAGGTTATTAGAACGCTGCAGGATGGCAGTAAACGTCTCCTGGGCTCACCAGTTCAGCGTGGTCTGCCCGGCGCTTTGACCCAGTAGAGGGTGAATGCGTGCCAGCACAGTTAGACGCCGGTCTGATTCGTCATTCTTAGCAGAAATGATTTTCTGATCTATAACGTTAATGGGATCTTTGCAGAGAAGCAGTCTTGTAAACTTCCTGGCTAATGACTGTTGTCCGAATTCTGTCCTGGCATTAGTAGAAAGTAAAAACATTGAAATCTCATGAGTGAAGAAAATCTCATTTTTCAAGGTCTTGGAAAACCTTGTCATTGGCTAGGGCTTGTTTGTTCTTCAGAGGCTGGAAGGGAGGAAGTTGGACATGTGTGCACGTGTTTTGGACAATCACAACTGGATGACTCGAATGGTTCTAAGTGAAAGGGATCAGCAAACCAGAGGACTTTGTTGCTTTTATGATCTTTGCTATTCCTTAGCTTGCTCTAAAACGTTATAAGGCTTTGCAAAGTTCATGGAAAATGGAAATAAAGTTTATTGTGGCACAAATGTTTTTGAAATCCATGCATACAGGACTCTTCAAAAATTAACAGAAATGCATGTTGTGGAAAAACTATGCATGAGTTTTACAAGTTTTTTGCACAAAAATAAACTTTTAATTCCATTTTCCAAGGACTTTGTGAAATACCCCTGTATGTCGGATATATAAGTCAAAGCTGTATCCTACCCCTTCTAAATAGCATCCATCTGAGTCTCTGAACTCTGTTCTTTGCTATATGTGTATTGAGTAAGCAGGGCTTTAGCATAGAGGGTAAGAAAAATGGCATTGGTACCTATTGGAGTTATATCATGCTAGACAGATAATGACAGCAAAGGATTTTAATAGGGTAAAAAATTTTATCTAACGATCAACTTCGGAACTCGGGAGCTTCACAACACTTTTCCTTTTTCTTGTCCAAGTCCTGCATCAATGCAATATTTACATAACCTCTCTAGTTTCCTTAGTTAATATTTCACCCTTTCAAGCTGGAATTTAACAGACTTTAGCGGTGAAGCAGCTGGAGGAAATACTCACAACTCATATTATAGAACCTGTGTTTGAGTCCTGGCTCTGCTCCCCAATCTCAGCTGCTTGCTGATGGCCTCCTTGGGAGGCAGCTGTGATGGTCCAAGTGGTTTGGTCTCTGCCAACCATGTGGGAGACCTGAGTTGACTTCCTGACTCCTGGCTTTGGCCTGGCCCAGACGTGGCTGTTGTAGGCGTTTGCAAAGTGAACAAGCAGATGAGCGCCTCCGTTCTCTGTCTCTAAAGTAAGAAAGAAACAAATAAGAATAGTACTCTATTTTTCCCAAATACATGTTATTCAAGATGAAAGTATTAAAATATTTAAAAAGTTAATTGAGCAGCAGACACACAAACACACACACACACACACACACACACACAGAGTAAGCAGCCATATGCTGGTTTCCCCCTCCCCTCAAATGACCACAGTGGCTGGCTGGATGAAGTGGGGAGCTGAGAATAAAATCCAGGTCTCCCATGTGGGTGACAGGAACCCAACTACTTGAGCCATTACTGCTGTTTTCCAGAATCTGCCTTGGCAGGATTCTGGAATTTGGAGCTGGGGCTCAAACCCAGGTACTCTCATGCGGAGTGTGGCGTCTTAACCACCAAGCCAAACACCCAGCACTACCAAATGTTTCAATCACTAGGATTTGGTGAATTCTAATAGCTACCGCTTATTATGGGACAGCTAATACATGTCAGGCACTGTTTTGGAGCTTTCTTTGTGTCAGCTCAGTCTTCAAAAAACTATGGAAAGCGTAACTTTCTGTATAGAGATAGAATTTGAGATTTAGAGAAGCTGCTCGAATTTACTCCAGGTCACAAAGCTGGATGACTTGTTCCTTGTAGTGTAATATTTTGGATTTTATATATAGGTGATAGATTTTTTTACGACTGAAAACATACAGGAAGCATGAAATGGGCCTCTTTATTTCATGAGCACAGTCAATACCACACAGGACCATACCCGAGTGTACCGGCGTGTGGGCTGCCTGTTGCTTTTCATAATTAGCAAAGGGACGTGCAACAGTCCTTAACCCTTCGGGCCCCAGTTGCCTTGAATATAAAACACACACAAAAAAACCTTTAATAAATAGAGGGATGAGCAAGTGGTCACTCTGGATTCTTCCTAGGTTTTAAGATGCCGCTGATGAAATAACAGAAGAAAAATCACATCTGTGTCAGGATACAGAGCCAAGCCACCAGAAGTGTGCTTCAGGGTCTGACACTGATCTCACTACTGTAGTAAATTGCAATTGAAAAACAGTTGCTTTATATACATTGACAAAGCAACCCGGGGCGGGGGGGGGGGGGAAGAGAACTAGATAATGAACCTGCAAAAAAAATGCCCATTATGGTAGAATCGGCATGTGCTGACTCTGAAACCTTGGTCAATGTGCTCGCCCGGTATCTGAGAGTCTTTGTTTGGAAAATGGAGGAGGAGATTGATGATGGAACATTTAGCTTCTGTGCGCCAAAATGGATTATTAATAGATTTTAATGAGTGAAGAACCCAGACTTCTGTGTACCTGCTTGCTAGTTGCATATTTCATCTCTGGAGGAGAAAAGAAATCTCCCTGCCAACTTTTATGACAAGAACTAAAGCCAATTCAGGGTTATGAAGAAAGATTCCGATAGATCAGATTGATGGTTATTACTGAGAAAACCAACAGAGGATTGCTCCTTTCTTAATGTAAGAGGAAGAAGATGACCTGGCAACCTGGCAACTTGCTTATCAAAAACTAACCTATGAATGCATTTTCCATTTTTTGCCCATGTTCTCATGTTCATTGTCTTCCTTTTTAAAGACTATTTATTTGAAAGTCAGAGTTAGAGGAAGAGACACACTGAGAGAGGTCTTTTCATCTGCTGACTTAATCCCCTGGTGGTTGCAATGACCATGACTGAGCCAGGCGGGAGTCAAGAGTGTCATTTGGGTCTTCTTTGTGAGTGCAGGGGCCCACACACCTGGGGCCATGTTCCACTGCTTTCCCCAGGCCTCTAGCTGGGAGCTGTATTGGCAATGGAGCAGCCAGGACACAAACCTGCACCCGTAAGGGATGCTGGCATTGCAGGCAGCTCCTTTATTGACTATACCACGGAGGTGGCCCTTCATTCATATTGTCTTACACTCCCTGGGAGTTTGGCCCAAGACCCAGCACTTCAGTCTTTTGTCAGCCAGAAAGAGAAAGCGAAAGGGATTCTGGAAATGTGTGTTCGGTGAGGATTCCTGACTTTGGGATGAAAACCGTGCTAGGAGGACATCTTTATCCAGTCCTGGAAGCCCGTGGGCATAAGCAGGGGTGGTACAGGAAGCTTCTATCAGTGTCTAGGCAGTGAGAGCCGTTATAAAGCAAATGCCCACTCTGTCCTTATGAATGTACTGCAACTGTCTGGATTGAAAGATTTGTATAGAGAGATCACTGAATCTCACAACCACAGTGACGATTACAAGTATCTTATATTTAAGAGGAGGTAGGTTAAGACAAATAGGAAAGAGAAGAGAAGGTGGTTAAAAATGAATTACAGAAGAATCCCCCAAACTGAGCAGGAGTGGTAGAAAAACAAAGAAATCAGATCTTATCTGGTTATTATATTAGCATTTTCCCAATACTTTTTTCTTCCTCTTAATAGGAATTTCATGGCTATCCCAGGCATACTACTTGAAGATTTATCTATTTATTTTAAAGTCAGAGTTAGAGAGAGGAGAGGCAGAGAGAGGTCTTTTTTCTTTTCTTTTTTTTTTTTGGACAGGCAGAGTGGACAGTGAGAGAGAGAGACAGAGAGAAAGGTCTTCCTTTGCCGTTGGTTCACCCTATGGCTGGCGCACTGCGGCCGGCGCACCACGCCAATCCGAAGGCAGGAGCCAGGTACTTATCCTGGTCTCCCATGGGGTGCAGGGCCCAAGCACTTGGGCCATCCTCCACTGCACTCCCTGGTCACAGCAGAGAGCTGGCCTGGAAGAGGGGCAACTGGGACAGAATCTGGTGCCCCAACCGGGACTAGAACCCGGTGTGCTGGCGCCACAAGGCGGAGGATTAGCCTAGTGAGCCGTGGCGCTGGCCGAGAGAGGTCTTCATTCGCTGGTTCACTCCCCAGTTGGCCGCAATTTCTGGAGCTGCGCCAAACTGAATCCAGGAGCTTTTTCTGGGTCTCCCATGTGGGTGCAGGGGCCCAAGGACTTGGACCATCTTCTACTGCTTTCCCAGGCCATAGCAGAGAGCTGGATTGGAAGTGGAGCAGTCAGGACTCGAACCAGCACTCATGTTGGATGCCAGTACTGCAGGCAGTAGCTTTACCTGCTATGCTACAGCACTGTCCCCACATACCACATTCTGATCCCAACTTCCCTCCTATACTTTTGATACTCTGTAAATGTGGCCCATGTATCTCCTGGAGGCATGTTTCTTACTGAGAAACTTGAAGGATCTTACTTTAACCAGACTGGAGTCAGTGCAAGGGAGCCCTCACATGACTGGCCTCATTTTCCCTTTAATTTGGGAAAGGAGCCTTGGAAACCCAAGAGCTCCATGTGATAGGTGCATTCCCCTAACACGTTTCCTGTCAGGGAGGCGGCCCCCACCAGCTCTGAGTGACTGGCCCCCACCAGCTCTGAGTGACTGGCCCCCACCAGCTCTGAGTGACTGGCCCCCACCAGCTCTGAGTGACTGGCCCCCACCAGCTCTGAGTGACTGACGGAGTCAGTCTTCACATTTAGTCGAAGACTGGGCTCTGGAGCTGCGCCTCTTAAGCATCTTGGGGTTGCTGTAGGGACACTGTAACCTCATCCTGACGTGGAAAACGTAACATCAAAATACTGGAAGCAAACTTATTTTCTTCTAAAATTTTGGCTCTACTAACTATTATTATGCTTTTTGTGGTTAAAAACAAGTTATTGTCTTTCTCAATTTCATGTCAATTGTGTTCAGCAGCCCTTAAATAATTCCTCATCGTGGGGGGAGACTGGTGTGTCCTTGGCCAGTCAGCCTGACAATAAGTTCACTGGTTTGTCACTGGGAAACGCAGAGAAATGCGTATCTGTGGCCAGAGGAAAACATTGAGGCAACTGTAAACATTATTGGTTTTCATTTCTGGAAATGAAACTTTTCTTTTTAATGAAGAGACAAGGCACAGACTACCAAATTGAAAATTGGAATTAGAATGGAGTAGGTGGCTCCCTAAGTTTTCTCAGCATCTCTATCCTGTGGTGTTTCATGGTTTTAACAATTTAAGTATACAGCTTCACCTTTTTTTTTTTAACCCTAGAGATCACATTCTGTGTTTTGAAATCTGATTTTAAAATAGATTTCCTAATGATAGCTGCCTTCTCACTCAAATTACGTATACTAGCGTAGTGAGTCACACAAATAACACATTTTAATGTAGTTTGATTCAAGAATGCGTTTTAATAGAGGACTGATGCAACTACATTCTGTTCCTAAAATATTTGTGAAGTGAAAACAATATTATGGAGAATCTGGTTTATTCTGCCCAAATCGGTGATCTTTCACAGATGAAAGCAACTTGTATTGAATTTGTCACTTAAGTAATTTAATTCTGATGCTGGAATATTTCGACCGGCAGAACATAGTCTGGCCTGATAAGGATGTTTTTGGCAGGATTATATTCTAAACAGGCACATAGTGGGTACTTCGGAAAGACCTACTAGGAATTTAAAAATGGAATGTCCAGACTCCAGATACTTCGACGATCCTTTAGGAGTACTTGATTGAAGTGATTCTAGTCATGCATATACTTGAGTTTTAGGCTTAATGGGTAATATAAATAGTGTATTAACACTCACAGCCATGAGGCATTGGCAAAAACCTGCATGTTGCATTTTTACCAGAATTCCTGTCTATACGGCGGTTGTTTTCGCTGGAGATGGTGTCAGTGGTTTGGGGAGGAGTTCCCAGATAGCCTGCACCTGATAAGCGGGCACTGTTCCCAGGCAAGGCGCTCAGTCACAGCTTGACGGCTGGGAAGAGTTATCTGCCCTCCTTCACGCCTTCACTCCCCACTCAAGTCTGGAGCCCATTTCAGTTTCAGGCTTGTACCACTTGCTGTGTGACCTTTGACAGATGGTCATTCCTGTGCCCCCATTTTCTCGTATGGAAAGGAGATGAAGAAAGTTCCCACTTCAGAATGTTGTCATTGAATGAGTGTGTATCTTGCAAACACACACACATACACATCTACACATGTACACGTATTTATAGATATGCTAATTGTAGCTTCCCAGTATGACCTTTTGCATTTGATACTGTAGCTTTTGCCCCATATTCCTTTGAGACCTTGATTGTCGGTGCTCTAGTGACCTGTAAAGGGATGGACCCCTCTGGTCCTTGTGTTGCTTGGCTACTCAGCGATGCTGGACACTGCTGAACCTCCCTTTGAGTTCCTCCATCAAGTTTTCCCTGCCAACTCTCCACCAGTCCTTTTTCAAGTGCTCCTTTCTCTCTCATCTCTCAAATGTTTGACTTTCTCAGGGTTTGGTCCTTTCTCCTTTTTCCCTTTTGCTCTGCTCTTTTTTTACCCTGTGTCATTTGGTTCTCGTTGTAGAAAGCATAAGATGATGACCACCAAATTTCTGTCACTGGCCTAGACATTACTTAGAATTACCTGCCATTTTGGCATCCTATATGGATGGTCTCCAGTTACACCACATTCAGCCTGCTCAAAAGTGGACTTGTCATCTTCCCTGGCTCATGTCCCTCCACCTCATTAAATGTACAGCCGTTTTCCTACCTGTTCATTACATATGAGGGCTTTATTGTTTCCTCTCCCTCCGATTCACCCAAGAGCAGACTTGAAGAGGTTCCTTGAAAGATGGAATTAAAGATAAGTTTCACAGCATTTTGTATGAAAATAAACTCATGAAAAATGCACTTTATGGAAAAAATCCACGAGTTTTTGAAGATTTGTTTTAAATGATTTATTTGAAAGTCTAAGGGAGAGAGATCTTTTGATCCACTGGTTTACTTTTCAAATGGCTGCACAGCCAGGGCTGGTTCAGGCTGAAGCCAGGAGTCTGGAGCTTTATCTGGATCTCCCACGTGGGTGCAGGGGCCAAGGAACTTGGGGCATCTTCCTCGGCTTTCCCAGGTGAATTGGCAAGGAGAGCTGGATTGGAAATGGAGCTGTCGAGACTTGAACCAGCACCTTACTGACTACTGGGATGCTGGTATCACAAGTGTCAGCTTAACCTGCTCCATTACAACCCTAGCCCTTTGAAAATGCCTTCTACACATGGATTTCCAAAAAATTATATCAAAACAAACATTTTTAAAATAAGTTTATTGCTTTTTAGCTTCAAAATTGAACAATTTTTTACATTCTGCCACATTCCCTTCATATGTAGACATTACATACATACACATTTATTTTTTCTTAAACAGGGATTTTTTATTTGACAGATAGTTAGACAGTGAGAAAGTTCTTCCTTCTGTTGGTTCACCTCCCAAATGGCCGCTAGAGCTGGAGCTACACCGATCTGAAGCCAGGTGCCTCCTCCTGGTCTCCCATGTGGGTGCAGGGGCCCAAGTACCTGGGCCATCCTCCACTGCCTTCCCAGGCCACAGCAAAGAGCTGGACTGGAAGAGGAGCAACTGGGACCAGAACCCGGCACCCATATGGGATGCTGGCGCCACAGGCGGAGGATTAACCAAGTGAGCCATGGCTCCGCCCCCTTAAACAGGGATTTTAATGTCACAAAGTGAGAATCACAGTAATGCTGGAAAAGAATACAATATCACGTACCTGGTATGATTCGGTGAAGCAATGTGCATCCTAAGTATCAAGTGGCTTGATGTCCACATAATTTTACACTTTCTATATTAGCTTCCACAAATAAGAAACATGATAATTTGTGTTCTGTACCTGGCCTATCTAACTTAGCATAATCTGTGTTCTGTTTTGTTGCATATGTTATGATTTCATTCTTTTTATGGCTCAGTAATATTCCACAGTGTGTATACACAATATTTTCTTTATCTCATCAGTAATGGACATCGAGGTTGATTCCGTATGTTCTGCTATTGTGAATTGAGCGGCTAGAAATGTGGGACTACAGTTAGCTCTTCCATATGTTGATTTCACTGGCTTTGGATATATTTCCAGAAGTGGGATAGCTGGGTTGTCTGGTAGATCTATTTTGAGTTTCTTGAGGAATTTGCATACCGTTTTCCATAATGGTTGTACTAATTTGCATTCCCACTAACAGTATACTAGGGCACCCTTTTTTCTACAACTTCACTGGTACCTATTATTTTGAGATTTTTGGATGACAGACATTTTAACTGGAAGTGATACCTGTTTGTTGTGTTTACTTTTTTTCCCTGATGGCTGGTGATCTTGAGCATTTTTTCATGTGTTTGTTGGCCATTTGTATTTCTTCCTTTGAAAAGTGTCTATTCGTATCCTCTACCTCTTTCTTAACTGGATAGTTTTGTTGTTGTTTCTCGAGCTTCTTATATACTTTGTATATTAATCCTTCATTGAATAGATAGCTTGCAAGTATTTTCTCCCATTCCCTCAGTTGCCTCTTCACTTTGTTCATTGTTCCCTTGGCTGTGCAGAAACGTCTTAGCTTGATATAATCCTGTTAGTCTATCTTGACTTCTATGGATTGTGCTTGTAGTGTCCTACCCAAGAAGTCTTTGCCTAGGCCAATGTTTGGCAGTGATAAACTTATCTTTTAACCCCTTTCCATGAACTTTTGAAATGCCATTCAATATCAAGTTCTACATGTTCATCTCAAGTATTTCCAAATCTTGTTTTGACTGTCCTTGTCCTAATTTGTTTCTGGCCTTACTGACTACAACAACCCACAGCTGGCTTTTCCATCTCTAGTCCTGTTTTCAATTCTCTGCAGAAAAGATAAAAGATGGTTCTATAAAGTAAACCTAATCATGTACTTGCCCAGCTCTGAAGTGTTTCTGTAATCGGGTGCAGAAGGCTCTAGATGATCTGCCCTTTGTTTATCTCCCTGATTTGGAATGTCACATAAATGAGCCTACGGTACACTACAAGGAGTAAGTCTTTAAGGCACAGAATTATGTGGTTTCGGGTGATGCCTCATTTAATGACATCACAATCTAATCCTGGTGTCTAGTCCTGGCCCTAACAGCTAGCCATTGGGAAGCAACCCAAGTCTTGTCTGACCACAGTCATGCATGTTGTAATTTGTTCAGTTTATTTTAGTAATCATAGATTTAGAAGGCATCATATCTTTACGACTCAAAAGGGAGAATTTCTCTCAGTTCTGTATTTTTTTCCACATTAAGTTCTTGTACTATGTGTCTTGTTTTCAATCTATGTTTAAAATACCTATTCACCTTATGTTTTTTTAACTGCAACACAAGGTGAAAATACTTATATGATAAACCCTCCTATTGCATTTCCTTTTATTTTCATTTAGAGCAAGAGTCCTAAGGTAACAAAGCTTTGGATGGGGGTAGTACTTTTTAGTGTCATTTTGGTGTCGATATCCCTGTTTCTAAACAGAACATGATATTCATTTCAGTATTTTAAAAGCTATGTAACTTAGGGATCCCCTTTACCTAACTACTTGTTTAATCTTCCCCATCTATAAAATCAAGTTGGTAAAGGAGATGGTAAACATGTTAAATATTTGGAAGACGATTACTCTAATTAAAAGCAGTGACAAGGTCCGTTTTTTCTCATGTAAATGAATGGTTTCACACTCCAAATTCTCCAGTTGCTCTCAAAAAATTTTCACCCCAAATTTTTAATATGCAATATGGGACGTGGTAATAGCCACTATACAGAGACATAGTTTAGGAAAAGTTTTAAGATTATGAACATGAAACAGACGCACATACATACTTCAAGAATGCTGAGGAAAATTGAATTGAAAGTATTAGTTGATTTTGCTGTAAAACAGTTTTCAAATATATGCATAGTTTTCTTGATTTGCATTTTCCACATATTCTGAAAACATTTTGTTTCAATTATTTTGCAGCAAAATAAACTCACACTTTTACATTTTCCACAAAATTTTTGAAGTATTTTACACACACACACACACACACACACACAGATAAACCTCCTGACTGGTTGATATATGTGTGTGTATGTGTGTGTGTGTGCATGCACACAGAATTACACATACAAAGAAAAAGTCTAGTATATTGTATATTATGTTACATGTAGAATGAAAAATATGTACACACCATAGCAGACATACTATAAATATTATAAATGATATTCCCCAGTAACTTATAAGTACTTGTTGGTGAATAATCTGAATTAAGAAATGTAATTAGAGGCCGGTGATGTGGCACAGTGGGTTAAAGCCCTGGCCTGAAGCGCTGGCATCCCATATGGGCGCCAGTTCTAGTCCTGGCTGCTCCACTTCCTATCCAGCTCTCTGCTATGGCCTGGGAAAGCAGTAGAAGATGGCCCAAGTCCTTGGGCCCCTGTACTTGTATGGGAGACCCGGAAGAGGCTCCTGGCTTCGGATCGGGGTAGCTCTGGCTGCTGTGGCCATCTGGGGAGTGAACCAGCAGATAGAAGACCTCTCTGTCTCTACCTCTCTCTGTAACTCTGACTTTCAAGTAAATAAATCTTTAAAAAAATGTAATTGGTATCCTGCAGAACACTGGCAATGAAAATGATATCCGAGAGGCTAGCTTTGTAGTAGAGCAGGTTAGGCTGCTGCCTCGGGCACCTGCATCCCATATTAGAACACCAGTTCCATTCCTAGCTGCCCTGCTTCCAGTCCAACACTGTGCTACTGGGTCTGAGAAAGCAGCAGCCGATGGCCCAAATGCTTGGGGCCTTGCCACCCACATGGGAGAGCGGGATGGGGTTCAGGCTCCTGGCTGTCTCCTGGCCCAGCTTCAGTGTTGCAGCCGCTGGGGAGTGAACCAGTGGATGCAAAATCTTTCTCTGTCTCTCCCGCTGTCTCTCTGTCAAATCTTTGAACAAAAGATAAATGATATCTGAAAAAGAATATCAATTATATTATGCTTAAAAGGGAACCAAGTTGCTGTGCTCAATACAGTAAAGCAACATAATTCTCAGCATGATATGTTAGGATTTCCTTCAGATAAAGAAAACCCCTGCACTGAAAATACATTGTATTATAAGTCTCTATCTTGCTCCCCCTTCATGGAGCCTAAGCATGCTTTTTTTTTTTTATATGTGTGTATATATATATATATATATATATATATATATATATATAAATGTATTTGACAGAGTTAGACAGTGAGAGAGACAAAGGTCTTCTCTCCATTGGTTCACCCCTCAAATGGCCACCACCGCCGGAGCTATGCTGATCCGAAGCCAGGAGCCAGGTACTTCCTCCTGGTCTCCGTGGGTGCAGGTGCCTAAGCACTTGGCAGTGGAGGACGGCCCTTCCTGGGCCACAGCAGAGAGCTGGACTGGAAGAGGAGCAACTGGGACTAGAACCTGGTGCCCATATGGGATGCTGGCGCTGCAGGCGGAGGATTAACCAAGTGAGCCACAGTGCTGGCCCCCTAAGCATGCTTCTTAAATCGTATGCTATTACTTGATGTTTCTTGGACATATCACACATTTTCATGCCTCATTTGCAACATTGAGTTTTTGTTGCCAGGTGAACTCCTATACTCCAAGATATTCTTCAAGATTTCTTTGCCCTCTGCTGTCCTTTGGACCTCATGATGCTTTGTGTTTCTCTTTTATTTATCATATTGTGTTACTGTCCAACTGGGCTTTGTAGGCAGTGAGCCTGAGCACAAATGGCTGAGATTCTGGAAAATACATACATTGACAATAAACTCTGCAAAGAATATTAACAAATATTAAAATTCCAATAGAAGAATTTTAAGAATGTCACTCCTATGTGAAATGTACTTAATGTAGGTTGTAAGTGCATTTTAATGTTTTAGATGAAGTTAGGTGGGTCAGCAAAACTCTGAATGACTGCAGCTTGGGAGCGCCCTAAGGTGGCTCAACAGTGCTGCTAGCCCTTGAGAGCAAAAAATGTTTTATAGTCACTCTTATAACTCAAAGGCTAATGGCAGTCATGGGCCTGTGGATGATACTTAGATGTTGGTAATTAAGTGTTTGGAAACTGTCAACAATCTGAGTACAATGAAGCTGAAGTCTGTGTACGATGAGTGTAGCTTAGGTGGTAGTGTGTTTTTCAGAGCATGGTACCTGAGTCCCACACACCTGTGGCTGAGTGTGGCTCTGTCCCTGATTGGAAGGTCTGTTAGTGAGGCTTGGATCTCTCTCAGCATAGATTCTTTTTTTCAAGGGGGATGATAGTCATAATCACCGTCCAGGATTGTCCTGAGAATCAAATGAGATGACGCGTGAGTTGAATGGTTTACATGGTGCATGGTGCAAAGAACGGTTCAAATAACAGTTGGGTTGTTGTTGTGATTATTTTTACTACTACTACTACTGGTACCATAAACCAGGCCAAAACAGCATTAGCAAAAAAATGACTTCAGCTATGCAACATAAATGTTGATCTTGTTAGTCAGATTTGAGAACAGAGACAAGAGGTCATTATGTGTAACTTTCTCCAAATTCTCAATTCTTACTAGCAGCAGATTGTTAAAAAAAAATGCTGGAATAAGTCAGATTTTTGAGGCTCTATGTAAATTAAAAAAAAAAAAAGTGATGGTGATAAAAGCTTTCTCATTCACAAGATAACATGCATGAAAACAATTTGTGATTCAGGATAGCAATACGGGGACGTCTTTAAGCCAAGTAACTCTTTGTGACACATTGTCCTTACTTTCTAAAGTCGGCCTCATCTCACTTTCAATGTGTGAAAGGAGGGATTATTCAACACAGTGGTAGACACATTTTTGTTCTCAAGAACACTGCGATATCATTAATCTTCTGGCACGCCTGCAAAGGCGGGCTATGTGAATGCTAGTCTTTTGCAAGGCTATAAATAAAGTTTAAAGAGAGAAAGAGGCAGAAAGAAAAGATGTTTTCCTGAAGCTTCTATTGCCACAGTACGGACCACATTAAGGGCGCAATAACTTACCAGTAATCACTCTTTAAAACCCTCTTTATGGGTTTTCAACATCTGTCTAGAAAAACCCAGGCTAAAAATAGAATCGAAGCTTGTAACACAGCTTTCTCCAATTGGGTTATCCTAAATAGTCTCCTCTTCAGAGCCATATTTCTGGTACAGCAGTGGTTTGTCATGTATATCAGAGGCCCAGCATCCTGTGTGATCCCGCCATATACATTCCCGTATTAGGGTGTGAGTGTGTTGGGGGTGGGAGTAACAATTTTTGCTTCGTTGGCTTCTGAAACATAAAGCAAAAAGACCTATGGCTTTTCTCCATATTTTATGTTAGGAATTTCATTCAATCTGATAGTCTAACAGGTCTACATTTTGTGATGATACCAGTTTGAAAATACTCAGGAGTAATGCTTGTATGCAGAATACTACAGCTTATGAATTATTATTCTGCATAACATGGGCTAAGTTTTCCCAACAAATTGTTAGAGCTGGCAGGATTTTTTAATGGGGGTGGTGGTTAGCAAGGGCTTCTCTCTAATGGCTCTGGGATGGGCAAAACCGCTGACTTCACGAGATCAAGGACAAAGCAACAAACACGTCACAGACTGTTGTTCACAGCTATTTTAATTCAAACCTGTAGAACTCAAATGTTAAAGAAGCGACTTGCTCGTACTGTAATAACATCTTGCCACATGTTCTTGGAAGGCTTTTCGGTTTTTCCTCCATTTCTTTGGAATTTGGGACTTCCAGTTTGTGTGTGAGAAACAGAAGATGCTGCCTTTAGAAGCGCCACACTATGCCATTCTTAAGGGGTGTGTGTTGCTAATTAGCAGCCAGTGTTTCCAGCTGCTGCTCAGGTTGAGCCAAGCTGTAGGGTTGGGCCAGTCTGCAGCCCTGGCGCTCGTGTCCATCTCGCTGGCTCATAACTGGACTTCAAACCAGCTCCCAGCTCTTGGGGCTCTTTGCTTTCGCGCTCTGAATTCGAGAACCTTCCTCTGGGGGTTTGGGAAGAAACAGTCGTTTCTCTATTCATCTTTGCATGTGGCTTTGCTCTCACACGGCCCACATCTGGGGATTTCATCACTTTTGTTACAGATTAGGGTGGAAGAGGCGGTTTGAACTCCTCCCCCAAAAGGCATACATGCAGGCAGAGCTTTCATGCCATTTGCCCAGAAAGCTCAAAAACAGACCTCAATCTTCAGCTCAAGGCAGAAAGTAGGATCCTCAGGAGCCAGCCTGGCCTTTGGAGGCCCAATCTTGACCATCATGAGGGACAACAAGGATAACCAGATATTTTAATAGTTTCGGAACTCATTGCAAATATGGATTTAGGAAGCTCAATATAGCCTGAATTTGCAGAAGAAAACAGAAAAGCGAAATAGTGAATAGTAACTAACATTTATGAAGTTCTTATTACACATAGTTAAATGCAAAATTACCTCCTTATTTTGTAAAATACGTTCATGAAGTCTATATCACTTTATCAGGGAGCGAGGCAAAGACGCCATTGAGACAGTCTAGATGGGTTGCTTTTGACCTCACGGGATTTGAATCCATGTTGGTCTGATTCTAAAGTTCACATTCCTCACTCAACCAGGACTGACACCTGTGGCCCAGGATCGAGTGTGGTGGAAGCAGCTTCCTTTGCTTGGGGTCCCCTCTACCCCTTCCATAGCCTTCTCTTCCCTTTTGGTCAATTCATGTCTCCTCTCCTATCCCACTATCTAAGGCTTTGTTTTCCCACATCTTTTTTTCCAGTCCTAATATAAGCATTAGCTGAAAGTGATACTTGCTAGTTATACTTCTGATAGGTGTTTGCATTTCAATCAACACACTAAAATGCCTTGAAGATCCCCTCCAAATTGTGTTTTGGACAATGTGGCAGTTGGATTTGGAGGGGAAATACGGGGCTAAGAAGCAGTGTCATCTTAGGAGATGCCTGCAGTCTCTCCAGACTCAGTGGCTCCCTCCTAAATATACAGATAGAATCAGTCTAAGATGAACCCTAAACCCAGCTGTGAGGGCAAAAGCAGTCATGAACTAGCTAGGCTAGCTAGTGTCAGCAGAACAACGTGGTCAGTCGGGGGCAGGTTCACCTGTTCGCTTGGTGATGCTCCGTGTCTCGGGGCTCTGAGCCGGGTTCTAATCGCTTTATTCCCTTCTCCTGGAAAGGCTGAGCAGCAGGAATGAGGCCTCGGAACCCCTGCCTAGGGCGCATTTCTTCTCACTACCCTTCAAGCTGCTTCCTGCTTGACAGGTGGGATAAGCCAGCCCACAACGCGGTGGGCACGGGTCTCGTCAGAGACTTCTTCCCTGTCGGTGGCACAGAACTCTTTCTTGGAAAGCTAACACTTACTGGCACAGACTTGGGAAATCTTACTGTAACCTTTCTAGGTTTAAGTGTGTAGAGAAATTATGTGTTGAGAAATAATAAAAGAACTTCTGAAAAAAATAGAGCAGAAAAACTTATTGTCTATCATCTCATTATTTTAACATAGCAATTAATATATCTTGCATCCTTTCAACATTTTCAGTGAATAATAATTACTAGTGTAATTTTAGTCATAACTCAGTTTGCAGTTTTTATTTTCCTTCTCCTAACATTATGGCTTAGACATCTCCCAGGCCACCAAGCTTAGTCACTTAGTAGGTTGAGGGTTTTTGCAGTGAGAATGGCAAGAGCTCTCACTTGTGAGTGTTGTTGATGTTCTAGCGTACATCCAAACGCATGGCTTATTCCCTTGTAAGCATTGCTGGTGTGACAACATGGTCCAGCCACAGGTTTTTGAGGTGTTACTTGGATTATATAGATGATGCATTGTTAATACATTTTAAAGTGTATCCCATTCCAGCCTTGGAAATTAAACTAGAAATTGAGTTCACTAATGCTAGTGTTAAGAAATGAGAGCAAACACAATGGACACAAACCAGTCTAGTGAGTAATGGCTGAGTTTTGATATTTTCTTGAACTTCGCTTGGATTTCTGTCCTGCATACTAGCTGAGCATTTCTTTTACGCCCAAGAATGTCTTTGGGCTATTTGCAGCTGTTGTGACCGAGCCTTTCCCCATGAGAGGCGATCTGTGGGAAGAGAAGGAGACAAATTGTGACAGTGTCCTTATCAAAGGACCACACAGTTGTTCGCCACTTTGACTCCATGATGGATGGGTTATCTTGAGGTTTGACGGATGTAAGGCTAAAAGTTTAAGGGAAAACAGTGCAGGAGCCCGGTAGCTCCTTGCTATTGACACTTACTTGATAACGCAGGGTCAATCAATCTTCTTGATTGTCCTTAGCTTCAGTCTGATTTTCTGTTCAAGCTTCATCTTCCACCTCATCAGGCTGACTTGCCAAAGAGAAAAAAGTAACACCACACCCCTGATCTTACCAAGCTTCTGTCGTAGTGAGTGCTTATACTGGGGATAGACACACACGCACACACGCACACACACACACACACAAACACCGATTCTGTGTGCCAGTGTGAACATATGTTGGTGTGAGGTTTTAATCTAGTGAATGGAGAAAGAAAAGTGGAATCTTGGGGTTGAAAATTGCATGCTAATATTCACCTCGAAGGAGGATGCTGTTCTTAGAGTGTTTTGTCGGTGTCTGGAGAAGCAGCACGTTGGTTATTGATCATTCCACGTAAGATCATTGCTCAGCAGTTGCTTTAGCTAATATCTAGTTTATAACATTGAAATCATTATTTTGATTTCTAAATATGGTGAATTTTTAATCTGGTTGCCGGGAACTAATGACTGGGACAACATTTGCTGCTTCTGCTTACCTGGATTTCCCAACCATTGAAGATTGGAAGGGGGAAAATCCTTGTGCTTTTCACGGAATTTTGTCACCTCAACTGGGGCAGGGAATGGGCAAAAGAATCAGAATTTCTACAAAGTGTGTTTTTAGTAGTATTTTAAAACACTTTTACCTGCTTTATTGAGATTCAACTTCCATACAATAAAATTCACTAGTTTAAGAATGCAATGTGATGACTCCTGGGGAAAATGTTAGTCATGTTGCCACCTGCAGTTAGGATATGCATTTCCATTACCACCACAAAATTTCCTTGTGCCATGTTGTAATCTTTACACTGTCCACATCCTCTGGCCATTGAAAAATAGAGATGCCATCATAAACTTACACATTATCCACCTGCAGAGGCCATGCTAATGTTCCTGCTGTATGAAGTGGTCTTCAAATGGCTTGCGGAAAAATAGCATTGAAAAATAAGGTAATTTTTATTTAGGTGTGGGGCTCATTTTTTTTTTAAAGTTCTCAAAATACATGCTCTTCATGAATTTTCAGAAGACATCTCATAGTGTGTGTGTTGCCCAAGAGAACACTTACAAAGCTTTCAGAAGATATTTATGTATTTGGATGATTTTTACAGCATTTATTGAATCTCAATATTATTTTTAATAGCAGATTCAGAAGACATTGTCCACCCATTAGAAAAGGAAAAGTTAGCAAATCTCCAGTTTCAGGCCACCCCCTGCATGATAATGCTCAAGACATTGCCCTAGCTCATGACCAACTCCTCCCTCTTTGAGGCACCAAGGTGCTAATAAATAATTGGCTTTCTTTACTCATCCAAAATTTTGTTGCTCAAGATATACTTTTGTTGCTGAGTTTGAAGCAAAGAGTTGATTGACTATGTCCCACTTAACCATTTAAAATATATAAAAAATATAACATAACATATATAAAATATGATAAAATATACATCATTTATATAAATATATATGATCTTTGTCTATAAACAGTGTGTATATATATATAAATATATATATATATTAAAGTCCTAAGGCTCAAAGAATTGTTCGAGTATAGCTTCTAAGGGTGGAAAAGAAAGACAAGGCAATTTAATTTACTCTGTTGGTCTGGCAAATGACTAAAAAGGAAGAAATGATAACTACAAGAAAATTGCTGTACATATTCTTGGCTCCCTTTTTTTAAAGTTGTATTTATTTGAAAGGCAGAATTACAGAGAGAGGAAGAGACAGACATCTTCTATCCACAGGTTCATTCCCCAAATGGCTACAATGACCAAGGCTCACCAGGCCAAAGCCAGGAGCTTTTTGCAGGTCTCCACATGGGAACTGGGACCCAACTATTTGGGCCATGCTTCCCCAGGCACATTAGCATGGAGCTGGGTTGGAAGTGGAGCAGTTGGGCCATGAGCCGATGTCCATATGGTATCCCGGAGTCCCAAGCGGCAGCTGAACCTGTTATGCCACAACCCCAACCCCTTGGCTCATATTTTCCCCATTGACTGTGAAGAGATTTTAAATATAGGATCATTGTTCATTGGGTACAGACACAAAGCACTCTTGTTGGATATTATTTGTACATACAGACAGTATAGATCATTTTAGTCATAATGGATATGCCATTTCCATTATTAGATTGATGTTCATTGTTTTTATATTCTCACTAAAAATAAGTGGAAATAAATTAAGATAGAATACATATGGGTGCCCACGAATTTGGAGATAGGTGGTGCTTCTGTCTTCAAGGCTGATTATACCATTTGGTTATTTAGTCATTTGTATTTGCTGTTTTTTTTTTTTTTTTAAAGTTTTTGCTAAGATAATAAAACTTAATAAATCAATATTAAAATCAAGCATGGATGTTTTCTTAATGTGTTTAGGTTTATATTATTGGCATAGAGATGCAATTACTATGGAATTGTTGTGGTATAGCTTTCACAGGAACTCTGAAGTACCTCATTTGTAGGACTCAAGTCAGTTGGTTAAAAATGGAAAGTAGCTGTACAGTGGAAGCAATGATTTTTGAAAAATTTTAAAAATATCTATACACTTTAATTTTACCTCTACCTGTTTACCTGTCTGCACTTGGAAGTCACCACTTCCCAGGAATCCATGGAAACCTGTTTTCTCCTTGGCAAGGACACATTGAAAGCCTCAGTTGAGCAAGAGAAACTGTATCACCTTTCCTGGAGTTAAGTAGAAAAGAGGGGAAATTTAGTTTGCATTCCTCTTTGTTTACATATTCTGAAAGTGCTTATTTCCTGTACCTAAGTCTCGAAGCCCAAGGTTTCCTCCTGGTTTGAGACTAATGAGAAGCTGAACATGTTTGTGAACTCCAGAGAATGTCTACTCCTATTATTTTCCCATGGAAATGCAAGAGCCCCAGGGGATACAGTTTTATGCAGATAAGCGTCAGATAAATATCTGAACTTCTGGGTGTATTTGAACCTGCCTTATGAATCATGCACAGTTCTGTCAACCCTGGTTAGAACCCAAAGTACGCAGTTTCCTTCCCAGGGCCTCCTGTCCGGAGTCGCTTTGTCTCGGCCTTAAGCGTATCCAAGTCCGGTGGCACACATCGTCATGAAGCTCAGGGCTGCTAAGAATGAGACATATTGAAAGGTGAGCGTTGCTGCTAATATTTCACGTGACACTTGCCCTTTGCGCTAGCGCATGGCCACCCAGATCCACGGGATGGAAGTGGCTGCATCGGTGTGCTGTGGCAGTGTTTCTCCCAAACGGAGGGCTGTGCCTGCAATCTACTGCTGCCACATGGCTGGCATTGTCACTTTCATAACCTAACGCCCCTTTGTATTCCCCTCTTTACCCCTGAAACCTTCACTCCCGCGTGTTTTCTTTCCTCTTACCCTGACCCTCTAACAGCTGAGCCGCATAAATGCCAAACAGTGACACGCATTCCTGAACAGAAGCTGCCTCAGAACAGCCCTGCTCCTACCGAGAAACACACATGTAGGGGCACATGACTGACAGGGCTCAAAAGGCAGGTTTTAGTAAATGACAAGTGTGAAGTTCTCATTGTTGCTTGACTTGACGGTAGCTCATATTTACACAAAAAAGTCATTCGCATTTCAGAACAATTCAGTATAACTGGCAGCTTGGGAAAGAGACTGAAAAATCCCTTAACGATGAGGAAGACAGGAGGAGTACAGAATCCAAAGCATCTCTCACTTTGGAATATGTTGGCATCTTTTGATTGGGTTTAAAACTAGAATTTTGGAGAAGCAGCAGGAAAAGCAAAACTATAAATTATCTTTGAAGAACAGGAGAACAAGGGAATGAAAAGAAAAAGCTGTGCATCTTTTATTTGTTCTCAGCATAATTACATTTGATGCTGAAGTCTAAAGTTACATTTTGCCTTAGTATATGCTCACTGTCATTGCTATAGGAACCATCATGGGATCTAAAGATGCAGAAAGCAAGCGCCATAGGCTGTCAACCCATTGGCTGCAATCAGTACTTCGTTAATTGCTAATAAAACGCCATGAAGTGTGTCATTGGAACACTGCTTTCCATCAGCTAAATGGATGTCACATGGCATTATCTTAGGACACAACTTAACTTCCTATATGAGGGTACTAAGCAATGTTCATGGTAATATGGAATTAAAAGATAAGTTTATTTTTGAGAGTTTTTGAGACCCATGCATTTTTTTTATAATATGTGCTGTCTGTGAACTTGAAGACCCCTCGTATGTCCCATAATAAATCAAGGGTAGAAAGAAAAGTTTCCTTTTTTTAGTAGAGTGGGTTGTGTACTGACTGGTAGTAGATGGAGAGGCAGTAGAAGCCAGAATATAAATATACTAAGTAAGGATAGTCCTCAATATGAGTAAAGGTTATCTAAAGTTAGGTTAGGTACACGCTGCAGAGAGACCTTTGGGGGGTGTTGATCCCAGAATTGGTAGCATCAGCCATTCACAATAGGAATAGATCTTATGATTTGGTCAGGGGAATCGGAAGCAAGGACTGGTGCATATGATGTTTACTCTGGTCAAACACATTGAAGAGCTGGTTATGAAGATTTGAGGGCTTAGCACTAATGAGGTGAGTGTTTTACAAGGCAACCAATGAGATGATTTTATTCTTTTTATCCAGATAAAAATCAGCATGCAAAGAATCTTTGCTTCAGTAAAAGTCCCTAGAAGGTAGCAGCGTTGTCATGGAGTGGATGAAATGCTTTTAATATACCATGTGGTTTTTAATTTCATTGAACCAAAAAAGCTCACAGCATTTCATTAGAGCTATCTATTGTTTTCATGAGAGTGCTTTATGATTTGTCAGATTGGCCTAGTCATAACTGGAAGAGTATCTCATTTGTTGAAAATAACCTAAGTGGGGCCGGCGCTGTGGCGTAGTGGGTAAAGCTGCAGCCTGCAGTGCTGGCATGCCATATGGGTGCCGGTTCAAGTCCCAGCTGCTCCATTTCTGATCCAGCTCTCTGCTATGGTCTGGGAAAGCAGTAGAAGATGGCCCAAGGCCTTGGGCCCCTGCACCCATGTGGGAGACCCGGAAGAGGCTTCTGGCTTCAGATTGGCGCAGCTCCGGCTGTTAGGGCCACTTAGGGAGTGAACCAACAGGTGGAAGACCTCTCTCTCTCTGCCTCTGCCTCTGCCTCTCCTTCTCTTGCTGTAACTCTGACTTTCAAATCAATACATAGGTTATTTTCCTTTTTTTAAAAAAATAAATATTATGGATTGTTATTTTATGTTAAAAGAATATTCTAGAGACAAAGATGTTCATAAAAATAACAATTCTAGTGAGTTACAAAGTACAAGGAAGCAATAAATCAAAGACATATCCAATAGCTAATAGAAAAAAGTTCTGTCAATTTCATATTATTCCAGCTTCCTTATTCCAAATAAAAAAAAATCTGAGTATTTCATTCAAATACTTCAACATGGACACTCAATTAGAATATATCATAGTCACCTATGGTTTTTAACATGGAGGAAGAATATCATGCCTGGTGCTGTTTATTGCACTAAAATTCCTCTACTCATACAATTAAAAATGTCAAACTGGCAGGATCTCCAAAAAGCACCAAATTCAAATCTTTTTTTTTTTTTTTAAAGATTTATTTGAAAGTCAGTTACACAGAGAGGAGGAGAGGCAGAGGAGAGAGGGAGAGGTCTTCCATCCACTGGTTCACTCCCCAGTTGCCCCAGTGGCCGGAGCTGTGCTGATCTGAAGCCAGGAACCAGGAGCTTCTTCCAGGTCTCCCACATGGGTGCAGGGACCCAACGACTTGGGCCATCTTCAGTTTTCCCAAGCCATAGCAGAGAGCTGGATTGGAAGAATAGCCGGAACTAGAACCAGCACTCATATGGGATACTGGTGCTTCAGGCCAGGGCTTTAACCTGCTGTGCTGCTTCACCGGCCTCATTGATATCAGTACTTAAAAATTAAGATAGTGAAAATCCCAGGTTTCTGTGTTCTCTTGACAAATTTCTGGCAGGGTTGGTTTACAGTTCTCACTTGGAGGCCATCAGCTGGAATGACACATGCAACTCTATAGTTCACCTTCAGCTCCTCCTATATTACCCAGGGTCCCCCAAGCAACAGAACCAGTGCAGTGTGTATCTGCATCCTACATGTGCACTAATACCTACTATACATCAGAAGTTTCTGGAGAATGAAATTAAAATTTTATTTTGGCACAGAATTTTTTTGAAATCATGATTACAATGAGAGCTCCAAACATTCATGGAAATCAAAATTATGAAAACTATGCATGCATTTCATAATAGTGGTTGAGTGAATGACACACCCACACCCCACAGAGTTATTATAAGGAATTAGCTTCACACAGGTATGGAGGTTGAAATACCCTAAGATCTGCAGCAAGCAAGCTGGAGACCAAGGAGAGTCCATGGTCTAAGTTCCAGCTTAGAAGTCAGCAGACAGGAATGACAACTATTAGCAATGTATGAAAACTGGAGAGCATTGATTAAGCTATGGCAATCAAGCTAATGGGTGGAGTTAGTGTGTCAAATACACTGTGTTCTTCCTAACTTCACTGGCCTGATACTCATATTGGTTCGCACTATGTCAGGTACTATGCCAAGTGCCTTGCATACATTTTATTCTTACAGCCACCCGTTGAAGGAGTTACTGATGAAAAAACTGGGGCTTTAAAAGGTTGGACAGTTACTTTATTGTACTGAAGTTAGGGAGTGACCGACTCACGGTCCAAACTCCTGCAAAGTGCGGAGGCTACGATCTTACTGAGGCGTCACGCGAGACTGTGTTCCCAGGTTTATTATGTTCTGTACATAAGGTAGAGGATGAGAAATCAAAATTTCACTGCTGGTGATAAAAACAACGAAGCAGAAAGAGCAGACTATTTGCAAAGTGAATAGTCAGTGCTGTTGAATGAGTGAAATAAACTAAGGTGAATATCAGGAAGTTACTCAAGACTAAGGTATGGTAGGGAGCTGCAGGTATTAAAAAAAAAAACAATGCATGGCTGTTCTCAGACTTTGGGATGCAGCAGCAGAAAAGATAATTAGGAGCTCCCCCCTGAGTCTCAATTAAGTGGAAGAAACCGTTGCTGTCTTGGGAAGCTGAGGTTCCTTCAACACTTCTATGGGTTGGAGAAATGCACACACAGTGAGGCTTAATGCCGCGTAGGAGATGCTACAGCACTAAGTGTGGCACATTGTAAGTACTCAGAAAACGTCGGAGGGGACAAAGGGAGGCGAGGAGGCTTATGTCCTTACAGAGGAGAGAGGATAATAACATCAGAACTTCTTTCCATCAGATTAATTTCCTCAAATACAACAAAGTATGAGAAGGGTCTGATTGAAAATTGTAGAGGTCCTATTGCTGACAGTCTGAACATTAAAGAATCTAAATGTTGCCTGCTTGATATTTGATAATATCCGGCTGGCTGCATATGACTGATAGTTTGCTCTTTCAAAAATGTTTTATTCTTCCAGCTTCCAAATCTATATTTGACCGAATGTAGACATGCTTGGGGAGGAACGTGACGATGTTGCTGGCAGATGAGAACTACAAAGTACAGAGTTCAGGAGCATTTTAGAAGGGCACTCCCTGCCACCCTCCACGGGACACTAGGAAGGAGGTCTCTAGTCCTGAGGCTGGGGTGACGGGTCATGACTGTCTTTTAAACCCCTCTTGGCAAATGTCCCTCCCCCTTGGTATCTTCCCCACAAAAGGATGGAGAAGTTGCAGCAACACTGTAGTATTCTAGTCCCTCTCTCTGAAGAGGGTGGGAATGGCACACATACAGGTACATTACAGTGGGACTGCTACTGATAGGCTCAGGCTTTGGGTAGATAGCAATTGACACTGAGAGGGACCGTGCCAGGTCTTAATGTGTGTGAGTAGCTACAGCTGCATCTCGACCTTGCTAAATGGTGTGGAAAACCAACTAGAGTACTCATCCTTAAACCATGTTATACTCTAAAATATTCAAAACCATGATGGCAACAATTTGAACTGCCTGTTTTATATGTGTATATATGCAATATATACATACATGCAAAATACATGTGTGCATGTATGTATACAAGTGCATATATATGCATATGCATCCATATATATGCATATCCTTATACATGTATATATAACATACCTAAATATGTCTGTACCTTATATGTATTTGTAGCAAAAATATTTTCTTCAGCTGACTTAGCAAGTGGAAAAATGTAGACCTGGTTTTCTATAAACTAAAATAGGATAAGAGTAGGTGGGCATTTGATTCCCTGAGTAACAGTCTGGAATCCTAGCACTAGCTTTACTTAAGAGCAGCCCTCTCAATGTGCCAGTCATAATTGATGACCTATCACCAGCAGTTCTGAAAGTATGGCCTGTAGCTCTGTGGAGGTCCCTTCCTTTGGTTCTTTAAGGAGGACTCCAACATTGCAGCTATCTTCACAATGATAGCAGATGCTATTGCCTCGTTCATGCTGTTCCCATTTGCACTTAATCTGCAAAAGCAATGGTGGGAAAACCTGATATTGCAGCAGAAGAGCAGTGACACTAAACGGTGATAGAATTCACCAGCACGCACTGAGATCAGTTTCTCCTTGTGGGGTCCTTGCTGAGGCAGGATAAATTCAGTTTTATTTAACCTCAACCTTGAGTACCTATCTTTTAATATTCCATAAGGGAAGCCTCCTGAAACATCATGGCTGTTTCAGGAAACATGGGTGCTGCTGTTTGCACTGAAGTTGATGGAAGGTCGTGTTAACCACAATGTGACCCTGTAGTTAGTTATACTTGGGCATTTGGAAAATATTTTCTCATAAATGAGTGAAGTGAGCCTGTTGCATCAAAGACAACTAATATTGGTTGCCTATGATAAAACATCAGATTTTTTATTTATATTTTATTATACAAGTTTCATATATTTCCTTCACAATATTTTAAGAACATAGTAGCACTTCCAACCCTCCCCCTCCCTCCCCCTCCCTCCTGGATTCTCACAATTTTTTTTTTGACAGGCAGAGTTAGAGAGAAAGGTCTTCCTTCTGTTGGTTCACCCCCAAAATGGCCGCTACGGCTGATCCGAAGCCAGGAGCTAGGTTCTTCCTCCTGATCTCCCATTGGGTGCAGGGCCCAAGCACTTGGGCCATCCTCCACTGCCTTTCCAGGCCACAGCATAGAGCTGGACTGGAAGAGGAGCAACCGGGACAGAACCAGCACCCCAACTGGGACTAGAACCCGGAGTGCCGGCGCCGCAGGTGGAAAATTAGCCTAGTGAGCCGTGGCACCAGCCTCACTCTTAATATTTAGAGTTTTTTCAATATACTTAATGTTTGTATAATTAACTCTACCGTAAGTAGAAAAGTTCAACAGATAGTATGAAAGGAGGGGCAGGCGCTGTGGCACAGCGGGTTAATGCTCTAGCCTGAAGTGCTGGCATCCCATGTGGGCACTGGTTCTAGTCCCGGCTGCTCCTCTTTCGATCCAGCTCTCTGCTATGGCCTGGGAAAGCAGTGGAAGATGGCCTAAGTCCTTGGGCCCCTGCACCCATGTGGGAGACTGGGAAGAAGCTCCTGGCTTTGGATTGGTGCAGTTCCAGCCATTGCAGCCAATTGGGGAGTGAACCATCGGATGGAAGACCTCTCTCACTCTGCCTCTCTATTAACTCTTTCAAATAAATAAATAAATCTTTTAAAAAAATAGTATGAAGGGAAAACAAAACAAAATGCTGTTCCTCAATGAAAGACAAGGGCTATAAACTATCATTTCTTCTTAAGGTGTCTATTTCACCCCAAATCATTATATTTCAGGTACTCTATTGCTTACCTCAAATCGGGGAGAACATATGACATCTGTCTTTTTGGGACTGGCTTATTTCACTAAGTATAATGGTTCCTAGTAGAGACTATCTTGTTGCAAAAGACAGGATTTCATTTTTTTAACAGCTGGGTTGTTGGACATCTAGGTTGATTCTGTTTCTTAGCTGTTGTGAATTGTGCTGCAATGAATGTGTGGGTACAGATAACTCTTTCATATACTGTTTTCTTTCGGTTTGGGTAAAGCTGGGTTGTATGGTAGGTCTATATGAATTTCTGAGGTATTTCCATACTGTCTTCCACAATGGTTACCCAAGTTTACATTCCCACTAACAGTGCGCCAGGGAATCTGTTACCACACATTCTCGCCAGCATTTGTTGTTTGTTGATTTCTGTATGTGGGCCATTCTAACTGGAGTGAGGCGAAACTTCATTGTGGTTTTGATTTGCATTTTCCTGATGGCTAGTGATCCTGAGTTTTTTTTTTTCCTGCAAGTATCTGTTGGGCATTTGAATTTTCTCTTGAAAAATGCCTATTAAAGTTCTTTGCCCATTTCTTAACTAGATTGTTCGTTTTGTTAAATTTTTTGTGCACTTTATATAGATACTGGATGTTAACCCTTTATCAGTTGCATAGTTTGCAAATATTTTCTCTCGTTCGGTCAGTTGTCTCTTCACTTTGCTGAGTGTTTCTTTTGCAGTACAGAAGCTTCTTAGCTTGATGTAATTCCATTTGTCAATTTTTGGCTTGGATTGCCTGTGCCTCTGAGGTCTTTTCCAAGAACTACAACACTGTCTTGCAGGGTTTCTGCAGTGTTCTGTAATGATTTGATGGGTTGGGTTGTAGATTTAAGTCTTTAATCCATTTTGAGTGGATTTTTGTGTAAGGTGTAAGGTAGGGGTCCTGCTTCATACTTCTGCAGGTGGAAATCCAATTTTCCCAGCACCATTTGTTGAGACTGTCCTTGCTCCAGGGACTGATTCTAGTTCCTCAGTACCATGCTGTTTTGATTATAACTTCCCTGCAATATGTCTTGAATTCGGGTGTTGTGATGCCTCTGGCTTTTTGTTGTATAAGATTGCTTTAGCTATTCAGGGATCTCTTGTGTTTCCATATGAATTCTAGCATTTTTTTCTAGATCTGCAAAGAATGTCATTGATATTTTGATTGGGATCACACTGGATCTGTAAATTGCTTTTGGTAGTATGGACATTTTGATAATATTGATTCTTCCAATTCAAGAACATGGAAGATTTTTCCATTTTTTAATATTTTCTATTTCTGTAGTGTTTTATCATTTTATTGTAGGGATTTTTCACATCCATGGTTAAATGTATTCCAAGGTATTCTATTCCTTTTGGAGCTATTATGAGTGAGACTGGTCTTAAAAGCTCTTTCTCAGCCACAACCTTGTCTGTGTATACAAAGGCTATTCTGTGTTGATTTTATACACTGCCACTTTACCAAATTCTTTTACGAATTCCACTAGTCTCTAAGTGGAGTATTTTTTGGATTCTCTATCTAATCTATCTACAAATAGGGATAGTTTGATTTCCTCCTTTCCAATTTGCATCCCTTTGACTTCTTTTTCTTGCCTAATGGCTCTGGCTGAAACTTCCAGGACTGTATTGTTTCATGAATTTCTACTTTTATTTTTAGGCATTTGTGGAGTTATTTTTTCCCCTCTGATGGCTTTTATCTTTGAGCTGTGCCTCTGGAATGTGGAATGTGTGTGCTTTCAGTGAGTACTGAGAGGTGTGTGTGGGGTATGTTCAGCGAGTTCTGGTCAGCGATCCAGGATGGAGTGAGGATCCAAGGTAACACCCAAGTCGGGGTGGTAGCCCTCCTAACAGAAGTGGAGGGGGGATGGTCACATCTGTTGGTGTGATCACTGTCACTTTGTCACTTATTCAAGCTGAGCAATGACGGGGTGTTAGTTTCATTGTATTCAATACTCATCCCCACGAATGATCTGCACGGTCCTCCCTGTGAACACAGTTCTAGCTGCAATGAGCTGCCCTGGCAAGCAAGCAAGCAAGCAAGGAGTTCTGAGAGTGTGGCTCTGCAGCCAAAGCTTGCCCAGAAGCTTAGCTACACCCTGCCCCTTCTCATGTACTTGGTGGTTTTGCAGTCTCAGCACCCAGGGCTCCCACAGTGAAGGAGTGCAAGAGGGTCCACTCTGCCCCACTAGCCCATCCTGTCCACAGGGAGACTGAGGGGTTCCCAGAGCTGTTGCCCATGTGTGTTTTGGCTAGTTGAATTGAGAACGATTCCCCTAGCTAGATTCAGAGTCAGTGCCGGACGTGGATATTCCCCACTCGCCCCCCCCCCAGTAACATCCCTGGAACATACGCTTGTACAATACTTGTTGGCTGCAGCCCTACTTCTTTCACAATTGTTCTGGGTAGGTACAAGAGTCTCTACTGTCAGCCCTTCCCCTTGGTGGGGTTGGCTCCCCCTCCCCTCCCCTTGCTGGATGGGTGCAGTGGGACTGGTGGTGTTGCCCCAGTGACAAGGTAGGGACAGACCCCACCAGTTGTCTTGAACTGCTGTGGTTGCCCCTGCCAGCAGTCCCCTCTAGCTGCTGGGTGAGCACAGAAGAGCTGGAGCAGTTGCCACCTGCTTATGTCCAAAATGGCGCCAGCCTTCTCACAGCTAGCCAATGGTGCTGATGTGGTTCTTCCAGGGAAGAAGGGAGAGAGAGGGATGCACTGCTTGCTTTTCCCCACTGTGGGTGAGCAGTTGCCTTGCTCCCCTGAGGGTTCCAGGCTGGACCCATACACAGTGCAGTCTACTAGGCTCTCCCTCCAGCCATAGCAACAGTGGCACGGGATGGTGCAGTCCAACCTCACCTTGCTCGCCAGCGTGGGCTGCTGGGTCCTTGGTTATGTTCACATTCCATGCACCTGCTGCACATCTGTGCCTTCCACTGCTTTCGCAGGACCTCCCACTGCAGTTTTCCCTGCAACTTTCCCCTCACAGTGTACCTTCTGCACTTTTTTTCTGCTAAGTTCCAGAAGCCTGGAGCAGACCATTCTGTCACTGTTCTGCCATCTTGCCTCCCCAAAATGTCAGCTTTTTTTCTCTTCAAAACTAATTTATTTTAGAAAACTCTTATTTAATAAATATACATTTTGAAAGTACAACTTTTGGATTTTTCCCCCCATAACCACCCTCCCACCTGCAACCATCCCATCTCAGTCTTCATTAAGATTCATTTTTAATTCTCTTTATATACAGAAGATCAACTTAGTATATACTGAGTAAAGATTTCAATAGACTGCACCCACACAGACATACAAAGTATAAAGTACTGTTTGAAGATTAGTTTTAGTTAATTCTCATAGTACAACACATTAAGGACAGAGGTCCTACATGGGGAGTAAGTGCACAATGACTCCTGTTCACTTCACAATTGAAAATGTCAGTTTTAAGAGAAAATACAATCTGGGAAAACAAAGTTGGAAGCTTCCTAACACTTGAAAAACTTTAAGATTACTTATTTGAAAGGCAGGTGCGCATGTGTGTATGCACACACACACACACACACACAGAGAAAAAGAATCTTTCATCTGTTGGTTCATTTTCAAAATGGCTGCAATGGCCAGGGCTGGGATAGGCCAAAGCCAGAAGCTTCATCCAGGTCTCCCATGTGGGTACAGGGGCACAAGATCTTTGGCCATCTTACATGGCTTTCCCACATATGTTAGCAGAGAGCCTCATCAGAAGTAGAGCAGCCAGGATTCAGATTGTGGTCCATCTGGGATACTGGTGACTCAGGCAGCAGCTTAAAGCGCTATGCCGCAATTCTGGCCCCTAAAGGCTTTTCTGATGTCACCAACAGTGACAGTAATGAGCATGAAGTTTTGATAGAATGTATTAAAAGGTGTCAATTTTTAGAACACCTGCATAACTCACTGAAACAAGATTTTTCAAGTGATCAATGTATGCTGCTACAGAATCATGTAGTTAAAAGAGGATTCAAAGTATAAGACACACCAATCAATTTTAATGAATCCAAGTGCACAAAGTTCATTGAAATAGATTAAGATTCCACACTGAAACTGACCCATAGGCAGTAATCACACAGTGAGTTTGGGTGTAGTATGACAGAAGAACATCCCAACTCTCTGAAAATGGTATCAAAACATTCTTTCTCTTGACAAGTATATATTTGTAGTTAGAAACATCTACACAAGGCTAGATCTTCACACAATTCAACTGCAAGAAGAGCAGATTAATACTGAATAAACTATGGAACTCCAGTTGTCACTTAGGAAGATAGTTTCTCTTCCTGGCAGGTATGAGGCAGCAGTGTGCTCCCAGCTCTCCAGCCCCACTGAGATTTGATTTGATCTTTACCTAATGGATGTGTCAGCTTGACTACTAGGAGACACAAGGTAATGCGTTTATTGGGCAACACCCCTTTATCCTTAACTGTTTACTATTTTTGTAAAACAGTAACCTACTGATTTTTTCAAACTTATACTCATCCTGTAGCTATTTTTCAAAATAGCAATTGTTTCCAAGCTGATTACATGCATTCTTCTGGTAATTCCTGTTTTAAACTTCAGTAGACTGAGTATGTCAAACGACTTTTTAAAAAATATTTTATTTATTTGAAAGGTAGAGTTACAGATAGGGAGAGACAGACAGGTCTTCCATCCACTGGTTCACTCTCCAATAGGCCACAATGGCCAGAGCTGGGCTGATCTGAAGCCAGGAGCTGGGAACTGCTTCCACCTCTCCCATGTGGGTGCAGGGGCCCAAGTACTTGTGCCATATTTTGTTTTCCCAGGCCATAGCAGAGAGCTGGATGGGAAGAGCAGCCGGGGCTAGAACTGGAGCTCATATGGGATGCTGGTGCCGCAGGTGGCGTCTTAAACTACTGTGCCACAGTGCCGGCCGCTCAAACTACTTTCCAACAAACAATCATAGCGTATCAATGTTGGAGAGATCCTTTGGGTCCTCTAGTCTGACTTAGCTCAGGATGTCTATCTAGTAGCCACTTCGACTACTCTTGACTGTTCTCAGCAATGGAGAATTGTCTCCTTACTCTACATGTGGATCTAAATAAATACTGTTTTGTGTCAGGCTTTTTCCTCTCAGAATACTGTTGGTGAGCTTCATTTAAGTTGGCAGCTATCAATAATTGTTTTTATTAATTGCTGAGCAGTATTCCATCACATCAATGTGCTACATTGCGTTTGTCCTTTCTCCTCCTTACATGTTTGGGTTACATTTTTCTACAATTGTGTTTTTGTTGATGTATGTTTTCCTGTCTCTTAGAAAAATACCCAGGAGTAGAATTGCTGTGCTAAATGATAGATGTTTGCTTAATTTTATAGGAAACTGTCAAATGATTAGCTGAAGTGATGACAGAGCTGTAACCCCATAGCAGTAGATGAGTTTTCCATTTTCCACTTCCACATCAACGCTCAGTATGCTCATCTCTTTAATTCTAGCCATTTGATGAGTTTGTGTAGTTGTTTTAATTTCATTTGATGGAGTTTGTCATGTTTGTGATGCTAGTAGACACAAGGAGTTTGTTGGTTTATGGTGTCTTCAAATAATCGCCCTCAAGTGGGAGTTTCTCAAAGGAAAGTTTATGGACTTGGGATAGGTAAAGGAGAAGGCAGTGTTCCCTAAAGAAACGGTCTCCTCCAGCAGCTGTGTGTTAGGTTTTTTTGCAGCAAGGGTTAGAGTGCCCAGGATTTAGAAAAGGGGGCAGCAGGAGGGCCCTTTCTGTTCAAGCATCACACATCTTCACACGTTGTCTGTTAAAACTCACTCATGCTGGTTTCGTGGAGCCTTCTGTGTCTGGGGAGGTCTGGACACCTCTGAGGGCAGTATTGCAGCATAAGCCGCCTTGGGAAAAACCAGTTCTAGAGAGAAATGTTTTAGGTTAGCACCACCACCCTATTGAGGAAGTCCTTCATTTTTGGTTATTGGGTATTTGTATTTCTTCCTTTGTGACGAATCTGTGTATGTCTTGTGCCTGTTTTGTAAAGGCTGATTGCTGTCTTTTGATTATGGCCAGTTGTTGAGAGCTCTTTGTATATTATGGCTATAAACTCTTTGTTAAATTTTATTCTGTGTGAATATCTTCCCCGGCTTGCATTGCTTTTTCATTTTCTGAATGGTGTCTTTGAAAAAAAAAGTGTATTTATTCATTTTTGTTTATTTGAAAGACAGAAACACAAAAAGAAACACTTTCCATCTGCTAGATCATTTCCCAAATGCCCTTAACAGCCAGGAGTGGGCCAGGCCTAACAAGGATCCTGGAACTCCAACATGGTCTTCCATGGGGGTGGGCAGGACTAGGCACTTGACAATCTGCTGCCTTCCAGGATATACATGAGCAGGAAGCTGGATCAGCAGCACAGTAGCCAGAAGGTGAACTGGCACTGTGATACGGGATGTGGACATTCCAAGCGGTTGCTTAACCTGTAGTGCCACAATGCCCACCACAAAATGGTATCTTTTCATGTTGAAATTTTTTTCATTGCCTGAAGTTTAATTTATTTTTATTTTTTTAACTTATATTTAATGAATATAAATTTCCAAAGTACAGCTTATGGATTACAATGGCTCCCCCCCATAACTTCCCTCCCACATGCAACCCTCCCCTTTCCCGCTCCCTCTCCCCTTCCATTCACATCAAGATTCATTTTCAATTCTCTTAATATATGCTAAACTTATCTTCTGTATATAATGTAAAGATTTCAACAGTTTGCATCCACATAGAAGCACAAAGTGAAAAATACTGTTTGAGTACTAGTTATAGCATTAAATCACAATGTACAGCACATTAAGGACAGAGATCCTACATGAAGAGTAAGTGCACAGTGACTCCTGTTGTTGACGTAACAAATTGACACTCTTGTTTATGGCATCAGTAATCACCCCAGGCTCTTGTGATGAGCTGCCAAGGCTATGGAAGCCTTTTTTTTTTTTTTATTTAATGAATATGAATTTCCAAAGTACAGCTTATAGATTACAATGGCTTCCCCCCCATACCGTCCCTCCCACCCACAACCCTCCCCTTTCCCACTCCCTCTCCCCTTCCATTCACATCAAGATTCATTTTCGATTATCTTAATATACAGAAGATCAGCTTAGTATACATTAAGTAAGGATTTCAACAGTTTGCTCCCACACAGAAACATAAAGTGAAAAATAATAGATGATTTTTTTAAATGATGATGAAATCAGATCAGACCTATTGTCATGTTTAATCCCAGTGAGAGTCAAGTTGGGAATTGATAATTTCTTTCTTTCTTTCTTTTTTTTTTACAGAAGATCAGTTTAGTATGCATTAAGTAAAGATTTCAACAGTTTGCACCCCCATAGAAACACAAAGTGAAATATATTGTTTGAGTACTCGTTATAGCATTAAATCTCAATGTACAGCACATTAAGGACAGAGATCCTACATGAGGAGTAAATGTACAATGACTCCTGTTGTTGACTTTACCAATTGACACTCCTGTCTATGGCATCAGTAATCTCCCTATGCTCCAGTCATGAGTTTCCAAGGCTATGGAAGCCCTCTGAGTTCTCCGACTCTTATCTTGTTTAGACAAGGTCATAGTCAGAGTGGAAGTTCTCTCCTCCCTTCAGAGAAAGGTACCTCCTTCTTTGAAGACCTGTTCTTTCCACTGGGATCTCACTCACAGAGATCTTTTTGCCAGAGTGTCTTGGCTTTCAGGCTATGGAAACCTTTAGAGTTCACCGACTCTGATCATATTTAGACAAGGTCGTAGTCAGAATGGAAGTTCTCTCCTCCCTTCAGAGAAAGGTACCTCCTTCTTTGACCTGTTCTTTCCACTGGGATCTCACTCGTGGAAATCTTTCATTTAGATTTTTTTTTTTTTGCCAGAGTGTCTTGGCTTTCCATGCCTGAAATACTCTCATGGGCTTTTCAGCCAGATCCGCATGCCTTAAGGGCTGATTCTGAGGCCAGAGTGCTGTTTAGGACATCCGCCATTCTATGAGTCTGCTGTGTATCTTGCTTCCCATGTTGGATTGTCCTCTCCCTTTTTTATTCTATCAGTTAGTATTAGCAGATGCTATTCTTGTTTCTGTGATCCGTTTGACTCTTAGTCCTATCCTTATGATCAATTGTGAACAGAAATTGATCACTTGGACTAGTGAGATGGCATTGGTACATGACACCTTGATGGGATTGAATTGAAATCCCCTGGTATGTTTCTAACTCTACCGTTTGGGGCAAGTCAGTTTGAGCATGTCCCAAATTATACATCTCTTCCCTTTCTTATTCCCACTCTTATATTTAACAGGGATCACTTTTCAGTTAAGTTTCAACACTTAAGAATAGCTGTGGAGTGATTACAGTATTCAACCAATAGTATTAAGTAGAACAAACAAAAAAATACTAACAGGGATAATGTATTAAGCTGTTCATCAACAGTCAGGGCAAGGGCTGATCAAGTCACTGTTTCTCATAGTGTCCATTTCACTTCAACAGGTTTCCCCTTTGGTGCTCAGTTGGTTGTCACCAATCAGGGAGAACATATGATATTTGTCCCTTTGAGACTGGCTTATTTCACTCAGCATGATGTTTTCCAGATTCCTCCATCTTGTTGTAAATGACCAGAATTCATCATTTTTTACTGCTGTATAGTATTCTATAGAGTACATGTCCCATAATTTCTTTATCCAGTCTACTGCTGATGGGCATTTAAGTTGATTCCAGGTCTTAGCTATTGTGAATTGAGCTGCAATAAACATTAAGGTGCAGACAGCTTTTTTGTTTGCCAATTTCATTTCCTTTGGGTAAATTCCAAGGAGTGGGATGGCTGGGTTGAATAGTAGGGTTATATTCAGGTTTCTGAGGCATCTCCAGACTGACTTCCATAGTGGCTTGACCAGTTTGCATTCCCACCAACAGTGGGTTAGTGTCCCTTTTTCCCCACATCCTCTCCAGCATCTGTTGTTGGTAGATTTCTGAGTGTAAGCCACTCTAACCAGGGTGAGGTGGAACCTCATTGTGGTTTTGATTTGCATTTCCCTGATTGCTAGTGATCTTGAACATTTTTTCATGTGCCTGTTGGCCATTTGGATTTCCTCTTTTGAAAAATGTCTATTGAGGTCCTTGGCCCATCTCTTAAGTGGGTTGTTTTGTTGTTGTGGAGTTTCTTGATCTCTTTGTAGATTCTGGTTATTAACCCTTTATCTGTAGCATAGTTTGCAAATATTTTTTCCCATTCTGTCAGTTGCCTCTTCACTCTCCTGTTTCTTTTGCAGTACAGAAGCTTCTCAATTTGATGCAATCCCAATAGTTAATTTTGGCTTTGACTGCCTGCGCCTCCAGGGTCTTTTCCAGGAAGCCTTCTCCGGTGCCAATATCTTGCAGGGTTTCTCCAATGTTCTCTAATAATTTGATGGTGTCAGGTCATAGATTTAGGTCTTTAATCCCCGTTGAGTGGATTTTTGTGTAAGGTAGGGGTCTTGCTTCATGCTTCTGCACTTGGAAATCCAGTTCATGAATCTTAATTTAATGAATCTTTGGTCTCTTATGGTGGTGAGTTTTTGTGTCCTAAGAAATGCTTTTATCACACAAGTCACAAAGGTATCCTGTTTTTCCATTTAAAAATTTATAATTTAGCTTTTCCAATTCAATCTATGATTCACTTAAAAATCACTATATGTATGGTATGAGGGAGGAATTGAGATTCACTTTTTTCCCACATGGGTATTAAATTCATTGCTTAAAAGACTTTCCTTTGCCCCATTAGATTGCTTTGGTACCTTGGTTGAAAACACATGATCTGAATAAAATTGTGTCCACTTTGTGTGTTATTCTTTCTGTCAAGTTGTATGTACATTCTGTGGCAATACCACACTATTTTATTGTAGCTTTCAAGTGGCTGTTGAAATCAAGTGGTGTAAGTCATTCAATTGTTTCTTCTTTTAAACAACCATGTATTTTCTTTAATAGGGAGGGAGTTGTTGAAGCAACAGCTCGGATGGGCCAGGAGCCAGAACTCAACCTGGGTCTCCCCTGTGAGTGACAGGCACACAGGTACTTGAGCCATCACTTGCTGCCTCCCACGTGTGCATTAGCAGGAACCTGGCATCGGGAGCAGAGTCGGGACTTGAACCCAGGCACTCTGATTCAGGATGTGGATATACCAAGCAGTGTCAACTGCACCAGTTGCCAGCCCTGATTTTTTTTTCTTTAAAAACAACAACAACAACAACAAAAACCACTTTATTTTCATCTACTTATAAGGCAGACTGACAGATCTTCTGTCTGCTAGTTTCCTCTTCAAATGCCGGCAATAGTCAGGACTGCACCAGGCTGAAGCCAGGAGACCAGAAGCTTCAGGTCTTGCACATGGAGGGCAGGGGCCGAAACACTTGGGCTGCCTCCCAGGCTGCATTAGCAGGAAGCTGGGTTGGAAGTGGAGCTAGGACTTGAACCCAGGCACTCTGATATAGGAGTTGAATGTTTTAACTTCTGCATTAAATACCCATCCTAGAACTTTCTTTTGATGCATACATGAAAACACTCTTCAGTTGACTACTGAAATGGAGATTGCCACCTAAGACCTAGCTTCATAAAATGGCTCAAAGCCCTACACAGTTTCTGGAAGGGACTGGTAATTTTAGGTACTGGGAAACTTTATTCATTCCCTTAGTCAGTACCTACTGTGTGGAAGCCTCTGAGGATACAAAAATGAAGTTTTCAACAAATACACTGGCCTCCAGGAGCTTATACTTTACTAGAGAAGGCACACTTGGAAGTAGAAGGGCATCATGCAGTATCATAAACCCAGTGACATAGATACCCAGTTTATTTGTTGGGGCAGAGAGGGACCTCAACCCCTGATTGCCTGGGAGGAGGTGGGATGGAATTGACTGGGATGATGGTTCAGAGGCTTCCTAGTAAGGTTGCCACTTGAACCGAGAGTTAGTGAAAGAGTGGGAAAGAAAATGCAGTGATCAGAATTGCACTCCAGATGCAAGGGCACAGATGGGATGTGGTGTGTTCGGGAGCTGCAGCCAGTTGACTGTTGGTCTGTTTCATGTAGCCTCCTTCCCTAGTGCTGGGGAGGACGGACTTAAGAGGAGAAGGCTGGGACCGAGACCAACACAGTTGTTGCCATGGTACAGGGGAGATGGGAGGCCTACATTTTGCAATATTAATTTCCATGAAGAAAAGAGGGTAGTTAACATTTATAAATCATACCAGTCTTTACTGACTGGAATATATGGGAAGAAAAAGAGTGTTGATAGTCATTTGCATTTTCATAGGACTAAAGTCAGCTTGTGATTTTTATGTAAGAAGTTTAGTGGGGTTATGATGGTAATAAGTCTATCAGTTATTTTGGGAGAATAAATTTCTAATTTTTAAATTCCAGTCTATGGGCCTGTGACTTTTCTCCTTATGTGTTTAAGCTCTTTCAGCAACATCTTAGCAGTTTTCAACAGAGTTTTGTCTTTGAAAATGGATTCTAAGTGTTTTAGGCATACTGCAAATAGAAGACTTTGGATACTAAATTTCTTATGATATATTTCAAGACTGGGGAAATACAACTGGGTTTTATATATTGACCTTTCTCTTGAGACATGCTAAATTCATTTGTAAGTTCCAGTGGGTTTCTCTCTTGCTGTTGATTGTTTAGGATTGTCTACATAAATACCCATGTTATTTGGGAACAGATAATTTGCTTTTGTTTTTTTTTCTGCCTTTGGTTTTCCTTTCTTTTTATTGTATTACACACAGTAAGACCTCCAGTACTCTATTAAATAGAAGTTGTCAAAGTTGATATTGCCTTAGTTCTCATTCTTAGGTGAATAACTACCCTTTATCATATTGAATTATTACTTTTAGAGTAAATTGTCATAAAATTTCAATCTTGTTTTTTTAAGATTTATTTAGTTATCTGAAAGAGTTACACAGAGAGGAGAGGCAGAGAGAGAGAGAGAGGGAGAGAGAGAGAGAGGTCTTCCATCCAATGGTTCACTCCCCAATTGGCCCCAATGGCCGAAGCCATGCCTATCTGAAGCCAGGAGCTTCTTCCAGGTCTCCCATGCGGGTGCAGGGGCCCAAGGACTTGGGCCGTCTTCTACTGCTTTCCCAGGCCATAGCAGAGAGCTGGATCAGAAGTGGAGTAGCTGGGTCTCAAACTGGCACCCATATGCGGTGCCGGTGCTGCAAGCCAGGGCATTAACCAGCTGGGCCACAGTGCCGGCCCACTCATTTATTAAAATTGGTACTAAATATCTTCAAACAGTTCACAAGGTAAAATTTATGCTTAACTATTTGTTGACCTTAAAGATTTTTAAATAGTCTATTTAAGATTGGTAAATTGCTTGTATCCAAATGGGGAGCATGAAGGACTGAGTGACAGAAGTGAGAAGGGAGCATAAGTTTTATTGTATGTCCTTTTATATATATATGCATATATATTATGTATATTTGATATACATATAAAATACATATACATATAAAATACATATTTATGATATACATATAAAATTACATACTTCTAGGCATCTATTCAAATTTCAATTTAATATTGCCTACACAGTAGTTGTAAAGCTAATAAAGATATAGATAGAAAATTGGAAAACAATTTGGTCTTATAAAGTTTCACATTTATCTAGTAATCCAGTGTTCAATTTTGATATGTGCTTGTGTTTTCATAGTGAAATATTATAAAAGCAAAAAAACTCTAGTTGACTTTTTGTGAAATAATAAAGATTTATGGCACATTTACCTAATGGGTTATTAAACAGTAGTGGACGTTAATTTGATCTACAAGCACACACTACAATAGACAAACTAAGAACATAATCTTGAGTAAAATAAACAAGCTTTCAAAAAATGCGGACAGCATGATGTCTGTTTATAAAGTTCAAACCCAAATGAAAGTGAATGATGCATCGTGCTGGGAAATGCATGTGGCAAGGCAGGGGGTGAGGGGCATGCAGTCCAGCACACAGGCAACCTCAGGAGAGGGGAGAGGCGAGGCTGGAGGGGAGGCTGAGGTGGTCACACATGTCCAGAAGCTTCAAGGGACTTCTTTGTCTGGAAGAATCCTTAGTATCTGTGGTTCAACCCTTTTGTAGTGTTGGGCAAGTTGTTAATACTTTGGCCTTTATTGTGCTTATCCTCATAAACTCATTAATTATCTCCAAGAATCGAAAAAAAAAAGTGGTTCTAAAGAGCTTCATGGGAAAATATATATACACAGACACCATTTAGCAACATTTTCTCTAGAAAAATGCTGATGTGATGTTGATGAAATTTAAACATGATGCAAAGCTTGAAGAGGCAGCTCATATTTGAGATGACCAAGAGAGATCCCCAAAGAATCCTGGGCTTAGCACTGGTAATAGTCAAAGTGAATGGGACCAGGCACCTAAAATGTTGAACTGTTGAATTATGATTATGTGGGACACCCACACTTAACTATAATTAAAAGTTAAAATTATTTATGTCCAATATGATATCAAGTCTATATGTTCTTATTTTGGAGTCTTCCTTCTTTAATTCAACTGGTAAGTGCTAAGTATTTAAAACAAACATTTTTGTATTGCATTTTGTAGCACTGGAGGTGGATTGGATTAAAATAGAGATGTTTTTTAAAGCACCAGTTTCCTTGCCTTAAAAATACTCCGCCTGCATGAGTAATGACAGTAAACATCTAGTGTTCCTGGCTCCTCTCTGTTTTCTGAACAAAGAAAAGAGGACTTGTGAGAAGGTAAAGGAAAGAGCATCTCAGTGGTACATTAGACTGAAGAGCTGAAAGGTGGGGAGGGAAAAAGAGGAAAACTAGGACACGGGTAGAGACCACAGGACCAATTTGCCTTCTGTGCAGTGGCGGGGATAATCAATTAGCTAGAATAACGGCCCAGGTGAGGATGAGGCATGCTGGCTCCCAACAGATTCCTGCGGGGTTTGGCGTGTTGCAGGCCACATAATCCATGCCTGAGCTTAGATGAAACTTTGAACTTTGTTTTCTTGAATGGATCAAAGCATTGAAATCCTGACAGAGATAAAAATAATATGGTTCTAAGTTCATCTTATGTATTAGCAACTGTTAAAAGAAGGCTTTAGAACCCAGTATTTCTTCTGTCCCCTGAGTGCTTTGGTGGTCTCTTTAGAATTTCTGAATGTGACTATAACATCATGATGCCTTGTATACAGAAAATCCATGTGTATACAGAAAATCCATGCAGCTATATCCAAGAGACATTCAGAATACTTTAGAATGGCTTACTAGAGACCTATAGACTAACTTAATGAATCTCTTCTGAAGAAATGTAGTCCACTTTAACAACAAATTCCATTGCTAATGTGTTTACAGTAATATTTACAATACCAGTTGAGTGTTTTGGTTCTCTAGCTCAGATTTTTAATTTTAAGCTAACTGTTTCCAGGAGAACAGAATACAGGCTAAACAGGGTAAGATCACGTTCAATGGCACACATACCCAGGGCTGCAGGGTCTGTAGCCTCTCAGACAGCATTTGTACTTTTCCCTTTAAATCTTTTTTTTTCAACCCTTCCATGTATTAAGAAAATAGTACAAGGAAAATAACACCAATAAACATAGGTTTTTCCAGAAATCTTGCTTATTGTTGCCAAAGAAGTGCTCTTTTAGTGAAAAGAACATCAAATAACATGTGATACGGTACGTGTATTTTCCCTTTTGAAATGGTAGACTTCCCGTTGACTCAGATTCCTACAGCACTTTGAATCTGAGGTAGCACAACATTCGTGGTGACATTTAAGATTCATATTAACAATATCTGTGAAGATTGTTCTCCATATGCTTTACACTCATTTCATGTATCGCATGCCTAATTATATGGTGACTTATAATGGTGCAATTCTTTCAAGGGATTTTTTTTCAGTCCTGTAGCTTTTCAGCCAAGCTAGCCTCTAATTTGTAGAGTCCTTCTCCTTCCTGTACCAATGGCTCCTGCATGAAACAGCATTTCTCATTAAAGTTTCTCATTCCCTTTGGCAGTCGGGATAAAAATCTCTAATCAAGCTCCAGGAAACAGCCAGAGTTCAAAGATGTCATTGGGTCCCAAGGCTGGTCTTGTGTGGTTTGCTAGAGGTTCTTAGGTTTAACGTTCTGTCTGTGAAGAGGACAGCCAGGGTCAAAAACTCCAATCAGCAGTCAAATAAAACACATTAAATGAGCAGAAAAGGAGAGTGAGAGTTTTATATAAAAGAACATAAAGCTTCAACCCTTGTTTTAGAGTCTTCTGGTTTCGACAGCTGCTCCCTGTGGGTACGTCAAGATATGCTAGCCTTAGATCCCACTGCTTTTGGAAGCATCCGGCTCTTAGACTGAGTGATCTCTTCTTTCCAACGTCCCATTCATCCTCCTCCTCCTCTCTTCCTCACCTTCCCTCCTTCTGCTTCCTCTTGCTGTAAGTAGTACAAAGTTTATGCAGACATGTGTGGAGTAAAATGCTCTTAATGAACGTGTGCGTTCCTATGGGATTAGTGCTTTCAGAAACTCTCTGAAAATATTATTTTTGAGACTGAAAAGAAACTTTTTGCTAAGATCTCAGGAGAACAATGTAAAGCTGGCTTATTTTGATTTGGGACAAAATTCAACAAAGATGTATGTTGCAGATGTCAAATCCAATATCTTGCTCCTGATAAGTATGCTGGACTCCCAGGATCCCATCTTGCAGGAGGAAAGAATAAGAGGCTTAAGTCCCATGATGCAAATGTGAGAAAAGAATTTTGCCCATAATTTTGGCTTAACATTTGGAGAAGGAAATTTCAATTTAGAGAGTGGATTCTGCGTGTTCTTTCACAAGACAGCAGTTACCATTATGAATTATGATTGACTACATGATGTTGGCAATGAAGTTTCTTGTCTGTGATCTGCCTGAATAAAAGCAAAGGCAATGCTTTGCATCTTAGCGCTTTTGAATCTTGAACTCCTGAGAGGCTGTGAATGCCCTTTTGTGGAGAAAGCGTGGCCCTGCTTCTTAGGTGTGTAATACATTCTGATGTTTGCTATCAACGCATACCTTGTGGGACAGGTCCAGACTTCTAGAACTAGCCAGGTTATATGTTTGAGGCATCCTAGGAAGACTATCATTGTTCACCTGTTTCTTAGAACATTATCAAACTGCTGTAATAAATGGGCCAGAAGTGACTCCTCCCAGAATGACGTAAGAAAGCACTTGGCTCTTTCTGCCGTGGTTTCTGATGTCAGATTCTTCCATAAAAGCATCCCTTTGTGATTCAGGGGTCCTTCATTACCCACAGGATTCAGATAAGTCAGATGGCTTGTTTACGACATGTTTAATGTTTTGTGAATCCTGCTTCCTGATTCACTTCAAGTACTTTATAATTATATTCCTTGAAAACAGATGCTTTTAATATTCAGCTCGAGTGTTTTATAAGCTATACAAATATTTTGTTTGTGGTATTTTCTGATGCTCACAGCCAAAATATGCTAGTCAACTTTTCAGAAGATCATTTTATTATGCAGGAACCTGGGGCGACTCGGCTGCCGAAGATTTCCTACCCAAGGAGAGATCTCTGAACTCTATCACATGCTCTATTGCAAAGGAGCAGGCCCCAGCCTTTCAATGCTTTGAATAAATCATGATAAGATTTTGTCAGAGACTGACCATCCAGTTCTTACAAGAATAATGCAGTTCTTGTCCTACCTCCCCTGTCTTTCTGGTCGGCTGAAGCGTTTTCCTCCAGCCTTCTAAGGAAGAAGGTCCAATTAAGCCCACTCATTCTTGTGCCACTAAAACCCACACAATGATTTGAAAAAATACCCCTAATTTGAGGCTGTTAATACAACTGTAATTTTATTTCTTGAACATTGCCTCTTGTAAGGTGCTGCCAATCTATGAAAACAAACCAGTAATAGCACCATTTGAACACCACCCAGGGCCAATTGTCCTCTTTTCTTTTTTCTAAATAACCTATTAAAAGACCCCTGGCAGCTACAACAATAAGTAAAGAACTAGCAGTGCCTATTATGCCTGGGTAGTAGTAGTGGTCGCTCAGCACCAGTCCCAGAAATACTCCAAACCAATATTCTAGCAATTTTCCATGCCCTGGGTACTCAACCCAAGAAATAGGTTGACTGTTCTGGTGAGGAAGAAGTAGGTTTTTGTATCTATGGCTTTTCAGGGTGCAAGATTTTAAAGGTGATTTCTGTCAAACATCGCAAGACTCACAGTTTTATGATCGGATTTCTGGAATACTTTTGGCCTTGACATAGAACGTGGTATGTGTCTGAGTTCTGAAATTGAAGGAAGGGGAAGTTTTACAAAGCTTGAAAACACACGGGCATGGCATGTGCACACTCTAGATACTTAATGAAGAGTTACCACAATTTGTAGATATTGGTGATTTGAAAACAAAAATGCTGCTTTGAAATAGTATGCTCTTAAAACTGTACACATAAAGTACATGAGATTTGTTCTGTTACATAAATAAAAAGTAGAAAAATAGTAAAACAAATGATCTTTCTTTCTGGGCCGATGTCTGTATCTGCTGACTTTTCATTCTATACATTGCTTAAGTGTCATATTTTATGTCTTATATTCTGCAGTTTTCTCCTATTCGTTGATGTAAAAAACTGATCTATGTTATAAATTTCTTGAGGAAATGAACAATGCCAAGTGTTTCTTAGATACTCTGTAATACTTGATGCATTACAGGAAGCATAGTAGATAGTAAATAATAAATAAGCTAATTAAGTAATTCCATATTTCTAAGCTTTCACATACTAATGAGTATGCACATCTTACAGTTTGGCTGTTCTTGATACACAGTCCACTATTTCCAGAAGCCTTTTTAGTGCATTATTACAGACGAATGTATTGGCTAGAGGGGTTGGTCTTTGCTTTACTCTGTTTAATCAAGTACTCTAAAAAACACTTACGCTGAATGTCAATCATAGACTAATAATATTCAATGAATTATTGTGGTATGGCATGATTTTAAATGCTGGACCCAAGTTAGATACAGTGAAACCTTTATGATTCAAGAGGCACCTTTAGTGTCTGGGCTAATCAAATTAACAAAAGTGAGGAAAAACCTTCTGATTTCTGGTTTGTAGAATGACAAATAAGCTTCTGATTATATGAATTGACTTAGAAAACTAAGTTATATAGAAAATATTCAGAGGCATATGGTTGTATATTTCTGCTGTGGATGAATATTTTCTGTGAAGCATTAAGGTAAAAAAAAATCAGTGGTATCTTTACTGTTGCTCTAGAGACGCTCCCTTGTTTCATGGTGAACAATCAATCCCCCTCCTAAGTCTCTCTTCACATTTCCTCTGCTCTGCACACCTATCATCCACCTATACTCTATTTCATGCTTGGGGAGAAGTGATGAAATATTACCTAATAGCAGCCACGTAGTTCTAGGGACAGGCAGTGGCTGTGGCTTCCCTAGCCTAGAAGGAGCCTCTGTGTAAGGATCTGCGTTCCCACTGAGCCTACCGCTCTCTAAAATAGCTCACCTCTCTTACCCCTTCTCTCTCCCATCCACATTCAGACTACTCTTCGTCTCCTGACGGGGGTGAATCAATCTGACTTGAGACGTTGTCCAACAGCATTACGAATTATCTTCGCTATCTCTTCCTGCTCAATCCCCTTCCTCCTCTGGGAACCCTTTGTGAATGAAATTACCCCAGGAATTACCAACTCCGCCAGTGGAAATAACAGTGTTACAATGCAGACATACGCAGATATTATCTATACCGCTGGCAGGCGAAGTCAAGGTTTTCTTTCTTTAAAGCGTAGCGGGGATGGATGTGTAATCTCATTCTGTCAAAAGCGCTGAGGATTTTCATACATCACTGTGTTTCCAAATAGATGACGTGCCTCGGAGTGCCGCGTTCCACCAACATGCAGCCCGGGAATGTTTCTCTCCCGAGTTGCGACGCTTTTTTCTCTCTCGAAATCAGAAACACATTTAACTCAGTTTCTGTGATCATCTTGAAAATAATGCTCTCTTGTTTTGGCATCAAGTAGAAACACACATTTTCAATCAAGAAGGATGCTTTTCACCGCGGGGTGGGGCAGCGCCTGCACCTCGTGCTGGCTCGAAGGCGGTTTTGTAGAGTCCTGGAGGGCGGGCCTGGCCCGCTTCACCCAGGCTTCGCATGCTTGCAGCTGACACGAGGCCGGGCTTCAGACGAGAATCCCCGGGCCGGTTGTCACTCCCTCCCCTCAAGTCACTGCCTCCACCTCGAGATGAGAAAGAGATGTGATTTCCTTTGAGCGTGGATGCCATCTCCAGTCTTACCGCAAGCTTTGTCGCCGACCCTTACTCCTGTACTGCTGATGCAAAGTTGCCAGTAGTGCTCTCTGGCTCCTACCCCATCACATTTTCTTTTTCAGCTAAATATGTCCAAAAAGTCTTATTGAAACATGCCAAGTCACAGCTCGGCATTCCCCGATAGTACGCAAAAGTTGAGTTGCAATAAAAATAGCACTGCAAATCTGAAGTCACCGAATGCACCCATTTCTGGAGTTAAACACCATGAAAGACACCAGGGATTTACAGAAGGCTTTCAAGTGGGGGAAAAACACACTGCCTCCCAGTCTAATAAAACTTGGTAGCTTGGGGTCACTTCCTAATAGGTGCTATTTCCTCTATTTTAATAAACGTATTTTAACACCTGAATTCTTTGCCAGATACCATTGTCATTTTTTCCACTGACTGCCTCAAGTGAACGCTGGTGGGGGCCAGACGCTCTTCAAACAGGCTGCTTAATGCCAAACACAACTAACATGCATATGGAGGAAGCCAGGGAAAGCGGCAGCCCCGTAATTACAGCCAAGGGCTCACAGTCCAGAGAGCACACGGGAACTTCTCGCTTCGAGGGTGGACGGGGGTCAGGAAGCTCCAGGGCCACGGATCCCTGAGTTGGCAGTCCTGCTTCCCCACCACATCAACACATATTCATTTTTTGCCTGCCAAATCCTTGTCCAAGCCCAATTCAGCTCTATTTATATTCGCTTTTCCTATTTCTGGGCTCAGATGTGAGGCCATACGGTGTGTTGACCGGCACTAAATGTGACTGAGAGACCAGCTTTGGCCAGCTCCCTGGGTCGCTGACAGCAGGGAGACGAGCGTTCTGAATATCTAGAGGGAGCTTAATCTTCTTAGCAAAATCCTAGCCTCAGAGAGGCTGTGGCCAGGTTCAAGGTCAAAAGCACCAGGTCTCCTGACACTGACGCCTTTACAAGGTAGAGAGTGGGGGCCAGCTGGCATCAAAGAAGGGTGACCAGCAGTAGATCCCAAAGGGCACTGTAGGAGCCAGTCACCTGGAGAGTGGGTCAAGGGTGCAGGTTCAGGCCCCGCCCCCACAGGGAGCTGGGTTCTGTGGGGGCTGCAGGCAGTTGGAGACCCTGTTCTTGAGAAGAAACCCCACCTGACCTGCTCTGCCCCCAAATGCAAGGCTCCGTGTTCTGAGTAAGGAGATTAGCAGCCCTATTGAAACACTTTAGGGATGGAAGGCTGCTTGAATTTAGATTTATTTTAAGCTTTGGAACACTGAACTTTGTTGTAGAAGCTTTATTTAAAATTCTGAAGTAGAATAACCTTCTTTTCTGAGTTCAATTTTAACAAGGAATGCTATTTGAAGACTGTGGTCCTCGGTTTGTGAGGTCTGAGCATAAAAGGAAAGCAAAACTCTACAAGTTGGACCATCTTATGTAAAACTAGACCTCATTCTTTTTAAGAGGTGTGACCCCAGATCATTAAAATTTATCTGAAGAGAAGAAATGTGGGAGAGAGAGCTTTCCCAATAGAACGGAAGCAGCTCATAGGTAGGGTGCTCTATCCTTTACTGTTTTAAGGGAGTGCTTAAATGAAAAGGAATGTTTAAAAGTTAACTCTGCTGAATTCCACGTAGAACAGAGCACGCGATCCCTAGGGTGTATGGCTTCAGCTGTGTTCTTGTGCCTCACTATTTATGGGTAACTTAAGAAAATGGGACCACTTTCCTTTTTGGGGGTAGAGGGGGTAGGTGGGTGAGTCTAACTCTGATGTGCAGTGACAGAACCGAAGACATAGCACATGCATTTAAATACAAAAAACGAGCAGCCTTATTAATACCACAGTGCCAAAGAGAGTAAATTCTTGTTGCAGCCAGTAGAGTCGATGGGTTCATGTTTAGGGGATTAAAACACAACAAAAAGGGGGGAAATTGTTGGCTGGATAGAAGGGAAGCTATCTGTGGGGTGAGCTGTGCAGGTAGTAACGAGATAGTAAAGATCTTGTGCGTCGGTTATCTGTTAAACTTAATGCTTGCTTCAGGAACTTTTGTGATGATCAAAGACTGAGCAGGATTGGATGGAGTTGCTTCCTTTAGAGAAAACAGTATTCATGGAGATATAAACTTAGATGATACCAGTCTTTTTGATATATGCAAAATATTAGATAGCTCTCAAGCTCTTGAGTATCAGAGGAAAAATTCTTTTCAGAATAAACATACTCAAGGGTCTATGCCAACCTATGGATCTTTGGGCAGTGTGATTACCTCTTAATCTTTTAAAGACTCACTAGAACTAGAAAACGCTGGAAAGCAGTGCCACTCTGTCAGTGCATATGTTTCCTTGTGTGATGATTTTGGTTAGACATCAATGAATATATTGATAAAGTTGATGGGTGTGAGACAATGGACAATTTACCAACAATATACTGTATCTGTTCTTAAGTATTATAGCATCAATTAGAGACTTTTGAATTTTTATATTAACAGAAATACCACCCATTTCCCACTCCAACAGGTGGAAAGAAATGAATAAAAATGATGCTGAGATTTCTTGGTAATCTCTAAGAAATATTTTTTTGTGTGTGATTTGGATGTGCTTTATTTCTTTTTTTTAAACTTTTATTTAATGAATATAAATTTCCAAAGTACAGCTTATGGATTACAATGGCTTCCCCCTCATAACGTCCCTCCCACCCGCAACCCTCCCCTTTCCAACTCCCTCTCCCCTTCCATTCACGTCAAGATTCATTTTCGTTTCTCTTTATATACAGAAGATCAGTTTAGCATACATTAAGTAAAGATTTCAACAGTTTGCTCCCACACAGAAACACAAAGTATAAAATACTGTTTCAGTACTAGTTATAGCATTACTTCACATTGGACAACACATTAAGGACAGATCCCACATGAGAAGTAAGTGCACAGTGACTCCTGTTGTTGACTTAACAAATTGACACTCTTGTTTATGGCATCAGTAATCAACCTAGGCTCTTGTCATGAGCTGCCAAGGCTATGGAAGCCCCCTGAGTTCACTGACTCTGATAATTTTTAGACAAGGCCATGGTCAAAGTGGAAGTTCTCTCCTCCCTTCAGAGAAAGATACCTCCTTCTTTGACCTGTTCTTTCCACTGGGATCTCACTCACAGAGATCTTTCATTTAGGTTCCCCCCCACCACCCAGAGTATCTTGGCTTTCCATGCCTGAAATACTCTCATGGGCTTTTCAGCTGGATCCACATGCCTTAAGGGCTGATTCTGAGGCCAGAGTGCTGTTTAGGACATCTGCCATTCTATGGGTCTGCTGTGTATCCCACTTCCCATGTTGGATCATTCTCTCCCTTTTTGATTCTATCAGCTAGTATTTGCAGACACTAGTCTTGTTTATGTGCTCCCTTTGGTTCTTAGTCCTATCATTATGATCAATTGTGCACAGAAATTGATCACTGGGACTAGTGAGATGGCACTGGTACATGCCACCTTGATGGGATTGAATTGGAATCCTCTGGTATGTTTCTAACTCTACCATTTGAGGTAAGTCAGCTTGAGCATGTCCCGAATTGCACATCTCTTCCCTCTCTTATTCCCACTCTTATATTTAACAGTGATCACTTTTCAGTTAAGTTTCAGCACTTAAGAAGAATTGTGTATTGATTACAGTATTCAACCAAAAGTATTAAGTAGAACAAACAAAAAAAATACTAAGAGGGATAACATATCAAGTTGCTCATCAACAGTCAGGGTGAGGGCTGATCAAGTCACCGTTTCTCATAGTGTTCATTTCACTTTAACAGGTTTCCTTTTTGGTGCTCAGTTTGTTGTCACCTATCAAGGAGAACAAGTGGTATTTGTCCCTTTGGGATTGGCTTATTTCATTCAGCATAATGTTTTCCAAATTCTTAACAGGGATCACTTTTCAGTTAAAATTTAAACACCTAAGAATAATTGTGTGTTAATTACAGAGTTCAACCAATGGTACTAGAACAAAAAAAAATACTAAAATGGATAAAGTATTACATTGTACATCAACCATTAGAGGTAATCTCTAAGAAATATTTTTAGATGTCATACTTGTTTAAAACGATGAAAGCTTCAGATAGTTGATTATAATAACCATGCAAACTTATTTCCTTCACCCATTGTCAATCCATACTCATGGTAAAATGTGAAGAGGGCTTGTCTATCAGTGTATGAGTATCCATATGATCTTGATCTTTCCCAGAAGTTTATGAAGCCGACGGTTCCTCATCAGAGCTGGGATGTTTTTTATGGCAACTGGTACATATGTGGTAGGCAGCAAGCTCACCATCCATGAGCCCATTCTGCAACTTACCTTAGCAGAACTCTGCTATGGGCTATCATAGATGTATAAATTATTTAAAGATCCTCTTTGCCGTCCATTGAGTGGGTATTATAAAATAGTTGGATACTCTACTAAAAGCATATCTCTCTGCCTTCATAAAGAGTTCTGGAAAGAAAGCAAAAGACATTTAAAGCATCAAAGAGGCTGATGAATAGGGATGCCAGGGTATTCAAATACATTTAGAGACAGTATTGTCAAGCTTGTTTTCTGAGCCATGATACTAAAGATAGTAGGAGCCAGCAAAGAAAAGAACTCTGTAGAAATGCAAATCTCTTCAATGTTGAATCTATTAATCCATTGCACACTTTCTTCTGAATCATACTTACTCAGATGTACAGGCAACAAAAAGTATTTAGAATATTTGCATAATTTCAAACACCCAGTTCATAAATTATTTATTGGTTGTGGTCAAATGAATGTTAGCTATTTCATAATTATCTTTTGTGCAAAAGGTTGCATGGTTTACAAAAATATTTCAATGGCAATTGAATATCTGTAGCTTGCTTAAACAGTGAAAAAATAAATGGTACTTAATTATGTAGCACTCATGTACATTTTTCTTATGTTCAGAAATTCCGAGAAAAATTATGGTTAATTTGTAGATTTATTATAAATGAACATCAGCTATTTACAGTAAAAAAAAACAAACCATGAACTGCACTGTAAGATTAGGCCAAGCAGTAGCAAATGACATGGTAGTATGTGATAGAAATCAAATAATGAGGCAACTGTATGTCCTAGGACTTTGTTCATAAAATTATAAGACCTTAGAACAAGAAGTAACTTTAGAAATCACTAGTTCAACATCTCACCCTGAAAGTTAAGAAAGGATAAACAGAACTACATTGACTTTCCTGAGACTGTAGAGACAGGACCCACCCATTGTTCCCACATTGGTTGTGCCATTTGAATAGTTATGTTCCTTTTGTAAAAGCATTAAATATTAGCAAATCTTAGATGCAAAATGCTGACCTCTGAGCCTATGTGGTAAGTCACAGAGAAACCAACATGCTGGATTGAAGAGGTATGATGAGACTTTAAAGAAAGTTTGGGTCAGAGACCACCATTCAAAACAAAAATAAAAGTAAGTGCTTTAAGGATATCACTTATGCCACGTGATTAGTATGGGGGCATTTTGTTTTGCATGTAGCCTTTTGGAACCATATATATGATTTAAAGATGCCAGAAGAGGAGACAGCAAGCTCTCACACAACAAAGTGTACAGGGTTTTAACACTGTGCTAGGTATGTGTCTAGAGGGCTGGGGGCTGCCATCACAAAATATCACAGGCTGGGTGGCTCTAACACCAGAAATCTGTGTCCTCACAGTTCTGGAGGTAAAATGCCCAGAAAATTTTAGGTTCTGGTGGTGCCTTTTTCCCCAGCTTGCAGATAGCTGCTTCCTTGCTGTGTCCTTACATGGCTTTTTCCTCTATATGAGGGGGGAGGGTGAGAGACTATGAATCCCTGTGTCTTTCTCTTATAAAGACACCAGTCCTGTCAGATTGAGGCCCCAGTCATAAGATCTCTTAACCTGAATTATTTTCATTAAGGCCCTATCTCCAAATACAGTCTCAGGGATATTAGAGGTTCACCAAGTGGTTTTTGGAACAATTTAGTACATAGCTGGATGGCATTGTAAAGCTGCAGCAGTCGTGGATGAGAATACCATAGCCTGAGATCAAGGTTTGCATCCTCACTTGCTTAGAAACCGTCATAAACACTTCAGTATCTTCCAACAAGAAATGACTTATTCTAACGTGTCTGCAGGTTGATTGAGACAGGTGTGTTTCACTGGTTTCATTCTGGAGCAAGACTAGGGCTAGGGTGAGGCAGGAGAGGAACCTAAGAGACACAATTTAACATGCAACTCACTCTGAATTCAGCAAGTACAGTGATAGCATCCACTTAATGAGAGTGAGCACCTCCTTAAGTTTCTTGCCTCACCTACTCCTGCCCTGGCCTGGGGACCAGGGTGGAGAGGTAAAGTGTTCTCCTCTTGCAGAAGTCAGAAGCTACTAAACTGGTGAGTGGAAATACATGGTGTCCTTTGAAGCCTAGGCTGGCACTAGTACTCTCACTTCCACCCCTCAACTAAATTGTTGAAAGCAAGCCTATGAGAGGTATGAAAACATAAAGATGCAAGACACAGCCCAAGACTGATAAGGCTGGGAGCCATAGATCTCCCAAGTAGAATGTGCTTCAATTATTCAGTGGTATATATCTGATCATTCCAAGACAGGAGTTTAAAGCAATGGTGATTTGTTATTGCTGAGAAATTTGTGTTGACTGGGCTCAGCTGGGTGGTTATCCTGCTCTGTATGGTATTGTTGAATTGTGTATGTGGATGCACTGAACTGTGAGCCCACTAAGGATACAGCATCTAATGGTAGCTTCTCATATTCCAGGGTCTCTCACCACATTGTTCTCATGATTCCATAATTTATCCTGAGTTTTTTCAGTAAAGCAACTGACTTTCAAGAGGAAGTGTTTCAAGACAAGCCCCAAAATGTCAGTGCTTGAACAAGCTTCTGCTTGCATCTCACTTTGTAATATCAACCAAAAGTGCAAGCTACCTATTGCACTCATACAAACACAGTGGAACAGGGTAAACACAAAAAGCTTCCTCAGAATTGAAGGTGCATAATAGTTATGTAGCAATTCTATAATCTTACTCGGTACATGTCTTCCATTACACTTGTTGTGGATTCAGATACTTTTCCTTGGCTAAAATCAAATTCTGCACCTTGAGTGTTTTCCTACTCATTGCTCATGACTGCATACACTTGACTCGTAGCTCTCAGCTTTGCTTTGATTCATTTCTTTTTCATAAGAAATAGAATGTATTTGCAGGTGAATAAATTTCTCTGTTTGCTGCCTACTGAAAGTTGGGGGCTCAGAGATGACTTGTTTAATACCTGCCCCAAACTGATTCAACTCCTTTAAACAACTTACGGGTTTTGTATATCTCAGACTATCATCTAGTGGGTTAGATATAAGCCACATTTATAACACACTTAAGACCACTCTGTCTCTACTAGAGACACCTGCTGTGGAGCAGGGCCCTGCACCATTTAAGAAGTTGTTTATGTAGCTGAGGTATGTTTTGAAGTTTTAGCAAAGGGAATTACGTCTTCACCTTTGATTTGATCTTGATGTCCTGCTTTTGGGTATAACCCTGGATTTTATCTTTGCCCCAAGATAATTTCTTACTTGAAAATCCTTTTGCTGTCCAGAAAAGCTGAAAATAAGAGTTGCACTTCTCATTTGCAAAGCATAAAGTTCTGTGTTAGAAATACCATCTCTAATTTCTGCTTGGAAAGTGATTCTATCTTTGTTTCATCTCCTCTTGGCAATTCCTTATCATAAGAGGCTTTAAGGAATGAATTGACGTGTTCCACATTCCACGTGGCAAGATCCGTAAGTTCCTTAAGTACATTTTCTATCTTCAAACTTGACAGGCAATGGTCTCATTTTCCTCTCAAATCACTAATGTGTCCCTTTCTGCAGCCTTCAACAGCACATCACTGCCATTCAAATCTTCACTAAACGCTGTCCTTGCTACCCTCAGGCCTCTACCCACTTCCTGCTCTCAAAGTTAAGGCCATGTATTTTAGTTTTTTGTTACATAGTAGGACCATATTTCTGGCAAAAATATCTGTGCCAGTTACAAATCGCTGCAGAGAAACCCACTCAAACTTAGAGCTTAGAAATAGATACTTTAAGGGTAGAACAAGATGGAGGATAAGTAAGACACTCCAGCAATCTCCCTATACAGACCCCAACTGGGACTACCATTCATGTGTCAGGTTGTCTCCACAAGAGCCAATGAAGCCAGGTGGGAGACCACAGTGCTTCATTTTAGTATGATTGTAAGACATATTAAACACTACAGGAAGCAAAGAGTTGACTTGTCACCCCTCCCCAGCTCTGAGTATTACAGCCTGGAGAGAGTCGCTGCTTGGGTAAAGGAGAGGGAATAAAGATTAGATGTTAGACTTGAAGCCAGTACTGGGCCTGCTGTGGTGAAACCTAGAATTCAACAGGGCCTCTGGCCCAAGTCCATACCTGCGGACTGGTATTTGCATGAGTCTGAATTCACACAGCTCTCCTAACCTCTGACAGACATCAGAGTTAGACTGTAGCCTTCGGAGAGTAGGGTGCAGAAGTGGACTCACGGTTTTGGTTCAACTCAATTCTGGCTTCATGCATAGACTCACGCCCTGGGAGGAAGGACCTTGGTATCCCTGCCAGTATCACACAGGCCTTGTGTACAACCTCAGTCTGTGCATGCCCTTGTGATTATGAAATACAGATGCAATCCAGCTTATTGTCAGCCTGGGTGACTGAGAGACTGCTTCCACCACCCCACCTCCAGCCTTCTGCAGATAGCAAGAGAGACTGCAGCCAGTGAAGAGTAGGGCAGGAAAGTGAGCTGTAGGACCTTGCCTTGAAGTTTATAGCTGGGCCTGCTGTGGTTAGACCCAGCACCAACTATAACCTAGAAGTCCCTATCCTCATGCCAATGCTCACAAACACAGCCTTTACATCTGCCCCAGCGCGAGGCAGAGATCTGTATCCTGGTGGGACAAATGAGTGTTTCAGTCTGCATCAGCTCTAGTTTCTTGTGGGCTTGCCATACATCTGCAAATCAGCACAGGGCCCTGTACCTGTGAGATTCAGAGGCAATTATCAGGCTGGGAAGCCACGGGACTGGCTTTAGTAACCCTACCAGAGATGTGGGCTGACAAGGAGGAGCAAGACTGAAGCTGTGGAAGAGTTGAGCTCCGAGTGGGCGCAGTTCTATGTTTTGTTTCTGGTAAAAGCATCACTGGGAAGGTACTAATCATTTTGTGGATGGAGCTCCTGGACCTTTCCTGGCCTCTGGGGACCCATGGCCCCAGGCAATTAGACTTATCTCTCAGCCTACATCATCTGTGATTGGTTACAGTGGTCCTGGGTTGTAAGCTATCCTTAGCCACAGGCAGCCAATAGCAAAGGGGGTTTTGATTCTGTTCCATGCTGGACTAGGTATGCTTTGGGCTCCAGGTATGATCTAGCACTGTGGCAAAGGTGACCACTGGTCTGCTCAGTCTATTCCTCCTCTATGCCCAGGGAGTATAACATGGAAGAGTAAGGTCTTCCAGAGTAAAGAAAAGGTTAGTGGGTGACAGGACATTGCATACAAACTTGTAGCGTCACTGTGGGGACTCATGCGCCTGGCAGACAATGGGCTGCCATGACCCCAACCTTGGCTCTGCCAATGTAGGCTCCTAAGCAACCTTATCCAGGACTCCAGGTCAGTGCCCCCACAGTGCCAGCTACAGTGGGCTGAGGGTAAGCACCACAATTATCCCTGACCTATCCGCTGCTGTTGAGATACGAGGCAACCCTGCTGGGACTGAGAGGAGCTCCTTATCCCCCAGTACCACTGCCATCAGTTGTAGCAGAAGACGACAGGGAGACTCAATTACAGCACCCAACAGGAAATAAAGCCACAATGGCGTATCAAACCAAGACTTTGGAAGATGCATCTTCAGGAAAAAGCCTCTTACCATAACAATAACCCCATAAAAGTGATAGGAACAACTAATCTGCCGGATGCATGAACACCAAGGTAGGGACACGTGAAATACAGAAGTGAAAGATGGTATGAGACCTCTCTTGACCCCCACATAGCACCAATACCAACCCACGGACACAGGAAGTACAAAAATAGAAGCCAAATGAAAACTTCCCAAGGAACACAAAATGCTTTAGTCAGACTCTCAAGGAGATGAATGAAATGCCTGATGAAGAATTCAAAGGAATGACCATAAAGATGCACAAAGAGATAGAGTACAGTTGAACATGGTCTGGAAAACAATGCATGATATGAAAGAAAAATTCAGCAACTGACTAGAAATCCTGAAGAACAAAACAAATTTTGGAAATGAATAACTCACTAAGTCAGTTGAAAGCCTCAGTGTTAGATTAGATCAAGCAGAAGAAAGAATACCTGGACTTGAAGATAGGTATTTTGAAATAACTCAATCAGATCAAATAGCAGCAGTGGGACATGAGGTTGAAGTTAGTGTCTGATTTTGGGAGACAGGGAAACACTGGTTCTATAGAAATCATTAAACCAATTAATTGCTTTATCTACTGATGCACACTGACTTATGATCCCAGTATTGTAGGGAAAATAGGGCTATTCAAAAGTATATTTAGATACTCAGTGTATAAAGTTTATTAAGCACAATGTGATAGTAAAACATGTTATAGAACTTTCTCCTTTTTTATAGCTTATTTTTCACCTGATTCTCCATTGGATAGCCACGATACACATCAGGATCTGAACCTTTATAGTCTTTGCTTTTCTTGATGTGATATTAAGGCTAACATAGCCCTATGGTTGCAAATTTTTTTCTCCACTGTTACCTACTTATTAGTTTACTGAATGTGACCATATAATTTATATAATTTTGTAGACAAAGTCTCATTGTAATCTGTCTTCAGTTTTGTGCCATTGTGTGAGAGCCTGTGGTGTAAAAAGTTTGACCAATGTAATTTAAAATCAATCTCTGTGCTATAATGGAAATTTATGAAGTTCCAAGCATTCTTAAACTAATTGAAAATCAGAGTTACAGGAGGAGTGGAAAAAAGAGGGAGAATGAATATCTTCCTTCCAGGAGCTTCTTCCAGGTCTCCCACATGGGTGGCAAAGGCCCAAGCACTCGGGCCATCTCTGCTGCTTTAAGGCATTAGTGGGGAGCTGAATTGGAAGTGGAAAATCTAGGACATAAAACCAGTGCCCATAGGGAATGCCAGCATTGCAGGCAGTGGTTTTACCTGCTATGCCCAAGTGTTTTTCTCATGATAAATAGCTACATGAACAGAGATAGTTCCTATTCCCCTTAACTATGAGTCAGATCAAAATGTAATCAAGTAAGTGAAAGGTAAAAATGTCATCACACATCAAAAATTTGCTGTCACTATTTCACACCTGTCTGGAAAGCAGACAGATGACTCTGTAGCAGCTTGATAACTTCCCAGACAGTAACCCCTAATTAACTCACCTGTGGAACCATCATCGAGACCCAGTTGCAGTCCATGGAGCCTACTGGCAGGGAGCCTGACAACAAAATGCAGGTCTAAAATACCCAGTAAAAGGAAACTGCTTTATTACTTGGCACAAATACTGTCATCCACCTGTGCAGCAGGGACATGCTTATCTGCTTGCTTATTATAGATCATTTATTAGTTATATGTTCTTGGCTTCATTCCAGTGAATTCAGCCCTCATCTCTCAGCCTAAGGACTGATAGTGAAAGTATAGTGGATATACTCAACCCAGTAGGAATAGTTCATTAACTTAAATAAGAGATTCAAAAATATCTAAGTGCTCTCAAAATTCAGAGTTGACACATGAAATGCATATAGAGAAGTCTATGGAGCACATAGTTTGTATTACTAGGCTAAAACCAACTTGGACATATTTGGGACTTAGGACAGAAAATCCTAGTCATATAATAGTTGAATAATACAAGTGTTAAAGAATTTGGTTGGATTCTGTAAATGAATGAGGAGGCTTTACTTTAATACAGAGTGAAAAAGAGGTGATCATTAACGCTTTATGAGGCTGGTTATTTTCAATATTTAAATTTATTTTAAATTATAAAATCATTTACTTGAAGCTCCAAGCATCATGTTATCTTTCTGTAATACTTTCTTCATCAACAGTGATTAGAAAAGTTGATCTAAGAGCATCTGCTACATTGAGCAAATATTTATTCTGAGTTTGAGAATCGGTCATTTTATACCAAATACTCTAGGAAAAAAATGTTATACTATTACATTTGACCATGGGCAGAATAACAACACAGGAAAAAACTGGTGTTGTGACAGGTTTTCCTCGGAGGGGAAAGGGTGAGGTAACATGATTCATTTTATAAGGAATGGCACAAAATAAAACTATTTTCTTCTCTCCTTCCCTCCTTTTCATCACGCTATCTTTATAACAATGATAATGTTAATTATCATTTTTTCTGTGTCCTAGCTTCAGAAAAAGAAAAGAAAATTCTTTTTGGGTTAGTCTTCCAAAAAATTTTGCTGAATTAGAGGGGATGAGACAGCTATTTTGGGAACATTTTACTAATGAGTTAAAATTTCCCTTTCACCTTCCATGATTTTAGAATTAAAATCTGAGATGCTTTGCTTCTGTTGGTTTTCTAGTTCAATCATAAGCTCATATAGACACTTCTGGCCTCTCTTCTGGAACTCTTAAAAGAACTCTGCCTCATTGAGCAGATCTATAGACACGTGGTCTAAAGGCCCTGCTGTCCATGGGGTTGCCTGGCTTTTTTTTTTTTTTTTTTTTTTTTGGACAGGCAGAGTGTACAGTGAGAGAGACAGAGAGAAAGGTCAAAAGGTCTTCCTTTGCCGTTGGTTCATCCTCCAATGGCCGCCGCGGCCGGAGTGCTGTGGCAGGCGCACCGCGCTGATCCGATGGCAGGAGCCAGGTGCTTCTGGTCTCCCATGGGGTACAGGGCCCAAGCACTTGGGCCATCCTCCACTGCCTTCCCGGGCCACAGCAGAGAGCTGGCGTGGAAGAGGGGCAACCGGGACAGAATCCGGTGCCCCGACTGGGAATAGAACCTGGTGTGCCGGCGCCGCAAGGCGGAGGATTAGCCTAGTGAGTCGCAGCGCCGGCCGGCTTATTTCTTGAATCTCTGGGTTTTGGTTGTTAGTTTAGTTACTCTGTCATCAGAGAAATGCCATGGGTGCAAAGCATTTCATGTAACCCATATTTCACTATTTCTCTGTCTAAAGCACTAGCAGATAACTGCTGTTTCACACCGAAAAGATTTTCACCCCTTCAGAAGGGTCTGCTGTGAGCAGGAACAATTAAACATGATTTACTTAACAACATTTAAGAATATGGCACCTATTTTTATGGGTAAAATAATGTTTTGCTGCTATTAGATCTTTTGCTGTTCATCTGGCTTTTAAAAACATTCTGCTTCATTGAGTTCTCCTTTTTCAGGAGAGGTTGACTGACTTTTCCCAAAAAGTCACAATCAGTTCTAAGTCTTATGCCTTTAAAATGGCATTATACCCATGTTATGGTTTCTGAGCCAAAGAATTTTCTTTTCTGCTAACCTCTTGAGGTCACAGTGGTGGTTTGAAGTCTAAGCAGCAATTCTGTTCAAAGAGTAACTCACAGCGGGGTGTGTGCAATAAGGGTATTCGTGATTCCAGTATTCACATATATTCCACTTTACTTTTTAGAAAATTTGGTTCTGAGCCTACTACAAAGGCAGCGCCCTTAAATCACGTCATCCTCTATCTCCTGTACCGAAAGCTTTCGATAATGACATTAGAGATGTAGAACTAGAATCTCCATTTCACAAATGCCATTTAAGAGATGCCCTGGGGACTCCTTCATCCCTCATGTGCTTTTGGCTCCAGAGCCACTTGCGTTCACCCCTGAGAAAGGGTTCAAGGGTCACCCTCTGGAGGGAGCTGGAGAGGATGTGTCTGTCCAGCCAGGGTCATCCCGTCTACCTGGGCATTTCTCTGATGGTGAGTAGAATGTGGTTGGAGTCGTGTTTCATAGAGTGGAGTTAAGAGCACGGATCTGGGTCCTCAGAGCCTGCACTTTGAATCCTGGCTCTACCACTTATTAGGTGTGTGAATTTGACAAGATTCCTGAAGCTCTTTGTACTCATTTTCTACATCTGTAATGATAGCATAGGAGTGTTGTGAGAATTAAGTGAATTAATGAATGTGATGAGTAATGTCTCCCCACCCAGTACTGTAATTGTATAAAGATTATCTGAATGTGCAGCTACCTTTATTAGAGTTTCCCATATGTTGGATGACAGACTTATTGCCATCTGATTGCATTCCTAGAAAACTAAGATTGGACATGCCTTCAGCCAAAGAGAGAGGAAGAATTTTTTTCTTGGTAAAGATTTATTTACTTATTTGTTTGAAAGACAGAGTTACAGAGAGGTAGAGCCAGGTCTTCCCTCTGCTGGTTCACTCCCCAGATGGCCGCAACGGCTGGAGCTGTGCTGATCCAAAGCCAGGAGCTTCCTCCAGGTCTCCCATGTGGGTGCAGGGGCCCAACGACTTGGGCCATCTTCTACTACTTTCCCAGGCCATAGCGGAGAGCTGGATTGGAAGAGAAGCAGCCGGGACTAGAACCGGCACCCATTTGGGATGTCGGCACTTCAGGCCAGGGCTTTAACCCTCTATGCCACAGTGCCGGCCCCCAGAAGAAATATTTTGTTGAAGTTGCATTTACTACTAGAGAAAGAGTGTAATCTATAGACATAAGATACAAACTAAAACTCTAAAAATTTAACTGAGTTCCACAATCCTATTTTGTGTTTATTGTGTACAAGACAACTGCAATTGAAGGGGAGACAAACCAAAATGACACATAGAAATTGCTATCAAGGAACTTACAGGAAAGTATGAGTATAATGTGTAAAAGTTCTAATATGTAGAGGAAATGACAAGTGCCTTCAGAAGTGATTATCTGTTTTTTTTTTTTTTAATCTAGTGTATTTGCAAGGGAGGAGTGAACTCCTATATGAATTTTGACAGAGATGTGGGATTTCTTGGGGGAAAATGGCATTTAAAGTAAAACCAAAGAGACTGAGTATGATCTAGACACATAGAGGAAGAGAATTCTGTCATATGGAAGAGTTCTGGAATACTGGCTGGGAATGTAGGTTGTGCACTGGAAACATCAGCTCAGTTTGCTGGAGCTGAGAATCCCTGATGGGAATGGGTTTCAAGCAGTAGGCTGTGATGACATCACAGACAGCGTACATGTTAAACTAAAGAGTTTTTATTTTGTGTTTTCAGCAACATTCTTATTACTTTATTACTTTTTATTTGAAAGTGAGAGAGAAAGAGATCTTCTGTCTGCTGGTTCACTCCCCAATTAGCCTCAATGGCCAGAGCTGCGCCAATCCGAAGCCCGGAGCTTCTTCTGGGTCTCCCATGTGGGTGCAGAGGCCCAGGGACTTTGGCCATCTACTGCTGCTTTCTCAGGACATAGCAGAGAGCTGGAGCAGAAGAGGAGCAGCTGGGACTCGAACCGGCGCCTATATGGATTGCGGGCACTGCAGGAGGCAGCTTTACCTGCTATGCCACAGTGCTGGCCCCTGCTTATTACTTTATAAAAAGTAACCAAATCAGGCCAGTGTTGTGGAGCAGCAGGTTAAGCTACTGCCTGTGACACTGGGCATCCCATATGAGCACCAGTTCGAGTCTTGGCTGCTCCACTTCTGATCCAGCTCCCTGCTAATGTGCTTGGGAAAGCAGCAGAAGAGGGCCCAAGTGCTGCTTGGGGCCCCGCCATGCAGTGGGACCTCGATGGCATTCTAGACTCCCGAGTTCAGCCTGGCCATTTGGGAAGTGAATCATCAAATGGAAGATCTGTCTCTGTCTGTCGCTCTTCTGCTGTAACTATGCCTTTCAAAGGAATACAATTTTTTTTTTTAAAAAGAAAACAAAACAACCAGGTACTAGGTGAGGTATATCTATGAAAATGATCTTCTCAGCTACAGGGATCCTACAGTCAGCCATGATGATCAAAGATGCACACGAAATCCTTCTCAGAGCAATTGCCCCTGCCAGATCAGGTGGACTGGACAGCCCAGGTAATACCAGATGGTTCCACAGGGCTGGAGAGAGACAAGTGGTTGTAATGGCCTCCTCTCCAAGGTTAGCTGCCCATCATCTCTGGCCTCTCAGGGGCAGTCGGCATTATCCTGTGGAGCCTCCATGGTCTCCCATTTCTCCTTCTACCCCATATGTTGAACCTTTGGTATTCTCCTTAAACTGGTATTTGTCTTATCTCTGCCTTGTCACACCCTTTCCTGTATCCCTTCTGTATGGCCTGTCATTCTTAGATGTATCAACAGCACAGCTTACAATTTTGGTCACTTGAAGATAGTCATCTTGTCCAAAGAGAGATCCCAGTTGGGTCCATTTATTTGGGTTGGGAAGTGTTTTCCGTGAGCCATTGGTCACTCATTTCTCTATGGCTTAAAAATCTTTGTATGGTTTGTTCAGGAAACTACTTTCAACTTCAAAGAGAAAATGGATAGAGGATAAGAGCCAAAAAATAAGTAAACTTATTAGAAGTTTCTTGAAGTATATGCAAAATTTCTGACCTGAGCCTTGGTCTAAGGTATGAGTCACAAAGGAACAAGGATGATGGGGAGGAGGGAGGAGATACCAGGGATGCTACAGAGGAGAATGTACCAGGATTTAGGAACCCATTCTGTGGGAAAAGAGATTTTTGAGGTGTGGTCACCAGGGTGGTGGAAGGTTATACTATAAGCAAAGTAAGGAAAGTAGGACACGTTTTCAATTTTTTTCATTTATTTGAGAGGTAGAATTACAGATAATGAGAGGGAGAGACAGGGAGAAAGGTCTTCTTCCATTGGTTCACTCCCCAGATGACTACAATAGCTGGAGCTGCGCCCATCTGAAGCCAGGATCCAGGAGCTTCTTCCTGGTCTCCCATGTGGGTGCAAGGGCCCAAGGACTTGGGCCATCTTCTGCTTTCCAGGCCATAGCAGAGAGCTGGATTGGAAGAGGAGCAGCTGGGACTAGAACCGGTGCCCATATAGGATGCTGGCGCTGCAGGTGGAGGAATAACCTACTGTGCCTTGGTGCCGGCCCCACGTTTTCATTTTCAGATGAAAAAAAGTTCAGTCTTAAATGTATTGAAGAATCACTTTCAACATAACCAGTGTTGTGACGCTGCTGCCTGCAACACTGACATCCTATACGAGCACCACTTTGAGTCCCAGCTGCTCCACTTCCAATACAGCTCCCTGCTAATGCACCTGGGAAAGCAGTGGAAGATGACAAGTTCTTGGGCCCCTGACACCCATGTGGGAAACCTGGATGAGTTATAATCTCCTGGCTTCAGCCTGGCCCAGCCCCAGGTGTTGCAGCCATTTAGAGAGTGAACCAGTAGATAGAGGATCTCTTTTTCCCCAACCTCTCTACTGTGTTTATGTCTCCCTCTCTATAACTCTGCCTTTTAAATAATTATTTTAAAGAAATAACTATGAGCACTTGGGAAAGAGGATCTGTAACTTCATAGGGTCGTTAGGAATCCATGAAAACTGATATATGCTTTTAGCCTAAGTTTTTGCATCAAAATAAACTAAAAATTCATGGAAACTGGAATGAAATGTTAAGTGTCCTCATAGCATCACTTACTACTTAATGATGGGATGCATTCTGAGAAGGGTACCACTAGGCAATTTTGTCATCATGCAAACATTGCAGAGTATTTACCCAGACTGTGACAGCAGGGACATCACTGGGAGGTGTAATTTCAGGGGATCACTTTTGTGTACATGGTTCATCGTCGACTGAAATGCTGTTATGCAGTAAATGATTGTCTTTCGGAATCACTTGAGGTACTAGTTCAAGTTGAAACCAAATGAAATTGCCAAGGCAGAAAATTTGTGAAAGAAGAGGTTCTTAAGTGAATACCATTAAATTATAAAATGCCAAGATAGGAGGAGAAGGAGAGTGAAAGAGATGGAGGCGATGGGGGGGATTAAACACAAAAATTAGGGACAAAGACCAAGAAGGGCATTTCAACACACTTTAAAAAAAAGTTATTTGACACATGGTATTAACCAAGGTTCCCCAGAGCAACAGACCCAGTGAGAAGAGCAAATAGGAGGAGGTTTAGGATAATGGAGGTAGGCAGGTCCACCATGTGCAGGGTGAGCTGGTGGGCTGCAGGTGCAGAGTCAAGGTTCTTGTTCGACTCCAAGGTCATCTGCTGCAGAGCCAGGGAGGGCCACATTACAGATGGAGTCTGAAGGAATCTGCTGGGGCATTCCTTCTTGACTAGGGAACCCTGGCCTCTGTCCCGTTCAAGCCCTCAGCGGACAGGATGAGCCCCTCCCCTATTAAGCAGAGAAATCTGCTTTGCTCATCGTCTCCTGATTGAAATGTTCATCCCATCCCCAAATACTCTCAGAAATACTCAGAATGGGCAAATATCTGGCATCCCATGGCCTGGCCAAGTTGACACATAAAATTAGTCCTTATAAGTCCATCCCATGTTGATTGGCACCCATATGCATCTCCTTAAATGATACTTAATTTCCAAATGTAGACAATAACAAGAGTATACTCCTAGCTGACACAATACAACTATCCTGCAGAAACCAAAACCACACTCTTTCCCCAGAAGATGAGGCAAAGTCCTTGAATGCTGTTTCCTCTTCTCCTTGATCTCCTGTGACTTCAATACTGGGACATAAAGTCCTTATATCTTATATTACATATTAGCAGACACAATCATTTTCATGACAAACATGAGAAGGACACACTCACGGCACTTAACTCTGTTTCTGTGAATGGCCATATGGGCCCTGCTGGCACTCATGACTACTTTTGTCTACTTCCTGTTCCGTGTTTCCTTTGCCTGCAGCAGGCACCTCAAGTAATTATGATTCTTTAGCTGGAGCGTGAGGCCTGAATTGGATCGTAGTTTTCCACTGACTTTAACCGGAGGGTATCCTAACACTAAGACACCGTAAGGGAGTTCGTGTATGCTACATGCACTCTTCCTTATCCCCATCTTGGAGTGCGAGTTCAGCTTCCCCTTGGTAGCCACGATCAGTCACCACAGGCAGCACAGTAACTACCTTCTTTGCTGTGGATTCAGAGGCACGAGAAGCCCATGGTGGCCAGGTGGCAGCCTTCACTCCTGTTCAATGGAATCATTGTGTGTCTCCTGATGGAAGCTAGTTCAACGGAGCCCATGCTTACAGGGACAGGAAGAAAAAGTTTTGCTAGTGGGTCACTAGGGATAAAAGCGGGTGGTGTCACTTCCATTTCTACTTCTTGATTCCTGAACTAATGAATTCTGGCGCCGGGACAAACAGCACCAGATAGTGGAGGCTGACTCAGGGCTTATTTAGTTCCCTGGGCCACGTTGCTCCAGCCCTGCAGATACTGCTGCCTAACTGGTGCTGCAATGGATCTTTCAAAAGGCCATTCCACTGCTGTGGGGGAGCCAGCTGCTTCAGGATACTGGGACCATGGTATGCCACTGAATGCCGTGGGCGGGAGCTCACAGCCTCCCTGCATTTCCTGCGAGGTGAAGTCCTCCATCAGGAGCTGTGCTACGTGGAATGACACGTGGATGAGGTGTTCTGTATGTGCACAGGTTGTTTTGGCAGAGGCAGTGCCTATGGAAAATGCGGATCTGTATCCGGAGTGTCCATTCTCTAAGGAATAAAAGGCTGCCTCTTCTGAGATAGAAGTGGTCCAATGCATTTGCTCTTCCATCAGGTAGCTGGCTGGTCCCTCAAGAGAACAGTTGCTTACTGGGGACTCAGTGTTGGTCTCGGCTGCTTCTGGGATGTGTAGTTTTAAACACTTCCATATGTGTTTGAAATACTGACATGATACACTGTCTTGAATGTCATCTTGCAAAGTCTATCTCCAAGTCTTGCTTGTTCCAGGAGTGACAAGCCACACTCTCATTTTCAGCTGGACACTGAGTGAACCATGAATGCTTTCAGGCCCTTTTATTACTTAGTGTCCTTCATCAGTCATTGGTAATTCTAAGTGTTATATATACTTGTAGAGAAAAAAGTTATTCTAACCAAAATGCAAAGGTGAGGTTCTGATGGTCTATTTCGTTATTCCTTCCTTGACATTCTATCAACAAGAAAGAGTTCAGTTATTTCTTTTGAGCTGCAACTTTGTTGGGGACATTTTGAACTCTGACGCATGTAGAGCACGTGTATTTAAATGCATGTCAAATATGTGCTAGGAAAAGTAGCATGGAGCAGTTCTATGGCAGTGACAATTGGATGCCGCCAGTGTGGTCAGCCAGATGGTCTTTCACATGAGGTTCGGAATGTGTTCATAAAGGAGCTTGCTTCAACAGTGCCATGGGTTTGTTAAGATACGCATTCCCAGTAACTTATACATTGAAAGTTAGAGAGACCTTGTAATTTGATCACTGTGGCCTTTAATGAAACAGCAAAAATGAAAGGGAGGCATACAAAAACCACATCATTTTTAAAAACCACCGAAAATCTCAAATAAAACCTGCCAACACGTTCTCTTCTCTCTCAGATGCTAATAAAACTATGGATCTCCTGGACCATAGTGGGAAGTAGAAAATTCTTGTGTGTGTGTCTGTGTTTTAGTTTCTGTAGGGACTGTGTAAAACAGGACAGGGCATTAGAATTCCTCAAAAGATACAGATGCAGACTGTATACCCCCCGTCATGGCACCACTTGCCTTCTGAAGAGGAGTCTGGAAACTGTCTTTAAGCAAAGAATTCTTTTCCCCGTCCCTTTCTCACTCCACACTCTGTTTCAGTTTTAAAACTCGTTTGAGTCAGAGCTGGAAATGACTGTAATTAATTTGCATATCTTATAAAAGAGGGCACAAGAAAATTTAAAGTGGCCCCATATAACATAGTATTGAAATTCTTTTTTCCTGGAGATTTTAGTTCAGTTTGGAGAATGAGTGAGGGCCACTGGTACCCAGTGCCCCTCACCAGAATGTGTGCGTCCCCACATCTTGCTTCAAGGGTGAACATTTCAACATGGAGAGAGCCAGATTTCAAAGAAATCTCGACTCTAAGCCATTTAAAAGTTGTGAATATCACTGTGTTTGTGTTCATTATTAAAAAGTCATGCCTCTAAAGCAGACCAACTTGTTTACTTAAACTCTGACAACAAGTAGACACTCTTATTCCTAAGTCCCCGGCTTTCCAAAGCTACTTAGAGTTGATTCACAGACACATAATATGCTCACCCTGAAAACACAAGTAGTGAGAGAAGTAAAAGGGCCACACCAGTTGTGACTCAAAGCTCTGGAAAGGGTCTGTGGTGACTATCAAACTGTTTATGAGTGCTGCTTGGCCTTTCAGATTTTTATATATAAGTATAAAATGTATTTGAGAGAGTTACACAGAGAAGGAGAGGCAGAGGTCTTCCATCTGCTGGTTTACTCCTCAACTGGCTACAATGGCTGGAGCTAAGCTGATCTGAAGCCAAGAGCCATGAGGGTGCAGGGGCCCAAGCACTTGGGCCACCTTCCACTGCTTTCTCAGACCATAGCAGAGAACTGGATTGGAAGTGAAGCAGGCGGGATTTGAACTGGCGCCCGTATGGGATGCTGGCACTGCAGGTGGTGGCTTTACCCACTATGCCACAGTGCCGGCCCCAGCCTTTGATATTTGTTCATCTTTTGGGAGCAGACATATTTTGAAATAGAAAAAAGCTGTGTGAAATAGAATAACTTTGAGACTGTGCCACTGCTATTGACTGACCAGATTATGTAATCTCCACTGTGTATGTGTGAATGCTACCTAATTTGACTTCTGCAGAAGAGTCGCCATCCATCTAGTGAGCACTGCATGCCGGTCTCTGTTCTGAATGTTGTGCATGTCCGCATCTCCTCATTACAGGGCTGGTGTTATGCCTAACTTACAAACAAGGAAACTGAAGGCTGGGTGACTTGCCTGGGGACACTGGCAGAACTGAGTCTAACTAGGAGGCCTGGATGTGGACTCTGCTTTTTCCAGACTATATTTTGCTACCAGATTTTTTAAATATGATCCTTGCAGGCCATCCTTGACCTCAGTAACTGTGGCCTGCTTATACTGATTTCTGAGACAAGAAAAGAACTTTAACCAACACAAAAAATTGGCCAAAAGCCTAGAAGTGCTCTGTCTTGTATAGAACATATTTAAAAATCTTAGGCAGAGGTTGCATTTCTCCTGTGAAAGCCAGTGTATTTTGCTAAGTCTTACAAACCCCAGAGGTCCAAGTTCTGAACCAGAGGGACACAATTGTCACTCACAACTCTGTTTGTTCACATCTCTTCTCTGTGATTTCTCCTATTAAAGAGGGCCATAGAAAAATTCAAGGACTGTGTCCATGTATGCCCTCCCACTTGTCATTTTTTGGTGAGCCCCATGTAACCCTTTGTCTTCTGCACTATGAGGAAAAACTCAATTTGAAGTCATGCCTTTAAAAAATGGTAGGCCATTGTTTCTGTGCCCAAATGAGCTGGTATCTCTGAGCAGAGCACTGGCTAGCACAAGCGAAGACCCCAAAAGTTGCCTAGGAAGCTCCAAGCAGTCACTAAACCTGTTAGAGAGCGCTCTCATTGAAAGCATCTAATTTGAGGGGCTAGCTACTGTGACAATGTGGGTGGCACTTAAACTCACAGAGCTAACGCCCCCATAACTCTTTATATATCTGAACCAGGTTGTGGTACATGGGTTTTAAGAGAAATGGATTAATTCAAGGATCAAAATTCCCTTGGGCATATATCTCAAAATTCTTCTAGGAAATGAAAGGTTCAAGTCCAATTTGAGATTAAATTATTTATACATTAAGAATTAAATATGCAATCTATAATATGGAGTAGGAAGGTGTTCATTCACATTGCTCTTTTATAAAATTCAACTTGTGAACAGAAATATAGTTTCCTTTCCTATGCCTGAGAAGAAGTGTTCCAGCAAATGAGTGTGATGAATCACAAGTTCCTTAAATAAAATGTGTTCCCTGATTAAGATTTTTGTCTGCTACTTTTATATTTTGATGTAAAAATTTATTCTGGCACATATAAGTTAAGTATTGTCTCCTAGGACTCCATTCTGAAGAACTCAATGTTTTGGTTTGGTCCTTCCCCTTGCATATAAGCACCCTGTTAAACTGGACCAAATATTAAATGATAGGCTGTCTTGGAACAACTTCATATCACATTGGACTGAAAAGCAAATAAGTTCTTGTACCAAGGTACATTGGTAATTTCCAGTTACGAATGACATTAAAAGGAAAGCATTTATGGAGAAAGCATAGCCACGGACTCCTCAGGGCTGGGTTCCCAGCTCACTGCGGTGTTAATGGCATTTGTGTATTGATGCCATGGGAGAAACAGACTTCTATGCACTTGTTCCTTTCAGTATGGGATCCCTATACCAACACATTTTTAAATGTTTTTTTTATTATGTCTACTTCGACATATTCCTTAGAAGGATGTGCCCATTTAAAGCAGCATATAGCTATTTGCAGGCAAAAGCGGGCACACTTTGTATGTTAAACTCCAAGTTGGTCAGTTTAACGCTAAAGTGAGGCCCACCAAAATAGAACAGATTTGGCTTTTTCATTGCAAGGATTTTGTTTGCCTTCCAAAAAAAAAAAAAAAAAAAAACCCACTTGGGACAAACAAACAGTAATGTGTAATGTTTGAAAACTACAAGTACAGTTAGAGTTTCATCATTTATATCTAGAAAAATGCATGACTGTAGAAAATCATTGTTATTAAATGACATTTTGCTCTCATTGCTGCTTATATTTAGAATATTTAATTAATATACCTTTTAGGTAGCACTAGCTTCACTAATCTCAAAACAAAGTACCAAATAGCTTACATACACAGCAACAAGCCATAGGGTAGCTTAGAATAGTTGTGCTGTATTTCTTGGCTATGAAGCAGTTGAAATGGTAACTAATAGTCTTCCAATGGGAGCTACTTTAGATAGTTTAGTACTTGCCTTGAGCTTACAGTTATAAAGTTTTGACTCTATTAACTTACAAAAGTTATCTTATTCCAAAAAAAGGTCTGTTTGTTTTTATGATCAGTCTCTACATTATCAGTATTTAACAAAACATCATTTCTATGATGAGAAAAACCATTCCTAAATGGTCACCATTTTATCTTATAAATGCATACCAGAAAATAAGCAAGTAAGTGGTAGTTTGCTTGGTTTTGTTGATATTGAACTGTTTTAAGGAAATACTTGATGTGGAAATATGAACATTGAGATTTAGAGAGAATTTCTGGGTTTTAAATTTAACAGGATTTTGTTGATGTTATGGGGGTAGTGTAAAAAAGTTAATTATGGGGCCGAAGCTGCGGCTCACTAGGCTAATCCTCTGCCTTGCGGCGCCGGCACCCCGGGTTCTAGCCCCGGTAGGGGCACCGGATTCTGTCCCGGTTGCCCCGCTTCCAGGCCAGCTCTCTGCTGTGGACAGGGAGTACAGTGGAGGATGGCCCAAGTGCTTGGGCCCTGCACCCCATGGGAGACCAGGAGAAGCACCTGGCTCCTGGCTTTGGATCAGCACGGTGCGCCTGCCACAGCACGCCGGCCACGGTGGCCATTGGAGGGTGAACCAACGGCAAAAAGGAAGACCTTTCTCTCTCTCTTTCTCTTTCTCTCTCTCTCGCTGTCCACTCTGCCTATCAAAAAAAAAAAAAAGTTAATTATGGGGTTGTGTGTGTTACGCCAGAACCTTTCCACACAAATGAGGCTGAAATAGGAGAAATCATAGAGCATAAACAGGTGCTCTTCTCCAAATTAACATGTTAGCTTTGATCAGCATCTATAGGGATGGAGAGAGGCTGTCCTTACTCAAGTAGTATGGAAAAGGAACCAAGGGCATGCGGTTTGCTGCTGAATAGAAAGCTTGGGGGAAGACAGCAAGGTCTCTGAGGTTGATTTCCTGCCTGGGTAGCCTTGAGAGATGGACTTGGCCTTAGGGGTTGGACTGTTCCAGCTGCATCTGTGTGTGGTGGTTGTTAGGAACCTGCAGGAGAACCCATCAGAGTTGGAGGACAGCAGATCTGTAAATTAAGTTGTGCTCATTACAGTGGGATCTTATGGCTTCTCACTTCAACGTTGTTACCATTTTTTGACTTGATCATTGAGAATTATTTGTTCTTCTAATAGGTTACTCATGTTTCTTAATGTAGAACCACACGGCATGTTAATTTGGCTGAATTGCACATAAGTTGTATGACTTCGGCACACAAGAATTTGTTAGGTTTTCACAAGGATTCACAGCTTGTCTTTTTAGAATAAAACTTGCTTTGGCACACCTGGACTTGGGAAAATATATTGAACTAAGAACGTTAAATTGATCCATAGGTACTTCAAAAAGCTCATAGAAAACACATGTCTCTTTCAATTCCATTTTCCATGGACTTTTTCAGGCCTCCTTGTAGCTAGCTAATTCATTCTGGATCCATGAAAGGAGCACTGTTTTTCAGTTCACAATCATGATACATGATGATGTTTAGAGTAAATGGAAAAAAGGCAAATTTTTAAAAGACTTATTTGACTTGAAAGGCAGAGTCCTGGAGAGGCAGCGAGAGATAGGTCTTCCATCTGTTGGTTCACTCTCCAGGTGGCCGCAATGGCCGGAGTTGGGCTAATCCAAAGCCAAGAGCATCATCCAGGTCTCCCAGGTGGATACAGGGGCCCCAAGGACTTGGGACATATTCTGCTTTCTCAGGCCATAGCAGAGCGCTGGATTGGAAGTAGAGCGTCCGGGACTAGAACCAGCGCCCATACGGGATGCCGGCATTGCAGGTGATGGCTTTACCCACCATGTCACAGTGCTGGCCTTGGCAAATATTTAAACCCAATTACCTCTAAATTGTTTAGACCAAAATGCATCATTTCTTTTTTGATTGTCTATAGAATGGGTGTAAGAATAAGGCATTGTAGCCAAGTTGTTCATTTAATTGTCTTCTTTTCTTTCTTGAAAAATTCTCATTTAAGTTTTATTTACTTGAAAGTCAGTTATACAGAGAGGCAGAGAGGGAGAGAGAGAGATTCTATCCGCTAGTTCACTTCCTAGATGGCTGCAATGGCTGGAGCTGCGCCAGTCCAAAGTCTGGAGCTTCTTCTGGGTCTCCCACATGGGTGCAAAGGCCCAAGGGCTTGGACCATCTTTTACTGCTTTCCCAGGCCAGAGCAGAGAGCTGGATCGGAAGTGGAGCAGCCAGAACTCGAACCGGAGCCTATATGGGATGCCAGCACTGCGGGCAGCAGCTTTACCTGCTACACCACAGCGCCGGCCCCAAATTCTCCTATATCTGATAGGAAGTAATTAGTAAAAAATTAATCGAGGTAAATGAAAAGGGAAAAGATTTTAAGCTACTTCTGGGTACAGCTGTGTGTTACTGTTACAAGGATATGGCCCTGGTAAGAAACACCTTCTTTGGAAATTACTCAGTATTTTCATTATTTTTAATGTTTATTTACATAAATGGAAAATAATGTACCTTCTAAAATCTATTATTAGAAAATATAGCATTCTTCAACTTTTGTAATTTTATGCTGTATAGCTGTTTGTCTCAGTTACATGTGTAATTTATAAATCCCTTTGAAATATTTATGTTGCCTAATGAATACATTACAGAAAGATTTGCTAAAACATCTTCCATTGATTTTTTTTAACCTAAGTTATTTCATATTTTGTTTTGGATGGTCTCCAATTACAACTTCATTTGTAAGTTTTATTTTGTAAAACAATTTAATCATGAATTCTACTTGATTTGTAGTTCAATTTAGCTCATACTACAACATGTTAACAAGCACATTGCCATGACGAACACAACTTGCCAAAGATATTTAGGGTCCATCCTTGGAACAAATCTCTTTTTTAATATGTGTAGAATTTGACAACTGGTAAGAAAGTAGTTTGGATCTTAGTAAAACACAAGAATATTGTATTTATGACTTATGTGTAATTTCAACCATTTGGTACAGCATTATGTGAGGTGACAAATCAGCAAGCCTAGGTCATTTATAATCCATCCTAATAAAGAAAGCAGAATGACAAACACAGCCATACAACAACCAGACAAGGTGATGAGGTCGCCTTAATTTCTCTTAAGCATACATAGACTTGCCCAGTGTCATATGACCCAAATGAAGAGAGAGAGAGAGAGAGAGAGAGAGAGAGAGAGAGAGAGAGAGAGAGGCAGGCAGAAGACAGAAGGAAGTAGGTAGCAAGGACGGGAAGAAGGCAGAGAGGCAGGCCAGCCTTGGAGCAGTTCGAGTTTGCTGGTCTTCATCTTCACTGTGGAGCAGTGGGAGGGTGTGGGCCTTGGGGTGGAGAATGCCTTGTGGTTGCCCTTACCACAGGCAGTGTGGGGGCAGGGTTCAGGGAGGCAGGAGGATGCCCAGAACCTGGGAGATAGCCAGCCACGGCCATTAATTAACTTGAATGACCATGTTTCAGAATTTGCGAGGTACAAAGTGCTTCAAGATTCCGAGAAATTGAAGACTACAAGCTCAGACCTTCTACAGTGTCTCAAAGTCAGCTCTTTTGTAGGCATTTCAATCCTATCTGTGAAAGGGGACATTTTGTCAAAGTTGACAAGCCTGTGGAAGGAGTGGCTTAGTGTAACTGTAACATGTAGTAAAGGCTGCACTGTGTGTTCTCCAGCGACTGAAATGACAGTCCAAACTCCAGCCATACCCAGACCCTTCTGAAGATACCATCTCACAAGGAAGGAAATGCATTTCCAAGTGTCTGACAAAAGCCCCACCTGTGGGAGTGAGGTCAAGTGTGATCTGATGACTGATAATGCCGTTCAGTGTTGGAGGAAGCCGAGATGATGACGGTCCTCTGGCCAAAGAGGGAGATGGTCTTCCTTTGAGGCAACCGAGCTTAGCGTGCAGATTCAAAAGAAAGCCAAATGGACTAAACACCTCCAGTGCAATGAATTGCATGGGAATAGTTATCTTTGTATATATGGCAGCCTGTTAGAGGAAATAGTATCCTTACAGACAAGCTAGTGGGATTGTGCATAGAAAACTTCAAGACATCTAAAACTATTAGAGTATTGATCAACGGATACTGTTCTTGGTGCTTGAAGTAAAATTGTCCAAATTCACAGTTGGAATAGAAGCCAAAATGATGTTAAAGTCATCAAAATAAAATTATCTCAAGACCTGATTACTACATGGGTGCATTCTAATGGTTATTGTTTTGTTTAATTATCATATTACAATTAAATCTTACTATGTGACTCTTTTTAAAAGTATCCTGACATTTTTCTTGAAACTTACAGTTCTCTAGGTGGTCTTTGTAGACAGGAGCTTAACTATAACAGACTACTTTTTAGTCTATACCTCAATGAAGAGGGAAAGGTCCTTGTCATTCTTTGTATAGTTAGAAAATTTCAATACTCATGCAAGGTGACAAAATACTTGGTCAATGTGCAGTTGTATCTTTACAGTGAATGGAATCTCAGGGTAAAATAAAGGAAACCGGGGATATATTCTGGGACCTTGAAATAGTATTCAGTTAGCAATGGTGGCAGTTTAAAGCTTGGTGATGGTGGAACCTGCTTCCGGGGTCCATGATGCAGGAAACATGGAAAGATAGTTGGGCTGAGGGAGAGAACTTCAAAGACTTGTTTCATATGTACTAAAGTATCTTAATTCTTAAGCATGGATTTTTGTGTTGATTCAATAAAATGTGTTGAACATTGACTATGTATCAAGATACATGTAAGCAATACAATCCAAAGGTAATTTAGATAGATTTTTTAACTTCAAAAGACCTTTCTCTTGGGGTAGGCCTTTGGTCGGGAAGTTAAGTTGCTTGGGTTGTACGCATTCCACCCTGGAGTGCCTGGGTTTAAGTGCCGGCTCTACTTTCCTTCCAGTTGTTGCTAATGTGTGCTCTGGGAGGCAGAGGTGATGGCTCAAATAGTTGGGTCCCTGCCACCCACAGGAGAGACCTGGATTGAATTCCAGGCTCCTGGAGTCAGCCTGGCCCAGACCTGGCTGTTGTGAATACTTGTGGAGTGAACTAGCACATGGATGGCCTGTTTCTCTCCCTCTCCCTCAGCTCTCTGCCTTTCAAACAAAATGAATAAATAAAAGTTAAAGCTTTCTTCTTGAGGCAGAATAAGGGGTTATGTGTAATTCAAGACCTATGACAGTAGGGATATGAACAAGGTGGTAATTTGTCAAAAAGAAGAGTTCTGGTGACGATAGTTGCTGTTATGCAATGGACAAAGTAGAAGAGTCCATTGTTGGTCTCCAGAGGAGGAAGGGGAAGCGTGGGGGTTGTGATGGGAGAGGCGTCCGGCAACATGTGTGTCTGGGTGGCTAAGGTGCTCTTCCCCATTTCTGAGGACATCAATGCCCCTGCAGCAAGTGGGAAGAATGCCAACTTTGAGTGACGGGATAAGTCCTCTATTGCAGGAAAATCCCTCCCGTAGCAGTGTGGAAGACAGGTGGAGGCTGTTGCCAGGGGCCGTTAGGAGGGTATGGGAGACGAGGTCTTTTCTGGGGAAGAGGAATGGGGAATGAAAAGTTTAGGGTGGAATGTTGGAGACAGGGACTTCGCCCTCACTCCCAGTACAGGGCTGACCGTGGGAGGAAGAGACGATCCCAAGGTTTGCAACCAGCCAGATGGAGACCGACTTCTTGTGTGTACGAACAGCAAGCTGTCTTCAGCATGTGCTCCCTCCCTTTTTCTCCAGCCAGGCTTCTATCTTGGGGATGTTCTGGGCAGGACGTGTTCTTGGGGAAATCTAATATATATTTGGAGGACAGTTGTCAAAGTAAAAAATATTTCAGGCACGTTATTCTAACTACCCTGTAGTTTATCAACTTTCTCCAATCTATAAATTCTTTCTCCCTCTCCCTCATTTTCTCTCACTCTGTGAAATATAACCACAATACCTTGTAGCACTATGCCTTTTGTGTCATGGGGACAGACATTTTTCTTGTTAAGATTTTAGATGCCCTGTGCATTCTTAAGATGTGTCTGGGAGATTAGGGCTGTTGGAAACCTTATATTATTCCATTAAAAATTATGAGTCAATACAGCAGAATGTATCCTGCAATTTATGGCTTCCTGTGAACATTAGAGCAAATCTCCCAGGTCAGGATTTGGTGGCAGAGTCCGGGAATTTTCTGTGCCTCCGAAAGTCACAGATTTTGATGGCTAAGTCCAAGTTATCAGTTCAAAATGAACGAGGGTCATTTGCTATTCATTTTGGGAAGTGCGGACAGTGGTTTGATAAATGAATAAGGCTTTGGATCATCTGAGTAAAATCCTTTTATAGGTAACACCTTGTGCACTATTAAGACTAAAGAGAATGGCATTTTAGATAAAGGGAAAAAATGCATGTGAAGCCTACTGATGGAAAATTCTTTTGGATCTGTTCTGGATCTAAATCTGTAGTCATGATAGATGAAAAATATCTGTAGATCTAAGAAGGGAGAAGAGAAATCAAGCCTGAATGAATGCTGTAGGAAGATGGTAATTAGGTTCTTGACCGTAGGTTTTCTTAAACCCAGGAATAAAAGGATGCCACATAGGTAAAAATGTGACATCAACTTTATAGAGGGTAATCAGGAAAAACCTCTCATACACATACACACTTTTCCAACAAAACCTCAAAATTACTAAATAAGAAAAACAGCTGGAAAGGGTGGACTACCACTTAAGACTCAATATATCCAAAAAGCATTATTCCTGAAAACACATGGAATGAATGCATTGAAAGATCTTCATTATAGTTTGATTTGCATAGATATCTTGGGACTCTAGGATTTTCATTGTATCCCTAGGATTTTATGTATAGAAAGTGAAGTAAGAACAGGTTTCTCAAGTGTGTTTTTTTTAAATATTTATTTACTAATTTGAAAATCAGTTATGCAGAGCGGGAGAAACCGAAATCTTGCATCTGCTGGTTCACTTCCCAAAATGGCTGCAATGGTGAGGGCTGAGCCAGGTAGAAGCTAGGACCCCAGAGCTTCTGAGTCTCCCATGTGGGTGGCAGGGGCCCAAACCCTTGACGAGTTTTCACTGATTTTCCCAGGGAGCCAGACAGGAAGTGGAGCAGCTGGGACAGGAACCGGAGCCCTTATGGGATGCCGGCATTGCAGGCGGCGGCTTTATCTGCTAGGGCACAATGTCGGCCCCTTCACAAGTACCAGACTGCGTCTGGATGCAGAAGAGACTCCACTCAGACTGAGGAACACTAACACAGACGAAGCCGCTGTAGCCATCCTTGAGGGAAAGACTGCGGACTTGAACCCTGGCTCAAGGAATGCAAAGAGTGCTGCTTCTGTCCAGCTTGCTGGCAGAACTACGCTCCTTTATCAAGCATTAGGTGGATTCAGTGGAGCTAGGACTCTGAGCAACCGTTTGGGCAAGAATATCCCAGACTTACTGGACTGCTGGATGAGGACTAATTTATAAAATATTAACAATTAGAACAGGAAAGCTGTAAGATAGTGCATATATTGACCAGATTAGGCCTCAAAAATGGCTTCACATCTGATTTAAAACCTGCAAAAAAATAACCAAAGTGCACTCATGTGTGCTATAGCTTTGTAGCAACACAAATTAGGTCATTTTAATTAATGATTAGAAATCAATTTATTTCAAGCTTAATTAAAATATAAAAATATTAGGTTAGATTATTAATGTTTTTGTAACATTCACTTAGAATTGCTATCTGGTATGAAAATCTTATTATTGTGTAGAAAAGAAAATCAGAATTATATTTTATAATATTTTGATAATCTTAGATGAACTGTTTTAAGAATCACTAATTATTCATCTGTCTGAAAAAGGGAAAAAATGAAGTTTATCTTTTTGAAATATTCAGATTTCTTAGAACTTGTTTGTGTTCTATTTAGATGTAATTTTTTATTTAGATATAATTTAAAATCCATGTGACTCAACCTTTGCTTAAATCCCTCTGTTTTCAGTTTAGTTCATGGCAAATGGGACCACCAGGTTTGAAGTTGTAGTACATGAGAGAGATTTAATGAACCCATACTGTGGTCTTTCAGTAGTAAAATGCTGCTGCAGACCAATGACCATCAAATGAATGACAGCCTGATAGATGGGTGATAGCATACTTGTGTGTAGATTGGAAGTCATGAGGTCAGGGTGGGCTCTGAGCCTCAGCAGTGTCAGCTGCTGCCTGGGACATCCGCAGCCCATAGCAGAATGCTAAGATTGAGTTCTGCTTCTGCCACCAAGCTGGCTTCCTACTACTGCATTCCAGGAGGCAGCAGATGATGGCTCAAGTGCTTGGGCTCCTGCCACCCATGTGGGTAACCAAGGTGGAGTTCTGCATTCCTGGCTTCAGCCTAACCCTGCTGTGGATTGTGTGGGTATTTGGTTGTAGGCCTTTGGGGGAGTGAATCAATGGATGGACAATCTCTCTTTGTCTCTTTTGCTCCTTCAGATAAATTAAAAAAAAAAAAAAAAAACCTTTAAAAAATCCTATGATCATCCTTCCTTAAACTTCTGAGAGTTCTTCAAAGCAGAGAGTTTTATGACAATTGCAGTTGTTGACACACTTATTCCCAGTTCCATGTGCTATATTCATATATGGAATTAAGCGTGGAGGCAGCAGTCCGGCTGGTCCTATGCGTGTGTGTACGTGTGCCCCTGACCTTGAGGAGCAGTTTGAGAACTGCTTGTAGTTGCAGAGAACAGTGCTCTGTAGTGCTGTGCATTGCCCAGTCAATTAAAGAAAAATGCAAGTGTGTTGTAAAACAGGAGGCAGGCAGACCCTTTGGGAAAAGGCAGGAGGGAGAGGAGAGTACTTCTGTTTCCTGAAGATCCACCTGTGGGTGCTGCCTTGACCAAGGACTGCTGCTGAAATTCACTAGAGACAGCAGGAGCATCTGTGAGAGGGGGAGTTTTGCACGAAGCCCAGCTTCCTTGGGTAAAGGAACCGTGTAGGCTCTGCTGCTTTCTCCAGCCAGATGACATATTTGGGGTGGGGGTGGCCTCTTGGCAATTGGGTGGCATGTGGATACCAAGGGAGGAAGCAGGTAGATGATGACCACGATGAAAATAATGAGTTCAGTGCACCTTTCTGATGTGAAAGAATAAAAAATTCATATAGGAGATCGAGTGTGGGTAAAATCCCAGATAAATCTGAGTAAGAATTTAATGTCTTTAGACTGCTGGTAATTCTTACTTTAGATCTCTACTAAAGTGGCACGGCCCAACAAAGTTAATATGTAAATAAGCCAATACTAAATTTAATAACAGGATCCAGGTTATTCAATGGATACTCGAAGAGTACAGTTTAATAGTTTCAGTAATTTGAGTTCTGAGGACAGTCATTTTACCTGTAAAATTTAACTACTATAGATGTAAAATTAGCCTTATGGTGTTCTGTTCCTGATTTTTTTTTTTTTTAGATTCCCCCCGCCCCATTTATTTAAGAGGCATGGAGGGAGGGGAGCAAGGAAGGAACAGGGAGATGGAAGAGACCCCAGCTGAAATACTCCTGTCTGCTGGTTCTCTCTCCAAATGCCCACAGAGGCAAAGTCCCTGCAGGGCTGATGCTGTCAGGTGTCCCACGTGAGTAGCAGAACAACCTAAGGGAGCCATCACCTGTTTCCTCCCAGGGTCAGCATGAGCAACTTGAACCCAAGTACTGTCATGAGATGTGGGTATCCTAACTGGCATCCTCACCACCAGGTCAGGAGTCTGCCCTGTTCCTGGACCCTTGACTCGGAGAAGCCAAAATAGTCCACATGGAGCCAGTAGTCATGAGAACAACAATTCACATAAGCAACACATTAAGTGCCTTCTCCTTCCTCATCTAGTTGCATGACTCCCAACCCAACTGTTGTCACTGCAATGAAAAGTTTGAGTGCATTCTTTGACTTCTTAAAATTGAGAACAAATTTCATGTATTCATAGACACTCTTCTAGGAACATAATGATGCTGTCCTCCTTCCTTTTTCTTTCACTTTTTTGCAATAGCAGACTTTCAGTTTACTTCATGATCAGGCTAATGCTCCTCTAAAGAGTTCTATAAGTAAAAAGCAGAAAGACTACTGTTCCACAGTAATATAGACAAGGGTTATAAACAGTAAATCAGAAGTATCAATTTCACTATGATTTTTAAAGTTTTTTTTTTTAAAGACATTTACTTATTTGAACAGAGAGGAGGAGAGGCAGAGAGAGAGAGGTCTTCCATCTGCTGGTTCACTCCCCCAGATGACCTCAATGGCCTGAGCTGCACCGATCCAGAGCCAGGTCTCCCACACGGGTGCAGGGGCCCAAGGACTTGGGTCATCTTCTGCTTTCCCAGGCCACAGCAGAGAGCTGCAGCAAAAGTGAAGCAGCTGGGACTCCAACCAGTGCTCATATGGGATGCCGGCGCTGCAGGCAGTGGCTTTACCTGCTGTGCCACAGCGCAAGCCCCTCCCAATTTTTTTTTTTTAACTTTATACACTAGCTACTATGAATCAGAGGAAACATGATTTTTGTCTTTTGAGGTCTGGCTTATTTCACTGAGCATAATGGTCTCCAGTTGCATACATTTTGTTACAAAGGACAGGATTTCATTTTCTTTTCATGGCTGAGTAGTAGTCCATTGTGTGTATATATATACCCCATTTTCTTTATCCAGTCATCAGTTGATGGACATCTGGGTTGACTCCATGTCTTAGCTATTGTGCATTGAGCTGCTATGAACAGAACAGTATAGACAATGCTTTCATACGCTCACAAGTGCTTACTTCTTGTAGTTCTGATATCATCATTTAAACAACCTTTTGAACTCCTTTTCCAGTTTTTGTTTGCTCTGTTTTGTGGTTTTTGTGTTGTTTTTCTAACCTTATCTTTCCCAGATGGCTCCCCTTCACCCTTGCCCCTTCAAACACACACTGATTGATGTGGCACTCTCTTCCTCTGCCACACTTCTCAGGTGCCAGCCCTGGCCCCTGGCTACCTAGTGAGCATGCAAAGGATTCATTTTTGGCAGTAGCAGGCAGGGCGCTGGAAAATCAGGCAATGTTTTATCCAGCATTCTGTAAAGACCTCTCATTGACTATTTGTGAATAAAGTCTCTGAAAGGGCTGAAGAATAAATGAAGTCAGTTTTCAAATCTGAGATTACTACAGAGATTGCTCATTGGATCACTGCATTGCTGTATATTCAAACAAGCTGCCACAGACTGAATTTCACTGGACCCAATCATGTTCACCGTGTTGTTTCAATCCTGAAAACCGGATATGTTTCTTTGGCTTATGATTAGGAAGAGTATGTTATTGCTTCTCAGCCTTTTGGTTAACATCAAGTAAAGAAAAGGATGTGTTAGAAGGCAATGAAATGAACAGCTTCAGCAAAAACTGCTTGGGAAGACATGTCCTTGGTAGGGGCAGGAGAAGTCTGTTTACTTGAGCTGTTCGTACTCAAAGGTTAGATGACGGATAGGGCATTGTCTGGAAGCTTTTGTGGTTCAGGTTCAAGCTATCAAACTCTCCAAATGACACCAATACACAGCTGATAAGAGACCTTAATGGACCTTTCATATCTGTACGGTCACTAGGACATATGCCATGTATGGTTGTAAGACTGTTACCTGTAAGACTCCGTTCTGATAACTTAACTTCCTGTGAAGTGATGGGTTGCAGTAACTGCTTTGAGCTTCTCATCTGTTTTACTACACGATTTTCCATGTAAAATGTCATTTAAAAAATTCACAACTGTAAAACTCTGGGTTATTTTATTGGAGTTTGTACATCAGTATATTGATTATTATGTATAAAAATATTTATCCTTAAGCAGTAAACCAGAACTCACAAGGATGGAAAGAGTACAGGAAAATTGGCTTTAAAAGCATTTCATTTATGCAATAGCAGTTCATGCAAGTCAAACAATTGAAAATGTTTCCTTTTGAAATTGGCATTTATCTTTGGAGAACGTTGGCAAATATGATCACATTCATGTTTTCTTTGTCAGCGATCAGATATGTATGTTTTCAGTATCCCAAACCTATACAAAGTCCTGTTCTGTTCCTTGACCTGAATTTCCAAGCCCATTGGGAATTTCCATCTGTTTACGTCTAGAGACTTGCTTCTCAAGCTAAAACTCTCAAAACATAGCCTTCATGCTTTCTCTTTGTAAAAGTCCCAGTAGTGAGTCTTTCCTAAGCTTCTCTATGGTATCACCATACTCAGTCACTCGTCCTTATTTGTTAAATTTTTTGAGAGGTAGAGTTACAGACAGAGGGAGAGACTGAGAGACAGGTCTTTCATCTGCTGGTTCACTCCCCAAATATCTGCAATGGCAAGAGCCGGGCAGATCAGAAGCCAGGAGCTTCTGAGGGTCTCCCCTATGAGTGCAGGGGCCCAAGCACTTGGGCCATCTTCTACTGCTTCCCCAGCCCATAGCAGAGAGCTGGATCAGAAGTGGAGCAGCCAGGACATGAATCCAAATTGGCATATAAATGGGATGCCAGGGCTGCAGACAGAGGCCTAGCCTCCTGTGCCACAGCCCTGGCATGGAGTCACTGATCCTTAATGCAGTTTGGCCTCTCTTTCCTGCCTGCCCCTGCTTGTCCACTTCTGGCTGCTCACTTTCATGCTGTCCTGTGACCTGTCGGTTCTTTCTCCAGCGGGGTGTGCATCGGTCACGTCCCTTCCCTTCCTACTTCCTCAGCTTCCCTGAGTTTTTTCAGGTCTGCTTTTCATTTCCCAACGGGGACGCACGTGTCAATTCTCTGTCCTACTTCATCCTATGTAACGTGTCCATGTGAGTGTACTTCTGAACTCTCTCAAAAAAGCAGCTTTTCACAGACCCTTTCACCTACTCAATAAAGTCCTATGACCAAAGCCTGGCATTCAAGACCGTCCTGCTCTAGTCTGTGTGTGCCTCCCCAGACTCCGTGCCCACGGTTTCCTTCCATGGAACCAGCAGCCCAGCCACACTGGGCCATGGCTGTGCCTAAGCCTGCTGTGCTCTTTTGTCATCATCCATGCGCAGGATGTGTGTCTTCCCCAAATCTGTCACTCAGATCCTATCTGTCCCTCATGGTCCAGCATAACGCTCTTTTTCAATAAAGTTATTAAGTGAAATAGTTCATATCTTAACATTTTTACTAGATTGTAAATTCTAAGAAGTCACAGGATGTCTCAACAAATCTTAGATCCCTCACTGGAATAATAGATGGTAGACGAATGTTTGTCAAATAAACAAAAGCAATTGTAAAGGACCTTATTTAAGAAAATGAAGATTTGTAAATGATACCTCTGGTAGCTCTCCTTTAAGAGGACAATCATCAATTGCATAGCTCTTTTCATGGAGTCAAGTGTGTGATTGTTACTTGTCCACTGTCTCTGACATCGCACAGCACTTATTCTTCAGTTTGGGGATAGCTTAGGAAAGCAGTCATTAAAAATTGGTGACTAAAAACGGGGAGGGGACAGGTGTTTGGCCTACTGCTATATGCCTGTATCCCATATTGGAATGCCCGAGTCAATGCCTGCTTCTGGCTCCCTACTAACGTGAACCGTGACAGGCAGCTAGGATGGGTCAAGTAACTGGGTTATTGCCACTCAGTTCTGAGAGTTGGATTGAGTTCCTGACCCTGGCTTCAGCTAATGCCCCTGCCCCACTGTTTGGGGCATTTGGGGAATGAATCAGTAGATGGTATTTCTTGCTTTCACTCTCTCAAATGAATTGTAGAAATTGATGAATATCTTGTGAATGGTTGCTTCTTCTTTTGTTACTGTGAACTAATTGAAAAAGTTTCACACAGTCACAGGTTGAGTTTTAGTTACACATTGTCAAAATAATGGTTATGTTTCTTGCTTTTTGGAGGATCATACTTTCAGCTGACTTAGAGTGGAAGCCACTAGAAAAGAAACTTTTGAAGACCTACTAACATCTCCTTACTGGGATGGCTACACTAACTTTAGGATATGAGATTGAAAATTCCCCCCAAATGATTATATATGACCCTACATGGAGCAAATGGTTTTTTTTTGAAAGCTAAGTATGTTAGATATTGTAATTTATTTTTAAGATAATTTAATTTTAAGGTAATTTATTATTAGTAGTAAATCAACCATTAAAAACTAATTTACAATTTAGTAGTTACTTTCTCATCATCTTGGGCAAGTCATTACCCACCAGAGCTAAAATGACAGCAACACTAACCATCTTATAGATGTGCTGTAAAAAATCAAATTAAACCACGTATGTGACCCAATTTTTAAATTGTAAAGTGGTATAGAAGTAATTGTGTACGTATATAGTTCATGTAGATAGCTTATTACTAACACCTATTTATGAGTATCTTTTACTGCAATAGGCCCTCAGATCCCTGGCCACCGACACACAGAGGGATGATATGGCTCCTGTAATCACTGTGGACCCAGCAGTCTCTTTGGAGCAAATAACTAGGATCCCTGAAATGCGGGTGTGTGGGGAGCAATCCGGACTGGACTAAGTTACTGGAATTAAGACTTATTCTATGCATCTGCTCTCCCACAATATGGCGCTGGGAGAGAAGTAAACAGCTTCCGCGCAGCTGCCTCCAGTTCAGCTAATAAACTGTAGGACTTGCTCCTGATTGGAGGAGAGCAGCGTACTCGGCGTGTGGGCAGCCGAGTTAGGATTGGCGGAAGAGGACTATAAAGGAGGAGAGAGACGGCATGCACCAGGAACATCTATGGGGAACATCTAAGGGAACCCATGCAGCCCCCGAGAAAGCCGGCCGGCGGTGTGCCGCTCCCCTGCGGAAGTGGGGAATGTGGCCAGGGGGAACTGCCCTTCCACGGAGGTGGAAGGGATAGTAGCCAACCCGGGAAGAACCAGCAGCAAACCCGGGGAGGGCCGAGCAGACGAAAGAACAGCGCAGGGTCCTGTGTCGTTCCTCCACGAAGAGGGGGAGCGACATAATGGTGCCGTGACTCGGATAGGAAACCTGACTCGGATAGGAAACCCAGGACGGATAGGAAACCTAGAACGGATATGAAACTTAGGAGGGAAGAAACGGGAAGAACTGGGAAAATACCGGAGAGAGAGACTAGCAAACAGCCTAGGGAAAAGCTGGACGGAAAAGGTGCCGGAAGAAGCTATTGAAAGCCTAGGCATAGACTTGGATACGGACTGTGGGAAAGAAGTTAGGATTGAAAGCGAAAGTGAAAGCTTTCATAGACTCGGATGCGGACTATGGCGGGGAAGCTAGGAGATTGAAAGCGAAAGTGAAACCTGGAGGAGGCTTGGACTCGGATACGGACTGTGGGGAGTAGCCAGGAGAAATGAGAGGAATATTGTTGGAAGAAAACTTAAGGAAACATACCGGGTAGAGAAAAATGTTAGGGAGGATGAAGCCGCGAGTGCAGGCCGAGGCGGAGACTTAAGCCACCTTGGAATTCTTCAAGTCACCCCGGGGAGCAAGAGGCGAAGATCTGGAACCAGAAGCAGAGACGTGGGCCGCCAGGTTGGAATTCGCCAGGTTAGTCCGGGGAACTTGGACTGAATGCCGGTGGTGGTGGAAACATTCGCGGAAGCCGCCGCGTGCAGAGAGAGCACGGGGCGTGAATAGATAGGGAACGCGGGGCTGGCGCGAGGCCGTGGTGCGGGCGCGAAGTGCGTGGAGACCGCGGAGCGTGTGCGCAGAGCCGGGAACCCGCCGGCGGGGCGAGGCGCCGGGAAGCCGCGCAGAGCTGTGAAGCTGCCGCGGGGCGAGGTGCCGAGAAGCAGCCTCGGGCGGGCGCCGGGAAACCGCGGGGATAAGAGAAACAGAAGTTTAGAAGTAAAGTGAGAAAAATAGGAATGCTGGAAGATAGAAGTGGAGTGGGAGAAATAGGAATGCCCAGAGATAGAGAAATAGAGAAATAGAGAGGCCTCCCTACAACACTGCAATGTGAGAGCTTGGATTCGGTCTGCCTAATTAAGGCGGTAAGCGCCAGCAGGCGGCTCGACCAGAGTGTGAGCCGCAGGTCACCGAACACAGGCATGCATCAGCGCCTAAAAACCTCCTCACAACATGGCGAAGAGAGGACCCGGATTCGGTTTGCCTGATTGATAGGACTTGTAAGAGCCTGTGGCAACTCTAGCAAGTAGAGCAGAGTGTGTGCCGCGGGACCCCGAAGACAGGCGCATATCAACGCCAAAAATAAAAAGAAAGGGGGATCTGTGGGGAGCAGCCCGGACTGGACTGAGTTACTGGAATTAAGACTTATTCTATGCATCTGCTCTCCCACAATATGGCGCTGGGAGAGAAGTAAACAGCTTCCACACAGCTGCCTCCAGTTCAGCTAATAAACTGTAGGACTTGCTCCTGATTGGAGGAGAGCAGCGTACTCGGCGTGTGGGCAGCCGAGTTAGGATTGGCGGAAGAGGACTATAAAGGAGGAGAGAGACGGCATGCACCAGGAACATCTATGGGGAACATCTAAGGGAACCCGTGCAGCCCCCGAGAAAGCCGGCCGGCAGTGTGCCGCTCCCCTGCGGAAGTGGGGAATGCGGCCAGGGGGAACTGCCCTTCCACGGAGGTGGAAGGGATAGTAGCCAACCCGGGAAGAACCAGCAGCAAACCCGGGGAGGGCCGAGCAGACGAAAGAACAGTGCAGGGTCCTGTGTCGTTCCTCCACGAAGAGGGGGAGCGACACGGGTGTAGTGTTGTTTTCAAGTGTCCGTAAGTTACTGTAGTTACAAAACATACATTCTATTAAGGCCATGAGTGTAGTGGAGTTTTCTCATCATTACGCTTTTTTGCCCCAAACAATTATGATGAATTGCTGCAAAGGTATGTCTATTATCTTGGGGACAGAGGTCTTTGCAAATTTTGCCATTCAAATGGGGTTCTGGTAGTTGAAACACTGGGCAACAACTGCTGCACTGTTCAGAAACCCTAAAAGAACCTCTCTGTAGTGTTGGAAAAATTTATGAGCTATTTACATATAATGAATTGAGAAATATGCTGTATTTTTGGTTATAAAACATCTATAAAGAAAGCATTTCAGTATATAATGGTCTATATGTCCCATGACCTCTGAAGTCCAGTTGAAGTAGTTCACTTTTCCGAAAAAAAAGTTCTTAGAGTAAATACACAAATGAAGGGAAAAATGCAATTAAAATTTCAGCCTCTGTCAAGTTACTGTAGAAATAAATGTTGGCTAAGGAACTGGTATGGTATTAGAAGCTTCTGGTCTGCACATGCAAAGCAAATAATTATTATATTAAAATTACAGTTTCTAAAACATTTGTTTCTCATGTGGCATCAAATAAAGTTTAATTGCAAGTTGTTTTATGTCATTTTCTCTTGGGGATATGTTTTCAAAAAGATACACAGGAGGTTCATATGCACACACATCTCATTATTTCTCAGTAGGGTTTGTGTTTGTGCCACCTACTCATGATTGGAAATGCATACTCTAATGCCTGATTTAGGCTTGTACTGGGCTTTTATAACAATATAATTCTTATTTTGCTACATGGTTCTGTAGGCTGTTTCAAAATGAGATTCCAAATTGCCAAAAAAACAAACCACCCAACCAAAAACCCTTAGTGACTCTCTACAGTTTCTTTGACATATTTAAGCAAAATATTCTGTTCCCTTCAACAAAAAGGCACAAAATTTTGGGTTTGGGTTCGAATTACATTTGGCCAGCAGCTGCTTATAAAATTGAGCAGCAGACAGTGCAGTAAAAACAGATTATATGTGGATTCTATTTCTTTCCTGGACAGCCTGTCTTGTAAATATTTGCTTTTACCATCAGCATAAGAGAGGAAGGCATGAGTTGCTCTCCGCAATTTAGAAATGCCTTTAGATAAATTGTAAAATAATCACACAGGGGCCCCCAGAAAATAGTCCTTCTGATTTCTTCAGCTAGTGTTATGAAAAAAAAAAATCAAATTTTTTCTATATTTGGTGTCAGAAGAGCTGTGTATAGAGTGTTTCTGAGCAAAACTGAGAAACCAGTGCATCAGGTTCTCTAGGGTGTAGTCTCTGTTGCATGTAGTTAATCAAGACTTGAAGTTGAATGAGAGCAAAGAGCATCTGAAAATGTCATGCCATCATTCCTGAAAAAGGGGGTTTTGAGTTGTAGACAAGGGCAGCAAACTGAATCATATTTCCTGGGATTTTCTGATTACAGTTACAGCATGTCAGTGGCTTCCTGTTGCTCTTGGGGTTTGCTCCTTAACAGAGCTTAGCAGGCCTGGGAGGTTCTGGCCCCTTCCCAGCTCTCCTTACCCATTTCCGAGGGCTCTCTGCCTGCTCCTTGCCCTCTGCCCCTGCAGGCTTCCTTTGCTGTCTGCCAGGGCTGCCAAGGGCTATTGCACAGGTGGCTTGCTCTCCCAGGGAAGGCTCTCTGGGCCTCTCCAATACCACACAGCCTCTGGGGCTCTGCGAAGCCCTCTCTACCTCCCTCTTGCCCTCGGTCCTCCTCATACACTCTTCACACTTGTGCATCTCCTCTCTAGCACTTACCCAGTTGTCATACATGGTTACAGGGGTCTTTTCCAGTACTTTGTGAGTCCATGGGTGGCAAATCTTTTTTTTTTTTCCCTGTGATACTACAAAATAGACTTCCACAAGTTCATAGAAAACTGGAATTACAAGGTAAACTCATTTTTGGTGCAAATTTGAGATCCATGCATGGTTTCTTATAACATAAATTTTCCATAAACGTTTTGAAGACCCTTTGTCCATCAAGTATGTGCCTGGCCCAGAGCAGGCATCCAAATATGTGCTGCATCACTACAAAGAAAGGCTCCTATGCTAGCATGCTCTGTTGCAGACCTCAGTAAAATGAACCGAACCAACCTCGTTTTCTGGCGGACATTTCTCTGCCTCGCAGCACAGACCGCACCAGGTTAGCACTGAACGTGTACCAGCCATTTCAGTTGTCGACCTAAGATGCAGAGGAACCACTGATTCCCGATTTATAATGTTCTATGACACGCCTCATCTACGGAAGAGGGTATATAAAAACCGATCTTTCTTCTAGTCTACTTCAACGTTCCATTTTTGTATAAAACATTCATAAGTCACCCCCTCTGAGGCCATTTTCTCCCAAGGAAATTGGGCACACGGACTCTATAGCAACCGCAGGAAAGCACCGCATCATTTTCTGCACCCTGCCTTCGTTTCTCCAGTCGGCTACAGTGTGCAGGATCCTTGGTGCCTCAAGGGGCTCTCTGCCAGCCAGAAACCAGTGATTATAACCCATGCTGTGCAAACGCTATCAGCAGAGTCCTGGTGATACACTTCTCCTAAGTACTTACCTTCGGAAGTTAGCAAAGGCCATCCATGTAAAATAAACAATTAAAGCGAAAGGCGGCACTAATGCAATGATCTAATCAAGTGAAGAGGGATTACCTAAGTAATCAGCATTTAGGAAAGGGACTTGGTCTGTTCTGGCTTAGAGTGCACTTGCATTTCCACCTGTCATTCTGTCAGCCTGCCTTACTATTGTCACTGCCCTTATCAGCATGGGCCATGCATTTTTTATCTTATCTCTTACCTCCCTCTCCCTGTCCTTATCCATTTGGAACCACTCCCTAGCAGCTCTGGTGGGAGAGCGGGCTGAGTGGCTGCTCTTCGGAAGCCAGCTGGATGCAATCAGGACAGCAGAACAGGAGCCCTTGGCCTTTCTCACTTTGGAGAAGCCTCTTGGAACCTGCTCAGTTCCCAATTCCCAGGTTATAGCAAGATTATTGTGTTTTTAGAGGGGCCACTCACAGACTAGACAAAGTTGTCAAAACATTTGCAAAAATAAAGATGGGTTGGTTGTTTTTCTGGCTAGCTAAACCTTAGCATCTTTACTTCTACCTTCCAAGCAATGGACCTTTCCCAAGCAATAAAGTGGATGGCCATTACTCCACATTGAACTTCAAAGGTGAATAATTACTTTGTTGTCCGATTTCGTTTTTGTTTTCCTTGCTTCTGTACTTGCAGCACATGGAAACAAAGCTGTTTGTATGTTTAAAAAATGTTAAGATGGCCACTGTCATCTAAATTAGAATTTTGGCCTGTTTCCACTTTGCACAGAGCCCTGGCCCTTTCTTTAATAACAATAATAACAAATGCAAACCTAAAACAGTTTTGGTCTTGAGTTTGCATTCCATCCATCTTCTTTGAAATGTTAAAACATCTGGTTTTAAGAAAAAAAAAATCAACTTCAACATGTTTGGAGAGAGAAAGGCAGCCCACAAAATAAATCAGGGTCAAGTGTTGTTATTTCACGGGTAATTATAAAGCAGTCCAATTTATTAGTAAATCTTGCATCATGCTTGCTTATAGCCGCAACTGCTGCAATTGTTCTTAGACTCTCATTGGAAAGTGGCTAAATTATAGGGTTTAGGAAAATATGGGACTGTCAAGGCAGAGAATGCCATGTGGTCTTGTCTTACCTGCCTTCCCTAAGTTTTCCATCTTGCAAGTGAAATTTTGTCTTTGAGTTTATTTTCCCAATTAATTCATGAATTTTTACCAACAGTTACTTGGAAACAAAAAGACGCCCACAATAAATTATTGAAGAGAAAATGCTTGCTAGTTTAATTGAAGAGCAGATGGTTGGCTCAAAGGGTCTTCTTACTGTGTTTCAATAGCACAGCAAGGAAGAGGGGGGCAGGTTGCAGTGGCCCCGTACTAACACAAACAACATGGAGGAGGGAGGGTGAGGCTCAACGATTGGAGAGAGCCCACTACTTTGAGACTTTAATTACAGTTCAAGAAGACGCCTCACACTCTTTCCAGACACTAGGGCTGACAAGGGATTTTTTTTTTTTAAAGATTCATTTATTTGAAAGAGACTCATCCATTTGCTGGTTCACTCCCCAGATGGCTGCAATGGACTGGGCTAGCCCAGGCCAAAGCTGGGAACCAGGAGCTTCATCTGGGTCTCCTATGTGATTACAGGGCCCCAAGCACTTGGTTCATCTTCCCTGGCTTTTCCCGGTCCATCAGCAGGGAGCAGGATGGGAAGCGGGCCACTTGGGCCACCAACAGGTGGCCATATTGGGTGCCAGCTCCGCAGGCATTGGCTTTACCTACTATACCCTAGTCCTGGCCCTGGTGGTTTTGATTGGCATTTCCCTGATAGCTAGTGATAGAGCCTTTTTTCATGTATTTGTCCATTTGTATTTTTTTGAGAATGTTTATTTAAATATTACGCTCATTTCTCAACTGGATTATGTGTTTTTCTGAGAATTGGCCTAATTGTGTGTCTAAATAGTTCACTCTCTTCTTTGTCAAGTAAATCACATAGAACATCAATGCAATTTACTTAAGTTGGCTGTCTCTGCAATGCCATATATCTGAATGGGAATTAGAGCATTTGGTAAGATGCTGAAGCTAAACCAAACCAAAGCGGGGTGTATCATTTCTAAATTCCTTACATTCGAATAAATTGACATTGTTAAGGAAAATGAAAAAACTTTAGAAAGTTTCTACAAAATCTTTCAACTGAAGATCTGTGCTGCTTTTATTCAGGGATATGTGGTCCCTGATCAGGAGCCCAGAGGCTCCTTATTCTTATTACTCTTAAAATTCTAAGACACTTGGCTTTCTCAGTTCCTACATGGCAGTAATTCATGTATTGTGACTAGAAGAGGAAAAACCGCTGGAGACAGTAAAAAAGTGAAAGTTGACAACATGGGCAATGGCAGAAAAGCATTAAAGATCCTTGTAATTTGGATCTAATTAACAATGGATAACTTGGATCTATTTAATGTAGGATCAAAGGTTACCCATCCTAAGGCTATTATTTCTCAAACCTTCCTACTAATAGGAATCACCTGGGAGGCCCATGAAACACTGAGCTTCTCTAGTTTTGTTCTGGGAGATTTAAGTGTGCCTGGGAGAGGACCCAGGACCGTGTCCTTAACAAATAATGCAGGCCATTCTTTGCAGTTGCTTGGGAAACAATGCTTTCAGAGTAGCAGGGCCTAAAGGGAATTCAACAGTCAATGTACAAATGATGGCCCTAACAAATTAAAAAGAGGCTTGTTGTGTGTTGCATTTGCTGTTTGAGATGAACATGATGGTTTAATGACATGACTTAAACATCTCTACCAGCAATGGGGTGTTTAAAGGGCTAAGTTTCAGTAGGCATGAAGTCCACTTCTGCTGATCAAATTGCTTATAGAGACTAAGTTGTATGTAAGGAACCGTGCTCAGTGAGGATGAACAGTAGGAACTGTGAATAACATGGTTAGGATTTAGCTTTATCTCCTAGGAAATAACATCTTCAAGACCAATTGTTTCATTAGATTTCTACATAAGTATTTCATGGTTAAATATGTTACATATGACACAACTCACAATCAAGAGAGCCTACATGTGAATTTTAACCTCGTGCTTAAAAGTTGATAACAGCAACACATGTGTGATGTAATGTTACTGAGTTAATCTCTCAGTGACAGTGACAGTGTCTTAGCCATTATCATAGCATTGTGGAAGAGATGGAGAACCAGGCTGAAATGATCTTTACTTGTATGGCTATGGAATTATTAAAAACACCTTTCAGATTCTCACTTATTTGCTTACAAGTTTTGAAGGAATGGAGGGGAGAGAGATGCCTTTCATCATCTGATTCATTCCCCAAACGTCTATAACAGCCAGGGTTAGGCCTTGCTGAAGCCAGGAGCCTGGAACTCCATCTGCATTCCCCATATGGGTATCAGGAACCAAGAAACTTGGGTTACAACCTGCTTCTTCCCACGGTGACAAACATGTTTCACAATTCTGCCCCACTCGCCATCTTTCAATGAAGATTCTTTCATATAACTTCTCTCCATCTCAAATCCTGCCATTGTTCTGGGGACTTCAGTATCCATTTGACCGACCTGTGAAATGACCCAGGCCTTTAATTCCTAGTTTTGAATATCAGTGTGATCTTAATTTGTAAGCTGTTTCAACTCTTCCTTCCGTTGCTGCGTGTTGAGGTCTTGTTGTTAACCCTCAACCTCTGACATGGGTATTTCAGCTTCCCAGCCCATCACCTCTTCGGTGGATGCCTCTCATTCCTCCACCTATTTCTTTACTACAACATTTTTTCAGGAGACATGTGAACTCCCAGTTCCTCGTCTTTCCCACTTAGCCTTTGAATGTGTCTACTTTGGCCTTCATATTCTTCTGTTCTCAACAGATAATCTGTCTCCAAAGACAAGATGTAAGCATCATGGTCACTCTGCTAACTATACGCCAACTTTGAGTTGTGGTAGTGTTTCCTCTGACTATGATTAATTCCCCTGCCTGAGGTCTGGATCTATCCCAGTCTCTTCTCCAAGAGCTCCATTCTGTTTTTCACTCAAGCTCTCCCTACTGATCAGTTTTTAATGTTCACATAGCTTTCATGTACAAGGTACTTTATAAAAACCTCCTCTTATCCAAGCTGCTCCACTATGGCATACTTCTCTTCTCCAATTCAGAAAGTTGCTTAGTGAGTTGTACACACAACTGCCATTCTATCTTACCTCTGCTTACACTTGAACCTCAATAACTGTTCCGAGCAGTCTGCTGAATTTCTTGCCAAGTTCAGAGGTTTGTATTATTAACTCTCGTTTGAGGAACATTTCTTAATCTAAGCTTTACTCGATTTTTCAGGAACATTGGACACTCCAGATCATAAATTCTTGGAACCATTCTCTTTTCTTGGCATTGAAAGCTCACTCTTGCATTTCTATTGTTTTTATCTTGAAGTTAAATTTTGGTTTCTTCTGGTCTATTCCTCTATTTTTCTCATGTAAGTTGATTTAATGCTGTGGTTTCTATAGCATTTATATTACAATGACACTCAACTCCTGTCTTCTATCCTCCTTGAGAGCGTTGGTCCTATGTAACCCATTTTCTGCACATGACACACTTATTACAGCTATCTACTGACATAGCACCCATCAAAGCACATATAGGCCTCTACTGGGTCACTAAGAATCTTCTCATGGCCTCTCACCTTCCAGAATCGGCCCTAGTGTATTTAAATGCAAAGATGATCCCTACCTCCTGCAGAAAACTTCCAGAGGGGCCCCACCCCAACTGCACTCAAGGTAGGGGTACTGGGTTACAGTGTTCCCCATCAACTTAACCAAATGCACCCTCACTACTTATTTGGTTTGTATATGAGCTCCAGACTTTGGATGTTTTAAACACTGGAATTTTCTTGATTGAATGGAGCTGAGTATCACTTCAAGGCCAGCACATACTGTATTTTCTTGGCCAGGTGTATTTTCCTGACTTCCTCCTCTGCACTTCTTAAATCTTGTATCTTCTCTCAGGAAGTCTTCCTATCAGTGCAGTTTGGGCTATGCGGTTATTCTTTGTACTCCCATAGCAACCTGAAGTTCTCTTAATGTTTTTCACCCTCTTTGGATTCCTCATTAAAACCAAAGGTTTCTTGAGACAGGGGGCTGTGTATCATGACCATAAGTGCTCCCCAATACAGCTTAGTCCCTGGAACAAAATATATGTTCAATTAAGAATAAGTCAGTGGGTGAGTGTATTTCCAGATGTGATGAGGTTTACACAAAACCAGAATGGGAGACATGAGGAATAAAACATTTTTAAGATGACAGAGTTACAGACATAGTCTTTGTTAAAGAAAAAAAAGCACTCTCTCTTTCTTGAGATTTTTACCCTAAGAATTTCTTTACAGGGCTTGACCATTGGAAGAAAGGAATCTGATTAATTTTTAAAAATTTAGTTGAAATAGAGTTAGAGAGAGAGGTAGAGCCAGAGAGCGCACGTGAGGTCTTCCATCTGCTGGTTCATTCCCGAGATGGCCACAATGGCCTGGAGCTGTGCCAATCCGAAGCCAGGAGCTTCTTCCGGGTCTCCCACATGGGTGCAGGGGCCTGAGCACTTGGGCCTTCCTCTGCTTTCCCAGGTCATAGCAGAGAGCTGGATCAGAAGTGGAGCAGCTGGGACTCGAACCAGCGTCCCCATGGGATGCTGGTCTGCAGGCGGTGGCCCCTTGGATTAACACTATAGTGCAGTGTTATCAGTGTTCACAATCTTGTTTCTCTGGAATCATGAATAGGATACAGTCTTCCACAACATAGAAATATAACAAAGGAGTGCACTAAATGCCCTTTCTTTCCCATGGCACACTCATCTACAATTTTTGGGAGCACCAGACTACTAATTAAAAATGTAGATCTATGCAGATGTAGTGAATGTGCTATGATGGAATAGCAACCCTTTCCAAGATGACACTGGAATTTCTTATATAATTTCCTTGATAAGAAAATAAACTTATCTGCATTCTACTCATCATATAAGATTGTATCAAGTAGAAGATTCAAGCAATGTAAGCATTTTACTTGCCTCAAATCACAATTTTCTCTACTTCCCCTCTTCTTCCATTAAATTAAAGCATTCTCCAACTTTGAACATCTTGATCAAGCCTCTCTCCATACCTTTCAATTTCTTCCTCCCAAGGGGGGAGGAGTGGAACATGTGTCTGAAAGAGTTTTATCCCTAACACAATCCATGTGACCTCCATGTCTTCTAAAACGATTTCTGGTGGGAATGCTAGTGATTTTGAGGATCACATGTAATTTCCTGCTGAGCTGTTTAGCATGTGCAAATTACCATTTGACCTCTATAGTGACATATTTGTCATAGCAATTTTCACTTCTAGTGAAACGACTTAAACTGCCTCAGTAAAAGTGATCTTAAGCAGTAATTCTTCACACAAAACCTTTCACATGGATCTGCCACTATGTGTTTTACAGATTGATACCTGGGTTTCAGATATTTCTTTTCATGTTGTTTTTAATAAGAAGCACAATATTTCCATAACTCATATTTGGAATGGTTCCTGGTTTTGGAAGCAGATTATTAAAACTGAGCATATGGATGTCTTAAAGTAGAACCTTATGGGGGAAAAAACAGTTGATCGAGTCTCTTTTGTAGCACTGAGAAATTAAATGCTTGTAAAATCTTGGTAAAGCAAGGTTTATTCTTTGTAACCTCTTAACAGCCCAAGTTATGTCTGTGTTGCGTAAGTCAGCAAGCACACTGGACACTCCTTTGTCAGGACTGTGTTCAAGCCATCGTTGTTTCTTTGCTTGTAACTCTTCCCCTTAGGATTGCATTACTAGAAAGCAGTCAGCGGACTTTGGAAAGAAAGTCTTCATTTATGAACTCAATCACTACAAGTTCAACTTCCTCTTGAAGTATCAGGGGAAAAGGTTGAGGCTAATCTGAACTAAATAGATGAGAAAAATGAGAATCTGATTGAAAGAACTTGTTTCTTGCATGACAGCTATCAGAAAATCTGATACTATTCTCATGTGCCTAGTGGTAGTCTTTATTACCAAAATTTCCCAAACACCAAACATCAGATCTTGGCTGTGTCTTTTAAATCCAAATAAGATACCATTCCTGCAATAACTGTACAATAGAAAAATTTTTTAAAAAATGATTGTAATGGTATACGAGACACATACTTTTGGAAACATGTTTCAGGTACAGTAGGAATACTGAAATAATTAGGCATTCATTAAATAGACATAGGCAGGAAGAAATAAGGGCATTTGCCAAAGCAGGGAACCATTAAGATTGCACTTAACAATTTGTGCTTATGTTGGTATGGTTAGCTTCAGGATGTTTGTGGGGAAATGACAAATGATGACTCTGAAAGTAGAATCTATCCTTATAGCCATTAGGAATCTATTCCATCCTCAGTAGAGAAATAACAGTCAAATGTGCTTGTGGAAAGATTAACCTGGTAGTTACATGACACATGGTTGAATGATGGCCAGTCATGTTGAGACAGTTAGGAACCAACTGCACCCCAAAATGGAGGTCTTTGAATTCTCGCCATGTACCGAAGTTATGAAGTTTTGGAAGATCTCAAAGATTGTTAAAGGAAAGTGTATGTAGCTGAATATAATGGACCTTGAAAGACTCGAGAAAGAATGAGAATCAGAGATGGTTTTTGGCTTATGAATGGGGGAACTGTGGGGACCCTGTATACATTACCCTTTATCATAGATACGCATGTATAAAGAAAAGCATAAATCATAAACTGAGCAAAGTAAGATTATCAACAATAACATCACAGATCTTGGCAACTTTAATACACAGTTCTATTTTTTTCTTAAGTCATAAACTTTCACCTTGTAAATGAAGCAGTTTGCAGTTTCTCTTGGGATGTTGAATTGCTGGTATCACTGTTCTTTTGCTTGAGGACAATTTTTAATAAATAAAGGTTCCTGGAGCACAAGCATGGTACTGCTATGATAGATAACCTCATAACCTCATAACCTGGACAGCTACTAAGTGCTAATGAGTGGGTGGTATATACACCATGGATACCCTGGACAAAGGCTGGCGATGGCTGGATGGAGATGGACTGCTTGAGATTTGTCTGTGCTTAAGAGAAGGGCATTGCTTTATTTCTGCAATTTTCTATGTAATGTTTTTAATACCACATGGAAACTGGAAGGCTTAACCATGGACAAGGAAAGACTGTTGTGTTGCTAATCTAAGTGTTACCAGGAGCAAAAGTCCAAAGATTATGTATCATGGAAACAGGCCAGAAAGTAATACACAGAACTGTTTCAGGGGAAAAAGAAAGGGGGGGGACTATAGTAGCAGCTTGAGAATGACCAAGAATAATGATGTAGCTTTTGTGTTATTTTTGTGTGGATAAGTGTGGAAGTAGAGGATAGGTGATATGAAAATATTTGAGGTAGGAGGAAGGCCCTAGTAGGGAAGAAGAGTATGTCCATAGAGTTAAAAGATGGTTTCTTATTAGGTAGGAAGAGATGTGGTCATCGTTCTGGGAGAGGGATTGTTTTTATGGGAAGAAAGCACTTCTTTCCCTCAAATTCAACATGCTTAGGAAACATGGTTAGTGTGTACACATGGAGGAACACACGGAGGAGACTGAACTTCATGGCAGACGGCTGCCACTTTTGCAATGAAGTCTGAGTCACTGACCTAGAAGAAAGGGGGCAACAGTCAGTAATGTGGATAACTGGTTTGAAGAACTGCCCTGAAGACTGAAGCTAAAAGCCGATTAGAAAAATGAAAGTATATAGAGAAAAGCTAAGGCACAATGCAGTCTTTTCATTTAGAAGGAACGGATCTGAGATGTGAGGAGAGGAAGGCAGGCAGGAAAGAATGCCAGTGCAGATAAATTCACCCATGTGTGCTCTAGAGTCGTGGGGGCTGGGGAGAGATGGGAGACACTGAGCGAGTTTGCCTGTGGTAGCCTCTCATTCCTTGTGTAGCCTGAGGCAGCCAACACAAGTGGTGAGGACTATGGATGTGGTGGGACTGGTGGCAGCTTTGAAAAGCTACTCTGGAAGCTGGAAAGGGATCCAGTTAGCACGTGTAAAATGACTGTAGAATTAGGATGCTAACACGCCTGAGATTGGAAAGCAGCAATGTGTAATGCCTCCAATCTGCCTGGCTTCTTGTGTGTGCTGTGCTTGGAGGATGATAAGCAGAACTCTGCAGAAGTGGAGAATGGGTTGGGTTTATAGGGCGGTTCTGAGAACACAGAGGGGCAAAGAAGTCAATTTAGGAGTTCCATGTATTAAAGACATAGAATGAAGGTGGTTAGTTGAACATTCTTCCTAGATCTTTGCTTTTGCTACTCTATTAAATTATTGTAATTTAGAAGACTTTTAATATTTCTATTCACAGCTGATTTGTGGCTCAATTACCCTTTAAGACAGAGATTGTGTGATTTTTGTTGCTACAAAAGCACCTAACAGAGTCACATGCAAACAGCAGATGATTACAAATTGGTTTTTGAACAAGTGCTACCCAAAAGTGATTGCTGCTAATTATATTTTAAGAAGAGAATCAAAGTCCTCGAAGGGTTGTACATTACCAGTATTTTACGTGTTTTTTTCTCATAACTGTAGCTGGTGGAGAATGGATGACATTGCTGTGTAGTACTGGGCAAAGTTTTTTTTTTTTGTAAGATTTTTATTTATTTATTTAAAGTCAGAGTTTGAGAGGAAGAGGCAGAGAGAAGTCTTCCATCCTCTGGTTCACTCCCCAGATGGCCACAACGGCCACAGCTGAGCCTATCCGGAGCCAAGAGCCAAGAGCTTCTTCTGGGTCTTCCACGCGGGTGCAGGGGCCCAAGAACTTGGGTCATCTTGTACTGTTTTCCCAGGCTATAACAGAGAACTGGATCAGAAGTGGAGCAGCCGGGTCTCGAACTGGTGCCCATGTGGGATGCCGTTGCTTCAGGCCAGGGCGTTAACATGTTGTGCCACAGCGCCAGCCCCAGGCAAAGAGTTTTTCTATGCCTGCAAAGAAGGGAGAAGGCGAAACAGAACTCCACCAGTTGCAATTAAAGGCTTTGGGTCAAAGAAAACATGATCTAAGAATCCAGGTTGAGTACATGGTCCTGGAGCAAAAAGAAACATTTCAAATAAAAACAAGTTGGAAAATTGTGAAGATGACAAAAGGGCTAAGACGTATCAAGCTAGATGTTAAAGAAATTGCTACAGTATTTTGCTATATTTAAGTAATCAAATGAGACTAAAACATCCTGAAAGAATTTGAACCAGAAATTCAGTTCAGAGCTAAATGAGCCTTGCAATTCCACCCTTAGACCTTTCCCAGAATTCTTCAACTAATGCCTAATACATCAAATAAGTAGCACATTAAAACACGTTCATTAAAAAGATTACTTTAGGTTATGTGGATAAAAAATAACAGAAGATTTCCAGTCAATGATTTTATTTCGCTTCACTAAGATCCCTTATATGAGCTAAAAGAGTAGTTAAATCTTACGAAGATTTGATGCTATGACCAAAGAATCAGATCTTTTATGTCCTTTTCTTTACCACATGGCAAATGCACAGTGTTGACTCTAGTCAATGCCCTGAGGCACCCACTCAGATTTGCAGGACTTCCAGAATCTTCTGTCCACTCACATGCTCTCCACCATCCACAAAGTAATTCCACTAACTGCACTCCTGGGCACAACTGAATAATGCAAGTGGCAGTGAAGAAACCAAACAATACATGGACTCTAATTAAGGCTGCTTTTTAGCATGTGCTATAAAAGGACATATGGTATGTTTTAAGAGATTATGTTTGATTCGAGGGTAAGCCTTTTTGTAAGAAGAAAAAATTAAAGTACAATTTGAAGTGCAGGATTTGTCACAATTTTGGTATGTACCTATAACTATGCATTTTCTATAATAGAATCCTTGTAGTGTGTTTTGGAATTACACGGTCAATTAAGCTCTTAAGTATCTAAAGCTTGGTCAAATTTTAATTGTAAATTTATGACTCAGAATTAACCAGATGTATACTTATTTTTTCTTTGCTAGACTTCTGTGAAATTTAAACAATATTGAACGTTGAATATTTTTAGCATTAATCAATAAGTTACTAATGAAACAATGTATTTCATGCCTTATGGTTGCTTTCTTGGATTTAAAAAATTATTTACAACCTCATGAATTTGAAGACCATGTGAAAGCAGACTTTTGTATAAAAATGACTTTTCAGTTGAACTTTGAAAATTACCATTTATGTTTTGAGAGTAATTGGTTATGTTTGAAGTTTTTATAACCCAGAAAAGTGCCACCACCATCCTCCCTACAATTTATATATATATGTAGATTCACCGCTTCGTACATGCTTACTGAACTCCTACTCAGTGCTATACCCAGCAGGCAAGATTTATAGTTCTTACGAAGACATGATCTTCGGAGGAGTATCATGGCAAGCTGTGGTAAAAGGTCTCATGATTGGAAGACAGGAAAACAGCAGGGCTAATCATCATATTATTCTACTTGGCAAAATAAGATGCGACAAATACTTGATAGAGTGCAGTATCGACAGCAACTCTCACATGACTAGGTCCTTAAGTATGTATTAAGTAGGGGAGTGAATGAATAACTATTGGAATTTTCATGTTCTAGAACCATGACATTGGCAAGTCTACAACTGAAATCTCTCTGGATGCTATTACTTGACTGACAGGAGAAACAATGAGGAATTGGGAGGGAAAGGTTGTAACTGGGAAAATTACATTAAGAAAATAAGAGATCCACAAGTGGAAAGAAAATTAGCATTTTTTCTCCTCTCTCCTTGAAACTATTTATTATTTCTACTTTATCTTTTAAACATCGTATCAAAAGGTGAGAAGCTTAACACTATTTAATGTAGAAGTATCTTAACTCCTTTTGTTCTTTTGATTAGTATCAAGAAAACAAATGTGAAGTCCTATTTTTGAAGTAGTTTATAGTGTGTCAGCCATTACTAACCTCTCAAGATTTCTTTCAAACTGAATAACCAAATAAATATAAGACATCTATTGCTAACTTTTTCATGTCTTTAAGTACTTGGTTTCGATACTTTCTAATTTTTGGATCATGAATGGTTTTATTTCATTTAGTTATGACCAGCAACCTGGAAACATTCACATTTAAATACAATTAAAATACAGTGAATATACTATGTTAATTATTAAAGTCCTTCTTACTGTGAAATAATGTAACATAGTATTTACTAATCATTTTTCTTTAAAAGGGGCCAGCAGAGAGCAAGAGCTCTCCCATCTGCTGGTTCACTCCCCAAATGGCTGCCTGCAACAGCCAGGCTCTGTGAACTCAGTCTCTCCCACATGGCTGTTAGGGACTGAGTACTTGAGCTTTCATGAGTGGCCTGCCAGGGTGCCCATCAGCAGGAAGCTGGAATTTAGAGTGGAGCTGGGACTTGAACACAGCACTCCTATATAGGATGTGGAAGTCCCACTTGCCCACTGCACCAGACACTGACCACTTAACCATTCTTAAGTGTAAAATTCTATAAAATTAAAGTATACCCACAGTGTTACGCAACTATCCCCAGCATCCATCTCCAGAAATTTAACTTCAACTGGAATTTTGTACTTCTAAGATTTTATTTATTTGAAAGGCAGATATAGAGATTAGATTTGTCTGATTTTTTTATCACTAATAGACTAGAGTTGAAAGCTTTCTAAAGAGATTTATGGAAGTGAGGGGCCCTTCTCATTATATCATATTTGATTCTATGATAGCCAGATGACATCTCCAATGATGTCAATCTTCATTGATTATTCAATGTTTGCTTGGTGTCTTCACTGCAAAGGTAGGATTTTTCCCACTCTACAGTCTGTCAGAAATGAGTCATTGACTCCATCCCATACTCAAGAGGAGAAAGTGGCCTCATTTATTGGAGGCAAGAACTTAAATACATTATTTGGAATTCTTCTTGAAGGATTTGTTACTGTGTCCTATTTTTGCGATCTCCTATTTCCATCAATATGGGCACATGGGTATATTATATTTTGTACTTTGGGTTGTGATCCAATTCTCCTTTATTTCTTGCTTCGTTTGTTCTACCTTTGGCCTTTGGGAGTTTTAATATTGACTCCTGTGACCCTTTGGCACACCTTATAATCCTTTAGTTTTCATTCTAGTATTGAAAGATGCTCCCAGTATATGTTGTGCTTTGTCTACCTAAGCTGTGCGGTCAACCATTTCTCCAAGGACACCTGGTTCTTTAAATGGGTGTGTGTGTATTTAAAAGCCAATCTGACACAAATTAATTTTTAATGCTATCAATTGCTTTTTATTTCAACGCTTGTCAATTTCTATTTTTGATAGGGTTAATGCTTTGTTAGACATAATTTAGCAATGTGTTTGTTGTTAAGGCTTATTTATATCCTTTTCCATACCCAAAACTGATACTACCAGTGTGGGATTCACATGGAATGTGCCTCACAGGACTTCTCCAGTAGTAGTGATGAATTGTTAGTGATTCATCCAAATTCTTTGGCTGAAGAAATTGAAGTGGAAACATTGAATTCATCCCACTGGTTTCTCCCCAAGCAGTATGATCCACATACATGTCATGTGGTTTTGTTCAACAAAAAGTTTACCTTTAAGATTTATACCCATCACAGAAGCTATCCTAAGTTGTTTACGGTTCTTGGGAAAATCACTGTTTAAGGAATCCCAAGTTTTCCAGAAAAGTTTACTCTGAGGACAGATTCATGGAGAATTGTTGACTGGAGACTGTTTTACAAACTCTTTGATTGGAAGGCTTTCAGTCAGGTAACTCTATATTTGCAGAAGTTGGAAGTATATTTTTAAAAATTCCTTTCCATGGGGTATGTTTAAAAAGTCTTTGAAATGCAGAAAGCAGTTAAGTGTTTGTTCATGTCCTTGAACTTTAAGAAAATTAAACAATCATCATTATCCAATTTAACTCAAGTTATTCAGGGATTACAATGATTTTCTTTTAATGAAAGTGGTAATATACTGTTTAACAGATTTATCAGTCTGTATTAATAGAGAAAGGATTAAGATGCACATGAATCTTTAATCAAAAATATTGCGCCCTTTTTTTTGTTGGTACATGAGATCCATTCTAGGAATTTATGAAACTTAGCATTAAAAATTTTTAGAACAAAAAAAACCCAATGGGGTTACTGAAAATAATGCTGAACTAGGTGAACATCTGTGGGTCTTCCTGCATCCTGTATAAGACCCAATCTCCTGCCTCCTCCAGATGGTGAATGAATGCAGACTTATACCTTGTCTTCTCCAACTTTCAGTGGTTTAAAGACACCAAATATTTATACAACCCATTGGACATTTTTTCTACTTGATTCTGCAAACTGAGAATTCTAGCCAACTGATTTTGACTAATTGAGACTGTCTGAAAATAAAAATCTGCCCTGGTTATCATGAGTTGATCATTTCTCTTGTGGGCCACATTCAGTTTTATTCTGTGCAGACAATTTTCATTATTGTTGCCCAATCTTCTGTTTTTGCATTCAATTTAAAAAAAAAAAACAGTGGCTCTGATTATTGTGATTGTTACAGGTCTATGTGTGTTTTTGTAGTATAGGAGTGTCCTTTAGGATTGGATTCCATGTAAGTAAAAGCCGCACCACAGGCCGGCGCCGTGGCTCAATAGGCTAATCCTCCACCTGTGGCACCGGCACACCGGGTTTTAGTCCCAGTTGGGGCGCCGGTTCTGTCCCGGTTGCTCCTCTTCCAGTCCAGCTCTCTGCTGTGGTCTGAGAGTGCAGTGGAGGATGGCCCAAGTGCTTGGGCCCCGCACCCGCATGGGAGACCAGGAGAAGCACCGGCTCCTGGCTTTGAATCAGCGTGCCAGCCGCAGTGGCCATTGGGGGGTGAACCAATGGAAAAGAAAGACCTTTCTCTGTCTCTCACTGTCCACTCTGCCTGTCCAAAAAAAAAAAAAAAAACACACACCAACAAGTCTTGTTCTTCCCAGACTCTTGTTGATTCACTATTTCTATAAATTCTGTCCTATAGGTACCTTGAATTTTTATTAAAGATATAAATGTACTTAAATGCTTATGAAAAATGGAGTAAAAAGATGTTTATTGTGGTACAAAACATTTTGAAATCCATGCATCCATTTTTCATAATACACATTGTCCTTAAACTTTTAGAAGCCCCTTCCTAGTTTAGCAACATCCCCCTCTCATTCAGTTCTAGGCTCCAATATGCATATAAATTTTGTCTTAAACCCAACCAAATCAAACCCAAGCTAAACCTTCATTTAAGATTTTGAAAAATGCAATCAAAATGTATCTCACCAAGCCAGTCCCTGTACTTCTAAGTGCCTTTTGATATCAGGAACAGTGGATGACCTCATTGACTATATTATAAATTGAGTTCAGTTGCAATATAATTTTAGAGCAACTTTAAGCTTTATTTCTTTTCCTTTAGATAACCACCTGAAATACTTCACCTGATGCACACAGTCAAGTGTAAGCTGTAAAAATGAATTGAGATCATATTTGTGTTAAACTCCCCTGTGAGCTCTTCATTTTATTACTCTGTGTAGTTTTTAGCTTCGGTGTTCTTTTGAAATGTAGTTGTGGTCAAAAAGATTGGCCAGCAAGCTCTGAACAACTTGGACAAACCACTCAGGTAATTTTCCAATTAAGAAGAATCTGATCCCCAAATCCCATTTTAATTGAGAAACTGCCAGGGTAAGTAAAATCTTCCCTGTCCCATGAAAAACCCAGGGTAAATGGGCAAAATATTAATGAGGTGTTAGTTTTGTTTTTATACAACTATCCCCCACACTAAGTCAAAGAGATAAATATAGAAATGTACGGTCAATAGTATGTTGTACTCAATCTCAACCAGCATTGTAACGACTTGGTGTAATCACCAAGGCAATCGGCTCTACAGAGAGGGTATGGGGTCCATCAGTTTCAGATAAAGCCGATGGAGAAAGGTTCTTCAGGTTTGCTATTAATCCATGCGGTCGATAGTACTATGAAATGGCAGATGAAGAGCTCTTCAACTTTCCTCCTGTTCACCTGTGGTGGATATTAGTATCCAAGGGAACTTTATTTGCACTAAAAAGTAACAATCACAGTTTCAGTGCTGGTCTTCACATGATCATATTGTAATCAGCGGGGTTTTAGAAATGGTCTCAAAGGTTAATCTTATGCTCTTCACAGCGCACTCACTCTTATTCTTATCGGTTATATTTAGTGGCAGATTGCAAGCTTTCCTTATTATCTTGTTAAATCAAGAGGTGAAAGCCTTTCAAGGCTTCTCTTTTTAAACATCTTTTATTAATGCTAATATGCCAGATGGGAGAAATTAAAATGGTTCTGTTCTTCATGCTGCTGCTACCCACAATTTTACCACATCATTTGCTGGTTAAGGAAGCATATGAAAATGATAGGTACAGCACACAGTTGTAAAAGTTCAGAAATGATGGAATTCCTTGTCTAAGAAAAACCTTTATTTGGGCGAAAATGCAATCACTCCCCAAACACATGGAGGAAACATCGAAGATGGCATCAGTATACTTGGAACTCACGTGCAGCATCATTTTTCCCAGTTACTTACATGTACCTTCATGTTAGATTCCCGCCAATAGCCAGCAGGATGATTACACAAGAATAATCTTGATTCAAACGGCTAATTGTCCAGAGCAACCAAGTTCATTTAAATGTTGCTTCTTTCTCATTGCCTTGTCCTTTGGGAAATCAGTGGTTCTTGTGAATACTTATTTTCTTTTTTAATGGGTCTTGGGAAATATGTACACAGTATTTTGGCCCGTTACAGGTCCCTTTCCTACCCATCTGTCTAGGAGCATCTTAAACTTTTCCTCCCTGAGAGCAACCCTGGTAAACTGAATCCTAAGCATTTTCCACAATCTCTTCAGTTCCTCTAACTGATCTCTTGAGTCTTGAGAGGTAATATTCAGAGGTTTGCAAAGGGTGGTTTTATTCGAAAGATAAGCTTGAACTGACTTTTACCAGAATTAAACCATCTGTTAACTTAAATGTAGAATATTAAATGATCATTGAGTTTAATTAGTTCTACACCTCCTAACTCATGGGGTCTTTCTGGTTGAGGTCCACACTTTTCTTTTCTTTGGAAATTTATATTTATTAAATAAAAGTAAAGTACAGCTTTTGGATTACAGTGGCTCCCCCCCCCCCATAACCTCCCTCCACCCACAACCCTCCCAACTCCCGCTCCCTCTCCCTTTCCCATTCCATTCACATCAAGATTCATTTTCAATTATCTTTGTATACAAAAGATCAATTTAGTATATTAAGATTTCAACAGTTTGCACCCACACACAAAGTGTAAAGCACTGTTTGAGTGCTAGTTATAGCATTAATTCACATAGTACACATTAAGGACAGAGATCCTACATGGGGAGTAAGTGCACAGTGACTCCTGTTGTTGATTTAACAATGGACACTCTTGTTTATGGCGTCAGTAATCACCCAAGGCTCTTGTCATGAGTTGCCAAGGCTATGGAAGCTTTTTCAGTTTGCCATCTCTGATCTTATTTAGACAAGGTCATGGTCAAAGTGGAAGTTCTCTCCTCCCTTCAGAGAAACGTACCTCCTTCTTCAGCCTGTTGTTTCTGCTGGGCTCTCGCTCACAGAGATCTTTCATTTAGGTCTTTTTTTCTTCTTCTTCTTCTTTCTTGACAGAGTGCCTTGGCTTTCCATGCCAAAAATACTCTCATGGGCTCTTCAGCCAGATCCGAATGCTGTAAGGGCTGATTCTGAGGCCAGAGTGCTATTTAGGACATCTGCCATTCTATGAGTCTGCTGTGTATCACACATCCCATGTTGAATCGTTCTCTCCTTTTTAATTCTCTCAGTTAGTATTAGCAGACACTAGTCTTGTTTGTGTGATCCCTTTGACTCTTAGTCCTATCATTATGATCAATTGTGAACAGAAATTGATCACTTGGACTAGTGAGATGGCATTGGCACATGCAATCTTGATGGGATTGTATTGGAATCCCCTGGCACATTTCCAGCTCTACCATTTGGGGCAAGTCCGATTGAGCATTTCCCAAATTGTACATCTCCCTCTCATTCCCACACTTATATTTAGCAGGTGTTTAAATTTAACTGAAAAAAGTGATCCCTAAGAATAATTGTCTGTTAATACTATTGGTTGAACTCTTCAATTATGTAGAATAAAAAAAATACTAAAAGGGATAAAGTATTAAGTTGTTCCTAGACAGTCAGGACAAGAGCTGATCAAGTCACTGTTTCTCATAGTGTCCATTTCACTTCAACAGGTTTCCCCTTTGGTGCTTGGTTAGTTGTCACCAATCAGGGAGAACATATGATATTTGTCCCTTTGGGACTGGCTTATTTCACTCAGCATGATGTTTTCCAAATTCCTCCATTGTGTTGCAAATGACCAGATTTTGTCGTTTTTGACTGCTGTAGAGTATTCTATAGAGTACATGTCCCATAATTTCTTTATCCAGTCCACTGTTGATGGGCATTTAGGTTGATTCCAGGTCTTAGCTATTGTGAATTGAGCTGAAATAAACATTAAGGTGCAGACAGCTCTTTTATTTGCCAATTTAATTCTCTTTGGGTAAATTCCAAGGAGTGGGATGGCTGGGTTGTATGGTAGGGTTATATTCAGGTTTCTGAGGAATCTCCAGACTGACTTCCATAGTGGCTTGACCAGTTTGCATTCCCACCAACAGTGGGTTAGTGTCCCTTTTGCCCCACATCCTCGCCAGCATCTGTTGGTAGATATCTGCCTGTGAGCCATTCTAACTGGGGTGAGGTGAAACCTCGTTGTGGTTTTGATTTGCATTTCCCTGATTGCTAGTGATCTTGAACATTTTTTCATGTGTCTGTTGGCCATTTGGATTTCCTCTTTTGAAAAATGTCTATTGAGGTCCTTGGCCCATCTCTTAAGTGGGTTGTTGGTTTTGTTTTTGTGGAGTTTCTTGATCTCTTTGTAGATTCTGGTTATTAACCCTTTATCGGTTGCATAGTTTGGAAATATTTTTTCCCATTCTGTCGGTTGCCTCTTCACTTTCCTGACTGTTTCTTTTGCAGTACAGAAACTTCTCAATTTGATGCAATCCCAATAGTTAATTTTGGCTTTGACTGCCTGTGCCTCCAGAGTCTTTTCCAAGAAGTCTTTTCCGGTGCCAATATCTTGCAGGGTTTCTCCAATTTGATGGTGTTGGGTCGTAAATTTAATCCATATTGAGTGCATTTTTATGTAAGGTGAAAGGTAGGGGTCTTGATTCATGCTTCTGCACATGGAAATCCAGTTTTCCCAGCACCATTTGTTGAATAGACTGTCCTTGCTCCAGGAATTAGTTTTAGATCCTTGATCAAATATAAATTGGCTGTAGATGTTTGGGTTGATTTCTGTTGTTTCTATTTTGTTCCATTGGTCTATCCATCTGTTTCTGTACCAGTACCATGCTGTTTTGATTACAATTGCCCTGTAGAATGTCCTGAAATCTGGTATTGTGATGCCTCCAGCTTTCTTTTTGTTGTACAAGATTGCTTTAGCTATTCGAGGTCTCCTGTGCCTCCATATGAATTTCAGCATCATTTTTTCCAGATCTGAGAAGAATGTCTTTGGTATTTTGATTGGTGTTGCATTAAACCTGCAAATTGCTTTTGGGAGAATGGACATTTTGATGTTGATTCTTCTAATCCATGAGCACAGAAGATTTTTCCATTTTTTGGTATCCTCCTCTATTTCTTTAAAATTTTGTACTTCTCATCGTAGAGATCTTTAACGTCCTTGGTTAAGTTTATTCCAAGGTATTTGATTGTTTTTGTAGCCATTGTGAATGGGATTGATCTTAGAAGTTCTTCCTCAGCCATGGCATTGCCTGTGTATACAAAGGCTGTTGATTTTTGTGCATTGATTTTATATCCTGCCACTTTGCCAAACTCTGAGTTCCAATAGTCTCTTAGTAGAGTTCTTTGGGTCCCCTAAATAAAGAATCATATCATCTGCAAAGAGGCATAATTTGACTTCTTGCTTCCTAATTTGTATCCCTTTAATTTATTTTCCTTGCCTAATGGCTCTGGCTAAAACTAGTGGGCATCCGTGTCTCAGTGGAAATGCTTCCAACTTTTCCCCATTCAGTAGGATGCTGGCAGTGGGTTTTTCATAAATTCCTTTGATTGTATTAAGGAATGTTCCTTCTATACCCAATTTTCTTAGAGTTTATCATGAAAGGGTGTTGAATTTTATCAAATGCTTTCTCAGCATCTATTGAGATAATCATATGGATTTTCTTCTGCAGTCTGTTAATGTGGTATATCACATTGATTGTTTTGCGAACATTGAGCCATCCCACTTGGTCTGGGTGGATGATTTTTCTGATGTGTTGTTGCATTCTATTGGCCAGAATTTTATTGAGGATTTTTGCATCTATGTTCATCAGGGATATTGGTCTGTAATTTTCTTTCAATGCTGCATCTTTCTCTGGCTTAGGGATTAAGGAGATGCTGGCTTCATAGAAAGAATTTGGGAGGATTCCCTCTTTTTCGATTGTTCTGAATAGTTTGAGAAGAATTGGAGTTAGTTCTTCTTTAAATGTCTGGTAGAGTTTAGCAGTGAATCTATCCTGTCCTGGGCTTTTCTTTGTTGGGAGGGCCTTTATTACTGGTTCAATTTCTGTCTCAGTTATGGGTCTGTTTAGGTTTTCTATGTCTTCCTGGTTCAATTTAGGTAGGTTGCATGTGTCCAGGAATCTATCCATTTCTGATAGATTTCCCTGTTTGCTGGCATAAAGTCCTTGTAGTAATTTCTGATATTTTTTATTTCTGTGGTGTCTGTTGTTATATTTCCTTTTTCATCTGATTTTGATTTGGGTCTTTTTTAGTTAGCTGGGCCAATGCTGTGTCAATTTTGTTTATTTTTTATTTTTTTCAAAAAACCAGCTCTTCATTTGGCTGATCTTTTTTAATATTTTTGCATTCAATTCTGTTGCTTTATTCTCTAATTTTAATTATTTCTCTTCTACTAGATTTGGGTCTGGTTTGCTGCAGATTTTCTAGATCCTTGAGGTGAATTGAAAGCTCATTTATTTGGTGCCTTTCCAATTTCTTGATATAGGCACCTATTGCTATAAACTTTCCCTTAACACTGCTTTTGCTGTATCCCATAAGTTTTGATATGTTGTGGTGTTATCCTCATTTACTTCCATAAAGTTTTATTGCTCTTTTGATTTCTTCTATGACCCACTGTTCATTCAGGAGCAGGTTGTTCAGTCTCCATGTGTTTGTATATGCTCTAGGGATTCCTGAGTTGCTAATTTCCAACTTCATTCCTCTCTGGCCTGAGAAGCTGCATCGTATGATTCTAGTGCTTTTGAATTTGCTGAGACTTGCTTTATGGCCTAGTATGTGGTCAATCCTAGAGTAGGTTCCATGTACTGCTGAGAAGAATGTAAATTCTTTAAGTGTAGGAGGAAAAGTTCTGTAGATATCTGTTAGATGCATTTGGGCTATAGTGTCGATTAAATCTGCTGTTTCCTTGTTGAACTTCTTTTCTGGTTGATCTGTATTTCTGAGAGTGGGGTATTGAAGTCCCCCAGTACTATTATATTGGGGTCTGAGTCTCCCTTTAAGTCCCTTAACATATTTTTTAAATAAACCAGTGCCCTGTAATTAGGTGCATATACATTTATTATAGTTACATCTTGTTGAATTGATCCCTTAATCATTATAGAGTGCCCCTCTTTGTCTCTCTTAACAGTTTTTGTGGTAAAGTTTATGTTGTCTGATATTAAGATGGCTACGCCTGCCCTTTTTTCATTTCTGTTGGCATGGAACATCTTTTTCCAACCTTTCACTTTCAGTCTGCATGCATCTTTGTTGGAAAGATGTGTTTCTTATAAGCAGCAAATAGATGGGTTTTGTTCCTTAATCCATTCAGCCAGTCTGTCTTTTTACTGGAGAGGTGAGGCCACTTGCATTCAGTGTGACTATTGATAAGTAGTAACTTTGCCCTGCCATTTTCCCAAATATATTTACTAGTATATGCTTTGAGCTTCCTGTGATGTTTTACTGGGAGGTTTTCTTCCTTTACCTTCTTTCGTACTGATGGCCGTGTTTGTGTTTCTCTGTGTTGTAACACATCTTTAAGCATCTTTTGCAGGGCTGGACGAGTGGCGACAAATTCTTTCAATTTTTGTTTGCTATGAAAAGTCTTTATTTCACCTTCATTCACTAATGAGAGCTTTGCAGGACATAACATTCTGGGCTGGCAGTTTTTTTCTTAGTACCTGGGCTGTATCTCGCCATTCCCTCTAAACCCTACAGGCTAGGAGGCCCAGGCTTTTCTGTCCTTAAAAGCACAGTTACCAGGGATGTCATTGCTTTTAGTGAATTCCTCAATGTGAACTGAAGACGAGTATAGCATTTTTCCTAGATCCTACTCTTAAACCACAAAGTATTCCCTTTCCCAGTATGTCTGCCACAGTCCAGCATTGACTAGAGAACAATATGCTGTCAATCAGTGTTGACACTTGGTTCATAAGCTTGAAAATTGCATTTCATTGGCTCATACGTCTTAGGATCCACAGCAGAGGACCAGAGTGGATGGAAGTCAGCATCACTTGTTGGAAGGGAACAATGATGAAGACAAAGGTAAAGTAAAACTAGCATCAAAATACCTGTGTCCTAGGCCAGGACCTTAAAAGTTGTTCACGTGCCATCTCTAGTAAGTTACTTAATTCCTGTGAGCTTCCTTTCCTTCACTGGTAATCAGTCACTTATGCATCTTGCCATCTCATGACTTAATAATGACCTTTTAAGGACAAATTGTTTCTGAAACTTTAAAAAAAGATTTACTTATTTGAAAGCCTTAGAGAAGGAGAGGGAAACAGAAAGGTGAGGGAGGAGAGAGGGGAAGGTCTTTCATCCACTGGCTCACTCCCCCAGATAGCTGCAACAGCCAGGGCTGAGCCAGGCTGAAACCAGGAGCTTCTTCTGGGTCTTCCACGTGGGTGCCTTAGCCATCCTCTGCTGCTTTCCCAGGCCTTTAGCAGGGAGCTGGATTGGAAGTGGAGCATCCAGGATCTGAACTGGTGCCCTTTGGGATGCCAGCATCCCAAGTAGTGGCTCTCTGCTATGTCACAATACAGGCCCCTGAAAAAAAAATTTTTATAGTTTTTTTGATGTTATGTATGAACTGCAAGACAAATACAGCATGTATGATCTAAAGGATGATCACATTTTCTGGAAAGAAAGATTTTAAATATTTTTTGTGAGCATAGTTTAACCATTGTATTGAACTTACTACTTAGTTCATTTTTCAGATTACTGAAAATATCAATGGTATGTTTATATACGTATACATTTCAAAGATGACTGAGAAGCTGTCAGTCTGCAGAGAGGTGAGTTTTACATCTAATTTTGCTATACATTGAGATTATTTCTTCCTCCTCTGATCATTTGATATGAAGATCAAGTTTGTCTATCATTAAACTGTTATTACAGTTGCAGAATCTCCTTGGATTTTTTTTTTTTCAAGATTTATTTGAAAGTCAGTTACACAGAGAGAGAAAGTGGCAGAGCGAGGTCTTCCATCCCATGGTTCACTCCCCAATTGGCCGCAATGGCTGGATCTGCACCAATCTGAAGCCAGGAGCTTCTTCTGAGTCTCCCACATGGGTGCAGGGCCCCAAGGACATGGGCCATCTTCCACTGATTTCCAAGGCCACAGCAGAGAGCTGGATCAGAAGTGGAGCAGCTGGGTCTTTAACCAGCACCCATATGGGATGCTGGCGCTTCAGGCCAGGGCATTAACCCGCTGTACCACAACGCCGGCCCAATTTTGTTATTTCTTAATTTGATACAAATCCTGATGGGGATCAAGCAGGTTTCTCTCCCTCTCCCCTCAGTAGTTCAAATGGGGATATGCACTCTGCACATTCACTTGTTAATGAAAACCAAGACAGAAACCAGAAGTTGAACTGCCTCACCATTACCACCAACATGGAAAACAATGCAACAACAGTAACAACATACTGCCCTATTTCTTGCCAGCAGCTTCCTAATAGAGGTATTCATATTCATTTTTCACATTTATAGGGCTTTCCAACTACATATGGAATTTAATGACTGTGGAAATCACTTACCATTAATATCATGGAATGCTAACATCATGAACTATGTGAAACTGCCAATATTTAGGACTGCAATGGTAGGATTTGCCTATTTATGATATATCTGGATTTTATAAATTGTTTTCGGCAATTTGTATTTTTATAAAAACAACATATAGTGTTGTTCAACTTCTGCCCTTGTCATTCCAGGCTGTTTTCCCATTGCCACAGAAATTCGGCAGTTTCTGAGAAAGAAATTCACACAACTGCTAGAACCAGGGAGGAGGGAGCTGTGTGGGAGAGACTAATGAGGGCAGGGGGTTAGGATATCACTGTGGCAGGACAGTTGATTTTGCTTCTACATAGGAGAAAGGCACCATTCACACACCAGACTGAGTAAGAAGCACCCAAGAAATGAGGGCAAAGCAGCAGACCCAGGAACTGGCATTAAGAGGAAAATTCCGTATGTCAGATAACTATTTTTTGGTCCTCTATTTAAAAATGTCTTTTCTAAGTCCATTAGACTTACAGAAATTTCCTAAAAAGGAATTGCTTTCCAGTTTCTGCAATTCATTTTCAAAGACAGAAAAAGAATATTTGCTCCATAAAATTGTATTAGTTGGCATCCGCTAGTGCCAACTCTGGTCTTCAGCTATCCCAGTCATCTTCTGTGGATTTTCCAATTTTATTTTAGGAGAATTCCAGAATATGTTTGGAGAAAACATGATCAAACATGTCTCTCACAAACGTTCTTTCACGTGATGGTAAACAGCATGCTTGAAACAGTTAGGGGAGTGTAAGCAGGTTTCTAGAAGTGCCACTACATGTAGACACACAGACTAGTCAGAGGAAAATCTGACCCATAACAATTAACTGTACTGCAGAGCGTGGCTTGGTGTGAGGCTCATAGACATGGGTGTAGAACACTTCCCTTATTTATCAGAAAGTTATCAGGGAAATTGGATTAAAAATGAACTTGGAGAAACAATTGACCTGATAAATTGTCTTCTTTTGAAAGCCTTGACCAAAAAGGCTTTCATTTTTTCCATGGAGAAAGTTCATGCAACCTTGTGTTGAGGGCCTGCGAGACACTCGGCAAGGCAAGGCTGCTTTAATTCTGTTCCGATTTTGTTCAAGTGCATTTGTCTTCTGTACGCTTTGGCAACCAGGAATTTGTCAATGTCAAGGAAAATACTCAGGATGCGGAATCTATGCAATATGACTTTGTTTAGATCGGGGTGCAGATAACCTAACAGCAGATTTCAGAGCTTGTCAAAGACACCTTGTTTGAGACTGGAAGATTTAAGGCATTTTCTACAATAGAAAAGAATTTTAAGGATTACAGGTACATAATGATGAACATTTATATAATACTACACATAGCTCCTTTACTATTTTCACAGCAAACAGTTGATGTTATTCCAGTGTGTGTATTATTATCCCTGTGTCCTCACAAAGAAAAAAGCCTGAGGTTCAGGGAGAGGAAATGGGTGTTTGAAGATTATACAGGTTGTAATTAATGAGTTCAAGCCCAGTAGACAGTAGTATGGTATATTGTGAATCAGAATTCCTAGCTTTCCTTCCCAGTGTAGGAATTCCAAGGAGCTGGGTGCATACACATTTGCTCTCAGGAAATAAAAAGTATCCTATGGATCTTAGAAGGCTGGACTTGCTTTCAGAACCCAAAAATGGAATGAGCTAGACATGCATGGTTCTGTTCGGATGAATCCTAAGGCCTCTGGCAATGATATTGACTGTGAGGTTACAAAGCTTACTGTTATTTAAAAATTGAATGCTTTGTGATATGTTTTGTGCCACAAATATATTATGTTGGTAGACAAATAGTGTAGTTCACCTTACTCTAAATTGACAGGGAATGCTTAGGAGGTCATTTAGCTTAGTGGTTAAGATGTCTGTGTCCCACACTGGTGTACCTACGTTCAATTCCCAGCTCCGGCTCCTGACTCCAGTTTCCTGATAATGCAGACCATGTGAGACAAAGATGAGGACTCGTAATTGTTTGCAGCCACCCTTGGGCGAGGCCCAGACAGGTTTGCATCCTGCGTTCATCCTGGTCCAGTTCTAGGTAGCCATCGTGGACATTTGGGGAGTGAACCAATACATGAGAAAGCTCTGTTTCAGTGAGTACTCATTAAATTTAAGGATGAGGATGTCAAATAGGTATTTTTTGAGACATGTCAGTTACTTGTTTTCACTTAATCCATTTTAAAACTGAAAGTGATTATATTAAGGAAGTCTCTGGTTTGCTAACTAGCAATGCCCTTGTAGATATGAATTTAAAACTGCCATAGCCCATTTTGTGTTGTCTGAGGAAACACTGTAGTTGTGCAACTCATGTTCTTTCCAAAAAATGATCTAACTGAATGTCAGGATGGTCCCCTTGTTGACAGAGGACAAATCAGGCTGTTTTGTGCATAGCACAGTTCAGTTACATGGGATGACCTTGTTCCAGTGCAAAACAAAGGACTGAAATACTCCCCAGGTAGAACTGAAGTGTCCACCTGTGACTCAAGTATGAAATATATGGCTAATTTCAAGTAAGTCACCAGCTATATTTATATTTTCAAGTGCCTTCAGCAATGAAGGTCATTACACTAAGGACCCACTGGGTCACAAAATGGAGTGTAGGATACAGAGTTCTTCTATGACAATACATGTGATTTAGCTTGCTGCAACTTAACAAAGACAAATCTTAATTGAGATGAAAATACCAAGTTGCCTAAATATTGAACACATGTATGAGAATATATTAAATCAATGACTAATGCATGCTTTGGAAATCTTGATCAATGCTTAAAATGTTTCTTCAATTACAGCCTGCAAAAGATGTAACCTATAAATACAACTGTTGGAACTGGCTTTTTTTTTTTTTGCTGCTATGAATAAGACATATTTGATGTGCTGCTAATCATCTCCTTTGCCAAATACCTTAGCTTGATGAACCATATCCAGATTTCGAGTGGTGGGCAGCAGAGTAGACTGCTCTCCTCACTGCTGAGGGAGGAAGGGATGCATGAATGCCAATACCCCCATCTCTCCATCTTCACTTCTTCCCTTCTATAACCACTTATTGTCTCCTTCCAGGGTGTAGGTAACTTACGGGCCCTGAGGATAAAGTGGTGAGGAAGTATCCACAAGTGTGCATCCCTGGAACATCAAGACCTGGAAGATAGGAAGCTGGCAGTTACAACTCACTGTAACAGATTCCCTGGTGAGGAAGCCAAGGGGTGACATGGTGGGTGAAGCTTATTGGATGGAATTACATCTAAGCAAAGGGGTATTTTAGGAGTTTTGCATTTTATGCAGAATTAAGATGCCACTGAAGTCTCACCCCCCCCTTTGAATTTCCTTGTCATTATGTCCCCCCACATGTCTTGGACTGCAGCCAACCTTCAAAATAGCTCTCGTTCCCTTGTACTGCTTCTCATGCCTCTGTGGCATTTCTCTCACTCGGTCTTCTCTCATAGTCTGCAGTTCTCATGGATTCCTCCAGTGGGAAAGCAAGGGTTGATGGTCACTTTGGGCTTAGTCCCTCACTTCTAGACTCTGCTCCCTGTAAAATCCCACCGTGTACCACTGTGTCACACACAGAAGCTTCTGATGGAGCTAAAATGATGTGTGGCCTTGTTCATTTATTCACTCAAGGGCCTGATGATCTGTTATGCTCAAGGAAAAGTGAATAAAGATGAACATACAGGAGGAGGAAGCACATCCAAGAGATGATCAAACTTCCCAAATGGGTTCAATGAAAAATTGGCGGATAACATCTCACCATCTGTTCAACATGTATTTACAGAATACCTACTGTGTGCCAGTCCCCATCGTGATAGAGCTTACTCCATTTGAGATATATGGACAAGTGAGTAAGTGAGAGAATAGTGAGAAGGAGCCAACCTTGGGTTTTCTTTTCTTTTCTTTTTTTTTAAGACTATTTATTCGAAAGTCAGCTAGAGAGAGGAGAGGCAGAGAGAGAGGTCTTCCATCCTCTGGTTCACTCTCCAGTTGGCTGCAAGGGCCGGAGATGGGCCAATCCAGAGCCAGGAGCCCAAGGACTTGGGCCATCTTCTACTGCTTTCCCAGGCCCTAGCAGAGAGCTGGATTGGAAGTAGAGCAGCCGAAACTCAAAGTGGAACCCATATGGGATGCTGGCACTGCAGATGGCACCTCTACCTGCTATACCACAGCACTGGCCCCCACCTCTTTTTCCTACTCCTGTCTTGCTTACCAGTTGCTTTTATCTACTCAGTAACAGCAAATGCAAATGTTGAGTTTTTCAAAGTCTCAAGCAAATATCTTTTATAAATTTCTTCATCTACAATCTACTCTCCCTTAGTTCAACATTAATGCTAAACATTTCCTTTAAAAGTCCTTTAGTTAAGAAGCAAAAGTATTTATGAATTATAACTGAAACTTATTTTTCCAGCCAAAATTAGTGTATTAACACTAAAGTCTTTTCTACGTGTATATTTTTAGTGGTATAAGAATAGGAGGCTAATTAAAACAACACTGTGGTCTTCGAGGGTCACAATTCTAGCACTGAGTTCTAACACCTTAACAACCCTGCTGCAAAGTTGCTATTTGATCCCAATCAAGTCGTGGGAATTTTTCAATTTCTCACTTGCAAAATAGTACAGCAAAGGATTTCTAATGAAACACGAAGGTATTGCAGCACATCAAAAGGAGGAAAATTACTTACAATTATATTTTAGGACTTTATATTGAAAATTAAGAAGTGGAACTGGGGGAAAAGTATTTTCTATAGTTTTTACATTTGTTGAGTTCTTCATATGGCACTGATACAATGAAAGTTATTTTATTCAACTTTAGATAGAGAATGTTCATGTTTTCTTAAGAATTTTTTTGTTATTGAAATGAAATAATTCTCCACACATCCATTTACTTTTTATTTTGTCTTGTAGGGCTTGTTCCACTTTGATGGTCTCCTGTATTCTATTTGAGTGGTTCTAGAAAAGTGTAAGTCCTGTTGTATGGCTTTTGGAGTCTATCCAGCTAAAAATCACCATTTATATCATTCTAAAGCAAAGTAGTAATTATTAATACATTTGTGATGCTAGAATACTGACAGCCATTTGTCTTTAAAAACCTTTTGTACATTAAAGACTACTCTAATATTTGTCACAGTTCTTGTTGGAAACATGTTCAGTTTAAGAATAAAGAGCCCATTGAAAATGTTTACACAAACTGTCTTTTAAATGCAGTGATCTTGTGGATGTATTTGGGAACCTTATTAAGTAAGGGCACAGCTTAATAGTTACTTTTATTTGGTTTCAATTACTTTGAACACATAATTCCACCATGGAATGCATTTCATTCGCTGTGAGATAGGAAATACAAAGTAAAGCAATACAATACAAAACAAAAACACAAAAAACAAAACACTTGTTTTTATAAGGCAGCAGGGGCTTAGTAGTGATGGCCTTGGTCCTAGCACTGAGTTCAGAGAGAAATGTGGATCCCCTCACTTCAACACACAATGCCCTTCAGAGTGAATGGCTATCTGGTAAAGGGGTTTTTATTTAATATTGACTCTAAGTGTCCATACGGCTGTGAAATCATAAGTGTCACCTTGTATTTATATGTGGTACTGTCCTTTCTAAGAGCAATTGCATTCATTTGATGTTTCATTTCCAATATGTATTGTGATCTCACAGTAAGTGGCACACCAGGAAAAACCGGCACAGTGACTGCATTGAGGAATCTGATCTGGTGGGCACCATAGATGTGTAAGTGGACACACATGAAATCCCCTGTGATAGTCTGGTAAGTAGCTCTAAAGAGGAGAGGACAGAGGAGGCGGCCACTGTTTTTGCTACCTTACTGGAGCCTTTTGTACTCCTTTGAGATAAGCAAGGAGGGCGTCACTCTTTGCATCTGATGCAGGAGGAACGACTTTTTGGTGGGTGATGTGCCCTGCCCAAGGTTGGCATAGATGAAGACTTCTGACCCCTCAGCTAATGCTCTGTAGCCCAGATCCAACTCTCAGCTTGGCCTTCTGTCCTCAGAGTTCTCCCCGGTCTTGATGGATGCTCAGTTGGAGCTAAGATGATGTTCATTGAAAAAGTTGTCCTGTGATGAGCTTCCTCGGGTGTGCATTCACATCACATTTCAGGGGGTACATTTCAGGCAGTCTCTAAATAAGGCATCCTTGGGTTTTTGCATTTTCATTAAAAAAGGACTATGGTTTTCTATACAGATATGTAAAAGATTTTTATTCATATTTAAATATTTGAATAATTTGTTTTTATGGTTAAAAGCAAATGTGAGGCAAATGTGACTTTTCAGCCAGAAACAGAACAATAAAAATTCTGGTTCAATCAAATCGTGGTTGGATTCAGTAAAGAAGCAAACCCACTGGCACGTCTAGTTTCTAATTTTCTAGAGGAGGAGTGCAGGGATATTTTAATCATTTTGTAATGTTTTTCATCGTTCTTGTTGCCTCAAAAGTTGGAAGTGTGAATATTCTCATTTAGTATTCTTACAAGAGCAGTGTGGCTTGGATTTCCGTTCCCTGAAACACTGGGACGAACATGAATGACCTTAAACTTCACAATGACAACGATTGTATGGTCTGTGTTGGAAACCTGCTGGGCACTGGCAGCCCATACAATCTGATCAAGACCACAGATCTCTAAGCTGCCCTCGGACCAACTTTGAGAGTGAAAAGGAAGCTAACTGTTTTAATCTTTTCTGTATTGATTATTTTGCAAGTTAATGGACTCAGACATGTTATATACATTAGGTGCTGAGCCACTGGGATAATGCTGTTGGACCTGTTGCAAGCAGTGATATAATTAAGGATTTGTTAATGGTTGTATAATAAACCTCTATTATCAAGGACTTTTAACTAAGTATTAAAAATTCATTCTCAGCTGTAACTTGCCATTCATGGGCTCAGTTAGGAAGCAATTTTCTTTTACAAATTTTCTATTAAAGAATGAATGAAAAAGTTTCCCTGTACATAGCATTGTAACTGATTTTCCCTTTAATGAAAAGTTTTAGGCATGAGTCATTTCTGAAATGGAAAATTCCTGAAATGTGAGAAGTATAAGAGCAAGCAGTTCTTTTCTACATCTAATATCTTTATGTCAGGTAGAGAGCTCCTTTTAGGGTATTTGTTTAATGGTCCACTAGGTCATGAAAACAAAGGAGGAGATCTGCGTGTATAAAGATGCCAATATAGACATTTTTAAAAGCCTATTTGCATTTTTAATAAAAAGTAACCCATGCTTCCTTGAAGAGGTCAAGACACAAATGCGTGTAAGAAAAGGAATATTGTGTTTTTAGAGTTGTCCCTACAAATCACATTCAATCGTTAAATTAAAGCCACCCCTTTTTTATTTAATCCTACTTTTCTGATATCTACTTTTATTGTATATTCCTCTCTACATTTCCATTTATACAAATGTATACATCTCTACCCAGCACATTTTAGAAAGTCAAATATGAATGTAATTCTTCTAAATCCCTCCTAGTAGTTGATTGAGAATTTGTCTGCCAAGAAGTATTCATCCTTATTAAAAAAAAAAAAAACCTTCCTTTGATAAATCACTGAAATTTATATAAGTCAAGCTTATACTTAAGTAACCCAAATAATCAAAATAATCATCTGTGCTCTTGAATTATGGACCCTCAAATCCTTTCCCTGAAACTCATTCACACTCTTATCCCCTTCTCCATGTCCTGCCTCCCTTAGGGCAGTACTTGCTCTAAGAGGGGTGCACAGTGTCCCACCAGCAATGACCAGAGTCTGGATACTCCTTTATCCTGCAGAGAAAACCAGCTGGGACTCGCTAGCTCTACTGTCGTGACTTCAGTGGTTTCTGCTGAAAGCCCGAAGTCAAAAATAACAGTTGCTGGGGCTGACGTTGTGGCTCAGCTGATAAGGCCACTGCCTGCCATGTGGCTTCAGACAACACATTTATAATCTCATAGTTTCTGTGGCTCGCAATCTGGACGCTACATGGCCAGTCCTTTGCTTTGGGTCCCACAAGGCTGCAGTCAACATGCTGGCCAGGGTAGTATCTTCATTCGGGGGGAGACAGCCTCTTCCCATCTCCCTGCTGCTTGATAGAGTTATAGCTCCCACAGGTTTTAACACCCAGGCTTTCAGCTCTCGAAGGTCTCAGTCCCATTGCCCTCTTGACTGTCATGTGTCCCTCTGTCCAGTTGCTGGGACGGGGTCTTATCTAACGCGACAAAATGTTGAGGATGAAATCACGTCACCTCTGTCATGTTCTATGGCTTAGAAGCAAGTGACAGTTTCTACGTGAAGTCTAGGGCAGAGGGTTTTACAAGACTATGTATCAGGGGTGTCACTTTGGCTGTATCAGCCTAATAGGTATTACAGTTTTTTCATTAAATGAACAAATGAGAATTATTTAGCTGGCATTTGGGAAGTCTTTACTTACAAATCCTTTACCTGTCTCACAGCTTACTAATTATATGGCCAGAAACTTTACATTGGGATATTCTTAATTTTTCACCAGAATGAATTTTGTAGGCCTTTGCCTTACAATGAAGAGGTCTGTAGTGCAATTTTACTTTTCTGATTTGAGCCCTTGTCTAGGAATGAATCACTTAATGTGCTTCTCAGTGATATCCTGATTCCTTAAAAGATAAATATTATTTGAAAGGCAGTGTGTGATAGAGAAAGAGGTCTTCTGTCTGCTGGTTCAATTCCTCGAGTGACCTCCACAGCAGGTGCCGAGTGTGGCCAGAGCCAGGAGCCCAGAACTCCGTGAGGGCAGCACTGGCCCCAGGCACTTGTGCCAGCGTTGGCTGCCTTCCCAACACATTAGCAGGGAGATGGATTGGAAGTTTAACAACTGGGATTCAAACAAGTGCTCCAAGAGGGGATACTGGAGGCAGCGGCTCAACCCACTGCACCACAACGCAAATTCTTAAAAAGAATGTTTAATGTATCTGTTCAGTGTTTACAGTCGTTTCCCCTGTGTTAGCCGCACTATTGAATGCATTCTCCACTGAAGAGCATGGGTGGATTATGGACGAAGATGCCCAAAATAAAAAACTTCCAGGGTTAAAGGAGTTAAATAGATGGGGGTGTGGTGGGGGTGGGTAGAGAACTGGTAATACTCAGCGAAATCAAAAATGCACATCTCTGACTTGGCTTTACCAACACAGGTATTCCAGAGAAACCTTCACAGAAACGTTCATAAATCATCGTTTCATAGAGCAAAAACAACTCCAGTGTAACAGGATGAAGGATACAGTTTGCACTACTCATACGAGAGGATATCACACCACGGGGAAAATTGCAGGGCCTGCATCAATATGGAAGAAGTGCAGAAACATGGTCAGGCAGAAAAAAAAAATGTTATAGAGACAGATCAATATGCAAAGAAAGTTTTTAGTTTAAACCCATGCCAAATACGGTAATATTCAGATATTAAGTGATTGAAAAGGACAAGGAAAAAAATGAATTGAAACCAAAAATTGGGGTGGGAGGATAGTTTGAGAAGGGAAGAGGGATAATTGTGCTTACAAACTATTAGTATGTTCCATGCTTAGGTGAGTGGTACATACACAAATGTTTGCTTTATTATATTTTGTGTACTTTGTGTGCCAGTTTTGATATATATTAAACTAATTTCACAATTAAAAGAAGATGCCAGCAAGTTATACAACTTGTAGGCCTTGGGTTTTAAAATCCAAATGGATTGAGGAGGCGGCACTCAGTGGCAGAAGCGAAGAGCTTCCCCGAGTAGAACCACCTCACAGGGTTAGAGTGCGTAGGATGAGGCCCCCACATACAATGCTGGCATCCCATAGAGTGCTGGTTCGAGTCCTGTCTGTACCATATCTGATCCAGCTTCTGGCTAGTGTGTGAGGGAAAGCAGCACAAGATAACCCAAGTGCTTGTGCCCCTGCTACCCACATGGGTGACCTGAATGGCATTCCAGGCTCTTGACTTTAGCCTGGCCTCTTCCTGACCATTGCAACCATTTGGAGAGTCAGTCAACGGATGGCAGATGGATCTCCCTGTCACACCCCCTGTCTAACTTTGTCTTTCAGATAAATTTAGATCTTTTAAAAAGTAATACGTAGGAAGGAATAGCCGCAAGAGAAAAGGCCAATGTGGGAAGGACAGGTCCAGGAAGCGCTGCACGTGGGTGAGGGGTCATCACGCACTACTGCACGGGAGAAGGCAGCTATGGTGGCAAGCACAGGATGCCAGGGTCTGTACCTGTCCTCACGTTGATGTATGCCAGGAACACTCTCCCCTGGGCCTTCCTGCAGTCTTGTCCCTGAACTTGTCTCTAGTGAACTGGGTACGTGGGACGATTTAGCCCAGACCATCTAACGATGGTGAGCAGTCAGCAGCCACAGTCAACATTCGGGTGTCAGATCGAAGTTTAAAATGTTTGCTTTTCTGTGTGTGTTGGGTAACTTCTACAAAGGTACTTGGCTCCTCTCCAAGGCTTAGTTTCTTCGTGAAGACAATCACACACTGATTTGTCAAATGTTGACGGAGCACCAAGTGTTTGCCAGGCACCGTGTTGGAAACAAGGGAGTTCCTGATAGATCAGCAAACTTCCCATTTTTAGTGACAAAATCTAATTCACATGGGCTTAAACACGTGAGGCATGCATTGGCTTTTATGGTGGAGAAAGTCTGTTGTGTGGGTAGTTCTAGATTTAGGTATAGGCTCAAACACTTACTAGAGTCCATTTCTTCAAACTTTTTCTTCTGAATTTACTTCCTTCTAAGCTCATCCTTTTAAGGTATCATTGTGCTCAAATCTTAATACTCAAAATGTCCCTTAGGATGTTGTTCATACAAGCCTTGGTGTCTATTCTCGCTCCTTTCTGGTCAAGGGAATGGGGTAGTTTGACCAGCATAAGCCTAGGTCACATGTACCATCCCTGCAGTTTGGTAAAAATTCTCATACATGTACCGAGAATGGTCAAGTTTTCCCTAAACATAATTGGGATACTATCTTGTAAAGGAGAGAGAAAAAAATCCTAGGGATCAAAAATAACAAAAGTCCCCCTCAAATATTGGCCAAAGCTTCCCCAGTTGCTGACCTCATTGAACATACAGTTCAGTGGGAAGATGGAAGCAGATAAAATAATCACAGAACTATACAATTAAAATTGAATAGACTGCAAGGAAGAGAAACATGATGCTATGAGTGTTAAAAACAAGGAAATTTGGTCTAGTCTAGACAGTTACAGAAGGCTTCCCCAGGGAAAGACTCTGTGAGCTGGGTTTTAGAGATCAGTGGAAGTCAACCAGGTGAACAGAGACAAGAACACTTCTGGTAATATGCTAAAGTGCTCCATGTCAGCAGAGAGTTCAGCAAATTTCAGAATCTGACCAGTTCTGCGTAGCATGGAGAGGCAAAGTGTTGTTGGTGCCAAGCTGAAACGACAGGTACGACTCAGACTTGTCATGGCCTCCTAGGATATTTTAGAGTTTGGCCTCTGCTATAAAGGCAATGAGAAAGCACTCGGGTTTAAACACAGAGAGGATTTACTCACTTTTGAATTTGGATAGGATTATTCTCTGGCCACTGCTGAAAAAGATTAGAGGAGTAAGTATGGCTCTACCCCTGACAATGCCATTACACTAGTTCGGAGCCACAGTTCTTCCCTGGAGGCGACTTTGCCCCACAAGGGCCGTCTGGCAATGTCTGGACCATTTCTGATGGTGACCATTCATGGGAAATGTTACTGGCATCTTAGGGTGGTAGGGAGAGGTCATGAATGTTGCTAAGCATGCTATAATGTACAGATCAGCACCCTCAATAAAGAGTCACTTAATTCAGGATGTCAACCATGTCAAGGTTAAAAAAAAACACTGGCCCAGGGATTAGCTTCGGTAGATACACGCCTGTCCTCAGCATGCCATACTGGTGCCTTTTTGTGTCCCACTTGGTCCAATTCTGACGCAGCTCCCTTCTATCAGTCACATTTCTAGACGATGACACGTAAGCCATTTTCTGCAGAAAATCACCAAGTTGATACTCAAAGAGAACGTCTAAGGGCTGGCACTGTGACAGAGCAGGTGTAAATCAGTGGAAGATAGCAGGAAAAGCCGCGGAAGACATCCCAAGTGTTTGGGGCTCCGCCACCCAGGTAGGAGACCTGGATGAAGTTCCTGGTTCTGGCCTGGCCCAGCTCTGGCTGCTGTGGCCCTCTGGGCGCATTGAAACAGCAAATTGAAGATCTGACTCTCTCTCCCTCTGTCTATAGCTCTTTCAAATAAATAAACCTGAAAATATTGGCTCAAGTGAGGATGATCATGACTTGAAGCAGGCAGTGGTGGGGCAGATGGAGAGAAGGCAGCAGTGGGACGGGTATCATGAGGGTCTGTTGGAGGGAAGGACCTCATGGTAGATGTGGCGGCAGAGTCACTGAGCTGGAGACAAGCAGAAGGAAAGCATGTTTGGATAGCTGCGGTCTCACTTTGAGGCAGCGTTGAGGTCTCCATACTGAGTTACCAAGTTACAGGTAGGTCTGGAGATAAGATGACAAGTGGTGGATGTAAAAGACTGTCTAAGACACTGTAGGTTTAAGAGAAAAGAACTTACAGGGTTGAGCCCTGAGGCGCTCCAAGATTCAATACCTCATAAAAGAGAATGGTTGAGAAAAGCATACACTGCAGGTTTCTGAGTGATATGAGGAAAATTACTGAACTCTAAGATGTGCTGGTGCTTTTGTGTAGAGATTACCAAGGTCATAAATGTTAAGTGTCTAGTACAGTCATTACTACTACTAATCTTGTTCTTGTCTGTTTTTACAGTTGTCAGCGTATCTTTCTCTGGCTACCTTTAGGCTGCAGTTGGCTAGAACATAGGTAAGCCATGGCCATGAAGTTAGTTGTCTTGTTTTAAATCCAATTCTAAATCCATAGGTTCTGGCCCAAAGACCCAGGGTGGCTCCCATTGTTCCTGGTGAGTAAATCCATCTACATATAGCTTCTCGCATTGAAATTCCTCTATTGACCATTATTTGACAGCCTTGTGTCAGGTGGTGATGTTTCTTAGTACTCATTCTTTACCATTTCTGAACCCTATGGTCACCCTACACTGTGATTTTTACGGACTGTTCGGTAGATTTCTCTACTCAATAGTTGAGTAAGACATCCTTCTGTCACATTCCTAGAAGATGACATTTAAGTCATTCTCTCCACAAAACTACAGAGTTGAAACTCAAAGACGAAGTCCAGGGGCCTGCTCTGTGGCATAGCAGGTAAAGCCACCACTTGTGATGCCAGCATCCCATATGGGCACCAGATCAAATCCCAGCTGCTACACTTTCCATCCAGCTCCCTGCTAATACACCTGGGAAAGCATCAGATGTCCCAAGTGCTTGGACCCCTGTACCCACGTCAGAGATATGGAAGAAGTTCCGGGCTTCAGACGGGCTCTGCCCCGATCATTTGCAACCGTTTGAGGAGTGTACCAGTAGACAGAAGCGCGCTCTCTGTGACCCTGCCTTTCAAATAAATTTTTTTAAAGTCTACACTCTTTGCATGGTTTTTATCCCCCTACCTTTATTTCCTGGATTTGTATCCATAATTTTTTTTTCTCAAATTCTAATTCATTTGAGAGATGACAGCATATCTTATTCATCTCAACATTCTTCCCAGAACTTAGCAAATAATCATTAAAAGAATAGAAAGCTATGGCAGGAAATATGTAAGAGGATCCCGTAACACCATATAGAGCCAGAAATTCAGGTAATGTTCACCTCCCTCGCAAATACACACTCAGAAGGTGCACAGAGACACACAGGAGCTGACCAAAGAAGATCCCAGTGGTCAAAGCTGAAGAAACTTGTGGAACAACAAAACAGAATAATGGATTGTGATTCAAAGTATAAGATAATTACCTGCAAGTACACACAAAATAAATGATTCAATTAGTAGATCAGGGAGAAGTGACAATTGTCCCATTCTCTAGGGAAGAATCCCAGGTAATTTATGGAGGTAATCTGCCTTCAAGGAAATGAATAATCCTCTACTATTTTAATGTGGCTTATGTATACTGGTTTATTTCCCTGGAGTATTGCTTAGAAAGGGGGAAGATAATTATATACAGGAAGACCTTGACAAACCACCTTAGCCTGGAGATCAGAGATAAGTCAGGTAGAGATGATGCAATCAGAACATCTGACCTTTAGACAAATTCTGGTATGGGGCTTCCTACAACATATCTACCTGCAGTATTCCTGGAAACTTTCCATGTTATCAGAAATAAGAAACTAGTCAGTGCCAAGAGGAGCTTGCAGAGACACGATGACAACATGTAAAATGGTATCCAGGATGGAGGACTGGAGAAGAAATAGGGTATTAGGGGGGAAAAAGTAGCGAGAGTGGTTACCTTTATCTGCAGGGCACACATTTTGGGAGGCCCCCCGAAATCAGCAGATAAACTTAAGTCTCTTATACAAAAAGCAATTCTGTTTGTATGAAGTCCATGCATATCCTCTGGTATACTTTATATCACCTCTAGATTACTTATATTACCCATACTATGTGAATGCTATGCAAGTAATCATATACTGTATTGTTCAGAGAATGAGAACAAATGTCTATCCATTTTCAGCACACTTTTTTCAAATATTTTCCATCCTCGGTTGAAGTAGATTTGGTATTAATGGCTCTGGAAGTTAATTGATACAATTAATACACTGACACTGATATGTTAACACAAAAAGCATACCAATGTAAGATGTTAATGGTAAGACAAACTGGGTGCAGGAATATGGGAACACCCTACACCATCTTAAAGTTTTCTGCAAGTCTAAGGCTGTTCTAAAATCAGTCTCTTAAAATAATTAAAAGGCACAGTATCCAGGCATGAACAGGTCAGTGGACACACCCAAAGGAATATTTTGATTTTTATTTCATTTTTGTTAAAGTGAACTTTGCTTCTGTCATATTTTGTAGTTCTCCCTCAGCAATTAGTGAATACATAAAAGCCCTTTAAAACTATCTTGGTCTAACACCCTTTAATGAAATTGTGTTTTTGAAAAAACAAAGACCTGAGTTTGCAGGCCACATGTGTTATTTATGTGCTGGGCGACAATTTGGGATCATACAACCTCTGACTCCATTTCGTCATCACCTATGATGGCAATGCTGCCTACATCACAAGATTGTTTTACAGAGAGTAGCTAGGACACTTCTCCTAGAGTTGGATTTTACAAATTATTAACTGTATTTAACCTCATTATTTTTCCAAACATTAGATGACACGAGAATAGTTTTACCAAATAATGGCTCTCAGAAAGATGAACAGTAATGCATCAGTCATCCCAGGCTTAGGGGAAAGTTAAAACTAGCATATTGGGTAGCACAGAAAAGCCCCAGCGGCTCAACTCCTCCTTTGCCTACTTAATACTCATTTTAATTTTAGATAGAAAAATCTAGACAAGGAAATTGTGTTGGGACAATCTGATGACATTTTATTGAAGTAATTCATGTAGCTACAGGACCCCAGCTGTCTTTCTCACCACCTTAGTTCCTCATTTTCCTTTCCCTGACTTTCAAGATGCCGAGTAGGTAAACATCTCCATCTCTACCATCCTTGGGGCAGCTCTGGAACTTCCAGCATTATTGATTTGAGCCAGGGCTTGGGACCGAAGTGACTATGTTTAAACATACTTGGATTAAACATTAATTTACATTGGTGGATTATGAACAACACTACCTGCTTTGGTGAGCTAAAAGTAAGGGCTTTTCTCACCCTATCAATGAGTGACTTAGACAAAACTCAACAGAACCTCTTCAAGTTCTAGCAGCTTGGGGAAATACTTGTGATACATTTTTGTCAGAAGTTTCTGGAACTATCTCACCCACATAGTGTGTATCAACCAAAACTTCTGTACCTATTCAGGACATGCCCCACCAGTAGGCTTCATTTAGAGAGATTTGTATGTTTAGTGTTGGTGGTAGATCCACAGAAACTTGAGTCAGCCATCCGTAAGTTTAATTAGTATCTTGCTCATCTAGAGTAGATACAAATGGCAAAGATGGTTCAGTGATGGGCACTGGGGAGAGGCATTCTGGCAAGGGTCACAGTGTCTGTGCCCCACAGTGACACCCCCTTCATCCTTCAGCAGGTTCCAGTTGGAGAATGGATGACTACGATAGTGACAAGTTGCAACAATAAGCTGAAAATAATCAAATTACATGCATCTTTTCCTTTCTGACTTTGCCGATGAGGACATATTGAAAGAGGGCTATCAAGACATTGCTTTTCACATACATTCATTAGTAATTCAAAGATTTAGTAGCTGATGGTGATGCTTGTGTAATTAGCAGGGAAAAAAATGGAAGAAATGCATGTTGCTATAGCAATATGTTCATCATGAATGATCTACAGCATAAACACCCAGATTAATTTGCAAGATGCCAGGTAGAAAGCTGCATGGCTGACTAGGCTACTCTCAGATGCCACAGTATTTGTTTTTATGAAGTATAAACATTAGAGTGGAGCTTTCAAGGCGGGTGTGCTTGTCACTGTCAATCACCCAGGGGTTGCATTCCCAAAGAGTTTTCAATTCACTATAAATTTTTTTTTTTAACAGATGAAGAGAAACATGCCCCCTACCCCGAGAATTAAATATATATACCAGTATGGGTGACATTTTGACACTGAAACAAGCTTAACAATTCCTCATTCATGGGCAGAGTGTTTCTTTTTTATCTTCACACTTGCTTTTAATACCAGAGGGATAGGGCTTTTAATGTGCAAGTGGATTAAAAAATATCAAAATTGGAAGCCCCGGTGTCAGGAAACCTCTCATGAAAGCACGTATGGATATGACCATAAGCCGGGTGGCATTTTAGGCCACCATAGTTTAGGTTATTACTAGAAACTTGAGGCAAAAAAAGGCATCCTTACCTCACTGGGCAGGGAAATGTGATCTGTGGGTATATATAGGTGTGTGTTTATGAGCATGTCTGAAAGCTGTAGCTGCCAACTGGGTGTTTGTTGCTGATGGTATTTTGAGGCCTGGAGCCAGACACATGGGATGGTACCAGGGATTCACATTCCTTGGCTTGGTCACTGGGATGGCTCTGTAGCCTTGGCGAAAAACACAGAGCAAGTTTGTGACCTGACCTTCTCATGCCACAGTCTGAGCAGACCAACATCAGAATTGGATAAGAGCTGGAAGGGGCTAGAGAGAGGTGGATAGGTTAAGAGAAAGGCTCAAGAATTTTAGAGATGGTGATGCTCACAATATCTCATTTTCATCTTTGACAGTCATGACTTGTGGACTAATGTTAGAGGCTGTATGAGGGGCCTTCCCAAGTTTGCGATGCACAGAATTTTGAAATCCATGCATCATTTTTTATAATGCATTTTCCATTAACTTTTGGAATATACTTGTATGTGACCCATGTGGATGGTGTACAGACGGGATTTACCAATTTACTCAGCATGTGAGAATAAAGCTGTGTGATGTAAAGGCATCGAATGTTATGCAAATATTTTCTCAGAAGACTCAAGTGGGGATGACAAACTCTAGGGGACACTAATGTGTGGTGTCCTGTGGGAGCGGAAGTCAAGTCACCATCTGCTGTCCAACACCTGCTCTATGGCCAAATCACTGCTGTTGGACAGTACACAACTTGTCAGGCTCCCTGGCGCAGAATTCGCCATTGTGTGCCAGTGTCACCGAGGGTAGGATCTTCAAGGACATGAGGACCAGTCAGAGTTGTGGCTGTGTTTTTCCTCTCGTCTAGGGAAGTACTGGGTCTCTGGAAATAACTCCTGACATCTGCTTAAACCATGTCTGCTATGAGGTTGGCCAAGGGAATTCTGAAGTTTTAGGCCAGGCCTGGCATTCACCAGTAGTACCCCTCTGGGATTGAGCCTGGAGGCTAGAGGTTGCCAAACCCAAGTTGGACTCTGCACTGCTTAGGCTGGATTGACAGGCACTGTGTAGAGGAAATGAACAATAAACATTGTGTCCTTTGGGGTCCCACAAAGGAAAACAATAACTTGCATTAATTATGGTTCCAAGAAAGGATTGGTTGCTTCAGGCTACTGCCCAAAGAAAGGCAGTTACAGTCAGTCAGCCCCGAAGGAGACGGGGAACTTTCTTCTCTTGCCCCACCCTGGTAGGGAGTCAGTTCTGGCCACCGGGGAAGTTGGCGCTAATCTAATCAGGATGTTTTTGCTTTAGCTTCTGGTGTGGCTTTTTGTCTGGATTGGGGAAGAAGAAAGGATGCTTGGAAATGCTACGTTTCCAAGTTGCTTGTACAAGTGTCCGTTTTCCCAGTCTGAATTCTGCATGAGTAAACTAGTTAAGGCATTTAGACTTTTTGCAATAGTACTTAAAGTACAATACGGTGGTCCTCAACCTCCAGCAATTTTTGTCCACATTTTTTGAGACATTTTCAATTGTCATGACTAAGTTCTTAGTGTGCGCATGCCCCTGGTATCCAGTAGGAATGACCAGGATGTGGCTAATGTCCTACAATGCATAGGAAAGCCCTTTATAACAAAAGCTGATCTGGTCCAAAATATCAGTGGTGCCTTCGAGAAACCCTGGTGTAATGTAACAGTATGACAGCTTTCTAGTATTTATCTGGGTGCAGTAAGACACATCCAAAGATGTTCTATAGTTTTAAGTAATGATTTCATTGCTATCACTCAAGCTGTATCAGACCATGAACAAATGAGTTCTGGCAGAGACAACTAGAAGTATAATACCTTAGACTTTTCAGATCTGAGTGGATGGACAGGCATTGTGGTGCAGGTTAAACTGCCGCTTACGATGTTCATATCCTATATTGGAATGGCAATTTGAGTCCTGGCTACTCTGCTTCCCAGACACCTCTCTAGTAATGTGCCCAGGAAGCAATGGATGGTGGCCCTGGTACTTGGGCCCCTGCCTCCCTTGTGGGAGAGCTACATGGAGTTCCTGGATCCTGGCTTTAGAGTGGCCAAGCCACAGCTCTTGTAGCCATTTGGAGAGTGAAACAGCAGATGAAAGATCATGCATGCTCTCTGCTTTTCAAACAAATCTCTTAAAAAAAATCTAGAGTGGAATGGAGGAAAATAGCTTTAGTGAAAAGATGGTATTTTTAATTTCTAGCCTACAATATGGGCAAATGAGCCTACTAAAAATTCAGAATGTTATAAATGCCCACTTGTCTGTGTATTACTTGGAAACCAGAATAATATTAAAAACCTTAGTGGGGTAGAACAGTATCTTAAGTTTAATACATACATATGTTATAAGCATTGTGTGTTACATAAAATGTTATTTGAACTTCATAACATGCGTATCAGACAGGAACCATTACCCTGTTTCATAGCTAAGAAACTCGGTGAGGCTGGAGTTGAACCTGGGTCTCATCCACTTGGTAGCCCGAGTGTTTCGTATCCCACTAAACTGCCTTTGACTCTGAACTACGCTTACTGTCATACAAACACTGCTGGGTAGATTTCTGGGTTGAGAAGCACACAATCTCATGAGGCAGAAAAAGGCTAGGCAAGGAGCGTTCCCTCCTCTTGCTCTCTGACTTGCTTTTGTTTGCAATTTCGAAGTTGGCAAATGTCATCATCTTGTGCTGTAACTTCAGTTCTAATCCTATCCTCTCACACTCATGCCACAGTCCCAGAACCTAAACATCCTCCTCCCTGTTTCACTGTGGCGCCAGCAACTTGAGATTTCTCCTTCTCCTCTTGCTCCAATCATCTCTCCTTCCTGCTATAGTGTGACTGGATTTTAACAATTTTTTAAACTTTTAGTTTTTAACACTCGATGTGCTTTGTCGAGACAATTCTAAGAATATAATGTTATTCCCCTCCCTTTCCTCCTTCCCCCTCCCTCCCACCTTCCTTCCCCCACCGTTTAATGTTTGAAATAACATTTTACATTTACATTACAGGAAAAAGGCTTAATACCTCACAGACTAAGAGGCTTAACAAGTAAAAAAGCAAAACTACCCTACTTTCGTGAGAATATAGACAATGGCTATAAGTAATCATTGAATCGAAAAATGAGCACTTCATCTATCCACAGTACATTTTAAAGTGATCATGGATCATTCAACCTGCAGTAGAAGAACATTCTCAACCATTGGTTTCACTAAGGTATAAAACAAAGTTTTACAAGACTGGGTTGGCGGCAATGACAGTGTGACTGGATTCAACGGATCATCATGTTCACTGCCTCAAAAATGCTTGTATTTCTGTGGAGGTTGATGATATTTAGTCATTCAGAAAGATTTGCAGGAAAACCCATGGTTTGAGGAAGCCTTGCAGAGGCCTGCCCTAGGCACCTCGACAGCATTCTAGACATCTACACAGCAGAGCTGTGTGCTTTTTCATAAGGCCATGGGATTCTCAGGACTTTTGTTTTGCACTCTAAGAATTGAGATGGGAAGCAATATGGATGATTTAGCTAAAGACACTAATAACAAACACAGATCTACAAGTACCTTAAAATGTCCAGAAGAATCTCCAGCAAAATGAAAGTCTAGAAGTGTTTTGGAGCATGTATGACTTACAGTTCCACGTGTACCAGCAACTTTGGGGGTGTTGGTATTGGTGCCTGCTTCATCAGCTCCTCGTACAATAAATGACTGGTTTGCTCTGCCATCATCAATCCTTCCACAGCCGTGTCAGACAACAGCATGCCTCACTGTTGCTCTAAAGTCAGGAGCGACTCCTGTTTTTGACTTGTGGTAAGTGCTGAAGTCTGGGTAAGCAGCCCACGAGGCCCTAACTCATCTCTGCACACTCCTCAGCCCCTGTGCACCTGCTGATCTTTGCCCCACCTTCATCCTACTCCATGCCAGCCTTGGTGTCCTCCTTTGCCCTGGGATGCATTAGGCATTTTCTGCCTCAGACATTTGCACATGCTCTTCCTTCTGTGTAAACTATTTTCCTAGATCCGCATGTGTTCAATGCACTCAACGTGCTTCTGAGGTTTATAGAAGCATCAACTTCTCCAGTCTACTTAGCATAAAAAACTGAAGGTGGTCAGGCTATCTGTTGAATTCCTTACTGTAGAGTTAATCTTATGTGTAGAAAGTTAATTGCAAATAGCGCTTAGTAAAAAATAATGGGAATAGGAGAGGGAGGAGGAAGATGGGTGGGAGTGCAGATGGGAGAGTGGGTATGTTGGGAACGATTACTATGTTCCTAAAGTTGTATGTATGAAATGTATCGTTTGTATACCTTAAATAAAAGGGTTTCTAGGAAAAAAAGTTGCTCCCTACTGCTGCTCTTCTGATCACACTCCTTCTGCTCTGCTTGTTTTTCTCCCCGTGACTTATATAGTGTTTTCATTTCTTATCTGTATTCTACTTAGCATATATATGACCCCTGAACTTCAACCATCTGCAACTATATCCCACACATAACAGGCATTCAATCGGTCAATTCCTACTGGATATACAAATACTCTATATACACCTTCTGTTGGGCCAAATTCGCAATATGTTTTTCTTATTTGGCCTCACTCAGATAAAAAGTATGGAAAAGATAACAATATTTTACATATTTTCAATTAATTAGAAAAGTTTTACTTCAATAAGCCTTATATTTTGAATAATAGCCCCAGTCTTGTCTTATTTTATCTGAAAATTAACAGAGAACAAAAATAGAGCATGAATAATTACCTGACATTATTGTACGTTTGAAATCATTTTGGATTATAACTTTCAGAAGCTTTCTAGTTTTTCTGGAATATACTAACTTAACAGTCACTACGTATTAATGAAAAAACCAGCACATTTGCATCTACCAATAAAAATAGTTAACTCAGCCATTGTCATCTAAGAATAATTATTTTACAGTTATCCATGGTTTGTTTCTGTTGAGAATTAAAAAATGAGAATGTTACTAGAGAAAAGCAACATTAAGTCTAAACTGTAAGAATTCATAATTAGACGTCACAGGATTTTTTTAATTTAAAGAACGTAGTATTTTACTGAGATCTTGGTTTCTACATAACCATACCTAGCGCATTATCCATTGGACATGGACACACATTTAAGGGAAAAAAAAAGAAAGCTTCTGATTCTTTATTCTGTGTGTGTGTATGTGTGTAACTAAAATTGTGTCAGTGCCAGAATGTGTCCTCCTACACAAGCACCCGAATTCTTAGGGAAGATAAAACCTAAGAAGTAAACTGTGCTTCAGATATTGACATAGGCAACTTAAGCACCTGTTCATCCTCAAGGAGGTAAAAATAATAGTCAAGCTCATCCACTCCCTTGTTCAGTGAAAACCTTAGTATTCATGATGGCTGTATGTGTCTAAATCCAAAACCAAATTCTTTCCCCTGGAATATTCTTTTTGACTATGTTAGTGATCTTGTGATAGAATCAAAATTTTTGATAGCACCGGGTGGACAGGTAACCGAATCTGAGGAATCATGGGAAAAATGCATGGTTAGATTTCACAGTATTTGCTCCTGAGAACATAATCACACCATGAAGCCTTGTCTCAGGCTAGTCTTTGTATGTTACTCTGGTGGGTAAATGAATTGAAAGATTCGGATACAATAGCAACTGTAGAAGAACTTTTCAATTGGCTGACCATATCACACCGTAGAGCAGTGTTAGTGCATAGCTTTATTTCTCATTCTCTGTTGCCTTCCCAAAAAAAGGTCTTGACAGATAATTGTAGGAGATGGGTATGAAGGAGGAGCCAAGCGTGCTATTTAGGGCCCAGTGGAATGGCAACATTTAAGTTCTGCAGTGAGGAAAGGGAGATAATTAAAGAGGCAGAACAAATGCATCCAGGAAACTGGAAGGCAAACCTTAAAAGCACACAGGAATGCTGTCATGGAAACCAAGGAAAATGGGTGCATCAAGAAGAAAGGTGTGGTCAAGATATCAAATGCCACAGAAGCCCTTGGATCAAATACTCTTTAGGCAGCTGTCTCAGCTGCCATTTCATCCGTACAAGTTGATATTGAGACAATGGTATCATTTGGGAGCATTCTGAAAATGTACCGGGACTTGAAACCTCTGTATTTCTCTATAGGTCAAGAGACTATGCAGACCAACTTGACAGATATTAGGCCAGTAATACTAAGGAAGCCTAGAAAACATGAACATTTCTGTGATCTACAACTAATATATACATAGCTTTTGATATAGTTTTTGATGTAATGGAGATATTTTAGAAGTGGAGTTGAACTATGACTCACATACATAAATATATACACACACATATATATGTATACATGTTTCTCTTTAATTTTATGGGAACCAGAATTTTAAAACTTTGCAAAAAACATTTTGAAGGGACCCTTAAATAGAGACAATTTTGTGGGTTTTATTGTGATGAGAATTACACATCAATCTGCATCTTTTTTTAGATGATGTTGAAATCGATCAGGCTGATTCTCCCTAAAGATACTCGTTAAGTCCTGATAAGTTTTATTTTTATAATCAATACATTTGAATACGACAAGTGCATAATGTATGGACATGTCCTCTTCACTGTAGTGGTCCTATCTAGCTGAGCTCATAGGTCTTAACTGTTTGACCAACCTCAGGTTCTTTGGTTCACTTGCAAGTAGAAACTGACATGAGGTCAATGTGAAATCCAGATTAGGTTTACTGGGGCTTACACTCAAAGCACAAGAGAGATGGCGGTGATGAAAGTCTGTCAGCTTGCTCCCCAGTGGGGGCTCAACAGTTGTTTGTGTGGGTTTGGGGTGTATGGTGCTTTCGCCTTGTCATGTGGCACTTAGATCTGCACCTGTCTGCAGTTCTAGCTTGTATCCCTGCACATAACACTTTGGTGTGCACCTGACTCAACATTCTACATGGCTTCTGTTTACTTTGCACACAGCAGTCTCAGAATGGTGGTGCTGCTCAGTACTGCCATCCCTGAGGGTTGCTTATGTGTCACGTCGGACTATTCAAGGCATGTATTCAGGTTGGAAAAGTCCCTAACAACACAGTTGGGGATCTTTTGCACTTAGGGTCTAAACCCTCCTTTCTCCAAATTGGTTTAGAGCTGGAGCTGGATATGCAGGTTGAGAGGGTCTTGATTGACAAAATCTTGTTTCTATCCTCTCTCATTTTTAACAAAACGTAGTAATTCAAAAGGTGCTTTAAAGAATGGTAATGAACACAGGTCAGGTGCTATTCGATTCCAAAGTAAAATAAATAATGTTTTAAATCCACATTCCATTTTTCCCCACAACCCAAAATGTGTAGCCTTCCTTAAACAGCAAAGGAAACATTGAACTTCAAAAAGACTTCTCTATTTGGTTGAAACCTTAATATTCTGTAAAGTTGACATGTGTTTCTGATTTCCAAGGCAATCTAACTTAATTTTGAACTGATTCATAGTTTCTTAATGTTAAGCAACAGTCTAGTTAACTGGATTCTGGAAAAAAAAATCAAACCAGCATTTTCTTAACTTTATTCATAGGATTTGTGTAAAAGGGAGATTAGCTGTTATTTTTGTTAATTAGATGCAAAAATGAGGGAGAATCTGACCTATGCATCTATGGTAGACATCAACAGAGAATCAGTGAGGAGCCTGCCACCAGCATCCCATCTAAAACAGAGCCCACGAGGCAGGAGTTTGGCACAGTGGTAAGCTACCATGTGGGCATCCCATGTTGGAGTGCCTTGTGTCTTGGCTACTCCACTTCTCATTTTAGCCTCCTAATGCAGACCCTGGAGAGCAGCAAGTGATGATTCAAGCAGTTGGGCCCTGCCATCTATGTGGGAGACGGAGATTGAGTTGTTGGCATTTGAGGAATGTCTGTCTCTGCCTTTACATAAAAGTTAAAAATAATCTTCCAATGCCGCTCCTTAAAATGCTGTTTCCTAGGTGTTCACTGAGTCTTACTCTTCATGATACTTAACACTATCTGAAGATATATGCTTATTTGTCTATTTGTGAGTTGTGCTGTTTATGAGTTGTGTGTTTATTGTAAACTTCATGAAGGCAAGATATCTGGGCTGCCACTGTTGTGTCCCACTGCCTGATGTACCTAACACATATGAGAGAACGTCAAAAAGTTCACGGAAAATGCAATTAAAAGGTAAGTTTATTTTGGTGCCAAAAAATTTGGAATCTATATATTTGGTAGACATTCAAAAAAGTTCATAGAAAAATACCTATGATGGAGAAGTTATGCCTGTATTTCAATCATTTTGCAGCCAAATAAGTTCATCTTTTTATAAGATTTGATAGGCAGAGTTAGAGCTATCTTCCATCCATTGATTCACTCCTCCAATGGCCACCATGTCAGGAGCTGGGCTGATCCAAAGTCAGGAGCCAGGAGGTTCTTCTGGGTCTCCCACGTGGGTACAGGTGCCCAAGCACTTGGATCATCTTCCACTGCTTTCCCAGGTGCATTAGCAGGGGAAGCTGGATCAGAAGCAGAGTGGTCAGGACACAAACCAGTATGCTACAGTTTAAAAAAAAATGGAATAGTGCGATTGAAAGTTTTAAAAGATTTTGAGAGGTAGAGTTACAGACAGGGAGAGACAGAAAGGTCTTCCTTCCATTGGTTCACTCCCCAAATGACCACAACGGCTGGAGCTGCGCTGATCCGAAGCCGGGAGCCAGGTGCTTCCTCCTGGTCTCCCATGCAGGTGCAGGGACCCAAGCACTTGGCCATCTTCTACTGCCTTCCTGGGCCACAGCAGAGAGCTGGACTGGAAGAGGAGCAGCCGGGACAGAACCCAGTGCCCATATGGGATGCCGACGCCACAGACAGAGGATTAACCAAGTGAGCCACAGCGCCGGCCCTGCACTATTCTTGTATTAAGTACTCAATAAGTCTTTTTAAGTAAACAGATGAAGAAATGTGTACTCTTTCCACTTTTAATCATGTTAGGCAGAGCAATCATTTATCTAGCTTTTATATTAATTTCTTAGTGCTCTCACTGATACTTTTTAATGCCACAAAGCAAAGGGTACTCAAGTGCACACATAGTGATGGTCCCTGCTCTCTTCTGACAGATTACTCACATCAGAGGCAGGCTGATTTTCCAGCTCATGGATACTCCAAGTCAAGCTGGTTAATTAAGACCATGGGCAGGAGCAGGATTCAAACTTTTCAAAGCTTCATTAAATTTCATTCTATTAGAAAGTTAGAGGGTCATAGACATACAGCTAGAAATCTTCCATCTGCTGATTTACTACCCAAATGTTTGCAATAGCCAGGGCTGGACCAGACCAAAGCCAAGACCCAGGAACTCAATCAGGGTCTCCTATATGGATAGCTTGCACTGGAGTTCTTGAGCCATCGTCTGCTGCCCACTAGGATACACGTTAGCAAGAAGCAGGATCAGAAGCAAAGCCAGGACTAAAACCTAGGAGCTCTGATAGTTGTGCCTATCACTGTACCAAATGACTGGCCTAAAGCTTCACTTCCCTTTTTAGAACTCCTGATTGAATAAATAATGAAGCTAACCAGCCCTATTCTTACCCAAATCTCCTGTACACTGGATAAAGTAGGGGTTTATGGCAATCACAATATTTTGAGTAGCTATTTCATGCATCTGTAAACTGGACAATGGCTCAGGCTGTCCTAGAGCTCATTCCTTACCCAGATTTTACACATCTCCTACACCATTAACAAAAGCCATCTAAGATGTCTTTAAAAGCTTCAAAACTTAGGTTATAAACTACAGAAGTTTCCGCTAAATTTTTACTTTATATATTGTATCACAAAAATAACTTAGCTTATTGTATAACCAGTAAAAGAATACAAGCAGAATAGGCTCTTTATCTTACTATCACGTGGGATGTTTATTCTCATAAGTCATGTGTTACAGGCTCCATTTTACTGATAATGACACTGATACCTGGAGATGTCAGCAACATAGCTGAGATCCCTAGGAGCCTATGGTGAGCCAATCACATGGCTGGGCTTTGACCCATTTGGCTAATCTCATGTGTTTCCCTGTTGAGTACTCTGCACGCTAGCTTACAAAGCACCAAGTGAACAAATAGGCTTGAGTCTTGTTAACCAATGAATCTCATTTAATACTGTATTGGTAAATTGATGCAACCATCGCTAACAATTAACAGAGCAGCTAATCTCTATTTTTACTTATACTAAGTGATTACAAATCTATACATGTCATTTATACATATTATAAGCACATTAATATATTTTTGCAATAGTAAATTCATTAGTATGTATCCTTGATTAGTCTAATTCCAATATAAATCTGCAAGTTGAAAACCTACAGAAATAATTTAAGATAATAGAAAATTTATCTTCTAGCCTCTCTATTGGATACATATTAAGGAATTCTTTAAAAAAAAATAGAGGTTGTTAGCATTTATTCCTAAATAGGAACAGTGTACCCATGAGTAGGGGGAAATGGAGACTTTACCCAGGTTAAGATATTCTCTAGTTGATGTTCCAAGTATCATTTTTAGACATTACAACTCTAAATAGGAGTCTTTGCCTGTGTCAGGTAAGAGCCTGTCGTTACCGAGTCTTGTGATTTGGCAGGAACAGGAAGAGAGTAAAGCAGTTTGTCCTTCAGCCTGGATGTGTGCTCACAGAAATCAGTCTTGACCACACGCCCACAGTGTAATCTGTATACACAATGGTTTTTCTCAGCATGTTGGTGAGTGATTCAGGGTTTCCCCTACCTGTACCCTACCCTGGCCTCAGTCCTGTAACAGACACTTTTCCAGTAGACTTGAGCAGGTTCTCAGCCCCAGAAATGGGAAAAGTCTAAATGAATTCAGAGAAATCCATCTCCCTTGCCTTCATGACTACATCTGGAAACCTGGCCAGTTAGCAGATGCTATTCTCAGTCCCACAAATATTTATTCAGAGTGTACAAAAGAGTGAAGCCCGTCCAGTCATCACAAAGGCAGGTTGCTATCAGAGATGCTCAATACCAAGATCAGAGATGCTATCTCCCTCTGCTGAGTATTAACCAAAAGCAGGCACAGGTAGGACTATGAGCTGTTTTCATTGTCATCAGGATGCCAGCCATGTAGAAGGCCTAGCAGGTGGAAGTCAGAGAAGCAGAGATGCCCTGATGAGTCCCTGTTGGCATCTCCTCCAACCTCTACACGCTGACTTGCATGAGAGCGCTATGAGGCCACTCTGAGTTGGGTGTTCCATTGTTCACCACTATCAGCCTCCTAAAAGGTCCTTGCAAAGAGCCTCCTCAAGGAAACAGGTGCCCAAGCTTCTGGATTCTTTTTCTTCGTTACTCCTGCTGGTCCCCCTGTGTTGCCACCTATCCTGCTGAACTACCTCGTTAGCAGTACTCTAATTCTTACTTAATAGGTCAGAGTTATTCCATGTCTCTTTATTGCTTCCAGGATAAAGCTCTCTCAGAAGCCATTAGGAAACTTTTCTACTGTTAAGATTTATACTATTTTTGAACTGTTTCTGGATTTTCAAAATGTAATGTATGGTTTATTTATGTATTTGTTTGGTTCTCAGCCTGTTTACCTTCTGAAATCCTTTGATCCACTTTGCTAAAACTCAAAATATTCTCATTTTGGCAAAAAGTTTCGTAGTTGCTTCTCCTTGGTCCCTCTGCACAGTAAGTTGCTCATTTCCCAGTGTTCCCACAGCACTGTCCACATACACTCAGTAACGTTTCCACGCCGGGTTGTAAAGATTGGTCGGCTATAGACTATGACTCACTGTTGGGCAAACCTGGACTAATACATTATTTTCCCCAACTCGGCCTAGAGCCCTACATGTAGTACACATTGAATGTGTGTCGATTACGTGAAGAAAGGACTGCAATAGTCCTCATGGTTGTTGCTTCCAAACACGCTGTCAGAACACACACCCACAGGTTCTTTGCTAAGAAGAAAGCAATTCCAGAGGACATGGTACCTAATGTCCCTCATTTTACAGGCTGTTCCGTGTGGAATTGAAAACCACTATATGTATTGCTTGAAAGGTCCTCTAAATTTAGACTTGCTTTAGGAATTATAATTTTCTTTTTTCCAGAAAGACTTCTCCTACTTCGAGCTGAAACAGGGCCAAAAGGCAGGAGGAGGTCTAAGGTCTACTTGTGTGTATTTACTTGGTCTAAAATAGCACTGCACTTTTGTTATATGAGGTTTTCATATGATTTAGAAAAAAAAGTGTTTTAACCTGTTGCTTTGTTTGAACAGTGATGGCAAAAACTAAAAATACAGGATTCCAAATGTGTGTATGGAAATTAAAACACAATTTTGGGCAATTGCTGTAAAAACTTCCACTCTTTGTACACCTTTAGACTTAGCCGGAGCCAGATCTGCCCACAAAGGAGACGTTTAACTGATGGGTCCTCTTTATGAAAGGCCTTTTCCAGGGGCCACATCTTGGGGGGTTTGGGGAAGGGAAGTGTGTGGTTCTGTCTAAATTTCATCCAGGACGTCTCTCCCCATCTGACCCTGGAAATTGCTGCAATTTTGGCTTCCTGTGGTATGCAATAAAAAAAACTAAATCAGAAATGGTAGAAATACACTTCACCAAGTAAAGGGAGTTTCTAAGCCTCCTCTGTTGGTGCCAATTATGTATTGACAAGCAACACTACATAATTCTAACTTGAACCAGCCTTCTGTTATTCCAAAGTGTCTCTGGATGAGCCTTGGATGTAGCTCACCTTTAGGAGCCACCATTAGTGAGATATTTTTACTGTGCATTTTCAACAACAGGAGAAGGAACTGCATTTGCTTTAGAACGTTATACAGAAAATATGTCTCACCAGGAGACATCTGAACGAAGGAGGGGGAGAACAGCAGTGAGAATGGGCGGTCCCCGGCAAGTGAAGCAATTTGAATAGGTTGCCATAAAAAGAAAGGTCACAGAGAGTCTGCCAGCTAAGTAGGCCGGAGCGAGGAAGACCACAGACCTGCCTGTTGGTCTAAGACAGCTTTGATGGAAAATGGCAAGTGAGATTGACAGGGGCAACTGAACCCTTGCAGCTGTTTCATTTCCAACATTCTTCTCCAGCATGGCTACCACATGGATTTAAGAAGCTGCAGACAGCAGTCATTTAAGGAAACGGACACCATGTCGAAACCATGTTAGAATGCCACTTGGAGCCGAGGGTCAGTGCGCTTGGAATACGCAGATCCCAGTGACCTTGTCATCAGAGTTGATCCCTATTATCTCCACTGGTTTCCCCTAATAGCCTTTGCTTCTCTGGTTCACCCCTTACCTGCATCATCTAACAGTGGTTTCCTAAATCCAGGCTGCTTCAATGTCTTACCTGCTTAAGATCCTGCTGTGAAGCTAGGTAGTTTAAAACCCATCGGTGTTGGAGTCCAAGTGCTTTATTTCAAGTTGACAGGTAAAAATTGTGTATGTTTATCATGTGCAACATGTTTTGAAATATGTATGTGTTATGAAATGGCTAGATGAAGCTAATTAGCATACATATTACCTCACATACTTAGTATTTTGGTGGTGAGAATGCCTAAAATCCATTCACTTAGCAATTCTCATGTGCTATAGTTTGAATGCTTTTGTCCCCTCCAAACTCCAGTGCTGGAGACTCCGTCCCCACTGCAGCAGTGCTGTGTTGTGGGGCCGATGGCCAGCATTAGGTCCTGAGTGCTGTCTTCATGAATGGATTCATTCCATGCTAACAGGGCTGGCAGAAGTGGGTTCACTTTCTTCTGCACTTGGGTCCAGGTGCATCTTGGAAGCAGCGTCCAAGCCCTTCCCAGGCAGTAAACCCTGCAGGCTCCAGAGCTATGAGACGTAAACAGCTGTTGTTTATAAATGGCCTACAGCTATTCTGTCCAATGGACGTGGCTCTTCCCTGTGGTCACCATGTTGTACAATAGATCGTTTGATGTAGTTCCTCCTCACTCAAGTTTCATGTTCTTTGATGAACCTCTCCCCAGTCCTCGCTGCTCCTAGCCCCGAGTGACCACCACTGTACATTATTCTATGAATTGACCTTATCCTGCTCTGTATGAGGGCATGAGGTATTTGTCTTTCTGTGCCTGTTTTCTTTCGCTTAACCTAATGGCCTCCAGATACGTCCATGTTGTCCAAAAAAGGATTCCCTTCATAATTGAGACAGAATACAGCTTAAATGTTCCATTTCCTCCACATCCTTGCCAATAGTTTCTTTTAGTTTGATAATAGCCATTGCATATAAAAACCCATTCATCCATTAACCCCATTAACCAAGTTTCATTCCATATACTGGCTATTGTGAATAGTGCTGCAGTGAACATGAGAGTGCGATATCTCTTCTCTCTCATTCATTACCTTTGGATTCATACTCAGTAGTGAGCTGGTTGGATCATATGGTAGTTCTTAGTTTTTTGAAGAATTGTCATACTGTTTTCCATAGTGGTTGTACCAAGTCATATTCCCTCCAACAATGATCAGGAGGAGTTCTTCATATTCTTTTGTCTTTTTGATAAGTCATTCTAATAGGTGTGAATGATATTCGTGGTATTAATTTGCATTGCTCTAATGATTAGTAATAGAGCATTTTTTCATGTGTTCTTTTAAGACATGTCTGCTCAGATCTTTTGCCCATTACTTAATTGTATAACTTGTTTTCTTACTACTGAGTTGTTTGGATATTAGCTCCTTGTGAGATGTATACTTTTCAATTTTTTCCCCATTCTGTAGGTTGTCTCTTCACTCTCGTTATCTCCTCTATGTGTGCAGAAATTCCTTAAATTTGATGTTAATTTGCCCAAGTTTGTTTTGTTGTCTGTGCCTTTGGGCTCATATCTGAAAAGCATTGCCTGTACAAATCATGAAATTTTCCCCTTGTGTTTTTTACTACTATTACTTTTCGGTCTTAAACAATTAAGTGTAAGTCATTTTGAGCTAATTTTTGTACATGGTGCAAGATAAAAGTTTAATTTCATTTTTCTACATGTGAGTATCCAGTTGTCTTATCACTATTTAAGAGACTATCCTTTCCCTGTTTTGTGTTCTTAGCATCTTTGCTGAAAAAAATTAGATGTAAGTGCATGGATATCTGTACTCTATTCTTTCATTGATTTGTTTTACGCCAATACCATGCTATTTTGATCAACATAATTTGAAAGTATAGTTTGATGTCAGCTAGTGTGGTGCCTACAGCTTTATTATTTCTGCTCAAGATTGCTTTTAATATTTGGGGTCTTTCATGGTTCCATATGAATTTTAGATTTCCTATTTCTGTGAAAACGTTATTGAAATGTCCATAGAAATTGCCTTGATTTTGTGGATCACTTTGAGAATTATGAACATTTTAATAATTTTTTTTATTTGACAGGTAAAGGTACAGAGACACAGAGAGAAAGGTCTTCCTTCTATTGGTTCATCCCCCAATGGCTGCTATGGCTGGCACTGCACCAATCCAAAGCCAGGAGTTCCTCCTGGTCTCCCATGCGGGTGCAGGGGCTCAAGCACTTGGGCTATCCTCCACTGCCTTCCGGGGCCACAGCAGAGAGCTGGACCGGAAGAGGAGCAACTGGGACTAGAATTGGCACCCATATGGGATGCCAACACCGCAGGTGGAGGATTAACCAAGTGAGCCACGGTGCCGGCCCCTTAATAATGTTAATTCTCCCAATCAATGAACACTGGATATATTCCAATTTATGTTTTCAGTTTCTATTATCAATGTTTTGTACTATTTAGTACCTCTTGGTCAAGTTCATTCCTAGCTATTTCATTTTTTGGCAGCTATTAAGAGCAAGTTTTAAAAATGTTTTAGCTTATTGTTAGTGTAACGAAATATTACTGTTTTATGTATACAAATATTATAAACATTGCTGTATTTATTAGTTATACAGTATTTTGGAGCAGGCTTTAGGATTTTTCTATATACAAGATTTGCAAACAGTAAGAATTCAACTTCTTTCTTTCTAATTTAGATGTTATTTCTTTATCTTGTCCAAATGCTCTGGCTAGGACTTCCATTACTATGGTGAAGACGAACATCGAGTGTGGCATCTTTCCTTTATTCCTGATCTAAGAGGAAAATTTTTCAGTTTTTTTACTATTAACTATGATGTTAGCTGTATGTTTCTCACATATGGTTTTTGTTACGTTGAGGTACATTCCTTTTGTACCTGATTTGTTCAGTTTCTGTCACAAACTGATGTTGAATTTTGTCAAATGCTTTTTCTGCATCTATTGAAGTGTGAACCATATGGAATTTCTTTCATTTTATTAATATGATCTGTCACATTTATAGATGTTCATACATATACCTTTCTTATACCCCAGGGATGCTTTATGTGATTATGAGTGATCATTTTAATGTATTGCCAAGTTTGCTAGTATTTTGTTGAGTTTTGCATTTGTCATCAATGTGGAAAGTATTTAAGTATTTGCATTTTAAGTATTTGCATTTCATTTGAACAGTAGAGAGACAGAGATCTCCCATCTTCTGGTTTACTTGGCAATTGTCTATAATAGCCAGGGCTGCGCCAGGAATCTGGAACTCTACCTGGTTCTCCTATGTGGGTGGCAGGCACTCAAATAATTGATCCTTCATCTTCTGCCTCCCAGGATGTGCATTTGCAGGAAGATGGGTGGGAAAGCAGAGTAACTGGGACTTGAACCCTACACTCCAGTAAGAGCTATGGGCATCTCAGCCAGCAACTTAAGCTGATTCAACAAATGCACACTACAGTTTTCTCATAGTGTTCCTTGTCTGATTTTGCTATCAAGGTAATGCTGGCTTCCTGACTTAAGTTTGGAAGTATTTCTTTGAAATTTTTGGAAGAACATGTAGATGTTTCAAGTAAATTTGTTTTATAAATGTTTGATAGAATTTGGTAGGCACTCATCAAGTCCTAAGCTTTTCTTTGGTGGGAATTGTTTTTACTACTGATTATATACTTTTATAGATTTATACATCTAAAAGGCATAAGCAAAAAGGGGAAGAGAGAGAGAGAAAGATCTTCCATCTGCTCTGCTCCTCCCCTCACTCCCCAAATGGCCACAATTGTTGGGGCTGGGCCGGAAGGAAGGAGCCCAGAATTCCATTGAAGTCTCCCATGTGGATACAGGGGCTCAAAGACTTTGGCCATCTTCTGTTTTCCCAGGCCCATTAGTGGGGAGCTGGATCAGAAGTGGAGCAGCTAGGATCTGAACCAGTGCTCATGTAAGATGCCAGCATCACAGGCACTAGCTCAATCCCACTGTGTTACATTGTGGGCCCCACAACTGACTTAATTTCCTTACTTATTGATTGTTCCTTTTTAAATTTCTCCTTCATTAAGTTTCAGTAGGTTATATGCATCTAGAAATATATCCATTTCTTATAGGTTATACAACTTATTGGTGTATTTGTATCTAACTGTTAAGTAATACAAAAAAATGGTGAGAGACTATTACTATTTCTGTTTGCATTTTTGTTTCTTAATCTAGCTAAAGAATTGTCAAATTTGTCTTTTCAAAATATCAACTGTTTCACTGTATCATTTTTTCTAGTATCTACCTCATTTATCTGCTCTAATCTTTATTATTTTCCCTTTTATGCTATCCCGTAAGTTTGTTAAATTTATTATTCCATCAAATTGTTTTTCTAACTGTATTTTCAAATAACCTGTCTTTAGTCTACAGATTGTTCTGCTTCATCAACTCTGTTGATGTACTCTATTGCATTTTTCCTTTCACTCATGGTCTTTTTGAGATTCATAATTTAAGAAACATGGTTTCAATGTCTTTGTTAAATTTGTCAGTTTTGTCATTTGTCCTGCTCCTATTTCACTGAATTGTCATTTTTTTGAAGGTCATTGTAATTCTTTTAAAAATTATTTTGGATTTTGTCAGATGAGTCATATATTACCCATTCTGTGTGGTCAGCTATTGGGAGATTTTTGTGTTATTGCAGTGGTGTTATGTCTCCTTGGGTTTTCATGTTTCTTGTTGCCTTATGTTTATGTCTGCACATTTGAAGAACTTGAGATTTATTCTATTCTTTGAAGACTGGTTTTGTCTAGGAAATCCCTATACCAGTCAGCTCATCCAGAGATTGTGGGCAGTCTTTGTGGTACGGTCCGTGGATGTGCTTGCTTCTGGAGTGCTTGTACATGATGGCTTTTTGCTTGGGGTAGCTCAAGGCCATTGGAGCTAGCCTGGTGGGAGACAGGAACTAAGCCCACGGATGTGGAGGCCTGCTGCCACTGGGAGAAGCCCAAGTTCTGATGATCCTGGGAATGGCTTAGCACTGGGCAGGCCCAGCCCTTGAAGCTGTTGAGCAGAGTTTAGTTAAGTCAGGCTTGGGGTCCACAGGGATTCTCCAGAGCTTAGGCTGCACTATCTAGCCTGGAACTAGGGCGAGTTTGGCTTGGAACACCAGGATTTGGTCTGGAGAGTAGGGTAATGGGAACTTGCTCAAGACTGTTTCTGGGAGCCGACAGTGTTGGGATTCAAGGCAAACTCTGGAACTCACTCATATTTCCTTCTCCCAAGTGAACAGTACCCCTTTCCGAGCTATGCTATTGAGGGTTCGGAGGGGAGTGACTTTGGATAATGGAAAACTGTGCTTCTCATTCTCAGTGTTCTGCCCAGGTCCTGTGCTCTCACCTCGTTTTCTTAGTCTTTATCAAAGTATTTTCATGCTGCTAAGATTGATGTTTCTATAGGGGAGTGAACACTGGAGACTTACTCTGCCATCTTCTCAAAACGTTTAACTGTAACTGTCACTTTGTACCTTTGTAGCTATGGACAAACATTTTGACTTCTTTAAGGCTTACTTAGCTCATCTGTAAGCTGAGAATACAAATAATAATGCATATTTACAGAATTATCATAAGACATACTGGATAATATATACAAATGTTAGGCACACTTTGAATTTTTATTTATGGTAAATAATATTACATTGGCTTTCAAACTTTATTTAGTACTCATCTTTTCATTCAAAAGATAATCATTCACTGAAATACCAATTTAAAGCAGTAGATTACTAAGAATATTATGTAAATTCAATATAATTTTTGAAGTTAAGCAATGAGAAAATTAATAAGCTTGTTTCCTAACCGTATGTGCAAAATAAAAGCCATAGTTTTATTGCTAATATTCCATATAAGTCTCTGTCTGGTGCCACGGCTCAATAGGCTAATCCTCCACCTAGCGGCGCCAGCACACTGGGTTCTAGTCCCAGTCGGGGCGCCGGATTCTGTCCTGGTTGCCCCTCTTCCAGGCCAGCTCTCTGCTATGGCCGGGGAGTGCAGTGGAGGATGGCCCAAAAGTGCTTGGGCCCTGCACCCACATGGGAGACCAGGAGAAGCACCTGGCTCCTGCCTTCGGATCAGTGCAGCGTGCCAGCCGCGGCAGCCATTGGAGGGTGAACCAACGGCAAAAGGAAGACCTTTCTCTCTGTCTCTCTCTCTCACTGTCCACTCTGCCTGTCAAAAAAAAAATATTCTATATAAGTCTCAACAGATATATTGTGATCACAACTTAGATGAACTCATTAAGCTCATTTGGAAGATGCTTAGCTTTTAGATTTTCAGATCAGGATATTTTAAATTCTTGTTTTCTCATTTCACTTCATATATTTAAGCCATCACCTAACTATGGGGCAGTCAATGAATCTCCGTATTTAAAACCTAAGTTTAGAGTTCAGTGCCCAACTCATTGAAAAATAACAATCATTAAATAATACAGCAAAGTTTACCTTAATAAAACTAACAGTATTTGTGATCAAGTCTCACGGTATCTTTCAAGATACTGGACATAATAAAGGAAAATAATGTGCACACCTAGGAAGTCATTAAGGAGGATTGCATCCCCGTTTATGAAAACAAACTTCTAGCCTCAACTCATCAAGACACTCTGTGCATATCCATCCCTCCATCGACCTTTGTCATCTTCTGTCACTTCTCTGAACCTGAGGTCTACATCTTTCAGTCTTGCTTCATGATCTCTCTACTGCTTTGAAGTGCTTCTAGATACACTTTCCTGTTCGATCTATTAACAAAATTAGCGTTTGTTCTTTCCATTTCCTCCTGATCAATGGTCCCAGAATGTCTGTTCTAAGTATTTCTCAAAGTGAGGCAGCCACAATAATCATCTGGTCAACTTGGAACATACCCAGCTTTCTAGATCCCTTTTGCAAGGGTCTTAGTCTAGAGGTTTGGGCTGCATCCCAGAATATGCTTCTGCAAAATGTGCAAAATGTTAACAATGTTCACTAACTACCTTGATTCTCTCAATGAGGAGCCATTTCTCTTGAGATAATTTAGATGTAGGTGGTCCTCTGATCACGCTTCTTGGAAAATCCTCGAATGAATGTGTAACAATGGCATGAAAACATAGGTTGTCATGTTTGAAACATGGTTAAGATGAATTTCCAACACTGGGAATATATTAGCAGGTTGTCATTTCAAATTCTTAGAGATAAAATGGAATGGTTTCTTTTATGGGGGCAAATTTATTCTCCTTGAGGAAAGGAAGAGAGGCAGGAAAGTGTATATAAAATATAGGGTATATAGGCTATTTGCTATAAATTAGTTATAAATGCCAATGTATATTGCTGTTCCTCTGTATCTGCCGTTTCATACCCATTCATCCAACTAGAGACAAATATTTTAAAAACTGGCATCTGCCCTGAATGCATACAGGCTATTTTTGGGTCATTATTGCCAAAACAAGACACTATGACAACCATTTGCATAGCGTTTATATTGTATTAGGCATTTTTGGCTTATTATAAGTAATATAGGGATGATTTGAATTACACAGAGTATGTGCATATGATCCATGTAAATACTGCATCCTTTTGTGTAAGGTACTTGAGCACCCACACATTTTGGTACCCACAGGGGCCTGGACCCAACTCCCCAGGGATAGTAGTGAGACAACTGTATAGGACAGTACTTCAGAGAGATTGGGGAGAAGTATTTAAAATACAACTTTGTTTATAGTCAAAAGATCTAAAAAGCCAGAGTTTTTCATAACACACATTTCCACAAATTTTTGAAGACCCCTTATATACAACTGTTATATCTAAATAGTTTCATCACACGATCTGTTTGTAGTAAAAAAAACTATGAGAAGATTTTGGAATATGAATTAGGGGTAAAATTTTAGGCACACACCAAACCACCATCTCTAACGATTTTTAAAGTGACTGTACACTCTTCCTCTCTGACAGAGAAATGTTAACAATGTTCACTAACTACCTTGATTCTCTCAATGAGGAGCCATTTCTCTTGAGATAATTTAGTTCAAATCATTTTTATGGAGACTGGATTTTCTTCACAACCACAATGTCTTTTTTATGTTGCCTCTTGGCTTTTATTCTGAGGCAGACCCTTTTTGATTTAAACATGATCTGTTGTATTTACTCTGAATGCCAATATATTGTGTATTACCCACCAAGTGACTCTCTTTCTCTGCTATTCGAAATTAAATAAACCAAGACGCAACACATGTCTTAAAACCACAATAGTTTATTTATAAGAAGAAAGACAGCCCATCAAACTTTCCACAAGAATTTCAAAAATCCATCAGGGACCCAAAGCCTTTACTTTCTTTCCATTCATATAATTTTGGTTTTGGCTTAACACTTAGCACAATATTCACTTCAAAAGAATATCCCTTGCATTCAAAGTAAACAATCATTGTTCTACACAGACTTTTAATTGTTCCCTTTCTGCCCTCGCCACTTTTCCGCTTTGATTCCAGGACTTGGCTTGCCCTGGATCTGGAACAGGCCAGATAGAACATCCCTTTTTAGTTTATATTTTGATATGAAGACTAACTCATGAAAGATCAAATTGTTACATTTTGTCCCATTTCCAATTACTTTTGACATCCATAGTTTCTTAACATTTTAAAATGATACTTTGATTATAGGGGATGGGATAGGACCAAATAACTGCAATTAGAATGAAATAGATTCTGGCTTTAGAAGGGAAAATTCAGTTTGAACATGATGCGAGGCAAGGCGGTTTCATTTTGGGTTCAAATTCTGTGGGGACTGCATAAGCCAAAACATATGATCGAACGTGGCCTTAGTCTCATCCAAAGTGGAACTCAGAGTAACTTCAAATTTCGCTGCAGAAGACATGGGTACTGATGACCAAGCGAGGGTCAACAAGTTGGTTGCTAAGTCCTCTCTCTGGCACTCTCTCAAGAATAAGTTCATCAGTTGTGTATATAGCTATCCTTTGGTAGCTAAGTCTAGAATATATAAAGGTTCTTTTCCTGGCCCATTGGCATTATAAGCAACTGAAGATATACTTTCATCTCATAGATACACTGGAAATCCTGCTATTTTTCATTTCACATGGGGTAATCCAGTCAGCCCATACTCAACATATGTGATGTACATGATAGCTTCTTTTTACCAAAACAGACATATTTACCAAACGAACAAAGAACCCCTTTATGATGAAAGTGTAGAGAGTCATAGATTTGTCTGAAATGCAGAAAAACCCAGAACTTCTATGTGGAAGGTCCTGTGCTAAGTACTAGACCCTATACAGTGGTTGGCCCTTAGCTCATACTCTTTCCTGAATTTCACGGCCCATGTCACTGGGACATATATAGCTGCTCCCTAGCTTAACACCCTCTTCCCAAAGGGCTTAGAAGACAGAATCTTGTCTGTATTAAAATATTCAATTTAAAAATTTATAGCTTATTATAGAGTGTAAGCGTATAACTATATACCTTGTCACTGAATGTTACCAGCTTTTTAGTCTTTTTATATGCATTTTTTTTGCAATGGAGAATTGTTGTCTGTATGTTACTTATTCATGTTTTCCCAGTGTGTTCTACATTAACACATACTGCTGGACTGGCCCTGCCCTGCTGCTCTCGCTTGGGTTCTCTCAGGTCATTATAATGCAGTAAAAACAGGCATGAAAAACTCAAATACTGAAATAACAGGAGCTTGGACAGAAATAATTCAGAAAGCACAGGAAGCAACAGACTTCTTCATGGCAGCTACTCACTTCCTGCAACTTGGCTTCCTGCTGTGTGGATCTGCAACCAGCACCTTTGACTTTCCTGGGAAGTCCAATACGTTACACCCAATTTTCTATCCTATGCAGAGGAACTCTATGTTTATGATTGTGGACTCTGGTCAGACTCACCATATTGCCACTTTTTATGTCAATTAATTTTAGACAGGACCATTTACCTATTTGTCCCCTGGTTTCATCACCTGAAAAGTGAATCTCAACAGTGCAAATGTTCACAGCTCACGTCTCTGGAGCAGGTGGAGGGAGAGGGAGTAATGTAATTGGTTATACGTCTTTTTGTTTGTTTCTTTGTGGAACATGGCATGATGGCATATCCTAGGACCTATACTGTCTTTGATGTGATGAAGTAGGATAATTCCGACTCTTCTAGGGTGTTGCCAGGGATTAAATAAGGTCATGTGAATAAATTAGAGTAATGCCCAGGAAATAACTCAGCACAGTGCCTTGCAGTATGTATCAATTATACTCGCCTGATGGAACCTACAGTGTAAAATTGAGCCTATGTAAGGGGTGTGTTGGGTGTCCCCAGCAACAGCAGAAAGCAAGACTTTGATGTCTGTACAGCTCAGTGGGAAGAGGAGATCAAAATCTTCTAGCTTGTTCAGTATATTCCAAGCTTCTTAGTAGGAATTTAGTTTATGTTTACCAAATATTAGACTCTTAAGATGGTTGATATTCAGCCCATGTTTGTGAAGCATATACTTCCTTGTTTTCTTAATCTCTTTTGTGTTGGCAAAATTATTAAAGGGTCTTACAATTAGTAGCTGTAAAATAAATCACTGACTTAATTCTGTATCCACAAATAAGTAGACATTAGTTCTACTTACTCATGTTCGCCTAACTTCTGAAAATTATGCTCCCCTTAACCCATTTCAGATTTCATTCCACCAGTTCGAAACCTGTAAAACCACCACCTAAAGAAAAAAAAGATTTTTGTAGAAAATTTGCTGCAACTTTTCATTAGATCTCATGATTGGAACTGGATCCAACCTGATGACTAATAGTTTTTTACATTCACTATAAATCTTTAGTATCAACATTATTCATATTCTGCTTTTACCTTCAAAGACCAGCAAGTGTTCCAGGATTGCATACTTCCTGTTTTACTATTCGTATGGTACAGCATTACCCTTACCAGAAGAGTTCCTTCTAGGGAATTGCTGAGGTACAAACTCTCCTGCAGAAGTCAGCATGCGAGAATCGCCTTTCTGTAGACTCCTACTAAAGCCAATGAATGATGAATTTCAGCAACCGAGGGTCTGCCAGAAGACCAGAGGGACTTGAATGCAACTAAGGTTGCCAACCAGATTGGGCAGAGAGGGGACATCCTAATATGTTTGGCCAGGAGGATTAGAGTTCTTCAGATGTCAGGAGTTAATAAAATTTAATTTTTACAAGTCCAGTTAGCAACTCTTTTAGGCTTTGCCGATCAATATAGTTTTAGAGATTGATTTTTATTTATTCGAAAGGTAGAGAGGGAGAGGGAGAGATGTCTTCCATCCATTAGTTCACTCCTCAACTGGCCACACTGCTGGAGCTGGGCTGATCCAAAGCCAGAAGCTTTTCCAGGTTTCCCACATGGGTGCAGGGCCCCAAAGGTTTGGGCCTTGCTCTGCTGCTTTCCCAGGCACTTTAGCAGGGAGCTAGACAGGAAGTGAAACGGCTGGGACTCAGTCTCCCAGATGGGATTCTGGCGCTGCAGGCGGTGCCTTTACCTGCTATGCCACAGTGCTGGCGCCCGATATGGTTTCTGTTGCCAGAGTTCAGCACTCTGTTATACCCAGGGCAACTACAGACAAATAAGTGTGTCCATGTTCTAATAAAACTTCATTTAGATAACTTATGGGAGGCAAAACCAGACTTGGCCTTGAGGTTCCAGTTTGCTGACACCTGTTCTGCAGAAATACATTGTCAACATATTTTAATGTACTTTTTACAAGACATTGAACATTAAAGAAAATCCAAAATGCTGTCTGTTGTCACACAAACAGGACTCCCGCTTTTGTTTGCTTTAGCCCTTGCCCATAGTCGAATGTCTTACTTTGCCCTCGTGGTTATTACCCCAGGACAAGCATTAATGAGAAAAGCTAGATCCCATTATCTCATGGATAGGTTCCAGTGTTAGGTCGGTCTTGGGAGAGCAGTGTGTATATGTGATGTACTCTGGGGTAAAGGAGGACTTTACAGAAATAAGGGGAGAGGACAAAAGATGCCACAGGGAGCAAGCACTGCTTCCCTAAGAGCTTTGGATTTCCTTTCCCTCCATCTGTACAGTTCCTGCTAGAAGACCAAGGACTTGTGTCTGGCAAGCTCTGTGCAGGCTGAAACTTTTTTTTTTTTAAGATTTATTTGAAGGGCAGAGTTAGAGAGGCAGAGAAAGAGGCAAAGAGAGAGAGAGGTCTTCCATCTGCTGGTTCACTCCCCAAATGACCATACTGGCTGGAGTTGTGCTGATCTGAAGCCAGGAACTTCCTCCAGGTCTCCCACATAGGTGCAGGGGCCCAAGGACTTGGGCCATCTTCTACTGCTTTCCCAGGCCATAGCATATAGCTGAATCAGAAGCACAGCAGCTGAGACTGGAACCTGCACCCATTTGGGATGCCAGCACTGCAGGCGGCAGCTTCACCTGCCATGCCACAGTGTCAGCCCCAGTAGCTACTCCTTAAATTATGATCCTCACTTTGTTGTTCTCTTTTCTCTTGGGCAGAGTTCCTTATTCCCCCAAGGAAATAAAATTAGAGTTTCCATTCTTTTCTCAGATTCTTTAGTTTGCTTCAGAATCCATAGCATCTAACATGTAGTCCAGAAAAGGTAGCCATCAAATGTTGAAGTAATTAACAATTGTGTTATGCAAGCCTGAGGTTTGTCCTTGCCTCTTATTTGGACCTAACATCACACCATAACATTGGGCATCAATTCCATTTTTTTCCCTCTAATTATCTTCAACACACTTGCTGCATTCTATTGTTCTTCCAAATAGAAAACTGTAGGCAAATGTCCTGGGGTATGTTTTATTGAACCCCTAGAGAATGCACAAGTGCTTATGACTAAATTTTCAGCTGATTTATATATCACAATTTCCTTCAGTTAGCTATTGGCATGCTTGCAAACTCCTGAGACAATGTAAAATTCTATAGAAGTCAAAAGTATCTATTTTTGTTCATGTAGTACATAGTTAAGTATTATGTATATTTTTGTTCTATCCTGCTACTATTTACACATTAGATACTAGTATTGTTTCTATGATTAGATGCTTTTCAGGCATTTGTCTTAAATTAAATTTCCATATGTTTAAGGCAGTGACTTACTAATGCAGAATTTTGGCATTTGCATGTATTTTATTCCATTACAAAATTCTATAGCATCTGTAATTATTTAATGATCAAAACAGTTACTTGATCTTGTCAATATTGCTATTTCTAACTAACATATGAAAATAGAGATGTCCTTTTTTCTGTTTCACATATTAATTATCACATGAAATTGAAAAACAGTTTAAAAAAGTTTTCACTCTTAAGTAATTATTGCTTGTCATCTCAACCTTAGAAGCATGAGCCGAGTGGAGAAGTGCTACTTTCCCAAAGACAAAAAACTCAATTTAGAGTGAGCATTTGTAATCCTTATGCTAAGAGATTAACCTGTTTGTTAAGAATGGTTGTCTCCAGCGCCAAGGCTCAACAGGCTAATCCTCCACCTAGCGGTGCAGGCACACCAGGTTCTAGTCCCGGTCGGGGGGCCGGATTCTGTCCCGGTGCCCCTCTTCCAGGCCAGCTCTCTGCTGTGGCCAGGGAGTGCAGTGGAGGGTGGCCCAAGTACTTGGGCCCTGCACCCCATGGGAGACCAGGATAAGTACCTGGCTCCCACCATCAGATCAGCGCGGTGCGCCGACCGCAGCGCGCCAGCCGTGGCGGTCATTGGAGGGTGAACCAACGGAAAAAGGAAGACCTTTCTCTCTGTCTCTCTCTCACTGTCCACTCTGCCTGTCAAAAAAAAAAAATGGTTGTCATTTCTACATCTCTGGTGGGAGAGAAGGATGATCCCCTATAGATGTGACAGTCAAGGTACACCGCTGTCAATCGGAAGGAGTTTCCTGGAATGAGTGATTGTTACAGTATTGAATGGAAAGATACATCTGAAGTTGTGGAATCACAAATTCGGTGTGAAAGATGTTCTTTTTCACATGTTTAAAAATGCACAAGATTTACAGGTTTGTGTTTTGTTACTTTGGGACAAGCAGTCTCCCAGCCCCATTCCCAATTCTTGTGTTGAAAGCCCCAAAAGTGATGGAGGGTAGGGGCTTTGGCAAGTGAGTAGCTTATGAGAATGGAGCCCTCATGAATGGGATTAGTGCCCTTATGAAACAGGCCAGGAGACCCCTCACCTGCCCCTTTCGCCATCCGAGGACAATGAGAAGGCACCATCCCTATCACACGCTGAGCCTAGTGCACTTCCTAGCCTCCAGAAGCACTGAGAAATGTTTTTGTTTGTAAGCCACTCAGTTTATGGCATTTTGTTACAACAGACTGAACAGATGAAGACAAGTGCTATTTGATACGCAGCTAACTTGTGGTTCCAGTAGCCCTGAATGAACTCCGTGACTTGGATATGCACACAGGGTCTCTTTCCATTATCGTAAGTCATTTAGATAACTGGTGCTATCTATTTAGAGGAAGCAGGTATGAAGTTAAGGGTCCTTCGTAAGTCATGTGAAACTTAACCCAGGCCCTGAAAGGTGTATAGAGTACAGAAAACAGGGACACTAGACACAGTGAAGTCCACCTCATGGCTTAAAGAGGACATAAATAGCTTGGGCAGAGCCAGGGGGAAAGTGATTAGATTAGGTGGGCTATGTTTTAAGGCTTGAAAATTGTGAGGAAGTTAGCTTGTAACAGAATGTGTAACTGTGAAAAAGGTTGCATGGTTCATCAATAAATTTGTTTCCTTTTGCTCTTGGGAACAAGAGTAGAATCGCATTCCCTAACTCCTTTGCACAGGGCTTTACGTTATTACTGATACTGGTCAATAAAACGTGCACGAGAAGCCTGGTTCACAAAAACCCACTGTGTGTAATCCTCCACTCTCGCACTTACTTTGGATGCTCAAGCTGAAGGAGCCAGACTTCCCTTTGAACATGTTGCTGGAGGACTGTATCGAACAGAAGGCTTTCCCTACTATCTGCTGGAATTTCGTGGAGTCTGAAATGTATTTCCTTGGGAATAAACTACCGAAGTGTACATCATGGCAGCTGTGTATCCAAGAAATATAATGGTGGAGGTTAAGGTGTTCAATGTTGATCTCATGCAGTGACAAATTTCATACCTAAGAGGCCAGTAGGATGACAGTGTTTTCTCCCCCTCCTAACCATAGAAACCGTGTGAGGTAGTAAATCACTACATTTGAGGGTTGTTTCACAACAATAGATAACAGGGTGATAAAAGCATTTTTTTCCAGAACGTACCAAAAGTGCTTCTTTTCAATGAGGTAAGTCACTGAATATATTTTTTTTCACTGAATATATTTTTATAGTTTGAAATATTTGACATTACACATGGGTTTCATACTTTTTTGATTAGCTTGCAATAACTACATATATTTATGATATATAGTGCAGTATTTCAAGACATTCAACTGATACTCATCAAATCAAGATAACTAGCATGTCTACTAATACATGTTTGGAGTTTTGGTGCTTTTCCTTTCTAGTTTTTCAAAAGGCAAATGTAGGTAGAAGGAAAGTATTCCAGTGTTTACCAGTACAGTAGGGTGACTGTAGTGGGCTCCATGTGTCTTTTTTGCAGTCAGATCTTTAATTTTTTAAATTTTAATTTATACCAGTTTTATGTAATTCATATATACAGATGTAGGAACTTCCCGCTGTACCCTCCCTCTCACCTTTCTTCCTCTCCCTCTCCTATTCCCACCCTTAGTTTTTAACAAGATCTATTTTCAGTTTATAGTGTAGGGTGAAGCTTATGACTAAGTACCGAGTTCAACAAGTAGTATGAAGAGACTGTTCCTCGACAATCCAGACAAGGGCTATAAAACAATCTTGAATCTCCAAATGTCCATTTCACTCTGCAATATTACATTTAGGTGCTCTATTAGTTATCTCACATCAGGGAGGACATATGGTATCTGTCCTTTTGGGACTGGCTTATTTCATTAAGTATAATGGTTTCCACTTGCATCTATTTTGTTGCAAGCAGGATTTTTTCCGATTAGTACTACATAGTGTATGGATGTGTGCGTATGTATATATAAATTTCTTTATCTGCTCAACAGTTGACAGCATCTGGGTTGATTCCATGTATTAGTTATTGTGAATTGAGCTGCAGTGAACATGGGGGTATGGTTATCTTTTTTGTAAGCCAATTTCTTTTCGTTTGGGCAAATTCTCAGGAGTGGGATGGCTGGATCATACACGGTAGGTGTATATTCAGATTTGTGAGGTATCTCCATGCTGTCTTCCATAGTGGCTGCACCAGTTTATATTCCCACCAACAGTGGATTAGGATGCCTTTTTCCCCACATCCTCAAGTATTTGTTGTTTGATTTCTGTATGAGAACCGTTGTAACATTATGGCTTTGATTTGCATTCCCCTGATGGTTGGTGATCCTAAATATTTTTTTTAAAGTGTCCGTTGGCCATTTTAATTTCTTCTCTTGAAAAATGCCTGTTCAATTCCATTGCCCATTAAGCTAAATCCAATGGAAGGGGAAAGGCAGAGTCAGGCATAGAATGAGATGGTAGCTCAACCTGCTGGATTACAAGACAATTACCATAAATCTCAGAGAGAACCAAGGGATTAAACTACAAAAGAACAAAAGGAGCAAAAGTTCTATATAGTAGATGTTAAAGCTACCAAAATTTCAGTGACCTTAAGAGGCTAAATCTCAGAACAGGCAACACAATGTGGTGGCATGGAGACCGGAGATGATCTTTGAAATGCTAATGTCTGTAGAACAATAGAGGTCGCACATAGATTGCAGTCGACTAAGGTGGAGATATACAATACCGATGCGAAAAAATGTAAACAGGAAAGAAGATCTGTTAATATTGAAATCACAGTTTTGTAATATTTTGGAATCGATTTGTATCTAAAACATACATCTCATGGTTTCCACAAGGCCCTCTCATCTCAGGGCTGAATGCTGTAAGGTGTTCTCCTTACATGATAACCAACGTTAACAGGCCACAGTCCTCCTGTTCCCACTAGGAGGACCTCAGAGTTGTATTGCCACACCATGCTCCAGGTAGCAAGTCCTTAGTCATCTATTCAAGTTGGCAGTTGAGCTAATACTTTTATGCAATCCTAGTGCTTTATCTCGTTCTGAAAACTTTGCTGTTTTGAGGGTTAGAGATGGGAAACCCAAAAGCAACATAAGCATTACTTAGTTTTCCGTGGTTAGGTTTTGCGACAAGCTCCCAAGATCCAAGGTGATAACCATTGATGGTAACTATGCACCATTTCTTATATGCCTATCAAGCCATTTTTTTTTACATCTGTTTTCTCCCCGACTGGTATCATTATTATGCCATTGTCTTTCCCAATTAGGCTTCAGGTTTGCTCAGTTCTTTATGATTGTCACTGTTGCTTACTGATAACATTTGCATCAAATATTTTCCTCAATGAAGCCTTAAGAATGCTGCCCTTCATGTAGTTTAATGGATTAAAGAAAAGCTATGAACTCTTCTGTCAGTTTTTCCTCTCAGGGGTTTCTCTATCTGGGACTTGGTTTGAGTTGTAGGCTCTGTGCCAGCTGGAAGCTAGACTGATTGCTGTGACTGGAGCCACAGCCCTGGTAAGTTAGTGTAGCATTACAGTGGTTTTCTGTTTCCCATTAGGCATTGAAGCAGCAGCACTCCAATGTGATCAGCGTTTTGCAACCCAAGTTCTGTGTAACACTGGTAGCCCTAGGACCAGTAATAGCAAGATAGGAAGCACAATTAACGGCGTTGTCTATAGATGCACATGTCTATGTGAAGGTTTTGACAAAGTGACGTCCTTGATTCCTATTTAAATGCGCATATGCAAAGTGATAAGGGTATAGTCTTCACTATTACCACCAGTGAAAACTATAGCAGTAATTATTTCAGGATTAACTGGTCATTTGGTAAGGAAAAAACAGATGAGAGAAGATAGCAAACTGGGAATTTTATCAACCAAGAATCATGATGCCCGATGACCAGTATATTAAAGCTCAATATATGTATATACTTATTTACTTCATTTTGATTGGGCCAAGAAGTAAGAAATTTCCTTTTAATAGCTTTTCAAAAAATTTTTTCTCAACAGAGAGGCAGACAGAGGGAGGTGGGGGGAACTCCTATCCACTGGTTCACTCTCCAAATGCCCACAGTGGTTGGGGTTTGGCTTGGTTGAAACTGGGATCTCAGACCAGCTCTCCCACACAGGTGGCAGGGCCCTAGCTATATGAGCCATCACCTGCTTCCTCCAAAGGTATGCATTAGCAGAAAGCTGGAGTCAGAAGTCTGAGCAGGGCATTAAAATCCGTCACTTTGATTTGAGATGTGGGTATCTTCATCTCAGCTGAATGCCTGCACCCCTCAGTAAAGTCTTGACAGTGCGGGATGTCTTGAAGATATTTAAAGATTGCATGAAAGACAGGTGTACCTCTATTGCTGGTAGAGTTGACCACTCCTAGCTAAACTATAATGACAGGGCTGGGATTGTGGCTCAGCAAGTTAAGCTGCCACCTGCCATGCCAGCTTCCCATACGGGTGTAGGTTCAGGTCCTGGATGCTCCACTGCTTATCCAGCTCCCTGCTATTTTGCCTAGGAAAGCAGCAGAAGATGGACCACACATGGGGGCCCTTGACAACCATCTGGGAGATCAGGACAGGGTTCCAGGTTCTTGGATGTTGTGGCTGTTTATAGAGCGAGCCAGTGGATGGGAAGATCTTTGCTTTTCAAATACATCAATTTTAGAAAAACAATGATGAACTGAAAAGGTAATAGCTAACATTTGTTGAGTGTTATTGTTATTAAATTTTAAAGGTTCACAAATCTCATGTATTTCTCATATACAGATTCAGGAACATAGTGATACTTCCCATGCTACCCTCCCTCTCACCCACGCTCCCCTCCTTCTTCCTCCTCCCGCTCCTAATCCCTCTCGTAATTCTTACAATGATCTTTCAGTTTACATTATACTTATAAGGTTAACCCTACACTAAATGAAGAGTTGCATGTGTCCGGCATAGTTCTAAGAGTGTTTACTGAGCATAGAACCTTTCTGGGGAAGAAATCTTAGAAGTTATTAAAGCGGCTATCTTAAGAAAATACTTTAAAAATATTTATGCTTAATAATATGCACTGACTTTAAGACCGCTGGCTCTCACTTGAACCTAGCCCTACATGGCCATGAATTATTTGCTCTGGCTCACTAAAGCCACTGAATTCTGAAGACGTCTTCCTCCCCCATTATCCTGTCTATAATGTTTATTTTCTTTGTGTGCTTTTCTCATGCTAAATGTGGGAATTAGGGAATGACAACTGCCTTAAAGAAAATATTATCTTCATTACTGAAATGTTACTAATTTCATGAGAAATATTGCATGAGACTTAAAGGTACTCTGATCCTATATAGATTCTTATTTGAGCAATACACATTAGAATACATTGATTCTTATGCTTCCAAGGTGCCTTTAAAGAAAGGTACAGATTTTCTTAAATGACTTCTTGGTGTTAATATTTTTATCCCTCACATAGAAAAACTAGGCTGGATTTTTCAATATACTACATTTTCTTTAACAACCTCAGTTAGAAGAATGACAAGTTATCTTTTATTTTTCTGGTGCTGCGTTTTATGTAGATTTTTATCCTGGAATTAATGGAAATTACAGTTTTGTAGCTCTTCTGAGCATAGATGTGTCTTTTTTTCTGTTTCACATAACTATATGAACTTCCTTACTTTTAACATTCTATAAAAAAAGATACTGGTTCCTGGAAGAGTTGGCCTTTAAAATAACATTGAAATGGCATATTAACCTTAAGAGAATAACACTCTGTTTTAAATACACTTGAGAAATCTGGATGAGTTGTACAGGTGAACGCTGCGTTGGATTTCAACTTTCTGGGGCAGGGAAGGCCCATTCCTCCCTCACCACCTTGGTCCAAGTCAAGATGACCTTTTCTTTCTGGGAAGTCGTCAGTTTTCATTCTAACTTGGTATCCATCACATGCACTGCCCCTGGGAGTCGGATCTGCCAAAAAAAGGCTTCACAGCACCCTAGAACTGTGGTGGGCTTCTTGTGTGGGTCAAGTGTAGCAAAGACAGCTCTGCTAGCAACTCCTATTTGTGGGGAGCAATCCGGACTAGACTGAGTTACTGGAATTAAGACTTATTCTATGCATCTGCTCTCCCACAATATGGCGCTGGGAGAGAAGTAAACAGCTTCTGCACAGCTGCCTCCAGTTCAACCAATAAACTGTAGGACTTGCTCCTGATTGGAGGAGAGCAGCGTACTCGGCGTGTGGGCAGCCGAGTTGGGATTGGCGGAGGAGGACTATAAAGGAGGAGAGAGACGGCATGCACCAGGAACATCTAAGGGGAACATCTAGCTGAAGGAACACCTGTGCAGCCCCCCGAGAAAGCCGGCCGGCAGTGTGCCGCTCCCCTGCGGAAGTGGGGAATGCGGCCAGGGGGAACTGCCCTTCCACGGAGGTGGAAGGGATAGTAGCCAACCCGGGAAGAACCAGCAGCAAACCCGGGGAGGGCCGAGCAGATGAAAGAACAGCGCAGGGTCCTGTGTCGTTCCTCCACGAAGAGGGGGAGCGACACTATTCATGTCGGAGCCTTAGGGGAACGTAGGTTGCAGACCCGTGCTTCTCAGACTTTCTCACCTATGTGGGTCACTGGGAGGAACTTCCCAAAATGCTGACTCTGATTCAGAGTGGAGAGGGTCACAAGAGTCCCCTTTGCTAACAAGCTTCCCCTGCTCTGTTTTTACACACTTTGATGAGCCAGGTCGTGGAGAATAGCAAACAAGCAGGAAGATCTGCCTTAATTTGATTCTTCCCATGTGGCTGTCTTCCTTGATTGGATTTCCATTGATTCTGGACATCCGTTTCTGGTACATATCCTCAGTGCCCTCATCATGCTCTCTGGGAGGAAACACACACCCCAAGTCCACAGTCATCACCCCAGGTCCCAACCATGCTGGCATCTCAGTCTACCCACATTTTCCAGTGAGGAAGCATTCCTTCCCTTCAACCTGAAGTTAGAGAGTACCATACCATATTCATGTCACTGTTAATAGTCATTTCACTCACTTGTACTTGGGGAATGTCTGCTTGTGCCCTTGAGTGGTAAGGTTCATGCTATGATATGCTGCTCGACATTGGTTCTTATGGCTACCCTCAGATCTTTACGTGGGCCCTGGCAAACAAGGCCCTGCCCTAACAGTAACCTCAGCACTCTGCCACCATTGTGTCTTCTCTAATATTTGTCTAGTTCCTGTCCAGCCTCAAGCCCAGACTAGAAACTGCATGAATCCTGTCCCCACTTCACCCTTTTGGGCATTCTTCCACCCTAGATCATCCTATTCATCTCTCAATCAGGTGGATGCTGGGGTAGCTCTGGAATTGCATCTGCAGGGTGATCCTAGGGTCCTAGTCCAGCAGGTTCCAGGAGGGAAGGCCGACAAGTGGATTGCTCCCACTGGCCAGAGTGGACCTTCTGTTCCTGCATCTTGCAAGTTGAGGCTGCCAGTGGAGCTGACGTAGCTCTTCTGGAACCTTTCAATGTTTCTTTAAACAAAGGCTTGCAAAAACTTATCTGGGGGTTTTGACCACATTCAGAGCATTCCTGTCCCTCTTATGTATTCTTAGGTACTTAGCAATGAAATAGCCAATGCACTTCATAGTACAACTAGATCTAACCTCTGAGAAATTAGAATGGCGGCATGGGGCGGCTCTGCACATGATCTTGCACCGTCCAGGTATTCCTGGCCACCAGGTGAGATACCCAAAGTCCTGGTAGAAACCACAAATATGGAAAGCTTCAAGATGCTAGTTCAGGTGGTACTTTCAACTTTGACCACAATAGGGCCCAGCCTCATGTTTCTCCGGGGGTTTCAGTGTTTTCCTAACTCTTTTTCTATTACACTAATACCACAATGTGTGCTCCATATGTGAAAGAAAAAAAGTTAAATCAAAAGGCTGCCTTTTCCTTCCAGAAATATGTCTTTACAATATTGAGCTGTAACTGTGATATCAGAAGGTAAAACTACATGAGTAATACAATCTGACATGCTGAATTGTAATTGGGTATAAAACAAACACACTGCTTCTGAAAGCGACGCCCAAAAGAACATCATTCTTAACCAGCAAGTTATGCTATTAATGTTACATTGGAAATCCTTTCACTGCTAATCTAACTTTAAACACTGTGCTTTCCTTTCTTCTTCTGGCCTAGTGGGACCGAAGCCCAAAAGGAGACTATCGTGTTTAGATTCACCTGTGAAACAGAGAGGTCTTCTGCCTCATTCTCTTTTGCTATTCGTGTTCTACGTGCATGACAACTCTTGAAAGTGTCCCATGAGTTTTGGCTGTTCTGGGGCCCATGGTATGGCATAGTGGGTAAAGCCACAACCTACAGCACCATCCCTTATAGGTGCTGGTTTGAGCCCCGGCTGTTCCACTTCCAATCCAGCTCTCTGGTAGTATGCCTTGGAAAGCAGCAGAGGATGGCCCCTGCACCCATGTGGGAGACTCAGGAGAAGCTCCTGGCCTTTATCAGCCCAGCTCCAGCCATTGTTATTTTTCTACTTTATTCTTTTTTTCCCTTTGTAGCTTAGTTCTGGAAGGTTCCACTGACCTATCATAAAGTTCAGATTATTTTGTTGGCCATGTGTGGCCTATTGATGAATTCAAAGACATCCTTCATTGCTTGTTGTCACTCCAAGTAAAAAGTCTGGTTGACAAGTATAAATTATGTATATTTAATGTATACAGTGTAATATTTTGATATACATATGCGTTGTGAGGTGATTACCATAATCAAGATAAGTAACATAACCATAACCTTACAAAGTTACTTTTAGTCAAACAGTTAAGATCTACTCCCAGCAAATTTCAAGAATATGATATTAGTAACTATGGTCACCATGCTGTGTATTCTCTTGAACTCTGTCATCCTCCATAACAGACTTTGTGCCTTTCCATCAACACCTCACCCTTTCCTCCAACCCCAGGCCCTCCCTGGCAATGACCACAATACCCTGGGCTTTGACATGTCTGACTCTGATTCTACGCATACGTGAGATCATGTAGATTGGTCTTCCTGTGCTCGACTTATTTTACTGGCATCAGGTGCTCTAGCTTCATCTTTGTTGTCACAAGTCAAGGTTTCTCTCCTTTGTAAGGATGAGCAATATTCCACTGTGGATGAGAGCATGCATCCACATTTATCTATCTGTTCTTCTATCACTGGGCACTTCAGTTGTTTCCTTATCTTGACCTTTGTGGATAATGCTGCAGGGACTAGAGGAAGAACAGCTCTGTAGATACTGACTTCATTTTCTTTGGGTATGTATCCTCAAGTGGGACTGTAAGATTCTGTGGTAGTTCTGTTGTTAGTTTTTTTTATTTTTTATTTTTGGCAGGTAGAGTTATAGACAGAGAGAGAGAAAGAGAGAGAGAGAGAGAAAGGTCTTTCTTCCGTTGCTTCACTCCCCAAATGGTTGCTATGGCTGGTGCTGTGCCAATCTGAAGCCAGGAGCCAGGAGCTTCTTCCTGGTCTCCATGTGGGTACAGGGCCCAAGGACTTGGGCCATCTTCCACTGCCTTCCCAGGCCACAGCAGAGAGCTGGACTGGAAGAGGAGCAACCGGGACTAGAACCAGCACCCATATGGGATGCCTGCGCTGCAGGCGGAGGATTAACCAAGTGAACCACGGCTCTGGCCCCAAATTGTCAGTTTTTTGAGGAGCAGCCGTGGAAGAATTCACATTCCCACTGGTAGTATGTATAGGTTCACTGTTATCCACACCAGCATTTGCTACTTTGGTAATTTTGATAGTATATTTAAGCAGGTGTAAGTGGATACATTTATTATAGTAGTGATCTCATTTAACTTTCCAGATAACTTGATATTTCGTACACTTGTCATTCATATGTTTTCTTTTGATAAACACCTTTTCAGATGCCTTGTTCATTTTAAATTGGGTTGCTTTGCTATCGAGTTTCACGTTAATTTGAATTAGCTCCTAATGAGTTGTACAATTATTTTGGTGATTCAATCTCCTACTTGTTACTGGTCTGTTTAGATTTTCAATGTTTCCATGATTCAGTGTTTGCAAGTTGTGTCAAGGAATTTGTTTCTGCCAGATTAAAATAGTTAAAAAAAGGATGAAAAATAGAATTGTTCTTATAAATTTAACAGTAGTCTCCTACTATCATTTGTATTTCTGTGATGTCACTTGCCATGTCTCTTCATTTCTAAGTCTTCTTTTATTCTTAGTCTAGCCAAAGGCTTGCCAATACTGTGTGCATCTACAACAAACTCTAGTGTCACTGATATTTGATTGTTTCTCATCTTTATTTCATCTCTAATCCTTACTGATTGTTTTTCTAACTTTGGCCTTAGTATTTTTTTTTAGTTTGAGATTTAACATTAGATTGCCTATTAAAGTTTCCTTTTCTTATTTATGTAAGAACATATACTATTTTGCCCTTCTAGCTGCTTTTAACTTATGTAAGTTTGCATATGTTTTGTTTCCATTTTTTGTTCATCTCATGATATATTTTGAAAGTCATTTTAATTACTTGATCCATTTGTTGTTCAGTAGTGTTTTCTAATCTCTACAAATTTGTGAACTTCCCAGTTTTCCTTTTATTGAATTCTGACTTGATATCATTGTTGCAGAGATACTTGATAGACTTGATAGAGATACTTTTAGACTTTAAGACTCAGAGTGCAGCCTACCGTATGATTTATCATGAAGAATGTTCCATATGCACTTAAGAAGAATTTGTGTTCTGCTATTGGGTGGAGGGTTCTGTATGTACCTGTATTCCATTTATACAGAGTGTTGAACAAGACTTTTCCTGTCTGGATGATCTAGCCATTGCTGAAAGCAGGGTATTAATTAAATACTATTATTAAATTGCTCTATGTTTCTCTCTTCATTCCTGTTAAAATTTGCCTTATATATTGAGATGCTCTGATGTTGGGTACATGTGTTTATAATTGTTCTTTCTCTTGATCTCTTGAAAATTGTATACTGACCTTTGTATCTTGCAACAGTTTCTGACTTACAGACTAGTTTGTCAATGGAACAGCCACCACATTCTGGTTTTTGGTGAACATTTGCACAAATTATTTTTTCTATCCCTTTACCTTCAGCCTATATTTCTTTACAGTTAAAGTGAGTCTCTTCTAGGAAGAAAATAGTTGTATCTTGGCTTTTCATCCGCTTAGTCACTTTCTCTTGATTTAATAATTTAATATATTTATACCTAAAGTCATTATTGTTAATTAAGTACCTACTATTGCCATGAGTTGTTTTTTTGGGATTGGATTGTTGCACAGTGTGTTAAGTCGCTGCCTGAGATGCTGGCATCCCAAATAGGTGCCCATTCACGTCCTAGTTGTTCCATTTCTGATTCAGCTCCCTGTTAATGTACCTGGGAAAGCAGTGGAAGATAGCCCAAGTACCTGGGCCCCATGCACCCACAGGGGAGAGCTCCTGACTTTGGCCTGGCCCAGCTTCAGCCATTGACGCCACTTCAAGAATGAACCAGTGGATGGAAGATTTCTTTCTGTAACTCAGCCTGTCAGATAACAAACCCAAAACCTGTTTTATAGTTCCTTTATTCATTTTCTTCCTTCGATTTGATGGTTTTTATGGTGGTAGACTTTTGTTTTACTTCATTCTTTTTGTGTATCTACTTACAAAAATTCTGAGAAATCACAATCCCAAAATAAAACCCGTAATGTTGACCTTCTGAAAGCTGGTATCTTCAAACTGCAATCTCTATCAATAAAAAGCTGCATAAGAGCACACAAAGCTGAACTCTGGGAGTGGATTTACAATATAGCAACTATAAAACATGTGTCCTTTGTCTACAATGACTTTCTTTCCAGCTAATGAAATCCCAGGAACTTTAAGTGTGCATTATTATTTATGTATTAGAGAGAGTGAGCGAGAGATATCTCATCTATTGATTTGCTCCCCCAATTATTACAACAGCACAGGCTGGGCAACTCAATCCGTGTCTCCCAAATGTGTGGCAGGAATATAATTACTTGAGCTATCACTACTCTATCACTACTTCTTCCCTGGATCTGCATTGGCAGGAAGCTGGAATCAGGAGCTGGAGCCTGGTGTTGAACTCTCTCTGATGTGAGACACAGGCATATTCACCATTAGGCTAAATATCTGCTCCCCTCAGGGGTTTTTAATGGAGGGCAAAACACCCAGCATTGCCTGAAGCAGGCAGGGAACTTACTGAGTGCTTAAGAAGTAATTATGTACACAGTAGGGTTAGAAGACTTACACAGTGGTGCTGCTGTTCAATCACCAGTATTGTTTCTGCCAATTTGTGGCCTGTGTGTGAGTGCATACAACATAGATGTATGGCACACAAGGTGGGAAACTTTAATGGGGGATGCTGTGTCAGTATGTATTGAACCAGAGAGGAATTTCAACGGAACTCTGTCATGTAGAAAACCAAATCAATGTATTCTTCAAGAAGACTTGTGCTCTTTAAGGAAAAAAAAAAAGGAGCTATTTATTTCAATGCCATACTTCAAAACACTGTTAATAATCCTGGGAGTTGGCCAGCTTAGTGACTCTTTGTGCAAGTGCCCATAATGTATCCCTGCAATACGTATTTTCCTGTGTTGAATTTTTCTGGTTTTTAGGTTTTTTTTCCACCATTAAAATTAAAAAAAAAAAAAATTTGCTATATATTTCATTTTCACATCATTCCCAATACTGGAGGTATGTTGTATAAAGATTTTTAGATACTCATTTTATACTTTTTCTTCAAATTTGACACTACCAAAGTCTGTTATAATGTTGACTTTGCATGGAGGCTTTGAGCATGCTCAAACATGTCGAAACCGCCTCAGTGAGTGGGAAGTGTTCTTTTGTACATCTGCATTTTGGAAAAGTCAAATTCCAAGATCTGGCTCTTTGGATGATGACTTATGGTAGTACCCTATTGCAGTTTACAGGTGAGCTCAAGACAAGACCCAGGTATTTCAGATGACTATAGTTGTAAACTGGGTGCTCACAGTTACCAACCATAATGGTACTGCCTCGTACAATTAACTGAGCCATTTCTTTATGAATCCAATTTGTCTCTTCATAACTGTGATACTCATGCAGCGGCTATGAGTTTACCTGAGTGCTTTTGGTTGCGAAGTCTGAATGTTACTACTGCCTAGTTTATTGTGTCAAGTGGGCTATGAAATGTTCCTTCATGTTTCCGTATTTCTGAGATCTCCCTTTAAAAAGGCAAACAAATAAAATTTAAATAATCTTTCAAAATATGTTTTCAGGACTTTGATTCTGGGGATTTCAATGTCCTGATGATGGCATTTGGGATTGCATCTTTCAAGACAATGGTCCCCAGCCCCAGGGCAGGCTGCGTTCTGGTCAACAGGGACTGCTCTAGAACTTGGATCCAGGAAGTTCATCTTGGTGCTGAGGGGGTTGAAGTCTGTGTCTACAGGGGCTGATGTGGATTCTTAGCCTGTGGGGTCCAACCTAGCCAGGTAGGGCCTAGTGTTGGTCTCCTGGGACAAGCCTTGTACCGGGTACTGTGGGGCAGGGCCAGGATTGGCCTGGTGCTGAGTCTGGGAGAGAGGATCTGGGTGCTGGGTTTATGGGGACTCTCCTGGAACCTGAGGCAGAAAAGACCATCTGGCACTGGAATGGGCATGGAGTCTGGATCTGGAGATGCTGACTTGATACTTGGGTCTCTGGGGAGTGGCTTGGAGCTTGGGTCAGCAGTCAGCCTAGCACTATGGTAGGGTAGGAACATGAGTCAATGAAGGGAGGCCTAGGTCTTGGGTTCAGACTTCTCTGGCCCTGGGGCCAGCTTTTAGCCTGCTGCTAGGGCAGGCTCGTAGTCTGGAATCACAGGTGCCAGTCTGGCTCTAGGGTTCATGGTGACATTCACTTTTTTCCCCAGAGCTGAGAGGATCTGCCTCGGCACCATGCTGCCAGCCTAGGGCAGGAGTGATGAGGGGGATGGGAGATGAGATTTCTACCCTCTTCAGTGGACCTCTTGTCTACGCACTCTTCCCAGGTGCTGTAATCTCTCCCCTGGATGCCTCAGCTCTCATGAGTGTGTTCATACGTGGATGGTTGCTAATTTCATATGGAAGTGAGGGAACTACCCTGCTGACCTTACTCCCAAGGTCACTCATTCATCATTTTTGTTCTGCTGTTTCATGTTCGATGTTTTTCTTTGAGTTTTATCTTGGAATGACTCCTTATGCTTACGTCACCCATTACTTAGGCGTGTTGTCTAAGGTTTTCTCATTGAAGCCCTAACATTAATCATAGTTATTTTAAATTCCCAGTCCAATAATCCCAACATGTGCGATATCCAAGTCTTGCTTCGACTCTTCAGACCGTTCATTTTCTTGTTCAAAATGACTTAACTTTCTGTTGAAAACCAGACAACATGTAGTGGAATAAGACAAGAGATAAGAAAGGTTTCTAGGGCGCAGATTTGTTAATTTGGCTCAAGAGTTTGTGCTTATGTTTGGTGTAGCTGCAGGTGCTAGCTCTGAATTCTGAGTGTCCTTGCCTTTTCTTCCCTGTTGACTTAGGACTTCCCTAAGCCCTCCTCAGAGCGAGTGGGCATCTTGTAGCTGTTACCTGTAATCTGCAGTTGTTATACGAGAGCCCCATTGATCAAGTAAGGAATGCAGGGAGGTAAGCCTTCTACAATCTTACTATCTAATCTGTGTTTCAGTGTGCCAGTGCTTTGAAGCTGTGACCTTCAAGGGTATACTTCTCTCTTTCATAGCTTCAGCTTTCCTAATTCTATTCCCTTCAAGTTCTAGCCCCTATTTCCCCATGAGGAATTTCTCTCATATCTTCTCAGGAGGAATCTAGTGGAGTTTCTGGAGGTAAAACCGAGTGTGTAGAAGCCTTCCTAAGCTTCCCACTCTCACACAAGTCCACTCAGCCTCCAGCCATAGGGTAGAGTGACCAGTGAGGGCATTCCTACTAGCTTGTGGCTCCAGGAGCACAGATCTTACTTGGAACACCATGATCTTTGGATTTGCCGGTCTCTCTAGATTTCCATGTGGCTCAGGGTCCTGCAACTTCAGTTCTTTGGTAGTTTTTGAAAAACCATTGCTTTTCAGTTCATCCAGTCTTTTCCTATTGTAAGAACACAAGTGATGGGTCTAAGCAGAGACTGGAAGTCACTTAGAACTATGAAACCTGAAGTATTATGTTGGTAAACCTGGAAAAGCACTGAAGGGTAAAACATGAAAGGAAATGAGGAAATATTTTCTAGCTTAAATATGAAAGTTCCTTTAGCAACTTTGTCTGTGGCTCTAAGTACAAATGGGAGTAGCAGCTGGGGGAGAATTTACTGTTTCTCCATAAATTCAGATGAACCATACTTCCAACTTGAGTAGTCAATGAGATGCCCTATTTCATTTCTGATGCATATACGACACTGCTTTGATTTTCATTTGATGGGAGAATGAGATTTCTAATAACATGTAGCATAAAATCTGGCAATTCTGCAAGCTCGTCATGCAATTTGTTTTTGTCTAGATATTATTTTGTATGTAAAACAGTTTTCAAAAACCACAGTGATCCCAGCTTCACCGAGAAGTCACATGTTGATGCAAACCTTATGTTCGCACAGTGGCTGCCTTTTAGGACATCAAACCTTAGTGAACATCATTAGATCAAATGACTGTGAAAGGTCTTAAGTGGAATGATTTTGATCTGTACTACACATTTCCCACTGGATTCTTGTCCACATTACATAATCATTGTACATTTGGCACAGTATGTTGCCTTTGAAAGAGCTTCAAGATTAAGGAAGCATGAAGGCAGAATTGCCCATAAAATCAGAAAGGAGCCCTGGAAGTATATACGCTGCAACAACTCAAACCTTCCTTCCTCCTTCGTGTCAACTAAAGGCTCATGCTGAGCTAAAGCTTTATGATTAAGGACTCAATGCAGAGAAGCACGAAAGGCTGTTTCACATTATTTGTCTTCTGATTTGGCTAGGCATCAGTATTAGAAAAAAATCTAGCAGACAATCCTAAGATTCTTGTCCCTGTATAGAAAATGGTCCTGTTTACTCTGGGGTGATCAATAAGCACACACCTACAAGGCCACGTGCTTACAGATTAGAGAACATTTCTGTTTTAAGGGAAAAGCAAAGGAGGACCCCTAAGTGGGATGGAGTGAGATATGAACTCCTGAACAAATATTTAATGTACTTTTCCGAATGGGGAAGGTGACTTGTGTATCTACTCCTTCAGTGTAATTAGATATAATTGGGAGCAGTGACACTAATTTCCAAAGCTGTGGAATATGCTCAGAAGTCACCTTAGGAATCACCATGAACTATCCATCTTGGTAAGCAAGATAGTTAAACTCAAGTCCCTTTAGGTAGAGAAGAAAAAGTGAAGGGGATGCGTTTCTTGGATGAAGACAGATAACTCCAAAACTAGTCTGAACAGGCTTGCAATTCTGGTCCAACACCGAATTTTAAAAATTCTGGTTATTGTCTCCTCTTGGCCCTAAACCTCCCATACTCTTTGTTTTTGTATCAGTGTATTTAATGTACTGGTTAGTTTAGTCTCTAACAGAATTCAAGTTGTCCAGCTCCAGAAGGCTATGAGTCAGGGCTTCTAGATGATCCCATTGGGCACTGAATCTAGCATGGCTCAGGACAGTCTCTTTCCAGGCCACCTCCAAACACCACAGGGGAGACATCAACAGAATACCTATAGCCAGCTCTCCTACCCATAGGCCAGCTTTAAGATGATACAGAAGACAGATCTTTACCCATTCTACTGCCGTAAGATTATGGGTACTTGAGGGCAAAATGTTGGCAGCAAGGTAAACATTAGCCTATGAGAGTAAAGGGCTGAAGACAATGGGAATTTTTGTTCAGTTGACCAGAGAAAGAAATACAGAAGCATGCTTTGGATGCAGACCAGCATAACCTTGTTAGGCAGGTTCCAGCTTCTCCCAGGGGCAGCTTGGGGTCATGTTTTCCACCTTACACTCCAGAAGGCCATTAGGTCCAATAACACTGTGCTGAAAAAGCACCAAGCGGAACTTCAGGGGTTCTACATCTTGAATGGGGGCCCATACTCCTATCCCTAAAAACTCTAGTGCAAAGCAGACAGAATCCTCGATCTTTCCTAGGATGCCCACTTGGTCTATCAGGTACACTTTCTTCATTAAACTTTCCTACCTTGCTTACCACTAAAAAAAGTGAAGGGGTTGTTTGTGGCGATTCCAAAGGAGATTCTGAACACTGCCCCAGAGCTTCTGAAATCAATGTCACTGCTTCTCAAACTTTCTCCTTCACTTTGATTCTTTTCCCATTAAATGGACAAGTTTAAATTCCCTTTAGAAAACTTTAGTTATAATTCAGTTTAAGATTTTATTTGAGAGGTAGAGTTACAGAGAGAGGGAGAGGCAGAGAGGAAAGCCTTCCATCCTCCGGTTCACTCCAACTGGCTGCAATGGCCAGAGCTATGCTGATCCGAAGCCAGGAGCCTCTTTCCAGTCTCCCATATGGGTGCAGGGGCCCAAGCACTTGACCCATCTTCTACTGCTTTCCCAGGCCACAGTAGGAAGCTGGATTGGAAGAGCAGCAGCTGGGACTTGAACTGACACCCACATGGGATGTCAGCACTGCAGGTGGAGGATTAACTATTTAGGCCCTATTTCCACCTAGCCATTGTCAATAATGTTATTTTTTTCCATAGGTAGAAATTTTGGGAGGTCCAAATCAGAAAGCTAATTCCTGAAAACAAACCTTTCTTTGTTGGAAGTAGCTCCTGGGAATACTCAAGTGTGCTAGAGGCAGTTCTTATTGGCTCATAAGTGTCCATTGTTAGATCTTCTGTAATTTGGCAAGCCAGTTGTTAAAAGTCATTATTAAAAATCTTAGTAATGCAAACTTAAAGAAGTTACAATACATTAAAAATGAATTTGAAAACATTTTCCAACTTATTGTATCTACTGTTATCCTGGTTGTCAAGGTTATTTGCATCTACTACTTCGTATAATGGAAATATGATATTGTGGTGTGTTCAATCACGTCTCTAACTGTGTAATGATGTCACATTTGTAGCTCAGATCTGCTCTGGTCAGTGCTTACACCAAGGACATCACTAGATTCTAATAACTGGGAATTTGAAGTGGTTTCGTGGATTGTACATGCTTGGGAAAGCAATGAAGAGAATCTGAGGCTTTCAGATTAAATAAAAGTGCCTTGTTTTTTTTTCCCCCACTGCATTGTGAATAGCTCAGTTGAGAAAATGTTCTTTCAATGTCTGCAAACTATTCTCCAATTCAGTGAAGTAGCTCACACATCTCATTGACAAATGAGTACATTCTGACATATGCCTTCATTCTATCACTTATTGTTATTTGCAAGTTGTGTTCTATACTACCATTATATTGGCAAAATTCATAGTAAACTTGGCTAAATACACAGATGCATACTTTTCTTTCCCAGAGAAGCAGTTGTTTCATGAGGTTACACGTTACCAGCTTGCTACAAGGGGTCCATAAGAAGTTATGAGGGTAGGGCTACATTTAAATGATGCTATAGTACTTCTATTGACTATCACCATCATGTGTAGGAGGGAAAAAAAAAGCTTCTTATAATATAGAAGTAGCTGGGTATATGAAATAAGCTTTATTGCTTGGCCAAGAGGTTGCCTACTTTCTCTAAGCTAACTTTGTCAGTGTTATGTTCCCATATTTCTAGAAGTTGATGTAGCAGGAGGACATTGGTTTTCTCTTAGATTCCTTCTGCAAGTGCTATTTTGGTGAGGGAGTACCTTGGAAAAGCCAGGAAGCACCAAAATCTTGGTCGCAGATTTCTGCCAGCCGTCTGACCCATCGTTTAGGAAACTGATAGATGTCATTTATCTGTGTAAAATTTGATTTTCAATTGTAGTAAACTTTAAAAGCTACAAATATAGCAAAAGGATTTGGGTTTTTTCTTTTAGATATTTTTGTAATGTACCCAGAAAGTATCACCTTTGCCAAACTGTCATGGCACTGTTTAGTTTTTGCCCATTGCTGCTTGGTCCAATACGTGGCCACACGGCTCAAAATAGGGAAGAGGGAGGAGAGGAAAAAGCAGCAAGTTTAGACATCATTGAGTTATGCTACAGCAGAGTTAAATAGTGGTTTTCTTGTGCATTTCCACAAGTTCATTCTTCTGAAGTCTGAGATGAGTGGGGGCTAATGGGAGAGAAGCTTTATCCCAGGGCATAAGTGAGAATTTTTTTTAATCAGTGTTTTTGACTTAACTAAAAGTTAGTGGGGGAACAATTGGTGTTGACAGGATGTCCTTCCTTGAAGGAGCACTGTCATCCTCACCGTGATCGCTGCCTTGGCTCTGCCTGGAGTGTGCAGAACTGTACAATGAGGAGCTATTTTTAACCGGGTGTAGTCTGACCTGGGAGGGAAGGCCTGTTCCAGTTTGATGTTAACTCTCATAGTGATAGACACTGAAACACCCTCTCACTGAAAATTTCTCCTTAGAGTTACCTGGTTTGGGAGTTTGGGAATTTTCAGGAAGCTGTCTTAGGGCTATGCTTTGGAATTAGGATTCCAGATCCTTCTCTGGTTCAGCCCAGGCATTTCCAAAACCCATCTAAGGTGATGATGCCTTTTTCCCCACACAAGTTTAAATGCCATGAAACTCAGTGAGTCAGGGCACAGGGCCTGCACATGTGTACTAGTTAGAGTCTTATTGCAGCCTGCAGACATATATCCTGCTTGGGGGTGAGTCAACACTATTGATAAGTAGGTATTTAAAAATCTTAATAGGCCACATAAAAGGATCACAATAAAAAATACAGATTTTAAATCTATAAATCACATGAGGAAAATTTCAATCTTAAGCTATTTCTCAATTTCCCCCGTGACCCCTTCTCCATCCACGTCACTTATATCAATGTTCTTCTGTGCATTCCCAGGGGTGTGTGTGTTAACACAAATTCAATATTTAAATTCTTGTTTTAAATGTAATTATGAGTTTACTAAGCCATCACATTTTTGGAAATACGTCCTTTAGTTGTATTTGTGCACATTAACATGAAGGTTTACAAGGCTATTTATTGCATTGTTGATTGCTATAACAAAAGACAGGAAAAAAAGACCAACTTCCATAAGACACATACTAGTTAAACTATGCTATACCCATAATTTATCCATTTATTCCATGCATGCAATACTTTGCACTTGTGACAAAAGGCAGGGTGAGGGGAAAGAGGGAAAACTTTATGTATGAAATTCTGAGATGAAAATATGCTAACAGGTAAATATTAAGTGAAAAAATATTGTGAAATACTTTGTCTAGGTGCTAACTTCTGTGATAGAAAAAGAGGAAATAGGAAAGTTTTTAATATTTACTTATTTGAAAGTCAGAGTTATGGTTTACTTATTTGAAAGACAGAGAGGATGGGAAAGAGAAGGAATCTTCTATCTGCTAATTAACTCCCCAGATGGACCAATTCGCCAGGCCAGGCCAAGGCCAGGAGCTTCTTCCAAGTCTCCTATGTGGGTGCCAGGAGCCCAAACACTTGGGTCCTTCTCTGCTGCTTTCCTAGTCCATTAGCAGGGTGCTGGATCTGAAGTGGAGCAGCCAGGAAGTGAACTGGTGCTGACATGCCATGTAAGCATCATAGACAGTGGCTTTACTTTCTATGCCACAGTGCAGGCCCCAGGAAAGGTTTTTGAAATGCAAATTGACTTTTGGCAAATCCATTGCTCCAAACACAGGGCTCAGGTAGAGATGACTCCTATTTGTCTCAAGGGTGTTAGGAAGCAAAATAAACTCAAATATATGCTTCCCAAATGGGTAATTTTTACTGAATTCTAGTTCCAAATAAAACAGTGAAAAATTGCAGATACTAGAAAAATTTTAAAGAAATTATGGTATGCCTACATAGTACAATGTAATTCATTTTGATGAAGTTTGCAGCACTGGAAAATGCTTTGACCAATACATAACTCATGGAAAGAAGAATTGTCTAACGACAGTATTATTACTACATGTGTTAGTAGCGGAAAACAACAAGAGGCCACAGTGACAGACTGCATGTAGAATACCGGTAATTTTGTTTTCTTAAACTATTCTTTACTTTTTGGAATTTCAATATTGACTTCATGTTGTTACAAGAGATGGAAAAATAAGCTTTCAAGGTTGATCGAGATCATTCTGGGATACGCTAGTAGAGGAAGGTAACTCAAACCTGATGCTTTTATTAGTAAGGAAGAGAGGCATATAATTCATTCATGGCAGGAAAGGTGACCTCTGTTCTCCCCTCGTATTCCTCCTTTTCTTTTCTAGGCCCAATAGTTTAAATATTTAGCTTAGGAATTCAGTAGAAAAGCAGTTGAGTTGTAACATGGTAGAAGAAATATTTAGTTATCCAACAAAAATCATATTCAGCAATATTTTATAAGGTACTTTAAAATGCATTAAAAATGTTGGTTTTGATTCTATGAATACTAATCACTTAAGGTATGTGAAATCTTTTAAGGGCATAAAATACATTGTATTCCTGCTAGGCTGAAACTGGTTGATTTAGGCAAGATTAATGGAATCGAGGGTCAGTTGTCCAAAACTTGCAAGACAAATATGAAGTGAAATAGATGAGTGGCAGGCAGAAGGAGTTGAATGTTTGGCTCTCTCGTGAGTTGTTATTTAGCTACCATCTAACCATTTCTACTTCTCATTTTAGTGCCTATCCAGTCCATCCTTTTTTTTTTTAACTTTTATTTAATAAATATAATTTTCCAAAGTACAGTTTATGGATTACAACGGCTTCCCCCCCCATAACTTCCCTCCCACCCGCACCCCTCCCATCTCCCGCTCCTTCTCCCATTCCATTCACATCAAGATTCATTTTCAATTATCTTTACTTAATATATACTGAATTGATCTTCTCTATATAAAGATTTCATCAGTTTGCACCCACACAGAAACACAAAGTGTAAAATACTGTTTGAGTATTAGTTATAGCATTAATTCACATTGGACAACACATTAAGGACAGAGATCCCACATGAGGTGTAAGTACACAGTGACTCCTATTGTTGACTTAACAATTTGACACTCTTGTTTATGGCGTCAGTAATCTCTCTAGGCTCTAGTCATGAGTTGCCAAGGCTATGGAAGCCTTTTGAGTTCGCCAATTCTGATCTCATTTAGACAAGGTCATAGTCAAAGTGGACGTTCTCTCCTCCCTTCAGAGAAAGGTACCTCCTTCTTTGATGGCCCATTCTTTCCACTGGGATCTCACTCACAGAGATCTTTCATTTAGGTCCTCTTTTTTTTTTTTTCTTGCCAGAGTGTCTTGGCTTTCCATGCCTAAAATACTCTCATGGGCTCTTCAGCCAGATCCGAATGCCTTAAGGGCTGATTCTGAGGCCAGAGTGCTGTTTAGGACATCTGCCATTCTAGAGTCTGCTGTGTATCTCACTTCCCATGTTGGATCGTTCTCTCCCTTTTTGATTCTATCAGTTAGTATTAGCAGACACTAGTCTTGTTTGTGTGATCCCTTTGACTCTTAGTCCTATCATCATGATCAATTGTGAACAGAAATTGATTTCTTGGACTAGTGAGGTGGCATTGGTACATGCAACCTTGATGGGATTTTGTTTGAATTTGTGTAATGCAAGGCTTGACTTCTATGTTCGTTTTCAACTTGTCATCTCTAGTTGAAATGATCCTCAGTTTAATCCATAACTAACTTTAGTCAGTTTCATACTCTGCACTTCTCATGTCCGTCCTGTTGCTTGTATGCCTGTTACTGTACCTCAACCCATGCAGTCATCATCTTTTATCTGGATTATTGGGTATAAACATATCCTCACTGGTTATCTTCATTCCGAGGTAAACGTCTATGAAAATCTGATCACATTACTTTCTCACATTCCTATGCTGTACCTTCATTAAGCCAAATTGCAAATTTCTGTTTTACAAAAATTTCATCATCTGAAACTGAGCATACACATACTGATAATCTCTCAGTAATATACATTTTTAATGTAAATGTAATCTTTTCTTATGAAACACTTGAACATAAGTGAATTTTAATGTTTATGCAAGTTCTGAGGTTGGAGGCAGTATCCAATGACATATCCTTGGTTTCTGGGTCAGAGTAAACATCCAACATAGAACTTAAGGATGACTGAATCAACACAGCTAAAAGAGCTCTTTGCCCTGGTGACCCCTGTTTCTTACATCAGTCCTTAACTCAAGTTTTGCCAAGTTCCTAGCTACTGTTGCCTCAAATATTGCTGTGCTCCACAATCTTTCTCCTTACTTGTGACTCCAGTACCATGTGTTAGAGCATTCGACCAATCCCCATTGTTCTTTTCCCCATCTTTGTTTAGACGTTTCATATTTTGACTATATTTTAACATTATCTACTTCTGCTGTCTGCTGTTTCTAGCCTAATATAATATTCTTCAAATCGGTTATTAATTTCAAATGATGTATTTGAGTTCTAGAGTATCCACTGGATTTTTTAAAGCCTTCAACTTCCACTAGAAATTCTCCATCTTTTTTTCTTTCCATTATAAGCACTCGTATTTATTTTCTTTCATCAATGAGTGCTATATTAAAATTCTGTTTTTGTTTTTACTGATTTAAGTGTAAGAATCTTCCATAGGTCTCTTTCTTTCTGTTGATTCAATGATTTCCAATTATATTTAAAAGCAGTTTTTTCATTGGATGCTAGAGATTGTTGATAAACTTGAGAGGTTCTTGGAACTATTTTCCCATAAAAAGTGTTTGAGCGGAGCTGGGCAGATAAAGTAGATTATCCCCATCTGCAAAATGTTGATTTTAGACTTTTTAAGAGCAGATATGATTTAGTATGGACCCTAGGATTAGAGGATGGCTCTTCTGGGGTCTTACTGAAAATCAAGATTATTCATCATGCTCCTCTATATTGATACTACTTTAATTCAAAACTTGATCTCCAACATCAGGCAGCCATTGCCATCTATGCCAAGCTCTTTAGCTTCCCAAATGTTGCTTTCTACTGGAGTGCATGTGAAGTTTTAAACTCAGTTATTGCTTCATGGAAATTTATGTGCATATTTTGGGGCTCTGTCTTATGTAGTAGACTCTTTGGACTTCCTCTCAATTTATAGCCACTCTTCAGCCCTAAAACCCAACTCTTGTTTGTTCTATCAGTTTACTATGAATCCTGCTTCCTGTCTGAACTCTCACCTGTACAATGGCATGAAACCGACAAGTGCTGTCTGAGGAAGAGCCAGATATATTTGGAATGGATTCACTGTGCCTGTTTTATTTAAGCAACTCTAAATTTACGCCTGCATTGGATGCTTCCCATGCCTTCATATCATTTTTGCTATACAATTATATTAGTTTCCTAGGACTTCCATAACAAATTATCAGAAACTAGGCAAGTTAAAACTACAGAGATGTATTGTCTCACAGGTTTAGAAGCTAGAAATGCAACATTAGGATGTTATTCAGGCCATGCTGCCTCTCGTGGCTCTACGGGAGAGTCCTTTTCTGTCTTGTGTGCATTGTGGTGTTTGCTGACAGTAAGCCTTGCATTTCCAAGGCTTGAAGGTGCATCACACCAGTCATCTGCCTGTCTCCCCATGGTGTGTGTTCACACCATCCTCCTTCAGTGTCAGCCTCTGTGTGCAGGGTGTACATTTCTATAAGGATACCAGTTATGATGGATCAGGGCTCATCCTCATGCCTCACATTAATGCGATTATTTCAGTAAAGACCGTTCAAGTGAAAATCCAAGAACAAGCCAAGTTAAATGTTGTGGTAGAAAACACAGTAGCTTTTCAACGGGGGAGGAAGAGAAAATTGGTGGGAGGAAGAAGTATTTTGTTTAAATCTGAGCTGTGGCTACACAGGTATACATGTACAAAGTCATTGACTTTAGGAATATCGCACTTGACATCTTGTTTTTTCTAAGAAATACCAATGTCCCTCTTAGTGGCTTCTTCAGAAATAAACCTGTCTCAAATGCTGGCCTCACCTGCAGTCCTCTACCATTCCTGGGATCCTGGACCTGGGATTTTCCACTGTTGTGTTGGATTCCTAGGTCAAGTATATTTTTCTTTTCAAATTAAAAAATATTCATTTTCTTTGTTGCCATCAGCAGGATTGTTTGAGAGATTGAATTTGTCACAGTAGGAACAATACCACACTTCTCTGGGAATCCTTGAAACACAGAGAGCCTGGGTAGGTAATTAGATTTCATCTTCTACATCTAACCCTGGAAGCTTCTTACCAATTTTAAAAACTGTGTGAAGATTAAGTCAGAACCTCTTATGTTACCAACATTTTGTAAAATTTTCCATTTCCCCATCTAACCAGACCAGTTTCCTAAGTCTTAAGTTATATGGGCAGCTATTTGTTTCTACAGGCATTAATATTTTTCATAGAAAAACAAAATTTCCATCTCTTCTGGTTGCCTCCACATTTTTCATTGCTTATGTTCATTGGACCACTTAAATTCAAGGAATTCACCTGTGATTAAATTAGTCCCTCTTTTAAAAGACTTCTTGGTTTTATGCCTCTCCTCTATCAACATACATTGCTAGTTCTTCATGAATGTGTTCCAATTTATATGTGGTTCAGAAATATTTCTAAGAATTGTATATTTGTTTTATAAAAGTCACTGAGTTATGAACTCTAATTTTAAGGGAGTTTATTTTCTCTTCTATATTCCACATACAATATCAAATGCCCAGTCCAAGTTCTTATCATACAACAGGTGTTCTAGAAAGTATGTTGACTCTGTGACATCTCAGACTATTCAAATTTACTCTTGCTGAAATCAGAAAAATTATGTCTAACCCTCAAGCAGCAATCCTAAACAGTATTCTGCAAGATTGAATAGCTGAGCTAGTTTTGTGCTTTGCAAAAATCGAGGTAAAGTGAAAATGTCTATCTGGATTCTTCAATTATGTCCCAGCTACTTATAATCTTCAGAGTTGACTTACAACCTTTACATTTATAAAGATGGAACAATTGGAGCAGTACAGAAAATGCTTCTCAGTTATGTCTGCATCTATCACATGAATGAGAAGTGAAGACATTATTCAGATAAAACCTTGCCCTGAAGAGGGAATACAACCTTGATTCTGAAATATCCAGATGAGAGCATTGTAGCTTTAAAATGGAAGCCATTCATTTACTTATTAATCTTACAGATAATCTGTTGAGTGTCTATGAGGGACTAGAAACTGTTCAGCAAATTTCTATGATAGAGCTTATGGACTAGCAGAGACATTAGCAAAACCAAGTTAACTACTGTAAATTGCATCAAATAATTATACAATAAGAAAAATAAGTTAGTCTAAAAGGACTTAGGTTTTTCCCTAACCAACCTAAGTTCACAATCTATCAGACATGAGTGAAATCATGGAGCAAGTTATGGGCGATCAAGGCTTTATTCCAGACAAAAATAGCAAGAACTAAGGAACTGAGGTTGGAATAAACCTTGATGTGTCCAAGTAGAAGGATTCTATGAATAAACTGCAGTGTAAAAAGAGGAACTTATTAAAAATGAGATTATTTTATTTTGACAGGCAGAGTTAGACAATGAGAAAGAGAGACAGAAATGTCTTCCTTTTTCCGTTGGTTCACCCCACAAGTGGCTGCTACAGCCGGCATGTTGCGACCCCTGCACTGCACCGATTCGAAGCCAGGAGCCAGGTGCTTCCTTCTGGTCTCCCATGCGGATGCAGGGCCCAAGGACCTGGGCCATCCTCCACTGCCCTCCCGGGCCACAGCAGAGAGCTGGACTGGAAGAGGAGCAACTGGGACACAATCAGGTGCCCCAACCTTGACTAGAACCTGAGGTGCCAGCGCTGCAGGTGGAGGATTAGCCTAGTGAGCCACTGCGCCAGCTGAGATTATTTTCATAATCTAGCTCTTAACTAATTCCAATGATTGAGAGTTTTAACTTCATTGTCACAATGCTTGAAACCTGGGATGATTTTAGGAAGAGTGGTCGTGAAGTGTGACATGATCCAGTGTTTCACACTTCTCACTGGCTACAGTGTTGGCAAAGAAATACCAGCATGACTTAAGTTTTAAGACTCCTCCAGTAATTTAGAAGGGAGATAAAGATGACATTGATAGACGGGTAGGAGTGAAGTGATGAATCCTTGATTATGTTCAGATTATAGTTCAAAGGTAGAGGTGGATAAGGAAAAGTAGTGAAGATAACCAAATGACAGTACCATTACTAAGCAAGGAAGCAATGAAAAGACAAGTTGGATAGATAGAATCTTGAAAGTAACTAAAGCACAATTCCCCTAAGAAATATCTAATAGTAATATTGAGGAAGGAGTTGATGACAAATTTGGATTTCAGAAAAGAGGTTGGGATTGGTTATACAAATTTGAGACTCATGGGACAGGAAGGGAAAAATGAAGGAAAGATTCTAAGAGAAAGGATGTATCCAGGCCTTGGGATATCCCAATACTTAGAAATTGACAAAAGTGTGAGGCAGAGGTAATTACACTATGAGCAATATAGTACTGTCAAATTCAAGTAGAAAACAATATTTCAGGAAGTGAGATGTTATCTGTTTTTGACTTGTGCAAAGAAGGTGAGAGAAGTATTCATTCATTCATTGACGTGCAATAACAAGGCTAAGCAAAAGCTTTCAGCTGAGCTTTCATGCATGGTTAAATGTGTTTAATAAACATCACACACACGGAAGAGATAATGGATCATGCGTGTTTGTCAACAGAGATGGTCCACGAGAAAGGGATATGTAGATGCTGAAGGCAGGGTGGCAAGTGGAGGAGTGAACTGGGTATCCTATGTAGGGGCTTAACTTACCCAAAAGTGGTGAGACTTTACCCAGTTTTCAAAGAGATAAAACATATCCTGAAATATTTGCAGGAAAATTGATAGATTCTGTTCTAAAAGTCTTTTTGCTCATTAAAGTTAAAAATAGAATCACCTGCTAAGAGTGCATAGACGGAAAAAAATGTTGTAGTTAAATAGTCTAAAAAAGTAGGGGCCAGCATGGTGGCATAGTGGGCCAAGTTGTACCCTGCAGTGCCAGCAACCATATGGGCTCCTCACCCCCTCCCCTGCTGCTCCATTTGTAATCCAACTCCCTGAAATGGCCTGGAAAAGCAGAAGATGGACCAAGTGCTTGGGTCTCTGCTACCCACATGGGGGACCTTGTTTAAGTTCATGGCTTCAGCCTGGCCTGGCCCTGCCTCTTATAGGCTTATAGGGAGTGAGCCAGTGGATGGACGTTCTCAGACTTCAAAATAAATCTTTAAAAACAAAAATGATTAGAGTAAAGCAACATAATGGGCCAGATGCTAAGGCCAATTCTACCACTTATGTACTTGACAGTTCTTTAACCTACTCAAGGATATGGTTCTAGAAAATTTCCCCCCATATCCTATCTTCCCTTTCTGCACCGCATTTCTTACCATAATAAAAACATGCTAGTAGTTTTGTCTTCATGAAAACCAGTGTTAGTTAGCAAAGACAATTTTTTTTTAGTTCAGTCCTTTCGAGATACTTCATGTCTCTACACTTCTTTCCTGATAGTCTTTAACTGAAAACTGAATATAGACAATTGATCTCTGTTTCTTTCTTGAACTTACATCACTCCTGCTTCTGTATAAATGAACCAATGAAGTAGTCAGAGGAATAGACCAAATTTTGGTAGATAAGTACATGATGATGTTGTAATATGTTGGTCTAAGCTGCAATGCTGTGGTTTAAGGAAAATAGAAAATTTTTGGCAGCAGTAAGGAGGCCAAAAGGATTACCTGTTTGATTCTCAGACTCTTTTTTATGGCACATGGGAAGGAAAACCATCACCATTTCGAGGAATTCAAGGGAAACAAAGCACCTACGGGCAAAAGATTTTCTTAAAAGGAGATGCTATAAAGTTCAGAATTTTGTCTCCCGAATATAGGAGGTTTTGCTGATGGAAGGCCACAAATTTCAGAAGGAAGTTTAAAACAATTTGGATGTGTGGTGGGTAGAGTATTGGGTCAGAGTCTAAAACCTATGGCAAAGAAAGCCAGCATGTTGATGGATGATTCAATGGAATTGAATTATTGGTGAGACAAATAGGATAGTAAAGAGGTGAATGTCACTAGGTTTCTATTTGGCTTCATCTTTTGGGTGTCTATACTGGTGTGACTGGCATTGATGTGGTGGCAGCTGTGGCAATCTAACAATGCTGGTGTGTATTAAGAACGAGAACCTACTCTAAGACCCGTTTGTGGGCTTCTCATACATCAAGCTGAGGATTAGGTAAGTGATAGGGAATGCCTGATCTAGATAAGAGTCATGGGGCATCGGAAACCTAACTTAAATCCAAGGCAACCATAAAGTCAGAGATGGTAGTGGATCATGCTTTGTTTGTGGAGTAACATGGAGTTCAGTGGCCAGTCTAAGTTTCGTTTAAAGTAGACAAGTTTCCTGCATTTTACATATATCGATCTAGGAATACAGTGATACTTCCCACCCCACCCTCCCTCCTGCCCATACTCCAAAGCTTCTCCCTCCTCCATCTACCGTTCCCACCCACAATCTTTACAAAGATCTATTTTCAGTTTACTCCATCATCACAAGGTTAACTCCACAGCAAGTAAAGAGTTCAACAAATACTATGAAGAAAAGAAAGCACTGTTCCTCTGAAATAGAGACAAGGGCTATAAGCAATCAGTGAATCTCAAAAGATCACTTTCACTCTAATACATTACATTTTAGGTACTCTATTAGTTATTACAGACCAGGGAAATCATATGGTATTTGGTTGTTTGGGACTAGATTATTTCACTAAGTATAACGGTTTCTAGTTGCATCCATAGTGTTGCAAGACAGGATTTCAGTCCTGCTGAGGGTGCTTATGTGGCATGGTGTTGGAAGCATTTTCATGTTTATGACCAAGCTCTTCTACTTGCTCATGAATGACATTAGCTTTTTTTTTTCTACATGCATAAAAGAGATCACAATGAAATTTAGCTTTGTAGGGGTATCCTGATAATTATACAAACTGTGAAATAACATAATATTCTAAGCACGTGGAAGCTAGTAAGCAACAATGTTATTAAAAAAAAAGTCTGTAATCCTTGGGGAGCCACATAACTTTCATGCGTTAATAGGATCATTGCATCTCATAATTGGAGAGGGCTTAGATTAAGACAATAATATGTAGCAGTTTCAAAGTTATGGAGATTATATATAGATTTAGAAAACCTCATTTTTAAAATGTATCTTGTAACTTTAGGGAATAGAATTAAGATGTCTAAGATTTAATATTTATAATTGTAAATACATAGTTGATCATATCCAGATCATGCATTTCTTGAGAGCGCAGTCTGAAGTGTTTTACTTAAGCCAAGATCTAGAACATAGTTTGGTGAATCAATAGTGCAACCAAAATGCCAGCTCTAAGAGGAAAGACATGGCCAATGTTGTTCATTGCTAAATCCCAAAGGCCTTGAATGGTGTTTGGCACATACACCAAGCACTCAATAGTATAATCCATTGTCTCATGAATGAAAGAGTAGGACTAGTCTTTGTGGTTTTATCACTACGCTCGCTACTGGGGACAGACCAGAGAGTAACTGCTTACCTAGGCAAGCAGATTCTGAGCAATGGCATAATGACAGGGTCTATCCTTAACTGTAGGTAGTCAGGTAGTACATCTGTGGCTGGTTCATGAGAAGGCCTGAGCAAAACAGCCCAGAATTATTTGTTCAAGTTATTCACCACCATGCCCCCCCGAAAGAAGGAAAAACCCGGCCCTACAAGACAAACATGAATACTGATGACAATGGTGAACACATGACAGTCTAAAATACGTATAAATTCCCTCCTATGTAAAACCCTGCTAGAAGCTTATATTTATAAACCCAGTCTTTACAACAATCCTGAGGAATATATCAGTCGTTTTCATCCCCATCTTTGGATGAAGAAATGGAGATAGAACAAGCCCAAGTTTTCCAAGATCACCCAGCTATTTTGATTTGTGATATAGCCATGATTTGAGGGCTGGATGGCTGACTACCCATTGCACTTGACTACCATGTTGTACTTCCTGTCTGGTTTTCCATCTAGCATGTAGGAAGAATAGTCTCACCATATTTTACTTATCACTAGTGAAGGAAGTGAAAGTAACAGCTACTATTTACTGAGTATTTTCTTTGTGACAGGCATCTTGATTAATCACTTATGTTGTTATTTCTAGCATTTAAAATTCTGAGGTAGGAATTATCATCTTCCCCTCCTCAGATATGACACTGAAGCCAAGGAGGTAATAATATCCTCAATGCCACAGAATTTACACAGCTCGGAAGTCAGAGATCTGTGATACTGTATCATAAAATGTATAACAGTAGGAATAGTTTTCCTTCTTCAGAATTTCACGTAAATTAAATACATGACTGCTTCATTAATTTCATTCATTATATGTATTTACATCAAATCTTCAAAATATGTTAGGAAATCCAAAAGTAGCAAAGTTCCAATCTAATGTGGGAATTTAATGAGCATTTATTGTCTCTTGCTGTCAAAATCATGGACATCCGTTTACTGGGAAGAAATCCTCTAGTATATGAACTCTGGCAGGGATCTAGGCTCTGCTCTTTGACTAAAGCTGAAAAGCCTCTCTTCCCTACCCCCAGGTGATCAGAGATCAGGAATGTGACCAAACTCTGCTCCCTAGATCTAGGATATGGGGTGAAATATGTAAAAATCTAGAGGTAGCTGAGAACTTAAGAAAAGTCAGTGGGGTTAAAAATCTAAGGGCAGAGATACCACTTAAAGGGGTCTACTTCGATGGATTTTGTCTATCAGCCTTGGCCATTGTTGTAATTGGTTAACTTCACTAAGACCTTGTCCCGAGACAGGTTCTCAAATCCATTGATCTGGTGAGCTGACATCCTTCAATGAGTTCATTGTCCATTCAAGTACTTTTTGATGTTATGTTCATATACTGATAAATTTGGGGGAGATAAGGCATGTACAGATTTAGAAGAAACACACACCGTTAAGTTGTGCCAAGAAGAGAAAAATTTAATTGCCATAAAGGTACAGATTATGACAAGATAAATAATTGGGATCAGGGGAGTAGCTGACTTAGGTGATATTAGAGTTGACCATCAAAAGATGGGGATGAGAAGGCAAAGCAGAAAGTAAGCCTAGGGGAGTAGTGAGTCCATATGGATTGGAGTGTAACGTATACAGAAAATAAAGGACAAGTGGGACTGTACTAGAAATCACCACTCATCTCCCTCTCTAGGCCTAACCCTTGAACATTACTATCTTGGATTATGATCTCACTTTCTATCTTCAATGTTTGTCTTTATTTGGAGTAATGTATTTGCATCAGTGTTCTCTAATCTCCCGGCATCTTAAAAACATCAGTCATGTTTTCTTATCTCTAAATGTACTACCCATTTCTTTTACCATTTAAAGAATAGGCTACATTTTCTTCAACTTTTATATTTTGCTTTTCTAAAAGTATTTAAATACCGTGAAATTTTTTTCATCCTTCTTTCTTCCTCAGATATAGCCACTCTCCTCAGTTTTATAGCTATCTCAATACAGGTGCTCGTGTTTATGTTACACATTAGTTTATATATATATATATATATATATATATGTTTAATAAGTATAATGTCCCTGTATGTGTAATTTGCTTTTCTTAACTAGAGTTTGAGACATGCCATGTTTCCTTATGTAATGACTGAGTTCATTAATTGACTTTTTTCTCCTTAAGAAACCACAGCCTCAATTTGTTTTCTACCACTCCTCAATCATTCAAATGTTGGCTTTCTTCTGCAGTTATCATCCGAAAGTGCTCCATGAAAAGTCATCAAATCTAGTTTTTAAAAATATATATTAATTAGGGCCAGCGCCGCGGCTCAATAGGCTAATCCTCCACCTAGCGGTGCTGACACACCAGGTTCTAGTCCTGGTCGGGGCGCCGGATTCTGTCCCGGTTGCCCCTCTTCCAGGCCAGCTCTCTGCTGTGGCCAGGGAGTGCAGTGGAGGATGGCCCAAGTGCCATGGGAGACCAGGAGAAGCACCTGGCTCCTGCCTTTGGATCAGCGCGGTGCGCCGGCCACAGCGTGCCGGCTGCGCGGCCATTGGAGGGTGTACCAACGGCAAAGGAAGACCTTTCTCTCTGTCTCTCTCACTGTCCACTCTGCCTGTCAAAAAAAAAATATATATATATATATTAATTAGAATCCATTCTTTTAAAAATCCATCCTATCATTTCCTATAAATTCACCTTTATTAGGCTATTAGTAAAAGCAATTTTTAATATGTGCATATTTTGTCTTGAAAATAGTGAATAATACAAATGGTATTCAGGATAACAACATGCGAAGGCAGGGTACATTGTCATGTCCATAGTATGAGGATTCAGTGTTCAGTGCTATTAAATCTGTTCTCCAAGTTCCCCTCTTCTCGAGTTTGTGAACACACACCTTTCTGGCTATCTTTGTTTTTCCCCTTAGTTGCCTGGTAGTAGGTGTTCTACAAATGGCTATCCTTGGTCTTCTTTTCTCTCCTGTTTGACAGTCTGATTCACATCATGGTTTTGCATCCACCCAGTTCTCTCCTGTGTTCCGCTTGTTTCCAATTGCCTGCTGGACATTGCCAGCTGGATGTCATTCTTACCCTAAATTTGCACTTTTTCCTCTCGAATTTGTTCCTCTTTATCTGCTTCCTATTTAAGTAAGTGGCAGTGGCACCATCTTAATCATTCAGGCTCAAAAGCTTGGAATGATTTATAAGTCCCCTGAGCCTCATCAGTTGCCAGGACCTGCAAATTACTGTTCCATTCATCCTGCCAAATTGGTTCCTACTGCTACTACCCTAGTTTAAACCCCACAACTTCTAGATTTTCACACAGTATAACTTGTTTTCCTGCTTCTAAGTGTCTTTCCTCTTCCTAGGCATCTTCTAACCTGCTTGATTAGTTTTCCTACAGCACAATTCTATTCCTAAAATCTCCCTGTTTGAAAGCTTTTTATAGCTGTCCATTGCCAGCAAAATAAAGTAAAAACTCTAAGCTGGAATTCATGCCTCCCCACAAGTGGACTTGTTCACAATATGCCAAATATGCCTATCAAATAGAACATCTTAACTATTCTGTACCTGTTTGTGCAGAATAGTTTATATCATGGTAACAAATCATTTCAAAATCGCTGTCTTAAGATAATGAACGTTTATTTCTCACACAATCCACTTAGCCATTTCACGTCTACAAGTATTATGTTTTGTCACCAAAGACCCGAGTTAAGGGAGAAGCTGTCATCTTGAATGTTGCTGGTCTTAGGTGGGAAAGAGTTTGAGGGAATCACATTAGCCATTAACTTATGGCACACAAGTGATAAATGGTGCTTTGACTCACAGCTCACTGACCAGAAGCAGCCACACAGCTCTTACTAATCATTGGAGAAACTAGGAAACGCTAACCTACAATGTGATGAACACCAATGATACCCATTTCCATCACTTTTCACTTGTAGATCACTGCTTGTGAAACTTAAAATATTTTTCATTCTCCTTTTGTGATCCCACATTACCCTTAATTCTCAACCTAACTATTACCTCTTCAATGAACTATTTCCTAATCTTCAGATATACTCTCTTGGCTCCAGTTTCCTATAGTTCTTTATTTTTCAGACACATGTCTGTGATTCTGCATTTAGATTATAGTGGTCAGATATAGGTTTTAGTTATCCTTGAATAATTTCCCCCAGTGACATAAATCCAATAAATCTGATCAGAATGCATTTTGATTACTCAGAGATGCATTTTTTGGGGTGGGGGAAGATGGCTTCTGTTACCTATTTCTGGGGAAGATGTTTTATTCTTCATTATGTGAAAAATTGGTTATTATACACATAAATTTATATCTACATGTATGATATATGTAATTATACATCTTATGTATATATACATATAGTTAGCAGCTCTTAGTTACCATGGTATAAATATAGAGTAAATTAATTATGAATCTTCCTTCTCACTCTTCTCTGAAATTTCTGGCACTGCTATTATGATTCTTTTTACTCTTCTTTCTGGATAAATGGTGTATTTGGCCATTGTCCTTGGGTAGCAATAAGACGGTCTAGGTGTCTTTTCTGAGTAAAATATTTTGAAGAACGTGCATTACAGTAAACTAAGGTGATTATATAAACTTAAAATAACGAATTCCTACTTTTTGCAACTCCTCCCCCTTCCTTTGTTTTACCAGAGATTGGCTGACCTCCTGCCCTATATAAAGTACTATGTTAAGCTACAGTATTAGGTTTGGAACAGACCTTCCCATTGAGGGTGTCTTAGATACCAGAGGTGGAAGGACTTATGTGGTATTCTTCCAATGACTGGACTTGAAATCACCATTTCTTTCACCATTCACCTGACCAATGTCCACTGAAATTTTACATCTCAGACTTTCCAGAGGAAAGTCTTCCTTGATTTCCTAAGTTTACTCTAACACCTTCATAATTTGGTTAAAATAATTATTTTTGAAAAGAGCTCAGGGAAGCTTCTGCACATGACAGTATCGATAAAGGTCAGAGGATTGAGTAGGTTCACCAAGAAAAGTGAAAATGAAGCAAGTTGTCCTCACGTAATGGTTACACATGCTATGTTGAGAATAGTAATCTATGAGTGGATTAGTATTACTGGAGCTTAAACTGTAAAAAATGTTATGAGAAAAGAAGTTGGCAGGTGTGCAGGAACCCAGTTCTGAACAGCTTGTGTGCCATGCTATGGGGAACCTCTGAAAGATTTCAAGAAGTGAAGCGACAGTATCAGATTCACTTTTTAGAAATCACACTCCTGCTGAAGTATGGAGAATAAACAGGAGGCAAATGATATTGAAAGCAGGAGAACTATTCTAAGGCATTCCCCAAGCCTGAGCAAGAGATAATTAGATTTCAAGGTAATGGGATGGAAGAAGCTTCAGAAACAGAATATAGACATTTTAGGAGAAAAATAGAGAATATATGGTGACAGCCTGCCTGTGGTGGGCAAGGGAGAAGAAATTGAGCATGCTTTTTGTTTCCTGCCTGGGCTGACTAAAGAGCTCCAACTCACAAGGAGAGGGCATATACAGCAGGGAAGTAGGTTTTGAGGATAAGCTGGTCAAGTTGGGAATTCAGTTTTCTCCAAGAAAGGGATTGACACTTACTGTTGAGGGAAAAAAAGCATAGGAGTTGGTTAGGGGCTTTGAGTGGAGTGACACATGTTGAGTTACTCTAAGGGAAATGGCAGTGGGAACTAACAGAAGACAAGTGAAACCTTAGCAAGCAGTAGAAGGAAATAGGATGAAGTTCAAGGGTGTTGACATTGAGTAAACCTCAGTTTACAGTCTTTTCTTCAATGAAATTCAGAGCCAGGATATGGAGATGGGCGATTTGGATGATTAGTCAAGAGTTAAAGAGATGGGACAAAAGGATGTGAGGAGTTGAGGGCATTTGTATGTACTGGGAGGCAAAGGAGGAAGCGAGGACACTGCATGGACTCATGAGGGATTCTAGGATGCCCACTGTGTTCCAGTGGTTCCAGGAAGAGGCAGAAAGGTATGATGTGGCCAGGGAGCAGAATTTCTCGTTTCCAAACTAAGGAGAAGGTCTGATGCCTGAAGAGGCCCAGAGAGGAGGCATGGAGAAGGACTATAGCAGAAAAGTGGAAATTTAACACTCTGGAATTGAAGGGATTGTTGGTGGGAGAGGTAAGGGTAATGCAGAATTCTTCCATGTGGACATTGACGTTGTTCAGGGCAACAACAGGCATTTGGGCAGAAAGACTGAAATATGTGGCCAAACTTTAGTGTAGGGAGATGATTTATTTATTTTTTACTAGAGTATAAACATGAGCAGGACTCCTAGGAGAAAGCTGAGCTTCTTTGAACAGAGCTCAAAACAGAGGGGTTGGAGTAGGGGCAGTTCTCAGACTCTCATTCTTGTGGTACTTAGAGGTCAGAGAAGTAGAGCTTACAAAGGTTAGGAAAAAAAATAACGTCTTTGGGGAAACATCGAGTTTGAATTGGAGCAAACTGGAAGGGACATCTTGTGTGCTGTGAGGAGGCCTGTGATGCACCATTATGGTCTGAGATGTATTCAAGAAGAAGAATCAAGAACAAAGAACAGAGCAGTTGTTATACAAACGGGCAAACAACTCTGTATCCCATCAATTTCCTTTTCTACAGCAGGATAGGACCACTTGCACAAGCCTACTGTCAAACTCAAACTCTTACACACCAGATTTAAATACAGCTGAAATAAGCATATTTTAGCCATTTAGACCTGCCTGCTTTACAAATCCCTTGTACTGCACCCTGGGTCTGTTAGCCATAGTTAACGATAAACCCCAACTGCTGTCACCCTTAGAAAGTCTTTGGTGCAGAAGAAGCCCACCTTCCTGCTGAGCTACACCACCTGATATCCACGTCCCATCTTGGATTTCCCCATTCCTCAGGAGAACCCTTTCTTGGTGGCGGCCTGGTGTTGTGGACTCTGGAGAGGAAGGTATCTTGATGGGAGGGACTTCTCACAGGGTACATTTCTGCCAGGCACCGCATCCTGAAGCTTGCTGCATGTTCCTGCCTCTTCCTTGATCAGCCTCCAAATCCTTGAACTTATCAAAGCATGGAGGACAGAGCCAAGAGTGTGAGAAATTTTATGTGGGTGATGGCAAGCAATTACAGGGAGGGTGACATGGATGCCATTAATTGACCCTGAACTTCTGAAGTATAGGGCACACTTATCCTGGTGCTAGAACCAGCTGACACTTTTAGGTGGAAACCATGAATAGGACTCTACAGAGGAGTCTTTCTGGCACTAGGTGTTCTAAAATGATTAGCCATTTAACCAAAGAAAATACTTATCTAATTCACTGAGCAACAGGGTGTCTTTACTCCTTAGTGTAATGAAAGATAATCATGGAGAAGATTGTAATTAACACTGAATCTTCTAAGAAAGTTGATATGCTTCTAAGATTTTTCATGTAAAATTATGCATTGCAATTTATGCTTATGGACATTTTATGTAGACTTTCAGATGCACTGGGAAAATCTGTATGGTTCGGGAAACCTGTATAGTATATTTTGTTAAAATGGAGTATATTTATTTAAAGCAAGGCAAATAGGTAAGTTTTTAAATCCTATGACATACACAGAAATCAAGTGCTAATGCAGATAGTAAAAGGACATTCATACATGGATCTCAATGAGATCACCAATCTGCCCTTTGTGTAGAATTGTTCTTTGTTTTTCTTTGAACAGATTTCCTCTACTTTCCAAACATTCAAGTATAGTTGAATATATTTGGGTTTTAAAATTTGTTAAATTTCAGTCTATAAAATCATGCATACTGAGAAATGAGTGTTAAAGCCTACATGTTTGCATATATGTCTGCATGTATGTAATATGTATAAGGTGGGTAAATGTGCATCAGGGCATCATGAAGATATTTCCTGATTTAAGACCTAAAATTCTCAGGGCTGCAATTTAGTCAACATTGACAGCCTACTGCCCTCTTCTAAAGGTTCCAGTTACATTTTAGTCTGTAATGGCTTTGTTTCCTTTGGGTTATTTTTGAAGATATTTTAAACATTGTATTAAGAACAATTGTACATTTTTGTAGGATATAGTGCAATACTTCAGCACATGTATACAGGGTACACTGATCAAGACAGGACACTCAACATTAGTAGAGCACTAGGCAATGTGACCCATAGGTGGGATACATAAGGCTCCAATCATACGGATTCTCAGTCAGCAAGTCAGTTTGAGATAAGAAATGAGGAATGACCAAGTTTTTGTTTACCGCACCAAAGCAAGTCAGCTACGGCATGAAGGGTAAAAGCTTAGAAGCCATTTGGGGCAGGCAAATGTGCCCAGTTTTCTTTCATTTTGCTTATGACACCTGAACTCAAGTTAAATCTCATCAATCCTGGCATGGACTTCTGTGGTACAACAGTGGTTATTTAATCAAAAGCACAGTTGTTAACCTATTGTGCAATCCTCAATGCCCTCTGGTTCAGTTTGGTGAAGTAGGAGCAAAAGTCATATTAAGTTCCTTGTCTGCATTTTAAATTGATACTGAGTAGGGTTGTGTTACTGTTGTCTGAACTTTCCAACTGATGCATTTTCTGAGTGCAATTTACATGTTAAAACTGGATTTGATAATCATTTTTAATAGAATAAACCCCATTTTTTGAGCATGTATGGGGATAGGTCAACACACAGGCTTTTGTCACACTTGTTCAAAATTTAATTCTTTGTCAGTCATACCCTGTTCTTCCTTAGACTACTAATAATTGCTGCCTGCAGAGAATCAGGAAGACTTGGTAGTTAATAAAAACTATGGAATAGAACTAAATCCAACACTTTCTGCTAATTACCACAGCATAATTAACTGTTTGAAAAATTTGGGCACTAAATCTAGCAAACTTAAATTTCATAGTCCTTTTGATTACACAAATATGATAGTCTATCATATGTGAGCCAGAGAGGACACAAGGAATAATTAGATTCACCTGGATTCCAATCTTTCCTTTCAACTTCATCTCCACCCCTATGCTTACTTAGAATGCACATTTAAAATATTGCTCCTCCACGATCATACCATCATTATTTCTTCCTCCCCTCGGAAATGCAATCTCTAAGATGTTTCTAAATAAAAACAAAGAAATCACACATTTGACGATAATTAGTGCTTTGGCTCAAGAAAGATTTATCCACTCTCAAGACATGTTTCCACATCCATAGCGACCAGTACCAATCATTTGGGCATCTCCAACCCCTTGGTTGGAGGTTCACGCGTTCCCCACAGAAGTATTAATTCCCAATTCGTTCCATTTGGTTTTTCACAAGTTTCAGGGTACAAGAGTATACTTTCTTCTTGACCACTACTCAAAGTATGATGAAAGCCATAGAAAAGGCCAGTAAATGAGAAAAATGCAAATGTTCGTCATCTCCCATTGCTGTTTTGACACAGCAATTAGATATGTGCAGAACAGCAAGATTGTTCCAATTCTATTCTCCCAAACATAAGTCTTAAAAAAAGAGGTTACATTTGTGACTGTAGCTCGCAAGCATCCAATCTGGCATCCTGAAAATCCATATGTAAGCCACACTTATATCTTAAACCTGTCAAACAAATAAATGTACAGAAGCAGTAATTTATGTACTTTATAGACTGTTTTGCCCTTTTAGAGCAAAAGCCTAATTTTCAAGTGTTGCTATTTTAACTTCTGGCAGTGCCTGGGAGATAACTGAGGTTCAAAATGTGAATTTTACAAGTAAAATGTGATTCAAAAATTGATTTACCCTGTTCTCACTACATGTGAGACAGAGAAGGGAACTGCTGGGTGGTGGCGAGCTCTAGGCTCGGGGAAACATATTGCCGCGTACAGAAGCCACGCAAAACTTTGCGGGTTTTCAGTGTCGAAGTGAACTTGAGCCTTTCCCAGTTCAAATTCTGTTTAGGGCCGGCAAAACATGACTTTCGGATTCAAAGAAATAAGGCTTAAAAAGGCTTATAAAACAGGCTCGCAGGCTTCTTGTACATCAAATAGCTCTTACACAATGGCATTTAGATGATTTAAGTGTAAATGAATCAAAGACATATGGATTGCATTTCCCTTGAAATACGCACGGGTTTGAAAATGAAGGGGAAACACACTTGCCAAAATCCTTTTTGGGTTGCGCTGCATCAAAAACATTTGGAAAATGACTTTCAATGTTTGGAAGAACCCCAGACATTGGGTTCAGCTCCCGCCCCCGGAGGTTAAATCAGTGTCCATCCAGTGTTAAGTAGGCTTGTGTTCTGTGAAGATGTTTCTGGAAAACAGAGCGCCCGACCTGAAGCTTCTGAAAACAGACTGTCTTGAAGTTTGAATTGCTACTTCTGTGATAGGGGTCTTATTATGGAGTCTTCCCCAGAGATCAGGAATCCATTTTGTGTTAGTTAAACCATCAGAAGTGCATTTCAGTATTACCCAATTTTTCAACTGTGGTTAAAAATCTAACTCCTCTCTGTCCTGGAGGTAGAAATGAATGCTGCCAGTGAGCCAAAAGGAAACCAAGTGTTCAAGCTGAATGAAGGGCCTAAATGATAAGATAAAAATGGAAAACCTATTTGTTGTAAATGTATTCAGGCAGGAGTTCTGACATCACATGGCTGTTAGCATACTTTGAGGGAAAAAAATGAGAGAACCAAAGAAGAAAGGAGGCAGGGAATTGGGCGATAGTCTTTGGTGTAAAATAGGATTGCGAGTAGAATTGTAGAAATAAGTTTCCTTTCACAGAAACAGGTAGTTTGATGAAAATAGTGAAGCAGCATTGTGGACAAGACACCCAAGTACAACAAACTGACACAGACTGATGCATGGGAAGGTAATATATGGCAATGCATGAAAAATGGTTTGGCCCAATTAACAAAGTGGCATCAACAGGTACTAGAGGAGAGCACCACTCTTGAAAGCAGACAGGTTAGATGTTGCAATCAAGAAAGGAGGAGGAAAAACAAAAACCACATAGGATAATACCTATACCTAGAGAAAGCTAAAAAGGCCCATAGCAGCCGAGGGGAGTGTGAGGCCACGTAAAACATGAGATGCGGCTGTTTAAGTCTGCACAGCCTAACAGCATCTATTAAGAAGACGAGATCAGATCACACATTGCAGCTCAGATGGGAGAGGAAACAGCTTTCAAAATTGTTTAATGACCTCCCGATAGGAAGGTTAACAGGATTATCCCACAGTTCACTGGAGGGTGGACCGCCACTCCCAGCGTGTCCCTCTCGCCATGCGTAATTCCAACCTGTTCCGTTACAGGGAAGTATAAAATCATTGTGCTGCTCAAAGACATTCGTTCGAAAGTTGGGATGCTTTTAATGAGGGAAGTCCACCATAAAGGGGAATCAGGAAGGGAGGAAAAGGGACACTGAAACCTGAGCTCTTGTAGCTTAATTCTGCCTAGCTGAGTCAGGGGGTGCTTGGGGGGCCGAGTCCTGTGGAGGTTGTGGAGGTCACTTCTCGCTGCTGACCAAGTGGGTGCGATAGTCTTGGCTTCCAACACATAACTGCTCCTCTGTTGTGCTCTCCAACCATCGCCTCATTAAAGTGGGGAAAGATTCCCCACCTTCCTTCTGTTGCACAGATCCCAGAGCAGCATGGCTTTGCACCGTCAGTGTCATGCGGAGACTCTAACGAGAAAGGTCTTTTTGACAGTTTTGTCTCTGGCAGTGGCATGAGTACCAGCTGGGTGTGGGAGAGCGAGATGGGGAAAGAAGAGTCCCAGGGAAGCTCTGGGAAGCCTCCTCGGTCGTGGAGTAACACAAATCACACCGTTTCTCATCGTGTGACCTATTATATCTGCCTGACATTTAGATTCTCTCACAGAATGAACAGTCAGGGTATTTCATGCCAGGTGCTGCAACAGGACAACCCTAGGAACCCTAGTGGCTACTCCCTATGGGGTTTTCTCTGGGCTGGGTGTGGCAGTCCATGATTCTTCCATCTTGTGGGGAGCCTGCTTTCAGGGCCTCTTCCACCTGTCTGCCGCATCACCTGCGATTAGCTGTCTCTGAGGAGGAGCCCAAGTAGCACCACATATGTTTTATGGCCTCAGTTTAGGCCCTCCCACGACATAGTCCCAGCTATAGCTACAAAGCATGCTGGGAAACAGTTTTCCCAGGTGCTCAGACAAAAGTGGAATTGGTGGCTATTTAGCCAATCTCACTATGGGGTTTTTCCATCCACAATACAAATTGAGCTTCAGATCTGTCCGCCCAGCCTTCTCCATGTGTTTAGACATGCTCAAGTTCACGAACATGAATTAAATGTGCAAACTGAGATCATTTAAATATACATGGCTAATAAGTGCCAGAGCTGGAATGCAACACAAGTTAGCCTGGATTTCAGATTATATTTTCCCTCCAAATTTTACACTTTAGGGAGTGCCACCAGGAGCAGGATGCGACGGGAAAGAAACTACTCCTTTGTTTTCCACCCATAGAGCCCTCAGAGATCAGAGCTTCATTGTTAAAGGATTGGCTCAGCAGGCACTGTGGTTAAGGTAGTTACAGAGGAAACCCAAGGTTGATACTGGCTCACAATGGCTGGGAAGTGAGGAACACCGGATTAGTGAACACTTCCCTCCCCCACACTGGACACATGGAGAAAGCCCCAGCAAGTGACCTCAGAAAATGCCTTCATCTTTCCCTGAATCAGGAGGAGAAAGGAGGAGTCAAGCAAAGGCCACTGAGAAGGAAAGAGGATTGAGCCTGGACTTTGGCATTGTGCTTAAGTTCCAGCTTTGCTATCTTGCAGGTCTGTGGGCGTGCATGCACTCTTATTCTTAGTCTCGGATTCATCAGCAAAATGGGTATAGTGAACCTTAGCTCCCTAAGTAGCTAGAATTAAGGAATTCACAGCAGTACTATGCCTAACAAATAGGGAGCACTGCACTCAAGAACTACCTGATGTTCTTCATCAATACCCTTTCTTGGATAAACGTGGCATCAAGTAAAGGCATTCTGGGGACAAGCTAATTCTCTTGTATGCTATAGAAGATGAAATGCTAAGTTAACTGATTCATGATTAACTTAATGACTTATTTCTTCATTTGTCCACCTACTTGAGCAGTTCATTCATGCTTTCATACCTTTACCAAGTGTATACTCTCTGCAGACACAATCTCTACTCTCTGCAGACACAATCTCACAGTGAACATTGAGGAATCCAAAATGGATAGTGTGACCCTTGCTCTCAGGATCTGCGTCCTTTGATGGGGGAAGGCAGATGATTGCAAAAGACATGGGAGTTACAATGTGGAATAAGTGATTAAGGTCATGGATATTGCTGTGGGTTGAACTCAGTTTGTCCAACAAGGTTTCCTGTGTTGGGAGGCTGTGGGTCTTTAAGAGGAGGCACCTACCATGAAGTCATTGGGAGTTCTGTCCTTAGAAGGGATTTAGGTAGTTCCTTTAGGATTCTGAATTAGCTCTTGCAAAGAGGTTGTCACAGCACAAGACTGGCCTCTCCCCATGCTCTGGCTTCCTGTCTAGCAATGCCATTTCTTATGCTTTCAGGTGCTCCTGCAATTAATGCCATCCCTCATGAAGCCATGCAACTGATGAGACTCTCACCAGAGCTCACACCAGCTGTTGGGACTGACAGCCTCCAGAACCATGACATGAACCTCTTCTCCTTATAGATTACCTAGTTCCAGTCATTTCATTGTAGGAATGGAAAATGGACTAGTGAGAACATATTTACAAATTACAGTGGTAGTGCTGAAGAGCAAGAGTAGAGCAAGAAATGTGAGAAGTTCGAGATAATCGGCAGCGTTTGTGCTGGGACCTGAGCAGCAGCGTCTCTGAACTTCTCCGTATGAAAGGAATTTCAGAACTATCTGATGTGCAGGTGGCAAGGACATTTCCTTTGAAGGGATGCTTACTTAGCATGAACACTCATTTTCTTAGAACGAATTACAATGCGATAGAGTAACTTTTAAAGATTTTTGATCTATACGTATCAGATCATAAACATTTTCTGAAGGTTTATAAAACACTATTCATTTAGTTTACTGAAATATTCTTACTATTTTAGTTAGTTTGCTACTTATTTAGTTTGCTTGGTGGGGGGGGTATACTGTATCATGTTCTCAGCTTGCAGTTGCTATAAGAAAATACAGTGGGCTGGATGGCTCATGCAATAGCAGTCATTGTCTCGCAGTTCTGGATGACGGGAATATGAGATCAGGGTGCCAGCATGGTCAGACTCTGGGGAGGGCTCCCTTCCAGATGGGCAGATGGTCATCCTCTCTGTGCTCAGGGTCGACAGTCAGCTCTGGTATTTTTCTCTTCTTATAAGGGTGCCGGTCATACCAGATCAGAGCTCAGTCCCCACGACCTCACTAAGCTTTAGTTACTTCTGTATAGGTCCTATATCCAAATATAGTCACATGGGGACCTAGGGCTTTACCATCGACTTTATGGCGACAATTCAGGAACTAATGGAAGCTCACCTCCTGGTAGTGCCTCTGCCTTGGAAATAAATGGGATTCGATTGAGGACACAGAGAGGCAACAGAATGATCTGCTTTAACAATAAATGCCTCCTACTTATCACAATTAAAAAGCTCAGGTGTAAGATTCCAGTATGGTTTGCATACAAGTGAGGCAATATCTATTTGAAATTATAAATTTAGTCTTCCATTTTAGATAAACCTGTAAATATTCTTATAAGAATCATGATATACGTTTAAAAATTTTCCATTGCTATTTTCCAGAAAACCCACACAGGATTTCACAGGTTGGCAAACGTTTTTACAGCTGCGTTGGATTTTGCTTTTTCTTACAGGTAAGAGATGTTTCAGCCTACAGGATTTAATCATGATTAATGGCATGTTCTCAAAAACATACATGACTTGCAGCAATAAAAATAACCGTCGACCTGCGAGTATACAGACAATCTGAACTTGTAAGAGAAGCCAAAGGTAATTTCAAAGAAGTACCACCTTTCTAAATAATATGCCTATTGGGTCAAACCATTGCCAAGAACAGAAAAATTCGAATTCTCTTCTTGCCTTGTGACCAAAATCTTCATAATTCATGTTAAATTTTGTTTTATGTTGAATAATCACATTGTGCTATAAAAAGAGAATTTGGACAGGATATCTGTTGGTGTTAGACTGTTTTTGTGTTCCCTCAGTCCGAGCCATCCCTGGGGAAAAAAGTTACATGGTATGCTCCTTTCCTCTACTCCAGCATTTTCATGCCATGGAAGGGATGTGCAACTGAACAGTGATGACTCTGCAGAGGGGAGAGAAATCGCATGGGTGCGTGGAAGAACGAACAGTACCCACATAGCCTGGAGCCCATCATTCTTTGGGGGCACCAGAAAACAACAATACTTTCTCTGGGTGGAAACAGCTTACCCCTTGCCAGGATATATGGTGTGGCAAATTGAGGCTGAATTGCAACTTCTTTAGGTGAGCATCTGGCTGTGGAGGCCCTACAGGTAGGTATCCTGCTGCAGGGCCAAGTTGGTGATTAAACTGAGGGTAAGTTACCAGCAGTGCATTAAGCTTTGCACACAGATGAATGATGGCTGTGAATGAATACTTTCATCGTAACTATAGTTGAACAGCACTTGATCCTCTCTGCAGAAGACCATGTTCTAGAATGACCTTAATGTGTTTCCTAAAGGTTTTCTAGGTATCCAAAGTATGTTTAAGTAGGACAAGTTGATTTGTAAAATTGCCCTCTTGAATAAGATGAATGATGATCTCAGGAGGAAAAAATAAAAATCTGTGTTTAAGCTATTTCATGATGGGTCTTGGTAAACTTGAATTTGGGATTAGCTAAACCTTGGTATGAAATGAAATTATGAGTTCCCTTCCCCAAGTCGGTCCAACAAAGCTTTGTGCAATATCTCCTGAGAGGAGGATATTATGCAAAGCCAGAGAACAAGATGATGAGTTCTGGCCCCTTTGTTCTTTGAGAGTTAATCTACAGCTGTAAAGGGAGTCATAATGTGTGCTCCAAGGAAAATAATGTTTTTCTCTTCAGATCTTGGACCAGCTACATAATTTGAAAGGCTCTGGTGCAAAATAATAATGTGAGGCCTGACATGATGGGAAATTCAATCTGTACTTTCCACCAGCTGCCGCCCCAAAGCTTGGTGGATGAGCGACACCCAAGAGATCACAACGTCTGTGCTGGACATGCTCAATACCAGGAATCAGGTCTTCCCAAGTTCCTGCTCAGTGCCCTGGCTATGTATGCCATGGAAAAGGACACAAACTCATCTGCCCCACTGGAGATGCCATAGGCCTGAGCATCTGACCTCCATGGAGGACCCATTCTGGAGGAATCCTAACAGTTTATTCTTGGCCTTGAAGACTCTCATTTCAACAACTCTGGAAGGGACCAAAAGGCAACATAGGCAGAGGACTGCCTGATAGAGAAGTAGACAGGAACATTCAGCCTTGTGCAGGAGGGCTGTGGAGTGGAGACACTCCCAGGATGACCTCCCTTCATCCAAGAACCACCTGTGAAGTGCTGACTAGGTCTTAGGTTCTGTGCTAGGTATGGCTAATGAAAGGTTGGCACTGCCAGGTGCTCATGGAACTTAGAATCCACTGGGTTAATTAGGGTCAAGCTAAGCAGATTCTTGAATGCTGTTTGCATCCAGGATTTGTGTCAACCTGTGAATCCTTCTAGTCAAAAACATCTGCCAACTTTCATGACTACCACCCCTAGATTTCTTTTTCTACATTGGGTTTATTACTATTTGATTCTGTCTCTCTAATGCTAAGGGATAGTAGACTTTTTAAAACTTCTTTTTCTCACTCCTTTCCAATCTGTTTTTAGTAGCATTGAAGACAGGAATGTATCACTGAGGATGTCTTTGCCAGAAGGTCATGTGTAGTTTGGGTTGGTTGGAATTCAGAGCATATTATCTGCTCTTAAACTTTGCTAGCTATCCCCAAGGGACACATTTAATTCATTTGTACCTACAATAAATACTATCAAATGTAACTGCCACATGAGAGAATGTTTCTATGGGAAAAACACTCAAATTCTGAGAAAAGACTTTTGACTCACTAGAGAAAAGTCTTTCCTGATTAAAAAAAAAATGTATAAGGGACTTCCTTTTGGTCATTCCCCACAGCACATCAGGCCTATTCTCAAAAGAAAATGGAAACCACGATTAACTCTGAGACTTGGAGGTGGGAGGAGTGACGGACAGAAGGGGATATGCAAGGAGTCCAGTTGAGGATAAAACAAACTTGGCCTGGGTGGGAGTTACAGAGGCGGGAGATGAAGTGCACTGGAACACAGTGGCATCTGCAAGGTAAAAGGGGAGACTAAGAAAATCTAAGAGGTAGAAATTAGGAGGAAGGGGCAGCTTGTTCTTTTTCTACTGAAGTCCTGGGGATGTTAGCACTCTGCCCAGCTACTGCAGGCCATTTGAGAAGCATAGCTCTTGAGTAATAGGCACAAGGATGGAGGATTATACCTGAAGGCTGTTGGGGTAGGGGGAGACCTCAGCTTCCCAATTACCAGCTTTGTAGCCTTGGCTAAGTTTTACTACTACTATGAGCTCTGGCTACCTTATCTGAAAGCTGGGGGACACAACGGTCCCAGATCTATAGGGTTATTTTACCAAACCAAAGAAGCTGTGCAGCCAATGTAGGCTCCACATGGATAGAGAATTTGTGGTGTTCATTGCTGAATCCCCAGTGCTTGGAACAGTTCTTGGCTCTCTGTAAAGGCAAGCAAACATCTGCTTAAAGTTAACGAACCAATAGGAAGAGCTTTGTCAGTGCGAGCGGAGTTTTTAGAAGCCCAATCCATGGGCTATTTATAGAGGATCAAGCTAATCTGATGGTTCTGAGAAGTGAAGATTCTTCAAGAATAGGCTTGTCCGAATTCAAACCCCAACTCCAGCTCTCATCTCTGTAATCATGGGCAAGTTTTGACATCAGTGTTCTTCTACGAAATGTGAATCAATCATGGTATTAGCTTCTCGGGATTATAGTCTAGATGGGCTGAGAGAATGCAAAGACTTCACGTGCGGCACATGGTAGGTGCTAGGTAAAGGTTAGGCGTGATGAGGATGTGTAGTTTGCTGTTGAGGGGAGTTCTCAGTTCTGTTGGCAGGGTTCCAAGTACCCAGGGCCCAGGTCCATACTCTGCCCTTAATTGGAGGAAGTAGGTACTCCTTTGTGAATCCTCTCTAGCCACCTTGGGATGATATGTGTGGCCCCGAGTCTGGCAGGGACAGAGCCCAGCAGGACTGTTCACAGCAAGTCTGCGACGCTCATCTTCTCATCTGTCTTCTAAGCTGTGGGCGGCTCCTTCTTTGGGAAACAAGTTATAATCAGAACTTGGAACAAGCCACCCTTCAAACAATGCTCTCATTGCCTTTTCTGCCATTTAATTAATGCCAGTCTAATTTTGTAGAGTGTATATAAATAAGATTTATGCATATTTGTACCTACAATATCCTGTGAGGCTGGCTGTGGAGACATAGCCACGTAAATCATATCTTTCTGATAAATACCTCTGGCCTGGATACTTAGCCTTGTTACGTGTCAAGGCACACTTTGGGAACTTAACAAGTAGAGGGATATGTAGTGCTCATCCTGACCTTCAGCTTATCAGTGACTGCAACCAAGAGGTGAACCCCATATTTCCTCCCGATTATTTTTTGCTGGGGGATTTAGGTAGATTTCAGCCGATAGCATTCACGATTCTGTTGGCTGATGCCTTCCTTCCAATTCTTGTCAGTCTACCTCAAGAAACAGATAGCAGGTTATGGACTGCCACTTGAAGGTTATGAGGACATGATCTGTGCATTTGGGTTGTACCTTCATTTTTAGTGAATATATAATTAAGTCAGGCCATGATTTCAAGGCACTCCAATTGTGGAAGTTTTTTTCTCCAGGGCCAAGTGGGCGCTGTACAGTGGTTTTGCAAAGCTTTTCTGCAACTACATTTGTGCTCTAACTGCAAGCATGTGCCTTGACGAACAGATTTTATTAGGAGTAACTTTGAAGAATTGGTAGAAGAGCATTTTCTTTTTACCAAACATGGGTTTTAAAAATTACACAGAAATCAGCATTGTCAACTCACTTGAAGTGCAATCATAAGCAGAAGGCTCGAAACCTGTTTTTGCTTAAAGCCTTTATTTGATTTAGCAAAAACAACAGCAATAAATTGCATTCAAAAGCATTTTTGATCCATATGTGGCAGGAGCCTCACAAGAACAGAGACTACATAATACCCCTCCCCACCACACTTTTCATTTGGATCCATTTTCCATAGGCTTCCCAAGTCATTCCAGTCTGTGTTTACAATTCCAGAAACAAAGGATGGTTGAGGCTCTGGTGCTGACATTGGGAAATTGATATTATTAGAAAAGGATCAGAATATTGATGTTACATTTTTCTTTCGAGATCCTCTGGGGAAGTAACACAGAATCCCAGAGATTAAAATGTAAAAGTGTGTCATTAAAATATTTGCTCTAACATTCCTACTCAGTATTCCTTCTGAAATTCAGGTTTTTTTTCCTTTTACTCCTTTCCCCTCAATGACACTTGGACATTTTTAAATCCTAGGTAGTCAGTGCCTACAGTCGGCACTCAGGAGGAATATAAATGGTAACAACAGGGTGGCAAATTGAGACAGTTTTGGCTCACATCTTACCCTAACAATCATCCTTGAATGGATATAACCACAATTGACTGCCTATTCTGTTACCCAAGATCTAGTACCCCATTGATTCCTCTTTTTGACAAATAATTTCCTCAGAACAATTATAAGTATACTCCAAATCTCTTAACATATAATCATATTTAGGACCTATGTGATAGGGAACTCATGCTAGCCATACAATTATCCTGTTATTTTCAAGAACCCCTCCCTATTTTGAGTGCGATGACACTGTGGACAGGTAAAGTGGGTTACTCATGGCTACATGGTCAGTGACAGGACAGCTGGGAGGATTTAAGTCCCCTGATCCCTGTGCACAAGGTTCTCTTTCCTACCCTGTACAAGACATTAATTGTCAGATTAGACCAGCTTCTATGTGGAGGGTTGGCCAATTCTGTGATGGGACAGCCCCAGAAACAAAGCGTGCTCATTCTCTTCCATTTATGATGGTGTTCCTGGACACCCAGCTCCCTGGATGCTCTCTTGAATTAGCTGGAAGGTGTAATGGTGATTTTGGGCATGCTGGAATATAGCATCAGAGACCTGGGGAGGTCCAGGTAGTGGACCGGAGTCACTGCAGCTATTAAGTATCTAGGTCATCCTTTATGTAGGGCTCTAAGATACACTCTAGCTTCTGATTTCAGTGCTGACAGAAAGGGGAAAAAAAATCCATCCTGCTCAAATGTAGTCAGACAGCAGTTTGTCTTTCCAAAACATTATTAGGTATTATTACAGAATGTGAACACCTTTCATTCCTGACAAACAGGAAATGTATGCTGCACCACTGGTATGTCAATCAGAGTGATAGCACCAATTTTATGGTTTTTAATTCATCCCCACCTCCTGCCGAGCCTTTTGCTCATCCCAAATTATGAATCTTAAAAGGTACGTGATTAAGAAGAAGAAAAAAATCACGTCTCTGCCTACATGAAGGGCTTGGAGTCAGGTGTGTGTGTAAGGCAGACTGCTAGGGACTGGACAGGTGACCTCTGCCCTGCAGCGGGGAGTGCCGCCACAGGCTTTCCCTGCAGTGCTCTGCCAGGAAGTCAGGCAGGTGTGTTTTAGACAAATCACCTCTGCATTGGTAAGGAGAGGGAAGAGCATGGACCCTCAAAGGCCAGGAGGGTCCACCCTGCTTCCTCTTTCCAGTATCTGCTGCTCTCCCTGCCGCCTTTCATTGCTTTTGGATATGTGAAGGAACAAACACCCAGACAATCCTGGAGCCTTTTCTGCATGAGTCAACGTCATCTCTCACAATTGCCTTCTTCCCATGCCTTATTTCTTTTCTTCAACATATAATGAGAACGAAGAGCCTTGTCAGTTCACTGTGAAGTGAGCCTGTTGAAAAGTAACATGTGCTTTTGTGGTACGCCAGTGTGTGTGTACACACACACACACACACACACACACACAGCTAATTCACAGCATGGGGCCTGGGAGCCTGTGGTGGCTGAAGCTGTCCTCTGTTCTTCTCTGGTTTCTGGTGAGGAGCCATTTTTCTTGTTTTTCCCATGCAGCTCCACCTGGACTCCATTTGCTGCCATAAACTCTGCAACTATCACAAATGTATTTCAGATTCACTGATGTGATTTGGTGGTTGCCGTTTGGAAGGTGAAGCAAAGTTAGCAGGCGGTCAAGGTCAACTTCCCCTCCTGGTGCACACCACAAAGCCAATAGTTCACTATTGGTAGACGCTCCATTGTGTGTTAAGAGCATCAGTGACAGTTCGTGGATTTGCATATGAACTTTCACTCCATGGTGGTCTCCGTACAGTAGCCAATCATTCTTGGCCGTTTCAGCATTAACCTTAGCATTTTCAATGCTTGCGTGTCCTAGCCCAACAGCATGGATTTTAAAGCAACCCATGTGGCATTTGCTTGCACAGGATTTCTCACTCTGCTTTGACCACAACTTCCCTATGATTCAGAGTTGAAGCACGCTGGGTATCTTCCATGCAGGAAGACAGAAAATAAGCATGAACTTTTCTCCTCCTGCTGGGGCACCAGCAGGAGACACTGAGCTTGGAGAGTGATCACCAGGTATGCACAAGTATGCTGCATGCAGCAGGACCTGCCTGGAAGAGGCAACAGTCTAGAAAAATGGTCTTTTCCCTTTAGGAAGAAGGGATCAAGGATGCAGTCAAGAGCCCTGCCAGTGAGGGTGTAGGTGTGCTCTTTGTGTGGTGTTAGCATCTCCCAGCACATTGAGACACACAGACTCCTCAGGTTGGTACTCAGTGTAACAGGCAAAAGAACTCAAGTTGCAGTTGTTAATAACTTGCCTTAAGGTCGTGCACACAGTACTTGGCAGAGCTGGATTCTAAATCCATGTTTTCTGACCACAAGTCTGATACTCACAATGTTAGGCGTGAGCTGTTCTCTGCCAGGGGCCACTTGGGTATCTCTAACAGCACTCAGGGGTCACACAAAACTATCAAGCTAATAACTAGCTTGTCATAGATTTACTGAATTTCAAGTCCCACTTGCCATTGCTTGGGGCAGGGTGGACATTCCCTACCCCTGATAGTAGCAGATTATCAAAACCACTTATTTGGTACTTACTTGTGTTTAAATTCCTAATGAGATTATTGGATGATGAATTCCTTAACACTGACAGGTTTTAGAGTAGAGATTTGCATATGGTGCACATTAAATGAGTATGATTGATGGATTAATGGGTTAACCAGTTTCCCCCTTATGTGGTGTGGCATTGAATCATATTACAAAAGGTTTACAGTTATTGTAAGGACTTCAGCTGGGTATCTCCTCAAAATCAATGTATCGAAGCTGTAATCTCCAGTGTGGCTCTATTTGGAGATGGGGCCAGTAAGGAAATAGACTAAATGGAGACCCCAGAAAGCAACTTATTCCCCTCCATCACCACCACCCACCCCATACACATACATACATGATCGGAAATGCCTTGAGCTTAAAGACAGAAGATAGCTTTCTACAAACCAGGAAGAGAACCCTCACCAGAAACTCGGCTATCTGGTCTTTTGAACATGGACTTTTGGCCTCAGAACCATGAAAAAAAAAAAAAAAGAAAAGAAAAAGACGTGTGTTGGTTTAACCACCCAGTCTGTGGTGTTTTGTCATGACATCCTGAGTAAGCTACTATAGCGAACAAAGACAAATTTCAAGCAGCTCATTACCTTGTGGAGTAGACAGGGAACCCCTGGAGACCCTGGGCAGTTGGATATATGCCCATGTGCATTGTCCTTTGGGCATTAAATGTCAAGGTTATCTTACCAGGGGAGTCAAGGTACCCTCACCACAAAACAGCACAAAGTGGTTCAGAACTTCCTAGACTCTGTAGAAAGATATATAGTACCTGCAGCTGTATGGTTATGGGATGAAGGAGAAGAAGATGCAAAAAAATAAAAAAGGCAAAAGAGATGAAACTATGTCTCAAAGAATGAGTATTCTCCAGTGAACAAGGCAGAAGAATGCGCGTGTTCTTTGGAGAGAATATTGATCTAAGTAGATATGCTGAATCCTGAATTCTGGGGATTCACACAGGATGCATAATACAGGAAGGTTAGGGCCAGAACTTTAAATCTTTAATTCCCAGAAGTTGGACTTTAGTCTGTCCATACCACGGTGTTAGAGAATTTTAATCTGTAGGGTTGTATAGTTAAGATCTGCAGTCTACAAAGTCATCCTTGCTGCATTATGGCGATTTTACCAAAATGCAGCCTGGGATCAGGGTCCGGATGGCCTTTCGGAGAATGAGAATATGACAGAGAATGAACTACAGAAACTCGGTCATGAATCCTGCCGGAGACATTGCCTTCTGAGCTAAAGTTTTCAACCAAACTGCTCAAGGTTTCAACCACTGCGGCATTCAGGTACTTCTTCATTCTCTTAACTTACAGCACATGGTCAGCTCTTATTTATAGGAGTAAAAGTAGCGTCTAGTTCTTGTGGCTGCTACCCATCATGGAGGACACCAAACACTGGACGCCATCAAACCCAGGGGAGCCCCAATTGAGCAAGCTGGTGGCTCGGTAAGGATGTCAGCACTTTCTGCCTCTTCCTCCAAATACTCTTTGGTCTCATTGTTGTGAACCAGCACATTTTGTGATGCCTTTAGGTAGACCTATTTGAATTTTCTTCATCCCATGTTTCAGTAAAGAGGATCTGTCAACATGAGCTCAACAGGATTCAAAAAGTACAAAGGCTCACCCTCACCTGCTCAGGATGTTTTACACTGGACAAAGTGTGATACAGGAGAAAGTGCATGTTTTTTGTGTTGTGAAATGGGTTTCTCTTATGTACAGTTGTCATATAAAACTGATAAAAATCACTGCTCTTAGGCTCTGAGAATAACTCTTGAGACAAAGGGGGACAAGTAGGTCCTGTGATTAGTATGCCTTTCCTCAAGTAACCCACTCATTCTTCAAATTAAAACATCTGTCCACTGGAGAGGAACGGTTCTTTCTTTTGTGTGTCTCGTGGAACCCTGGAAACAGACTTTACCTGTTAGTGCTTACTGAAGGGATGATGTGGTTATCATGACACCTGCAAACGCCTTTCTTCCCATGTACTCATTATCAGTCTGGGAATCTTGTCACCCCAGTCACCCCAGAATGTTTCCTTATGACTGCGCTCTGACTAGCTGTAACTCGCTCTTTGACTCAACGGGGAACAAGGGCCAGATGGCAGGCAGAAGTGTGCTTGAGACTGGTTTAGTCTCATTTGCTCTTTATTTCTTGTTACTGTCACTCCTTAGCTAACCACACATAAGGAACCCACCCTGTGGGCTGCTTTTTGCTGTGCATATCCAACACGTGACTGGAGTAGTATGTTTTTTATTAGCTTTACTGTTATTATGGGTTCCTTTTTATTATAGCTATTGTTTTAATCTGCTTCATATTTTGGGGAAAAGGTTAGATATAAATAAGTCCAATCATGTAAACAGGTCAGCCAGAACACACAGAAGTAAATACAATGAATGTTGTCCCATTTTAATGAATAACCTTGAACATATTCCAAAAGGAATGTGACAGCTCAAAAAACAATTTTATTTGGGACATTCTCTTTGAAAAAAGCCTTTAGAACTGTTGTCTTTGAGTCAGAAAAATCATCGTTTTCCAAGTGTGTGGTTTAATCCTCTTTTAAAAAGTTAGTTGAACAAATTATGAGGTGAGGTCCTTAGTTAGTGGCAGGCGGTACACCAGGAGCAAGGATCAAGATAGACATTGTTAATGCCTTGGAAGACATTCAAAATCAAATCCGAGATGAACACCTGAGCCCTGGATAATACCTTTACTGATAAGAGCACAATGTGACTATATAGTGACAGTCTTAACTGCCTCAAATGACAATTTTAAAGAAGAGATTTAAAACATTTTGAATATTGGAATAAATCTCAAACATACTACCCAGAAGACAAATACTAATTTTTTATGATTATGGTATATTGCTATAGAGTTTAGCAAACATTTATGATGTCACTCTTCACAGAAAACTTAAGATTTTCTTTAGTGTACAATGATTGGTCTCTAGGAGTCTTGCAGGTCTACATTCTGTGGTTTGTGTGCAACGCTCACCTTGAATCCCTGTAGAACGGTTCTGTGATCTGACTGGAGACCCTCCTGGTAGAGATAGGTGTCCCATCATTGCCTGAGAGTGCTGGATTGTGGCAGGAGGCTGTGGGCAGCCAGAGGCCCAGCAAAGAACCCACTGGACTCGGTTGTTTGTGGGAAGCAGAGGCAAACTGAAGCCTGTGTCATGGTGAGGAAACTCCTTGGGGGGTGAGGAGGGGAGGAAACTGACATGGCAGGTCCAAAGAATCAGGTAGAGCAAGGATCGGAGCAGACAAAGAACTTGAGGAGACAGAACCCAGAACGCTTCCCTGAAGAAGCAAGATTTTTTACGGGGTGCTACAAGCACAGCCCAAGAACTTCAGAAAGGAATCAAGAGAAGGAAATTATGTCAACACTGGCCTTTTCCCCTTTATCCCCTCAGTGGTTAAACAACCAAAAAAAAGATAAAATATAGGCCTGCTTTAAAACAGCCTCATGTGCATTCCCAAGTCACTCTTTGAAGAAAATGCAGACTATTCATCAAATAGAATGCCTTGATGATGGCCAGATAGAAAAACATGAATTTATAGGTTGAATTGATATTTCTCTTTCTCTCTGTCAACAGCTTTGGCCTTTCTTTGTATCAGAAACATACATGTTGAATCTGGTTAGTAAGTCGATCTAGAGATCTTTGTCAGAAGGTCTACCCAGTTAGCAAAGACCCCTAGTCTGTATAGAGACTGATGCTCCCTCAGAGAAGTAGTTTTTGGAACACTATGTCATGGTCGTGGTTAAATGGCCAGAGTCCTTGGCTTTAGCTGGGTGGGTACACACACACACACACACACACACACACACACACACGGGTAATTGTCAAGAGCACTTTTAGGAGCTAAGAGTATGGCAGGACCTTTTTACAAAAACTGAAGGCGCAGGTTTTCAATGCGTTTACAGGGCCTTGCTCTAAGATTGTGCCTGTAGCTCCCAGGGCTGCTCATCTGTGGGGGCAGCAGATAGCTCCAGGTCAGAAGGACTGTTCTTACAAGATACACTGGATGAAAGCATGGGTAGATCTCGGGTCAAGGAAGCTGCTCATCATCCATTTCTGGGGCTTTCCTTCAATTCCTCCCCTCACGCACCCAGACAAAGCATATTTAGTACTTCTGTTTCAAACTCAAGCAAAAACTGCTTGTTTTCCTGTTTTTCAGTCTTTTTCTGAAGGGTTTCTACATTTCCAGGTGTTTTTCTGGTCAGCCATGTTCTGGAATTCTAACACCGGTAAGCTGCTTGCAGGCTTCTTTGCTCTGCTGTTTTGTTGTTTTCTTTTCCCCAGCAAGTTTCTACCATTAGGTCACACTTTATCTGCGAGGTTTTGTTTTCCATCTGCTCTCCATTTTGGCTCTATTCTTAGGCTATGCTGCTGGTATTCTGATCCCACTTCATTTCTAGGACTCTTATTGACATCAGGAGCCGAGGCAGAGGGGAGCAAGTGGCTCCACAGGCCCTTTTCGGAGAAGTTTCCGGTCTCCTTGAGATGGGACTTCTGTTGGGTGGCTCCCTGTCCATTTCCTTTAGACAGTGTTGTCTATGCCTACTGTTTAATGCAACCACCAGCACAGCGCAATATACTTGCTCTAACACCCAGATGTATTGACTTTCTGCTAAAAAGCTTTTAACATAAATTTTAAGAGAATACCAAAAATATATCACAGGCTATTGCTGAGAATGCATGGTTTTTAACTATGTTTCTCCAACATTGATTTTAGTTAATATATTTTAACCACCCCCTTATTTTACCATGCCTTTTAATTTGTTATTCATTTGTTTGAAACCAGAACTCTGTTGAGGCGCTCTGGACCCACAGGAACTGAAATAGTTTGCCTTCATTATCTGGTAGACCTGCTCGAGTCTGTAGCCCCTGACAGAAACCACAAGACTGTACAAACTGGCAACTGTGGGTTTGTCTGTTCTCTATTGATTCTATTTCTGGAAGAAAAAAAAAACATGAACCAATGGGTAAGCCATGTGACTGTACAACTGACCTGAAGCTACCAGAAGCCGGGGGCTGGAGCCTTCTGCAGACCTGTCATGATGGGACCTCACTTTTTATTGGCCTCTTCCAGCACGGCTTTTAATAAGGTTTGACTTCCAAGCTTAACTGTGACACACAGAGAATCTTCATATTCTAGCATGTTATTTAGATTTAAGAATACTATATTGGTCCAATGGTTATATTTAATATGATGAAGACCTGAAATACGTTTATAAAATATGTGAGCTCTTTCTTTCCACGAGAAAATTGCAAGACAACTCCACCATAGATGTCAGATGCACACACACACACACACACACACACTGCAGACTATGAAACTGCAAACTGCTGGGAGGTTCCTTTTTTTGAGCTCTATTGTTGGTGCTCAGTGCCAACACTCAAGTACGTAGAAGTAGAATGCAGGACTCCTTTGGCCTAATGATCTTGGTCCTAACAGGCTCTTTGTCCTCTGCCTTCTCCTTTTCCATCAAATGTCAAATGACGTCTGACATGTGTTCCAGTTCTCAGATTCAAAGTCAATAGCAGCCTTGATAGTCCCAGAGGTCCAGGTAGTGGAGGCCATATCCTGTTCAACATACACGTGTGCACACACTCACACACCCTAGAGGAAAACCGAAATAGCTCCCGTCTTCCTCCCCCCACAATGACAATGCAGCCATCTGTTGGACGTTCCATTGCACTCAGCAGCTGCTCAGATACACAAATCTGCATTCCTCCGGCTTGTGCTGGTATGCAGGCAGCATGTGTGGGTACTTGCATTTGACTCTCCCGCCCAGAGGAATGGCTTTCATTGAAAAATGATCAGAGGTTTCTTAGTCTCCCATCCCGCAAATGCCTCTTTCCCGATATTAGACACTTGGAGCCATGTCCACTCCTTTGTACCCTTTTAGGGTTGTTCACATATAGCAGTCACCTCAAGCTGAAGAGGGAAATCTCTCAGTGAAACCCTTGCCAGGAGCTTCTTTCCTGGAATACTTCCTTTTACTTCTATTTTGTGCATACCACTAGCATTATATTTAAACACTGAGGAATAATTATTGTCCAAGAGGAAATTAGTAGGCTTTAAAAGCAGCGTTGGTCTTAACATCAGACCCAGTGCAAGTATGTGAGAGAGATCTCCAAAGGGGACAGAAAAATGATATCCGTTAAATATTCCATCTCCCCACCTGCGCCTCTTTGCCAGGCAGGAACCTACGTGCTTTGTGGTGCGTTACGTGAAGTGGTACATTATTCGCAAGAACACCAGCACCGAGGTTGGGTGTTGGGAAGAGCCACAGTTAAAAAACAACAACAAGAAAGGGCCCTATAAGCTCTGTAGACGAGAACCTTGGGTAAAATTGGATCTGCATTTGAGTACATAATTTAGGACATTTGTTACAAGATTACTGTGGTTTTCTATAAATGTTAGCTTGCTGTATTATTTTCCATGAACTAGTTTTCCAAAATGCAGAATATTTTGCCCCCAAAACATGGAAGCCGTAGAGCTCAACGAGGCACTGATTCACGGGGTGTCACCCAAGAACAGCTGGTCAGCCATCTGCAGCCCCCGAGTCCTCGTTTTTACTTTATTCAGCTAATTCTTTATGTGGTGGGGGAAGAAGATGCATAAATCCCGGGAGGAGAGCGTGGCTTGTGTAAGAAAATGAAGAAACAACTCCCACCCGAGCCTGCGATCTGGTGGCCTCATGTGCCGACTGATGGGCGTTTCCTGTGCACATTAGGCCCTCCGCTCTCCTCCATGTGCGTTATTTTCTGTGCATCCTGTTCTTTTGGAAGAGGAAGGAAATGCTGACATGCCATCGATTGTGTAGTGGGAATGCTTCCAGGGCTGAACACCCGTGAGAGCCCTACCTGGTCTTACAAAGGCAGGCGGAAGACCCTGCTGGGCCATGTTCAGAGGCCTCTAAGGGCCACTCAATTGCATCTCTTACTATGTCATGGGCTCTGGGTCACACATTGCTGGAGATTCAGGCCCATTTCTGGAATAGCTTAAATGATGCCTATCTCCATGTCATCATTGTATTCCATCCTAGATACTAAGAGTTGGGCAGTGTGGCTTTTTTAAGTGTTGACACTCCTGTAGGATTGCAATCATTGTGCGTCATCTGATCCGAACAGCCTTTTGCCTGGGAGGCAAGAGATGGATAGTTGTGGGACCCCTCCCTGATGCCACCCAAAGTGATTCACTCGGAAGGAGCCAGAGGACTGTGTGGGAAGGAAATGCTCTCCCAGTGCTGGGAAGACGTCTGCTCGTACACAGGTGTGCACTGTTATGGGCACTCATAACTGCAGCTTCATCAAGCCTGTGTGTGTGTGTGTGTGCGCGCACGAAGAGCACTTTGACGTACATTTTCATATTTGAGTCCAAGTATTTTTCCCATGTCCCCTGTACGTGTGAGCATGGACATTCAACACTCACATGCCCTTACTTATCTTAGTTTGTTATCACTAAGGTTTTTTATTTCCTTAATGACTTCCATAGCCACACTCTAGTATCCATCTGCATTTTCACAGAAGTCAGGGAAGTTCAACTCTCATTGCTCCTTTTAACTTATCCTTATGTGCCACTGTTGGATTCAAGACCATTTCCTGGTCATCCGATTTCCCGGTGCATCACCGTGAAAAGGCAAGGACCGTGGACTAGAACAAAAGGCAAGTGCACCTTAATTGATAAGACAGGCCCTTTTTTTCAAAGCCTTGGAAAACCATCTGTACTGTAAACTTTTATGTCTCTTATTCCTGTTTACTCTGCTCTTCACTCCAAATAAAGATTGTTTTTACCTCAGCAACACAAAAATCACATGGACTCTCCTTCAGGCTGTCAATCAAAGGAGAGATATACATATGCCCAAAGTATACACTCGTGCTTGTTCGCAGTGTTATTTGGGGAAAATATGTTGCATGTTCTCCTGGCTCTCTCAGTTTTACATTTTGAATTAATGCAATTTATTCTAATTTATGACAACTGTTTGAAAGGCTTGCTCTCCATTTTCCCATTTGTAAGGAGGTTATTTACATACTGGGGGAAAAGCAGCAGGGAGACTGGGCTGCTTTGCACACTGTGGCGGAGACTGGTCGGCCAGGGTCAGCGCTGTGCACTGGGGCTCATGGCCAGGTGGTCTCCTGCAACACCTTTGTGTGTCTCTTCGGAGGCAGGAACGAGATGATGGCGAAGGCGTCTTCTGCTTCTCAAAGAAAACCTTGCACAATTGAGTTAATTACCTCTCCCTCCCCTCGTGTTCTCTCTCCTTGTGTTTACCTAGCAGCTATCACCATAGTACCTATACACGTTGGTAAGAGTGCTATTTTAGAAGAGACGCAGTAGCACACAGCAGAAAAAATTAAAGAAAAAAAATCAAAAGACGATTCCTTGTCTTTGTGTAAGATTCCTCTAAGGCCAGAAGATAAAAATCAAGGGACTGCCCCATTGTACCTAGGACAGTGCCTTAACCAAAGCATGCATCTAAAGAACATCTGTCGATTGGCAGCACTAGCATTCAGTCTTCTCAAATCCTTTAGGTAAAAACGAACGCTCATTCCCAGACTGCTTTATTCTGCTTTCCCCATTCCCCACAGAACTTCGAGAGGACTGCATGGTACAGAGCGAGCCTGGGAAGGGACGAAAATGGCAGAGGATATGCGTGGACTTCAGGGCTGGCAGAGGCTTGGAATCTTCCTTGGGGTTTTATGAAATTCTGTTTCCTGCTGACATATGGTACTTATCTTGCTAACCATGTACATGCACAAAGTGTTCTGCGGGTATGTACTCATAACTGCAGTTCCTAAGATCTTAAGGAGAGTCACACATTGCAGAGGCAAAGGCTTACTGTTATGTGCCAGACGCTGTTCCAATCCCCTTCCATGTATTAATGCACTTAACTCTACTTATATCTCCGGGAGGCATGTCCTGTTATTATGGGCACCATATCATGACGGAAGATCAATGATGGGAAGATTAGGCAATTATCCTGGGATCATGCAGCTGGTGATGCCCGATGAAATGGATTTAAACCCAGAAGCCTCCTCCAATGTCAGTTCAACTCTCACATTGTGCTGCCCCTTAGACTATTTGCATTGTTCCATACTGGATCAGAATTCAGGGTGAGAATAAACCTTTAGGAGTAATGATTAGGGGTCCCTGGATCTTCCTAGTACTATAGTAATCCATTGACCTTCAACCCCAGGTAGGCAAATGATCACTACAAGACTGTCCTGTCTTTACAGGTTAGAGATTTTCATTTTATTTGAAAAGAAAAGGTGGGGAGAGAGAGAGGGAGAGAGAGTGAAATCAAGAGTGGTCTTTCATCTGCTGCTTCACTCCTCAAATGCCTTCAATAGCAGGGCTGGGCCGGTAAAGTTAGAGCCCTGAATTTAATCTGGCTCTTATTTTTTTCAGTTCTGGTATCCCAAGGTAGCTAGTGATAAAATATTAGCAAAGTCTCAACACTTAGCAGTCAGAACAGTCAGGGACTATGTGAGTCATTGTGTACACTTAATTCTGATGGACTTCTTTAGTGGGTGGGTTCTTAATTAGGGCAGAACCAGTCCCCTCCTGAACAATTGACTGCAGTCTCATTGACACAAGGCAGCGCTGTCTGTGGAGTTCTGACATTGGATACCCCCCAAGAAGCCTCCAGGATCTGCAGTGGGCTTCCCCTCGCTGCTGCAGCACATGGAAGTAATATTCTTCAATGGTTCTGGAGCTTCAGGATGAGAACACTGTTCCATTTCTGGTGGGTAAACTCTGGTCAGAATCTGCAGCCTCCACACTTGCCCTGCGCCCCCCCCACCACAAGGCAAAGTCCTTGAAGGTTCCATGCAATGCACCTCTTCGTGGCCATTAGCTCCTGTGAGCTTGTGAGGGTCCCATCTGCCATTCTCCCCTTCTACTTCCTCTGCTTTTTTTCTGCTAGTGGTGTTTCCGTCTCCCCCAGTGCTCTCCAGCCTTCTTTTACTTTTCTGATTTCCTCCATTGACTACAGTTGTGATCTTCCTTCCATAGTTAGTGTATCCAGTTATGAAGTTTACCAATTAACAATTCAACATTGCTTTTGTGATTCCCTTATCACAAAAGTAGCTTAACCAGGATAGAAAATAGCTGATCCTTCCTGGATAGATTTAAGTTTGCCCAACTTCTTGTTTTAATGGGACAATGATCTGTAACAGGTAAAAGAAAAAAAAAAGCACACTACTCTGGCTAAGTGCTTAACAAAAAGCCAAATCAAAGGAAACCCGAGTATTGAAGAGGAAAAGGGGGAGGGAGAAGGACCAGGAGAGGAGAGGAGATTTTACAGAAAGGGAAAGAATGTGGACAGATAGGAGGTAGCCTGGGATGACTGGACCTGCCTTCTGATTCTGTCTTTCCCTTGTGGACCTGGGAGAAACTCCCATGTAGCCAAAGACGACTCGGCAGAGGGGAGAAGTCATTATTGCCTTTACTCATTAAGCAATTTTCGAGGCCTCTCCTGTGTGCTAGGCCTCACCCTTTGTGGGTTTTTATTTTCACGTTTGAAGCCCCTTCTTTTCAGGGCAACATTCATTTTCTCAGCCTTCCTCTCGGTAAGCTGCCGTGTACACCACCCAAAACACAAAGCAGAAAGTAGGCAAGAAGCACAAGAATGAAGCCATTCACATCCCAACCCTGTCAAGGTGTGTATTCCATTTACTGCGGAGAGAAGGCCCAGTCCTTTTCTTACTGTATGTGCATCCGTTTCCAGCCCCCCACGGCAGTTGAACTGCCCTCTCCCCTACCTGGTGCTAATAATTCACAGCAGTAGATTCCCTGTGAGGCTGGCTAGTGATGCTAACATACAGGAGTTAAATACAGCACCAGCTTAGTGTGCGAGAGGGGCACCCAAAGCAGCCAAGGTCACACAGCTTGGGATGGGGTGGGGTGGGGGAGGCAAGGGGCTGATCATGCCTGTGATACTCAGGATAGATTGCTAATAGGGTCAACTGTCAGCAGGAGAATGTGGCTGGGATACAGAACTCTGTATTGCTAACCAAATACCCCAGTGGCAAAGAAAACCCCAGAACATTGCGTAAGCTAGTATGGATGAGAGTTTGGAACACACAAAAACCCGTGATGTTGATGATTACACAGGCTCAGTAGGAAACACTGTGCTCTCCACTTTTCCTGTTCCTTTCTCTCTACAGGTATTGAGGCCATTTACCATAATGTAGCAGAGTATGCAAATCCTATGAAGGGTCTTGAAGTTCAAGGAAAATGCATCTTAAAAAAAGCACACCTGTTTTATGAAGTCCATGCAGTTTAAGGATTTATTTGAAAAGCAGAGTGACAGTGAAAGAGACATCTTCCACTTGCTAGTTTACTCCCAAATGACCACAATAACTGGGGCCTGGGCAAGCCGAAGCAGGGAACCAGCAACTCCATTCAAGATTCACATGGGTGGCAAGAACTCAAGTACTTGAGCCATCATGTGCTGCTTCTTAGACGTATTAGCAGGGGGCTGGATCAGTAGAGTGGCTGGGAATAGAACCGACACTTTTCTTGAAATAAAGGTTTTTAAGAGCGAAGGAGAGGCAGAGAGGCAGAGAGAAAGATGTTCCATCTCCTGGTTCACTCTCCAAATGGCTCAAGTCAGGACTAAGTCAGGCTGAAGCCAGGGGTTTTATTCTGCATCTGAGTGGCAGGAGTCCAAGCACTTGGTCCATCTTCTGCTGCTTTCCGAGGTGCATTAGCAGGGAGCTGGATCAGAAATGGAGCAGCCGGAACTCAAACCAGCACCCTATGGGATGCCGGCACTGCAGGAGGCGGCCTTACCCGATGGAGCCACAGCACCAGCACTTTTGCTCCAGTGTGGGTACCCCAAGTGGCAGCCTAACCCACTGTGCCATCACACCCATCCTGGCTTTCAAACTTTTTGCACCAAAATAAACTTATTTCCATTTTCTGCAAAATTTTGAAGTATTCTCATATAATCAACATAATTCCCCTTGTCCAATCGTTTAATATCACTCTGAAAGACTCTAGAAGAAATTCTATGTGAAACAGCTTGTAGTAGAGCTTTATTCCGTGATCTTGAGAAGCTTAGGTTCTCAGCGCGCTCTAGGAGTTTTCATTGCTAAAGCGAGATGGTTCAGCTAGATGACCTCAACTGTTCTTCCTGGTTTTGACATCCCACCTTCTCAGTGTATTAAAGCTCAGTGCCCTGTGCATGACCAAAGGTAGAAACTGTGGTGGAAGTCCTGGCCGCAGACGAGAACCTACCCATCTGTGCTGGGGTCCCTGCTGCGGAGGCTGCTCACCTTCCTCAAGGCCCAGGACACCTCCTTTCGGGGAACATCTCTCCTTCAACCAGAACCACCGAGTCCGGCCCTGGGCTCATCTTGTTCCGAGTAGTCCCTGAACACTTGAGCTACTGCATTTTTCTCCATGAGTAGGGCATTTGCTGTCTCTTACTAGGAGTTCAGAAAGTCTTTAGCGAATGTGTGAAATGATTATCTCCAGGGAAACTGATACCTGAATGGAAATTTAAATGTCTGTAAAGGGTGAACTCCTTTCGTGGAAAGCCATACAGAGTGTAACCAGGAGTAATGGCAGGAATTCTGTTAAAATCTTCACTCTGTCACTTACTATCTGGTTGAACAACTGCAGACAAATTAGTGCTCTGAGTTCAAAGGAAGCTCTCACAGAGAAGGAGGTGTTACAATGGTATCTTCTCCATGTGGTCATTGAGAGATTGAGATCTGCCTTGCCTTGTGATGGTTGATCAGTATTAACATATTGAAGTCTGAGGCCACAAAGCAGAGGGGATGGGGCTTCTTCTACAGTCACTGGGGATGCAGGCATCTTTTATTAAAGGCTGACTAGTTGCTCAACAAGATGACAGATTTACTTAGTGAGTTCCTTACTGAGATGGATGGTGGTGTGGGGGTAAGGGGAGCTGGCGAGGGCATGTTTACCAGTAGGGTTAGTAGTAGAGAAATCAATAAGATGTCAGCTACTCCAGAGAAAAGCAAATTGAGGGGCCAGTGCTATGGCATAGTGGGTAAAACTGCGCCTGCAGTGCCAGTTCGATTCCTGGCTGCTCCACTTCCATCCAGTTCTCTGCTATGGCCTGAGAAAGCAGAAGATGGCCCAAATCCCAAGCACCTGCTTGGGAGACCAGAAGCAGCTCCTGGCTCCAGGCTTCGGATTGGCCCAGCTCCAGCCATTGCAGCCATTTGGGGAGTGAACCAGCAGATGGAGGATCTCTCCCTCTCCCCTTCTCCCTGTCTTGGTCTCTCTTTAACTCCGCCTTTCAAATAAATAAATTAAAAAAAAAAAAAAACACAAGTTGAGCAGCCAGAATATACAGGATTAAGACCGGATGCGATTATCCGACATGAACTTTGGACTTAACTTTGTCTCTAGGACAGGGTCCTTTAAGAGGGATGGTGAGCCTGAACTACTGAGTGTGACTCATAGGAGCCAGATTGCTCAAGTGTCTAGCTAGGGGAAAGGCCAGGCACACAGAGGAAATGGTACAAGGTCATGTTGGGTCCCAGCAAGTATGAGGACCAATAGTGGTGGGGAGGTGGAGGCGTGTGCTTAGGGCATGAATTTTTAGATGAGGCTGTGTTTGAGTTTAAAGGTATTTTCCAAAGTAGGGAAGACTTAGAGCATTGACTAAGGGGACAGGAAGCAGATTATCAAGAGCTAGACAGGACCATATACAGGTTTTGGGATGCAGAGCTGGGCCCCAGCCTTAGAAAGGAACTCTGTGTCCAGAAAAGGCAGAATGAGCAGTCTGCCTCAAGGCAGACTGCTCAATCTAAGCTACAGTAGCCAGGGAAGGAATAGAATTAGGGAGGGCATACGTTAGTTCATAGACTGCAGGATCACCCAGCTTTCTCTGCTCATGGGTTCGATATCTGGTAGGCATCAGAAGTTATTTCCAAATTGCTCCATTTCAGATTGACAGTGCCCATATGTATTCTGTTTTGACACCATTGGCTTGTAAAGTTAGGCTGACTTGACACAGATGATACAGAAACCTGGCAGGGCTGACAGCAGCATTCCACAGAAGACATAAAACCAAGAGCAATAGGGAGGAGAAAAGGAAACTAAACTATACGGACCACAGAAAACTAACCTCCAAAAAAAGTTATTTTCTCACATCCAAGAAGGCTTATCTGAAGCAAAGCTGGCAGAGCCAGAGACCAAAGAATTTTCATCTATTTCCAAATGGGCCAAAGGAAGGTCTGCAAGGAAAAAACAAGTCATTCTCTATCCCCCTCTGCTTCTCTTAGTGACCTAAGAGGCTAGATAGAGTGCTAAGAACACAGGCTGGAAAGGAAGCTAATGTTCTTATCACTAGCCCCTGGGTCAATATGGAGGGAGACCTGGAAAAGAAAAGTGACATCAAGGGTTACCTGAGGCAAACTGCTGGAGGCTAGGAGGTAGCAGCCACCGTTAAGCTAAGAGGAGCTAGCACTCAAGTCAGTATCAATAGCTCAGGAGCACATCCAGTTCTCAGCCAGGCTCAGAGCTGCCGAGCAGCTGCCCTAGGAGAGATTCCGAACATGCAGCAGGGGGACCGTACAGCCTGGGTGAGTCCCCAGTGGTCCCCAGGAGAAAATAGAGGAGGAAAAGGCCTTGCTTTGTAATGGAAACCTCACAAAATGTCATGGGAAGGTCAATGGGCTCTGGGCATACAACTAGGGTCTTCCCTAGGTGATGATCCTTTAATACTGTAGCATTTCATCAGGTTTTAATTCTTTGATCACATCTGTACTTCTACTTTGAAACACCCCTTGTCAGAGTTTGTTGAAGGCTCAGGTATTCTTCACTCCCTAGATGTCCGTCTCACCTTCCCGCGTGATTTCAGATGCTCGTCAGTGCCACATAGCTGGTACAGTTTGAGATGTCAGGAACACGCACGTCTCTCCATTCACTATTGAAATGGAGCCATTTTCCTCTCACAGGGTTGTCATTTGTGAACCCAGTTCTTGTAAGCAGTTGCCCACAGGGCTTGAGGCTGAGGTCTGGAAACATGGGAAATGTAAAGTAGTACCATGCACCTGCATTTAAGTCATTAGCAGGGAAACTATAGAAATTATCTGCACTGGTGGTAATATTGCATTGTCTTTGTGAATTCAAATAGATTATTCATAGCTACAAGCATGCCTAGAATCATCCTCCGAATTGTGAAACCTCATTCCAATAAGAATCCAAGGAGCCATCATTTGGAGACTTATTTGCTTGTCATATTGGAGGAGACTCAACGCATCTTTTCTTCCTTTCAAGTCGATCTCTTCTCTTGCAGAGCTCACAGTGGTGAACAAGACACTCTCCGATTAAAGACTGAACACAGCCTAGTACAGATAAATTGTCTTCCAAATATGGTAAGATCCAGAAACTAATCATCTCAGAACCATTTTTGTTCTCTGTGATTTTTCCTTGTTTTGTACAGATTTACAATCTGATTTTTCTCACCGAACAGTTTTGATAGTCCTATAGAGGTAACTAAAACAAGCGTATTGAATGGTCAAAAGCATGCTTGAATTTTTTATACTAGTGTCTACTATAATGAAAGCCTTTTCTAAGAACATGGAAACTTTGCAGAGTGCAGTTAGGGGTCCGATTGACCATGCAAAGCATTGATGGGATGGGAAAGGAGAGAACAGAACATTTACTGGACTTAAATTGGACAACTTGACTGAAGAAACACCAGAACAATACAGAAAATTACATATGTCATCCAACTGTCAAGAGATACCATTTAAATGCTTCAGGGTCATACCAATTCATTCAGAGAGCCTTCTCCAGCTAGTATCACATGACAAGTCAGCAAGAAGTCAAAAGCTTTTCCAGGGGTCAGTGTTTTGGCCTAATGGATCAAGTGGCCTTCTGCAATGCCCGCATCCCATATGGGTGTCCCTCAGAGATCAGCTGCTCCACTTTCAATCCAGCCCCCTGGTAATGGCCAGGGAAAAACAGCAGAGGATTGCCAAGGTGTTTGGACCCCTGCCACCCAAGTGGGAGACCTGGAAGAAGTTCTTAGCTTCTGGTTTTGACCTGGCCCAGTCCTGGCCATTGCAGTCACCTGAGGAGTGAACCAGCTGGAAGTGAACCAGAGGATGGAAACTCTGTTCTTCTCTGCAGGTCTGACTTTTAAACAAACACTTAAATCTTAAGAACCAAAACAAAAAAGCCCCAAACCTTTTTCCAGTTTCTGTTAGTCCCTGGGAGATGGATCCTACAGGACGGTCTGCCTTTCTCACACTGCTAGGAAGATAAGGCAGCAAGTATGGGTCTCTGTGGTTCCTCCTAAGTTTATCAAACTCGGCAGCCATGGGAGCAAGTTATCTATTTGTGGATTTTTATCAAAAAGAGAAAAGGGAAAAAAAAATCACAAAATCCTAGATTTTTTTTAAACAAAGTAAGATAGTAATAGTAGCAACATTAGAATAGGCAAGTTATTCTTTGGCTTCTGAATGCGGTGTTTAGTGACACACAGGTCGGGCAATCATTGAAAGGTTGCAGTTACCTCTTGCCAGTTACTTGCCTACTGAACCAACAGAGTACTTGAAACTTAGGGCAAAAGTAAAAAGAGACCTATAACGATATATCCTGTTTTCCACACATCCTCAGGGATTAGTCATAGAAAACACATTTGTGATGGTTCAGTTTGTCCACTAGTGACCTGATTGCAGTCTTATTAGGAATCACAACTAACTTAAGTAGCAAGAAAGAAATGAGTAATTCGATTTTGTTGGCACAGTCAGACTTCAATTCAGCCAGAAAGCTGGGGCATGCTCAACTTCTTTCTTCTAATCCCCTGAATTTAAATAACCACCATGCCTCTCTACACTCTGCTTCCCAAATTGCTCTTTTCTTCTCCTATTCTCCCTACCACCATCCCCAAAGGCCCTGTTTTAAGCTCTCATACTCATTTCTAGATTTCTGGATTATCTTCTTTTGGTGACCCTGCCTCTGTTCACAGAAATCCATACCACTGGTGGTACTAGTTTGCTAACATTCCTAACATGGCATTAACTAACTTGATTAAAAATACAATAACGGTAACAACCACCGCCTGAAAGCAAATTCAAGTATCTTCATCAATTGAAGCCAAAGTCCTATCCTTTATAGGCCAAAATAGTTCAATAGCCTGGACTCACATTTGGCCTTGTTCTTCATGGTTGGCCTTTGGCCAGCGCAAATTGACTGACAGCCGTCAACTGTCACAGGCTACAGAATAATGCCAAACTACTCAGAATGGTGGATAAAAATATCATCAACCAGAGATCCTGCATTGAATGTTTGTATCTAGATTTTGAGTTAAGAGTAGATTGATCATTTAGTCATTTCTTGGAATAATTTTGAGTTACAGTAGTCTCAACAGCTAGAAATAGTTCATTAATATTCCCTTTCAGTTTCACATACTACTTCAAATGCAATCTCCACCCGTCCATAGTCCATTCAGAGATACAAACATTCAGACCACAGTGACATGTATCCCCTCCAAAACTCTAAGTTCAAGTCAGATCCCCAGCAAGTTCATGTTAAGGGCTGTGGCCTTTCGCAGGTGACTAGGTTAAGGTACACTGCTCCTGAGTGAATTTAGTGCCCAAGTAGGACAGGGAGCATCTTGGCGCTCCTGCTACATGTGGCACACGGGAGGCATCATAGATGAACGATGACCAAAATGTTTTCTCTATCCCCCATATCTTGGAACTTCCAGCTTCTGGAACTGTGGGCAATATATTGTTGTTGTATATGAATTACCCAGGCTGATTTTTATTGTAGGCATGTGGATACACTAATAAACGTGGACAAATAAATTCTGTTTCCTCCGTATCCTAACAGTTACATATAGAAATGATTGGCAAACTAATGAATATAAATTGACGTCCACAGATGGTCTGGGGTGTGAAGGAATTCAGAACCTAGAGTGTATTGGAGACTGAGGTGTCCCAGTTTTTCCTGGATGTTCCTGAACTACTTGGGATGTTTTAGTGTCTTTAATAGTCTCTTCTTTCCTACTCTCAAATATCCTGGTTTGGTTGATAAACAGTATGATCACTATTGATGAACCATAGATTTAGAGCCTCGATTCTATATTCATATGATTAAGAGTGGTCAGTAATTTGATGAGTCTCAGAGCTTCCCTTATATAAGTGGAAGATCACAGGAGCAAAGAGATTCATTACAATACCCAGAACTCTTCACTACTCACTTATCTTCAATAATTAAATTCTAGAAGTGAAGGAATTTTGAGAAACGTCAGCTTGAACAAATTACATATAACAAGCTGTAATATGTTCTAGTAAAGTAGCATTGAGGCTGTAAGTTGTGTACCATAGCATCAATTCTTTTTTAGTAGAAAAACTTGGCATTTGTTTGGAATGGTTGTGTGTGAAGCTAAGTAGTGCATGCCTCAGGGTAATTTAAAGAAAGGTTTGCAATGTGATCAAGTTCTGGTCAAAGCAATGCATTTCCAAGTTCATAGTTCTGGATGTGTTTGGACAGGAGGGAGAACTTTCTTATTCTTGAGGTCTAGAACACAATGGAGTGACCAGAACTGAAGAAGCCATCTTCAACCATAAGCAACAACACTGGAGGTGAAAGTAGCAAGGAAAAGCAAACCTTACCACCTGATGATCCTGGAACCACTACCGTAGTTCGACTGGCTTCTTCCAGATCTCTCTTCTATGGAAGGAACAATTCTTGATTACACCACTGTTATTTTGACCCCTTGTAGGCACACTTCATTTTGATTGCCTGATGAAGAAAACATGATAGTTCCAAACACAGTCTTCCTTTAATATTTTTGGTGTACTGGTTCCAGAAACTCAGTAACTACCAAAATCTACAGTTGCTCAAGTCCCTTATATACAATTTTCATATGAACTATACAATTCAGTATACTTTAATCCCCAAATTACTTACAATACCTGATAGAGTGAGAATAGTTATAATCTTGTATTATTTAGGGAGTAACAAAAAGGACAAAAGTCTGTACAAGTTCAATGCAGATGCAACCTTTTTAATAATATTTTTCAGTGTGTGCTTGGTTACATCCATGGTTGTGGAACTCCAAGAGATGGGTGGCACACTGCACAAAGTTCAGCATGCACATTGAAGAGTGCGAGAATGTGTCGGTTAGGGAGGGAACCAGATAAGCAAGGGGAGATTTTCTTAAAAACTTTCATGAAATTTTGAAGGCATAACTCGCTGTTTGGGAGAAATTCAACTCCTGAGAAATCAGACACATCTTATGCGTAGCAATGGTGATACTCCAAGTGTGAGCTGTAAAAGGCATTGAGTATGTTAGAAGTATATGGAGCTCTCTTAGCCGAATTAGAAGCAATAAAATATCCAAGTGCCTGCACTTCAGCCTGGAGCCCTGGAATGTCTGGATAACTTTCTAAAGGCAGGCATATTATAAAGTAGTATGGTATCAATTGACTACAAAATGCTTTCACAACTTCCCAGAAGAGTCTCAGCTCATTTCAGCACACGATGATCGGGTCTGACTACCCATTACAATACACCAGCACGTGAATTCATTATGTGCAATATCTGAGCCCATCAATGTTGATCTAAGCATTTCAATGGCCAGAACTCATAGATCCATGTTAATATGAAGTCTGAAGTTTTGGCTTTCAGGAATGTATCATGAACACGTTGCTTCTTTACCTCTCTATGGAATCAGAGGGCTTACACTTGGGTATCTAAGGGCTTGCTGGGAGTGGGAGCAGATGGTAGTTTTTATATGTTCTTTTTATAAATGCATTTTGAGCAGGTTTTTTTTTGCATGAATATTTCATTTATGACAGGGTGCTGCTTAGTTATATAAAAAGTAAATACATAATGAGCGAGGTGTAAGTATAGCAGCACTGTAGTGTTGAGGCTAATGGGTGGAGAGGGTTTTAAAAATACAAAGAATTCTCATTTTCCAAAAGTACTTTGCAAACTTTGAGATAAGCGACTTGTTTCTCTACTGCTTCCTTAATCCCCATTCCCCACTATTCTGTTGTGTCCTCGTCCAGGAGGAGGAAGGTTTATAGTCAAGAAATCAAATGCAGAATTCTCTCTACAGCAACAATAGTTATGTGAGTTAGAGAAGCCCACATAGGACAAGAATAGCAAGGTCAAGTAGTACCAACTATAGCAGCCTAAGGTTAGGGGACCCTGGGTGGTTGGATATATAGCCAGTGGGAGCAAAGAAGGTTGGAAAACAACAGCTGCTACAAACTGAAATGATGGGCCTTGATCTTCCCAAGGCACAGGTGGCTAAGACAGGCCACACGCTTTCCCCCTGTGCAACACTGTGGAAATTGTTACCGTGCCCTGGGCTTCAAAAGAACCTCCTCCAAGCTTACGCTGTCTAGAAAAAAAAAAGTGTTTCAACTAACTTGGGAACAAACATCAAATCTCCCTGCCTTCTCAGAGCTGTGGTAGCTTAGGCCTGTACTAAATTTTAAGAATTGGGGATGTATTTTTCTAATTTTTAGCATCATTTTTACTTCATCTATAGGAGCTAGTACCGAAACCTAAAACTACCAGCTAAGTAAAGAGCCTGTAGTTTTGGTCGGTAGCTGAAAGCTGGTGTGGTGGAAAAGTAGATACTATGGTGATTTTCTGCACAATGCTCAGCAAAAAAAGAACATCCTGCTCTTTCTATGGCATTCACATCTGAATGACCTACACACTCTGTGGTCTGAAAGAACAACTATGACATAGCAAGTCTGTGTTATTCAAAGTTTCTAGAAGATAACGACTTTGTTTCTGATGGCAGACCTTCACTAAGAGGGATACCACAGTCCAAAGTTCATGAATGCCAATTCAGCATGTCATTGGCTCCACAAAGCTTCCACTTCTGGATTAGAACCATCCCTTTCTTGGACAGTTTGGCTCTACTTTACTTTCATCACCAGAACTAGCTGACTTCACTTGCCGGAAAAGTACTCAAAGAAAACATTTTTATCATGTCATGAGAATTACTACACAGGAGCTTGACCACCAGCAGAGAATATCTAAACCACTGTGAGAAGATATGTGGGCCAGTCATCTAGGAGCATTCTAGCTAAGGCATTCCTGCAAGAGACCAGCCGCTTGCCACATGTAATTCAATTTCATGCCTCAGCAAAATTACAAATTGCTGCATGTCATGAACCCTTGACTATTGCTTGAGGCTAGTCAAAGTAGCAATGTTAAACCTACTGTCAGTAACGTGTTTCTTTGTATTCAATACTAGCCAGCTACAATGACTTACACGTCCATTGTTGATGAGCTTTTAGGTTTGTTGATCATCTGGTTGGTTAGGTATGTGATTTAATAAGTGCAGAATGGTTAAGACTTTGGATAGGCCAATGGAACACTCCAGATACAGTTACTCTTTGGCCCCCTCTAGTGCTCCTGTATGAGCCAATTTAATCGTTTTAGTTAAGAATAGCATTAGACTAATGGGCGCTAAATAGTGCTACAGCTGTTGTTAGGAGGGGAAAAGGATTACACAGAAAACAAATGTGGTCTGCATAGAATGAGTGGATGAAAAGGTTCGAATGCCTTCCAAACTCTAGCTTCATGTTAAAAATATTCTTAGAGATTTCCTGGGAGTTTAGTAATAAATCAGTGAACAAACACGTCAACTTCTCCCTTAACTCAAAAGGTCATTTTTATTACAAATGTGTCATGGAGAATCTTTTAGTTCAGTGTTAGATCATGAATGTCCCATGAGACAAAACTATTCACAAGTGAGGAACGATATATCTATAGTACTTAGCAAAAAATTTATGGATTTCATTAAACTGTTGTATCTTGACAGCTCTAGGAATTAAGGGAAAACATGTTCTAAGTGAGGGTAAAAGATTTCAAGGGCAAATGCAAATAGAGGTCAGGAGTAAGATGATTGCAGGGTGTAGATGAGTGAAAAATGGACTAGATGCAAGTGGAGGGAAAAAGAGAAGTAAACCAAGTGCAAGTCAGTAAAGGAACTTGAAACTGAGGGTTAAAAATCCTAATCGCAGTGTTAAGAACAAACCAAGGACTTAAAAAAGCTCTTCTGTATATATATATATATTTAAAACATACATAAAATTGGGGTTTTAAGAATGTTTGAGACAATTTCCTGAGCTAAGTTCTCCTTCTGTTATTTGGGCAGTGATTTCCAGTGCTACATGGAACTACTGAACTTGCCTCATAAATTGTCATGATTTCAACATCAGCATGAATAATGTATATGAAGGAGAATGCAGATTTGTAAAGAGGAACAGTGGATGCTGGAAACCCTAATTGTGGTTATTGGGCAATGTTGTCTCGTCCATAGCTTTGACAGTTACTTTGACTTTGACACTTACTGACTTTAACAGCCTTGTGCAACCCATGGACATGGGAATTTAGCTTGGCTGAAAGTGAGTGTATTTTACCTGATAGTTTTTTTCTCAAGAAGGTGATGGTTCCCAAATGTCTAAATTAATATTTTGACTGAATTCCACTTCACATGCCTCATCTCTTTCGAGCACAATGGGAGACTTGTGTTTGGGGGTTGATTAACGGAGGACACAGGATTAGCACATAGTGGACCAAATTGTAAATGACTGAAAAGAAGCTCATTTGTGTCTATTTATTCATCCTTATTAATAGTTTTGGGCACTTAGAAATGCCTCAAGGAAAGGCAGAGCTGCAAGTAAATAAGTTTGTGAATACTACCATTAAACTCTGGGGTATTTGAAATACACAAAAATGGCGAAAATTAATGGATACCAAAGTCTCAAGAAATCTGATTTTCTGAAATACACTTATAATTCCAACTTAAATTATGGCCTCTTGAATACCAAATATTTACCTGTTAGCCTGTAGGTCATATAATCACTCAATGAATTATTTGTTGTTTCAAAAGCTATTAAAAGAATTTAACTTCCAGTGAAATCTTAAGGCATTTCAACCTCTGAATTTTAAAGATTATGGAGGAAAAGTGTCTATATTTTTGAACAAAATATATTGGAATAGCTGGATTTGGCCCATACAAAAGAGTGGTAAATCGAGTATCTGTGACAATTCAGAATTTCAACATTTTAGCCATGAAACCCAAAAAAATCCTTTTGCACTTCGTGGATGTTTTCAGGAAGGTTTCCCATGAAAGAAAGCAGAAGAAACTGTTGATCAGGGGAAAACTGTGCCTCGTGAGGAGTCAGAAGGGCCTCTCTGGAGTCCTGCTTTTCTTCCATTTGGTTATATAACCTGGATTCACTCAGATGATCCAAGCCTCAAGTTTCACCTCTGTAAAATTAAAGGATTAGAATAATAGACACACTGTGCTGTGCTTCTTGTATTTTATGGCTTTGTTATTCTGCCACATAGTACTGAAGCAAGGGCTTTTCCAGCAAGTTTTCCCTGAGCTATACTGATGTATTCTATTGCCAAAATTTGATATTGGTAGCAACTACTAAAGAGTGAAATACATGTTACATGAAAACATTTTAGACATTTTTGGTTTAATTCCTCCCGATTGCTCTGCAGTTACGTTTCAGGAGGCCTGCTCCAGCTAGCTCTCCTCTACCCCATCCCAGCTGAGCAAATCTTCGAGCCTCTCGATCCATTGGTTCCTTCTAATAGCACAGCCTCAGTGGGCTCACCCAGAAATCAGGATGTTAAGCAAGGAGCTTACAAAGTGAAGAGTAGGGGAGACAGGATAAATGTTCATGGTATCTTTCAAAGTATAGAAACAAGTTTGTAGCTTATCACTGCAAGACTTGCTAGAAAAACTAATTTAGGATAATATTGTATCCTAAATGAAGAAAGAAAATTGTATGAACCAGTAACTCAGTTTCCTGTGAAAAGTGTGACCAAATCTCACAAGGCAAGCCTAAAATATGCTGACAAGTTTATTGATGGCGATATACTTGCTGTACTAAGTTACATCTTTTTATAATAATCTTTTCACCCAAATTTCCCTGTTATTTGACTATTTCTTAAATAGGAAATTGAACACTTAAAGATTATACCTGTCATAATTGGAAAGTTTCCAGTATTAATTTCATAATTATAGAAGTATAGGAGCTGATTAATATGCTTATGAATATTCTTCTGCACATCTATCCACATACACATGATCAACAAAACCCTGCTCCAGAGAATATTATAAGCACAGGTATTTTTCCTGAGCTTTAGACAATCTAAGAACCATCCCCAGTGATGAGGACTTTTCTGACAGTAGGGTTCTAAGAATGTAAAGCAAACTGTGTTCCCTAGTATCTCAGTATCCCAGGCTCACAGTGGACCCTAGTTAAAACACTGACTATACGCAGCCTGACGTCTGGGTGATGAGCAAAGTTGCCATGGGAAGCACTGTCGGAGGAATAGGAAGAAAACTGAGGGTATATCAGGACATCTAGTCTAAAGGAGAAAATACTGTCAATGGTAAATCAGTTGGTTATTATTGCAAGGCTATTTTGGAGGCTTTTCCATTGGTTGATGATAGTGGAAGCCAACTCAAATACCTAGGGGTCATGGCAGGACTAGGAAATAGTATCATACGTTGACATTAATGATGTTTATACAGTGATCATGGCAGGGTTATCATAATGCATCAGGCTACAAATGGTACTATCATTTCAATATCTTAAGTGGTTTCTGTTCATAATACCATTTTAAAAAATGTTTTCTTTCTAACATAGGAGCTGTTTGATCTGCTGTCAGTCTTCTGGGTACCCTGGATTGCAAATCTGCCTGGCAATACACAATACACACTGTGTGCACTGCTGCCCCCATGAATTTGGTGAGTATCTGTAGAGTAAGCAGTCTCCCACCTCTCCTGCCCATAGTGACATGTGGTGCTGGCCATCCTGCCAGAGATATGGGGCAGGCAAGTTCACCTCCGACTCCAGCTCTTTGCTGTGGGTAGATTGTGGGCAGGATACTGCTATGTCTCGTCAGTGTCTTGTAATCACAGCCGTCTTTCATGTGCATCACCGGAGAAACCACAGAGACGTTATTTCAGTTCTGTGATTCTACTTGACAGATACAAATTGCCCTCAACTGTCTGGTGGGTTCCTTTTGTTTGGTTTTGGACCCTTTGTTACAGATACTATACATTCAGAGAAAACAGCATTTAGTTCTGCCCATTCTTAGACCTGGGAACTACATCCACTAGTGGATTTAGAGGACATCTCTTCATGTTCAGAGATGGTTATGATGAAATTCTTTAAGTCCCAGCACTGCTTCCACAGTCATCTTTGTTTTTAATGTCCGTTTATGGGTATCCCTTTAAGATGTCTCATAAAACATTTCTTAAGAACGAGATTGTCTTAAAAATCCAGTGCAAGAAAATTCTTTTTATTCCTTTATGAAGAGGCTTGCTGAATTTTTACATAGCTATGTAAAACAAGTCCGTGTTTTCAACATGCTCTTTGAAAAATTCTCTTTTCAAGAATATGTTCCAAAATGTACGGTAATGTTAGTCTTGCTCAAGTTTCTTGGTGTTCATATTTTGAGACAACACTTTTTGGCATAACTGCTAGTTACAGTTATGTTCTTCATTGAAGTACAGGTAATTGACATTCCTGGGTCAAAGTAGTATTGCTAGTGATGCATTGTGCCTTAGACCTTTGATAATGCATTCTGCTTTTCTTTAGAAGATGAACACACGTGCATGCATATAAACTTTTTCAGGTACATTCCCTGTGTTTTCCCTGGCTTTGTGAAATGACTTAGCTGTGCTTGTAACTTCCTGGGGGTACATGCAGGGGACTTTTGACCCTTTATTTACAATGAAGAATTTTTCTGGATACTCATAAACATGTCATTACTTCTTCCTATCATTTTTAATTCATAGCAAGTTAAAATAGGGTGATTGCTCTTGGCAAAAAGTTATAAGGCATGATGTATTAGAAAGGTAAGGTGAACTTCATATTAAATTGTTTCAGTGACAAGAATTTTTGTTTCCTATATTTTAGTTCTTGCCATTATACACTTAAACTTCTTATCAGTTACAGTCATGGTAAGAAATATTCCCATGATGTCTCAAAGAAATGAGAGATTTGTTAGAGATACAGGAAGGGCAAGGGAAAAAAAGAACGTGGGGTCCCAGAGACTGGCAGCAGTGGCAAGTTATCATGTGTGGGCCCTACACTGTGGTGTAGAGGGTAAAGCCTCGACCTGTGATGCCTGCATCTGACATGAGTGCTTCTTCGAGTCTCGGCTGCTCCACTTCTAATCCAGCTTCCTGCTAGTGTACCTGGGAGAACAGCAGAGAATGACCCAAGTGCTTGGGCCCCTGCACCCAAGTGGGGAGACCCTGGTGAAGCTCCTGGCTTTGGCCTGGCCTAGCCCAAGCTGCCACTGCCATGTAAGGAAGTGAACAAGCAGGTGAAGCTCTCTAACTCTACCTTCCAAATAAATAAGTCTTTAAGAAATCAGTTATTACCCTCTAAGGCAGTGTGTGAAGAAAACTGTTGTTGGACTGTGAAAAAGCTAGCCAGGAGGCGGCTCAGGTGGGATGCAGCAACTGCCAGAGGCGGTGCTCAACTGTGTAGGGTTCAGAACCAGGGCTCCTCCCTGCTTCCCACACTCCTATCTCCTTTGAGTGTTCCCACTGATAGCATCCAACCAGAAGCCAGTTAATAAGGGCATCCAGGTGATAGGCTCAAAATAGGAAGGGAGGGTCCTGGGAATACGAATGCAGAGTAATGTGCAACTTTTAGGAGAAAGCCCACATGATTCCAGTGTCCGTTTTATAATTCTTTGCTCCGAATGCAGCCACAGTGTCATAGATTAGGTAGTGCTGTCATACTGGTCTGTTCAAACTCAGTTTTGCAATTATTAATTCTATTGGATTTCTATAGAATAAAACTTTAAAAATAATTATTAAAACACTGATTTACCTGAACTGCTATTTAAAAAAAAAAAACACTTCATATAAAATTCTTGTATCATGAAACAAAATTGGAGAAGGCTGGTTGAAACTAGAGACCGTAGACCTTCCACCCAAATTTCATTTTCTAAGCCTTGATCTATACAAGCCACTCAAGATCTTACTGGGAAAGCTTCAAGGAATTCACTCTGGGGAACTTTGTGTATATGAAAAATTTATAAATGGAATGCTACATCTTTGTTGATCCATCTTATGGGGGAAAATGGCTATCATAGGCCAGCTGTTTTAGTCCGCAGGAACATGGAACACTTTATGAATGTTTTACTAGGTGTTCTCATCAGACACAAAAATACGATAAAGTGTACATGGAAATTTGAGGTGATAAGTATGTCTACTACCTTGATACTATGGTGATGGTTTCAAGGCATATGCATTTGTCAAAACTCATCAAGTGGTGAATGTTAAGTACATGCAGTTTATTGCATATCAATTATACTTCCGTCAAGAGGGAAATTCAGTGTTTTAGTTCTCTCTGGGGTAGTATTTCTTCCATCTTTTCCTTAACATGGAGCCTGTAATTGGGGAGTTCAAGACTGAAGGTTAATGTTTCTAAGAAAGTAGCAGGTAGATGGTCAGTTTCTAGTGGGAAATGAGGCATGTTTGGTGGTTCCAAGTGAATACATTCGGATATCAAAGTTCATCAGCCAACTGTTTTATTCCTTCCAACACTTCCCGAGCATTGACAGATACTGCACTGAGGCACTTGCAATTCAGGAGACCAAGGACGAGCTTCCTGCTCTGATACAAAGTCACCAAAAGTATAATACTTAAATGTTTACTTGTAATATACCTGTGTCAGCATAAGATCTAATGTCTAACTTCAAAAATCCTAACATGGTTATATATATATTTTGGAGATAAAAATAAAAGGGGAGGGTAGGAGCCACCAAGCACTCTCCTGGAAACCCCAGGTCCATAGAGGAAGGTCTGAAGTCCTCAGTGTAACAACCCTGGCCTTTGTAATTTGGCTCCAGTCCCTTTTCTCCCATTACTTCTCTCTACCTCTTTAACTCAATTGGTCTCCTCTGTGCCATTTGCCCTGTATTTTTACTCCACCCTTCTACAGTCTTGTTTTTGTTCTCTGTGCCTGTGACTTCCTCTCTCATTTCTGCCTGCCCAACAATGCTCCAAATTTTTTTTTACTATTTTCTGATCAAGTCCATACCAATTCCTGCAACTCCATTAGTTCTTTGCTCATCATAGAGCTCCAACAGACTCCTCTTCTGCTGGGATTACATAGTGTTTCATTGTGTTTGGGAGTTATATCCCACATTTAGGGTTATTATAATTGTTTTATATTTTCTATATTCCTCCAAATATGTAGTTGATGTCTATTGTATACCAGCCATGAGCAAACATATTCCTTCTATAATTAAACTTCACATTTTCTATTTGGCGAAATTTAGTTTCTCAACAATAAGGTTATGGTTATGTATGTTTACAACTGTATTTACTTAGAATCAAGGAATTATGTTTCAGTTGATGAACAAAAATTGGCAAATGGTTTAGACATTGCAGTGATGTTAAGTATATGAAATATCTGAAGGAGTACCATGTTGTTCATCCTTCTAAATGGCTATCTACCTCCTATTATGTTGTGTACCGAACAAATGAAAACTTTGCCTTCCAAAAATGCATGCTGAGTTCATATGCATGTATTTGAATAAGGAAAATTAGAATAAAATATGTTGTGGTATAAATATTTAAAGGAATGTATTGATATTATTGCATACTTCTCTACATTACTTACACAACTAAGATAAGAGGGGGGACTTAAGTATTTCAGTAACTTGGTTATCTACATTGTATTTGTACAGTAAGGCTTACAATTCTTTCATCAAGACCGATTCCCACAAATGCCCTCCAGAAAGAACAGAAAGGAGAAGTAGATACATCAGATTCTGCTTAGGTCTGCTGGCCGATTTCCATGATGTCAGCTGAGTTTATTGTTCCAAAGCAGGAGTTCGTGGTCTTACTTCTATGCTTCTTTGAGCCAATTATTAGTCATAGTTTTTAGGGTCTTCCAAGGTAGAATATAAGATTACCTGGTTCCAGTTGTCAGATTTTTGATATGCCTTTTTCCTCTGCAGTTGATGGGACAATGAGTTACATTCTGACTGAGCTCCTGAAAACAGTACTGAGAAGTTGTCTATAAATAAACAGTTTTGTTTACAGGAACTTACTGGGGAACTGGACTCATACCACCTGCCATTTGGCCAATGTTGAGAAGAGGAAAGGGTACCAGCCCTCAAAGACAATTCCAATCTGTCAGTTTACCTTTATATTTGCTAGCTTCTTCTGGTTGTCTTACACTACGGGTAGATACCTTCCTCTTGTTAATTCACCTTATAGATATTCGATAAAGGTTGATTATTTCGGGTAATATCTGGCCTTCTCAGAAGCTTTCTAAGAATGCATTTCCTTTTCCTAATGGGTCAACTGGAAGAACCAGGTAGGAAGAAAAGAACTATGTGAAAATAAGTATCTACAAAGTTTTACACTTACTCAAAATTCTTAATTTAAGTCAGCTAAGAAACTTCATTTCTCTGGGCTAGTGGCAAACTGGAGTCCATATGGAGTTCCTGAATTGGTCTTCTGAGTAGGTGGGATATAAATATCACACCAGTGTTTCTGTCATGTCCTTTCCATGGTCAGATATGCAATCCTTCCTGCCCAGTTGGCCCAATGAGTAGTGTCATGACAGATACCACCCGTGAGTTTTGTCTAATGAGGCAACCACTAAAGCAAATAACTAAAGCCCGACACTTGTATCCTAAGAGGGGCTTTGTAAACCTAAAATGCCTTTAGAAGAGCAAGGCAGGTCTAACACAAAGCTCACTGAAAGTTTGTGATGAAAGGCAAGTAAGTAATGAGAAGCCAAAAGGTATCCGTTGATTCCTCAAGACGTGAATTAATGTTAAGTCATACTCAAGAATATCATCTGAAAGAAGCGGCCCCATCATTCTTAGTTTTTACCTAGTTAGCCTTCCCTTACCAGAGCTATTGCCCACGCTGACTCTGATGGCTGGGAACATCTGCAAGATGAAGAACTAGTACTGTATTCTGAGTCACATTTTCTATTTTTATTTTAAAGACCTATTTAGAGCTTGGCTACTATTAGGCTTGTCCTGATTTTCCTCAGTTAGTGATTCAACTCGTTGATTCTTTGCAAAATGCACATTAGTCAAAAACTCTTTCATGGATGCTTACGTTAGGGAAGTTAAAACTGATTGAAGGACAAAGGTTGAGAAAGTCTCACATATAGCATATTTAACAAGGAAAAGGCAGTTATGTTTTCACTCTTAGAAGTTGAAGGGTTATTTATGCACTTTCTGAAGAAGTCCTCTCTCAGTGAAAACAAGGAGACAGTTGAAGTTGGGCCCTATCTACAGCTCTGCTCATTGCCCTGTTCTTATTAGTGATTATAAGGAAGTTCAGCGGAAATAGACATGCATGAGAGCAAGACCCCAGTCCAGCACCCAGTGCTTTCAGATATGGCCGCACACTCTGCATTTCACAACCCTCTTGCACTGGCTCTGGCACAATGCTGCCTCAGGCAAGATTCTTGTGCCTCATTTGGGTACAGGAGGTTTCCCTTTCCACTCCCCCCATAAGCATCTCTAAATAATTTTCCATGAAGAACAAACTCCTGGTTTTAAAATCACACTTGTCATGGTCAGGGAAAGTCTTGTTCATGCCATCTAGACAAGGAACAAGGGGTACCCTTCTCTGGCAAACTGCTTGTCTGTTCAGCTACAGGAAACCTGAAAAACAAACTTGAGTACCCATTTTTGTTCATTTCCAAAGTATGCTACTTTAGGAGGTGTTGGTGGTATAGTGGTGAGCATAGCTGCCTTCCAAAGTATACTACTTTTAGATTTTTGCTTTTTATAAAGATTTTATTTTATTTGAGAGGTAGAATTACAGTGAGAGGGAGAGACAGAAAGGTCTTCCTTCCTTTGGTTCACTCCCCAACAGCCGCAACGGCTGGAGCTGCGCCGATCTGAAGCCAGGAGCCAGGTGCTTCCTCTTTGATTCCCATGTGGGTGCAGGGCCTAGGGACTTGGGCCATCTTCTACTGCTTTCCCAGGCCATAGCAGAGAGCTGGAATGGAAGAGGAGCAGCTGGGACTAGAACCTGCACCCATATGGGATGCTGGTGCCACAGGCAAGGTGTTAACCCACTGCGTCATGGCACTGGCCCCAGATTTTTGCTGTTTAAAATACCTGAAGCTTATGGTGTTGTCATTGTGTTCACAGATAGCAAGTTTTATCTCTTGGGACACCTCTCCTCCTCAATGTTTCCCTTGTCCCTACCACTATAAAGCCCTTTGGGAGGTTCCTTTCCCTCCTAGGTTAAAAGTGCCGAGTGAAGTGGAGAGTTACCAATATTTAGCAGCCAAGATTAGGAAATCCTGAAGTATATGGCAGACTCTCACCTTGAGTAGCCCGTGGTTTTGTTTTTATGCCTCAACTAAATAGGCAATGGCTTGAATGCAGCCCCAGTGTAGTCAAAGGCCAAAAAATGCTGTCATTTTTTTGGTCACTAATATAGTTTAATGACATTGCCACTTGCCAAGATGCTCATGAAATTTAAGACAAAGCAAAATACAGAAACAGCCATCATAGGGGTTACTGATCTGCAGCTCTAGGTGGGGTGATGAAGGCAGGGAAGTCGTCATAAGACTTTAGAGCTTCAATCTTCAATTCCAGCAGTGGGGCCTGAGCAGTAACCCTGCACAGTCACTATGGAATCACCATGGTAACAGTGTGACTCATTTTGGGTAAATTTCATCAACTTGTGAGGAAAAGATCTATGAAGAGCTGAAAGACTTACTTCCAAAACTCAAAAGATACCTGTGCTCGGTAAAAGAATCTATTAATTTGCCAATCCCCCCCCCATCCATTCTTTTTACCAATGGGTGATACATTTTAAAATGGATTTTATCAAAGTGTTATGGTATAACCATCACACATTCATTTGGAAGAACTATTCTAATGTATTTAAGAGGATACAAGAAATACATATGTCAATATTAAACACTGATCAGAAGTAAAATTCTTTGTTTTGATTCATTTCTCTAGGAAAATAAATTCAAGCCATATTTGTGTTTTTAAACAAATAGGTAACTACTAAACTAAAGCTAAGTTCAAGCCTAGGGTTTATTTGTACAGAAGATATAGAAGTATTTCAAGTTTTGGAACTCTAATAAATTTATCGTTGCTTTACTTCTGCTGGGACAAACAATGTCACTGAAGAATAGGAAACATTAATGATCTTGGAGTGGTTCCTTTAAAGGACTCATTCTTGAGAGTATAAAGACTTTCACTCTGGCATTTTTTGCAGGAATGTTGCTAGTCCCTTTGGGGACAAGATAAATTTGGTGGCCACATGGAGTTGTAAGCTTCAGAGGAAGCTGAGAACTATATAAAATGTGTAAACTAATGCATAGTGTCAAGCATGGCATGGAATAAGAAGTGGCCTTGCCAAGTTATGATGAGGTTCCCTCTGCCCACTTGACAGTCTCAAATTTGCTTTGGGTGATTAAGAGGTTAGAGGAAGATAGTGTTTGTTTATTCCATCAACAAGTTTTTAGCGAGCACCTATTTTAGGTCACAAGCAGTGTAAATATGGAAAGAGGCAAACCACATAGGCAGTGTTCTTGGTTGTTATTTGAATCTAATTACCAGACTGCAAAAGTTTATGTCTCACAAATTGTGTAGGTTCGTCACAAAAGTTTCTGGATAAACCGTTAATAGGTGAACTTCAGATGAATCTCCCTTCATAGTTATCGGACAATTACTGTCCAGGGTATTTGGGATTCACTGTAGAAGGGTTCAAAATATTCATGGAAGATGTGCAACAAAAGTAATCGTACACAGATCACTTTTTTTGTCTTTACACCAGAATAAGCTTATAATTCATTTTCCCAGAAACTCTTGGGACCCTTAGAAGCGTCCTACTGCCCAAGTTTCCTCTGCTTTTTGAAATCTCCAAACACTGTAGATCCATACTTGTCCAGTTTTAGCTCTTTCACCTACAACTGATGAAGTGTGTTCTTTGCTTAAAGTATTGTTTGTATGTTAACCACATATGTATTAATATTTTGTGTTAGTATTTACAGTATTTTACATTTGTGATGAGGAACAACATCAGCACATAATCTAATCTGAAATCTTATGCAGAAAAGATGTTCAAGAAACTATGTCAATGCCTGAATGAACGGTACAGTTTGCTATGTTTCTAAAGGCTGTGTTGTTGAACTTTAAGGCCAGGAATCATGGCAGGGATGTTTTATAGCTAATCACCCGAGACCATCTGGAGACAACACATGCAAGTCTGGTAACTCCAAGCCAAGAGGGGGCCCGAGTCGAGATTTGTCTGAGATGTTGTCTATGATTGGTATGTGATGAAACGGTTGCTCCTTTTTTCTAAGCTTCCTTCTCTCTGTAGGGCGGAGAGGGTAGAAATGAGTGAGGAACGCTCACCCCAGGACGGATGAACTCACACTCTCCTTCCTACTATATTGGTCCTGGCCACTGATCAGGCCTAAACTGCTATGAAGGATGCATCTAGCTTTTGTGAAGCCTTGTGAGAGGTGGGGAGCCGTCTTTAAGAAGTGGAATACAAAATTATGATAGCATTAGGTTCAGCATCTAAAGAGCCCCTGGCAGTTCAAGGCACTGAGGTTTATGCTTCATTTTCTTCTTGGGAAATCCAGTTCTTGTGGGAGTGAGGCGAAGAGCCATGAACTAGATTTGGGATTGACACTTTTAGTCGAGATTGAACTTTTGAAGTTCAATGTCCATCCGTCTTATAATGTATGTGTTCCTATAACTAAAGGTCATGGGCAATGTAAGACATGCCCAGGTTGTTACCACAGAGCACAGAAAGCAGAGCTTGTGTATCAAAAGGCAATAGCTGGAAGACAGACCATCATTTCCTCATTATCCTACCATCCATTTCACATCCTCAGTACCATTTAAGTAGGAAGAAAAACTATTTTATACTTAAAGCTATGAGGAGATAATTACAGAAAAAGTTCAATCAAGATAAAAACACCAGCTTTGGGTGCAGTAACTTCAGGGTCTCTAGGTAGGACAAGAATATCCATGGGAGAAGGTCCAGAAAAGCAGATTTGTCAAGGCAGATATTTAGCTATTTTTGATCTTATGGAGGGCATGATGGCCATTCTTTAGCCTAGGTCGGCTTGAGTCTTTGTCCTAACAATTTTGGTTTTGAATGGAAAGGTTTATTTGTGAAGGAGCCCTGTCTGTGTGTGTTAATATAATGGGAGACTGAGAATACAACTAATTGGTAGAATGACCCCAGGGTGTAATAGCTGCTTCAGACACACAATACCAGCTCAGCTTTGACTTTTCCTTCTGTTACTGTTTTGTCCCTTTATATTTTAAGGGGAACACAAAAGTTCCAGTAATGGCTCTCCATGAATGTATGCTTCAGTTTTGTAAGGGTTTGCAAGATTAAAGAGAAGCATCAAAGACTTGACCAAAGGCTGATAAACAATTTAGAAAATTCATGAGTTCCTATTAAAGCAGCCTGTGTTGTCATAAGCCTGTGTTGTCATATATCTTCTCAAAGTTGTGGACAAAATTATATTCTCAAACAAGGTATGTGTTCTAAGGGGCAAGCATTGTGATACAGCAGTTATACTACTGCTTGGAATGTCCACACCCCACATGAGTCCCTGGGTTTGAGTCCTGTGCCTCTGCTTGTGAGCCGCCTCCCTGCTAATCAGCACTCAGGGAGGCGGCAGGTGATGGAGAACTCGAGTCCCTGCACCTATGTGGGAGACCTGGATGGAGTTCCTGGCTCCCGATTTTGCCCTGGCCCAGCCCCAGCTGTTGCAAGTATTTGGGGGAATGAACCAGTTGATGGGTCTTTTCTTCTCTATTGTTCTGCCTTGTGAATACACAGAGGTGTGTGTCCCAGTCTCAGTCCCTAGACAATACACCATGATACACAGCTTATGAATCCTCAGATTCTCAGTGTACCGCATTTCTTGGGATGCAACAGGTACCCAGTTGTACTGAGCCAGCCAAAGGAATCCTCAAGTCTATTACTAAAACAATGACAACATGTTAAGGGAGACTAACTCATCAATTATTAAAATAGATAGCAAGAGGGAAGAGGATACAGCTCCACTTCTGACTTCAAGTAATTGCCCCAATGTTCATTTTTATAGGTGTCAGGAATTTAACGTTTTTCTTCCCTACTTCTCAGTGGGACCATGAAATGCTCGTCTTTCTAGGCCTGGCTTATTTCACATCGTTTTGTCTTCCAGCTTCACCACATTGTTGCAAATGTTGGGATATCAAAATAAACAGTACCTTTGGTTACCAGAAGCACTGGCAGGTGGAAGACTGGGAAGATGTTAGTCAGAAGACACAAAATCCCAGTTATATAGGAGGAGTCAATTCAAGAGACCTACTGTATATCATGGTGACAATATTTTGTATAGACTAAGTGTTTCTATTAGCTTGATTCAGTCATTCTACAGTGTAAGCATGTATCAAGTCATGTGATAAGTATGTCGTTTTTCTTGCTAATTAAGAAGTTAGAAGACAAAGTTTGTTTAAATTTGCACAAGTCAGTCCCTGCTTGTGGTAGAATTAACAAAATCTAGATTTCTGAAGTAACTCATCCTGTTCAATTGTGACTAGGATGAATGAAACAGAATTTCAGTCCACATCTGTAGGATGTGAAAAAAATACAACTGTCAGTCACTCATAAGTGACTTGGCCATGACCATGATGGTTGGTTCTGTTGAGGCCACTGGAGAGTGGCACAACAAAATGCTGTGCTCCTTTAGATCCTAACTTGGAAAGCCATGAGCTTTGTCAGCCCCTGCTCCAGACTCTGTCCTCTATGTATGCAAGGGGCCGTCAGAATGTGCTGGCGTTATCAGGGGAACACTCATGCCACAGGAAGTCTCACTCTCAAATGTGAAGAGCACATCTAAGCACAAACAGTAGCACCTTCGACTTGAAAGCCCGTATTTACCCAAATAACACTTTCATCTGGGACAAAAAGCCTGGGGGATATTTTTAGTAATAGCTCTGGACATAGAAAATGCATCTGCACTCATGATTTCAAGCTGCAAATCTACTTTTGTGACTATGATGTGGGGTTGAAAGGTTCTCAACTGCCACAGACATTAAGTTGCCTGGCGTGTAATGTTAGGCTTTTTACACCAATTCTTTCCCCCTCCTTGGGATGGTATTCATTTCATCCAGGCTAGAATGCTCAAAGTCAAGAACTCAAAATTCTGAACCAAGGTTTAAGTTTAATTAGATGACAGATCCTAAAAATTTGTCAGTGAATCTCAATTCTTTCATCTCATTTCTTCTGTTGTTCTAGTCCCTACGGGTTCTTCACCATACCCTGGTAACTACATTTAAAAATCTGATCAGGCCTTGGTATTTCTGGTGTTTTTTCTGGTTTATGCATCCACCACACATACCTGGGAGAATGGTAACTCCTATTTACACGATTACCATCTTCAGAAAGTCTTTTATATTTTGATTTTCAGCTCATTTCACCTTACTATTCTAAGTCACTCCATGCTGTGAAAATGGCCTCTTCACCGTTGTTCCTACTGGCGCCACACTTCCATGATGGCTTTAGGGTAATTCCTTTCTCATGTGCATGTCCTGGTCTATTCTCAGCCCCGAGACCTCCTTCCAAGCCTACTGCTCCCTACTCACTCATAGCTCTTTTTCAGAGGCATTCTGTCCAGGAGACATTTCATCGACTCAAAGCAGATGGATCACTCCTTATCAATTCTTATGCATGGTTGACATGATCAACTATTAATTATCACACTTTTCCCCTCCTCCCTAGAGTTATACTTATGTATAACTAAGTTATTAATTTCTTAAGGTCTGATACGATGCCTTATTCATTTTGCAGTATTTGGAAGAGTGTCTTGGATATAGTAGTTGATCTATATAGTTACAGGATTACCTAGCTGTATATCTGCATAATACGTATTTATGCACATTGCATTGAATGGATGAAATAATTAGTCACATTGGGAAGAAAATGGCCCACTTCTTCCTTTGTGATTGAGGTAGTGACTTTGCTCATCACTTGGCTTCCTTTATAAAAAAAAAACAGCCCCTGACCCATAATGCAAATGGCAGGTTTCAAAAAAAAAAAAAAAAAAAAAAAAAACCCAAGAGGTTACAAAGCTTGAACATGATTCAGAAGCCAAAATGAATAATTAAGTCATTCCTGCAGTGACATGTTTTAAATGGAGTGCTTTTCTACCTGTTATAGCTACCTGAAGAATAACATTAAGGATTTTTTCCACCTACGACTTTGTTTCATAATAAATTGTATTGGGAACTCTTGTATGCTCCTTCTTTAAAATAGCATACCAACTTCAACATCTCCTTAAATGGCATGCAGATTACTTAAGTACATCACTTACAAATTATTTGCCAAGTTATTTTTATGAACCAGAGTTTCTGCTGGGGAAAATTGCTTTAAAAGTTTGGTCGACTTGGGCATCCAACAAATAGTGCTTGTCAATAAATATTAAACAATCATATGAATATGGAGTTGAAAAATCTGAATTATTCCCATGTCATGGGATTTATTATCCTCCCCTCTAGATGCCTGGGATGTGAAGGCTAAAAGGTCTACTTCAAATCCTGTATTATTCATTGAGAAGCATCCACCAAGGACCAGGACTTGAAACTTGTGCCACTGTTGAGGGCTTTTACACAGTAAAGTAGGTTTCTTCAGTGTGTCATCTGATCAGAAAGAAAGCCACATTGTTAGTGCCGTTTGCAGTTCTATCATCTTCCATTTAGATAGGTTTTGAATATGAAAGTATAGGCTCCGAGATACCAATATGGGCAATCTGGAATGTGAAACTTGTTTTCATTTAATCAAGAACAAGATTAATTAACCTAAAAAGCTACAAAAGAATGAATTTTATCTGGTACAACTGGGGTTCATACAGAAAACACTTCTCCGCTCTGGCTTGGCAAGGTTTCACAGATGGTCAGGGATCCAGAAGTGGAGGGACCATCTTCTTGCTTTTATCATCTGTGGACTGTAACCTAGGCAATCATTTAACCAACAGCGTGTTTCTGCTTGTGTTCAGTGATCACAGAACAGAGCACTAGAATGAAGAACAGAGGTGGAGTCTGGCTTCAAACTCTGCTCTGCCACCTCCCAGCTCCGAAGTTAGGAGCGAGTTATGAGTCCGTTTCTTCACCTGTAGAATTGGTCTAACAAGGACCCTTTCCAAGTTTCCATGAAGGTTATGAGTTAGTATGTTTCTAACTGCTTTTGAGAGAACACAGGTACACACTTGCTCTCATCTACTAGTTTACTTCGCAAGTGACTGTGACAGCCAGAAGCGAGTTGGGAATGAAATCCTACTTTCCTATGTGGGTGGCTGCAACCCACCCCTTTGCGCTATCACCGCTGCCTCCCAGGGTCCGCATCAGCAGGAAGCTAGAGTCAGGATTTGGAGTTCGTCATGGTACCCAGGCACTGCAGTATGGCTTAACTGCTGGGTTAAATGCCTGTTCCCAAGTTACCACTTTTAGAATATTTTAGAACACCATCCAATATGAAATTATTATCAAGTGTTTTAGTTACTACTTGGACAGTAACATCAGCAACCAACCTAGTGGATGGCACATAACAGTATATTCTAAACGAACATCCAATGACATTGCCGTTCATCTACAAACTACCAAAGATATCAACTGTGGTGGGTCAAGTGACTAATTTCCCTCCTGAGCCTAATTCTTTGTGTGACTTTTTTGGTCTGGGTGAACATTGCACTGCTTTATCCCTTCCTTTGAATCTCCTCTGACTGTGATAAACCCCAAACTCCCAAGTTGAAGAATTCTGTTTGCTTCTTAGACAGACTGAATGTGATGCACTTCGGAACAAATGAGTAACAAAACAGGCCACCTGAACTCCTGTGATTTTTCTCAAGAATATGGGTGGGAGCTACTCAGGCCTTGTTCTGAGGCTCTGTTGCTACTGCCACTGTATGCAGAATCTCAGGGGGACTTCCAAGTGTGACTCATCCCAACCCCTAACTCACTGGATATGGCAAGAATGCACCAAGTTGGAGAAGGCAGCAAGTCAAATCCCTGCTTGACTCTCCCTACTCGGCTCCTGCTGAAAGCCGTGCATTATCTTCAAGAGTCTGATATCACCATTGGTCTTTTCTTTCCTCTGCCTACAAAGTACAGCTTGAGCCACACTGCCAAGTCTGAACACCCAACCACTATTTCGCTGCAAGGGCTGATGCTCTTAGCTAAGGGTGGTTGTCTAAGAAGAAGAGCAGAAGCCTCTCTCTGCACATTACTCGGCGATAGTTTCTGGGAGACTGTGGAAAGTATGCAGTATTGGCATAATAGATCAAGACTTTCATCAACATAAAAGGAAAGGAATTATAAGGTACTTGCTGACAGGGAATTGTATCTTGATAGGGCACTCAGGGGGCAGATACACTAAAAGCATTTTGGCACAGTGAAGTCTATTTCCTGGACAGATGTGTTCCATTCGTGATGCAAGTGCCTTGCACTTCTCACGTGGTCTAACATGCTGGTTACAAGTACACCCGAGCCATGTTGTGTCAGCTCCTGTTATCACAGGAAGTTCAAGGTTGTCACCCTCTTAAGGTGACATTACTCTAAGACTAGAGCTGTCTGTCCTCCCAGGAAAAAAAGACAGCGATTCTGTTTTGAATGTTCTGCTCTCAGCGTGGTGGAGATGTCAGGCTAAAAGTAGCCGTGTCTGCTCATAAAATCCTGGCCATTTTTGCACACAGCTTCGTTTCACCTTTTACAATTTCTCTTCATAAATTCCGAACAGTATTAGTATTATGGACACACAGAAGAGGTACCTTCCCCAGAGCACTGCTCAGAATGAACGAACTATTTCCTCAAGGAAAAAAAAGTCCTTAATCAAAGCGCTCTTCACATTTTCATGGGATTGCACAACCTGCTTTTATTGTGCGAGAAAGATCTGGAAGGCAGGATAGGTGTCCTCCAGTCCCTCACGGCCTCCGATTTCTCAGCCTTTCCGGATACCCGCGACTTTCTTGAGAGCCGACTAAGTAGATGCAGAGTCGCCCTGCACCTAGAGAGCCCCTTTCATCATCAAATCTAATAAGGAGGCCCCAGACGTAACTACCGTGTCCCAGACTGCGGATCAAGTAACGAGCTACAAATTGATGCAGGCAGCGAGAACAGAAGACTGGTTCTCTGCCCTGTAACGTCTGCATAAAAAGGGGAGAACGGTTAAAAACACGGGCGGCCGCCAGTTACCGGAATAGCTGGCACTTCCAGGAACAAATGCATGCCTAATGAATTAGCGGACACTGCACTTACCGCAACAACAGTGGGCCTTCTCACACGGCCACTCCCAGCACCGCCTGCGCCGGCCGCACGGACCTTCTGCGAACACGGGTGGCAGAGTGGGCTGCCGGAGCGCGCGAGGCAGAGCGCCATCCAAAACATCTTGGAAGGGCCTGAGAATTTTTGAGCGTTTAGAAGACACTCTTCTCTCTGCCAAAAGTCATTTTTTGTTAAAGGATTCAAAGAGTGAAAAGAATTATATGGTTTCTAATGACATAGTCATGCAATCCCTTCCAGGGCCCACAGTACCTGGGGAGATTTTGTTTCATTCTGCGGCAGCACGAGTTTCTGGATTGTAGTATAAACATTCAGACTGCCTAAGAAGGGCTTTTTTCCCTCTTCACTGCTCATTTCCATGGGTTTGTAATCTTCATGTGTATTCAAGAGCAAGCCTAGCATGACAGGGTGTCTTTCCACAGGACACCACCTTCCTTAAACACTTGGTAGTTTGGGCCTTGGCACAGACTGGCCAGAGAACAGTTTTCTTTACATCTGGTTAAAGTCGAACTGCAGTCAAAGAACATTTTTGTCAAGTCTCTGGTCAACTCACCACTGGGTGCTAACAAGAAGTCCACAGGCCTAACAGAAAAGTGTCAGTTTCAAATGGGAGAGGTCCTTTATACATAAGACCAGCCTTGCCCGAGCAGTCTTTCACGTTTACATTCCAGCCAGTTGGCCTAGGTTAAAGATATTAGGCATAATTATCTGCATATTACCATTTTGTTTTCTTCTATGTGAGACCGACCTATCCTAGAATATATACCACTAACATTTTAGTTCCGGGAAAATACTCGAAAACTGACATACATTCTCCGTTCTTTTAGGCTTTGAAGTTCAAGTCCTAGAGCTCTTCAGCCAAGATTTGTTCTAGTCGTCAACCATAAAAATGGAAGGTGCTATCTGTTGATGGGCTACAGGTAGACTGCACACAGCCATTGTCATTCTGTTGCCCCCACTGTAATCCCAGCATGGACAATGGTACCAGAACAAACTGCAATCAAACCTTCTGTCCTCCCACAGCTATTCTGTATCTCAGTCTGGAGTCAATAAATTATACAATTGCCACAAATGCAAATTTGTCGTTTCACTGGCGATACTACAGAGTTAGCTGGAGACCACATCCAATATACCCTTGTTTTAGTGACTAGTTCCAGATGTCAAATTTATACTGCCCTCGTTACGTGTGGTTAGTATCCAACTAACGAATGGTTCTACAAACTTTTGGTTGACCTGTTTATCTGAAACATCATGCTATTAGTTACCAGTGGCCTCTCACCCGAGATTAGAAGGGTCACACCCCGTGTTTGACAATTACAAGCAATTATCTGCCAGAGTCATGACTCAAAAACATCCTGGAAGTCTAGCTATTTAAGTCACAGAAGGCACTAACCCACGATGTGTTCACCCTGAATAGCACCGATTTCTGGAACTCAACAATGTTTGAATCTCTTCACCCTGGTGGTTCACTTATTAGCCCGTTTCTTTGGTTGTTAGTATCCGATTTGTTGGATTAACCTTGCTCATGCTTTTACGTTTAGTCCCATATTTCAAGCCTCTTAATTTTAATAACTTTCTGGGACCCTGACTGACACAGCTGACGAGCTGTGATAACCAGCCAATGTAGTTGAAAGACAAGGAAATATAGTGATGCTTGCTAGTAATTGATGAAATGAGAAATACATTGTGAAATAATTGTATAAATGGCATTTTGAATTTATCTGCATTTCTAGAGTATAAGAGAAACCTTAGTTTAGTAAGATACTTTGTAAGATCTCCTCTTAGGTTTCGTTAACTCTGAAAACCCCTTTTGGGAATCCATCTTGGCAGTTTCTCCCGATTCAGGCTACTGCTCCATTTGGGGAGCATTTCTTCAGCATGCAAGCAATGGGACCACTTGTACTGTGTTTATTCACACTTGTTCCTGATTCTTTTGTTAAAGTAGATTCTACTTTTACAGTCTTTCACATTTCGAAGTCATACTGACAGATCTCCCCATCTGCAAGTCACTCTCCAAATGCCTACAACATCTGGGACCAGGCCAGCCCAAAGCCAGGAGCCAAGAAGCAAATTCAGGTTTCCCAGGTGGGTGGCAGGGACTCCAGTACTTGAGCTATCACCTGCTGTTTCCCTGGAGTGCACATTAGGAGGAAGCTGGATTGGAAGTGGGGCTGGGACTCAAGCCCAGGCATCCAAGGTGGCATCTTAACATCCTCACCTAATAGCCACCCCTTGTTTCCCAAGTTTTTCCACAGTGACCTTATTGGTAAGATTAAATAGCCAATTTTGAGACTGCTTCTTTATGTAATACCTGCTTGGCAGAGAAGATTGGTTGACAACAGTTTACTCATAGCCTTATAAAGTATATAGAAATCTCTAAGTTATAAACTCCATAAAGTACTTCCTAATTTGGGTTCTGCATACAAGACTATAATTCTACTGATCTAGTAGAATGAGCTATGAGCACCAGTACTTAAAACTCAAAAAAAAAAAAAAAAAAAGGATAAAACCCTTCAGTTATGTCAGGGTCCTGGGAAGTGATTGAAATGACGACTTTAATCATGAAGCTAAATGCAAAGCTGGGAGCAAGGTTAATGCAACAAACCTAGTGCTAGAGAGAAGGTAAACAGAAATGAGTAACGTCTGGAATCCATTAGACCTTCTGGCAGGAGCTGTAATCTCAGAGGAGTAAAACTACTGCCAGAGACCAGATTCTCAAGCAGGGAAATAAAAAAAAAATACCAACTTCTTTCTTCCTACCCACCTGTATTCTGTCTGTGCCTCCCACTGGCTGAATAGGAGAAACCAGTGGGCAAGGGAGTCTTGGAACTTTGGGTTGGGTCTATCCTCCAAGGGGCACAGATCAGTGCAGGGAAAGATGAACAATGTATGGGAGAAAGCAAGTGGAAAGTAACAGCATAGTAGGCAACCCTTAAGAGGTAGTTTGCAAACCTGCCTACGTGTTTAGGTGGGGGGGGGGCAGGAAGCTCTTAGCATCATGTAATCTGAGTGTAGTTGAGGAGGTCGGACTTTGAGGTTGTCTAGTCCAACACCTGCATCTTTGCATTACAGAGAATGATTCACATCTAGTGTCAGCAAGCCTCAGAATCAAGGCTAGGATGTCTAAGTGATCAAAATATGGAAGTCATGTGGTGAAAATGATATTCTATGCCTTATTGAAAGAGTTTTGTCTTCAAAGACATAAGCTTGGAAAGTGTTGCTAGGAGTCTATGGCTGGGGATGGCATTGTGGCATAGTGGGGTAAGCCACTGCCTGTCATGCCAGTATCCCACGAGTACCAGTTCACAACCCTGGCTGTTCTGTTTCTGATCCAGATCCCTGTAATATGCCTGGAAAAGTAATGAAGGATGGCTCACACAGATGAGCGCCTGTCCCCCATGTTGGAGACTTGGATGAAATTCCAGGCTCCTGGCTTCTCCCTGGCCCAGTCCTGGCCATTGTGGCCACTTGGAGAGTAAGCCAGAGGACAGAAGATCTGTCCCCCCTCTCTAACTCTGCTTTTCAGATAAAGTCTTTAAGAAAGTCTATGGTTGAGATTTTAGGACCCTAAAGAAATAAGTTTGGAGCGCAAGGAAAGAAACAATCCATAGAACATGCAGAAAATAATCAAAACATTGACATTTGTTAAGTACTCTGTAATAAAGTAAGTGAAAATGAAGTCATAGAGGACTTCAGTAAATCTAGTTCAGAAAAACAAGAGAATAGACTCTTTTTGTGGGGAACATGGTTAAGTTATGTGGGCCAAACCAACAGAATATATGGAGAAAATATACCATTGTCAATTGTGGACATGGGAACTGGTATTTGAGACACTCCGGTTAAAATAATCAAAAGGTGGTAGTCAAAAGGTCTTCAAATTCAAGGTATTTGTAGTTGGTACGATACTTGGAGTTCTATTCTTATCCACGATATTGTACTCACTCAAAAAGGGAAGGTTCTAGAGCCGTGTTGAAGTGTTCATTCATTAGGGGCTTTCCTAATTGTTTCCATTTCTAGTCGACTGGACGGATTGACTTGCTTGGCCTTTAATCAGAATATTTTATTCTTAAACCCGATATTCTGAAGGTTTCAAAACGACCCAAATACGACTATACAAATATTTGCCTATTTCAGATCTCATACACATCTTTTTTTCCATATTTATTGTATACCAAAGAAATATTCTATATTAAAATATTAACAGAAATTAAGAAGCATAAGTGACATCATACTTAGTTTGGGCTTAGTTTCTGCCATGTGAATCAAGGCATTTCCAACTGGACAGTCACTGTAAACATACTTTAGGTTCTTAGGAAAATTACAATCATGGAAGAAATCATTTTCACCACACAGACTCAGGATACGTTAGTTTACTGTGCTATCTGCCCTCCTAAATAGGTTCTCCTAAATAGGTTCTCTCCCCACCCCTCACCTCGATATTCTAATTTTAACCTAACGAAGGTAAGTTGTTTCTCAGAACTCGGTACAGATTTTAAGCTAAAACGCTATACTAGTTCCCATTCCTAGGCTTTCACCCTCCGACACCTGCCTTGCAACTTCAAGTGGTGGCTCTTTTCTGAGGATGTTTGCCCTGAAACAGTAACATTTTCAAAAAGGTAGTTGCTAAATATAACGCTCCTTTACATTTCTGTTCTTATCTCAGCACCCTGCTTACATTGCAAAATAAAAACGTGGCAAAATAAATTCTAGGATTTCGGTGTTAGTAGATTTCTGGGTTTTAAGACGTTCACCCAACACAAAAGTAATTTTGAAAACGCCCTTCCTATATGAAGGGTAAAGTTCTGATAGGGGAACAAAAAGATTTAAAAAATCCAAGTAAGTACCACAGGAATACTTTCTTTGGGCCAATTAGTATATTTGCAAATTGGCAGGGATGTCTCCAATTGGACAAGTCCGTTTAGGAGTTACTAATGACATTTTTGTTCCTTGAAAGTGTATTTGTCTTATTTTTAATTGAAATTCCAGTGATAGTGACAGAGATGTTAACTCATTCTGCTTTTTAAGTAGTATATACTTTAATGGGCTTGTTTTACTCAGTTGATTGCAACTACAGCATCTGTTAAAGAAATACTTTCTCGAGGTGCACATTTCAAGTCGGGCAGCAATGCTGAACAAAATTGCTAGAAGCTCCGTTCAAACCTGTGCCCATTGTCTATTATTCAAAGACCACTGTAGGCGTTTGAAGCCATAGAATCATGGCAAGCAGTCCGAATGTCACGAATTTGCCAACCATCTTTGGAGAAAGTGCTATTCTGGGTATTTTGGTAGCTCTGTGAACACAGGGGAAAAATAACCTAAATTACACTAATTCACATTCCACTGTCAACCATACTGCTCTCAGGCCTTACTCCCATTTCACACCTTGTTCTGTTCCCACATGAAGTCAACTTCTGAAGAAAGACCGAGGTTTTCTGGTCTGCCCACTCCTTGAGGGGTAGGTCATAAATTGATTCAGGCAGCGAGATGTTTCTACTGCCCACTTCTAAAGGTTTCCACAGACTCTTGGAATGAATCCCTTTCAAGTGCAGTGTTGATTCTTGCTTTATGGTATTTATGCCTTCAGGATGCTATAAATATGAATTTGAATGCATTTTTAAGTGAGCTGATGAATAATGCCACCCAAACCATTACATTTTAGTTTTTGGAAGAAAGATGTCATTGTCTAAGTTCTAAAATCCAAATATAGTTGGTAGCAAGAAGTTAAACAGTGCAGAATTTTTTTTAGAATAGAAACTCCAAGTGACCAAGCCACTGGCTAGCCACATCCCTGTTTGGAGGTTTTCAGCATGTAGTGCAATAAGGGAGTGTCCATTTGGTGTTTGACACAAGCACATTTAGCGGTTCGTCACTCTCTCAGTTGAGTGGTTACCCTGTGATAGCCTTGGGGTCATTATCGGGGTATCTGAGGATCCCAATTTCTAGTTAGGCCATCAATGATACCCTATTTTCCACATAGTCAATTACCAGTTGTGGAGCATGGAAGCTAATGATAATTGAGTGGAATGAGGGTAGGAGAGAGAAGTGAGAAAAATTCATACAATTCCATCATGATTTTTCTAGTCCCAATGACAATTTTGATGGTTTATACACATATTTCTTCCCTGGGTCCTTCAACTGTGTAGCTCCTTTATAAAACTTTTCCTTGTTTGACCTATGTCTGAGAGTTACTAATGTGGGTGAACACCCTGTTACTGTTATCACTAGTATTAGTCTAGAAACAGAAGCCACCTCTGAAATAGAAATATACATCTATTTTCTCAAAGGCTTTCTATCTTATGTAACTCATCAGGAGTACATGGCCAGTGTGGGAAAACTTGTCAGGATCACTCAGGATCCGCAACAGTGAGTTGGCTCTACCACCTTTGACATAAACTTTCTTGGCTCCAATGAAGTGTCCTATTTTTGCCTTTTGCTGACCACTGGGAAAAAGAGATGATCATGCAAAGTCATCTTTAGGATTTACAGGTCATTCCAGTTGCAACAACTGGGTGGTAAGAGGTAACTGTTTGAGGTGCTACGTATGATAACGTAGCAGAGTGATCATGCAGGGAGGTTGTAATACAAAATCAAAAGATAATAGAAATTAGCAACCCCTACTGTAAAAACCATATCCTAACTGAATATAACATAGTATCTCTGCAAATACAGCATTTTAGGAGACTATTAAGCAAAATTAATGGTAAGTTATATGTTTTGTGGGTGTGTGGCATAGCAATTAGGACAACACTTGGGACATCTGCATCCCAAAGAAGAGTGCCTTGGTTTGAATCCTAGCTCTGCTCTCCATTCTAGCTTCCTGCTAATGTGCACCCAGGGAGGCAGCAGTCGATGGTCCAGTTAGTTGGGTCACTGCCACCCACATTGGGGATATGAGTGCTCGGCTCCCAGCTTCAGGTTGGCCCATCTCCAGCTGTTGTGGGCAATTTGAGTAGTGAACCAGTAGATGGGAGGCCTCTTCTGCCTGTCTTTCTGCTGCTCCAAAAGAGAATTTAAAAGTCATGTGATACTCCAATGAAAAATAGTGCCCATCCATATTTGCACTAGATATGACTTTCCCTTGTGCATAGCCTTACAAAGTTATGAAGATAGTCAAACATATCTGACATACTTTATAAATGTTAACAGCTAATTCTTAATGTATTGACTGAAAGGTTCATGGAAAGATGAAATTACAAGCCAAGTTTATTTTGGTGCAAATAAAATTTTGAAATACATGCAAAATGCTTTCAAATATGCATTTTTCATGAACATTTTTGAAGATCCTTCATGTGGATTTCAGTTTTTTGCACCTAAATTCTTTTAATTATATTTTCCTTAAGTTTTTTTAAGTAACATCACATCCCAAGTTTCTACTTTTCTAAAAAGGAAAACAGTTTAGTCAGTTCTTCGGATATCTGTTTACTTATAAGTTGACTATGATGGTTCCATAAATTTGTCACTGTCTTTCAAATAAGTAAATCTTAAACTTGTGAGGCAGAGAAAGATTTGCCATCTTTTAGTTTGCTCCCCAAATGGTTGCTACAGCCAGGTCTGAAGCCAGAAGCCAAGAACTCCGTGAGTCTCCCATGTGGGTAGTCAGAGTCCCAAGTACTTAGGCCATCTTCTGTTTTTTTTTTCAAGCCTATTAGCAGGAAGCTGGGTAGGAAGCAGAGCAGCTGGGACTCCAACTGGCAGTCAGGTGTAGGAAACTGATGTCTCAAGCAATAACTTCGTCTGCTGTACCACAATGCAGGCCCCCGCCCGGTTTTTCTATTGATAGAGATCCTCTATTGTGTTTATGGGTGAAAGTCAATGAAAGCTCCTTCAAAGACTCAGCCTTGTTAGTGTAAATACATTTCCAGCTGCAATGGGATAAAATACTTAACCTTTGCAGTTGCTTATTGATAAAGGGAAGGGGAGTACAGACATTAAAGGAATGAATGAGGGGGTAACTTTGAAGATGAAAATAGTACGATTTCAAGCAAGGTAAAACAATAAGCCTTATATCCAGTCTCCTGGAAGAGCAATCTGGGTGCTGTAATTCCCTCTCCCCCCAGTTTTCCCTCCCATCTCCAGTTCATTGAATCTCAGTGCACACCCGATTTCAACAGTTTAGAGCCACTCCCTGCTGTGGTCTTCCTACTTTTCACTTGAGTATTATGGTTAGTGATGAGTTAAGCCTATTTTTACAGAGTTGATTAAAATTGTGTCTCTGCAAAAATTTTAACAGGAAGGAGGGAGGGAGGAATAGGGGCAGGAGGGAAGTATTATTGTCTTCTAGGAACTGTACCAATGAAATCTGTTCTTTTTGTTAATAAAAAGCCGAAAGATAATCTTGGTGCACATTCTACTTAAATACTTTAAGTCTATTCCCTGCTCTTAAGGATGCATTTCTGTATCAAGTCTATTACAAAGAGCCCCCAGTTTTCCTGCTACTCAGGAATGTTTGCACTGTGTTGTACACTCCTGCCACAGTGTGCTCCCCTGGACGTACAGCTATTCAGGGACCCCCCTTAGTACCTTTGGGTAGCTCTCCATTTGCTTTCAGGATAAAATAACGTCCCTGGGTCAGTGGAGATAGTCCTTCAGTCTGGTCTTCTTCACCTGATGAAGCTTTTAAGATAGAGTCCCTCTAAAATGACTTAGAGCTCCCTGAATGCATTCTTTAGTTCTGTATCTCTAGGTCTTAAATAATAATTCCTCCAGTTTGTCCACTTGGCTTTTTCAATGTCATCTTTAAGGTTCATCTTAGATTTTATTGATAACAAAGACAACTTTGATTTTCTACTTTCAACACCAGAGGTAGATATTCCTCCTCTGGTCACCGATTACAGCACGGTCAGGTCTGTCACACAAGTTGCACTGTATCATATTGAATGACACCACATCACGATCTGTGCTGAACACTTTAGTCTGTGTTCCTTGACAGCATAGACTGGCAGGTGCCAGGAAGAGGGAGACACCAAACAAATTTAGAATAAGATGAAAATAGGTATTCTGGGGGTTTGTTCAAGAAGATTAGTTGATAAAGTATGACAGTTTTAAGCCTTGTAAGAATTTTCCTAGGCTCAGACTGATCTATTAAACACTTTTTTTCATTAACTTGTGGTACTAGAGAGATGTATTTGAGAGTTAAGTCTCAGAACCACGGATAAGCAGTGTTGTCACTTTACAAGCCAGCTACCTTATCTAACAATTTGAATAATTCCGGAATTATCTATATATTCTCTATTCAAATGGGAGATTTTGAATGAATTAAACACATGATCCCATTGGTACAAATTCCAAGAAAGCATTGCGACTGAGTTATGGGTTATGTAGCAGGCCATGTGTGAGTCAATTAAATACCTACAAAAAGGACTGAAGTCTTCCTTCTCTCTGCGTGCACATTTGAGTAGTTTAAAAAGTCACATTAGAAACATGATTGAACCACACAAATTAGAAGTTTTCTCATGAGACACATTATAGAATTATACCAATGGAACAAGTTCTTTATTTTCTACTTAGTACACTATCAGCACCAAAGATCGATTTGTATACCTACCAGAGACGTACTATACTGGGATCTGGCCGCATTGAGCCATGCTTGCTTTGGAGGATTTATTTCTACCTTTCCCTAAAAATACATTAGGAAGAACTAAGATTACCAGGACATCTAAGTTATTTTATTAGTTGGTTTGAGTAGAATTTCTGCAAGTTTTATTATTTTTCAATCCTGATCGAATGAGATGATTACTTTGTTTTATTGCCAGACTACACTTAAATCATCGGTGGTTTGGTATTACCTAGATGAAAACAAAGCTCATTTTACTGAGGGCATCTCTAAAAATTGACAATTTCCCTTTTGTTCTTATTATTGCTTTTTTCCTTAAGTAACAAATATTGAACAGATACTTGTTATAACATATCCTTTCCACCAAGGAATATCTAGAGGTTAAGAAGTCAGGAGTTTGCGTTGTATTGCTTTTAATTTCCATTTCTTTTAAACAAAGAAAATAGAATTCCTAAAATAACATTGTATGCAAAAAAATTTTTGGCAGATGAGGAAACTCAGGTTGAATCAGTTCTTTCCCCTGAATTCATAAACTTCCTCTCAATGCCACTTTCAATTTGCAGTCAACATTTACAATATAGATATTGAAATGGTTCTTTGATATTCTTAAAAACAACCTCCCACCTCTTTTCCTCTTCCTCTTTCCCTCTACTTCCCCCTTTGTCAGGTCTTCTGCTATCAGATACCTCGTTCAAACATGAACCTTACTCAAAAAAGCCGTATTGGGTCTTCAGTGACCATTTTCTCAATGTGGAAGTCAAAAGCTCTAAAGTTAACCCCACTAACCTAGAAAAACCCTGGCTTACATTTGGAATGCTACAACATGTCAAGAGATACTAGTAATTCAGACTTACACGTCTTAAAGAAAAAGTCTAGTTTTCAGAAGACTTTGGTATCACTTTGTACTTTTCAGGTTCATATTCGTCAGAAACCCACACCGATTCAGATAGCCCCTTTTAAAATTTTAGTATGACAACATTCCTTGAGTAAGGGAGTATTTTGGTTAATTCATTTTATTTTACTACAAAATTTGTAAGTCTACAGTTTTCTTTCCATATAGTTTGATCTGTAGTTGATGCATATAATGTAGTATAAAGCTACACTTGATCTAAAAGGCCAAGAAGTGATGTGTTATAGAGCTATTAAAGTAGACAGATTGCTTAACTGAAGACATTTGACTATTACCAAGATCCTGCTATCAACACATTCTGCAAATTGCCAGGCTCAATCCCAGTTCTAGTTACTAGCATGATTCTTGAGTGTCCTGTGGGTGAGTGCATCCTTCAGACTTCTGTACAGTTCTATACTGCTATTCATCTGTTATTTCATGTCAGACAGCTAAATGAAAATTTTAATGAAGAATTCTAGCTCACATTTTCTAGGATTTATATGCGATCTGTTCAAACCTGAGCAGCTCCCAATCATGAGTATTTGCCCCTCCCCTTTGCTAGCTTTAGCTTTTCTTCTCTCAATGCCTTTCCTGTTACATGTCTGGGAGTTCACAGGAGTATTTCCCAAGTGTTGCGAACCATGCTGTCACTCTCACATGGACTTTAGTTCCCAGGAAGTGACCCCGCACCAATGCTAATTGTTTGGAGAATAAAATTTCAAATGATTTAATACTTGCAAAATGTAAGGAGTACATAGACATAAATCCAGGTATATTTTAAGATGTGTGTATATCTTCAAAATCTTCATGGAAAATGTATCTTAAAAATCTATGAAGCTCAAAATGATTTTGTACCCAAATAAACTTGTACTTGTTATAACACGACTTAAGGTTTAGTTTGAGGCACAAAGAGGAATAGGACAGCAGTGTGGAAAGAGCCCCAATCAGAACACCAATTCTGCTAAAATTAAAACACATTAATGGTGAAGTCTGCAAGAAAGAGTGGTAAAATCATTCACATTGAGAAGTTTATGAGGCTAAGTTTTCCAAAGAAATAAGCAGGCAGATTAAAAACTAAGATTTTGTTTATCTGAAAGTTACACAGGGAGAAGAGAGAGAGAGAGAAAGAGAGAGAAAGAGAGAGAAAGAGAAAGAGAGAGAAAGAGAAAGAGAGAGAAAGAGAAAGAGAGAGAGAGAAAGAGAAGAGAGAAGTCTTCCATTTGCTGGTTCACTCCCCAGTTGGCTGTAATGGCTGGAGCAGCACCCATCCAAAGCCAGGAGCTTCTTCTGGGTCTCCCGCGTGGGTGCAGGGGTCCAAGGACTTGGGCCATCTCCTACTGCCTTCCCAGGCCATAGCAGAGAGCTGGATCAGAAGTGGAGCAGCCGAGTCTTGAAGCGGTGCCCATCTGGGATGCTGGCGCTTTAGCCCAGGGTGTTAACCCGCTGCACCACAGCACTGAGCCCACAACACCTAGTCTTAAGAAGGGTCAAAGACCATTTTGAAGATGAAGCCCCTAGCAGGGCTAATCAGTTTTCCAAGGAAAGATTAATCTTGCTTGTGCCCAACTGAAGAGAATTCACAATTAACAAGAACTCAAGAGCTAACACTATAGATCTCAGTTCAGTTGGCATAATTCTGACTGAAAGATTAAAGTGGAGTAAATTTTCTGACAGATGGGTACCACAACTTTAATCAAAGACAATCAGACACGAGACGGACAGACAGTGGAGATTTTCAACAAACAAGGTCAAGACTCTGAAGCATTCTTTGAAGAACTGGAGCAAGAAATGAAGCACTGTTAGTACAATATTGAAGAAAGAACACAAAACAATGGCTGAATTGACCTCCCCAAAGCCAAAGTGGGCGAGTCAGCAGCAAAGTTCATGGAGATACCTTTGTTGGTGGTGATATGGGTCCAATGCTAAGCTCATTTTGCTCCTTGACTCTCTGCAGAGTCAAAGAACATCTTGTGTTTAGTAGAAGAGTGTAATGAGAAAGCCCAAGCTTTCTGGGGACAGCCCAAGCTGAGGGAAAGAACTCACCAGCAAACCCTTCCCCACTACAATTCTGTTCATGCCTCTCCTCAAACAAAGGCAATTTTGAGTTTCAGTGGGAAGTCGTTAGGCATCTACTCTAGAAAACAAGCCAAATTAGGACTTTGTAATCTCAATATTTAAAGAACACTCGTTTTTATTAGGTTATTTTAAGAGAATATTTATGACACAAGTTCCTTGGTTATTTAGGGATAAACGGCTGGTTTCATCACTAACGAGTATCATGAATTTGACGGGGGCTGTGTTGAAAAATAAGGTTTATCTTTACTTTCTGTGAATTTTTTAGTATACTTATGTGAACATATGTATTATTTGTAGCCTATTTATCAAAATAAAATATGTCACGGGATTTTGCATGCTTACATAAGCATTTATTTTCCTTTTTTCCAACTGCATATTGTTCAATATAACTACACTACAGCTTGTTTATCTGATTTGCCATTAGTGGATAGTTATTTCTAGGTTTTTGTTACAGAAAATGCTTTAATAAAAGATTTGTACTTATGAGCATAGAACAAAGTGGATTTCTACAAGTGAGATAATTGGGATAGAAAATATCTGAAGTTTAAGTTGATATGTACTGCTAAGTTTCCTATTCACCACGAGTTTTTCCCCATACTCCCATCAACTAAATCTATCTATACCCATCTGTGTACATCACCACCATTAGTGAGTCTCTTGACCCTGTTAAAACGAAGGCAACTTATATTTATCTTCCAAGAAGGGCTTAGGTTTAATTTTTCTGCATGTAGAAGGATGTTAATTCATCTTTGAAAACCACTGTATTCAGATATCATTCTACAGCAGCTTAACCATGTTCTCATTTACTTAACAGCTAATATTCACAGCATCTTCCAAACTGCAGAGACTGAAGGTATGTGTTCCGTTTTGACCCCACTTCTTAAAGCAATTACTCCCGACGTGAAGGTGAAACCAGGGTCAGAGGAATTTTCCTTCATGTGTTTCTGTCACAGGAGCAAGCCAAGAATCTGATATGTAGACTGCTTGAATAATTCTAAAGTTTCTATGGTTCTGAACTAGGGCTGTTATGAATTTCAGCCCAAAGGTTATAGTAACAACCAACTTAACAGACATGTGGTTGCTTCATCATCCATAATGCTTTCAAAACTTACACAAATCCTTCTCTATTCCTAAAGATGAACACCATAATTACAGCATGTCGTTTGACCTTACTCAGATTCCAAAAACACATGGACCCTTTAAATGGAACCAGAAAGCAATGCTAGTAAGAACTCTACCAGGCTCCATTTTTCAAATAGAAAATGATGGGCTTCTCACGTCCATCACGTATCGTTCCTTCACCCATTTTATTTACACGCACTTTGTCCAAGTGTTTCACACATGGTTTCCTGAAGGCATTTATGCTTATCCTACCAGGAGATATATTAGCACACTTTGTACTGCGTGGTGGCTATAAGACATAGGATACTACAGTTACAAGGGAACCGAGGTAACTGCCCAATACCAGCAGCTGATGCACTTGCATGGACATGCATGCACAATTATTGCACATAATTATTTAGGATATTAAGCCTTGAGTGTTCAGGCTATCATTTGGAGGACAAGTCTTAAATCTCCAGTGTGTGGATGAAGAAATTTATTGTATATCCTTATTTCCAATGTTTTATCACTTAACCCTTTCTACAGATGTATCAGGCTTCAGATATTGTCTATTAAACTTGACTTTTGCTTAAGAGTTGTTCAATAACCTAGTGTTTAAGTTGACTTGCCTTTGTTAATTCAAGATTTGTGTCTAAATGAGAAGTCACAGGAACAGGAAGATAGAAGTAATTATAATCAAAGTATTAGCTCTGGGTCTCAGGTCTTTCCTCCTTTTTATTAGAGTTGGGGGCACAGTTAAGGATTAAAAGTCAAAAGGTTAAAGTAGTAACGTGATTTAACTTTCCTTCTTTCCCACCACAGAGCATGTCTAGAATTGCCAGGTATGAGTGCCCATATTTCAGGAAATATTCCGATTTTTGTCGGAATTCTGCAAGCCCCCAAAGCCCAGGACACATTGTTTCATTCACTCACGTATGGCAAGTACAATTTAGGTCCTTTCCTAATGACAGTAGGATTGATTCCATGGGTTCAGTTAGGACTTTTGAGTTTTTAAAAGGTTTTTTTCCCCTTATTCACTTTTTTTTGGGGGGAGTGGTGCATTGCAATATTTCAATACACAGACACAGCATAAAACCATCAGATAACTAACATTGTGCTTTGTGTTTGGAGCCTAACAGCTTCTCTTCTAGTTCTTTTACTTCAGGAGCCATAGTTATCCACTGTACTGTTAGACACTGGAACTTGTTATCTGTATCTGCTTTGGTACCCATTATTTAATTTCCCTTTATCACCTTCCCCCAACCCTGACCAGACTTCAGTAATCACTATTCTAAATTCACAAGGACAGTTTGACTTGCACTTTTAAGAGATGTATGGCATTTGCCTTCTTTGTCATAATTTTGTTAATACAAAACAGACTTTATAATTCCATTAGATACAATTTTTAGACAACCACACTTCCCTCCCTCTTCTATCTGCTTTTACTGACATAATTTCCATCTTCTCTGTATTCATAGGCTTAATTCACCACCAGTCCTAATAGTCAACAAGTAGGAGGACCACCGTTCTGCAGGAATAGAATGAGGGCTCAAAACGACAATCATATCCCAAAATGACCATCATTCTTATACACTTCTTGTATTCTATATTAACGGGCACACATGAGAAGACATGTCTTGAGACTGGCTTGTTTCACTAAGCATGGGTTTTACTCTATTAACTTTTCTTCTGAGGAAGTCCATAAGATGTAAATGGAAAACATTCAAATTTCAGTTTTTGTCAATAGCCAGAAATACCATGGCTCCTACGTCAGAAAAACCTCAGCATTTATGATTTCCAGTTTCCTTCTAGGAGTTTCCCTACTTACTCTTGTCTCTGTATCATGCCATTCCCACTTAAAAGCCCAGACCAGGAAAAGGAGACCCTGGACATGCTCAAGATTTCGAAGTGAGGAGAATGAGAATGAAAACTATTGCTTTGCCATGGTTGACTAACCCCATTGTTAGATGGTTCTAAAAGGGAGAATGGAGTGTTATTTAGAAGTCAAATGTCATTTCCAAGTATTTCCGTCAACAAAGCTAGCTATGTATCGAGTTTGTCACTTGGTCTTAAAATACTAAACAAATTGAAGCAAAAACCCTCCTTTCTCTCAAGTTAACAAACTGTCAGAACACATGTGTATGAAGAATCACACCAGTCAAATTATATAGAACATTGAAAACTAAATCATTGACTCATTTTCCAGTGTAATGGCCGCTGCCATTATGAGAAGCCAATAGATATTTATATCTGGACCTTTATAATCTTATGTAAGTGATCAACCGACCCTATTACCTTCTTACTCATTCACCTTGCTCATTTTTGTAAGAAATTTTGAATGTACCCAGAAGATGCAAACAGTAACTGTCCAGATATCTTCCCAATAGAATTATACCAACTACATTCAAACCAATTAGAGACACCAGATATCTTAGCTAGCACTTGGTCCGTCTTAAGGATGACATTCTTAGTCGCAATTTCACTATTGACTTAAGTAATGGTCCCATCCACATTTCTCAGCACCTTTTAATAGTAGTAATGGGCATAGAAGGAGGTTGAGGAGTTTGGCATCATAACTCAATCTTTCCTTCCTCTCTCCCTGCCTCTCTACATCTCAGCATTCTTCCTTCTGCCCCCTTTTCTTCCTGTAAAACGTGTTCATTAGAGACCTGTGCTGTATGGGATATTGTTGTACAAGGACATAGAAATCAAGGGTAGGAGGCAGAGGTGAAGGAGACATTCGAGTCTCAGCACCTGTATTTGAAACTAAACCTTATCACCTATCACATTCATACTGTGCACATAACACACCTCTATGAGCACTGAGCACTTACATGCTCCAGGGAAAGTATAGTTTCTTCAAAGATTTGTTGCGTGCATTAAATAAGGGCAGTTGGGAGAATTCTTTAGCACAAGGTCTGACAGGTTATAGGAAACCAGTAAGTGATAGCTGTTTTGCTGGCTCTCATTATGCTGGAATTCCTGCACTTAGGAAGCACAAGGAACTCTGCAGTTAGAGCAGCATGCAATTTTGGACTAGTGTTGTGGTGCAGTGAGTTAAGCCCCAGCCTGCAGCACCAGTATGCCATCTGGGTGCCAGTTCAAGTCCCAGCTGCTCTACTTCCAATCCAGCTCCTTGATAATGCATCTAGGAAAGCAGCAGAGGATGGACCAAGTCCTTGGGCCCCTGAACCTATGTGGGAGAGCAGGAAGAAGTTCCTGGCTTCAGATAGGCTCAGCTCCAGCTGTTGCAGTCATCTGGAAAGTGAACCAGTGGGCGGTTAACTCTACTTCTAACTCTTTCAAATAATTAAAGTATTTATTTAAAAAATGCAATTTCATTATTATGAGCTAAGATCACAGTAGAGGCAAGTGGGAACTCACCAAAAAATGCCTTCCTGGCTTCCTGGGGAAGAGAACTGAAAAGGTTGCTAAAGATTAACTGGGGTCTGCCACCTGGAGGGGAACAGGAAGAAATCACCCAAGTGGAAGTGAAGTAGCCCCACCTTTGCGAATGCTTGCAAGTCATTGGGATTGGGTGGTGTCCAGAGTACAAGGGAAGAACGAAGAGTCCTAACCTTCACAAGTATTCAGGGACAAATTATAAAGCTCTGTGTCTTGCTAAAAAAGCTTGAGTGTGGAAGATATTTAAGAAAAATATGACATTTAACTTGCTTCATTGAGAAGGTCATGCCTGCTGCAATTTGAGGAATGATTTTGTGAATGGGAAGGAGAGAGACATTAGAGGCACAGAAAAATAAGATCAATGGATACTGAAGTGCTAAAATAAGAGGGAATGGTAGCTGATTGTCTGGACAAGGGAATTACTTTTCTGACATGGGCCAGGAGGTCAGAAGAACAGATTCATAAATAGAAGCAATTTTAAGAAAATTCTTGGTGCCAGTCTTGGGGTGCAAGGAGTAAAGCCACCTCCTGCGACACCAACATCCCATATGAGTGCCAGTTCTCATCTTGGCTGCTCTGCTTCTGAATTAGCAATGGAAGATGGGCCAAGTACTTGAGTCCTTCACCCATGAGAAACCCAGAACCCAGAAAGAGTTCTGGGTTAGGCCTGGCCCAGCCCTGACTATTAGAACTGCTCAGGGAGTGAGCCAGCACATGGGAAGATCTTTCTCTACGTCCAACTCTGCCGGTCAATTAGAAAAGTTGTTAAGACAATTTTTTAAACTTATTTAATGAATATAAATTTCCAAAGTACAGCTTATGGATTACAATGGCTCCCCCCCCCATAACTTCCCTCCCACCCGCAACCCTCCCCTTTCCCACTCCCTCTCCCCTTCCATTCACATCAAGATTCATTTTCAATTCTCTTCTGTGTGTATATATATATATATATATACATATATATATACACACACACACACAGAAGATCAGTTTAGTATAAAGTAATGATCAACAGTTTGCACCCACACAGAAACACAAAGTGAAAAATACTGTTTGAGTACTAGTTATAGCATTAAATCTCAATGTACAGCACATTAAGGACAGAGATCCTACATGAGGGATTAGTGCACAGTGACTCCTGTTGTTAACTTAACAATTTGACACCCTTGTTTATGGCATCAGTAATCTCCCTAGGCTCTTACCATGAGTTGCCAAGGCTATGGAAGCCCCCTGAGTTCACCAACTCTGATCATATTTAGACAAGGTTGTAGTCAGAGTGGAAGTTCTCTCCTCCCTTCAGAGAAAGGTACCTCCTTCTTTGATGACCTGTTCTTTCCACTGGGATCTCACTCGCAGAGATCTTTCATTTAGGTCATTTTTTCCCCCCAGAGTGTCTTGGCTTTCCATGCTTGTAATACTCTCATGGGCTTTTCAGCCAGATCGGCATGCCTTAAGGGCTGATTCTGAGGCCAGAGTGCTGTTTAGGACATCTGCCATTCTATGAGTCTGCTGCGTATCTCACTTCCCATGTTGGATCGTTCTCTTTTTTATTCTATCAGTTAGTATTTTCAGACACTAGTCTTGTTTGTGTGATCCCTTTGACTCTTAGTCCTATCATTAAAACAATTTCTTTATTACAGTGAAGTTCAGTCTATTTTGTTCCTTTGTTTTTCCTCCCTTCTCTTCAAAGGCCATTACTATCAGATTTGACAAGGATTTCTCCATGCAGTATTTTTAAATGTTTACTGCACATGGTATATGTAATCACTAGTCTATTAATTGTTTTAAAATATTCTAGGGGTTGGTGCTGTGCCCAAGCAGGCAAAACTGCCTCCTGAAGTGTCGGCATCCCACATAGGTGCCAGTTTGAAACCCAGCTGCTCCACTTCCCATCCTGCTTGCTGCTCTGGTTTGGGAAAACAGAAAGTGGCCGAAGTCCTTAGGCTTCTGCATCCAGGTGGGAGAACTGAAGAAGCTCCTAGCTTTGGATTTGCCCAGCTCCAGCTGTTGCGCCCATCTGGGGTGTGAAGCAGCGGATGGAGGCTTTTTGCAACTCCACCTTTCGAACAAATAGGTCTGTAAAAAAAATTCTATCTGTATTACCTGATAGGAAAGTCACAAGCATGCAAAGCTATGTACAGTTGAAGATTTGATTCATTCTAAATGTACTATTTGTTACATGAGTATTTCTATTTTCATTTGTTTGAATACTGGGTTTTCCTTATTCATTGTTTACCAAAGTGTTTAACATTTTATAATGCCCAGTATATTGCTAACTTTTCTTTCAACTATAAAGGAACACAGATTATCGACATTATCTTCTCTGTTATTGTTATTGTTATTGTTGATAGGTAGTTTAGCTCAATATTGTTTTAAGATGTGTAGTTATTAGTTACTATTACATTTTATTTTTGCCTACCAATTTCCATGATCAGTGTATTTTCTGGATTCCTTTTTGATACCTATTCTGCTCATTTAAAAATACATTCTAACATGTAAGTTTTACATATATTATCTCTGAGTTGTGTTGATAATTGTTTAATAGCATTGTTCTTATTGGTCTATCATAATTTATGATATTCAGTTAAATACAGTAGTTAAGGGTCTAGAAGAACTTATACCTTAAATAAAAGTAGCATTATTTCACCTCCACTCATGAATTCTGAGCATCGCAGATTAGTTTGACAATGATTTTCCCCCTAGTACTTTGAAAAAAGATTCCATTTGTTTCTGGGGTCTATTGATGCTGTCAGTTTAATTGTCATTTCTTTGTAAGTAATTTGTCTGTTCTTTCTCATAGCTTTTAAGATTGTTAAGACATATATGGTTGATTTCTCCCTAAGTTTTTTTCAGTTTTCTGATGTCTGGAGATCATCCCAAGAAAGCCAGAACTTGAAGATTTTAGAAGTACAGCAGTTCTGAAGGGGATTATGCTAAAGATGTAGCTGTGGGAAACATGACTGAACTGCTGGGCGATTAAGGGATTTGATCTTGGGAAGGTTGACAGGAGAGAAATTGGTGTCTTATGTCTATGTGGAAGCAGAAGTTCCCCAGATGGCAGGAATTAGGATGGAAACAAAGCAAAAATTGGTTGAAACAGTTGATGTGTATAAAGTTTAAGAAGCTGGTAGAGTTGGACCCAAGGTGGTGGTGGTGGTGGTGGTGGTGGTGGTGGTGGGGAAGGGCGATGTAACTCTTGGATATGAGCTGGCAGGTTCTCTCTGCAGAGGAGGACTGGGTGACCCCAAGCAACATGGAGGGGACTACAGTAGTCTGACATGGTGGTATAGCAAGTGTTTACATGAGACTTTTTAACCAAGATATTGTTTAATAATCTAATGTACAGAATGAAAACAGACTAGGACAAACCAATTCTTGATAGCTGATGTTTTAATTAGACTGTCAGAAGAATTAAAAATGTGGATTTTATGAAATATTTTGAATTTTAAGATTCACATTTTCAAGTTACTGTTTGGTTTAGGTCAGCTATTTCAAGGAAGTACTTGAATGATCTATGTGGAGATTGTCACCCATGTCCAATACTTGGATTACTGCTTTTATGTAGTGTGGGATACACTTGCATTCATAACAGGGAATTGTTATACCAATAGACAAGGCAGTAGAAATTAATACTACTGTGATTCTGAGGTCTCTAGTCTCTTGGGGCATATGTAAACTCCAATTTGAGCAAAGAAATATCACTTTATATTTAGAGAACTGAATCTGCTAAAGAGGATTCCACCTATGACTCCCGTATTCATCAGCTTTTCATTTCTACAAGATAGCTACCTCAAGACAAGCTACTTATGAAAGAAGAAAGTTTGTTTTTGCTCCGTTTTGGAGGTCTGCAGTCTAAGATCAGATGGGCCTGTTGGTTCAGTTTCTGGTAGGGTGTCACACGGCAAGAGGAGTGTGTCTGTGTTGCCTTCTAAAGCTGCCATGATCCAACTATGAGGGATTCACCCTTTCATGATCCAGTCTATACACTTCCAAAAAGTCTCCTCTTTAAACACATTATGTTAATGGTACTAAGGTGGTAGAATTAACCTAAGACTTAGGGGACCAAACTGTTTTTGGTGGACACCAAAACTGGTGGCCAGACTACAGCAACTTTGTTTCTATGTCAATTGTTATCCATAGGAGTGCAAGCATGATGTCTATGGATGGATTTTCTCATTCTAGTATATTCCTTATTAGTGACAAGAATTATTGACTATCACTTTACAGAAGGAACTTATCTATTTGAAGTCTGTTGAGGTATGCATTTCACTGTTCAAATACCAAACTGTGGTTACACATTCAACAGACCTGACTTATGTTCTTGTACCAATTTGTGATTATTCCCTGAATACTAAGCCAAGAACATCCAGAAGATGTTCAGATTCTGCCCAGCTTGATTTAATCAAAGGCAAAGAACTTTATTGCTTGAAGATATGGTTGCAAAGGAGAGTATACAAGAGATCAAAATCCTATTAGTCTTCTGTATATTTCCAACATACTCATTTTTACTGCTGCTTTCAATACATGTATTTACATGTACTTGAGTGTACAGTAAGTCATAAGTAAGCACAAATATAGCCATTTCAATGTTAAAATGATGGAACACACTAGTAGTCCCTCTTGAAAGCAAATACCATTTGTTGGAATTGGTAGAGTTAAGCGCTTTTGTTCTGGATCATAGTTTGGAAGCTTGATCTTTGTTTTCCATGGAAGCTTTATTAAGATAAAATTGCATACACAAATATCTCAGCCTGTTATTTCGGGCAATACAATGCAAGTTAATGGTGCAAGGGAGCTCAACGTATTTCTCTTGGATTGTTGCTGAACCTGTGCTGCAACCACTAGTGATTTGTGTGTACATACATTTGCATACATGAACTTGCCTGCCAAACAATTCTTAAGTATTTATGTGTTGCTCAGATTTTTTTTTTTGGCAGAAATAAAGTAGTTGGAGTAGTTTACATTTGTTTGATATTGTGGAATTAGTGAACTTAAAAATTAATACATAACTGAAATATTAAAGTCATAAGATGGTTTTCCATGTTCATGTGGATTGCTTTTTTGAAACATTTATATAAGGCCTTCCTGGATTATACTACCTATATAATATATCCTTTATAATCACTGTCAAGAATACTGCTTTATTATAGAATATTTGCAAATGTGAAATACAAAGGGACAGAAAGATAATCTCAATACTCAGTTAAGGTTGTTGAAGTGTTGTGTAAATTTAACAGAAAGACTAAAAGGAAGATAATGGGAAATGATTTGATAGTCTTGAATATTTTCCCATTACTAGTTTTTGCAAACCTTCTGTTATGTACTACATGTACACTCTTATGGGTCATGTTTTCCTTTTCATCCTTTCTAATAAGATATTCTGGTGCCACTAGGTCCAACTGAGATAGAACTCCATGCCTTGTTTCCTTTATGTAATTTTGTACTACTTAACACATTTTCCCAAACTTTTCCATCATGACTGATACTCTAACACAAGCATCAGAATGAAGTCAATGTTGTTCAGACTTCGTGTTTGCCAACTTTGTTAGCATTGGAAAAAACATGAGTGATCTAGAGATTAAAGTCAAAAGAAATCTAACTCTTCACATTAACTTGGAACTTCATCTTTCACTAAACTATTTTGTCCAAGTTACTAGAGAAGTACTGCTGTAATTAAATTATGGCATCATGACTGTTGAAGCCCCTCTTCCTTTCCTGTGTGAAATGAGTGTTCCATGACAGGAAGCAAAATCCTGTGAAAAACCAGTGTAGCAGCCATGCATCTTTGCAAGGCATTAACTGACAATCTCCAGCTGCTACACTTTAGGATCCACCAGTGTTTTCTGAATACCAGGATGTAGCTGAACTTCCATCACACAGTTACACAGAACTGTGAGTAATCTAGAGTGTGCTCCTACGACACCCTACTGATCGTCAATCTTTTCTCTGGAGCCCCTCTTCTTTCAAGGGTACCACATTTACTTCCCAGTCACTCTCCTCTTTTACAGGCACGTCACCAAGTCATTTTTCTTCTACCTCGCTGTCTGCTTCCAGAATATCCAAGCTGAAACAGTCCTTATAGCCCTACATGATCATTGATAATTGCAGCGATTTTTGTGTGGAGGTACTTAGCCAGTTCAAATCATTTCTGCATTCATTCATTCAAAACCAACTGCAGGGCTGGTGCTGTGGTGTAGGTTAAGCCTCCGCCTGCAATGCTGGCATCCCATGTGGGCGCCAATTCCTCCATTTCTGATCCAGCTCCCTGCTAATACACCTGGGAAAGCAGTGGTGGAAAACAGCCCAAGTACTCGGGGCCCTACACCCTCCTTCACCCTCATGGGAGACCCAGAAGCAGCTCCTGGCTCTAGCCTGACCCAGCCCTGGCAGCTGTGGCCATTTTGAGAGTCAACCAGCAGATGGAAGTTCTCTCCCCCTACTCTTCTTTCTACATCTTTCAAATAAAACCTTCAAAAAAAAAATAAATCCAGCTCAGTCCATAAGAGCACATTAGTGATCCAAGGATTGATAAAAGTCTAGCTCAGTGAATCTCAGCGAGAAGTTCAATTGCAAAAAAAAAAAAAAAAAAATTTTTTTAAATGTCACACATGGTAACTTAGGGACTATCAACTTGAGACTACAGAATAATGAGCCAGAAACACATTCTAGACCTGGGAGTTCAGTACTCAAGAATTCTCTAGCTACTCTGCCAGTTGCCAAACTGAGAAGAGATATTAGGAGATGGCATTCACTGAACCCTCCAACAACTGTCAAGTGCAAAGGAATTGTGGTCAAGGAAGTCCTGCTCCTTGTCAACAGTGAGGTTGCTGAGAGGTTTGGTGACACAGTGGTTCTGAATGTAGTCAGATTACTACTACTGTAGTTCTCCGGGAGGGCACACCTGCACATCTATTTCAGAGGCCCCTGCCCATTAAAATACATCAAGTCCATCAGGACTGTTTTCTTTACAAACATGAAGTATATTTCATTCATTACAGTTAAGGGAATTTATATATAAACAGACTAGGAATTAGAAGCAGCAGAAACATGAGCTCTTGACAATAACTCAGTTCAAAACAGAGGGTCAGCCAAGAGATGCTAAATTCAGTGCTTCCCAAGTCCGTTTCCAGACCAATGGTAGTGCAGCAGAAAGAACTCTATATGGAAAAGTGAATCTTGTTCATATTGGTTGTCTTTAGATTTTTAACTTTGTACTTTGGAAATTTATATTTACTAAGTAAGTTTATGGATTACAATGGCTCCCCCCCCCCATGACTTCCCTCCCACTGGAACCCCTCATTGCCCGCTCCCTCTCCTATTCCATTCATATCAAGATTCAGTTATCTTAATATATACTAAATCGATCTTCTGTGTATAAAGATTTCATCAGTTTGCACCCACACAGAAACAGTTTAAAATACTGTTTCAGTACTAGTTATAGCATTACTTCACATTGGACAACACATTAAGGACAGATCCCACATGAGGTGTAAGTACACAGTGACTCCTGTTGACTTAACAAATTGACACTCTTGTTTATGGAGTCAGTAATCTTCCTAGGCTCTAGTCATGAGTTGCCAAGGCTGTGGAAGCCTTTTGAGTTTGCTGACTTCGATCTTATTCCAACAGGGTCATAGTCAAAGTGGAAGTTCTCTCCTCCCTTCAGAGAAAGTTACCTCCTTCTTTGATGGTCCCGTTCTTTCCACTGGGATCTCACTCATGGAGATCTTTCATTTAGGTCCTCTCCCCCTGCCCCAGAGTGTCTTGGTTTTCCATGCCTAAAATACCCTCATGGGCTCTTCAGCCAGATCCGAATGCCTTAAGGGCTGATTCTGAGGCCAGAGTGCTGTTTAGGACATCTGCCATTCTATGAGTCTGCTGTGTATCCCACTTCCCATGTTGGATCGTTCTCTCCCTTTTTGATTCTATCAGTTAGTATTTTCAGACACTAGTCTTGTTTGTGTGATCCCTTTGACTCTTAGACCTATCAGTGTGATCAATTGTGAACTGAAATTGATCACTTGGACTAGTGAGATGGCATTGGTACATGCCAACTTGATGGGATTGTATTGGAATCCCCTGGCATGATTCTAACTCCACCATTTGGGGCAAGTCCGATTGAGCATGTCCCAAATTGTACATCTCCTCCTTCTTATTCCCACTCTTATATTTAACAGGGATCACTTTTCAGTTAAATTTCAACACCTAAGAATAATTGTGTGTTAATTACAGAGTTCAACCAATAGTATTAACTAGAACAAAAAAAACTAAAAGGGATAAAGTATTACATTGTACTTCAACAGTCAGGACAAGGGCTAATCAAGTCACTGTTTCTCATAGTGTCCATTTCACTTCAACAGGTTTCCCCTTTGGTGCTCAGTTGTCACCAGTCAGGGAGAACATATGATATTTGTCCCTTTGGGACTGGCTTAATTCACTCAGCATGATGTGTTACAGGTTCCTCCATCTTGTTGCAAGTGACCAGATTTCATTGTTTTTGACTGCTGTATAGTATTCTATAGAGTACATGTCCCATAATTTCTTTATCCAGTCTACTGTTGATGGGCATTTGGGTTGATTCCAGGTCTTAGCTATTGTGACTTGAACTGCAATAAACATTAAATTGACAAACAAAAAAGCTGTCTGCACATTAATTTCCTTTGGGTAAATTCCAAGGAGTGGTATGGCTGGGTTGTATGGTAGGGTTATATTCAGGTTTCTGAGGAATCTCCAGACTGACTTCCATAGTGGCTTAACCAGTTTGCATTCCCACCAACAGTGGGTTAGTGTCCCTTCCCCCCACCCCCACATCCTCTCCAGCATTTATTGTTGGTAGATATCTGAATGTGATCCATTCTAACTGGGGTGAGGTGAAACCTCATTTTGGTTTTGATTTGCATTTTCCTGATTATACATTGGTTGTCTTATTTTGTTCAAATCCAACTGTGCTTTGTCAAGTGTCTGCCATGTTAAGTCAACCTTGCTTAGATTTTGATCCTCATTGTGGGGAGCAAACCGGACTAGACTGAGTTACTGGAATTAAGACTTATTCTATGCATCTGCTCTCCCACAATATGGCGCTGGGAGAGAAGTAAACAGCTTCCGCACAGCTGCCTCCAGTTCAACTAATAAACTGTAGGACTTGCTCCTGATTGGAGGAGAGCAGCGTACTCGGCGTGTGGGCAGCCGAGTTAGGATTGGCGGAGGAGGACTATAAAGGAGGAGAGAGACGGCATGCACCGGGAACATCTATGGGGAACATCTAAGGGAACCCGTGCAGCCCCCGAGAGAACCGGCCGGCGGTGTGCCGCTCCCCTGCGGAAGTGGGGAATGTGGCCAGGGGGAACTGCCCTTCCACGGAGGTGGAAGGGATAGTAGCCAACCCGGGAAGAACCAGCAGCAAACCCGGGGAGGGCCGAGCAGACGAAAGAACAGCGCAGGGTCCTGTGTCGTTCCCCCACGAAGACGGGGAGCGACGTAATGGTGCCGTGACTCGGATATGAAACCTAGGCAGGACTTAGTGTCATTCCTCCACGAAGAGGGGGAGCGACACCTCATGTCCCAGAAAGGATAACTGGGGAAGCAACCTCCAGCTGTCAGTTATCCCTTTCATTGTTTGCACGTCCCTCCTGCCATCTTCAATTTTCACAAAGGGAGTTTTAGGAGAGTCTTGAGTGAATCCTCTTTGTCTTTGGACCATGCACTTTTTTTTACTGACAGGTATTATTCCTATGTGTTATTAGTACTTGTTATGTGTAAGAGACAGAGATATCCTTAAGGACAAGAATCTATGTGTGCACATGTAGTTAATAGGTGGGTCCTCAATACCTTGCCGAGTTCCTGATCAGCACTTATCTGATGCAATTACAGTCACCAAATTCCCACTTTTGAACCAGCAGGTCCAGATCATGAGCTTTTCCCAGAAAACGTGTTTCTAGCAAGAAAGCATAATCTGATTAAGCTATCTTGTGATGTTTTGAAACTCATTTTACAATGCCAGCTCTGCATGAACTCAGCCATTGACTAGCGACCTGTCTTGTACATCAGGGTACCACCCTACCTCACAGTGCGTCATGCAGCAGAGTTCTGAGTGTATGAAGGCTCACCACACCAGGTAAGGGACATGTCTGCACTGTGCATGTGCAAGGTAATAAGAAATCTGAGGAGTAGAAGTTGAACAACTTCATCTCAGAACAGATTCTTTCCTTTAAGTTTGAGGCAAAATTTTTCAAATTTCAGAGTTTTAATATCTTGTACAGTGAGTTCTCATGTGGTCAGTATTTGAAGTCCAAAATATGGACACAAAGATCTCAGGTACCTGGAGAAGTAGCTTCCTTGCAAAGTTTTGTCCCATGGAAACTTAAGTATTTCAAGTTGAGAAATCATGAGACAGCTGCTTCTTTATGTTAAAGTCTTATAGCTGTCACCATGGAACAAAAGAGTCCTTTAATATTTTTTCAAGAGGGTAAAGCTGAAGTTTGAGGTTCACTTTGTGAGAATACCACCCTTTGCTAGGTTACAAATCGTTCAGTACTGAATCTGTTTCAAAAATTCAAATTTATGGAGCACTTTGCTATAACTTCTGTGGTCAAATTACTGCATGGAAATTTATACCATAATCAAGCTCCATGTGTTTTCTGTATCATTTATGGATTATGTTATGAACTTACCTTCTATAATACCACATAGGTTTACCGTAAGGATTATGTATTTTAGGATTAGAAAAATCTCATTTAAGTGACTTGAACATCTCCCATATTACAACCACCAGTTTGAGATCTAAATTTGATGCACAAATCCAAGGAGTATATTCTCAACCACTTGCCTAATAGTTTGTGAGATATACGCAATATGGACAGAGGTGTTCAAATTTATGGAAGATTCAAGCATTGAGTGAGTTTTTAAATTTTTTCATGCTGGAAGACCAAAGCCAAAGTTTTGAGAACAGAATCATCTTAAGCTACATTTACTGTTACATACAGCATGGAAGGCAGGTTACTATCATACTCATTTTTTAATTCAATAGATTTTTATCAGTTGCTTTTTGATAACTTTGCTGAAACCATAGGGCAACTTGTTTTCTTAACTGAAATATGAAGAACTCTATGACAATAAAAAGCTAGCTGATACAAAATAGTCTACAAAGGAAATATGACCTTTTAGGAGGATGATTAAAAAAAAAAAGACCTTCTGATAAATTGCCTTTTATTTTTGGCGGCCGGTTTAAGTAACACACACACACACACACAGGCAGTCGTGCAAGTGATAGGTGAAAACCAGATACTTCTATAGTAAAACTTTAGATTTGTTGAAGAGCTTTTGAATACATGAGTCATTGAACTCAATTCATTACTACTAGTTTTAACAATGTTAGATTTGGGTCCTGCTTCATCTAGAAGTATCTCTACGACAACATGCGAGTGCCTATCAAATACTCTTCATCACCAGGTTTAGGCAGAACCCAGAGCTGGATGAACAAGTCTCAGGCGGTCCACCCACAGCTGTGGAAGAAATATAGGGTTTTCCACCACAGAGAGCAGCAGCAAGCCAAGAGCAGAGCATTTTAAATGGAAGAAAGATTCTCAATATTTGAGAGTTGTGTGCCTCAAGTAACGTTTTAGCAGTCGCAACATATTCTTAGTATGTTCTATGAAGAATATGGAGCCCCCAGACTAGCTGTACCCTAGTTACCACTGCTTGCAGACAGGAGCCACGTGAGGCACCCAGAAAAAAACAGATGTAACCCACATGCTTCTGTCTCTAACTTCCCATTTCATGATCAGAAATAAACACCTTGACAGTGACTGCTGGGGAGGGGTGGTTCAGCTTGGATTTCCCCCAATGAGTATTTATGTCAAGAGTTTGATAGACATGGCAGTAGTCTCCATTGTAACCCAAGGGACTTGTCAAATACATGCAGTAGAAGCTTCCATTATTAAGCTACATATTTCTTAGATGTAGAAACTTCTGTTCCCTTGTTTCAGATTTCGTCTGAATGGGAAGGAATTGAGCTGAAATGCCTTCACATACATAAGACACTATTTAAAGAGGAGAGGCAAACATGAAACTGAAATTTTCATAACAAAGAGAAAGATAAAAGAAAATAGTTGCCCTTTGTTTAGTCTCTGTTAGAGAACAAATACTCATAATTAAACTGTAACTGGAATCAAAATGCAGTTTGGGATAAACAACCTCAATGGCCTCCAAGATAAATTACAGTACTCATTTCTCTATTGTTGGTTTGTTCCCTCCAGTTTCACCAGGAAGCAGGACTGTGGGGATTCTGTACTTGTGTGTCACCACTAAGCAGGTTCCCTTATGCCAACTAGCTCTGCAACTTGTTTGAGCCTGGCCACTTGCTCACCATCTGGAACTACTTCATGTTCTCGTTACTGGAAGAAAAAAAAAAAGCAAAAAATGGGAAGAAAAGGGATGAGCAAGGCTGCTGTGTCGCCTGTCATTTGTAGAGCTTGCTGTGTGTCTGTTCAACTCAGGTGGTCCACCCCACCTGGAGGTAACCTGCTGGCACCGTTTATCTAGCATGGGGTTCAACCGCAGGGATTATTCTAGGCTTCCAAGAAAATCTGGTTTTAGGTTTTAAACCTTTGATTTGCAATCTTTTGTGGGGTTCATAATCCTGATGAAGATACCCTCCATTGGTGAGGAGATTTGGTGAAGCGAGCTTTGTCTGAACAAACAGTTTACATGGTACCTGCCTTGGCTTACACTATACCAGATTGTGATAGGGCACGAGGACCTGAAGGTAGGGTAGGAGAGGGGCACCAGGTGTCTATGGAGAACCTAAACTCCATTTTAAGTCAAGGGTACTCAAATATTAACCCATGCTTGGGTCAGGCCTTTCAGCACAGCAGCTAAAATGCTTCATGAGATGCCCGCATCCCACAGTCTGTGTTCAAATTCTGGCTTTACTCCCAATTCTAGTTCTTAATAAAGAAATGGGATAGGTTAAAGCTTTACCTGTTTAAGGTTGTGAGAAAGTTCTTTGAACAATGATACAAGTTTTAGTATACATTGAACATGTTGATCTACAATATTAAGTCAATACCAAAAAAGTCCTTGCAAATGATATAGTGCTTACAGTGTAAAGAAACCTCCAGGCATTATATTAGAAGGTCACTGACCTTAATTCTGGCATAGTTTGATTGTTTCATTCCCCCTGCACTCCTACAGTTTCACAGAGAAGGACAGCATTTCTTTCTGGTTGACCTCCCTGGAGTAGCGGGTCAGTAATTGAGGCACATGTGCCCAGCGGGACCTGAAGGCTTGTTTTCATTGCCATGCATGCTAGTGGATGCCTTTTGAGAGTATAATCAGCAGCTGCACTTCACAGCATGTGAGAATGTGTAGGAGGAGTAACCACTTCCCACTATCTTCTGCTGTTTAGTCTCAATATCACTGGGCCACACCTGGCTGACCAGAACAGGTGTGGCTAACTAGGCACACCACTAGTCTAAAGGATGTCAAGTCTAGCTGTGCCCACAGTCCAGTGCGTGGTCCATCTCAGAACATGGAATCATAAAGGCAAATAAAACCAGAACATAGGGGGTATTTGATACTTGCAGGACAGTCTTGATAATCCTCAGGGAGAGCAGGAATTTTTCCAGAAAGAGCCAGACCTGGTTGGGTGCTCTGAACCTCCAGCTCCCGACCTCAAATTCCATCACATGAGCTCACTCTATCTGACCTATCTTGTAGATGATTATTCTAAAGTAATCTTTCTCAGCTGTTGTCCTCAGAAAGCACCTCTTCAGAGACTGAATTTGTCATGAAGACAGTTTTGTGATTAAACCATTTAGAGATTACTCATACAACCCATAGCCTGTGTTGCATCTCCGAGTACCTCCTTGAATCAGCATTCTGAGTGGCATGGATGAATAATTTCAAAACATGTAAGCAGCACACTGCACTTAAGGAGACAGCTTTCACACTATTTTAAGTGATCAAGTGATCACTTACGTAAGCAAGTAGAATAAAGGATTATTTGTCTATGCAATATAAAGCTTAGATTTTGAGCTGACCTATTTGATTTTTAGATGTGACATCTTTAGATTATTTCCTTTACAAAATTTTAATTGGCAGAGTGTTCTCATGGCAACAAAACTCACTACAATCCAAAACAAAGAATCAATGTTTTAAGGACAGAAGAAAGCTTGTGAGGATACTAACAGTTTTCATGAGTAGAGTGGAATTACAGTTCTTAGTGCTACATGGACTTCAAGTAAGAGAAAAACTTCCCGTGGTCATCAAGGGCCTCAGTGCTTAGGAGTTGTCACACAGGTAGACACATGCTCTCTATAGCAACTATCACAAGCCCCCTTTGGGGGGAAAGGTGGATTTTTCCAAACTAGCCCTTAACTGAGTCAATGAAACTAACAGGTTTATTCCAGTCTAGTGAGGATCCAGTCACTTACCATGTGTCACAAAGTTCTGCATTTGAGGGTAGAAGTATTTCTCATTTAGAGTATTCTTGGTTATTAATTATCTTTGCACAAGTTTTGGTCAGCCAGTTGTTTACTTATATCTTTTGTATACCTTGCTCCTGAATGACAAGCTGGCTTTTCCTTCAGCCCATGTGCTCTGGGTGTGGACAAGGAACTCAATTTGTTACACTTGGTAACTGGCTGTGGATCATGACTTGAAATCTTTACTCCAACCTTGAGTCTCACTTCTGTTTTCTTACATTTTGTCCTTGCCTTGGCTCCCCCAGGAAGTAGACTTCTTAGACCACTGGTAATGGTTCAAACTCAGAGATCTGCTACTATTGCCTTCCTTATCTGCACACGAGATATCTGTGCCAACAACCCATTTGTAGACATCAGCCCACATTCAGGGAGCTAGGGGAATATTGACAAGACATTAAGAGTCATTGACCATCCACGTGGTTATGAAAGTGTCAGTGAAGTCACTTCAACTTTCGGAGATGAGCAAAAATCCTACTTGGAGACATAAAGGGTGCCCAGAAAGAGGTGAATGATGGATAGGCAGAAGAGTACTTGTTTCTTAGCCATCCTTCCCTCCTTCCTTTCCTTCCCCCTCCCCCACCAACACTTGGTCTGTGTTAACCATATACTCTTATGGCCTAGTACAGGAGTATAAAGGGTGAATATAAAGGCCAAGGACAGAAACTTAGGCATAGGAAGTTTTAACAGGTGGTTATCTTAAGTTAGAAAAGGCCACTCAGACCATTAAAGAAAGATGGTAACTAATAATTTGTCAAAGAGAGGATTACAGTGAACAAGATTGCATGGGTTATGAGGTGGTTGCCTACATTTAATGCTTAGATCACATATTGATACTGTTCACCAAATCCTTTGTGAGAACTATACTTTTAATGTGATTTTCAAGAGGATACAGTTGAGGCTGCATGTACGTAGTATCTGACCGAAGCTCTTATCAAAATGTGGAACTTGTCCCTTTTTCTCTATTACTCACATGAAGTGAGGCTACTCAGGTTATAGAGTAACTTCTAATCTCCTCTCCAATGCATTAGACTACTTGATGCTGACACAGGCTCACTCCCTACATACCCACAACAGGCTGGGCCAGAAGGATCCAAGTACTGCAGTCTCTCAGGCGCACATTAGCAGGAAGTTGAATCAGAAGCAGAGCTCTGATGTGGGGTGCGGGTATCCCAAGTATCTTGGCAACTACCGCAGCCATTGTTCATCTCCCTTTCCCAAATTTAAAATTTCCCTCTTCCTTGTCATAGCTTGTGCCTCTGCTGAAGCTTGTTTCAAACAGTTTCTTTGAATCCCTGAATGCTTATTGTAACTGCGTAAGTCACTTATTCCTGCCATCTTTGTCTTGCCCGAGTTTAAAAAAAAATGGGGGGCTGGTGCCATATAGCCAGTAAAGCTACCACCTGCAGTGCCAGCATCCCATAAGGATGCCAGTTCAAGACCCACTCTCTACTAAGGCTTGGAAAGGCAGTAGAAGATGGCCCAAGTCCTTGGGCCCCAGCACCCACATGTGAGGCCTGGAAGAAGCTCCTCACTTGTATCAGCCCAGCTCCAGCCATTGTGGCCATTTGGGGAGTGAACTAGCCAATGCAAGACCTTTGTCTCTCTAACTCTAGGATTTTTTTTTTTTTTTTTAAGGCAGAGCTAGAGAGAGGTCTCCCATCTGCTGGTTCACTACCCAAATGGCTGCATCTGGGCTGATCCGACACCAGAACTTCTTTCAGGTCTCCTCTGTGGATACAAGGGCTCAAGAATTTGGGTCATATTCCACTGCTTTCCCAGGCCATAGCATAGAATTGTATTGCAAGTGAGGCAGCTGGAACTTGAACCGGCACCCACATGGGACGCCAGCACTGCATGTGGTGGCTTTATCATTTGTGCCACAGCGCCAGCCCAAGCTAGTGTTTTACATTTCCCTTTTCTCAAGGATCAAGTTCCTCCTGTTGTCTTCTATGATTTCTGAAAGCCAATTTTCTCCCAACTAGATTCACAGTTGCTTGTGGAGGGAGAATTGGAGAATTATTTCAATACCCAATCATTTATCATGGCGCTAAGACAGCCGTTGTTTTATTGCAGTGTTTAATTTGCAGTGTTTTTGGTGACCAGAGTAGTCTCCAAGTCTTAGAATAGCAGGTCTCTCTCCTTCACCTTATTCCATGACTGTCTTCCCTTGCTCCAGGCCTGGATAGCCTGAGAAACTTAGAGACTGACTGCACTTGAATCTTATGGAACATACTACTTATTACTGTACTTTATAAGGCTATTAGTATTCTTTGCATTAATATAGTAACCCACAAGATCATGTAAGTCAAGTCATAAGTTTTGGTTAATGAGATGGCATTTTTAGATCACCTAGACCAGGTCGAAAAGAGATCTGGTGGATGGATGTTGTCAATGTTCGATCTGAAATTTGGGTCATTTTCATGACCATCAAACCATTGATTCCATTGTTTCTCACTTGCAAGTAGTTCAGGGGTTTTCACAGGGACGATCTGTATTCACTAGTTGTGGAGTCACACACATAGCATTCAGTTATGCATAACAGTGCACCCTGCCAAGTGACTGCACAGCTGGGGAGTTCACTGGGGGCAGCAGCTGGGTGAGGAGCCTCAAAAGATGGGTGGGCATGGAAGGAGTTCCGTCTTGCTTTTGTACCCAGAAGGCTCCCTATTAGCATCCCGCAAACACAAGAGGAGATTAGACTGCATTGTTCATTTTCCCCCCACGGGGGACATGTATGTTTATGACCTAAAGATTTGCAAGTTTGAATGAAAAAGCCACTTTGTGGAATTAACCAAATTGACTATCTCCCCAGTTTGAATTCACCAATAACTTAATCCTCACTTCACATCGTTCTCTACACAGTCAGCCAAAGGATTCCGAACGCCTGCATTTTCAGGTTCTCTCATCTATAATACAAACACCAGTTAAAGACATAATATCATTTTATTCTATTCTCAGAGGGCATCTAGCAAAGCTGGCTAGCATTACTGCAACATTTTAATTACTGGTGCTTACCACAATTTGCAATAATTACAGTTCATTTAGTGAGCTGGTTCTTAATTGCACACACTGCTAAAGTAACAATTGAATAAAATAAAGTGCACTTTCATATATGTATGTATGTGATTGAGAAAGATGGGTTTATCAAGAGAAGCTAGCTGGTTCTAAAACAGTTTCTAAGACAGATATTAAGAGCAGTTTTCTCAAAAGCCCCAGAACTAAATTTAGTCATTAGGACAAGTTATTTCATCTTTGATAATGGTACTTTTTCTTTAGCATGGTTTTTAATTCTATGCTTCCTTTCAGCAAAGGAAGCTCAGTGAAGAGATCTAGCACCAACAGAAGTCTTCTATTCGTTGCAAGGTCACATCACATACAGTGCCTTACATGAAATGACTGAAGTCCTTAGTTCTTGTTCATTCTTCATTATGTAGGACAAAATCTCATGATTATCCGATACGTAAGTGTAGGCAACACGGTTAGGAGACTGCTTAGAGGGTGAAGCAGCCGACAAGATGTACAGAATCTCATAATTGCAGTGAGGAGAATGGCTAGTTAGAGGGCGTATTGAAGGTACTTTTAGTTCTAGTTTTTCTAGAGGTCCTACTTTTCCAAATGTGTTAGATCAATTCCCCTAAGCTATCTGTGCTTCAGTGTTCCAGCAGAGGGATGCAGATAAAGGAGTCTCTTCTTGCCTGGAGGAGTATCTGTTGTGGTGATAAAATATACCTGAAGGCACTTTGAAGTAGATCAAAGTCCATGAGGATCCATTGCTGACAGTTCCCACTTGTCCAATATGGCTAGTCCTTTCCAGCATCTTTGCTAGTCCCAAAGCTAAAAAGCCAGAAGAGACTGGGGAAGTTGACATGACAGCAGCTCTATCAGAACACTTAATAGGCATAAAGATTGGCTTCCAAGTAGTTAGGGAATCTCGTCTCAAAGATCCATCTTCCCACCTAACATGAATTTGAGAATGGATGCAATCAAAGAGCCAAAGAAATTGGAAAATGCTTTCACTCTGCTCCCAGAAGCTTCTTTCAAAAACAAAAACACAAACCCTAGACTAATTTCGTCAATGTTTTCCAATATCAAAGTATTCTCAGTTTATTTGGCTTTGTAGGTTCGACACATCTATGTAACACCAGGAGTTATTGCAAGTAATTTTCAAAGTACTGTTAATGGATCACAATGACTCCCCCCCCCCCATAATTTCCCTCCCATCTCCCGCTCCCTCTCCCATTCCATTCACATCAAGATTTTCAATTATCTTTTTATACAGAAGATCAATTCAGTATATATTAAGTAAAGATTTCATCAGTTTGCACTCACACAGAAACACAAAGTGTAAAATACTGTTTCAGTACTAGTTATAGCATTACTTCACATTGGACAACACATTAAGGACAGTTCCCACATGAGAAGTAAGTACACAGTGACTCCTGTTGTTGACTTAACAATTTGACACTCTTGTTTATGGTGTCAGAAATCTCCCTAGGCTCTAGTCATGAGTTGACAAGGTTATGGAAGCCTTTTGAGTTCGCTGACTTCAATCTTATTCCAAAAGGGTCATAGTCAAAGTGGAAGTTCTCTCCTCCCTCAGAGAAAGGTACCTCCTTCTTTGATGGCCCCATTCTTTCCACTGGGATCTTACTCGTAGAGATCTTCCACTTAGGTCTTCCTTTTTTTTTTTTTTTTCCCCAGGGAATTTTCATGACTGAGTCTTAAACACATTCAAGGAAAAACACTGGGTTTGACCTAATCAAAAATATTCAAAGTTTTAATTCATTAGGAGTGGACACTAGCAGAATGCAAAGTGTCTTTAAACAAGTTCCTCCTTTAAGATCTGATACATGTATGTGTATATTTGTATATGTAGTTCTGGATCTTTAGCCATTTGCTAGTTTTTAAGTTTCCAGCATTCCTGAACATTGAGCTAAAACCAAATAGTCTCTCCACCTCCCCCACATAGAGTTCAGTTTCCAGATTATGTAATGTTGATTACAGCTAGCAGAAACCTGAGGAGCGATACATCACTCAAAATAAAAGGCAGAATATTTATTGCGGTGGTTCAAATGTACCCATCCTATATTGGAATGTTCAAGTTCAACTCCCAGCTATTCTTCAGCTTCCATCTTCCTAACACACACCCTGGGAGGCAGCAGGTAGTGACTCAAGTACTCAAGTCCCTGCAACCCACATGGGAGACCAGGTTTGAGTTCCAGGCTATAGGTTTCAGCCTGGCCCTGTCTGTCGTGGACATTTGGGGAGTGAACTAGCAGACAGAAGGTCCATTTCTGTCTATGCTTTTCAAGTAAAGTAGTTGAAAATTTCATGTTTAAAAATAAAAGACATCAAGTTAACAGCACTACAGTCATTAGAATAACCTACTGGCTCTTGGAAAATGGGTTGCAGTTTGAGCATCTATGCAGCCTATGTAACACGACTGAAGGGCAACTGATCCAGTGATGAAAAGTCAGGTTGTGAAGTCTTAGCAGCCCTTCATAGCTGCATAATCAAGGGTAAGTACTGTGTTTAAGATTTTTGTTTTTATAAAGATTTCATAGAGTTACACGGAGGAGAAGTAGAGAGAAAGAGGGGTCCTTCCATCCGATGGTTCACTCATTGGCCACAATGGCCGGAGCTACACCAATCCAAAGCTAAGAGCCAGGAGTTTCTTTCAGTTCTCACGTTGGTGCAGGGGTCCAAGGACTTGGGCCATCTTCTAGTGCTTTCCCAGGCCATAGCATAGAGCTGGATTGGAAGTGGAGCAGCCAGGACTAGAACCAGTGCCCTTATAGATGCCAGGGCATTAACCTGCTGCACCACAGCACTGGCCCCAGAGATTTCTATTTGTTAAAATGAACTGTTAAAACTCATGTTTTCTTTATTGGTAAAGATAATGTGTACAGAGAACTTTATGTTGCTCATAATACATATGTAATATGGAAGCTATTATAGTCATCCTAAGTATGTCGACCAACTCATACGTCAGGAGTTAGAAGAGCTGAATGGTATCCCAGCTTAGTTCAAGCCATTCAACTGCCTTGAGCCTTGAATTTACTAAAGGAGTGGTGATTGGATTGTGCAATCTCCTAGTTTTACCTCAGCTATGTGCGCTTTAGTTACGAGCAGTGTTGGCTTGAGCAAAATTGTAGTGCAATTTTGAGACTTCCGTGCTTTATTTCTTTCCCATAGTTTCTTGTACTGGCAAGTATTACACTGAAATCCTCTGGGGCACTTTGTGCTATCAGAAGTTGTGTTGAGGCCGGCGCTGTGGCTCACTAGGCTAATCCTCCGCCTGTGGTGCCGGCACCCTGTCTTCTAGTCCTGGTTGGGGCGCCGGATTCTGTCCCGGTTGCTCCTCTTCCAGTCCAGCTCTCTGCTGTGGCCTGGGAGGACAGTGGAGGATGGCCCAAGTGCTTGGGCCCTGCACCCGCATGGGAGACAAGAAAGCACCTGGCTCCAGATCGGCACAGTGCACCGGCTGTAGCGGCCATTTGGGGGGTGAACCAGTGGAAGAAAGACCTTTCTGTCTCACTGTCCAACTCTGCCTGTCAAAAAATAAAGTTGTGTTGAAATAAAAAAGGTGGAAGCTTGTGTGTATATATCAGACTCATCTTGCATGTAAGGAAAGCTAGGAGCAGCAACATGCTAGCAGGAAAGTATGTTTGAGTCTATCTTGTGGCAATCAGCTTTCACAGTGTATGGTACTATGGTGATAGGAGACCCTAGTATCAACAGGTTACAGAGATTTTTTTCTCTTCAGGTTAACATGCCAATTGTTGCTCTCTGAGGGGTTGAAGATTAGTGAGGTTAGGAAGCATCTTGTGTTTCTATGTATCATCATTGCATCAAGCAGGATGGAGAAGCTGCCCTTCTGTGGTTCACTACATTCTCCAGGCAAAGATGAAAGCAATGTATGAAATGGCTTTGAAAAAAAATCAGACCAAAGCAGCTCACTTTGTACCTGTTCACATGCCGTTGTCAATCAAGTCACAAGGCGTGGTCCAAGGGCAATGGGTAATAAGTGGGAGTGAATGGCTGGCAGCAATAGTTCAGTTTTAGTTTTTAAGAGACGGCCCCCTTTCCTTGCATTGTCAAAGAGCCAAAATCTTCTGAACTTGAAGTATTTATCATGCATGAACCCTTTTCTCTGATCAGTAGCTCATTGATCACTTTCATGTTTCTACACTATCTTCTATCTCTGCTTAGAAATAACTGCTGCATGATACAGTTAGATGTAATATTGTCAATCTAATTGCTTAATGCACTTGAGTTCGGAGGCGGGGGGAATTAAGCCCTGGTTTACAGGTTTTCCTACTTCTCTGGTGTAAATGCTCTACTATGGTGGATTGCCAGTGGCCAGCGTGACATCATAAGGCACAGAGTTGGAAAGAGATATGTAGCAGAACACCATGTAGCATAGCCAGCATATACAAATAACCGAGTAGAATCAAAAACAAAGGAATAGTAAAGTGAGAAGCACCGAGTTTAAGATGCAGGTAAAATGATAACTTTATATACTATTTTAGTGGTATGTGTTTAACAGTCAACATGCAAAATTCCCAAAAAATTTAGTTTATTTTCATGCAGAGGCAAATGGCTACCGCTTACCCTGAGGTTTTTAAGGATGTGGCTTTCTGTCCAAGATGACAAGCCCTTCAAAGACAAAGGGTATGTATTAATCACCTAGGTATTCAGTGCCTAGCCTGGTGCCTGGCATTTGTAGGGTCAATGAACATCAGTGCACTCAGTGAGCATGGGAGGAATATTGTCAGCACTTTGAGAGCAGTATGAATGGGTAGAAGGAGCCACTACACTATAGATGAATACATTAAGACTTCAAGAAGCAAAGATCAAGCCCTCAGACTCTGGAGAGTTCATTCCTCAGGTGCAGAGAATTTGGGAAAAGTTTTATTTTCTTACCACTGAAAGAAACTTGCTGCTTTAACAATCCCCTTGATTACAGATGCCCGTGTCTTATTCCTAAATCATGTATTGCTTTAATACACTATCACTTTCTCTGGGCATACTTGGCTTCACTATGCCACTTAGCAGTACCATCTGGTTATTGATGTTACTATAGTTCAATTGTTTTTTTCCCTTGCTTGTTTTGACAATACAAAGTGCTTTGATAATTCGGGAGAGCTCCAGTTTTAAAGTATGTTGATTAAGAAGGACTTTAAACGTAAAGGGCTTCTTAAAAATTTATTTTTGTCTGCTTTGTGTAGGCTTGGTTAATGAAGCTGCTCAAAGTTGCTAGTTTCTCACAAAAATGGCAAATATTCTAACATTCATAGTTCTGTAAAATAGTTTTCAGTGATACAGCAAGAGACGACTCAGCTACCCACTCCTGAAGGAAGCAGCCGAGTTATATAATTCGATACTGAAATAGCCATAGATCAGGGAGGTAAAATTTGGACACTTCAATTTGATGAGAATAAGCTATTTCTCCAGAAGGAGTAGGACGACCAGTAGTCAAAATAATTTTTCGTTAGTACAGTAAACATGACTGCCTGCTGAGAGTATTTTAGGCATGGAAATCCAAGACACTCTGGCAAAAAAAAAAAAAAAAAAAAACAACCTAAATGAAAGATCTCTGAGAGTGAGATCCCAGTAGAAAGAATGGGCCATCAAAGAAGGAGGTACCTTTCTCTGAAGGGAGGAGAGAACCTCCACTTTGACTATGACCTTGTCTAAAGAAGATCGAAGTCAGCGAACTCAAAGGGCTTCCATAGCCCTGGCAACTCATGACAAGAGCCTAGGGTGATTACTGACACCATAAACAAGAGTGTCAATTTGTTAAGTCAACAACAGGAGTCACTGTGCACTTACTCCTCATGTAGGATCTCTGTCCTCATGTAGGATCTCTGTCCTTAATGTGTTGTTCAATGTGAATTAATGCTATAACTAGTACTCAAACAGTATTTCACACTTTATGTTCTGTGTAGGTGCAAACTGATGAAATCTTTACTTAATATATACTGAATTGATATTCTGTATATAAAGAGAATTGAAAATGAATCTTGATGTGAATGGAATGGGAGATGGAGCAGGAGATGGGAGGGGTGCAGGTGGGAGGGAAGTTATGGGGGGGGAGAGCCATTGTAATCCATAAACTGTACTTTGGAAATTTATATTTACTAAACAAAAGTTAAAAAAAATGTGGAAAAAAAAAAAAAGAATTTAGTTCCATAAGAAAACTGTAACAAGAAAAAAAAAAAAAAAGAATACAAGACTAAAATTAGGTAATGAACATGGTTGGATTTTCCTAAACAGAATTATCATACTAACAATGGGGCATCTATTATACACTGACATCTATACCATCACACAACTTGTTTTGCCAACACCACATGAAATATATGAAGTATTATATATATAAGTATTATATATATTATACGAAGTATATTGCCTGGAAGTAACGGTTCTGTAAGTATTGCCTGAACTGAATGCCGGGATTGGAACTGGGTATAACTTAAATCTTCATAGATAGGTTTATAATCACGGCTATATTAAGCATGGGCCTATATTAAGGAGCAGAGCAAGTTACCACAGCATAGTAGGCCCCAGTACTACATTTTATCATTGCCTACTTCCATATCTAACAGAAGGTCCCCCTCAGAAAAAAAAAAAAAAAAACACTTAACCATGGGTGTTAGGTTTACTGTATCCTGCTAGGAATCCTACTTCACCCTTTCTGTCACTGAAGGCAGGTGTAGATCCTGCCCTCAGAACTGTTCCATGCACTATGTAGAGAAATAGGCCAAGGAAAGATAACCAGCATTGCCACACTGGCCATTTGTTTGCCATGATTTTTAATCCCAACCCGACTCCTGGCCTGGACTCGACTTTTCCCAAAATTTACAAGTGGGCATCAGCATGGGGAGAGAATACTCCAAAATCATCCTCTGCTTAGTATGAGGGTGTAGAAGAGGTGTGTTCTTCTAGCAATAGTAACAGCTATCAGTAACCAACTCCCAGCTGAGCTCCAAGGAAGAGATCTTCCTCATCAGCCATAGGAGCTGTGGACTTGGACAAACTCCCCGTTTAGTTGTCCTGCCTTTGTCTCATTGCTTGGCTGTGGATCAGGGTGCAGATGTATGAAGTTTACAATAGACAGGATAAGTGAATACTCAGCTTTCTGGACAGAAGTTCCTGGAGATATCAGTAGAGTGGGAGAAACTTGAGGACAACTCTTAAAAGATATTTATAAGTGCCTGGCCTTATCCCTGAACTCTAGGATATTTAGAGTTTAAGCTATGTATACAAAGAACTCTGCAAACATAGACCACCACCCAAATCTCAGACTGGCCACTGGGTGTAGCAAACATGGGACAGATATAAATAGCATTTCAAAGACTTTGAAAATGGAACTGACACTAAAACCACAACCCTCAAAAGGCTAGTCAGACACTGCGGCCTGAATCAAGCCCAGTTGATTGCCTGCTAAACAAAACATGAATGTTCTCCATGGGATTTAACCAAGACCCACACCATCATAATATTTAAATGTCTACAACGCAACCTGAGGCGTCTCAGCATAGAAGGGTCAGGAAAGCCGTCCACAACCGAAAAGAAATCAGCACCCCGATGACAGACGTCAGAACTATTTCATGGAGTCTTGGAGTTTTTCCCTATTTTAAGCGTTTGATTAACATATACTACACTTAGGTCTTAATGTGCTACAGTGCAGTATTTCAACACAAGTGCACTGCACAAGCCAATCAGAACAGACTTTAAAGAACCTATTAGCAAAGTCAGGAAATCCTTTTGAAATAGAAATTCTTAGTAAGATCAAAAGCACCCAATAATTTTAAAGCTACAAGTTAACGAATATAAAATCTCACTATGGGCTGAGTGCCCCAGAATAAAAATGAGAGGAAAGGAACAAATTTGAAAATAGAATGTTCCAAGTTTTTCTTGCTTGCTAAACAAAAACTTAGGTTTTAAAAAGTAGAGGTTAATCCAGGGACCTGTGGGAGAAGACTTAATATGTCATTGAGCACTAGAAAGTACGGCAAGAAAGTAATTTGAGGAATGTTAAAGTATTTGATGAAATAAGTTCTATGGCTTTAATAAAATCAGTAAACCCCAAATGTAGTTCCATATACATCAAAATCAAACTGCCAGAAGCAAAGTTCTTAAAAATCAGAACAAGTGATATATATGGAGAATGATTTCAGTGACTGGAAATCTGACCCGAAACTGGTAGCCAGACAAAGTGTACCAGTGTTAAAGTTCTAGAAGGGAAAAACCATCTAGAATCTTATAGCCAGTGAAAATATCCTGTCAGGATAGAGGTAAAGTAAGAAAAATCCTAAAGGTAGAGGAAAAAAAATGACAGCTCATTGAAGACATGCTCTAGAATAATGGAAATTCCTGAAAGACTTAGCAGGTTCAAAACACGTAGGTAACGTGAGTCAGAAGTGTTAAATATACGGGCATTAAACTATGCTTTGTTTTTAAAGTTTATGGTTAAAAGGACATTTTCTGGAAAGTGTTCAATAGGTGGCTATACTTAGGGTCAAAAATAAAGGGGCACTTAAGTTGGGAAGGTTTCTTACATTCTGCAGTAAAAAGTCAAGTAGATTCTTAAAGTTACAAAAAGTATGACAGCTGTTACTAAATGTAAACGAAGCACACACTGTAAGAACAATGGATATGCTAGTATGGAATAATGGCAAGGGGGAGGTAAAAAATGGACACAAGTTAGTTTATAAGAATGGAACTCAAACTTCAGTTTACATATAATTGCATTCAGTGTAAGTGCTGTAGTCTGCAACACCACTTGAAGTCAGATTGTCAGATGGGTTAAAAATAACTATCCAACTGGAATGGTTTCTAAGTGTTAACTTGAGTGGACTACAGAATGCAAACGTTATTCTGCAACTCTAAGGGTATTCTGGGATGAGATTAACATTTGAGTTAGTGGACCAAGTAAGGACAATTGCCCTCAGAGGTGTCTGGGTCCGATCCAGTCAGAACCAAATGCCCAGTCTCCCTCAAAGAAGACTCCTGCAGGCCTTCCTTTGATCTGGGGTACTGAGTCACTGAAGCACCAATACCTACTCCTCCTGGGGTTTGAACTTGCTTGCCCTCAGAATGGCACCAACAGCACTGTCTTACCCAGTTCTCAGGTCTCCAGACTTGGACTGGAACTGCACTCTGCCTTGACAAGATATCAGATCGGGCAACTTTAAACAGGCATTTGTCACCATTCTGGAAGCTGGAGTGCAAAAGTCGAGGAGCTAGTAGCTTTGGTTCCTCAGTGAGGGCTCTCTAAGGCTTGCATATAGAGCTGTCTTCCCATTGTGTCCACACATGGGGAGAGGGTTCAGAGTGATGTGGGGGAGTGAACTCTTTGGGGTCTTACAATGGGAGCCCTGCTCTTGACTTCTCTCATTCCAATTTCTTTCCAAAGAGCATATCTTCCAAGACATCATGTCTAAGTTTAGGACTTCAACACATCAGCTCTAAGGAACACAAATCAACCCATACAAGTCAGTTCTGTTTCTCAGGACTTTGGACTCAGACTGGAGCCACACCAACAGTTCTTGTGTGTCTTGACCAACAGTGACCTTGGAATTTCAGTCACCATAGTTGTATGGGCTAAACGCTTTTGAGTATTTATCCATTGAACCCTAGATCACCCACTGTTTTCTACAATAAAGTGACTTCACTTACAATGTGGTTAGATTGAAGAGAATAGGAAAACACTAATCAAATGAAAGCTAAAGTGATTAGACATTATAAAATTCAGAACAATTAAGCAGGATAAACAGGATTCCCTAATGAAGGTCAGTTCACCAGGATGTACCAATTCTAAGCATAAACAAGAGCTTCAAGACTCTTGAAGCAAAAAGACAAAGCTAAAGGGATAAATTCCCAATCCTAGTTGACTGCCAACATCCTTTTGTCATTGTGAGAACTATTAGAATATCTAAGGTTTAGATTACCTGACAGTTGTATTTAGTAAACATTTATGCAACACCCTATGCATCAGTATGTTTTTCTAGTGCATTGGGGCATTCCAAGTAAACCACATCTTGCATTATACTGCTTAATGTGTTTAAAAAAGTTCAAGCCATACCAGTTTTTCTGACTTTAAGAATGCATGGAAAAGGAACATCTTCAAATACCTGGTGTTAGGCTAGAGTTGTTAGCTCAAGGCAAAAAATATTATGTATCGAATTTTGTGCCATGTAGCTAGAGCAGTGCTTTGTTATTTGTATTGAGTGCCTGCTTTTAATACAGGCACTTTATAGGCTCTTAAGATCCAAGTTTCTATCTCCTGAAACAAGATACAGATATCTACAGGCAAGAATCAGTAAAGGTTAACATACATAAGAGTAGAAGGGAATAAAAAAACCCGAATGACACTTGTAGCCTTTTCTTTGAAGTTAACTTGTATTTATTTCAAAAACCAAGAGGCAGATAAATCTTCCACTTTTCCCCTCTTGAAATACCTGTGATACCTGGGGCTGGACAAGGCTGAGGTCAGGAGCCCAGAGTTCCGGGAGCCCAGAGCTCAGTTTTAGGTTTCTACCACACATGTGGGAGGCCCAACGCTGGGGCCATCATCCTTTGCTTCCTGAAGTATAGAACAGAAGAGAGATGGAATAAGAATGGAGCCAGAACCCAAACCCAGGCACTATGTTATAAGATGTTAAGGTTCCAAGAGCATCTCCAATGCTGTTGCCAAATGCCTACCCATTAGGGGCATTATTTAATAAAAGTTATGTTGTGATTAGTAGAATTGCAAGATAGTTATCACTATGAAGCCTGTTGCTGTATTAGTTCTATTTAAAGGATAATGAAATACCATGAACAATTCCATGTACATGAGTTACCTAGTCTATATTAAATGTAAGTTTCTCTCTCCTAGGATTAGAAGGAACTTGGATATTCAAGGATCAAAATTAAACAACCTTGGTAGTTACGTAACTACTTTAAAAAGTTAAATATATGGTTAAACTCTTCTGAAAAAGAGCTCTCTAGGCCCAGATGGTGCTACTGGCAAAATTCTAGAAAACATTTAAGGAAATAACAATTTTCAAAAATCTTTTCTAAAACATAGCAAAAACTTATAAGGGCAGCATTATTCCGATCATGAAATTAGATGCGAAATATATGAAGGGAAAGTAGTTAAGTATTTTTCACAACTAAAGTAGTGAATATCCCCACCAAACATGAATTTAATATAGGGGTTTACTGGGAGAATGTAAGATTGAGTCAGCAATCAAAAAGCCAATCAGTGGAATCAACCATTTAACAGTATAAAGAAAAGCCTTGTTTATCAATTGATGAAGACATTTGGAGAAAAAAAATAAAAATAGCATCCTGGGTATGGGCGGAAGTGCTTCCATCTGGTCAGGAACACTCACAGAAATGCTGTAACTATTCACGTTTAGTTGTCAAAGATTGCTCGCTCCTTCAGTTTGGGAACAAGGTAGAAGATGTCCATTCTATTCTGCACAACACTCTCCCTGGTAGTCAGTACTGTGAGGACTAAGAAGTTTGCATGTGAAATTTTGGTATGAAAAAGCAGAAATCCATGCACGTGCGTCTGCAAGAGGCTCATGGAATAGGCCTACCGTGAAGAAAACGGCACCAATTTGTTTTTTGAACACCAAGCATTTGCTTCCTCCTTCCCCACGAGCTTTTTGAAGTACTTTCGTACTTTGGCTCAGTATGGGAATATTGTGGCCTTGGGTGTTGAGAGAAGTAGGTGTGGCTCTACAGGGGCAACATGAGTGAGTCTAGAGATGAAACATTACTCTGACCACAACTGTTAATACTGGATTCCTGGTTAGTTTTGTACTATGGTTTCATTGAATGCCACTAAGGAAAACTGGGTAAAGGACACATGGTACCTCCCTGTTGCCTGTGAATCCATGGTTATCAGTTTAATAAGAAAACCCTCATTACAGAGCCTCAAGTCCTGAACTAGATTTCTCAATCTCGATATCTGACCCTTTAGGCTGGATAATTCCTTTTTGTAGAGGACTGCCCACAGTAAGTTTTGCCCCATCCTTGATGCCAGTGGCATTCCCCCCAGTTGTGATAGCCAAAATGCCTTTAGTCATTATCAAGTGTCCCCTTAGCAGAAAAATGTCTGGTTGAAAAATGATGGTATCAGGTGTTGCCATTGACCCTTTACCTTGGTATTATGAAAAGTAGGGAGAGTCCCTAACAATTCAGAGGAACATTAAACTTATGCACAGAGAATGATGGGCATGTGTTCTTTTGAGTATATCTTTGCATTTCTCTTAGCATATTGGCCGATTTCCATGTTCTTCTAGACATGTTCTATAATGAAGGCTAAAACCATAAATTCTTCACAGTACCCATTTTTAAATTCTTCATGTGTAACTATCCATATGGGAAATTATTCTTGGAGAATTAGTGAGAATGATATAGTATGAACATTTATTTACACGAAGACTATGGCAAAAATATGCAGTTATGCTATTGTAGTAATGAAAGCTAAGACAAGCTACCTATGAAGGAAAGATGTTTATTTTGCCACAAAAATTTCGCAAGTTCACACTCCAAGGTTGAACAGCCCCTGTGGTTAGTGATGGCATTCTTAGTCTTTTTAAAAGGTATTTGAAAGTTAGGTCTTCCACTTGCTGGTTCACTCCCCAAAAGGCAATGGCTGAGCCAGAAGGAGTTGGCTTGGATGGGTACAGCCAGAACTCAAACCCATGCTCCAATACAGGATGCTGGCATTGCAAGCAGCACTTTTATCTGCTGGACTAAAATGCCAGCACCAATGTCATTCTTTCCAACAGAGTCCTTAGGTGGTACAGAGTATCAAACAACAGAGGCAGAGAAATATGTCACATGGTGATGTAGGAAGGAGAACAGCTATACCCAACTTGGGTTTGTATAACCAACTGTCATGAGAGATACCTTCTGAGGACAAGGCCCAGTGACCCAAAGACCTCCTACCTCCAGGCTGACCTCTTGAGACAGTGTTGTTGGATGAGTGTTCTATCCATTTAGTACCATTATCTGATGACTTTGAAGATTACACGTCTGAGTTTGGGGGCCAAATCCAGTTCAAACATTGACCAGTGCATTGCTCAGTGTGTCCACGAGATAATTCAATGTGATTGCATAATCCAACAGAGGGACTTTTTACTAGTATCTACAGTACTTATAAATGCCAAGAATTAGATAGATATTCTGTTTAAGGTGAACGTGCAGAGGTTATTGGTAGAAGAAACTGATAAAGGAGGTGAGACTTCAGACTGTTCTATCCCTTTGCTTAAAGCAATTACATATGAGTCCTGTAAGAGGCATATAGTTCAAATGCTTAGACTAGAGACTGGAAAACATGCCCCAATGGTCAAATTTGGCCTGCCATTTTTTTAATGATTTATCATGACACTGACTATAGAGTAAGAACCATCTAGAATGTAGTAGGGAATGAGAAAAGTTAGATCTAGTGAGGAGTGCTGTCATGAGTAGTCTTAAGTCTTGAGAAATTTTAGCTGTCCTGGGAGTTTAGTTTCCCTACCAGCATGATCAGAAGTTGGCTTGCTAAGGAAGCGATTGTGGCTCAGCAGGAAGATCATGATGCATCTATCTGCAGAGGTGAGGGTAGAAGGGACCAGTTTTCTTGGCTTCCTTTGCCACCAGCTAGGAGTCAAGGCCTTTAACACTTGGCCTCCACTGCCATGTTTATAGGCTACAGAGAATTATATCACATAAGTATTAAGGATTCTTTTCATCCCCCTTCATGGTTTTAACACTTATGGCCTCGCTGCCCGAGGTTCCTGAATTCGTTTTAAGCTGACCATTTCCTTACCGAGTCATTGTATTTCCTCATTACTTGCCTTCCCTTCTTTGATATAACTGGGATTGGTTAACTTGATTCCATCTTCCAAGAATTTCTAGCTCCATTTGGATGCCTCTATTCCTCACCTGGTGACTAACCCGAGCCTGATTTGGGTTATTCCGATTACCCCAGATTCAGCCCTGTCTGGGACCTGCATTTGACATTAATGGATTCAAAGTGAACTTTGGTCTTGGTTTTCTGACCCCAGCTCTTCGTTCAGTAAGATGATTTTTGGGGGGGATGGTTACTACTGGGAGGAGAAAAAGTGGCTTTTCTGGTTTCAGACAACTTGAATGTTCATTGTAAGATTTTGCATCTTTCATGAGATCAGTACTTCTAATGTGACAAACTTGACACCAAGAGGAAATGTTATACACCTATTCATCTGGAAACAAGATTCCCTTAATTGACCTGTACCTGTGTATATAACTTGACAATAAGCTGTGAGGGACTGGGGCAAGACAGTTGAAGAGAAAGTCCTCTAGGCACTAGGCAGGTAAGGTTACAACTGGAACACCATCATCTGATGGAGATGTTTCCCAAGGATCTAACCTCAGCATCTAATGGAGAAGTTACAGCTGAAGAATACAGAATCATAGGATAAGTTATGTTTGCCAAGATAGCATAAAGCTACTGAAAAGTTTATAAATTCTAGTATAAGTGTAATTGACTTACAAGAATTATAAGGTGTCAATATAAGTCTGTAAAATAAATTTTATAGTAGCGTCAATCAAGATGGCAATAGAGATGGATTCAGTTAACTTGCAAAATTATGAAGCTAATGGGAGAATCCTGGAACAGCTATTTGATTTTGTAACATGGAGAATCATACCTTTAAAGTCATACACATTGAGGCAAAAACTGGATTGTAGCCATCAAAACAGTTTAACAAAACCATCCTGGAAAAGATACTTCACAAGAGCTCAAAATAATTGGATTAAAGATTGTATAAATGTCTAGATGATAGTTTCTAAACTATTACCAAGAAAATTTAAAAAAATATCAGGTATCTGGAGGGAAAATGTCAGCACACAGTAGACAACTTGTGAGAGAATGAACCCTAGGATAGTACGGAAAATGCTCATTTACTTGTACAGAAGAGTGGAAGTTAAACACACCTCTTTCACAAAAAAGTGAAAGCTGCCTAATCCCTACTATTGGTTAGGAACCCAGGCTGCTTCAGTATATACTGGCATACTAGATACTGCATTCAAATATTAGCCCAACAGGATTCTTGGGCGTAAAGCCCAAGCACTTTACCATAGACTCTTCCGAAGATCTGAATGTGTTTGAGAAGCAGTGTATTTGAGTTGGAAACATGAATAAAACCAGGAATAGAAATGTGCAAAATGGGATAGGTACACAATGCTGAGCGGTATACAGCTGTCACTAGCTGGCTCAGTTAATGTGTGTGATCTTAAAGACAGTACTGAATTTAAAGGAACACCAAGGTAATACAGTTTCACTTCTACAAGTTAAATTCAGGAATGTAAATAGATGCTTATTTGAGGGTCAGAGGCCATTACCATAAACTGGCTCCCCTCTCCTACTAAGTGCCCACAATAGCTGTGTCTAGGCCATGTCAAAGCCAAAAACTGGGGCAGGAAATCTCTGTAGCCCTTGAGGGTGGCAGGGACCGAACTACCTTACCTATGCCCTGCAATCTCACAAGTTGCACATTAGCAGGAAGCTGCCATTGGGAACAGAGCTAGGAATCAAACCCAGAAACTCCAGTGTGGGACTCAAGAGGTGTCTAAAATTGCTGAGCCAAGTGTTGCCCCAGGAAGTATTTTTAAGAGATTATATTACAAGTTGACATCTATTTAGGGGATAGGTGACAACACAGAAAAAAGTAAAGCTAGTGGTACAGTTACCCAAAACCCACTAGGGGTGGGGAAGCAGAACTTGCGCTACTATGGTTTAAGGTATAAGTTGACTTTTAGTCTCAATCTTCATGCTCCATTGTCGCTCCCCGTCTTCGTGGGGGAACGACACTAAACCCTGCCTAGGCTTCATATCCGAGTCACGGCACCATTATGTCGCTCCCCGTCTTCGTGGAGGAACGACACAGGACCCTGCGCTGTTCTTTCGTCTGCTCGGCCCTCCCCGGGTTTGCTGCTGGTTCTTCCCGGGTTGGCTACTATCCCTTCCACCTCCGTGGAAGGGCAGTTCCCCCTGGCCACATTCCCCACTTCCGCAGGGGAGCGGCACACCGCCGGCCGGCTCTCTGGGGGGCTGCACAGGTGTTCCTTCAGATGTTCCCCTTAGATGTTCCTGGTGCATGCCGTCTCTCTCCTCCTTTATAGTCCTCCTCTGCCAATCCCAACTCGGCTGCCCACACGCCGAGTACGCTGCTCTCCAATCAGGAACAGGTCCCACAGTTTATTGGTTGAACTGGAGGCAGCTGAGTAGAAGCTGTTTACTCCTCTCCCAGCGCCATATTGTGGGAGAGCAGATGCATAGAATAAGTCTTAATTCCAGTAACTTAGTCTAGTCCGAATTGCTCCCCACACTCCATTACTACACTACTTCCTAGACTACACAGTTCTCAGTTCATCTAGAATCTGGATATCTTAAAAGCTGATACATGTGTTATTATGAAAAACTTGGAACTATTAAGTCTGAGGGTCCAGTGAGCTGCCCAGGAAGGTCTAGATCACTACTGTTCTGAGGTCTTTCCACCAAGTTACATTTGCTATCAGGTCTGCAAATCAGAACTGAACTGTGAACAAAACTTGGAGATACCTAGAGCCCAGATGAGGGGAAGTATGACTCATGATAGATGCTTAGGAAAGTTGCTATTCAACACCATTTAGTATTCAACAGGCTACAGTTAGAGCCATTTTTCTGCTTTACTTCCTCAAAGGAGTTCATTTTCTCCTTGCCTTTGCTTCCCTCCCCAATTCTACGCATGTTACTGGAAGGCACAATGCCAAAAATTGGTCAGACACTTAAGCTATAGAGGGATGGATTCTAGCACCTTAAGGTTTCCAGAAAACGAGATCTTGCCAGAACTGTTACATTCTTGTCCTTGTGAAGGGTCACTCACTGGAGATTTTGCCATGAAGGCTGCAGACTTTGAGGCTGCAGCTGTATAATTGACACTAGCGGATGGGATTTTCTGATCTACTGAACATTCAGCTCTTTTTGCCTGTTTAGTTTCAGTTTTGTCCTCTTTCTCTGCTCATCTGTGTTTAGGGTGCTTCCCAGCCCTGCTCAAGTAGATGGAGCTTTGGGAAACATTTGAGAAGTGATTGAAGTAGAGCATGTTAACTCAGCAAGTATACAATGACCAACTATTTGGAGATAACAGGTGAGACTTTCCACTAGTAAAATTTATCCTGTGGAACAGAGTTGACCACAAAGGATGACCTTCGATGATCTAAGTTGTTCAGAGTCTCCAGGCACTAAGGAATGGTCATTTAATTAGTCCCAAGTCAGAACACAGGTGCCTATATCCTTTCTCAAGTGATCTTTTGAGGAATTCAGCTAGGACAGTCTCATTCATTGAAAGTCAATGGATAAGAAACCCAGATTTTATCTGTGTATCACTTTTGCCCTGTAAGAGGTTTTTTGTGTTCAATTTAGAAGTCACTAAGGGTATTGGGACAGAATTCTTGGAACCCTCTCCAAACACAGCCCAGCCCTCCTCTAGCCTTTAGACAATTGCATTGTATTTCTACTTTTTGTTGAGCAAGCCTGGCATAGTCGCTACCCTCCCGCCCTCCTTTTGTAGCTGGCTCTTACCGAGTCCTCCTTACCCTGGCTGCTTTATTCACTGCACCCGAGTATGCAGCGAAGCACACCCAGAAGATCCTCGTCTGTGTCCTGCATTCACTCACAAGTGGTATGTTTGTAACTAGAATTTCAAAGTAGTTTTCAGAATTAACCTTGAATTTATGCTCTCATCACTGTAGCTTCCACAAGCACTTAATCACTCATTACACGTGTACACACCAGGAAATGCCAATCTGAAGAAAGCTAGATGCAGATTTAGGCAGCAAGGTTCACACAGCCAGACAGAAACAAGAGTATTTTTCAGAGGTGCTAGAAAAGTCTGAGTTGCACTGTTCAAAAGGCCTTCAGCAGTTCTTTCCAAGAGAAGTAGCCAGGGTGTTTAGCATATAATCTCACTTTCAGACACTGGGTTGACAGAAAACCTGGCTGCCAGGTACTGACTGGCTAGTAGTCACTATCTGTGTGAGACAGCCTGGACGTTTTCCACTCTTGCAAGCCAGATTTTGGGAGCTGCCAGTCCCTAGTGTGCCTGGTTCCAGCAACGTGGTCAAAACAGATCTAAGGGTCAGGTGTTCCCAGAAAGAAACCCAGAGACTCTAATGCCACAGGTATAGGGAGGCAATACTCCTGGGAGAAGCCAATAGTGGAGTGCAGGACAGAAGAAATGAACCAACACCAGGTTAAAGTTCAGATAAAATCCCAACCTCAGATTCTAGGAAGAGCTGTGGAGCATGAGCTGCGAGTCAACAGTCAACGTGTCATGTTTCAAGGCCGGAAAAACTTGGCAGCCACCCCAGGGAGACAACCCCTAGGCACTTCTCTAACTAGTCCTCCATTAGAGCAAAGTAGCTTCAGTAACCCCAGGCAATGCAGAAGTAGTCAGAAGACACAGCAGGTGGGGCATATATCATGAAAGAGCTGGCAGGAGACCCAGCCGGGAGCCATTGGTTATCTTTTTTGTGTAGGTCTCAGGATAGACTCAGCTGTCTCCCACACAGTCCATCCTTCTCCTCATTCCCCCAACTCGCCTTACTATCCCCCTAGGGAGTTATTCTATTTTGTAGACCTTTAGGCAGGTAAGTGGGGAAGAATTCATGGGTTCTGTGACGGGAACCTGTGCTGCACGCTATCATTACTAGTAATGAGAAACAGGTGTGAAGAAGTTTTGGCTATAAGCACAAGCTGTGCACATGGCTATTCTGTGCACTAATGAGCCATTGTGGGCGTTTTTCCAAGGAACCTTGGACAAAGTGGCTTTGGAAGACAGAGTGGCACAGCAGGTAGAAGGGCAAGGGTTTCCGAGTCAGAAGGCAGAATTCTCACTCATAACCAACCCCCTGGTGTACCCCCCACTGATCACGTTGCCTATAAAGTTTCACAGAAGTAGGATTCCTGAGTTAACCCTACAACAGGGTGATTACTCAGGTGCATCTGATCTAGCCAAATGGTTTTGAGAGCCTGCAGATAGAACACCACTGTGGCTAACGCATTGATTTTAACTTGACCGGACCCCAAACCAAAAATCCCACTTCAGTCCCCTTGCATGGCTGACCTACAGGACTGGGAGATAAAAAACTGCTAGACTTGTAGCTATTGGTTGTGCATCCAAGTATTAGTGTGCTATGTTCAAGGTAAACACCTTCACCGCCGAGGGGCTGTAAGTATTCCCTTCCTAAGTTCACTGAAGCAAGCTACCACAAACTTGTTGGCTCTAAGACAGAAATTACCTCTTCAGTTTTAGGATTTGAAGTAAAAAAAAAAATCAGCATTTTTGAGGAGCTCCTGGCTAGGTTTGGTCTGGACTCTTGTCTCAACAGAAGGAATTCAGGACCTGGGTCTCTGCCGTCGGGGTCCTGACTGCTCTGCTTTTGAAACCAGCTTTCCACTGATGTGCTTGGGAAAGTAAAAGATGGCCTCAGTACTTGGTCCATTGCCACCGCCCTGGGAAACCCAGGACCGAGCTTCTGATTCCTGCCTCTGTCTTGGCCCAATTCTGACTGATTCAGGTGTTTAGGGGGAGCGAGCAAGACAGATTGAAGATTCCTCTTTCTCCCCACCACCCCCATCCCTGCCCCATTTCTTTATCTTCTCCCCGACCATCCCCTCCTCCTGCTGCTCTCTGTTTATCTTTTTAAAATGAGTAGACGTTAGCAAGGGAAGGAATATTCCAGAACAAGACATAAAGAAAGCTGAGCAGTCTTACTTGAAGAGTAAGCACACGCTCAGGAACCAGTGAGGACAAGCTCCAAAGAGAAAGAACAAGCCGCAATGGATGCTGGTTAAAGATCCTTTTATAGGATCTGGATGCCTAGGGTGTGGTATCTGAATCGAGGCTTCATGGAGGGTGGGATTTGAAGCAGGGCTTGAGTGTTGCCTATTTCCTTGCTACAAGGCATCAGGTATATGAAGGGAGTGGGGGTGTTGACCATGTTAATTTTATTATAATGACCATATAATGAGCTAAAGGACATCACAGGGATGAAGCCAGCAGCTGTGCTAAGTATTTGTAGTTGGGGGCCAGGTCTCAAGAGGCAACCTCGTGCAGTTGCAGTCTGCATGGAAGTGGCTGGGGTTGGGGAGGTTCGTGTGGGGCTTGCAGGGCAGGAGAGGCCAGAGTGCAGCTGCTGGTAATCCTCAGATTATTTTTTTTTTCTGTGAGCTACTCCCTGCTTGTGTCAGTACCACTTGGCCGAAATCAAGATGTGGGCTCCTCAGAGTTTCCAGGGGAAAATATTCCCTTACCTCATGCACCCTTTCTTGGCTGCCTTGCAACTCTGTGGCTTGTGACCACATCACCCTCATTTGCATCTCTTTTCCAATTGTTGCCTGCCTCCTGCTGCTGCTCTCAGCACCTCCCTCCTCTTCACCCACCCCCCAACACCTCCCAGAGTTTGTCCAATCGCCCTATTCCTCTCTTTTTGGAACATTACGTTGTCATTGCAATGCAGAGTCTATCTGGATAATCCAGGGTAATGCCCCCATCTCAAGGCCTTTAACTTGATCACATCTGCAAAGATCCTCTAGTTTTCCTTTTTTAGGGATGCGGGGGGGAGGGGCGAGAAGTCATATAAAGTAACGTGCACAAATTCCAAGGGTTTACTCACTGTTCTTTCTGGGGACATTTTTCAGTCTACCACATACTGTGAACAGTCATGCAAACTCTTTCTAGGTTTGTCTCTTCATTTTAAAACATGAGAATAAGTATGACTATTTCAAGGGGTTAGTGTAGCATGATGTAAAACAATAGAAAATATAAAACATGTATCATAGTGCTTATGCTTAGAATAGGATTAACACCCGATGAGTGTAATTTTTACTGTTACCGGAGAAACTATTATCAATAGGATCAACGATGTTGAAACTACACAGCTAGTTGAAAATTCAAGGTGAAAAACGAGGCTCTGTGGAAGCAGGTGTTAACCCTAGGGTTGAATACAGATACATCCCACATCAGAGCAGCTGGGTGCAATTCCTCGTTCCTGCCTCAAGCTTCCTCCTGATGCAAACCCTGGTAGATAGTGGTGTTGACCCAAGTAACTGGGTCCCTGCTACTCTTGTCGGAGACCTGGAATAAGTTCCCGCTTTGGCCTGACCTAGCCCCAGCCATTGAGTGCATTTGTAGAGTGAACCAGTGGATGGGAACTCCTTCTATCTCTGTCACAGAAATAAATTAATTAAAGGTAAGATTTTCTAACAAAAAGATATAAGTTCATTTCCCTTTAATCCCAGCAAGATCTTAATTCATAGCCAGTTAACGTTTGATGCTAGAAACTGTCCATTTATCAGCTGTGTCTGTTTTAGAAAATTGTCAAATAACTGCTGTCTTACATTATAATTCAATTGGATTCCACTTTAACTCTGCAAATGTTCACTCATTCTGCTATGTGCAAGGAACTCTGCTGTTCACCAGGCCATGAATATCTAAACAGGACACAATCTGTGACTTCGTCAGTCTTACAGTTCTGTAGGGGAACAAGAGATTTCCTCAAATACTTGCTTCCTACAGCACATGCTATATCACAAATAAATTGAGTTCTCATCCATTTTATGAGATCTGCATCCAAACGGAAAAATAAACATCATCAACAATGAGAGTCTGAGCATTAGACAAAATGATCAGATTCACGGTTAGTGAAATGCAAACAACACCGTACTCATAATTCTTGCGTGTGTGTGAATTTTCCATAGCTTTACAAATACACATTGTTCTAAGGAAACCCACATGGTGAAGAGACACAGATAATAATCATTTGTTGCCTTCCCAGTGGACTCAGCCAAGTGGGCGTGTCCCTGCAGCGCACAGAAGGGTTGCATTGGGCTGACGGGAAACTCCTGGGGCTCTTCGCTGAGTCCTTGGAAGTGTTTTGTGAAAACTCAGGAGTACTCAATACCATGAACGGCTCTGAATATTTTTTTCTTTGCTTTAAATATTTTTGTCAGAAAACTATACTTGTGGTATTGCTGCCTATGTTGGCAGTAGTGCTTTAAGTCAACAGAACTTCTTTATAAAACAAAACAAAAAGACAGTGGCTCACTAATCTGTTTAAAGCAGACAAAACATTCGATAAAGTAACAGAAATGGTTCCAAGGCTTCTTGTTTGATTTCTCTCTCATTATTTCTTTTGATTTTCCCCCTTTCCCTCCCTCCTTCCTTTCTTCTTTATTTTTTTTTTTATTTTCAGATCTCTTTCTCAATTACATTTACTTCAATAATTTTGTGATATACTGAAGTTCACTATCTCTCTTAATCATTAAAATATTTAAAAACGTACCAGTGTAGACATCCTTGTCTCATCATCTTGTGTTCACAGACTTACTGAATACAACAGCACATAAAGAGACTGAGAAGGAAATAAAATGACATCTGAGATGCTTTGTTATTGTTTTAGAAGTCCTCATCTTTTGTGAGGCCAAATGCCAGTGAAAGCAATTGACAAAAATCACCCAGGAGCTGGGCAGGTGTTGAGTATTAACATTTGAACTATGAGTTCTTAACTCTGGTGGAATGGACATACTTTAATTCTCCATGTTGTATTCATACTTGGTGAAACAGGTCTGAAGAACAGCATATTCAGGGTTCAAAATATTCTTTATATATTTGCGGGATGAAGCGACTTCCAAGGGCAATATTATTGAAACCACATCATTAAAATATTAGTAGACTCAATGTCACATAGATTGTTCTGCCTGATTCCAGACTGCCACAATGTACGTGATCATGAGAAACAAAAAGGGCAGTTCTAGAAAGAAAAATGCATTTCTAATTTCAATGTGGACAGAGTAAATGACATTTTCCATTTTGCTAAGTGAAAGCAAGGGGCTGATGTGGCGCAACAGATTAAGCAGCTGCCTGTGACACCAGTTCAAGTCTCAGCTGCTCCACTTCAGCTCTGGAAGAACATGGCCCAGATACCGGGGCCCCTGCCACCCACGTGGGAGACCTGGAAGGAGTTAAGTTACAGTCTTTTGTCTTCCGCCTGGCCCAGCCCCTGCCATCATAGCCTTTTGGGATATGAACCTGTGGATGAAAGATCTCTTTTTACCTCTCCTTCTTTCTGTATCTCTACCTTTTGAATAAGTAATCTTCTCTTTCAAAAAAGTTAAAGAAAATTCTAGAAATACTCTTACTGCTTTTGTTATTGTTGTTATTACCCATCTAGACACAAATTCAAGATACCAGAGAATTTGAAATTTGACAAATGTATTGATTTGGTGGTCTGAAAAGTGTGTTTGTGCTATCATAGTAAACATGTCTCGCCCATTTTGGTGACTGTTAGAACCAGTTTAAAGTTTAATGATGATAAAAGAAAGATTTGTTCTTGGCTATGGGCATAGAACCATTAAATATCTCATTCCTATTCAAGAGAACACGGATGCTAAGCTTGCTCCCTGTGGTCTACCTTATGGACTTAGCTCTACCTGTAAGGATGCCTGTTAAGGGCAAAATTGAAAGAGCGATTGGAGGTGTCAAAATTTATTTCATAACTGCTTTTTCTCCTGTTAATGGAGTGTTTTAATTTTGTTAGAGAGGTGAAGACATCTTGCCATTCCCTCATTTAGTTTTTCACTCATTTGAACTGCTTAATGTAGTAGTTAAATGTTGCAAATTTGTCAATATCTACAAACTTCAATTGCATTTTAAATAAACCACAGTTTTCCCACCCACCCAAAATTGATCAGTAATGAAAGCATACACATTATATATCCAAGCACTGTGAAGGCTCAGCTCTCATTTTCTCCACTCTGAAATTAAAATTTACTTCTATTTGCTTAAAGTCCATGTGGTTTACTGGGTACATCTAGCCGTGTCAGACTTCTAAGCTCTCAGGAAGAGTGAGGTTTACTCACAAACATTTGAGAAAATATTATCACTTCCCTTCTGATCTGTGGAGTAAGCCGAGTCCAGAGTTTTGGCAAATTTCTCTCTATAATGTGTTGCAAAAGAACAGAATAGGACTTAGGACTGATCCCAACCTCAGTTTACCAATCTGTCAAATGGGAAATAGATTCAGTGCTGCAGGTACACGACATCTTTCTTCTTTTTGTCTTCTAAAACAATGGCATCTAAAAGCATGCTCAGGAGTCCTAAGTCTCGGCTAGTTTTCAAAGAAGAAAGGGAACTGTTCCAACCCTAGCTATAAGAGGCGCCGGCTTGCCGCAGCGGTGACTATCAGAAGGCGACAGGTTCCATAAAGGGTCTGCCGCAACGATGCACCTGTCCCTGGAAGGCGGCCATGCGGAGGACAGCCTCTCAGTGCGCCTGCGCCGCAGCCGGCGCTGCCGCCTCTGCACGCTGGACACGTCGCGCTTGCTACTGCAGATGCTGGTTCCGCGTCCCAGTTCTATCTGCAATTGTTTGCTCGTCTTTGCTCACCGTGTAGAATGATTTCTTCAGACGTAGAAGGACGCTTGGTGTTTGCTTTTATTCAGGAACTTACAAAGTGCCTAGTGAATATTCAGTAATAGCTGAATTTTAAATGGTTGGGATCCAAGTCTCACTGATTTCAGTGTCAGTCACTAGAGTTACCAATCAGGGGAACAGAGCAGGTTGAGGTTCCACGCTAAATTTCTAGGTAAGCCTCCACCCTGTTAACCGATGCCCGAATCAGTAAGCAGTATTCTCTTAGTTTTGACTGGATCCATTTTGTGTTTGGAATTGAAGCATTTATAAGTTTGTTGACAGAACGACATGTATTACTGAAAATCTGTACATCCCAGGCTGCATAGAAGCACTTGAAATGCAAAAAAATTATAAACAGGAATGCTAAGAAATATTTTTACAATCAAGGAACTTTGTTTTTGATAGAGAGTGGTGAATAAAAGCAGGAGGCAGTTGACATTAGGTAGTTAAATTACCACCTCATGGTGGGCAAAAGAGAAAACAATTAATAGATAATGTCAGGGTTATAAAGTATTATTACAGGGAAGGTTAAATTTCAGGAGATAACCAGACAAACCAGTTCTTAAGAGGGTGGCTGATTGGCTGTTTTGCTAAAGATAAATGTTTCTTCTTCCAAATATTCTGAAAAAAAAAAAAGTAGACTAATAGCGAGAAGTGTAGTGATTTGCACATTATCCAAGCCATTGAGTTATTCCTGCCTGTCCTCATTCTGGTTCCTGATTTGCAGGCCAGCTATGCTCTGCAGCTGGAGCAAATTATATCAGCAGAAGTGCTGATGTGACCACAAGTTGACAAAAGGACATGATTTCTAGTAGCAAAAAAGCAACTAGATTTTATGAAATTGTATCTAATAATGTTGTTTAACTCATGGATCCTGCATCTGACGCCTGCTTTTTATCCAGTCCTTTCAGCGGCCCTTTGTTAACAGTCACTCAGAAGAGGAAATAAAATGTAGCCATTGAAATAAAAATTGCTCTACTCTTTTTAATAGCTCAGCTGCAAGCTCTATTGTTTTCTTTAATGGATTGTATAACTGAAGTTTCTCCTCCTGATGATTCCCGTTTGGCTTCTGAGGCCCCAAACTCTGTCAGAATCTTGGGGGTTCCAGAGGGAGGGGAGTCTGGTGCTTTGCTTGTTCCAAACAGAAGTGGTTAGTGAAAGCAGTGACATTCTTAAAAATGCAGTCCCTGCTACAGACTCCATAGTACTGCATGCAAGGGGCAGAGCTTTCCCGTCACAAGAAGGCCTGATCAGATGGACCCTAGATTCAAACAGTTCTAGTCCAGGATGCAGTAGCACTTTCCTTGGCTTACATATACAGAAGCAGAGGCCTGGAGGCAACTGTGAGGGGGGAGGCGGAGAGCTAGAATCAATAACCTTGTTCTCTGCTGTCAAAATCAACGTGCTGTCTTCTCACTGATAGACCTGTTCTCGGTTCTGGAGTCCCCGCAGTGGGTCCCTCTCTCCTCCCACCTGGCTCGTCCTGGCCGATATGGAACGTGTCCTTGTGAATCACTTGAGTTTGACTCACTATCATCTTCAAAAGGATCATGTGCATATTTTATTTTGAATTATGTAATGTTTTTTGGGTCTTCAAAGCAGTTAAAAGGAGGCTAGCTTCTGTTGGAAGGATTATAGGTGATTTCAAAATATGTATTTTGCTTGTGTTTTTCTAAGATGAGTTGCATTATGTGCATATCCCAAAGACGAAAGTCCAGAAAGAGCCTCCTACAGATGGAACAAGGCATCAAAAACCGGGAGAGCAGATCCACTCCCTGCTTCATACTTACCAATACTTCAGATGCTGATGAATTGCAGGGTGTGCACCTGGCTTAAATAAACTGTTTTTGCGGGGGTTCTTGAAAGATTCTGTGGGAAGCTGTGTTCACTTTTGCCCTGCCTTGATAGGTTGCATCAATGCGGGTTCATTGTTTTATGAGGAGGAGGAAGACTGGTTAAATCATGAAATGCTAAGAAGCCTTTCAGCTGAGAAAGATACACAATGCACTAAGCAGTTAAAACAAATCATACAGTCTAACCTGTTAAGGGTGTAATTGAGATACATATAATCATTAACCTTGGAACAGACTGGGAATCCGTTAATGAATCAAATCAATACCCTCTCCACTGATCCATAATAATTTGAAAGAAATGAAAAATTTAACAGTTACAGTATGTGAGGTTATCGTGGGCTTGCAATTAGCTAGCCTGCAGGAGATGATGTTACCTAGTTACCAGAAGGTAAGTATAATTCCTGTAGATCTTTCAGAGAGATTGTCATAAAGACAGATGCCAGGCACAGAAATGGGTCAGGGAGAGAGATCTGGTATAGCCAAAACCTAGGTCAGCCTTCTACCGTTTCATTGTGTGTATCATCTTTATGGCATTTCACACTCTCAGTTCAAATGAATGTACTGCTTTGAAGAGACTTTGCAATTGAATTTTGTCTGTTAAAAAACTGCTTAGCCCTTTTTTAGATCTGACAATGTGTCTAGGTCTCACACGAGATGGCAAAGAGGTAAGAGAAAAACTTCTGTATGTGGAGACAGAAAAACACACGCGCTTCCTCCTGTAGGCAAGATACTTGTGTATGAATGTTTACACAGCCCCCACATCTTAGGAGTTCCAGTCTGGTCACTATTGCCAGTGCAATTGCATAGGAGGCTAGTGGAAAGGAACACAGGTCTTGCACCTCCACATTTTTCTGCATCCCCATTTTGCAAGTAGTTAACACCCTACAAAATGACATGGATGGAGGACAACCAGCCCAGGATCTATTGCTTTTATACATACTGCTTTAATGTAAATCTTAGAAGAAACAATCCTGCTATGTGAAGTTGCATAGGCAAATCTCAATTTGAGGGAGATGTAAAAAGAGATATTGCCATTCTCTTGGGAATCAGTAAATAAAATGGAGAACAGAATTTTTAAAAAATGCATGTAAAATATATGCGTATGGAAATGTTAAGAGCCTTATTTTATAATGCCAAGGAGGGCACAAGATAAAAACTGTTGTCATTTGTTTCCAGGGAAAGCAGTCGGTGAGACCAGGCACAGTAGGATAGTTAGTTAGCTACCACATATAAAGCTGAGAGCAGATGGTGCCATTGATACAGAGCGCAGGAATGTGCGTGTTTATGCGGGTGCGTTTCTGTGCGTGTGCGTGTGGAAACCAGCAAGGAGTTTGACACTGATGTACTCCATCAAGTCCAGTTATAAAGAACAAGTAGATAGAACAACATTCTGTGCATCTGGCAGCCTAACTAGCTCTGTCAATCTGTGGATACTGCTGACATTGTACTATAAGCTTCGATTCCATCTGTGTTGTTTATTTTGAGCTGGATTTACTGCACACTATGTGAATTGATGATGGCTAGAAGGTCCAAAAGATTCCGAGTCTGTTGAAAGTTCCAAGGTGTCAAATTACACAGGATTGTGTCACGAACATTATGAAAGGGTAAGTGGAGAGGCAAACTGATTTCAGTGTTAGACGTCCAAGAAAAATTGCTGAAAATATAGATGAAGAAGGTTTATGAAAACATCTAAAGAGTACATATGAACTCCTGCAATCAAATGTTTCCTTTTCAAGTTGTATTGTGTCATTTTAAAAAATTCAAAATATGTACAAACAAATAGACAAGTCAAATGAGCTCTCCACACTGAGGTTGTGACATGCATATTATTCAAAACTTCCTGATCAGTGCCGAATTAAGTTGCCAGACTAAAGGAGTGGACTTGATGGATGAGGATTATGCCTGTCTTCTTTCTGAATGGCTACAAGTGAGGAACAGGTGTATGTCCATACATTTACTCTCAGTTATTCTGATAGTCTTTCCTGCTGCTACTTCTTTCTATATAATTAGATGACTATAAATCTTCTATACAGTTTATCTCACAGTCTCTCCCTCTTTCTTCTATACAGTTATCACACAGACTCTCCCATCTTCATCAGGAAATCACTAAGAATACATTCTAATGAAAATGATACTCATTTTTATGAGAAAGCGACACTTTGATATGGGTAATCTATATCAAGGCTTTTGTCTACTTTAATTTTCAACACAATGTACAGCTGAATAGCATGTCTATATGAAGCTGGTGTTTTCTTCCAAATAGGGAAAAGTTCTAATGATCTAGGTATAAATATCTGTACCTGCATACCTGGTGCCTTTCAGCTCATGTGGTTGCCCTTGTCTGCTTATGACAAGAGTAGCCCAGAAAAAAATTTTCTGGATCACAAATAATATAAACTAGACTACATGTGGTTTAGCTAGTATTCATGGAATGAAAGGAGATATTTTGCTCATTGTAGAGAAACTTTCAATTCATGCTTTCAACCTCCATTCAATTAGTGGTTGGTTTTGTCTGAATTGTGCCATTGAATACAAACACTTATTTAAAACTATCCTTCTTTGAAGATGAAACATTTTTAACCTTCCCACCTTGTTTTTCTCAGATCTAAGGCATCAAACAGAATCTACGAATGCATCATTTGCTTGGTAATATTTAATAATAATTTATTCATATTCATATATATATACTAGGTTATGCCAGATAAACAATATGTATTATGCCATCCTTATGCCCAAGAAACTTTAATATGTAGTTGATTAGGTAAGATAGTCTTATAAAAATATCAGATAGCAATTCATGTATTAAATATCAATTAGAAGATACAAGGATGGTTCAAAGTACACTAAGATTAAGTTGGAAAATACTCACTACAGTTTTCTATCCACCAGATACTGCTGTCTGGGGGCTTCCTCTTCATTTGGGATTGCTAATGCTTCAATCAATCAACTCTGAGATATTATTTCTCCCCTGCATCCTGCTTCTTTTACAGAGGAAGACAGAAAGGGATGTGGATATAACTTGTCCTGGCAAAGGCATGGGCAAGAACAAAGATATAGTGACATGAACCACAGGGAAACTGAGGAATGTAGCTTCTCAGCACACCCTGGTTACTCATATAGGCTGGTGAGGGGAACCTCTTTACTCTGTTCATTTATGGTAGGAAGTTATCCAGAGAGCTGAAGTAATAAAGGCTTGTATGGGGTAGTTTTTTTTTTTTTTTTTAAGAATTACCTATTTATTCAAAAGTCAGAGTTACAGAGAGAAGGAGAGAGAGATCTCCAGATTCACTCTCAGATAGCTGCAACACCCATGCTAGGCCAGGAGTCAGGAGCTTCTTCTGGGTTTCCCACATGGGTGAAGGGGCCCAAGCACTTGAGCTATGCTCTGAGAATTTTCCCATGACGTTAACAGAGAGCTGGATCAGAAGTGGAGCAGCCAGAACTCTCCCTGATACCCATTTGGGATGCCAGAGTCACAGGCAGTGGCCTCACTCTCTATGCCTCTAGATTTTAAATGCACAGATAAAGAAATAATTGAATGTTGTGGGCAAATGTGATCAACAAATACTTGGAGACAAAGATTTATAAAACCAATATGGTAGATCAAGGGATATACAGGCCATTGTGGTAGATTTACTATCATTCCATTTTGGTTGATCAGCTTCTTAGACTTGAAGCTGGTCATTGTTTAACTCTAAATCTTAAATTCTCTCCAACAAGTTCTTAGCCTTCCAAGTTTCTTTTATTCATTGTTCTTCCTCAAAACGATCAAGACCTTTAATCTCTTTATTCTCCAATTTGTCTCCACCAGCGCTGACTGATTTAATTCCTTACTAAACTCTGTTCCCTAGTGCATTGCCCCAGTCTCCCTCCTTCTTCCAATTTCTTGCCCCAATCACACTCTCCTGAAAAAAAAAAAAAAAAAAAAGCAAACTGATCAATGCATCCTTATTTCTCTAGCTCTTTTCCCCAACATTCAAAGAAACTATTTTCATGTTTACTTTTGTCTATGGTAGCTCGCTTCTGCCTCTCAGATCATTAGCTCTTCACAATGCAAATGGAAACAATCATCCAAGGATTATCAGCAAATGGACAACAGCACCTACTGCTTTGGTTCTCCCAAGCACAAATGGAGAGGTCTGTTTCCATCAACATGAGGTCAATCCTTTGATCTATGCTATGGATTTTCCCCTCTCCCTCTCTGACCTTGGGTTTCAAGGAGCATAGTTCCTTGAAAATCCTATCTTTCTTCCTCTTTTCATAGAATTCTATGTTTATACTGTCTTTTTCTCAAAAACATTGTGTAAGTGTGGGGAACAACCCGGACTGGACTGAGTTACTGGAATTAAGACTTATTCTATGCACCTGCTCTCCCACAATATGGCGCTGGGAGAGAAGAAAACAGCTTCTACACAGCTGCCTCCAGTTCGACCAATAAACTGTAGGACTTGCTCCTGATTGGAGGAGAGCAGCGTACTCGGCGTGTGGGCAGCCGAGTTGGGATTGGCAGAGGAGGACTATAAAGGAGGAGAGAGACGGCATGCACCAGGAACATCTAAGGGGAACATCTAAGGGGAACATCTAAGGGAACACCTGTGCAGCCCCCGAGAGAGCCGGCCGGCGGTGTGCCGCTCCCCCGCGGAAGTGGGGAATGTGGCCAGGGGGAACTGCCCTTCCACGGAGGTGGAAGGGACAGTAGCCAACCCGGGAAGAACCAGCAGCAAACCCGGGGAGGGCCGAGCAGACGAAAGAACAGCGCAGGGTCCTGTGTCGTTCCTCCACGAAGAGGGGGAGCGACATGTAAGGATACCTAAGACTCTTGAACTTTAAAATCAAAGCCACACCTCTGTCTCAATTCATTCTTCAGCTCCTGTCTTCTTCCTCACAGAAGAAAACTTCTTGATAAAAATGGCCTTGAGTCATTGTTCCACCCTTCCTTTGCTTTATATGCATTTCTCAATCCATTGCAATCTGGGAAACATCACCAAGAATTTCCTAAAATTGTTCTTGTTAAGGTCATCAGTGAAAGCCTTGTTTCTAAATTCCTAATGGGCACTCTTACCTTATTTAACTTGTAAGAGTTTATGTTGCAGACTAATCCCTCCTCTTTGAAAATTTTTTCCTTGCCTTAATAACTCCATACTCACAAATTTTCTCTTCTACTGCCATTTCCTTGAACATTAGTATCTTCAGAACTCCTAAATCTTTGGTTCTTATCATACTATATATTCTTCCTAAAGCATATACTTTATAACTTCAGCTATTTATCTGTTGCAGCTTCATTTACCATCAACATGTGGAATAATGCAATCCAAGGAATACATTTTTAATGCCTTTTTTGAGCATTAGTCATTCCTGTGTATTTAAATAATTACTCTCTCATTTGGATGGCCCCCAGACATCAGAAAGATCACAAGTCCAAAACTGGAGGCACTGTTTCCTTTCCTTCTTTTACCCAAATAACCTAAATATGAGCATACATTTCTGAAATCCTTGACATTTTTTCTTTTCGAACACCATTTTACCAGTCCAGAGTAAGGTAAACTAAGGAAGTCATACAATTTATGACATATGTTGTAGAATCAGAAACTTATAATCCAGATGGATACAGCAAACAATTAAAAGTAAATGGCTGGACAATATACCAATTTTCAATTGACTTGAAGCAGTTGAATAAATAATATCTAAATTCCTAAATTTCAAAAGCCTACCTCATAAGAAATAATATTTCAAATAGACATTAAGGATTGAAAGCGTATCATACCTATGTTTGTATTTGTATTCTTAACTCTCAGAATTGTTAGCTACATCAGAGCTACTGGTCACTTAATATTTATCTAATGACTTAATTTGTTCCTCACTATGACAGAAAAGTAGAAAGCACCACCAGGTTCTCAATCAAGTTATTCACACATGACAGCAAATTTCCTATAACTTATTCTGTGTATTGATTGGATGATAATATGAAAATGTCAAACCAGCCCTACTAATGTCCCATGGGATAGCAGATTTCCTTATAGAAAGAATATCAGGCATTATACTGACACAGTGACTAGCTCTGTTACCTTGATGTAAAACAAAGCTCTATTGTGCAGCCTTAGTTTCAGTGCAAAAGTGACCACTATTCACAGGGAAAAAAAAACCAAATTTTTGGCTGACTGAACCAAGCCTATTATCATAAATGGAGAACTAGTATTTTATACATTCTGTTGAAGAAGAATGTTGACTCTTCTTTAGCCAACACAAACTTTATTTTTTTTTCCTCAGAAAAGTCATTTCCCCCTTGGGTGGTAAGCAGAGCCTGACACACTGATGGGGACTGGTAAGTGTAGCACGTCTCATGATAACACTTTCAGTTTGAAGCAAATAGAATGAATTTCTGCTATGATCTCTTCCTTCTTTTATCATGACATACAGAAATGTAAAGAAAGGTTATAGAAAGCATACAGGCAGGGCCAACACCGTGGTGTAGCAGGTAAAGCCATTGCCTGCAGTGCCCAGATCCCATAAGGGCACTAGTTCAAGTCCTGGCTGCTCCACTTCTGATCCAGTTCTCTGCTATGGCCTGGGAAAGCAGTAGAAGATGGCCCAAGTCCTTGGGTCCCTGCACCCACATTAGAGACTCGAAACTTCTGGTTCCTGGGTTCAGATCAGCACAGCTCCTGCTGTTGCTGCCATTTGGAGAGTGAACCAGCAGGTGGAAGACCTCTCTCTCTCTCTCTCTCTCTCCTCCTCTGCCTCTCTGTAACTCTGCCTTTCAAATTAATAAATAAATCTTAAAAAAAAATAAATACACAATTTAATAAATTGTGATACATCAAAAACCTATGTAACTACCACCCAGTTACAAAACAGAATTGTGCCAACAACCCACTAAGTTGTAACACCGTTTCTTGCACTAGTAGAAACCCGGTCCTGTGCTTGCGTGTGATCATGCCCTTACATTACTTTATAGATTTACCATGTGAAAGTGCACCACTACAGACTATAACTCATATTTCCTTTCTTGAACTTCAAATAAATGTAATCAGCTTGTATCTATTTCTTTTGTCTGACTTCTTTTACTCTGTATAAGGTTTTTAAGATTTATCCATGTTGCTAACTATGGCTGTAGTTCACTCATTGTATTTACCAGTCCATAATTCCTTTTATGAATATTCTTTACTTATTCTGTTTTATTGCTCATGAACATTTTGATTCCTTAAGCTTAAGCTTTTGCCCATTAAAAACAAGAATGGTTTGGTATTTGGGCCTACATAAAAAGTAAGCTTGTCTTTTTGTAAGAGGTCTAATTGTAAGAGAATCTCTTACAATATATCCTCAACTTCCTAGAAAGAAAATTTTAAAAATTTCTGAAAAGTGATTCTTTTGGTTTAACTTTTTTTAAAGATTTTATTTTATTATTTGAGAGGTAGAGTTACAGAGAGAAGGAGAGGCAGAGAGAAAGGTCTTCCACCCACTAGTTCACTCCCCAAATGAGTCCAATGACAGGAGCTGTGCCTATCCGAAGCCAGGAGCCAGGAGCTTTTTACAGGTTTCCTACGTGGGTTCCAGGGCCCAAGTACTTGGGCCATTTTCTACTGCCTTCCCAGGCCATAGCAGAGAGCTGGATTGGAAATGGAGCAGCCAGGGCTCAAACGGGTGCCCAAATGGGATGTCGGCGCCGCAGGTGGAGGATTAACCTACTGTGCCACAGCACTGGCCCCAGTTTAATTAGTTTTAAGAGAAGTTTCTGGGGCCAGCGTTCTGGCATAGTAGGCTATGCTACCATCTTTAACACTGGCATCCCATACATATGCATGGTATTCATGTCCTGGCTGCTGCAACTCCCTGGTAATACACCTGGGAATGCAGAGAAAGATGGTACGGATGCTTGACTGCCTGCACCCATGTGGGTGACCTGGATGGAGTTCCAGGTTCCTGGTTTAGGCCTGGCTGAGCCCATGCCATTGCTGTCATTTGTAGAGTGAACCAGTGGATGGAAGATGTCACGCTGTCTCTTTCTCTCTGTCTCTCCTTCTCTCTCTGTAACTCTGCCTTTCAAATAAATGAATCTTTAAGAAAAGTTTCAGAAATTCTTCAGATAAATTCCATCTGGTATTGCACATTTCACATGTAAATAATTGAATAGTCTGACAAATTTCATAATAAAACATAAAGTATGAATGCCTAAACCACATTGCTTTCTTAATAGTAAAAGGTTAGAAGTCTTGCCCAACATACAATTAACCAAACATCCTTTGGGCTTATTAAAGAGCAAGCTCTTAAAATATAACTTTCACTTGCTCATTTTTATAAAAGTTCAAGTCTGGGAAGCTTTATACTAAAAACAGTAAATCAACTCAGTACTCCCTGACCCGGGGAACTAGTGACTGATTTTCCTGAAATGGAAAAATAATGTTCCCATGATTTGATTTACCATGAAGCAAGATCCCTTTCCTTAAATTACGTCAGAATTTTTGGAACCAGTGTGTGAGAGATTAAAAAAAAAAATAAAACGGTCATGACTCTATACATATGAGACTTTCAGAAATATGGACTTTTCCTGTGAGTGGGAAGAGGGACCAGGCAAATAACTTTGGAGACTTGTGCCACAGGACTGGGAGGCCACTGAAAACAAGGGTGACTTGGTCTCTGCTGTCATAGCCTGCAGCCTAATGGGGAATGCGGGAGAAGAAAGACACACAGGGAAAAGGTCCATACGAGAGCACATGGTCAAGGAAGACCCAAAGGAGGTACAACTTAGGATGGAGAAGGACGGAAGTGAGACAGAAAAGCCCAGATCTGAGAAAGGATCAAGAGGGTCATCAGGAGTTAGTAGAAACTTCTCCAAAGTCAGCCAGCAGGCGCTGAAACCCTAAGTCTTCCAGTTAACTGATGAGTGACCGTGGGGAAGTCATTGATCCTGTCCACGTCTTTCTGTGAAATGGGGGTAGTAATAAATAACAAATGGGATTTTTCAAGGATCAACTAATATTTATAAGGCATAAATATAAATTCTTCCATAAAAGTAGGGGGCAACTATTGAAGCAGAATCAAACACATGGAAGATGGGTGAGGGCTCATACAAGACAAGAATTATGGAGTGAGAGGAAGTTTAAATTGTCAAAAGCATTTGGGCCATATTCAATAAATCAATGTTTATGCTACAAACAGTGGGGAGTGACACCACCAGACCTGGGTTTCAGAAAGGACACACAAGCTGCAGGGGAAATGGCTGTTATGGGATAGAGACAGGACAGAAAGGAGAGAACAGAATGTGGCTAATATCACAGGAGATGAAAGGAATTGGGTTATTAATTATTTATTTGACAGACAACAGGGTTCCCACCTACTATTTCAGTCCTCATATGTGCATAACAGCCAGGCCTGGGCTTCAGCTGACACCGGGAGTCAGGAACTCATCCAGGTCTCCCACATAGGTGGCAGGGATCTAACAATTTCAGCCACTGCCACTGGTCCCAGGGTCTGTACTAGCAGGAACCTGGTGTCAGGAGCCAAAGCAGGGAATTGAAGCCAGGTTCTCTGATTTGAGATGTGACTTTCTTAACTGTTAGATTAAAAACCTGCTCTAGAATTGCATGTATTTACATGATGTTTGGAAGCAGAATGTCCATTTCTGGATGGTGTACAAGAACACTAAAACTCTGCTGCTTACCCACAAAATTGCTCATGTAGCTGTGTCTGTATCTATCTCTGTAAGCATATAAATTTTTGAAAATAGGCTAGTATTCAAGCAAACAAGGGAAATGTAAATACTAGAAACAGAAATGCAGCGCAGGATGGACCTGGTGTGTTAGTTCTGCTGAGAGGTTAGTATCTGCTATGGGACTGACCCTGAGTCTGTCAGCTTTAATGAGTGCCACACAGGTGGCACAAAGACAAAGCCTTGTTCTCCATCCTCCCTGTCCTTCAACCCCCATATGAATCCTGGACTTACAAAGAGTTAGTCTCAAAAATGAACAGTCTATAAATCTATACTATGCAACATTAATATCAGAAAAATAATTTTTAGAACTAAAACCCTATTGCTGGAAATGAATAAAGTAAAAATATAATGAAGTGTGTTTCAGTGCATCAGGAAGATGCAATAATTCTAAACTTATAAACAGTACTACAGCTTCACAACAGACAAAGTTAAACTTCAAATCCAGACTTCCCAGCATAGGCCTCTTCAGTTTCGAGAACAAGAAGATGAAACGATAGGAACAGATAGGAAAGATTTATTCAACATGATAAAATAGATTTTATTTAATAAATACATATTTAATGTACATTTAAAGAAATGCATGTCCTTCTTTTATGATAATATATTATCTTCAGGCATACATTGAACATATTGTTTCATAAAGGAAGTCTTGACAAATTTCAAAGAATTAAAATCATAATCAAAATTTATCTTTGTTCATGTTATTTGAAAGGCAGAGACACAGAGAGATCTTTCACCCATTAGCACACCCCAGATGCCCACAACAGCCAAGGTTGGGCAATGCTGAAGCCAGGGACCTGGAGCTCAGTCTGAGACACCCACCCTGGTTGGCAGAGCCCAGGTTCTTGAGACAGCATCTAATGCTTCCCAGGGTGCACGTTAGCAGGAAGCTGGATTGTAAAGCAGCAGAAGAGCTGGGGCTCAGACCAGGGACTCTGGCATGGGAGGTAGGCATCCCAAGGAGGCCTTACCTGCTTCACCAAATGCCCACCTATCAAGATTTCTTAGCACCAAATGGCTTAACACCTAAACTGCTAAAATTTAGATACATTTAGAAGTCAACAGAACAAAATATATGTTAAAATACTTTAAATCATACATCTAAACAATTCCTGGCTGAAGGCAGATTTCAAATGTAAATTAGAAAATATTTAGATATGATTAATAAAAAGGAATATTTCAAATATCATGCAATGACAATGACAAAAAATTATGCACAATGAATCCTATAGCTCTTACTGCCTATCGTTGGATAGAAGAAAGATTTGAAACAACTTATCTAATTTAAGAAGTTAGGGGAAAGATATAAGGAAATAATAGAATTAATAGCAGGATACAAAGTAAATGCTCAGAAATCAACAGCCTTTGTATACACAGACAATGCGGTGTCCGAGGAAGAACTTCTAAGATCAATCCCAATCACAATAGCCACAAAAACAATCAAATACCTTGGGATAAATTTAACCAAGGATGTCAAAGATCTCTATGATGAAAATTAAAAAACATTAAAGAAAGAAATAGAAGGAGAGAAAAAATGGAAAAATCTGCCATGTTCATGGATTGGAAGAATCAATATAATCAAAATGTCCATTCTCCCAAAAGCAATTTACAGGTTTAATGCAATACCAATCAAAATACCAAAGTCATTCTTCAGAGACCTAGAAAAAATGATGCTGAAAATCACATGGAGAAACAGGAGATCGCGAATAGCTAAAGCAATCCTTTACAATAAAAACAAGGCCAGAGGCATCACAATTCCAGACTTCATGAAAAAGTGCTCAGGATCCCTAGGCATCAGGGAAATGCAAATCAAAACCACAATGAGGTTTTACCTCACCTCAGTTAGAATGGCTTACATACAAAAATCAACTAACAACAGATGCTGGTGAGGATGTGAGGAAAAAGGCACACTAATGCACTGTTGGTGGGAATGCAAACTGGTAAAGCCACTATGGAAGACAGTTTGGAGATTCCTCAGAAACCTGAATATAGCCCTACCACATGACACAGCTATCCCACTCCTTGGAATTTACCCAAAGAGAATTAAACTGGAAAAAAAAGAGCTGTCTACACTTCAATGTTTATTGCAACTCAATTCACAATTAGCTAAGACCTGGAACCAACCTAAGTGCCCATCACCAGAAGACTGGATAAGGAAATTATGGGATATGTACTCTATAGAATACTATACAGCAGTAAAAAAAATATGAAATCCAGTCATTTGCAGCAAAATGGAGGAATCTGGAAAACATCATGCTGAGTGAAATAAGCCAGTCTCAAAGGGACAAATATCATATGTTCTCCCTGATCTGTGACAACTAACTGAGCACCTAAAAGAAAACCCGTTGAAGTGACATGGACACTAGGAGAAACAATGAGCAGATCAGCCCTTGTCTTCACTGTTGAGGAACAACTTACTATTTTATTCCTTTCAGTATTTTTTTTGTTCTACTTAGTACCATTGGTTGAACTCTGTAATTAATACACAATTATTCTTAGGAATTTAAAATTAACTGAAAAGTGATCTTTGTTAAATGTAAGAGTGGGAATAAGAGAGGGAGGAGATATACAGTTCGGCACATGCTCACTTGGACTTACCTCCAATGGAAGAGCTAGAAATGTGCCAGGGGATTCCAACTCAGTCTCATCAAGGAGGCATGTACCAATGCCATCTCTCTTGTTAATTGATGTTTAAGGACATAATTGATCAAAAAGATAGGTTAAGTGTCAAAGAGATTTCACAAATAAGACCAGTGTCTGCAAATAATGAAGGATAGAATTAAAAGGGAGAGAATGATCCTGCGGGGAAGCAGGATACACAGCAGACTCATAGAATGGCAAATGCCCTAAACAGCACTTCGGCCTCAGAGTCAACCCTTGGGGCATTCGGATCTGGCTAAAAGATCATTGAGAGTCTCGCAGGCATGGAAAGCCAAGACACTGTGGCAAAAACAACCTGAATGAAAGATCTCAGTGAAAGAGATCCCAGTAGAAAGAATGAGCTATCAAAGAAGGAGGCATCTTTCTCTGAAGGGAGGAAGGAACCTCCACTGTGATATGGCCTTGACTAAATAAGTTCAGAGTTGGTGAACCCAGGAGGCTTCCATAGCCTCAACAGCTCATGGCAAGAGCTTCGGGTGATTACTGACAGCATAAATAAGAGTGTCAATTGTTAAATCAACAATGGGAGTCACTGTGCACCTGCTCCCCATGTAGGATCTCTGTCCTTAATGTGTTGTACTATGAGAATTAACTACTAGTCGAACAGTACTCTATATCTTGTGCAGTTGTGTGGGTGCAGTCTGTTAAAATCTTTGCTTTGCATATACTAAGTTGATCTTCTGTATATAAAGATAATTGAAAATGAATCTTGAAGAAGAGTGGGATGGGAGATGGGATGGCTGCGGGTAGGAGGGAGGTTAAGGGGGAAAAAGCCACAACAATGCAAAAGTTGTACTTTATAAATTTACATTTATTAAATAAAACAAAACAAAAACAAAAAAATCAGATAGTAATGAAATAGAAAACAAATCAGATTGACAAAGTTGAATAAGAGAGGAGGCATGAGAAAACGTTGTTAAGTTAATACTGTTCTCATTTACCTTTTACTAGAACTCTATAAAATAAGAGAAATAAATAAATGTTTTAAAGATTGGAAAGGAAGAAGCCAAGTTATCACAGTTAGCAGATTCCATGACTATATACAAACTGAAAATGCCATTTATTAGAATTATTAGGAGTTTAGCTAGTTGTCACATATAAAAAAGTACGCCATGCTCAAAGAACTGGCTATTCCATATTGTAAAATTATCAATTTTGTGCATATAGATTTACATTTTAATGTAAGCTTAATTATAACCTCAAAAGAAATTCTTAAAAATGTTTATTTATTTATTTGAAAGGCAGAGAGACACAGGGAGAGAAGGAGAGACAGATAGAGATCTTCCATCCATTGGTTCACTTCTCAAAGGCCAAAACACAATGGCCAGGGCTGGGAAAGACTGAAGCAGTACTGAAGCCATAACCTACTGCCTCCAGCAGTCTGCATTAGCAGGAAGCTGGAATCAGGAGTGGAGCCAGGACTCAAGCCATGTACTCAGATATGAGACGTGGGCATCCCAAGCAGCTTCTTAACCAGCACACCAAACACTAGTCCCCTCAACAGGATATTTTGTTATCAATTATGGCAAATGTTTTTAAAATGTATATGCGAAAGAAAACAGAACAATACAGTTAGGTATTCCTTACAGTGTGGGAGGACTTGCTCTACTGCATGTCCACATATATGATAAAACCGTAAGTGTTTGATATTAAGTATATAAGTGTATAATATTAAGAACATAACATACACCAACAGAAGAGAGCTAACAGACTACCAGTATACAGAAGCTGTCTGTGCTAACAGACCACCAAGATACAGAAACCATTAATAAATAGAAAGAAATACACATTGTTTGGCATTAGCTTTTTAAACCTTGTGGAACTGAGTTGTCAGTGTTTGTTGATTGTAAATGGTGAGAGAAAAGGAAGAGTGAGGAATCAGTACTGGTGACGTAAGCCACTGAAGGGTGGGGTTGTTATCTAATGAGAGGAAGAGGGGATCAGTTGAGAGTGGGGGAGGACAGATGATGGGCAGATGGATCAATTCAGCATGGAGCTGTTTAAATTCAAATGACTGCACTTGTTGCTCCCCGTCTTCGCGGAGGAACGACACTAGACCCTGCGCTGTTCTTTCGTCTGCTCGGCCCTCCCCGGGTTTGCTGCTGGTTCTTCCCAGGTTGGCTACCGTCCCTTCCACCTCCGTGGAAGGGCGGTTCCCCCTGCCACTTTCCCCACTTCCACGGGGGAGCGGCACACCGCCGGCCGGCTCTCTTGGGGGCTACACAGGTGTTCCTCAGGTGTTCCTGGTGCATGTTGTCTCTCTCCTCCTTTATAGTCCTCTTCCACCAATCCCAACTCTGCTACCCACACGCCGAGTACGCTGCTCTCCTCCAATCAGGAGCAGGATCAGCTCCCGCAGGTCATCACCCAAGTTGGCGAGAGGCAGCTGTGTAGAAGTTGTTACTCCCTTCTCAGCGCCATATTGTGGGAGAGCAGATGCATAGAATAAGTCTTAATTCCAGTAACTTAGTCTAGTCCGAGTTGCTCCCCACAGCACTATGTTCCAGTTAAACGCTGGGGGATCAATTGTCATGTAGGACTGACCATCCCTAGAGTGCTCTGGGACTTAAAAAGTTCTGGGAATCCTTGGTGATACACAATTGTTAGGAGGGAGGGTAGAGTTAGAATAGTAAATGAGGAGAGGGGCTTGGTTTGTACCTTTATAGGTGTTACAGCCCAGTGGGTGACCCAGTGAGCTCTTACCTCAGGAAGCAAAGGATTAACAACTCTAGGCTGCTGAACCGAAATTTATGTTATTAAATTATGTAGCCTCCCAAATCCACAGACATGTATGCTGTATAGGACTGGAGTCTGAGCATTCCTGGTTTAGCCTAATTGGGAGAAAACTCCTGGTGGCAAATGATAATCTTTTGGTGAGTATTCTAAGATCAGAGCATAGAGAATTCCGAAATTCTCCACTCTTACTTCTTGGCTGTCTTTAATGAAGCAGTTATGTTGTAAACCACCTATGGAGAGGCCCATGTGGTAGAAAGTGCAGGTGGCCTGTGGGAGCTGCCTGTCTCCATCATACAGCCACAAGGACATGAGTTCTGCCAGGTCTTGAAGGATTTTGAAGGCCAGTTGCTCCCCAGTTGACCTGTTAGCTTAGGACCTAGGCCTGCTGATGCCTGGACTGAAAGCTTGTGACGCCGAGAAGAACAAGGTAAGCCCGGCCCAAACTCTTGCCCCATAGAAACTGTGAGATGATGAACATTCACTGGTTTAAGGTGCTCAGTCTTTGGTAACTTGTTGTGCAAGTACAGATATTGGGAGAGAAATTGTGATTGATAGGTACATATATGACAAATTCATTAGGATGTGAGGATAGTGTGGAGGAAAAGTGGCAGGCATGCTTCTCAAGGGGGGGTGTCTCTGGCAAGTTTAGTAAACAGGACGAATCAACTCTCTCCCTAGCATAATATGCTGAAGTTGGAAGCCCTCATTGAGTTGGGTGATTGAGTCAGAAACATCACTTTCTGTAAGGGCAAGGATGAGGACTAGAATTTTGCTCTCAGATTGGCTTCTTATTGTGAGTTTCTCATTTGATCCTTTTGGGTTTCTGTTCTTATCTTCCATGTGTCTCTGTCCTGAGATACGGAGGCATACTTTGCAGTAGGCCCTACCAAAGGCACTTCTGGTTGCAGCCTAGCTCACTCTGAGTGACCTTTCCTCCCAGTCTAAAGTGCTATCAAGTCAAAATACTAAAGTACAATTTGCTCCCTTTTTCTGTACCTGTGGCACCATTGATTGACTGCCTTAACAAATTGGTTCAAATTTGCAGCCAAATTATAAAACTTTGAAGGCTTGAGGAAGTATGCAGGCAAGCAAAATAGTTTTCTAGTATTATGAATTATTCAATATTAAGTTCCATTTAATAATAAGAAGAGGCTATTTGTGTCTGGCACAAAAGAAGATAAATCAAGACCTTACAAATTCTTAGTTTTAAAAAGAAGAAATTCTCTGAAAGAAATACTTGGCCACTTAAAGGTCTCTCTTTTTCCTGTGTCCTTTTTCAGAGCTACAAAGAACTCACTGAAGGTCAGCTATTCTTTTTGAGGTCTCCATGGTAGCTGTGATCTCAGCCAGTCTCTGATTTAGAACATCAGAATTTTATAACTGATAACAAACTCATGAAGACCAGATCAGGGCACTGGTTCTCTACTCTTATATGCCATATCAAATGTACTTACTTACTAGTTCCTTGTGCCTGGCATTCTTCACACAGTGACAATGAGGAATTTATGTCTAGGCTGGAATGCACTGGACAGATGGAAAAGGAACTGATGTTACCTATCAGGTAGCCTCCCATGCTCATCAGTACAGGACCGCGACAGTTCATTGATTGAACCATTAGGTGAGACTCACATACAGATTAGAAGGGCAAGGTGGAATCCTGGAAAGAAAATTTAATCTAGATGAGTATTAGAAAGATAAAAGAATGAGAATAGTCATTGGGAAAACAGCATCTGTATGGAGAAAGAACTATAGAAAGGTTACATTAGCAAACTAAGTTGGAATAGCCCTAAGTATACAACAGGTGGGAGAAACACCAGATCTTGAAGGGAACAGAATCCCTTTGAACTACTTATAGTTGGTGACCTCAAAGGCTGGTAAAGTCGGAGATAGTCTCAGCTTTAGCACAGCTGCTCTTGGGCGTTATTAATGGCACGAGAATGGACCTTGGAATTGGTAAAAGAGTAACAGCTAAACCAACAGTTAAAAAATAGAACTCAATCTCCAAGTCATTAGGCCTATCCATCAATTATACAAGAAAAGTACCTTGTTGATGGACATGAAGAGGGAGAAATAATCCTGAGCCCACACCAATATCAACAATTTTGTCTTCAGTCCTAGTTCATGTTTTAAAAAATTAAAGCTGTATTTTCATTATTTTCATCTTTATTTGACAAATGAAAAGTATATATATTTATGGTATATGATATAAGGTTTTTAAAAAAAGATTTATTCATTTATTTGAAAGGCCAGAGTTACACAGGGAGAGACAGAGATCTTCCATCTACTGGTTCACTCCCCAGATGGCCACATCCGGGGCTGGGCCGGACTGAACCCAGCAGCTTGGAACTCCATCCAGATCTCCCACGTGGGTAGTAGGGACACAAGTACTCTGACCATTTCTGCTGCCTCCCAGGTGCATTAGCAGGGAGCTTGATTGGAAGTGGAGCAGCCAGCACGTGAACCAGCACTTATATAGCATACTGGCATTGAAAATGGTGGCCCAGGTCTAAGGTTTTGATACATGTATGCATTGTGAAGTGATTGCCACTATCAAGATCATTAGCATATAACCACCTCGCATAGTTATCTTCTTTTTTATGATGAGATCATTTAAGATCTATTCTCTTGGCAATTTTCAATTATGCAATCCAGTATTGTTAACTACAGTTACCATGTTGTGCATTAGATCTCTGGAACACGTGATTTAAACTCAAAGTAGTTGGAGACTCCAGCTCATAGCTTAGATACAATTCAGGATTCAGCTCAGTTATCTTTAAGTCTTCTTTCCTAGCTGCACAAAATCCTTAGAAGATGAGAAAAATTGTAGGATGGGGCTTTCAATAGGCAAACATAAAAAAAAAAAAACTCTCCAGTTGTCGGTTACATATAATTACACCAAATTGAAGTTAAGTCTTAAGGAAAAATAAAGGAGGAAAGTGTTCTGCCTTTTCAAAGCAGAAGCTCAACCCATCAGAGTGCTCCCTGCAGCATTCAGAAAAAGTAGAGATGGCTTTAGGCCTCAGAAAATGTATCCTGGAGACAAGTGCATCTAAAACCTTACTCCACAGAACAATCACCTGGAGAGCTTGTTAGAACCAAGATCTGGCCCCTGCCCAGAGTGTAATAAGCTCAAGATTGATGCTGACTGGGCCAATCCCTGCACACTGGAAAGTACTGCAATGGACCTATGGCTCAGTGGACTTCGTTCCCAGGTCAAGAAAGCTCTCTCAGGCATGGTTCAGGAGCTGTCTTCTAATCCAGGGTGTGCCATGTGGCTTTCACCATCCCAGTGGAATCACCAGTGCCGTTTCCACATGCTCACACAGAGCACTATCTTCCTGGGCCACTGCTACTTTCATATGGCAGAAAACAAATTTCACCCAAAGCTTTGAACATCACACTTCTAAAACAGGAGCAGAACCAATATTGAGGCATGCGATTCATTTGAGTGGACCTAGTGGTACCCAGGAGCATTTGTGTCTATTTTTCATTGCGTCAAAACCTCCTTATGTGGCAGAGATCATCAATGATGCGTTTTCCACACCTGCTTTCCACCACGCAAACCCTCACTGTGAGGCTTGGCTACAGAAAATTTAACTGGGTCTATGGGCCACTCTGCATCTCTCATTCTTTTTAATGGACACTCTCTGCTGATTTCCTGCAAAATTTTCCCACATTTCTGAAGGAACAAAAACAGGCTGATACTTGTGGACACTAAGCATTGTTTTGGTCCCTCATTTAAGTTATCTTAATCCGCACAATATCTCTTAAGAGATAGGCATTGCCGTTCTCATTTTACAAATGCTGTAACTAAGATACAGAGAGATTAAGTCACTTCATAAAATTGCATGGCTCAAAAGCAAATAAACTGAGATTTAAATCTCATTTCTCACTATTTTGCTACATAATTTGTCCCATTTTCTGAATTGCTCTAAATTGCAAATTACCTTGGGGTCATTATGCTTATACTTCCAATATCTTTTCCATCGTCAAAGGTAAGAAATCTCCCAATTTATATTAAATAATCATTTTATTCTTTTCTAAATCTGGAGCCTGAAAAAGCCAGCCTTGCCTGTCTTGCTCTTTTTCTTATTGGACATTGCCAATCTAGATGAATCAAAGCACGGATGAAATGTCTCTGCGCCCCACAACAGTGAGTCAACAGTGCATTAATTTCATGCCTGGAAAGACTTCACCTCTTCCTTAGTTTATCTAAAATATCCTCTAGTAAGAATGGTAAGAGAATTTTCTGAGACATGATTTTATGTTAGCACCAAATTTACTCTATTTAGAGTTAGAAAAAGTATATATATAAAATGCTTTGTAAAGCAGTCAGCATTATGGCACAGTGGGTTATGTTGCTGCCTGTGGTGTGGGCATCCCATATTAGAGCGCTTGCTTGAATCCTGGACTCTCCACTTCTGATCCAGCTCTCTGCGAATCCACCTGGGAAAGCAACACAAGATGGCTCAAGTACTTCAGTCCCCGCCACCTACATGGGAGACACAGATGGAGTTCGAGGCTCCTGGATGGACCAGTCCCAGCCATCATAGCCATTTGGGGAGTGAACCAGTGGATGGAAAATCTCTCTTTCTATGTCTTCCCCACCCTCTGACAGTCTGCCTTTCAAATAAAGAAAGAAATAAATCTTAAAGTGCTTTGTAAAAATATAGTATTTTTGTGTTTCCTATATTATTTTTTAAGATTAAAAATTTTCAACCCCATTCCAAATTAATAAGCCTTTCAAGAAGATTGAGGCTAATATTATGGGGTTTTTTTTGGATATTTCTGGTTTCTTTATGTACTCAACCAAATATTAATGCAACTTTACTCTATGTCATTTAAATAATACTCTGGTGGCAAAAATGAGTGGTTGCTATCTTAAGTTTCATGAAATCTGAAAGCATGTGACTATCATTGAATTTCTAAGTTTCCTTATAAGTTATAGTAATAAAAAGCTCTAATAATCTTATGAAAGTTTTAAACAGAAATGTTAATAAGGACAATGCACTGATCCATATCAAAATTGCCTTTTTTGCATCATAAATTTATATGTTAATGATGCAATTCAGTCACAAAACTAAGTTTTTCATGGCATTTTCCTTCTCTCTCTGGGTAGGTTTGAAGTTACATATAATACTAACAGTGTTAATCCAGGAACATTTAGAGGAGGATCAACTGTAAGACATTTACTGATTTACTGTAGTATGAAATCTGATTTTGACTTAGTAATTAGGATACATATTCAGAAATTGAGATAAATATGACCAGGCTGCTTATCGTTAGGTATTTTTATGTTTACTGATTACTTTCAACATAATTATAAACATTACTTCAAAGTTAATTATTTTCTTACCAAAACTCTTCTGGTTGATTTGTGTCTGGCTTTCAAATGGTACTCTACTTTCCATCTTTCTATTTTTTTTAAAAGATTTATTTACTTGAAAGGTAGAGTCACAGAGAGATGGGAACATAAAGAAAGAGATCTTCCAGAGCTGGTTTTTTGAAAAAAATAAACAAAATTGACACACCATTGGCCCAACTAACCAAAAAAGGAGAGAGAAGACTGAAATCAATAAAATTAGAGATGAGTTAGGGAATGTAACAACAGACACCACAGAAATAAAAGGAGACATCAGAAATTACTACAAAGAGCTGTATGCCAACAAACTTGGAAACTTAGCAGAAATGTATAGATTCCTGGACACATACAACCTACCTAAATTGAACTATGAAGAGATACAAAAACTAAACAGACCCATAACCAAGTCAGAAATTGAATCAGCAATAAAGGCCCTCCCAACAAAGAAAAAGCCCAGGACTAGATGGATTCACTGCTGAATTCTACCAGACATTTAAAGAATTAACTCCAATTCTTCTCTGTGGGGAGCAACTCGGACTAGACTGTTACTGGAATTAAGACTTATTCTGTGCATCTGCTCTCCCACAATATGGCGCTGAGAAGGGAGTAACAACTTCTACGCAGCTGCCTCTCGCCAACTTGAGTGATGACCTGCAGGAGCTGATCCTGCTCCTGATTGGAGGAGAGCAGCGTACTTGGCGTGTGGGTAGCAGAGTTGGGATTGGTGGAAGAGGACTATAAAGGAGGAGAGAGACAACATGCACGAGGAACATCTATCTGAAGGAACACCTGTGTAGCCCCCAAGAGAGCCGGCCGGCGGTGTGCCGCTCCCCCGTGGAAGTGGGGAAAGTGGCAGGGGGAACCGCCCTTCCACGGAGGTGGAAGGGACGGTAGCCAACCCGGGAAGAACCAGCAGCAAACCCGGGAAGGGCCGAGCAGACCAAAGAACAGCGCAGGGTCCTGTGTCGTTCCTCCGCAAAGAGGGGGAGCAACATAATAGAATAGAAACACAAGAAACCAATCCAAACATCTACAACCAACTTATATTTGATCAAGGAGTTAAAGGAAATTCCTGGAATAAGGACAGTCTATACAACACACGGTGCTGGGAAAACTGGATTTCCACATGCAGAAGTATGAACTAAGACCCCTACCTTAAACAAAAATCCACTCAACATGGATTAAAGATCTAAATCTATGACCCAACAGCATCAAATTATTAGAGAACATTGGAAAAACCCTGCAAGATATAGGCACAGGCAAAGACTTCTTGGAAAAAAACCCAGAGGCACAGGCAGTCAAAGCCAAAATTAACAACTGTGATTACATCAAATTGAGAAGCTGCTGTACTGCAAAAAGAAACAGGAAAATGAAGAGGAAACTGACAGAATGGGAGCAAATATTTGCAAATTATGCAACTGATAAAGGATTAATAATCAGAATCTAAAAAGAGATCAAGAAACTCCACAAAAACAAAACAAACAATCCACTTAAGAGATGGGCCAAGGATCTCAATAGACATTTTTTAAAAGAGGAAATCCATACGGCCAATAGAAAATGTTCAGGATCACTAGCCATCAGGGAAATGCAAATCAAAACCACAGTGAGGTTTTACCTCACCTCAGTTAGAATGGCTTACATACAGAAATCAACTAACAATAGATGCTGGTGAGGATGTGGGGAAAAATGGACACTAACCCACTTCTGGTGGGAATGCAAACTGTTAAAGCCACTATGGAAGACAGTTTGGAGATTCTTCAGAAACCTGAATATAGCCCTACCACACGACACAGCCATCCCACTCCTTGGAATTTACCCAACGGAAATTAAATTGGTAAATAAAAGAGCTGTCTGCACCTCAATGTTTATTGCAGCTCAACTCACAATAGCTAAGGCATGGAATCAATGTAAATGCCTATCAACAGAAGACTGGATAAAGAAATTATGGGATATGTACTCTATGGAATATTACACAGCAGTAAAAAAAATTGAAATCCAGTAATTTGCAACAAAATGGCGGAATCTGGAAAATATCATGCTGAGTGAAATAAGCCAGTCCCAAAGGGACAAATATCATATGTTCTCTCTGATCGGTGACAACTAACTGAGCACCTAAAAGGAAACCTGTAGAGGTGAAATTTACACTATGAGAAGCAATGACTTGATCAGCCCTTGTCCTGCCTGTTGAGAAACAACTTACAATTTTATTTTTTTAGTATTTTCTTTCTACTTAATACCATTGGTTGAACTCTTTAATTAACACACAATTACTCTTAGGTGTTTAAAATTAACTGAAAAGTGATCTTTGTTAAATATAAGAGTGGGAATAAGAGAGGGAGGAGATGTACAGTTCGGCACATGCTCCTTCAGACTTACCCCTAAGGGTAAAGCTAAAAACTTGCCATGTGAATCAAAATCCCATTAAATTGGAAGGGACCAATGCCACTTTACTAGTTAAAGTGATAAAGTGATCCGTTTACATTCATAACTGATCATAAAGATAGGATTAAGTGTCAAAGAGATCACATAAGTAAGATCAGTGTCTGCTAATAATAATTGATATAATTAAAAAGAAGGGAAGGGTCTAACATGGGAAGCAGGATACACAGAAGACTCATAAAATGACAAATGCCCTAAATAGCACTCTGGTCTCAGAATCAGCCCTTAAGGCAGTCTGATCTGGCTAAAAATCCCATGAGAGTTTCCAGTCATGGAAAGCCAAGACACTGTGGCAAAAAAATGACCTAATGAAAAGATCTCTGTGAGTGAGATCTCAGTGGAAAGAACGGGCTATCAAAGAAGGAAGTACCTTTCTCTGAAGGGAGGAGAGAACTTCCACTTTGATATGGCTTTGTCTAAATAAGGTCGGAGAATGTGAACTCAGGAGGCACCCATAGCATTGGCAGCTCATGACTAGAGCCTTGGGTGATTACTGACATCATAAATAAGAGTGTCAATTGTTAAATCAACAACAGGAGTTACTGTGTACTTGCTCCCAATGTAGGACCTCTGTCCTTAATGTGTTGTACTATGAGAATGAATGGTAAATTAATCTTCAAAGAATACTTTATACTTTGTATGTCTGTGTGGGTGCAAACTGTTGAAATCTTTACTCAGTATAGAGTTTATCTTCTGTATATCAAGATAATTAAAAATGAATCTTAATGAAGAATGGGATGGGAGAGGGAGTAGGAGATAGGATGATTTGTGGGTAGGAGGGTGGTAATGGGGGGAAGAACTGCTATAATCTAAAAGTTGTACTTTTGAAATTTATATTTATTAAATAAAAGTTTTCTATTAAAAAAAAAGAAAGAGACCTTCCATCCACTAGTTCACTCCCCTAAATGGATGCATTGGCCAAGGCTGGGCCAGAGTGAAGCCAGGCCCCCAGAACTCCATCTGGGTTTTCCACATGAGTGGCAGGGGCCAAAACAGTTGAGCCCACTTCTGCTGGTTTCTCAGATACAATAGCAAGAAGCTGTGATTGGAAGTGGAGCAGCTGTGATGCAAACTGGTATCCAACATGGGATGCTGATGTTGCAAGCTGTAGCTTAACCAGCTGCACCACAGTGCCAGCCCCACCACTTTCCCTCTCAACACACCTCTCACTTTTACCTATTAACTTCATTAATCTGTTGATTGTTAGTCAGACTGTCCACTCTTTTTCATAAAGGTATTGTAAAGACATATTTCAGGTTTTTGTAGTGACTTTCTAAATAGAATAAAGGAGGGCAGAAAGGTTAAAGCAAGCATTCTACAAGTGTATCCAATACAATAGGTATATGAAAAATGCAAATTGATAAACTAAGTGTATTCATTGAAATACTTATTGGGATTATGAGGCTTAATAAAAACTACAAATAGACACACAAAATATTTCTGATTGTCTTAGACCAGATGAGAATCACTCATTTCCTCAAAACTCTACTTTTCCAGAGCAATGAAAAGAAAGACAAGAGAGGTAAAAGGGATCATGGATCTTGCTATGGCATTGATCCAATTATCTCACATTTCATTGGTTTCTGTCATCTGGTTCACAGAGGATTCTGCATCCACAAGAAGTGATGGAAGTGTACCTCCTCTTTATCATTTGTGAAGTAGGGATGCATTTTACACTGCCTGTGCTTGCATAGAGGAAAGCTATTACTGGTTCACTTCCCCCAAGGAAAGGGAAGTTATACTTTCAATTTCTGTCCTTGTTTTCTTTTTCTCTTTCCCACTGGTAATGGTGTGATTTACCTAAAGGATCCTTTTGGGAGAAAGAGTTGACTGTGCCTGACTCAGACTCCGGTGGCCTTTTTCCAAGCACAACCTGCTGCTGGCTGTGGATCTTCCTTTCTGCTCTCCACACTGTTGGGTAAGCCTGTGAGAGCAGCCCGCAAGGGGGCATCTGTTATTTCCATTCAAATCTGTTTAATTTAGAAGATTAATAGATGAATCAATTGATCACACATCAGAAAGCCATTCCCTCTGATAAACCTTGTGAGAAATAACATTAGGACTTCGAGCTCCTCTCGTCATTTCTCAATTAGTTATAAGCCTAAAAGGAAGGGGACAGAAACAGTTGTGTTTTATTGGACCTCTAAAACACTTCCAATGCTTAAATAGTTTGCTGGAATTAGGAAGGTCCATTTTTAGAGAAATTCTAAATAGTTTTTTTTATAATTAGCAAAAGAATCATTTGTGTTTTTTTGGTTTTGTTTTATTTAATGAGCACAAATTTCATAAATACTTTAGGAATATAGTGATTCTTCCCACCATACCTGCCCTCCCACCACTACTCCCATTCTTCCTCTTCTTACCGCTCCCATTCCCAGTCCCATTCTCTGTTGATTCATTTTTTTCAATTAACTCTATACACAGAAGACAAACTCTATACTAAGTAAATATTTCAACAATTTGCACACACACACACCCACATACACACAACTGTTTGATAATGAGTTTTACAGTTAATTCTCATAATGCAACTCATTTAGGATAGAAGTCCTTCATGGGAAGTAAGTGCACAGTGACTCCTGTTGTTAATTTAACAATTAACACTCTTATGTATGATGTCAGTGACCACCCAAGGCTCTTGACATGCGCTTCCTGGGCTATGGAAGCCTTTTGAATCCACAATCTCTGTCAGTATTTAGACAAGGCCATAAGCAAAGTGGAAGTTCTCACCTCCCTTCAGAGAAAAGTATAGCCTTCTTTGATGGGCACTTCTTTCCACTGAGGTCTCTCTGACAGAGATCCTTCACATAGGACATTTTTTTTTTTTTTTTTTGCGATGGTCTCTTGGCTTTCCATGCCTGAAATGCTCTCATGGACTTTTCAGCCAGACCCGAATGCTTTAAGGGCTGATTCTGAGGTCAGAGTGCTATTTACAGTGATTTTCATTCTATGAGTCTGCTGTGTGGACTGCTTCCCATGTTGGAACATTCTCTGTTTTAATTCTATTATTATTACTAGATACTTGATCTTATTTATATGATCCCTCTAACACTTAATCCTATTTATATGATCACTTTAACACTTAAGATGATATTTTTAAGGTAATGTCAAGATTATATCAGTATGTAGTCTGGGCTTATGAAAAGGAGGGTGGAAATACCACACCTTTTTATAAAAATATAAGATTCATGGAAATATCGAGAATATATAAGTACCACAGACACAGAGAACAAATAATAGTTTTTTAAATGCCATTTTCAATATGAAATTTTCCAATTCATAAAAAATTAATTAAGCTTTTCATGCAAGATTAATAAAATTTTGGAAAATATTGTTACAGAAGAAACATAACTAATTTTTAAATGGATTGTTTACCATAATAATTTATTTCACTTTTGGGGTTATTGTTAAGTGATCTTCTAGAATGTTTGTGTTTTTGAAAATTGTTTTTCCTCCCAAAACATTTTGTGTGCATATGTGTAGAATGTTTTGTGTATGTTTGTGCATACACACAAAAACATGTATATACACATGTGTATATATCTATGTTTATGTGTATTTGCATATAACATATGAATTATAATTGGATAATTAAAGAATGATTTGCTGGTGACAAAGTCTTCCCTGGGGAAGCATGTATTCTGACCTTTATGTTAGGGAGTCAGGATTCTGTGGGTGGTTTCAACTTTACACCAACAAGAAGCAGAACTGTAAGCAAAGTCATCACACCCACATTACAGACATTTCCTTCCTCATCCTACAACACCAGGGTTCCTCTTATTCTCTAAGAGCAATTTTTTTATATTTCTTCATATGTATTTCTTCTCCAAAATTTCATGTATATACACACACAACACACACACATGTTCTACTTTTGCTTTACTCTGTTACCTCCACATACATACCCCTACACGGGGTACATTTACCCTGGGCCTCTTTATCTTTCTCAGTGACCCACAATCTCAATAACTATGTACAATACAATGCCTGCATATGTAGTTGAAGAAATGTCTCCATCATGTCTAAAACTGAATATCCAAAACCAACATGCCCAAACTGTGTATAGTGTCTTTTCTCTTATACACACCCTCCTTCTTGCCTTCCTTTTTTCAGAAAGAGCACTTTCATCCAAACTAGAAACGTCATTCATCTAAGTTACCTTCCTTTCTCCATGTCATCACTTTCCTCAGATACTATTAGTTAATAAATGTGAATCCCCTAAACAAATTCTGCCTCTTTTTAAAAAAGAGACTTAATTTATTTAATGGGCTCACAGAGACAGAGAGAGCTCCCACCCACCTGTTCACCATCCAAATGCCTGCAGCAGCTAGGATTGAGTGAGTCCAAATACAGGTGCCAGGGATGCACTCAGGTCTCCTACATGTGTGTCAGCAACTCAGGTGCCTGAGTCATTACCTGCTGCCTTCCAAGGTGTGCATTATCAGGAAGCTGGACTCTGAAATAGAGCTGCAACCAAAACCCATGCGTGAGTTTTGACCTGGAAGGTGGGCATCTCAAATTGTGGACTGACCATTAAACCAACTACCCAGCCCATATTCTGCCTCTTTATAGACTATCAATTCTCATTAGATTCTGAGAATTGTTACTTGATTTATCTTATCTGTTCTTCCCATTGTCCTTACCAGTCTACTGTCAAAATAATCTTTCTAAACCAAAATCTAATCATGTTTACCCTTAAAGAGTTATAGAGATCATCCCATTACTGATTCCACAGCAACATGGAGATATTAAATAATTTAATGATTTGTAGACCTGCAGACTCTTAACTTCCTATCCAGTAGTCTTCCTTAGATTATATACCATGAAGTGAAATTCTAAAACAGAAGACAAATGTAATGATCAGCATGAAATGCATTGCTACAGTTCATGTTTTGGGTAAAGGATGAAAACTAGATGCTGCTTTTTTCCATTTAGTGGAAGGAAATAGTTGGGGCCCTCCTGAGTCAGCAATTGTGCAATATTGTCCTGAGAATTACAGGCCCTATTTCTACCTCTTGCTTTGATGCTAAAATTTGTCCTTCAATCGTCACTTTACCAATAGATTACCAATTTATTCAGCTGCACAAAGCCTCGTCATTTCAATATAATTCTTGGAGGATGTAGGCCTGGGGTCTCTTTCATTCACTGTCCTCAGAGCTCAGCATGTAGAAGGCAAATGTGCTGCGGGACAGTACTCCTTCAAATACTGTTCTAACATGAAGCTGTTATCAGCAACAGAACCAGGCAGAGGAAGCAAGCTCACAAGATCATACCAAAATCCTGGTCCCCACTCAGGCCATTGCACTTTTCAAAAGTTGCAAATTCTGCCAGCAGCAAAGATTTCATTTTCTGTTTCTCGTTTTGCTAGATCTTCTAGTTTATTCCCCAACTTGAACATCTGTCAGTCTTCTATTTAAGTGACCACCAAAGGTGAAAATCGAATACTTTTTGCTTTATGCTCTGATATAAGAATTAATATATAAACAACACCTAATTCCTTAGATCCATTTTAACTCTGACAATTGTGACTCATTTTTAACCTCTAATACTAGAGTTTACTTTGTCCCTGATACTTACTTTTGTTTTGGGGTGGGACCCAAATGTGGGTGGTAGTTATTTAAAAGTGACATCAAGCAAAAGTTAGTAAAGGGACAGAGGACTAAGAATTAAATCTCAGAGATGGGAGGGTGAGCAAAGCTTGGGAGGCTCAAGGTTTTGTTGGAAGTCAAAGATGGAATTAACCCCAAAGAAAAACTGTAGGTCAGCAAGGGGTGAATTTCTGAAAACAAACACTGAACTCCTTATTTTTTCATAAAAAGTCTATCAAGATTAATTTTTGCTTTTTTTATTATGAAATGCCCATCATCTTAAAATGGCCTCATTAATCCTTTCCACTTTAAGCCCCTTACTGTTGTCACAACACCAGTATTAGAGTCTCCCTGGTGCTTGTTTTTTTCAATCAGCTTTATTGATTTTGATACACAAGCAACTGCACGTGTGTCATGCGGATGGGACACGTTGGCATACTGTGATATTATCACCACAATTCAGGTAATCAACTTATCCATGACCTCTAAAATCTTCTTATTCCCCCATGCTTTTTGTGATAAGAATGTTTAATATGAGATTTACCCTCTTAATACATTTTTAAGTGCACAAGTATATGTTGACATCAGGCACTATATTGAACAGCAGATGTCAAGAACATATTCATCTTAACTAACTGAAGTTTAATACCCACTGAACAACATTCTTCATTTCCCACTCCCCCCAGCCCCTTAGCAGCCACCATTTTATTCTCTGCTTCTCTGCGTTTTACTATTTTAGAAACCTCAGATGAGTGGAATCCCATAGTATTTTTCTGAAACTGATTTATTCTTTTTTTGTTACTTTTTGAAGATTTATTTATTTATTTTCATTTATTTAATAAATATAAATTTCCAAAGTACAGCTTATGGATTACAATGGCTTTTTCCCTCCCATACTTTCCCTCCCACCCACAACCCTCCCATCTCCCACTCCCTTATTCTACTAACCATAGTGTTTTCCAGGTTTATCCATGTTGTCATAAAATATGTCTTTATTTTTTAAAAGCTTGCTAATATTCCATTATACATGCATACTAAATATTCTTTGTGCAGTCATTTTTCATAGACATTTGAGTTGTTTTCATGTCTTGACTACTGTGGATAATGCTTCACTGAACATGTAACAGCAGATACCTCTTTGAGATTCTGATTTCAATTCTTTTGATATAGATCCAGAAATAGGATTGCTACATCATACGGTACCAACGATGTACAAGTGTCCTTCTGTCTCCACATCTTCCTCAACACATTTTATCCTTTGAGTTTTTTTTTTCTGTGCTTTGATAATGGCTTTTCTAATGAATGTGGGGTCATTTCTCATCATGGATGTGATTTTATTTGCATTTCCATGATGATTAGTGATGTCAAATACCTTTTATCATACCTGACCACCATTGCTGTGTTTTACTTGTAGAAAAGTCTATTCAAGTCCTTCAATCTCCCTTTCCTTGAAAGAAATTTTCCTATTTTCTTCAACTTCACTTTCAAGCTGATTTACATTGCTGGAAAAGTTTTGAGTCAAAAATTCACTACATATGCCTACAAAATATCTATGTATCCTGATCTACTTCAGCAGGGCCTTCACAAAACCTCTGATTTGCCTTTATATGGATCCATCATGCCAAATGGCCATTCAATATTTTCTTCTCCAATGTCATCTACTATCTTCAAGTCTCAAAACCATGCCCTAGTATCTCTTTGTTCTACAGTCAGGTTCATTGTTGATTAAGAAAAAACACATTTATTCGTGTGTGTGTGTGTGTGTGTGAAAGAGAGAGAGAAAGAGAGAGAGGGGGTGGGGGAGAGAGAATCTCCCATCCACTGGTTCATTCCCCAAATTTCAGCAAAAGGCCAGGTCCGGATCAGAGACCCAAACCAAGACCCAGGAACTCAGTGTAGGTCTTGCACATGGGTGGTGAGGACCCATTTATATGAGCATTCATTGCTGCCTCTCAGGATCTGCATTAGCAGGAAGGTATAGGCAGGAGCTAGAGCCAGGAATTCAACCCAGGTACTCTTGATATGAAAGTATCTTAACTGCAGAAACACTTCTTTTGCGAGGTCAGAGTTAGTTTCTACAAATTCCTTCAACTTTCACTCTCTGCATGTCAGACTTGTTTTTTCTTTAATTTCTCCAGATTTTCTCCCTTCTTGTCTCTAAGAGTACTCTCAACCTTTTTCAATATTGAAACTTTCTTTGCACATTTCCTACCATCAGTTAGAATTCTCTCTTCTCACTACTTGCAGAATCTTGCTTGATCGACCTTCAATCACAAATTTTCCATTGACTTTTTGATCTTCCAACAAAAAGTGCATATATGGTATATTGAAACCACAAATGTATGTGTATATATAAATGAAGGAATAATATAGTTTTCACCCCCTGACTACCATTTCTTTGTGGTCCAGTGATATTTTATGAAGACCACAGCAGTTTTTAAGTAGTCGATTTCCTTGCGCTGAACCTTCCAGTTGGTATTGCAACTGTGGAGTATGGACATTAGCCAGAACTGTGGTGACGGCTTATTAGTTCTAACTCTACCTAACTCTTTGATCAAGTTTCTGAGTAGACACCGGTCCCCCACAGTGGATTGTAGGCATAAAGGGCTAACATCGGAGGAATGTTGTCTCCACTCCAGAAGTTTGAGTTAGGGACTTCTCCAAAGGATAAGCATTAGCCTGGATAAGCCACATCTGGTTTCCAGACTGAAGTTTTATCACATGCCTTTTGTAATGTCAAGGTGTTGAGGACGGAATTGGTGAGTTTTATTTATATTTTACTTTTTACCAAACTGTGATTTAAACATGTGGTTGTATTAATTAACATTTTCTCTAAAGTATGTTGAAGTAATTAGAATTTTTAATAGTTTTTCTTAAGTAGGAACACACAAATAGGTTTTAAGAAAAAAGGATCAAAAAGCCAATAAAGCAAGAATGTAAGGAATGTTTAACATGTATGTAGCATCTATTTTATATTTAAATCTTATTTTTTTTGACAGGTAGAATTATAGACAGTGAGAGAGAGAGAGAGAGAAAGGTCTTCCTTCCGTTGGTTCACTCCCAAAATGGCTGCTACAGCTGGTGCTACGCTGATCCAAAGCCAAGAGCCAGCTGCCTCCTCCTGGTCTCCCATGCAGGTGCAGGGCCCAAGCACCTGGGCCATCCTCCACTGCCCTCCTGGGCCACAACAAAGAGCTGGACTGCTTCTCTTTCAATTCAGCTCTCTGCTTATGGCTTGGGAATGCTGCAAAGGATGGCCCAAGTACTTGGGCCCCTGTATCCACGTGGGAGATGCAGAGGAAGCTCCTGGCTCCTGGCTTCAGATCAACTCAGCTCTGGCAGTTGCAGCCATTTAGGGAGTGAACCTGTGGGTGGAAGACCCTTCTCTCTGTCTTTCCCTTTCTCTGTAACTCTGCCTCTTAAATAAATGAATAAATCTTTTTTTAAAAAAATAATATAGTGCTTTATATGTATTTAAATGTTCATAAAGTACTGATATTTCCTATGATATTGATTTATATTCCAACCCTGGAAATAAAACAAGACTCATTGTCTTTCTTTCGCACAGAGCACAGGGTTTCAGAATCAGGTTTATCTTTGAACACAGGCAAAAGCTTGCTGACAAGATATTCTGGAACAACTTGCTATTAGGAAGGAAGTGTGAGTGGGAGGACGAGAAGTAGCTCATGCCCATATGACACATACAAGTTGTGAATGTGTTAGAAGTCCATGATGTAGAACATAAATGGCTGTAACCATTTATCTCACTGACATAAAGGACCTTATTCTAATCTTTTGTTTTTATAGCTCTTCTCTGTATTAGATTGTCTTTCTCTGCCTCTTTTGCTCTCATTTTGCTCAATCAGGTAATAAGCTGATGATTGTAAATATTACCCCTTATGACATCTGAGAAAATGTAGAACCTGTCAAAATGTCTTGAGCAAACTGCACGAGCTTCCATGTTGGGGCATTTACCCTTGTTACTCCAGGAAAAAAAAAAAAAGCAAAATCATGACTGCTTAAGGAATATTAGTGAATTCTGTCCTTTCTAACAATAATCTAGGCTTTTAGAGTTATTTTATCTAAAACTGTCACAATCGTTTTATCTGCAAGCATCTCTGCATCCCACAGAAATTGGTAGTAAAAAAGACACTGTCAAATTATTATCCTAGAACAAAAGATAATCAAGTGATTCTTTTCTGACAATACAGTACACAGCAATTGGAAATCCATCCAATAATTTGTTCAACAAACAATTATTGGGCTTCTGTAATTTTCAAAACTGTTTGACAGGTGCGTGAGGAATTCAGACATGAAGATCATGGTACTCCTACTCTTGGGAAGCTTGGAGGCTACTTTGGACCGAAGCCTTTATAATCCCAGTTATATTGACTGCATATCTGAGGGTGCTTCAAAACATTCATCAAAAATGGAATTAAAAGATAGCTTTATTTTGGTGCAAACATTTTTTGAAACTATGCATATCTTTTTCTTTATAGCCACTTCCATGAACATTTGCAAGACCTCTCCTATGCATGGCTTCAGAATTTTTTGTACCGAAACAAACATCCTTTAATTCTATTTTCCAAAAATTTTTTGAAGTATTCTCATACCTTTTGAAAAGAAGCTTTTGGGGCCGGCGCTGTGGCTCCCTTGGTTAATCCTCTACCTGCGGCGCTGGCATCCCATATGGGCACCAGGTTCTAGTCCCAGTTGCTCCTCTTCCAGGCCAGCTCTCTGCTGTGGCCCAGGAGGGCAGTGGAGGATGGCCCAAGTGCTTTGGCCTCTGCACCCGTGTGGGAGACCGGGTAGAAGCACCTGGTTCCTGGCTTTGGATCGGTGTAGCTCCAGCTGTAGCAGCCATTTGGGGGGTGAACCAATGGAAAGAAGACCTTTCTCTCTGTCTTTCTCCCTCACTGTCTAACACTATCTGTCAAATAAATAAATGAAAAAAAAAAAAGACAAGGACTTCTGCAGAATTCCTGAATCAAAAAAAAAAAAAAGAAGAAGAAGAAGAAAGAAAGAAAAGAAAAGAAAAGAAAAGAAAAGGAAAAAGGAAAAAAGCTTTTTCCTTTGAGAACTTGTAATACTCTGAATTTTTCTTTTGGAGCCAGATTCTGACAATCATGTATAGGATCTATTTATCTGAATAGTCATCTCAATAGCTTGTAAGATTTTGGGTTCATTGGAAGAAATAATAGCTTAAACAACTCTGTTTCCAGCCATACATTGCATTGACCATTGTAATGTCATATAAAATCATGGATAACTATATTCCTAGCCAGGGTTTGGGAACCCTAGATGAATAGAACATTTAATTAACAGTTATGGGCAAACAAAAGGAGGGCTAGGTCACTTCAGTTTGAAGACACATAGATAAATCTTTTGGAAGTTAGCAATTAAGTTTTAGATGGATTGCCACCATTTAATTCAAAACACTAAGCTGTTTGTTGCCCTCTTTTAAAATTTAAGTTGCCAAATTGGCCAATGAAAAGTGGGACATTCACAATCTACGCATTTTTCTATATATGATCAAATTAGTACATTTTTCAATGTATTTCAGATTATTTCAGTTGTAAGTTTATTGTACCCCTAAACTTGTTTTTGAACTCATGACTTGATGGCTTATGCGCTCAGGCAGGGCACTGTAGATATGGGTTACCACTTCTGCGTGTTGCTGGACCTCAGCTGGTGTGCCACAAAGCTTTTCCTCTGTCTAGTGGAAGGTCTGTGAAGCATGACCTTAAACCTATCTGTAGTCTCAACAAAGGGTAAATACTGTATTCTTGGCTCCATGTTTAAATTGAGATCCTATATTAATATCAGGTCCCTAAGATTGATTATTACCTTGATGGTCCTTTTCTTAATTTTTTTTTTAATTATTTATCTGAAAGGCAGAAAGACACAAAGAGATCTCTCATCCTTTGGTTCAATCCCTAAATGCTGGCAACAGCTGGAGCTGGGGTTGGTCAGGTTGAAGCCAGGAACTGGAAACTCAGTCCACATGGGTGGGTGACAGGGACCCAAGGACTTAGGCCATCACCTGCTGCCTCTCAGAGTACACATTTTCAGGATTCTGGAATCAGAAGACAAACTGAGACTTGAACCCTGGCACTGTGATAGGAGATGTGGACATCCTGAGTGGATTTTTAATGGCTGCACCAAGTTCCTGCCCCTTGAAATCACTTCTTATTGGATATACTAATTCTTTTGACCATAATTCACAAGGTGAATGTGATGTGTTTAAGGTTTTTATTATAGAAGCAATTCAGTTTTGGTTGCAAGAAAGATTCAATTAAGCATGCAGGAACACTATGTTTATTAGGAAAAATAGATTTATCATAGGAATTAGAACTTACACAATGGTGAGGGAAATTAGGTATGTAAAAGTCAAAAAAAAAAAGGAGTGGGGAGGGGATGACATTGCCTGGGAAACTTAACTAGCCAACTCTGATATAGTTCTTATGTAGAAAGCTGGAAGCAATACACATCTAGCTACAGAAATGGGGTCAAAAAAGGAGGCAGGTACAGAAATAGATGGAAGCTCATTTATTTTCATGGCTATTAAAGCTCTGTCAGTTGGTGGTAAGGCATTTGGTCATGAACCATGATGGTAATGAACATGGGGTACTGTTGACTATCAGGATTGTTGGTAAAGAAGGAGAGCTAGACACAGGTGGGACAAAAATGAGGATACCCTGGAAACTGCCTGCAGCCATCTCCCATGGCCTCCGACGGATGGTGACTACTAGTGTGTAATGACTCAGCTTTACTTCCACCTTCTAGGATAAAAGCAGTATTTGAAAGGTGGTAGGAAATGTGCGTTATCTTCTAACACCACTTTTTCTCCATGAACTTTTTGAAGTACCCTCATACCTGCTGTGTTATTTTCCATGAGCTAAAGTCTAGCACATAGGGATGCAGGCTTTCCCCTCAGCTTTATCAAGTTGATGGTTAAATAATTCATAACTATATTCAGAGGAAAATGTAAAATTATGAAAAAAATACAAAACGGGAGAATAAAAATTGCTCAAAAGCTCAAGATTGAGAGGTCAACGCTATGAACAGTTGTGCAGATTCTCATTTCTTTTTCTCTGGGAACTTTTCTCTCTTGTTCTAGGGAATTCATCATGAACCAAGACAGTAATTAAGGGTCTAGGTTTTGGTTTGTTTCGCTGGGTATTGAAGACCAGATTTGTCACTAAGCAACTATTACTTGCGTTTATTTCATATAAAATGAAGATAAAAGCAGTGCTTACTTGTGTTGTATAGAATCCAGCTTTCCTTTTGTTTTTAAAGATGTATTTATGTATTTGAAAGTCAGAGTTACACAGAGAGAAGAGAGGCAGAAAGAGAGAGAGAGAGAGAGAGAGAGAGAGAGAGAGATCTTCCATCCGCTGGTTCACTCCCCAGATGGCCTCAATGGCCACAGCTGCACCTATCTGAAGCCAGGAGCCAGGAGCTTCTTTCGGGTCTCCCATGTGGGTGTGGGGGCCCAAGGACCTGGGCCATCCTCTACTGCTTTCCCAGACCATAGCAGAGAGCTGGATCGTAAGTGGAGCAGCTGGGTCTCAAACCAGCACCGACATGGGGTGCCAGTGCTTCAGGCCAGGGCGTTAACCTGCTGCGCCACAGCGCCAGCCCTGAATATAGCTTTCTAAAGATGTCTGCATCTCACTCTTCAGAACCTCGTGTTGGATTTCATGGTGATGCAGGAATTCTGTAGAACACAGAATTAAGCTTGTCGCTCAGCTAATCTCGAGATAGGGCATTTTTCCTGGGTTATATAGCTGGGCCTAATGCAATTACAAGAGTTCTTATGAATGGAAGAGGGAAGCAAGAGAGAACCAGAGATGAGGCACTATGAGAAGAGCTCAGCCTGACCCTGCTTGCTTTGAAAGTGGAAACATGGGGCCAGAGGCTGAGGTTTGCCATGTAGAAAGAAATTAGGAGAAGAAAAGACAATAGGTCATCCCTGGAGCCTCCAAAAGGAATGTAGCCCTGCCAAAGCCATGAGTTTGGCCTTGGGAGCTATGTTGTGGATGTCTGACCTTCAAAATTGTAAGATAAGAAACTACTAAGGTTGTGGTAATTTGTTATAATGGTAATATACAACCTCAGGAGATTGTTGAAGTATTAAGTGAGAGAATTCATGCAATTATATGAAAATATGTGAAACTTTGTTCTTTCATTGTATGGGTAAAACAAAACATATTACACTTAAATTTATGCATTAAAATCATGATTATCCCATTGTGTGACTTATATAAGGCTACTTCAAAACATTCATGGAGAAATGGAGTTAGTAGGTGAGTTGAGAATAGGCACAGCAAGTTAAGTCACTGTTTAACATGCCATTATCGGTATCAGAATGCTGCTCCTCTTATAATCCAGTTTCCTGCTAATGCATCTGGAAAGGCAATGGATGACATCCCAAGTGCTTTGGTTCCTGCTACCCACACTGGGAACCAAGTTTAAACTCCAGGCTCCTGATTACAACCTAGCCCATTACTTGTATTGCAGGCATTTGGGGAGAAAACCAGTGGATGAATGATCTCTCTCTTTGTCACATTGCCTTTCAAATAAATCAATGAATGATGAAAATAAATCTTAAAAAGAGATGTTTATTTTGGTACAAAAATTTTGAAACCCAAACATAGTAATGCACTTTTTTTTGGTGAAGTTTCTGGAGACTCCTCCTGTGTGTATGTGTGTATGTGTGTATGTCCCCTATTGTTGGATAGTTAAGATCAATTCCACAGCCTAATTTTTCGAGAAATTTGTCAGTCTAAATGCCTGTTTTAGACTCTGTGGCTAATATGATATCAGGCACATAGTAAGACCTGTATTTAGGCATTCAATAGGTAAATGAATAAATGGTCAACATACTCGTGCCTACATATTTTTTCACATTTGTCTTTTGTTTTTAAGCTCAATTCCCAGAAATGGAATTACTGGATCAAAATGAATTGAACATTTTCCTGCTCTTTATACCTACTGCCAAATGGATTTTCTGAAAGGTTATACCAATTTACACTCCCACAATATTGTATGAATATGACTCTGTCATCCTACCCATGTAAGTGTTGAGCATCTTATACTTAAAAATCTGACAGCTTTTTTGCCATTGTTAATTATCAATTTAATGCATTTTTGATTGTTTATAATGTCAATAAACTCAATAATGCTTATTTTATATTATTGACCATCTTTAGTGTTTCTCTTATGAATTCTATAATTATTTTCAACGTAGAAATTATTTTAAAATAAAGATGATAATAAAGGTATAGAAAAGGATCAGTCCTGAAGCAGCATGTAAACTTTTACAAATGTTAGTTATTACAATATTAGCTTGATTTATTGACATTTATTTTTGAAACAGAATGTAGGAGATATATTTAAAAGTCTTCTCTCCCAAAGAGTTCTTCTACTTTGCATATTCTTGTTATTCATATTTGTTGCATGCTCACACACAACACACATGCATTTGCCAATAATATGTGTGATTCTTGCTTTTATTTCAAATTACCTTCTATTTGTTTTCCTAGAGTGTTAGTATTTTTCATATGCCTCTGAGTTCTTCATGTCAAAAGGTTTTAACTCTTCATTTGTCAAATTTTTGGTAATTTTTTCCCAGTTAGTCAATTGTTGTTAAATTGAATTTCAACTGAATAAATTTATTTGAAAATCAGCTAGTTGCATTAACTTTCAGTGTGTAGAATTAATACTAAACTTACAAGATTTCCATTCACAAATTTGGTTTAGCAGCAAAACACCATTATAGTAGTCATTAATATTTTCTGATTTATAATATCTAATCCTTTCTTAGAATGAACTGCTGAAACTACAAACTGATAGCAGCTATTAAAATCTATGCTATCATCTGATTATCTTAAGGTGGAAGTTACATAATACATTTAAAGGTCTTATATTTTATTTAATCCTTTTGACAATATTAACTTACAGTGAAGACTGTAAATGATAATGATTTCATGAATTAAAATTTTCAAAAGAAAAAATCAGATCTACTCTATTGTCAAAATTCAAGCACTATTAGGAGAACTTTTTTTTTTTCTTCTGAAGCTGTTAAGGGTAAGGGTGCATTGCATGTACCTTTAGTGGCAGACTCCTCTCATCTTCATGGGGTGGTGCTGGAATCCGTTCAGCCTGGTGCGATATTTTCATGAAAAATAAAAAGGAATGTAACCGAATAGATGTCGGTTATAATAAATGTCTTCCTAGTATATACAGTAAAGAGATAAAGAAAATAAAATGTTTTCAGAACTTGTCACCTCAAAGACTGAATCAGACAAAATTATTACAGAATCTGTAAGTCCTTCCAATAAATCTGTAACATCTAATCAATGGGTCAAAAATGAGGAACCGATTTCTGTTAATTGTCCTTAAACTACTCAGAAGATAACTAAAAATGAACCAGCACTTTGTTGTGGATGTTTGTGGAGAAAGAGACAGTTTTTTTTCCTCTCACAAGAAACAAAAATTTGACCATTTGTTGGCTTAAGAGACTAAGTTGTAATTTAAACATCTCTCATCGGAAAATGTGTTCAGTGTGCAGTGGTTATGTTTATGTACATTTAGAAAGCAGCAGACAGAGCTACAAAGAATCTATTTCCACATTTGACAATAGCAATTACCTAATATAGAAGTGTTCAGAAAATTTGAACATATGCACACAAACAAAACAACAGAAAATTGGTGCATCTAATACTATCTCTTTGACCAGAGATATAATAAAAGCAAAATAAAAACTAAAGAGTCAGTCACTAAAACCTGGGTTTAGCCGATATTACCGTGTGAAACTGTTTCACTGATATGTGAGTGAAGCTTCCAGTGCATTTCAAAAAAGCAAGCAGCCAGGCACAATTAACTTTGTATTGGTAAGTACATGATAAACATAAGAACTTAGAATGGTTTCCCAAACTTTGCTAAGAAAGTGACAGTACGTGCCCTATCTGCTCTGATTTTACACCAGTGCCCTTCAGTTTTTTCTCTGCCAGCTTTGCTGGAAACTGACAAAAAGCACAAATGGAGACTCGACTTAGGTTCTATTGCTTTCCTCCCAAACGACTCATCAATTTTCAGTACTTGGGCAGAGAAAAGTGACAGGCAGCTTTCTCCGCTGACAATGCCTTACAGCTATGAAATGAAAATTTGCCTGTTCCTCTTCTAGTTACGTAAATAAGAAAGGTCAGTCTCAAAAGAGACAGGGCACTGTTTTGGGAAATCATTTCCGGAATGAAACTATTAGAAAGTAGACTGCCTGTAAGATAGAGGTTTCCGTATTCCACGTAAATACCAGCACCCCTTGCTTTGGGCAGGCCAACGTGGATCTGAAGCCCCCACCCCGTTTTGCAGAACCCTGTCCACTGTCCCATTATGAAGTTTTGTGTTTTTTCCCCTGTCAGGAGTGAAGTGTATGGCAGGCTATCTTTAGGATGCTGACCTAATGGTCCCTTCCATCCACTCCTTCCCCAAAGCTCACCCTAATGGAAGGAACCTTTCCCAAGTACCCTGGGAAGAAATCTCCTTGGGAAATTCTTGGGAAGGCTATTTAGAGAACACACAGCGACTGAAATAGTCCCTGAGAAGAGGAACGGACTGCCTAGCAGGGAGGGACTGTCTGGGCCCCCCTGGCCAGATTCTTTTGCGGATCATTTCGGGCTCTCTCTGCTCTTTCATTTGGAATTTCATTTGTGCCATTAGATTTAGCTTTCCTTTCCTTTTCCTTTTTTTTTTTTTTTTTAACAGAAACAGGTTTCTTATTTACAATGAGAAATTTGGAAGAAGGAGTAAAAGGGAAAAACTGAAAAAGAAGGGATTGGGGATGTGATTGGAATTAAAAAAATATAGACAGTGTAAAAATGTAGAGCTCAGGCTGCCGCCAATTGGACAAGAGACAGACACCGGGGAGGGTCTCTATGCCACCTCTTGTCAGCAGCTCATGGATTATAGAAAAATGAATATGCATTTTAATTTTAATAAATAAATATTTTCAGTGGTATTTAGCCTGTCTGGCAGAGAGTTATAATAAGGAAATCTAAATTTTTAATTATGTTTGTGACTTATATCTCTATATCACTACTTTTTTTTTTTGCTCTGTAACTCATTAGCAAATAAATGGCCTTGGAAACAGCACCATCCTAATGGTAATGGGCTCAAGTTCCGAGCATAGGCGATTTTCATTTCTTCATGCCTTAATTTTTCATACCCACAGGTGATCGATCCCTCACTTCAGCCAGTCATTTGTGCTGCTACAATTGTGTAGCCTTAAAAATAAACTTACTACATTTTCCAAAGAAGGTTTTGAATTGTGTGTCTCCTACAGTTTTCCACAAGCATCCAGTTGCCCAAGTTTTACAACAAATCTTCAAGATAACATGTGGAAAGTGAGTGCATAGACGAGGAGTATGGAAACGCATTCCCCTACATCCTAGCTTCCACTTCAGAACTGCGAGTGAGAACTGCCTTGTTGTTGGAGACTGAGGATCTCCACTTCAGGTATTTGCACGAGAGGGACAAAGATCCACACGTCGGAGAAGAGACGGCGGGACTCAAAGGCCGAGCTGCCCTCCTGACTAATTGCCACAGTCCCACAAGGCGCGGCTTTGCTGCTGCAGAGTTAAATTGGCACACTCTGTCTTCTTGTTGGAATTAAAAGATGGCTGGGGGGGAATACAAGAATACGCTCATAAAAAAAGTTATGAGGTAATCTCGTTATAAGTTTTCCAAACTTCCCCACTGAATGTTTGTTCCAAACTTTATTTAAATAGCATGTTACAGTGCTACCTCATTTACATGGTGTGTCAAAGTGTTATAATTTCCACATTTCTAGACTCCCAGGTCCAAGATAGCATTGCATAATGAAGGGAAGGGATACAGGATTTCTAGGAATGAATTTTGGGGTAAATAATAACCAGTTATTCCATCAATGTTCCAAAGACAATGAGGAATCTGTGATGTATTGTTTATCAGATACTGGTTGTGTTACCCTCTATGGACTTAGACAGGGAAAACAGATTCTGTGGAGTATCTTTTTTTTTTTTTTTAATTCTGTTACTTTTTCTTTTTTCCCCCCATTTGCGTACTATCACAAAAATTCATCTAAGCATAGAAATGGTTGTTTCTCATTGGGGAGTTTATCTGCCAAAATGTTATTGCTATAGGAAATGTATGTCACGTTGGATTATCACTTGGCACTGCTCAAGCCAGAACTGTGTGAGCTTTAAACTTGGTTTTAAAAAATCTAATTAGTATCAACTGAAAAAGAAGTTCCCTGAAGAAATTTCTTTCTTACTTTTTTTTAAAGGTCATTTGTGGTAAAATTGTTAATCCATAATCATTTTTGCTATGCAAAATAAAATCTGACATGATCAGAACATATTATTCTTACTATTGTAAGAATTTCCTTAAAGCGTGCTTAAATATGGGAAAACAAAATGAATGCAAAGTATTATTCCTGGTATAAAGAGCTGTGTGGGTATTAATGAATGAAGATGTAAGAACATAAAGCATGCCAGAGAGTTCTCCAGGTAAACGTACAGGGATGTTTGCTAGTCAATCAATACTAATTGAGTAACCACTATAACTACTACATGCTGGTTACCGTGTTAGATAATGAAACAAATGTGGAATCTGTATAGACTCTGCAAGGATCATAAATACAACTACCATTGCTTTTAACCATGTTATCATCTAATCTGCAGGCAGATATAAAAAGACTAACTGTGATCTCAGACAAAAATCAAAGGAATATGTACACACTCACTCCATCCATCCATATCTGTGCACACATATATTTGCACAACATTCATACATGTATATGTGCTGTCCACACATGAACATTTGCATATACCTCCATGGGACAGAACAAGATAGGCAACACATTAATCTCATACCCATCTTTGGACTCTCACTCAGGGTGTTACCTGAATTATGCTAAACCTCGATTTCCTCATCTGTGAATAGAGTTCAGAACAGTCAGTCTCCTTCTATGATTTCTGAGAATATTAAAGGGGTGACAGTGGCAAGGCAGTTAGCCCAGTGCCTGTCATATAAAAATAATAAAGGGTTATAGCAATCGTGACTGTTGTGTGTTCTTCTGGGAGACTTCTCTGATGAGGGGCACATCAGCAGATACTGAGAGATAAAGATACGAGAACTCTTAGAAAAGAGAGCTAACATGAGAGTGCTGCATGCTACAGAGAGAAAGAGAAAGTTATTTGAGAGCTTGAACTTTGATCACTACCAGATAGAAAATGGCCATCCACACTTCCATTTACTCAGAAAGAGAATAACAGGAGTAAAAAATCACATTTAAAAAAAATATAAATCAAAATGTTCACATTGAAATAAAGATGTTAGATGGATTCTTACTTAGAAGACACTGGAGAAATAAAAAAAATCTATAATTAATGAGGAAAATGTTTATCCAGGAGAACATACTGAAGGTGAAGAAATAATAGGAATTTAAGGTATTAAGCTTAATTTCAAATTTTAAAGATACAATTTTTGTGGTTAAAATACTAAAATAGTCTGGTTTAAATAGATTATAGAAACAATTTAGAAAACTGCACACATTCTCACTGCTATCTCACATTGCTTTTAATTTGTCTTTATTTTTTAAAATTGTGTTTTTCATAAAAAACACAACTGAGGCAATTTCTTACAGATAATTAATATTTAAAATTGAGAATCTTTGTGGTACAAAATTTGAACCTACACATTGTCTTGGCATAGATTTAGGCAGTGTCATTATAAAAATGTTGATAAAAGTGCTTCATAGAATGAGCTTTGGAGAATTGTAGATTATTTGGTAATCATATGAAGGGTTGAAGGGCTGATATTCTGAGAATAGCAGGTGCAATGCATGTCTGCATTCATGTGTGACCATCTACTTACCCTTTGACAAAATCAGGTAGGAAATACTACACACACACACAAACATACATTGAAAACAGGAATAGATTTTAGAAATAGGTGATCAATTAGTAATGGAGATAGGACTAAAAATCCATCTTGCACAAGATGTGCATAGATGAGCTCTGGCTACTAAGACCCCCTCAGTGTTCACTGAAAATCTGTCTTAAAATCAGAGTTCCCACTTGCTGGTTCAATTTGCAAGTCCTGCAGTGGCTGAGACTGAGCTGGGCTGAAAACAGGAGATAGAGCCTCCATAAAATTCTCTCATGTGGGTAGCCAGGACCCAAGCACTTGAGGCATTGCTCCTGCCTCCAAGGGTGTACACTAACAAGAAGCTGGAATCAGATGTAGAGCTGAGACTTGAACCTAGAAAATTGGTATGGCAAATGGGCATTTTACCATGAGGCCAAGCACCCTCCCTACTTCCTCTGCCAAAGATCCTTTAACATCGACTTAAGAGTCAAAGTGAGCAAATGACTCGAGTTTTTCTACAGGCGATTTTAGGAGAGTAGACATACACCGGCCTTCACCCTAGGGTTACGCCCTTTCCATAGCTCTGCTTGTTGAATTCTTGCCCTTTGCAACAGCACCATCCAAACATGAGCCCTACCAGGAAGTCGCTGCCACTGCTGCAGACATTTCAGATACCTGCAGATTCCCACAGGGATTGCGTCTGTACCTTTTGAATGATGTGATTTGTCAAGGCTTATTTAAGAAAAATTGCATGCATTTCTTTTTTACTTCTTCTCTTTCTAGAAACTCTTTTTAAAGAAAAAAATTACACATAGCAGGCTCTTGACAACCCTTTGTTGAGTTGCATGAATTGAATTGAATTTGTAGACAACTTGTAAGCAGATTGGTTTAACAGACCCTGTCTAAAAGTCCATCCATCTGCTCTATTGATAGTCTACTATCCTAATTCTAGTTACATGTATACAAATATAAACTATCTCATTCCTTCATCTATTAGAATTACCAATTTCTATTAGTTTTTCTGAGGATATATATGTCATTCATCAAAAACATTATGGCAAAATTTTCATACTAATTCATGTCTAGCACTAATCAGTTGTACTCTTTGCAACTGTCATATTTTAAATAATTTAATGATAGGAAAGTACAAATCTTTCAATTATTTTTTATGAGCCTATCGGTATTCTTATTTGCTTCAAGACAGAAAGACAGAATCATATTTAAAGAAATGTATAGGGAATGCGAATGTTACCATAATCATTGAGACTGAACAAAGTATGTAATACTTTAAACATAAGAGCAACATAAAGAAGACTTAAAAACAATTTCATTGATTTTTATTTCTAGCTCTTAATGCATCGCTGCTCTTCTTCCTTTCGTGAGTCAATTTCTTTTACTGCTCCTGCTCATTCAGGAGAGATGTTTTCTATCCTGGTTCTATTACCATCACTAATAATTAAAATGCACCGAAGTATCTCGGTGCTTAGCTATAACGGATTCTCTAAAGTCAATACCCATGGAACTACCATTTGTGGGAAACAGCCTTATACTTTTGTTTTCCAAAAGTCATTTTTGGTCCTGGCCTCTGATTGAGAGTCCATGCTGCGCTCTAACAGAAGTCTACCCTGAAATTCTGGTCCATTACATAATTTTCAGAAGCTGGGAGAAAGGCATTTGCATCATTTCTGTTCCCAGATCTGTTCAATATATACTTCCAGTCTGTCATGCCTGAAATTAATTTTTTACAATCTGGATCTTTACTATATGCTAAAAATTCAGTACAAAAAAGGACCTCCTTCTGCAGAGAATATGTAAGCCAGAACATCGCGTTCCATCTTTATAATGAAACACATAATTCCAATCAAAAGGCAAATTTTTTTTGTTTCAAAATGTTTGAAGAGAATAATGCATTACAAGATTTCAAATCACTCTTTATAAAAGTGAAATGAGTCCTATCTTGCAGTGTATTTTGACGTGGATCAAATAATTCGTGCGTATACAGCACAACTATGTCTTATTTCAAACCATTTCTCCCTCTGTGCTTCATGACTCTGAGGTCGGGAAACAAATGTGAATACTCTCAGACATTATTGTTTCTCCCAAGACACTCAGCTTCGGTTGTTTGACCATTATAAAGGTAAACTGATTGTTGGTCTGACAAGTTTTAAACAATTAATAAGCATATTCCATTTTGACTCTTCAGTCAAGAAGCATAGTTACACACTTTAAAATTTTGTTTTCCCCCAAATACAAATTTAATCTTTTTGATTTGAAAGTAGAAGAGCCCCACAATTAATTTCAAATATTGTAAAGAAAAAAGTTATGATAATCAAAAACAAAACAAAAGCTTTTTTTTTGATTTTAGGGAAACTCTCTATGCCCATCTGTCTGCACAGACACATGTGAGAACTGAATGAAATAATGCGAATAAGGGCAATACCAAAGGACACACACAGATTCTTGTCTCCTTTGCTTTCTCCTCCTCCTCTCCCTCGTCTTCTGCTTTCATCCACCCTTCTTCCTCCTCCTCCACATCTTCTTCTGACTTTTTCTCACTCTTTCTTCTTCTTCAATTTCAGAGAGGTTTTGAGCCTTCAGTGCTCAAAACATTCGGCCTGGATCCAAAGTTCACGTGAGGCCCTCTAATACACCCAAATCACACTTCTTTCCAACAAGATTCCTCTACAGGTTCCTCTGGCTTTTGTACCAGAGGCCTGGCAAGCTGAGAATGATAACAATCAGGCTTTCTTCTGTTATTTTATAATGAATATTTTATTCTGAAAACATTTGTCTTCTGCTTTTGGGTACTACATTGTTTGGTGCATGAATGTTTGCTAATGTTTGACCTTTATCATTATTAAATCTAGATTGAATAATAGACTAGCTAATATACTATTTTATGTTAACTTCTGATTTCTTAATACTAATAGTAGCCATCACATTATGTTTTGATGTTCATACAAAGTTTATTAACAAATATTTGTCATCATTTTATTTTTAAATTTGTGGATTTTTTTTTTGTCCTGGGCTCGAGTTTTATTAGCATTTCTCCCTCAATTCAACTTAAGATATTTCATTATTGTTTGTACAACCTTCCATTTACACACTTTTTAAAATTATTTTTTACCATTTTACTTCAAAATAGTTTTAAATTTACAAAACAAAAATTGTGAAGTGACTCCTCACCCACACCCCTACCTCTCCTCCCATCTTAACAGCTCATGTTAGAATATTTGTCTCAATTAATGAATCACACCCAGCTTCCCCTATTTTTTAATCCAAACCCTTTTATCTCCCTTCCACCCCTGCCAGCCTGTAGTAATCAACAATCTGTGTTCAGATTGAATTTTCACTTTTGTTAATTAGGCTTAACTGATAGTTCCTTTTATGCCATGGCTTTGATGTCCACATTAGGCTGGCCAGTATTTTTATTCCACAATTGTGTACATTAGCCTAAACTTCTATGGAGTATTCTATGGAGTGCTCTCTTCTAATTTCTGGCTAATTATATCTACATTTTGGACCTTACTATTTTTTTCTTTTTGTGTTTTGATATTTTGATGAGTTGTTAAAGTTTTCTTGGGCTGCTTAACCAGTCAAAATCCAGTTCTTTGACACAACTGTTGCCACAAGCTGGTCCCAGAGGGGCACTGCTGAAGTCATTTGGCTGCATATGGCTGAAAACTCAATTTATCAAGTGGAAAGTTTGTTTTTGTCACATTATGAGAGATGAGAAACCCTGGGTTCTTATGGTAGCTTTTCCATGACATTAAAGATGTCTCCTTCAGGGCTTTTATTCTTCTGGCTTTAGAACGAACTTTGCCATTGTGCTTGCTGTTCCATGCTGCCTTGCCACCAGTAGCATTGTGTCTAAGTTCTGGGGAAGACCATTGACGTGAAGTACAAAAGGTGTGTGCCTTCTACATGTTTCCCTTTAAAGAGCTATCAGTGAGCCCCATCTGGAAAATCCCAGTTATATTTCATTGGGCCAAACCCTTGCCAAATGGCTATTCTTGTCCACAAGAGAGGCTAAGGAATACTGTATTTTCAACTGAAGACATTGTTGTCCTGTATACAATTAAGGTTTAATTGAAATCATAAAGTTGTAGGGAGAAGAGACTGCACAGGCAATTAGCAAAGCCTGTCAAAGGGGCTAAATCCATGCTAGTGTCATGGGATTCTAACCTCATCTCATGCCCTGGCCCGGGATGATTAGTTGCATGGTAGACCCACAACTTTGGCCCAAACCTAATTGCTATGTGTCAACTGGGAATCGTGATTCACAGACATGACCTGTATGGGTGCTAGGTTTCAGAACCAAGGCTGGGGTGCTTATGGCCTACCACATTCCTAAAGAAGCTGGAGTATGCTGGAGAGAGAAAAATTTAAATGCATCACAAAGAGTTTCAGAGTGGAAATCCTATGTAAGCTCAGTAACACAAATAGAAATCCAGCCCCCCATTTCTTCAACACATAACTCTGTTTGTTGCAGCTAGTTTGATGGTGTTTCTGTTTCTCAGTGCAAACTTATAGACTATTAGCATCTTCGCCTGGTGTTTTCATTTTATTTTATTTTGCTTCTGCTTAGTTAGAATTTAAAATCTGTAAGAATAGGTATTTATATGGATGTTTATTGTACATCCTCTGCCTAGTATGGTTATGCTTAATAAATATTTCTTTAATAAATGAGTATTTATATAAACTATGCATCCTAATTTTTTTAATATTTTAAAAACACTTATCTATTTATCAGAAAGATACATTTATAGAGAGAGCCCCTATCTGTTGGTTCACTCCCCAAATGCCCACAATGCCCAATGCCACATGGGAGGCAGGGACCCAAGTACTTGAGTGATCACCACTGTCTCCCAAAGTCTGCATCAGCAGGAAGCTGGGATTGGAAACCAGGTATTAAAACAAGATACTCTATTATAGAATACAGGTTTAACTTGCACTTCAACTGCTAGGCTACACACTCTCCCCAAGGGCCAGTGCTGTGGCATAGTAGGTAACGCTGCCACCTGTGATGCCAGAATCCCATATGGGTGCAGGTTTGTGTCCTGGCTACTCTACTCCTGACCCAGTTCCTTGCTAATGGCCCGAGCAAAACAATGGAGATGGCCCAAGTACTTGGGCCCCTAATACCCAAGTGGCAGACCCAGATGAAGCTCTTGGCTCCTGGATTTGGCCTGGCTCTGCACTGGCCATTGTGTCCATCTGGAGAGTGAATCAGCAGATGGAAGATCTCTCTGTGTCTCTCCCTCTCTCTGTAACTGTGATTTTCAAATAGATAAACAAACCTTTGAAACAAACAAAAATGTACCCCAGTGCTGTTATTATTATCTTCGATATTTTTCATTGGTTTCACTGATAATTATTAGTTATTTTCTATAGCAGTAGTCCCTTATAAGAAGCACCTGTGTTGATTGATTGCTGGACAATGACCTTACTGCTGTCATAAGAATTGTTTATTTTGATGTGGTTAATTGAGAGTATATTTGAGAGAAAATTCTTCTTTTACATTCACATAGGTTAGTGGTTGAAATTGACACTTAGCATCTCTATTATCTGCCTTATTTATAAACAAACTGAGAAATAATAGAATAACAATAGAGATGGCACCAGAATATCATCTTGATAGGAAGCCTCTAGGGGAGAATGTATTTTACATCTGTATGTTATGCTTCCTGACCTCAAATTTAGACATACTCACTTACCTAGTAGCTCTGGAACAAGAAATATATGTGAATTAATTCTACTGCCCTTGTGAGTTACAGTTCAAAGAAGTTAAGGTAAATACACTCAGTTGGAAGAATGCTCCCAACAAAAAAGCTAATTTCAGCACCATGCATTTTGCACGTGGCCGGGCTATGATCCACACATGCAAAATGCCTCCTCTCTCTGAGTTCCATTTGAGCCATCCTAGTTCTATAAGTTTATAAATGTGCCTTCATAATATTCAGACTATAAGGTTCTTTCTTTCCTTCAAGATATGTTTTCAACATCTGAATACCTGTATTACACTTTGGCTCAAGGTTTCTGCATTGCAAAATTGAATCCAATGAAGTTTGGGTCAGAGAACCCATAAGAGTCTCAGGCAATGTGAATATCTCCATTGCCTCTTGTTATGGAAGTGTCAAGGTCTAAGAAATACACCTGTGAAGGAAATTGTCCTCTTCATCCATAATTAATCAGATCAGAAATACCATGTGATGATACAGTAGAAGATAAATCTTGAATCTTATGCAAAAGCTAGATTAATTTTAGATAATTCTTGATGTGAATGGAAGGGGAGAGGGAGTGGATAAGGGGAGGGTTGCGGGTTGGAGGGACGTTATGGGGGGGAAGCCATTATAATCCATATTCTGTACTTTGAAAATTTATATTCATTAAATAAAAGTTAAAAAATTTTAGATAATTCTCTTCATCTTTTCTTTCCTGGTATTGAATGCAATATGGGGGTTGAATTACCTGAACTAATACATTTTTCCAGGGACAAATATCTTATTGGAGTCAGTGAAACTTATTTTATTTATTTTATTTTTTGTTTAAAAACATTGATGTTCATATCCTATGGCTATAAAGACTTCGAGGTTCACCCTTAGTGACTTTTTTTTTATCTCCAAATGAAATCTTTGCTTCAGATCCTCTTGTTTATTAGCCGGAGAATGGAAAGAGGCTAGGAGTTTAAGGCAAATGGATCACAGCCCTATAGAACAGCAATAATTCTCACCCTGTCCTCACACCAGTGACACAAGAGAGAAAATTTGGCTTTGCATGACATTTACATCTTAACATTATGCTTTAAACATTCTGAATCTAGACCCCATTGTATTCTGACATTGAATTTATACTGTCTTAAGGCTCATTTTAGATTTATATCTGCTTTCTGTGTCCCTCATCTTTTCCATCTATACTTTGCTTCTCTTGTTTATTCCCTCTCATTGACCTGTTGCATAAAGTGAAATCCTTCTCCTGTAGCATTTTCTATAATCCACTTTTTCGTTCTGCATCTCTATGGTATATGCGCCTCTTATTCAACACATTGGAAATTAGATCATATAAAGTTCCTCTAAATTCAAGTCTGAATTCTTGGCTTCAGTAGTTCTCCATGGCTGGAATGTGTGCTTCCTGCACGAGGCATGACATTTGTAGGTATCTCAATCTGTAATGTCAGTTCACACTGGCAATCATTGCTTGATTATCTAATTTCAATATCAAATTTTAAAGATGGTGATACATTTCCATTATATACCACTGTCACTTTTTTTACCTCAGAAAATTAATGACTCCGCCACATTTCGCATGTTTCTCAATATTATTTCCTATTTCATTAGCTCTCTGAACCAATGAGTTTTACTTCTTGTTCTTTAAAAAGATGTAAGCAAATCAATTTTGTTTCACAACTATCATGCTTTCTTTTCTTCCTTACAAAAGAGTAGTACTTGTTTACAAATCTACTTTCACATGGGTGTTATAGAACTTGGAAAACACAGACATTTGCTCTCCTCATCTTTTTCTTTTAATTTGGTCTCCAAAATTTTGCTGAATTAAGCTCTTTGATTATTTAACTAGTCCTTAGGAATTAAGTCCAGCAGTGGGCAGATTTGAGATTTTGTGGAAAATACTCATTTATGGTTGTGTTTTGTGTTGCAAGAAGTTCCACTAGTGCCATTATAAATTGGAAAGTTCCGAGATTTAGCTATAAACTCAAGGCATGACTTAGTGTGGGGACCTTAGAATGACGTTTATTTCTATGTCCTAAAATTTTGTCCTTATGTGCTGATTCTATATTCATCATGAAATAATCAGCATGGGGCCGGCACCGTGGCTCATTAGGTTAATCCTCCACCTGCGGCACTGGCATCCCATGTGGGTGCTGGGTTCTACTCCCGGTTGCCCCTCTTCCAGGCTCTCTGCTCTGGCCGGGAGTGCAGTGGAGGATGGCCCAAGTGCTTGGGCCCTGTACCTGCATGGGAGACCAGGAGGAAGCACCTGGCTCCTGACTTCGGATCAGCGCAGCGCCATCCGTGGCTGCCATTTGGGGAGTGAACCAACGAAGGAAGACCTTTCTCTCTGTCTCTCTGTCTCTGTCTCTCTCTCACTGTCTATAACTCTACCTGTCAAATAAAAAGAAAGAAAGAAAGAGAGAGAGAGAAAGAAAGAGAGAAAGAAAGAGAGAAAGAGAGAAAGAAAGAGAGAGAAAGAGAAAGAGAATCAGCATGATGTAGCAAAAGGATTTGGGATTGGGGATGTACTATCTTGGAAAAATGTTTTCTTTTCTCTGCCCATTCTCTGGAATAAAGACTCCTCAACTTAATCACATAGTATATCTTCCCTATTTGAAGCTGGAGATGAGCATGGGACTCCTGCCCTCTTTTTAGAACTTCAGATTGAGTTTTGTAATCAGGTTGATTTCTGCATTTTTCTTTTCTTTTTTGAGCCCTGACATTGTTGGCCACAGCAGGGCTAGAATGGTAAAGCCATCAACGTAACTTTTCTATGCTGCACACAATAGAGTGATCCTATTGATCCCATTTCTGTAAATCCATGCGGTAGCTGCGTTGTTGCTGCTCAGCCCTCCCCTTTATGGCACGCCCTGACTGCTGGCAGGATGCCTCTGGCGAGACTGCCGAGGGGCATTCTTTACCAAAGACAGCGTTCTGGGTCCTAGTTCATTAGGTGACAGATTGCAGAAATTCTTGTGAGAACTAGGAATTTGCTTGTTTCTCTCATTATTTTAAGCAATTGTTGAGGCTTTTTTTTTTCCTTTTTAGCATGTCTTTTCATGGATATTAGAGAGAAATACGAAAAAGGAGATTTAGTTATGTTTGTGTCTTTGGAGAAAACCACTATGCTTATAATGAAAATCTATTCATTTCTTGCCACACCCATTATAATTATCTTACCTTTATATAATAGTGCAGTATAGCTAGTTCTACAATACTCCTTTCTGTATTCCCCATCCTAGTTTGGTAATGTAATTCCTTTTGAGACCATGATACAAGAAAATGCCTTTTTCTTCCATGAAGGCAGGCTGCTACCTCATGAAGTCTTAGAGAACAGCAGGGGTCTCATAACATCAAGACAGTGCTTTCTGTGGTAAATTTTACCTCTTTTCTTTAGGGCATGCATCAGAATTATCAACAAATAGTTAATTGAAAAGAGTGCCCAGAATACAATTTTGAATATCAACCTTATTTTGTATTAAATAGTTCTCTCATTTTGCTGCTCAGTTAAACTTAAGATTTTCATTTTGATTTTGAGAAAAAGGATATCTCAACTAATAAAGTGATCAAAAAGCCACGTTCCACATAAGATTATTAATATGTACAATGTTAATTATGGAGGCAGGGTCTCTTTTTTTACAAGAAAAAAGATTTATGTCTACATTTTGTGTTCATTCCTCACTTAGGGGGAAAATGGGTTGGAATGAAGAAATGTGTGAAAACTGTATTCAGAGTTGCTCTGTATAATTAATGAGTCATCCTCTCCCTTAAGCAGAGATTCAGGATGTTAACCTTTGCTGACTGTGATTATTAGTCTGAAAACCTCTGCATTCTGTCTCGCTGTTTTCTCATCCTCCTTAAGAACTCGCTCTTTAGTATTAGTGTTCATATCACAAATGTTGAGCCCACAGAATCTGACTCTCACTGAACACTTCGATACCAGCCTCTCCAAGAGCTGTAGGCCTCTAAAGAGAAATAAGAACACCCTTTTCCCAAATGCTACTAACCTTTGTTGGCTGAGTTACTGAAGTGCTCTATTCATGTGTAACCACTCAGTCATAAAATGTTGGAAATGACAATTTTACTGAGTCAGAACTGGATGTGTCATCCAATTTTATGAGGGAGGATGAACTTATTTTTCACAGTGCCCATAATGAATAAGTCAAATTAAGGTAAATTCCTTTATGAGTGAAGGAAACACTCAATAGTTCAAACAATAGCTCCTCGTTGAGGACTGCCTGTACCCCTGTCACACACATGTCATTTGCCGTTCTAGTCAACTTTCAGCTGCTTTTGCTTGCCTTTTGTGTACTTTCTCTTCCTCGGTGATTGAAGTTATTTTCCCATTCTTCTCTCACTGGGTTACCTCGCACACATTACAAATGGTTGATGAACAACATCATCTCTACTGTCTCTCTTGAATCCCTGTCATTTACTGCATTGTCAAGTGTGTAATATCTTTAATTAAAACCAAACCACTGCTGCCATCAGATAGTACCTGATCCATTTGTTGAGGTGACAACACAGTCCCCAGGGCAGTGCGTGTCTTTCTGTCTCCATTACTATTACTGTCTTCCTCCATACCTCGACAAACTCTCACTTGCCTAGTTTTAGCGTTGCAAGGGCTTTCTATTTAATTTTCTTGTCATCATTTTCATCTTACCACACTTTTTGCCCCATTCACTACTACAATTATGGATTTAAACAACATACATGATGATGTCACTCCCTTCCTTAAAGACTCTCGTATTTGAGTATCAGAACTTTTGAGTTGCATGTATGATGGCCTTGAATTCTGCCTCAAACTATGATTAGACAGATGGTCTTACCTACAGTCCAAGTAGCTCTCCTGCACTTTCAATAAAGAGAAACACAGAACCAGGTAGAATTTTGGTTTTGCCTCTGGCAAAAGCAGAGGTTTAACACATTTAAATGTCAGTGGTGTTGCTATCCTTCCAGAACAGTGGATAAATACAGAAAATTCAAACAGGGAGTCCCAAAACCAAGTATTTCAGCCTCACTTGTCACCACATCTGAGAAAGGACGGTATAAAGAAATGAAAATCTTGCATGGTTTGACAGCTGAGGTAACCAATGGCAATAGAGAGTCCAATTGCTGAAGTTCTGAGTGCAAGTATAGACATGTTAGCAACTTGAATCTAAAAGTAACGAACTTCTTTCTATTTAAGTTAACAGTACTTTGATAGACTATGGATGATTAAAAGATCAATAGTAAGTATGAAAGTATCTCTTGCATTCCTTTTAGTCAAATAGCCTTTCTTTAACAAGCAAACCTAAGATCCTAGTGACACAACAGTACACATTTACTTCTTGCTTGGAGAGCTGCGGGTTAGCTCTGCTTCCTCCACAAGTCTTATCCCAGAATCCAGGCTGGAGGAACAGCCCCTCTCTGTGATACGCTATTCTTTTGGCAGAGGAAAGAAGTGAGATGCCCACCCAAACCCTGCAAACACTCTTCTCAGAGACTGCATATATCACCCACTGGCAAAAGCAAGTCACATGATAAACCCTGGCAATGGAGCAGAGAAGTAGCTCTCTACTTGTCCAGATGCATGGTGAGAGGGAGAGTGAATAATCATACTATTAGAGGCCAAGACGGTGGATAATTCAGAATACTTGTCATAATCAATACCCTGTACCTTGTGGTTCTTCCCTGTCATATGGAATTCGTCATTTAACTAAGATGCCAAGTGCTGGCAGCTTTGTTTGGTGGGGGGGGATTTGAATATCTGGTGTCACCTGGGCTCAGGCTTAATATGACATCATAAGCCATAAGATAATGAATTACAGCTTGTAGGCAAGATGTACTGATTTTTTATAACTATTAATATGCATTGATTATATTTGTACTTGGATCATTGAATCATAATATAAACTCCAGATATCTACATAGCATATATAATGCAATTCTTGTTTTTCTACTCTGAAAATTGGTTTATTGCATGCTTCTTCATTTTTCTGGCATTAGAATGTATGCAAATACCACTTGTCCTTCCTTTTTCTTTGAATGCAAGGTTGCCAGTGCATAGAATGGTGAATGTAACAAACTCTGAGCAATATATTTCTTTTACATATTATTTAAAAGTTCCTTGTGCTTCTAAGTTAATGTCATAGTTTATAAATATTTTACATGATGATCTATAAATTATTTGTATATATTATATTAATGACATTATTAACATAGATTTGAGGTAAAGATAATATTTTATATCTAAAATTTCAAACTACTCCAAAGTATATTATTTTTTCTTGATCCTTATTCATTTATTAGAAAAGCACGGTTACAGGTAGAAGAGACACAAAGAGAGAGATATCTTTCATCCACTGGTTCAGTCCCCAAATGGTTGCAACTAGTGCTGGGCCAGGTGGAATCCAGGGGCCAGGAACTCCATCCAGGTCTACCATGTGTGTGCAGATTTCAAGGACTTAGACCATCCTCTGCTGCCTTCCCAGGAACTTAACAGAGAGCTGGATTGGAAATAGAGTAGTTGGGACTCCAGTGAGCACCCATATGGGATCTTAGCATTGCAGGCAGTGGCTTAATCCACAGCGCCACCAGATCAGCCCCAGTACATTACTTTTTGATTCAGGGCAGATTGACAATATAGATTTGTGTGAACTTTTAAAGATCCTGAGAGTTTAATAAAATTTTTTGATATCTATTAAATATTTGACTTTCACTTTCATATTTAGGGATTCATACAGAAGATTTTCATTTGCAAGTTTAGGCATTCAGACACCAGACAAGCTGAGTTTCCTAGGCTACAAGTACTCAAGAAATTTAACTAAGAGTGGATTAGAAAGAGTCTACAATGAGCCCAATGGAGCTAAAATATGAGAAGTAATCGTTAAATAAAGGAGTTGCATGGACTCATGAGAAGTGAAGCTTTTCTTTTTCCATAATTTCTAATTTGTTTCTCATAATGTATTGCTTCTCTTTTTCAAATCTGTTTATCATTGCCACACTGATCTTTTCAGAAGCCCTAAAATACTGATGACATGTATAGGAGCTTTGGAGTGAAACTGCTATTATGACATTTAGTTCCTTTCTTGGGAAGGTGAAATTTGGAAAATTGTTTACTTTTCCACTTGTCAAGATGAATCTCAGGTTGGAGAGTTTTTAAGTCAATTTATGTAATTACCTAGTTTGTGGATTATTCCTATGGCACTTAATTTGCTAATTTCCTACCAACTGAATGAAATCTATTGTGTTGTTAATTGGACAGCAATACAAAAAGAAGTAAATATTTTATCTATTCTTTTTGCCACAGAATAATTGTGCTCATAAAATTTCATAATAAATTGATGAAAGGAAATCTTGAATAAGATAATAGTTTTATAAAAAGGAAGATTTTATTTCAATTGATTTCTTTTTCTAACTTTATGTACGTCTCAGTAATTTTCCTGTTTTGCTATTGTTCGTTTTCAGGTTATAGTATAATTTTGAAATCTGTAAGCCTCCAAATTGTGTACTAGTTGTAATAGCTGTTTGTGTGATATTTGTGGACATCTGAGAAGTATTTGTGATAAGCACTGAAAAGTGAATACATATTGATAAATATTTATTATAAATATTGATAAATAAAAAATTGATAAATAAGTGAATAAATATGGATTAAATATGTAGTAATCAGAAAGATACCCATAAAAATCCCACACTTGAAGTGATGGAGCATGTCAAAGAGATACAGTAGCCAAACTGAAAGATGTCTCCACAGGCCACACCACAAAATGAACAGCATGATTGCATTATTTGCTTTGGATGCTTGAGCAAGTGACCACAAACTGGGTGACTTCAGACAACAGGAATTTATTCTCTACCAGCTCTGGAGTGCAGAAGTCTGTGATGCTGTCTCTGAAGGCCAGGAGAGAATCCTTCCTGTCTCTTCCTAGCTTTCCGTGGTTGCCAGCAATCTCTGGTATTTCTTGTCTTGCAGTTACGTCATTTTGTTCTCTGCCTCTGCACTGACATGGCATTCTCCCCAGTGAATGGGTCAGTCTCTGTTTTCAAGCTTCTCTTTTCATAAGAACAAAATCATGCTGGACTCAGGACTCATCCTAATGCAACATAACCCTGCCTTAACTGGATTAAATCTGAAAAGACCCTCGTTCCAAATAAAATCATAGTCACATCTTCCCTGTGGACATGGATAGTTGGTAGGTGCTACTAAACCTAGTCAGATCAAAGCACAAAACATGTATATGAGTACATACCAGTGAAACAAATACTTAAATAAATAAATGTGGTAGAAGGAACAAATCTTGCTTATAAAATAATCCCAAATATATAGAGATAGATGGATGGGTGGGTAGGTAGATGTTACTCCTATAGGAGAGGGATCTTCATTCCACAAATCCCCATTCCCAACATATGTACTTACACACTCTTTGAGTGTGTGCTGGATTTGGTGGCTCCTGTACGAAGAATACAATATTTGGAAGAGAAAGACATGGTATAGTGGTGCAGCCAAGCAGACATAACCTTATTCACATGATCAAGGTCAACAATCCTGGTGGTTTCATGTGATACAGCATATGAGATGAGAGGAAGAAAATTTACCTATGGGCTAGTCTCCTCTATAAAACCCCAGTCTGAACATCAGAAAAATATCAAAGCTGCCTTGAAGAATACCTGGTTTGTGCTCAAGAGTGCCACAGCTATAAAAATCAAGAAAGACTCAAAAACTAAAGCAGATTGGAGAAGACCATGGAAGAAGACATGATGAACAGCAGGCACCGCGGCTCACTAGGCTAATCCTCCACCCTGCGGCGCCGGCACACCGGGTTCTAGTCCCGTTCGGGGCGCTGGATTCTGTCCCGGTTGCGCCTCTTCCAGGCCAGCTCTCTGCTGTGGCCCGGGAGTGCAGTGGAGGATGGCCCAAAATGCTTGGGCCCTGCACCCCATGGGAGACCAGGAGAAGCACCTGGCTCCTGCCTTCAGATCAGCGTGGTGTGCCGGCCGTGGTGGCCATTGGAGGGTGAACCAACGGCAAAGGAAGACCTTTCTGTCTGTCTCTCTCTCTCTCACTGTCTACTCTGCCTGTTAAAAAAAAAAAAAAAAGACATGATGATCAAATGCAAGATGGTATCCTGGACACAACTGTGTGATAGAATAATAACATTATCATAAAAAAATGAAATCTAAATGAAGTTTGATTCATAGGAAGGCACCAATGGCAGCTTCTTATTGTTCACAATGTGCCACACACTGTAAGATTTCAGCATTTGGGAAACTGGACAAGGGGCTTGGGAGAGCCCACTCTATTATCTTTGCAATATTTGTGAAATCTAAACTCATTCTGAAATTGAAGTTCACTTAAAAAATAAAAATCATGAGGGTGTAATAGGTTAAACCTCTGCCTGTGGTGCCAGTATCCCGTATGAATGTCCAGTTGTGTCCTGGATGATCCTCTTCCCATCCAGTTCTCTGCTTATAGCCTGGGAAAGCAGTGGAAGTCTCACACCCAAGTGGAGACCCAGAAGAAGCTTCTCATTCCTGGCTTTGGGTTGGCTCAGCTCTGGCTGTTGCAGCCATTTGGAGAGTGAACCAATGGATGGTCTCTGTCTCTTCCTTTCTGTCTCTAACTCTACCTCTCAAATAAATAAAAATCTTAAAAAAAAAGTTTGTGGAGGCCCAGTGTTCTGGTGCAGTGGATTAAGTTGCCACTTGTGACGGTGTTGTCCCACATCTGAGGGACGACTCAGTTCAAGTCCTGGCTACTCTAATTCCAATCCAACCCCTGCTAATGCATCTGGGAAAGCAGCAGCAGATGGCTAGAATAGTTGCTACCACCCACGTGGGAGACCCAGATGGAGTTCCTGGTTCCAGGCTTTTGCTTAGCTCAGCCCTGGCTGTTGCAACCATTTGGGGAGTAAACCAGTGGATGGTTTCCACCATCTTGGTTGAAATCGAATCTGGTATTTTTTAAAAGGAGAAAAGCTAGAACAAATGCTCAACAAAGGCACAGCAGATCTTTCCTAGTGTTGACACAGTGGGACTGAGTCCCTGCCTCCTTAAAAGATGGTGGACAGGAATATATCCTAGACTTGAAGTCTTTTCAATGTATTCCATCTTTTTTTCTAAAAGAGATTTATTTTATTTATTTGAAAGGTAGAGTTATAGAGAAAGAGAAAGAGAGAGAGGTCTTTCATCTGCTGGTTCACTACCCAAATGGCCACAATGGCTGGGGCTGGGCCAGTCTGAATCCAGGAGCCAGGAGCTTCCAAGTGTTACACTTGGATGCAGGGGCTTAAGGATTTGGACCATTCGCTGCTGCTTCTAAGGCATATTAGCACAGAGTTGGATTGAGAGTAGAGTGGCTGGGACTTAAACTCATATGGGATGCCAGCACTGCAGACAGCAACTTTAGCTGCCACACCACAGCACCAGTCCCAATATATTCTGAGATTGGCCCTAAGATTGGAGGGAAAGGTTAGCTTTTTTCTATGTTACATACAAAATTTGAAAACAATTTGTGTTTCATTATATAATTGTAAGGATTTAAGAAATAGACGTGTTCTATAGAATAATTTAAAACAAGCAGGTAATATATGAAAAATTCTGAGTACCATACAATTTCCCTCTGATTCTTTTATTAACAATATTATGGAATTCTGTCTTTCATTGTAAATTTGAATCTCTCCAAATGAAGTATTCTTCCTTATGCCTCTCTATTATTTCTTTTAAAAAATCTTCTGTACTGTTCTTTTTTAAAAACTAATTTTATTTATTTGAAAGGCAGAATTACAGAGAGAAAGAGGGATAAACAGGGGGTTGGTCTTCCATCTGTTGGTTCACTCTCTCAAATGGCTGCAATAGCAGAGACTGGACCAGGATGAAGCCAGGAGCTGGGATCTTTATTCAGAGTCTCCCACATGGATGCAGGGGCACAGGCACTTGGGCCATGTTCTTCTCCTTTCCCAGGGACATTAGCAAGGAGCTGGATTGGACGTAGGGCACCCAGGTCATAAACCAACACCCATTTGGGATGCTTGCACTGCAGGTGGTAGCTTAATCTGCTACAACACAGTGCCAGCCCCTTCTATTTCATTTTTTTAAGATTTATTTTCGTATTGTTCTTTAGAACACATATAATATACATAGAATATGTATAGACATATACACACATATGTATATGTATATGTATATGTATATGTATATGTATATGTATATGTATATCAGGGCCAACGCTGTGGCATAGCAGGTAAAGCCGCCACCTGCAGTGCCGGCATCCCATATGGGTGCCGGTTTGAGTCCCGCCTGCTCCACTTCCAATACATCTCTCTGCTATGGCCTGGGAAAGCAGTAAAAGATGGTCCAAGTCCTTGGGCCCCTGCATCTGCCTCGGAGACCCTGATGAGGCTCCTGGTTCCCAGCTTAGGATCCACACAGCTCTGGCCATTGCAGCTAGTTGGGGAGTGAACCAGTGGATGGAAGACCTCTCTCTCTCTCTGCCTCTCTTTCTCTCCTTGTAATTCTGACTTTCAAATAGGTAAATAAATCTTCAAACAAACATATATTATGATTTACATCATAGAAGTGCAGTTCATAAATATTGACTGTCAGATTCAGATTTTTGGTTATGATTCTCTTGACACAACAAATGTGGTACTGGTGAGTTCCTTATTTTGATGATAACTAAAATTCTGGTGTCCTTGAATAATATTCAGTTTTCCTGGTTCCTAAGCATTCCAAGTTCTCAGGCTATGTGAACACTCTGAAACCAAATATGGAGAAGTTCAGTCAGTATTGAAAGCTAACTTCTCCTGAAAAAAGTTTGAAGTAGAGCTATGCGTTTTGTAAAAGGTGACCCTAATTGTTACTTTTTTATTTCTTTTTTTTTAACTTTTATTTAGTAAATATAAATTTCCAAAGTACAGTTTATGGATTACAATGGCTTCCCCCCCCCATAACTTCCCTCCCACCCGCAACCCTCCCATCTCCCGCTCCCTCTCCCATTCCATTCACATCAAGATTCATTTTCAATTATCTTTATATACAGAAGATCGATTTAGTATATATTAAGTAAAGATTTCATCAGTTTGCACTCACACAGAAACACAAAGTGTAAAATACTGTTTCAGTACTAGTTATAGCATTACTTCACATTGGACAACACATTAAGGACAGGTCCCACATGAGGAGTAAGTACACAGTGACTCCTGTTGTTGACTTAACAATTTGACACTCTTTTTTATGGTGTCAGTAATCTCCTAGGCTCTAGTCATGAGTTTCCAAGGCTATGGAAGCCTTTTGAGTTTATTTGAGAGGCAAAGAACACTCCAAGTTTCTTATTAACATCCCAAATGCCTACACAGGACTGGGCTGAGGTTGCAGCCAGGGGTGAGAAACTCAATCCAGGTCTACCACATGGGAGATAGGGATCCAACTGTTTGTGCCAGCACTTCTGCCTCCCAGGGTCCACATTGGTAGGAAGCTGGAAGGTTGAGCCATAATTGGGAATCAAACTCAGGCACTCCAATATGAAATGCAGGCATCCCAAGGGGTGTCTCAATCCCTTAGGCCAAATCCTCACCTGATTTTAGTTTTTGAATTAAATTACACTTTGAAAAAGCTTAAAACTGAATGTGAACTAAAATCATACTTTTGAACTTGAGACAAGATAGAGGAGCTCAAAATATCAATCCTTTCCCATGCTAATCTATATCCATCTTGCACCTGAACATGCATCTGTCTTTGATTCCAACAATCTCCTAACCGACTGGAAGCAAGGCATACCCATACCCTCACCACCAAAACTCCCCACTGCCTGCCTGCATGCCTAGAATAAACCAATGCAATTGATATGCAACCTTCTCCGGGCACAGTGCTGCTCATTTGAACATGTGATGTACAAGAAAAATGACGGCACCCATGAAGAACACTAAACCAGGAGCAAGTTGAGGTACTGTGTGCTTGGAGGGCTGGGTACAGACTGAAGTGCTGCAAGGGGAGGGACCATCACTACACCTCCCCACTTGGAGAAATCCCCTGCCCTCATTGAACCAACAAGTGAAGCTTCTCCCTGTGGTGCTTTCTCCTTTGTGTTCAAGCAAAAGTCCCCAATAAACCTTGTCTGGTTTGCAAGGGAGCCAAAGAACCTGGGGTTGGCATCAAACATATTTTGCGTAGTCTTTCTTAAATTCAACTACTGCCTAATGTTAAGCCTCTGTATGTAAACACACTCATATATATGTTAGTGATGTCCATACTAACTACCTAAATGCTTTCTTAACTATTGAAATGATTTTCCAAAACATAACATTAAACTGAGAAACACATTTAGCTTTTAGGAGATAAGAAATACGTGAGAACTAATATAATTGGTACTTGTAAAGAGAAAAGTTGAACATCAACATATTTATGACTAGATTTTTAAGATATATGTCAATTAAAATTCAAGGTAAATATATATCAGGAGTATATTTAAATTAAAACGATATTTGTACGGACAGAAATTGCTTAAATGTTTTTATGTGTCAAGTATTTGAATGTTTAGAGATGAAAATATTTGTTTTCAAGATAAAAGGCATAGAAACAATATAATAGTTTATGTGAGTTGCAAGATATTTGGATATCTAGATAAGAAACAACAATTACCTTCAGTAAATTTTAGTCTTGAGTAATTGAAATTGTCATAACTTTTTTTTAATCTACCATTTAGACTTTAGTCTACAAAGTAAAGATCCGTGGATGAAACATCCAGTCAAGTCTAAAATACTTTGCCAAAAGTATGATCCCATTCAAATTATTAGTGAGAATTTAGAGAAAAATAAATAAATAAATAGGCTAAATGAGTGGAGATAAAGGAAAAGATAAAAGGAAAGCTAAAGGATAAGTTGGTATTCTGCATGTATAGATCTCAAGGATAAGATTGGTCCTGAACAGAGGAAGAGACAGAAGTAGCATGCTGTGAAAATATGAACATTGAAGAAATAAAGGAGTACTGATGATTGAAAAAAAAAAGCAGAGAGAAGTAGCAAATTGAAAGACAGACCATTCCAAAAGAATCACTGTCTTGAACAATCAATTTAAAATAACATCAATGTGATTTTACTTAACCTCTAGTTTAAAGTCACTTCCTACCACAGAATCATTTTTTGCTAGTCCCATGGGTTATATCCTCAGACAGATTTAATGGAATTTCTTGTGTGAAACATAGGTACAACCCGTAGACTAATTTCTAATGTTACACTTCAGCGAGGATTAAATGTCTGGTGTCCATCAATAACATCTGTAGTTACGTTGAGGAAAGACCACATACATTTGCCATGTTTGTTTCCCTTTTTGCCATCATGAATTCTTTATAATAACTAGTTCCTATGGGAATAGTATGATGGTTTTCAAATCTTTACTGAATCATTTATTGGAAATCTACTAGTTGTTAGAGTTCAAAAAGGTATATAATTTAGTTAATCCTCATTAAATACTATAACTTCAATTGACTTTTAAAAATGTAATGATTGAAAATGATGCAGTGACGGAAGGAGTCCTTAAGAAGATTGGGTGGGGATTGGCATAATAAACAGGGCTTTGCTTGAATAACTGAAAATTTCTAAATACTGTCATTGAATTTTAGCATCAAAATGGCATATTCATTGCTTGTCAGTTTGACAGAGTTCCAAAACTACTGATATTTTATAATTAACAAGTTGAAATTCCACAAGTTAATGTCTATGTGAGTTAGAAAATAGAATCCTTATAAAGACATTTTATAATATTAATTTTATATAGTCAAGTAATTTTTATAAATTGATTCTTAAGAGGTCTTACATAAAAGTGAATAAAAATTATTTCTGAAGTGATAGAAATACATTTGAAGCTCTTAAGTGTCATAAAAATGGTGAGTTCTTTTAGATATTAGAGCTGTGTCTCCTACAATTGAATGATTTATTGTTAATTTATTCAAAGTACCTTTTTAAAATTTCTGGTAAACTAAATTTCTACTTCAAGTTGATCTGAAAAGCTTAAATTTTTTCTATGTTTCCTTTTTGCAACGTCTCCTTTAATTGACACAAATGATAATTAACAGGCATGACACTCAAGAAAGCAAAAGCACATAAAATCAATGAATAAGCATTTTACAAAAATTCTAGGACTGTAGCAAACAATTGAAAAGTGATTGGTAGGGAAAAGAAAAAAGGAAAGAAATTTATGAAAAGTCACCAAAGATCTCCAAGGTGAACCAGCAAATAGAGATGCCCGGAAAGTCTGGGGAGCATTCCTGGGCCATTGCTCAGGCAGAGAGTTGGAATGATGGAATTCTTCCTTCTACAGGGTGTAGGTAGGTCTGCAGTCCAGTAGCAAGGCCTTTTGCTTTGGGGTTCAAATTCAAGAACTATTCTCAAAAATCAAGTGGGCAAATGATCAGTCTTCATGAAAAATAATTTTTCTTGTGAAGCTGCTGGGGTCTGAGATGTGGAACATACTTTACTATAACTCTATACTGCCACACACATTAAACCAATGTAAAAGGCAGAAGAGCACGTCCCTATGGTATTAGGATATGGCCTGTAGGAGGTTTCCTTCTCTGTAACCTGCTTTTTCCCCTGGGGACTTCAAAGAGACAGGTTGTCAAAACATTCCCCTGACTTCTCCTACACACACCTTCACTCAGCCTTCCAATCCAGGCGAGGGCTCCTGGGGAAACAGTACGGCAGAGAAGTCAACAGAATACGTGTTAGCTATCTTTCTCCTTTAAAATAGTCCATCACTTATAATATGACTATAAATTCAGAATAATGAGAAAACCAACCATATGAATGACAAGTTTTTACATGACAAACAACAAAACAAACTGATCCATTTGTCCTCAGGGCTAAGGCAAGTGGTATAAAGTTATGTATAAAGTTATGTAAGGGAGAGATTTGGAAGGTGGAGAAGGTTTTCTGACCTTCACTGGAAAATTAATTTCGGGGGAACTCGCTTCTTAAGAAACCATTAGGAAACTGTTTCAGTGATTCAATGGATGTCATGGGGAGGGGAGATGTGTGCTAAGAAAACTCATGAAGATGGGGGAAGCTGAACAGGTAGACTTTGTATTGGTTGGAAGAGTAGGGAAGGGAGAATCAGGAGTCATAGTGACACCCACATTTCTGAATTACACTTTCACTCTCTTTATTTTCATCGTGGAGATCCGTGGGTTCTTCTCTGATGCCCTGGCCACTGCATTTAGCAAGTGGCATAATACTGTGCTCTACTTGCTCTCTGCAGAAGCTGTGAACAGCACACTGATTCAAAGACAATCTTAGGTCTGCTCAACACACAAATAGCTGATTGTGGTCCCCAGTGCCACTTCAGTGTCCAAGACTTCCATGTGCAGTCAGAGTCTGGATATGTAGAGTTACCAGAGTCCTTCGTGAAGAGAATAACTTTAAAGTACAATAGTAGCACAAATCAAAGGAAAACTTGAGTTTGTTATGGAACAATGAGAGACTTGAGTTGGTAACCTTGTATTCATATTCATATATGTATATGTGTACACATATGTATGTGTATATCAGTAAACACATGATGCATATTGATACATACATAACCATATGTATGTGTCTGTACATATGTAATATATACATATAATGAATATGCATTATAGATGTTTAAAATCTGTTCCTAGTAGTTGTAATTAGTTTAATTCTTCATCAGAACCATTGATTAGGTTAATATGGCCTCCACACTATAAACCCAAGTAGGTGCTGTTGCAATTTATGATAATCAGCTGTCCAGTGCTTGGCTTTGCTCTATACCATCTTCCTGGGTAAAGAACAACAGTCTTTTATGTTGGGGTCTGTGTTTTCAGGTGCTTCATGGACTGTTGGTGTAAATCAACAATGAAATATTATAGTCATTCTTGTATAGCTTCCAGACTTTTTTTTTTTCATAGAACTCCATTCCCTGAAATATTTTCTCAGTTACATCTTGAAGTTTCCAAAGCTGTTTATTGGGCTCCCAAACAAAATCAGGTACTCTAACAAATGCTTTGTATAATATAGAATGGATTTAGTGTAGTTTAATTTTAGCTTATCAAAAATATTCAACCGTCTTCAGATCCTTACCTAGAATTATGCTGGGACCCCCATGTACAAAAGAGAAGGACACAGACCTTAAAAGGAAGTCCTTGATACTGTTTAAGGATCCTAGGAATCATACTGAGTCCCTTGGCATTCAAAAAAGCAGAGGACAAGCAGTTATAAAAGGTTTCCTAACAAACACATTGTAAAATCTGAAACTTCTTTTTCATTCCAGTTTCAAGTAGGTAGATGACACTTTGACTTCCCTAAATACTGTACTTGATTTCTACAATAAATTAGTTCTAATAAAGAACTACAGAAAATATTTTAAGACTACATTTTTTCCATCTCATACTAGTAGATAATTGCAAACAGTCCTTTTTGTTTTAGCATGTTCACATGCATTAGTCCATTGCATCTCCACCAGCATCTTTGTGGGGCACAGCTAGAAGCACAATCCTATTTGACTTAGAAGAGAACTGAGACACAAAGGGCTGGAGTGATTTTCCCAAAAACATGGAGGTAGGGAATGCTAACTTCGTAGCCAGAAAACCCAGCTCATAGTTTATAATCCTCATCTATTTCTCTTAGAAATTGGCAAAATGTCAAAAAAAAAAAAAAAACATTGGCAAAATGTCAATGTGAGTTGCAACTAAAGGGTAGAAAAGGCCCTGCCAATGGTGTGATTTGAGGGACTTTGATATTTTCTCAAAAGCCTTCCACAGTGCCTGAACCCATCAGTTTCAGGTAAAACACTATCCCCAGAAAGTCCCCAGTTGAATGCAAATACGAGGGTTTCTGATGCACCCAAAATCAATGTACACAATACCTTCTTTCCTGCCACACTTTTCCCACACACCAGTGCCCTGCAGCTGCTGAAATGGGAACCACAATGAAAACTAATGGGACTTTTTTTAAGAGACTCTATGGTGGAAAAAATCAAGAACGAAAAAAAAAATGCTCAAATCATGAGCATTATAGACAAAAATATCCAGAGGTGGAAGTCCAGACTGGTAGGATCTGCTCATTTATTAGTGAAAATGTATCCCTACATATTGTCTGCTTTTTTTAGTTTATTATATTAAGGGTCTACAAATTCACAACTTATTTGTGTAACAACTCTTCTAACCACTGTCAACTTGTGGGAGTCTAAGGGGTTAATGGTCATTCACACTTTCATGAATTAATGCAAGCAGTCCTCTCAGACTGCTTCTTATTAACCAAGCTGAGATCAGTTGCTCCAGAAGTCTGACATTTCTGAGTGGGGAGGCTATGGGTAATTGAAAGTTAGGAAGGGAGCAGAGCTGCTAAGCATTACATCAAGTGCAAGAGTTGTTTTCACTAACATACCATTCATAACCATTTAAAACATTATTTTATTTACACACAAAATCCCTTGATAGGAGTATTTGTTTGCATGCTATGAAGAATGCATAAGATACTGACATCTTCATTAATAAATTAAAGTTCACATGACTCAGAACTTCAGTCTAGAAATCTTGTAATAATAGATGATAATATGAAAAATCTTTGGTTGTTTGCTAAGAATGTTACATTCCCAGGGATATGAATTTGTGGGTTCCCAGAGACTTACGTGTAAAAATGAATAAATTCTAGAAAAATACACTAGACCTTATACTAGATTAACACTAGAATGTATAATAGATGTATTCTAGACACTAGAATACATACTAGAATATAGAGAGAATAATAGAATATATACTAAAATATGTACTTGAATAGACACTAAAATATATATTAGATTACATGCTAGAAAAGACAATAGAATACATTCTAGTATATATTCTATTGCACATACATTATAGTATACATTCTAGTTTTATATACATCTATTCTAGTTGTATATACTAGAATGTATTGAAGAATAGCCACTAAAATGTATCCATGAATAGATGGTAGAATATATACTAGAATATACTCTACTACAATAATCCAGAATAGAAACTAGACTACATATTAGAATATACACCAGAATACTCAGTAGAATATACACTAGAATATATACATACTAGAATATACATTAGAATATACTAGGCACCACAATACGCACTAGAGTATATACTAGGATCATACAAAGAGATGCAGAATGCAAAAGAATAAAAATATATTGCTACCATTCCATAAAAGGCCAGACTTAATGATAGAATAGGCATAAAAGATCTCAGGCACTATTCCTAGCCTCCAATTTTAATTTGGTTTCACAATGAAATTCAGGATTCATGCCCAAATGAAAGCCATCTTTATTTTAAGAGAGCACGTGAACAATGTGTGAAACCTCACAAACCTCACACTATAAAAGAATGGAACACAGTTCTGACAGTTTCATTTCAAGATTCTGCTAGAAAAGAGAGAGAGAGAGACCGACCTCCATTTATCTATAAACGTGAAAACATTAAAAAACTGCTTGCATGTTTAAAATGAAAGCATACTTTCCCATATTCATTCAGTCAAGTTCAGGTTATCTGCAGTAAAATTTTGGTTGGACTTTGTCCTATTATCCAGAGTACACAGCAGTTACCTTATTTTTTAGTCATGCATTTAATTCTTAACTGACTTTAATTTTGAACCAATTATTATTTTTTTAAAAATAAGATTGAATTTTCTAAAAACACTTATTTCAGGAATAAATACATATGTTGTATATCTCTTAAAAATAATCAGTATATATAAAATTTTTAGTAGATAATTTACTATAAGCAAGCTTAATTTGAAATATCTTTAACTGTGGGGAATCATGGTTCCAATATATTTGATTATTCTGTGAAGAATCAACAAATGAATTAGCATATTAATTTTAATCCTAAGTAAAATTTCAACTGCATGGCTATCATTTGGCTACTCTCAAAGGTACTATCTAATGAATTGTTGGCAGATACATGTTTCTACAACATCTTCAAAATCCAAGAAATTCAGTATGCTACAAGTGCATCTTACTAGAAGTTTTCTTAGCTTGAGTGCATCTTACTAGAAGTTTTCTTAGCTTGAGTTGAGAGCTTTAGATGTTCAAAATTACAATGGATACTAGAAACACAATGTCAGAGATTCTTTCTCCACTCTGCCTTACTGTTCCATTTAAAAATCATTGTGTTACATTGCTGCTAATAAAAACCTTTCGAAGGATTCTATATCATTCCTTTGCAAGGCACAGTCACATCCTTCAATGAACGTTGCTATTATCAGAGCAATGTACTCTTACTATTTATTTATTATAACAGCTCTCATGACTTACCCAGGCAAGCACTAGAAATATCTAACTCATTACCACTACATAAAATAGCATGGGGTATTTTCAGAATGAAAGAGATCTGAGCTTGACAAATTTCAAAGCTGTTCGTGTCCCTGTTTCTATAGAAAAAAGATTGCTATTAAACAAGCACTGATAACTTTGTCAAGGACGATACACTAGACTCTCAGTGAAAATATTGCCCAGCTAAAAATCTTGTCGGAAATGCTGGTTTTTGTCTTTGTTCCACTTAAGGTCTGAATAGCCTTGGATGTTCTGAGGCCAGCTGATGATAGAAAACTGACCCAGATGGAGTCAGAAACTGAAAATGTCCATTGACTTATTCAACTGGAAGTTGATCCTGGTTGCTATTTAAGTCTACTGCTTGAGTGTCAGCATACATCTTGCATTCCTTATCATGGTTTGGGGTGGGGGGCAGGCTTTTGGGTCAAAATACCCTTAGCCATTCTGGGTTTTACAGTGTTTACAAACAGCTGTTCCAATAACCCAAAGATCCGGAGAAAAATGTGACACATTCAGGAATCTGACAGTTAAAACCCAGCATTTGTTCAGCCAGCACCTTGTGGCTTGAGGTAATAAGACCCCTGACAATGGTATTTGTCACATTCAGGCAGCTGAATTCTCGAGAGTGGAAGTGCCTATCCTCTTGTACGCCCAGTGACTACTTTGAACCCAGGACTATATTTTGGCCACTTAGCAACAGCACAGCAATAACAGCTGGAGTCATAATGGTGATGTCAATTCCAAGTGCATTTCTGGATGAAGCTGGAGCCTTGATTTTCAGCATAGAGAGGTAGAAACAGCATACAAAGTAAGCGACATAGATGGCATCTGTACACAACTCACACACTGACACCAGGATATTTATTGTCATAGTTATCTTGTTACAAGCCCTAACAATTTTCTAGTGATGGGGAACACAAAGCATTTTGGGAAATGGATCCCTGGAAGTAGGGTACTATTTGTTGTCCAAAATGAAATTACAAAGGTTAAGTTCTTCATTCATTTTAACATTAATGAATGTGGGCCTCCAAGTAATCATTAAGGTGAGAGGAATTGTAAACAACAATAAAAATAGATGGCACCCTTCACTCAGACTTCTCCCTGGTTGGTTTGTTAGATTGGCCACTAATACTTACTGGCCACCACCAACCACATGGTAAATCGCATTCCCCTGCCTTCATGACATTTCATGTTCTCATGTCTTGCTTTGGTTAACAAAAGCGAGAAGCGGCAGATGTCACTTCAAGATAGAAGCTTTGAAAGAAAACCCAATGTGGTCGAATTCCTTTCCACCCATTCCATATGATAGAAGCTTCGTCACCCTGCCGGGAGAAGACGTGGGGCAGAGTCCCCGGTGTTCCTACAATGAACATGGACCGTGAGCAGGACTCTGCCTTTGCGGTACCCGTCCACTGCATTTTTGGAGACGGTATCATGGCATCACCTAGACTATCCTGATTAAACTGAATGGTGATTTGTGGAAAATCAAAGAGGTCTTTCTTTTTTCAGACAATGAGACAAAGATAATGCTTCAGACGATTTCCACTGAAAAAGATAGGCTGCTTCTGTTCAGCAGAGAGGTGGAGTGTAGGATGATGGATTTATGGTCAGATTACACTCCTCAGACAGAAACTTGCACCTCAACCGATTGTTATGAGTATTAACTGTTTTACTAGTGAGCTTCCCAGAAAAAACTTGTCTTGTGAACCAAATAAAAAATGTTATGAAATACTATTTGTGAGCCAGCGCCGCAGCTCACTAGGCTAATCCTCCGCCTCGCAGTGCCGGCACACAGGGTTCTAGTCTGGGTCGGGGCGCCGGATTCTGCCCCAGTTGCCCCTCTTCCAGGCCAGCTCTCTGCTATGGCCAGGGAGTGCAGTGGAGGATGGCCCAAGTGCTTTGGCCCTGCACCCCATGGGAGACCAGGAGAAGCACGTGGCTCCTGGCTTCCGATCAGCGTGGTGCGCCGGCTACAGCGTGCTGGCCGCAGCGGCCATTGGAGGGTGAGCCAACGGCAAAAGGAAGACCTTTCTCTCTGTCTCTCTCTCTCACTGTCCACTCTGCCTGTCAAAAAATAAAAAAAAAAATTAAAAAGAAATACTATTCGCCATCAGACAGACCCCTTTCATATTCCTTTGCCTTTTTCTTTTGTACACCTACACTTGCCATCTTTTCTGCCTGTGGCCACTTCCTCTCCACTTTACTGTGGGTATACTCTCAGCTGACAACAAAAGAAAGGATCATTACTACTTCATACCACAGATCTTGGCAATGCATTTGTGCTTCTGTTGTCACAGTCATTTCAACTCTCTCTGCCATCAATGGAAACAAAGCTAGATGTCCTCTCATGAATTCTTTGCAAAGTAATACCAGGTCCATCACACATTTCTAGGCTCCGAAGAATATCCAGACCATTTTTAATGTAGCGAAGATAGAAGTTACATAACTTTAAAGCACACCTACTTTGTTTATCTCTTTATTTCTGGGATCAGGCTAGAACTTCAGTGGCATTTCTATTAGCATGATGAATGCACAAAACATGGTGTGTGTGTGTGTGTGTGTGTTCATAGGCTTAAATTAAAACAGAAACTCACTTTAGAAATAGACTTTTATCCATTTAAAAATTATGACAAATAACACAATTAAAATCGTTCTGATTTTCTCTAGAATTAACCATAATAAAGCTCCACACTTACAGACTCATTTAGCCGAAGACCATGATGACGTCCAGAAAAATCCAAATAAAGGCAAAGTCTATTCTTCATTTTATGAATTAGAAGTATATTCTTTTCTTCAAGCTACCCAGAAAAATAATTTACAATTTTATGAAGCAATATGGTATGGTGTACTCTTTACAAAAAGTTTTTTCCCATCATTTGTAGACTATCATTTTACACAAGATTTAATAATCGTTTCTACCTACATCATAAGTCTCAATATAGAATGTCTCTCTATGAAATTTAAAAGGGTATTAATATGCATTTTACATAAGACTAAAGTAATTAGCTAGAACTAAGCTTATCTCTCCTGAAATTAAACATTTGTATTAATTTGAACATTATTTTATTTAAATGATTTATTACTTATTCATTAATGCAGTGGACAAAATAAATTCTTCAATTTAAAAGAAATTAAATTCATTTTCCACTATCAATTATTGACAGAGAAATTCAGTGGTGATTTTTGAAAAAATTAAACCCCTCTATTACCCAAACAACTATAGCTATGAAATTTTTGACTGATGCTATCACAAATCTAAATATTACTTGAATGGGTCACATTTGATACTCATGTTTTATTCTCTGTAAATCCATGGGTTAGAATACTACGTACATGAATTCAGGGGAAATTGTTAATGAAACAATAACTTTGATACCTTTTTAGAACTCACCATAGTTACGGCTCTCAATAGGGGATTTTTAACAGAAAACCCCTACCACAGTTACACACACACACATCTTTTAAACATGAAAATCCACTTTGCATTGTTTAGTCCTTATTAAGAAGACTCTTGGTTTTAATACTAAAAATATCCTGAAGGATTTCTGATTGTTCCAGAAAATTCCTGAGCAATCATTTTTCTGGTGATTAGGTGGGACGTGAGTCTCAGAAGATTCTGGGTCAAAGCAGGCCGAGGCGGGGACCTTACGTTTTCTGAGCCCCCACTCTGGGCCCAAACCTCTTTTGGCACTTCACATATATTATCATTTTTAGTATTCATAATTAGGCCATGATGAAGCAATTATTATCCCCTGATTACGGGAGGTGGAGGCCCAGAGAGGTGAGTAAAGTACCAAGGGCCCTGTACCTGGTAAGAAATGAAGTAAGAATTTATAATTTAGGTCTGTTTAGTGCTGAGATCTGTATTACTCCATATCTTATAATGGAAGATGCAATTATTTCTTCATTAATTTAGGATTTATTCTCATACGGATTGTCTACAAGTAGCTGATCAATTATTTTCCTCCTATGAAATTAATCTACCACAAGATGAATGGTTCAAAATTCTTCATCTACTAACTTCATCAAGAATGTGACACAGTAAACTGAAGAATTACTTTATAAATGTGGCCAAAAATGGTCCAAGAAAAGCTCTATATTCTGGAAAATGAGCAGCTTTGGCTTACATAGTATTTAGGGAGGGTTGATCAGAACCCAATGTGTCTTCCCTCTGGTCTTTCTGCCCATACACTTTTCTTTTAAAAATGTTTTGATATATTAGAGAAGAAGCAAATCTTTGATCCTTACCCATTCATCCAAGATTTGGAAAACTCTTGAGTTAGAACTATAATTTGTTCTATCCCTGTCAGCCAAAATGAAACCAAGACAAGTATACTTTATCTACTGTCTAGAGACCTCCACTGTTTGATTTTGTTTCCTGTTCAAGTCAGATCCTAGATATATTTCTAATTCTAGCTGTCCTTTTTATTTTCAAACACATAAAATCTTGTGATATTTTTCCACTTATGTTCATATATCTGGTTTTGATTTTGGCATTCACATTTTCTAAATTTTAAAGTAGGACCTTTCTATCATACTTTGTTCCTCTTTTAAGATTTGTTGCAAAATTCTAATGAACAGATTGAACAACAAAAGAACCCACTGAACGCCCACTAGATTTTTCTGAGGAGGGGAAACATTCTATAAAAAAACACTGAACATTGTTTAGGACACACACTGGTGAACTCTTGCTTCTTAATGAAATTCATCACCACCTAAATACAGTTCCTCCTCTACACATCCTCACCCCCACCTCTTCCCGAGATACACATGCATATGCACACACACACATACAGCCCTCAAAAGACTGGTTTTAAAAAGCAGATGTATCAAAGTAAATATTTTCAAAAGATCACTTATACAACTGGACATCTTTCAAATAGGTGAGCTGAGATTGCTCTAATGTCTGAATTGTGTTCCATTTTGCTAACTAGGCAATTTAGTCTATGCAACATAATTCAAGGACCAGTTTTTAAATTATTCTCTTCTTTTTAGAAATCATAAAAATCTAATTTATTAAATTTTTTTCTTATATATATTCTAAGAAATAATTACTTTCTGCAAAATAGTAATATCTACAGGGCACCAAAGGCATGCTAAGGAAAGAGTTTTGATGGTTTATAGAAAACAGCAATATGGAAGAGAGTTTTCCTTTTAACATGAAATATGGGGCAGGTAGTATTCAGCCATCTTGTAATGAATTCTTGAAGACATTACTTTGGCCTATACTAAGTGTAAGCATATATCATATAGGTGTAAGGATGAAGAAACACTTGCTTATACATAATTTTTTATGTTTCAGAGGGGAAAAGTGCCTAATGGTTTTTACATATGCAAGGTTCAGTCCATAAAGAGAATAGGAATATCTTATCTCCTATTCAGCTAACAGGTTTTAGCAGTTTTCTGAATACTTATGAGTAGCTCAGAAATTCATATAAGTTCATGTAATTCACACAGCATCTGTTGTGAAAAAAATAAAATGATAATTTACATCCAATTAAAATATATTTCATTAGATAAATGTCTTAATAAACCAATAAATTTAAACAGGAAAATGTATTAATTGGGTATGAAACAAGTCCATTTTCTGTAGAGATGCCAAAAAAATCAAAGATTGGTCAACTAGAAGAGGAAGAAGTCAGTCTTTTATGTGAAATTTTGGACTATTTTTTTAAAAAACATCGTTTGTGTCCTTACCATATTACAATTTATGTAAGTAACTGAAAAGCATGTCTGCTCATTCGGTGTATTCTTATTAAACTGCTAAAAAATATGGCTACTCACCCCCTTGTATCTACTAGAGCAGTAGAAATTTCCAGAGTACTTCTTACTTATATTTAGTCACCTTTCTGTCTTTTATATTCTTGCCAATTGTGCTACATGGGAATATATGAAACCATGGTTTAAAAGGAAGTCTAAAAATTTTTAAAAATTCTGATATAAGAATTTTTACCTTTAAAAATAAGCGTATTTCCAAATTGGCAGGCAATTATGCAAATACATTCTGTAAGGGCAGATTCCAATGGTAAAACAAGAAACAAACTTAAGGAAGGGGGAGCCAAGGAGACAGAAAGTTGGTGGGTCTTGCTATTTTTTTGTACGCTTTAAATATTTTTAGGCCTTTTCCCCACTGCTGCTGGGTCATTTCTCTTTGCTGCACTAAAGAGCCTTTGTCAGTCTGGAGGAGGCAGCCATGTGTCCCGGAATTCTTATTTAGTACGGCGAGGACAGATGGCCTGGAATTGCTGAGGAAGACCTTAAGAGATATTTAAAGAGGAAAGGGAAAGAAACAATAAGGGAGGAAATAAATTAGAGAAGAGGCAAATGTGGCAAGGAAAAGTACACACACACACACACACACACTGGAAGACTGGCTCCGAAGTGCTAAACAGGACTTGATGTTTCAAACAGTCGCCTTTCCTGGTGAAACTCTAGTTTCCATTGTCATTGACTTGTCTGTGCTGTAGAGAACTGATGGTCACTGTCTGAGCTTAGCCTGTACTGGTAGACGTATAACACACCCTTTTCTGCTTACGTCATCCAAATCAAAATGTGGCTTTTGCACTGTAAAAGCTCAGGGCTTTACTTAAATCAAGCTGCATTAAATTCAACTCCCTGATGCCCTAAAACGTCAATGCTTTAACTCAATTGTTTTAGAGTCTTGCAGAATTAATTTATGTTGCATGGCATTTTAGTTTCCTTTCGTTGTTGTTGTTTTGTTAAGAAAACCTAGGCATTACTGACCCCTGCTCATCCCATGGGTAGCTGCTCAACGTGTTTTGGGGTGGGAGAGGAAATGGATGTGGTAATGGATGGACAGGGGCATCTGTGGATACTGCTGCTGTTTCCACAGTGAAAGAACAAGGTGTGAGAGGATCTGAGGCTGCAAAGTGACATTAGTGGACTCCTTATTAGGTACTTCTGCAACTTCTCATATTTACATTTTTCTCGGATTTATTCTATTTCAACCATGCTCTATCTCTGCCAGGTAACAGAGTTCGGCTGCTTCCATCGCCAGGTTTCTCCTGCTCATAAAGCAAGTATTAGATTCCAAATTTCCTCTCATAGCCTTCCGAGTTGTCATGGTTATCGAATGACACCTTCTCTAAATTCTCTCTCATTTTAACTCTTTTCCATGGTTTGTATAAACAGGCTGCTTAAAATCAAGGCAAAAAATATCAAGTCTCAGTGCTGTAAGAAGCAAAAGAAGCAAGAAACACAAGGAGTAAGATGGAAACAAATATTTCGTTAATCACAAATTGAAATAAAAGTGATTTTATCAAGAAGCATGAAACGTGTTAAATATAAAAAGTCTGGAAAAACAAAACCTGCTTTATGTAGTGAGTATGTGAACAAGCGCTTGGTAACTTGCTGCTCTTCTGCCACCCTCCTTTCTCCTCCCTATCCCTGGCCCTGCACCCCCAACCACTGCCACCAATGAAACAGAGAGCAAGGATCCTGTGCCATTCTAGAGTAAAATATTCAGCAGGGGTGTGTTTTGGGATACAGGCACCTTGGAAAACAGAATGACAAGAAGTCATAAACAGAGCCGTTGAAAATGTACAATACTTTTGTCTTACAAAAACATCTGTTGCTCAGATGAGCGTTTTGAACACCAAGAGCTTCAGTTTCCCTGCCAGCAGGGGTGCTGGCTGGTGGCTCTCTGTGGGCTTGGCTCCAGGGAGGTGAGCCTGACTCCCAGGCCTGTTGGCTCAGCAATTTCCCAGTGGTCAACCCGTCTTGCCATAATCACATGCTGGCGCCCCAAGCCTGTTTCTTAACTGTGCTCTGTACCTTCTAATGAAAGCATCCCAAAATAGCCCTGACCACTCCAATTCTGGGGCAGCTGTGACCTCGGACTGGACGGCTGGACATAGGTTTGCTCTAACAGAGCTGCTGATAAAACTCCCTGCCATGATGACTGACAGGCTCCCTCCTGATCACATCGGTAATTCCAGAGTCTTTGACATGCAACCCATTAGGAAGCTTTAACCCGACGGACACAATGGCACAACTTCAGGAAGCTATGAAACTCGGAGACATTCACAATGAAGAAAGCAGAAGAAACTTTGAAAGAATTTGTGTTTCAAGCAACAAATATAGCAGTAACAGCAACAAAAAGTCACTTGTGAAAATCAAAGGAGACAATCCTTTGAAAGTGCATTGAAAAATAGAGTTTACCCTCCTATACCACTGGGACATGATAAGATTCTTAGTAAAGCAGTATTGCCAATATTAGTTTAAGGGAGAGAGGTGATGCTAAAGTGGCTGTACCTGGACATGTGCTCCCGAACTTTGCTAGAATCTTTCAGGACTGTAAGACAACATGGGACGTATCACCTCTCCTGGAAAGTTCAAAAGCAATGGCAAGCAAACATAAAGCTTCGATGTCTTAGTTGAACAGGTGCTCCTCACTTTATCTTGACAAGTGAGCAAAAATTAAAAATCAGATAAAACCCGGAGAAAACCACTTTGTGATTTTTGCCATGTTTATATGCATTTTAAAAGCTTTGAAGCCTCATTTCAAAACAATGCTTGTAGATACACAGGACAACTCACCCGCCTTGGCTCTTCCAGTAGCCAAGACATGTGTTTGAACTAGTCTCTGCTGTGAAGCCTTTTATTTTCATCAAGAAAAACCTACTGGTATAAAATGGTTTAAAAAATACGGACATGGTTTTGTTGCAATACAAAGCATTATCACTCACATGATAGTGACTTTCTCCCCACAAGTTTGCTTTGAAAACGTGATTGAATAAGAAGCAAGAAAAAAATCTTTTATTATCTCAGCTCTGGAAAGCATTATTGCTTAAACTACACTTGCTTCTAAGTAATACAGCGCTACAACATGTTACTGTTTTGTAGCAAGTAACTAAAAGGCACTAATCAGGATTGCTCTCCTGCATTCAAATGTAGTTCGACAAAAAAATCGACATCTTGAGATCTGAGTATTGTTGATAGCCTTGCCCAAACTCCTGAGCAACAGTAGTCCTTCTACTTTACTGCTTGTTGAATTCCTTATTTCATGGAGGATTGAACTTGTGATTATAAAGTAAGTTGAAAGTATGTCATGACAAAAGTTAAAAGAAAATAAGAAAGGAAGGATTGGGGAGGGCGGAAAGTGAGAATTATCATTATATTCTTAAAGTTGTATATATGAAAATCATGAAATGTGTTCCCTTTACATACATATACCTACATATATAAATATTAAAGAAATAAATGAAACAAAAATGATTTCATCATTACTTGTTTAAAAATATATTAAAAGGCCTGAATTTTGATGTAGTGTTTCTCAAAACTATTTCCCTATGATAATATTCAGGGTTCAGGCCTAGGTACCTCCCTTTACTGACAGTCTATATTTTCTAAATATAAGGAAATAGATTTATATACTCTGTAAATGTACACACAGATTACACATATAATATGCATGTTATTATTTATAATAGTCCTCCTTCTACAACTAGGAATAAAAGCAGAAATTTAGTTCAACCTGGGAACTTCTGGGGTTTTGGCTTCCACTTTGCTGTTTTTCTTTGTCCATTGGGGTTGAGGCATGAGGGAGACCAGGTAAGAGTAATAAACAGTGTTGAAAACAAGTAAAAGTCAATTTACCTTGCTAATTTTTGACAGGCTGCTTTCTTTAACTGTAGAACTCCTTTTTTTCTTTTCAGAATCAGTTCATATTTTTTTTTTTTTTGCAATCTATTTTTTCCTCTAGAAAGTAACCCCTTGTGTCCTAACTCGGGCTCCTGACTGAATGATCTCTTTTTCTTCTAATTATATTTCTCCACCTTGGGAGGGACTCACGCTGCTTCAGGAGAAGCAACCCAGTGGAGCCTAAGGTCAGGTGTGCCCTAGAATCTTCCTCCAGAAATTACAGTCCCTGAGTAAGAGCAGGTGAGGGAAGGAAGAGGCAGAGTGGGGAATTTGCGACGATATCGAGGCTCATTCTGAGGAATAATTAAGCACACAGCATCCTGTGTTACATCATGTGCTTGGAACCTCAGAGGACAGACTAAGGCATTTAGGAGACTGATCTGAATCTGCTCCCTAAAAGCCATGGGGTTAGCAGCATAGCTGTACCAGGGACAGAGCCTTAGAGTTTTATTTCCTAAGTGCTTCTTCCTCTGGGGTACAAAAAAGAGCTTAACTCAATGCACCTGCCAAACGCGAAGTGTGCCCATGGCGTATGACACTTTAAATGTACTCAGATTGAAAAGATGTAAAGAAGAAATAGATTTAATTTGGTAGGTGTTTTTTTTTTTAATTCCCTTTTAAAATTGGGGCTCCATGAAGCAGCTAATGCAGGCCAGCAAAAGATGATGTTGAAGTCAGCTGTTGAAGTAAAAAGGACTTCTTTTTTGGGAGAAATATGAGAACTTGTGTGAAGCATGCAGTCTTCAGGTAGATGAATTGTAGGTAGAAAATAGCATAGCTTTGAAACCAAATCTTCAGCTGGGCTTTTGTTTAACACATATGCAAATTTGTGCACTGCTTCATTTGAATATTTATTTACTTCATTTGTGAAGGAAATTGGGGGATTATAGCCTCTTCCCAGCTGTGTTTTAGTTAATGACTGGTCAGCCTATTAGCCTGCTCTACTAAATGGCTTCTCTGCACAAGCAACACCTTTTTTTTTTTTTTTTACCCTGACTACAAAGCGATTCTTCACAGCAACAGTGGGGGAAGAGAGAGGAGCAGATCCGGGGAGGGCTGTGCACAGAAAATGAAGACAGTCCCCCCAAAACCGTCAGAAAAAGCAAAACACTTATTTGATGTTGGTGACTTCTGCGTTCTCACAATACACAAAGCGACTGTTTGCTCTCCGTTGTTGCAGGGGGAAAGGGAGTCCCAGAGAATCAAGATTTGCCTTTGCTGAGTGGAATCAGGCTGTTCTCCTGAGTGGTCCTCCTCTTCCTTTCCCTGTACCTGCTCGTTAATGGTGCCCCATAGCAGAAACACATACATCAGTCAAAGTTTCCTAAAGTCTCGGGCAGTAATCCATGCACAGATTCTTTCTTCTCTGTGCCAGAGAGATGCAAAAAGAGGAGTAAATAACATTTTCCTAGTGACCAAACTTGGGCGACTGTCTTTGTTCAAACAAACTTGTGTAGAGACATCACTGCTGGCATTAAGATTAAAGACTTGTGTCATAACAAGCTCACTTCTCAGGATTACTTGTGAGCAAATCTTTGGATCAAAAAGCTTTGATATAATAACCTACGTCTAGTAGTCTATCATTTATTGATTGTTAAGAAAAGTAGCATCTATTTTCTGGTAAGTTTATGTGTCTCAATCAATAAGGAAAGAATTATCTTATTCCTAAAGTGACTCTATTCTTTATATCCTTTCAAAATTTATTTGCTATATAGATTCAGCCTTCTGGATGAGAACACACGCTAATTCTGTACAGAGTTAATCCATGGGAATAAATGAACAAAATTCTTACTAACAGGATTCTGAATTTTACTAGCTGCTTCTAAGACAAACCTGCAGTTTGATTTGTTTTTATTAGTGAGGCAGTCTTCATAGGACAAATATGAATTTATTTATCAAAAGTATTAATAGTTAAGATTATTTATGTAAACCACTCATTTGTGCTTGTTTAAGTACTGCTACAAATAAAGACAGCAGCAGAGAACTTGAGAGCAACTTGGACACGAGAAAATGTTAGTGGAGCAAAATGATAATTTCTCACAGTTGGAAAATTGAATACTATGTGTTAGACTGACAACTCAAATATTGACTGAACAAAAACAAATAATAAAGGGAAAGATGCTGTCAGACCACAGGATAAATAGAAAAGTAACAATTATGCCAGTGAGATAATACTGCAAGGGAAAGTGCTCTACCTAACAAACCTAATTTAGCTCCTCCATTGCTAAGATCACAGCAGCTCTGCCCAGGAGAGTCAGAACAGTTCAGGACGGCAGAGAGAAGTTTCAGGTACGCATTGTGTGAACGGTGTACACATCTCAATATCATCCTTGTGTTTCCCCTCAAACATGAGATTCTAACCCATCTCCTAAGCTCACCAGGCATGTTTCTTGTTCATTCCTTCTGTGGGGCAGAGGCAGACAGATTGCTGGATCAGATAGTGCAATACGCTGTATCCTGCATTTGAAATGCGCCTTTTTTTAAAGCAGCAGATTTATTGATTTTCTTAAGTAGAAAATATGCACCCGGACATTAGACAAACACAGACTAAACACAGACTGAGGAAAAGCTGATAATTTGATTAAACTGACTGAGCTTTTGTTGTCTGCGTTTGGGGAATTTCCAGCAATGCACAAGTGCCAAGCGCCCCTCTTCTTCTGAATTTAACAAGTCTAATCCCTATGCACAATGAATTTTACCACGATACTGTATTTGGAGAATTGCTTTTCTTTAGAAAAATATTTTAATGGGCCCATGCTGCTGAGGTTGAAAACCAGGTGGGGTGAAAATCTTGCCTCGGTCAAGAGATGGGACATGACTCAGAAGGCGGTGAGCACTGGCCAGGTGAAGAATGCTAGGTGTTGATGCTATGACCACTGATCTTTGTTTAGAATATATAGTAATAATGTGGGTTTCCTTTTGTTGATATCAATGTGCCATTTCATTTAACCCCATGTTAACAAAAAGAAGAATTTTCCAAATATCTAGGGAATGATTTTACTGCTATCAATCATTTACATCAATAGAAATAAGACACATTTTTTTAGTGGTGTTGAAACATCCTTGAGTATTTAAATCATCAAGATTACTGAGGTATAACTGATGAAATGTAATTGGCAAAACTTGAAGACTAAATGCAGTTAAACATGTAAGGTTTTCAATGCTGCCCAGTGTGGCTGCATCCCACATGTCTTAGGGAATAGAGTGATTGTATTGAGAGGTAGAAAAGCTCTGGTTACTTAATTTACCTTTACAAGTGCCTGCAACAAAATTGGTGGCAGCAGGTGTGTATGTAGGTGTGGCGTGACAGGGATGACAGAGTAATAGTTGAAAGTGTGTGAGAATTACAGAGCTTTATGAATTACTTGAATGAGACCTCATGAACTTTAACTGCAAACACCCCTGAACTGTCCTCATCTCTCTTCTTTCTCATTTATACCCTGATATGTAGGACTGAACCTATTTCTCCACTATTCTGCAAGGATCATGCTTTAAAATAACCATTTCCGGGGCTGGTGCCGTGGCTCACTTGGTTAGTCCTCCACCTGCGGCACTGGCATCCCATATGGGTGCCGGGTTCTAGTCCTGGTTGCTCCTCTTCCAGTCCAGCTCTCTGCTGTGATCTGGGAGGGCAGTGGAGGATGACCCAAGTGCTTGGGCCCTGCACCCGCATGGGAGACCAGGAGGAAGCATCTGGCTCCTGGCTTCAGATTGGCACAGCGCCATCCGTAGCGGCCATTTGGGGAGTGAACCAATGGAAAGAAGACCTTTCTCTCTGTCTCTCTCTCACTGTCTATAACTCTGTCAAATAAATAAATAAAATAACCATTTCCAGCAGCTTAATCCTGGAGACTTTGACCTTTATCATTCCCTAGGCCTCCATTTGTTAAGTTTGAGATTATTTTTGTCGCATATCTCTGCACCTTAACTGTTCACTGTGAGCTCTGGTTCCTTCATTTCCAATGGTTCACTCCTCAGTCTTCTCACGGTGATGTTTCTCTTCCTCCCAATCTCTGTCTCTCCAGGACTCTCACTCCAGTACATTTTGCCAGTAAGGTACTTGATCACAACTTCTCACAAATCCCTTTGCTTGTGTTTGAAACACTGGGTTCTTTTCCTTCCTAGCTTTCCCCTTATTCAGAGACTCAGACCTCAAATGGATACTTATTATGGTGAGCTCCTATATTTGTAACTTAGAAGGTACCAATTTCTTAACAGCTGCTGATCACTGATGGGGCAGCTACAATATGAACAAGATGATTTCAATGTTGCTTTTATTTACTTATAGAAGTGAATTTCAATAACAGATTCTACTGTTCTTTTTAAATTTCATTTGAGTCAAGAATATTTATGACAAATTAAGGTAACACTGAAGATTAAAATCATTTTGGCTCTTTTGTATTAAGGTAGGAATTTATTTAATGATTGATCTCAGCTGGCCTGAGGATGTATCAGCAAAGCCACATAGGAGTCAGATTTAAAGATAATTTAAATCTATACTGTTTCTGATTTGCTCCTTTGCCTTTTCAAGTGTATGACAAAGATAATTTCCACCAACTCTTTTTCACCCTGCATGAACTCATTAGAGAAAATAACATATAAGGAAAAAAACAAGCTGTGAATTTTTAGACAGAAGACATTTTATTAAATGTGTGAGTCTTATCCCAATGACCTCCAATGACAATTTAAATACATCTCATCTGATTCCATAATTTATAATCTGAGCATCTAGAAGCTACTGATTGTGTGGTGTGTGTGTGTGTGTGTGTGTGTGTGCACACGCACAGATTCTTTCAGAATTCTAAGAATCCAATCAAACCCAAACCATATTATGGTTCCTTTAAGTTTGACACACATTTTCTTCCTCTTTCAATCTGCTCTTTTGAAAAGAATCTAGGAGAAAAAGTAGTTTTTATTAACTGCATCTAATATGGCATTTGGGTGCTTCATATTGCGATGGTAATTTTCTTTAGAGAGGTCAATCTAACAGACTGAGTGGCTGGGAGTCAGGAAACCTGCAATACCTTGTGATTCCTCCTCGTACAAATTATTTTTTAAATCTCCATTCATCAGGAAAGTAATAAAGTTAAAATAAATGTCCCTTCCAATTTGAGTTTCTCAAGTAATACTGTTTATATTCCAAGGATTTTTATTTTCTCGTTATTAAGTTTTTCTGTTGCTTGGCTTTGACAGTGATGAGATTCTTTGAGCTCCATAATCAGGACATTTTCGAATTTCTGGGTATTGAGTCAAAGTCCTCCTACCCACAGTCCATGAAACCTAATTCAAATCAAGAAACTGCTGTGGGTGGTGTAGGTGAGTGCTCTGGCGACACACAGGAAGCTTTACCGGAAGGCATCAACTGAAAGGAAACACACATGGAAATATCCTGTCACCCAAACTGAAACCTCCCGCAGTGAACCGAGCCCTTTCGTGGGAGCTCCCAAGCATGGCCACCCACAGCTGCCATCACATCACCACACCACTGCCTTCCAAAAATACAGTCCCTGATGATGCACGCTTTGCTGATGATGGAGCTTCCCACCTTCAAATGACCAGCTTGTCTTACAAAGCTTTGATGCAATTTGTTTTTACCCAAAACTTTCTAGAGAGTTCTTATCCAGAGACTTGAAATTTCCATGACTTTAGTGTCATAGAGGGAAAAGACTTTGTCATCTCTATTAAGAAAATCAGGTTTTGATAGTAGCAGTGCTATTTCCCATCTCCTAGTAGCAAAAAAAAAAAAAAAGAAAAAAAAAAGTCTTATGTATGACTTATTAAATTATTTAAAAACTAGCAGAAGCTTATAAGTCTTTTCAAATCTTAATCTTTCTAGCCAAAATAATTATTCAGTAGAGTCTTTAATTGTATTTTTTCACAGATATAATTGTTTTAACATGCAGTGTTCATTTCATGGACCATGATTCCATTGCAAATTCAATATGACCAAATGCAAGCCACATTATCCTACAAAAAACATGACTTTAAAATTTTGCCCTTCCTAATAAAGATATGTATAGTCATGCAAGTATACTTACCCATTTTATATGCAAGCATGGAGGTTTTTAGAGAACAGAAGTATGCAGCTGCCCATATCATGTCATTTTACCAGCAAAATTATTCACAAATTAAAGGCTGCTTCCTCTAACCATTAGCAGTAGTATAATTACTTTAAGTAGTTAATCTCCTAAGAAATAAACCTCTTATGAAAAATATATAATTTTCATTGTAGTAGTTTCATTATATTATAATTATTCCAGAAATATTTACCAAGATTTCATCTAGTCATAGAGCCAGGCAATTTCATAGCAGAGAAGGGAAAATGCATAAATAAGATCTAGTTCTAGACACAAAATTATCCTTAATGTGTTAGAAGACATTAGGAAGAAATACAAATAACCATATCAGAGTGTGCTAAAGAATTTAAGTTTATGCACTGGCATAGTGGCACAGCAAGTTAAATTATTCCTTGCAACACTAGCATCCCATATCAGAGTACCAGTTTGAGTCTCAGATACTCCACTTTCACTCCAGCTTTCTTCTCATTGCCTGGAAAGCTGCATATGAGGGCCCAAGTACTTGGGGCCTGCCATCCATGTGGGAGAACCAGATGGAGTTCATGGAGTGAACCAGAGGATGGAAGATTCCTCTCTCTCTCTCTCTCCCTCTCCCTCTCTCTCTCTCTCCCTCCTCACCCCTCATATTTATCTCCCTCTCTTTGCTTTTCAAATAAATAATCCTCAAAAAAAGAATTTAAGTTCAAAGACATGTGTGTGCATGTGTTTGTATGTACATGTATAACTATGAAAGCTTGGTAAGGAGAAACAGGAAGACTTTGAGAGAAGGTGACATTTGTGTTACCCTGTGAAAGAAAGAATATTCAACAAACAGACAAAGAGGGGAAGCCTCTGACCCTGTGATGGCAGCAGCATCATACATGGGATTAATGCAATTTATTCAGTGCTGGTAAGTAGCATTCAGCTCTAAGTGTTCAGAAAGTTTGAAGAGGACTTGCAGGCACACATCACAGATACTAGGCACAAACTGATTTTCAGTAGGCCTTGAAAGACAGACAGTAGCCATTCTTAGGTTATGTTTGATGGGCAGTGAGGACCCATTTAGGGGACACAGACATAAGAAAATGAGTGTCTTTACAATGATGCACTTAGACACAAAAAAGGAAAGTCAACATAGAATCACTTATGGAGAGAAGATAGTAATTCGGGTAAAATGAAAGTCTGAACCAAATAATGTCAATTGAAATGAATTGGAGCTATGGGGTAAGAAATTCAGAGCTGATGATGAGTGTTACCAGATGTCCACAGTGGAGAATTTAGGGACGAGAGAGATTTTGAGCCCGGGTTGGAAGAGTGATAAAACTACTAACTTAAAACACACGTGGTGATGGTAAGGAATGAAGACAAATACGGGAAAATCAATGCTACACACATTTTATTTAGGAGGCACCTGACGGTGCTGGGGAAGTGAGTTTGCTGCAGCAGTGTGATGGAGATAGATAGCAGGGGAAGCCTGAGCTGCCTTACACTGGAAGAAGCAACAGGAAGTAAAAGCATTCAATGACATCAAGGGCCAAGGAAGGCTGTAAGAAACACTGTCTATATTATCAAAGTGTTCTTTCTGTTGCTAGTGGAAAATGATTGTATGCCTCTTTTCCTGTGTTGGGCTCCTGTGATGGGCTGCACTGAGAAGTTACCATGTAGATAGAGTTGGAGACCGTCTACATAAAAATGAAATTGAGGTCTTTGAAATGGGTAGGATCACAACATGCAGAAGGCATAGAGAAAGAAGGGAAAGAGACCTTAGGAAAAAAGATCTGAGTTTGTAAAAGGAGTAAGAGAAACTGGAGAAGGTGTAAGAGAGGCACTGTGGGAGAATCTGGGGAGAAGCTATTGGGAACGTTGACTTTCTTGGAAAGTAGAAAGGCGTGGTGAAGAAATCTCAAACAGTCTGAGTGAGATTTGTGTGGATAGTTTGGAGAGAAAGCAGCCAAAGATGTTGTAACAAGAGGTTTAGACTAAATGCAAGATTTTTAGAGTTACTGAGGATGACTCAGGGGCTTTACTGACAAAGGCTGAATAGGGCAAGGTGAGTCCTAGTTGAGGAGTGAAAGGGTGGGTGGACAGGTAGAGCTGTCCAAGCGAAGATAAGAAAAGCAGTGGAGAGATGGGCCAGAATGATGACTGTTCATAACGCTGACTTGGAGGATGTATCTATCTGCAGAGAATTTTTAGGGACAAAATAGAATGTGGTTAAAATAATACATAGAGTTAATCAACATCAAAATTGCAGTTGTAATGTCAAAAATCCCTGGACAATTGGAATCTTGGTGCTGAAAGTTTGCAGGTTCTATTGCAAACTCGGTCACTGTGCAGATGAAATCAGGTCTTCAAGCAGTAGTCCTATGCGGACTGAACCATGTCCTCCCACCTTTGTAGGTTGAAGCCTGATTCCTCACGTGATGATCTTCTGGGATAGAGACTTGGGAGGTATGGAGGTTCAGGTCGGGTCATGAAGTGGGCCCCTCCGAGCAGCATTAGTGCCCATATTGAGAAGAAGAGACATGAGAAGCTTGCTCTGCTTATGCCATGTAAGGACCCAGGGAAAATGTGGCCCTCCAAGCTTCAGGATTAGGGTCTTTATCAGAACCTGCCAATGCCAGCACTTACATCCTGGACTTTCAGACACCAAAACTGTAAGTAAACAAATGCAGGCTGTTTCAGCCACCCAGTCTATGGTACTTTCTTATCACAGCCAAAGCTGGCAAAGACTGAGTCACTGATGTTTGCCCCCTAATTTGGGGTATCTGTAATTGTAACATACTATTACAGTCTAATTTAAGAATATGAAACTTTATAAAACATAAAACAGAATCTTACTCTTTATCAGGGATGAATAGAAATACAGTTTTTAAGAAAACAGGAAAAAACACAACAGAAAGAAAATAAGGAAAAAAGATATAAAACCCTTTACAAATGCTGTAGAATCAAAGAACAATACCAATAGAAATTGATCTCTTCCTATAGTCTATGTACCTTCCCAGTGGCTCTTATTTATCCTCAGACTGACCTTACGAGGAAGGTAAAATACTACTATTCCCCTCCTTTTATAAGGTAAAAATAAGGCCAAGCATGGTAAAAATCTCACTTGCCCAATTTGACAATGAAGGAGCAATTACAATGAAGTTAGTGCTTTGAGAGCATTCACGGGCTTTGTAAGATGTACTTTAAAGAAGAGCTACTTTTCTCTGATCTTTTTACTCTACGTAAGTCTGCTCCTATGTAAAATTCTTCATATTAGTATTTACTTCCCACTTCTCAATCTCAAAATAGAGGTACTGACATGGCAGAAGTGGAAGCCAATGTGTAGCAGGTATATAGGTATAAAATGTCTAAGACAAAGTCTGAAAGTACTGCCTGAAGTGTGCACCATTTACTTAAACTCTAGTTTCCTTTCTATTCTACATAAACCCATCATTAAGATATACTACTTTGGTCAATCCAAATGAAAATGAAAAAAAATATTTCTTAAAGTGTCCAAATTAGCTGTAGTTTTCAGCTTTTGGTTTAAAGAAATAAAAGGAACTGTAACAATGCTCTAAATGTAAATCTGAAGTTTAGGTGTGGTGTACTGTAACAGAGTAAGTAACAGGCACTAACCAGTCCAAGCAGTTTCACACTGAGCTGATTTCATTAATGAGGGCTCACTCGACCCCTCCAGCTGGCTGACGACAGTGGATGCAGGGCTAGGTAGGCTGTGCCTTATTTAGATGGGCACATTATGTCACTGCAGAACAGTGACACACTTCTACTGGGTTCTGAGTGGTGGAGGCAAGCAAAATTTCAGTAGGTGGCCTTTGGGGGGAGGTGGAGTACCTATGGTTTTATATTTTTTCCCAGGGGAGGAAGAACAGAGAGTGAATGGATCCTACCCCATGGTCTGATAAAAGGAAAGCAGGTTCAGGGCAGACGCAGCAGCCGGCCAGCTCTGCCGGAGGCCAGGCATTCATGTGGTTTATCAAGATCACCCTTATGAATGTCATTGAGGAGGTGGAGTTGAGTTCCTTGAAATATCCGCTAGAAACTAGAGGGAAACGGCACAAAGCATGGCAGCTGGAAGTGAGGTACAAAGCTGCTGAAGACAGGAAACTTAGACTTGCCTCACCCACCTTACCTCACCTTTAAATTCCTCAAAAAAATTTTCTTTTTCAGTTCCCATGATAATCTCCAATGAGCACAGACTGTCAGATGGATTCTAAACTTCTCTGTTTTCTGAGTTGTCTCATCCACTCTGCCTCAAACTTTCCATTGGAGGTTGGTTCTGATGATGTAAGCAGCAGAAACTGGTCGGTGGTTTGAAGAAAGAGGGAGGCAGAACAACTTCCAATTGCTTACAATTTATAGTTGGCCAAGAAGTAAACACAACCCCTAGACTTGCCAGCCTTCCCAACTGGCCATTTTTCTCTCACTGGCTGCTCAAAGCCCTGCCCAAAAGCTCCCTAACACCACAACCACTGGAGGGTGTGGTCTCCACTCCTACTGGGCAGTGAACAGGGAAGCTATTTATTTCTAGGGCATCTCTGTTCAGTGACTCATGTTTCGACTGGAAAATTGGCCACAGCTTTCTAGCAGCTCTTCCCTGCCAGCTCTCCTGGCATTCTACCCAGCACTTCCACTGCCCCTCCCCCTTCCTCCTTGCCCAGTCTGCCTGCTTTTATGTTCCTGAAGCCCCCACTTAATAATAGTCATTGTTCCACGTTAACCTTGAGGATCTGGGAGGAAGGACAGCAAAGGGCGTAGCTGTGAGCTGTAATGAGCATTTGGTGCTATAGCAGGTGGAAAAGGCTTTGGGGATCTGGGCAGATTAGGAGGAGAGAGGGCTCTAGCAGATGTTGAAGCAAGATGATGTATTGCTGCTCACTCTGGGATTCAGACAATACCAGTGCAAAAGTAGAACAGGGAAAAGGGGAAAAATTGATCCCTTCTGATACAAACTGGGCGAGAAACCAGACACACTTGAAAGGGAAGCATTTAAGAAAGACAAATTTGTTTCCAGGCTCTAGCTTTTCTCTTGTCCTTTTTTCTGTTCCTGATGGCAGATCAATTGCCAAATTGTTCATTTAATTTGAATGTTAATTATATTCAAAGTTTAATTTATTCCCCATCAGTTTAAAGCTCATATTAATGTGACTCCTCTGTGGTGGAAGAAATATAGAAATAGAGGCATCAAGAATTTCATGTTAACCTGCTTTCAGAACCAATAAGGCAAAGGTGAATGGAACTTTGTAGTTGGTTTTATCACTGAAAGAAACATATTTAAAGTTGTTCTTTTGCTCTGTGATAGGCTAGGAAATGATAAAGAAAATGTTGATATAAACACATGTCCCATTAACTTCACAAAGAAGAGTGAGAATAAACCCCGACCCTTGATTTGTGCTAAATATTTCTAGTTCTGATATTTCATGTCCATTTCAACATGTCTTGTGAAATTCTAGAGATCAAGATAAGGGTAAATTACCTATGGCACTACATGGTTTGTATCATTATCACACACTTAGGTACCCACATACTCACACACACACATACGTGTATGCAAGCATAATATGTTTGGGGTGTGGAAGGACAGACAGAATCTAAGTATTCAACAAAGGTAACAAATACTCATCATCTTAAAATGTTAACTTGATGAAGACATCATGAACCAGAATATTCATGGAATACCACATATGAAGAGTTGGAGTGTCAAAAATTATCCTCAAAGTTTTAGCCTCTTTCCTTTGCTGGGCATTAGAAACATTTATTCAACCCAATCAATGTGAGTAGAAAGAGGAATGAAACCCATCTATCCATATTGCACTGTGGTCAAGGAAAACATTAGAAGCTGGAGACCATGACCTTTAACTAGGGTCCATCTATACTATAGGACAAAAGATTCAGCAAATAAATAAGTACTAGAAGCTTTTTCTACATTCTAGTAATATCTAATTGACTAAAACATCTTTTTTGGCTGTGAATTATCTGTATCCTTAAACTAGTTAAATAATAGCAGTTATGTACCATGACCTATATTGTCGTAAATTTGGTTTAAATGAACACCCTTAGAGTTTGTATCTATGGTGCTATACCTGTAAAGCAGTAAGTCACCAATTCTTTGTCTTGAAAGATAAATAAACATCTTACTCTGATGTTGTTAAAGTTCCCATTGTGAGGAGTTGAGGTGGGAGATGGAGGAATTGTCTGATACTGCTGATGGAAGACATAGTAATTTGAGTGACTTCATCAATGCATCATAGTTTTAAGTATTTAAATGATTTTGGAATTTATACACTCAAGAATAAAATTTGTGTCATAGTAAGTCTGAATTAGGGAGCACAGTGGAATGTTTCATAACTGGGACTCCTCTTTGGCAGGTAGAATCATGTAGCTCATTAAGACTAAGTAACAGAAGAGAAAACAGCTTTTGCTGAGATATCTACACTATAAGAGATTACCCCAATTTTAGTTAGAAAGCAACAACCATTTTATTTTGTTTAAAAAATTTCTGTGGAGGGGGCAGGTATCTAATGTAGCGCTTGAGATGGTACCAAGAAGACCCCTGTGACCACATCAGAATTTCTGGGTTTGATGTCTGGCTCCAGCTTCTAATTCCTGATTTTGAAAATTCCTGCCACTCACTACGAGTTTTGGCTCCAGCCCAGCAATGGCCATTCCAGTCGTTTGGAGGAATAAACAAATGGAGAGGCTAGCTCTCTCTCCTTCTCTCAGATAAAAAATCAAAGGAACTAAATTTGATAAAAATTTTTTTCTTCAGGATGCAGAAGAGCACAAATGACTTACCTACTGTCAGCTGTATCTGGGGCTGTAATTTGGGAATTTGAATGCTGGAGATATGGCTCACATTTGGTGTAATTGCAAGGCTTCAACACTTACATGAGTGTTTCCTGGGTGGACTAACTCCGTGTCTAGCTCAGTGGTGATTTCTAAGAGGGTGTCCTTTGTGGTGTCTATATAATTTGGGATATTCAAAAGGAGAAGTGTAGGATCCACAAGAGCACTAGAGAGGGGCTATCCAGAGGACAAGTGGTACAGGATACCCTGAAAGGAGCTGCAGGGATCCTTCTATCTTGCCTCCAAAGTCCTGTGCTGTTGTTCCAGCTATTTTATGAGTTTCATGAGAGTCTCTAAGGCCAGCCCAGTATCAAGAAAATAAGACACAACAGCCTGACAGAGGAGCGCTGAGGTGCCATCGCAGGGGAGCCCGTGGGACTGATGATCAGGATCGTGGCCATCTCTGGAAAATGCAGTGTGCAAGGTGTCTTTTTTTTTTAAGATTTTATTTATTTATTTGTAAGTCAGAGTTAAACAGAGGGAGAAGGAGAGGCAGAAAGAGAGAGAGAGAGAGCAGTCTTCCATCCACTGGTTAACTCTCCAAATGGCCACAAAGGCCTGAGCTGCACCGATCCAAAGGCAGGAGCCAGGAGCTTCTTCTGGGTCTCCCACATGGGTGCAGGGGCCCAAGCACTTGGGCCATTGTCCATTGCTTCCTCAGGCCATAGCAGAGAGCCGGACGGGAAGTGGAGCAGCTAGGACTTGGACTGGTGCCCATATGGGATCCTGGCACTGCAGGTGGTGGCTTCACCTGCTGTACCACAGGGCCATTCCTGCAATGTGTACAACATGTAGTTAGCAGTTCTTTTCATAAGTCATGATTCACTCATATAAATTTTGAGGTAAAAAAGTTGTGCATATAAATATAGCTAGCAAATTTGCAAATATCTGTAGATTTCCAAAGTTCTGGTGGTTGGTGTTGGAGTAAAATACTTTTTGAAATCTAATAAATTAGTTTGAATCCCAGTTTTGTCACTCAATTGTAGACACAAGTAACTTCCTAAAAATCTCCAAATCATAAATTTTTTCATCTATAAGACTAGGATAAAAATAACACATGCTTCATATAATTATTAGGATTAAGTTATATATTACATTTAAGCCACACAACTTTCAGGCTATTAAAACATACCTGCTGTCTATATTATGTAGGCATCGTCTGTGACCATTGAAATGAGAATCCAGTTATTTGTGCATACATAATAAAAAAAATAAAAGCATCACCAATGTTCTAAAGTAATAAAATACTTTATTCTGGAATTCAAAATTCAAAGTTGATATCAGCTTTCCTGAGATTTACTGAAGCCTCTTGCAGTATATTGTGTCTTTAAGTCATACAGATTACAGCAGGGTCACATCCAGGGCTATGAAATGGACATCTAGTTAATGGCTATTTATAGGTACATCCAAGGTTTCATCAAAAATTTCATGAAATAATACATACTAAAAATTATGCAGGGAAGATTTGTGCACAAAATAAATTTATCTTCAAATTTCATTTTCCAGTGTTGTTTTTGAAGTCTCCTCACATTGAAATTTCTGGCTGGCCACTGAAGTCTTCCCAAAGAGGAGAGTGCAGAGTGTGGTCTGCAGGACAAATAGGAGGTAGGAGAGAGGAGTGGAGGAGCGGGGGAAAAGTTCACAGTAAGGTCTACCACAGGGATTGGTGCTGTGGTGTAGCAGGTAAAGCCACTGCCTGCAGTGCTAGCATCCCATGTGGATGCCAGTTCAAATCCTGGCTGTCCACTTCTGATCCAGTTCCCTTCTAATGTGCCTAAAAAAAGCAGAAGATGGCTCAAGTCTTTGGGCCCCTGCACCCATGAGGGAGATCCGGAAGAAGCTCCTGGCTCCTGGCTTCTGATTGGCACAGATCCGGTAGTTGTGGCCATTTGTGGAGTGAACCAGCAGATGGGAGATCTCTCTCTCTCTCTCTCTCTCTGTCCCTCTACCTCTCTGTAACTCTGCATTTCAAATAAATAAATAAATCTAGAAAAAATTAAAAGCAAGAAAAAAAGGTCTACCATGAAGTTACTCTGCTTGCCCACATAAACGTGATGGAGTCGGCACTGGGCATTTGCCCTGCTTTGCCCAGTTCATGCTTCAAGGAATCGCTTGCTGTCAATCTTTTGGGAGATCATCTTGAATTGGAAGCCTCTTCAAAAACTGCCTCAACTGGAACAAGTGACCTCAACCTTTGTGGGAACGGCCAACATCTCGTGAATGATAGTGTGAGTATAAAGTCTGGGTCATCTGTGGCCCAACAGGGGGGAACAGTGAAGGACGATTTTAGCACCAGAGATTGCCTTCAGCCTGTGTAGCAGTTCAACATCCCCTCTGCCTCACCTCTCTGCCTTCCTGTGGTGGTCCCAAGAGTCCTCCTTAATAAGTACCCTTCTCCCCTGTCTTTGAGTCTGCCACCTGGGAAACGCAGCCTATGACAGTGTGTTACATAGATGAGACTTTAGGCAATAGAATTGTGAATTTCTCCCTGTCCACTTCCTGCCTTCTTTCCCCCACTATTTGTTTCTATGAGGCTGCTCCAATATTAGTCATATCAGGCTGCATTGTAAAAATAATTACTCAAAGTTGGTTGAAAAATAATACTTAGAAAGCACAGCAGAAATCTGGGTTTTAGTCATGAATATCTCATCTATTTATCATTTGATCATATTTTTGGATAACTGCTTGCCAAAGCTAAAAATTTTAATCAGAGCCATTTTTGAGGAGGAAAAACAGAAAGGGTGTCTTTGAAAGGCAAGAGTTCTTTCTTTTTGCTTCCTTTTACTTTTCTATGATATAAAAATAGTCAACTGGATTTTTCAATTTTAAATTGATAAATAAATTGCATTTGATCCTTGCCAAGTTGACTCATATATTTTATGGATGAAATTAGATTAATTAAGATACTACAAATTCCATGAAGTTATTTATTTTACTGTTCAGTTGAATAGCAAATATTAGCTTTGGTTACACAATGAGCATGAGAAATAATTATCTTGAGAGGGTTCACAATATTTATGATGATAATTTGTTATGTTGCATTTACATAATATTTTAAAATATAGTGCAGTCTTAGAGACCAATCTTTCCATGCATACTCAACAATTAAAGCTTGTTGCTTGAAGTCTGCTTGCAATGACTTTTCCCTTATACCCCAGTAAAATTATACTGGGAAAAACACATCTCTTTGCTATATTTGCTTTGGCTAGTATGAGGAGGGGTCTTCAAAAACCATAGTTAAAATATGTAGCATGAAAAAAACCATGCATAGATTTAAATTTATTGCACCAAATAAACTTAGCTTTTGATGGCATTTTTCCATAAAATTTTTGAAGTTCCTTCACAAAGATGTGGTACTAATTTTTCCTCCTTTCTTTTCCCTACTGCTTTCTAAAAACAAAAACAATCAGGGACCATGTGAAAGATAAGAACAACAGCAATAAAAAAAGCTGATGTTTGTTGAAACCGTACTCTCTTCTTGACATTGTACTAATTCCTTCACAAATATCAATTTACTTAATTCTCAGCACAAAGCTTGGCAAATATATGCTATTGTTTTCCCTATTTAAAGACAATAGACGTGTCTAATCTAGAATGGATCAAACCACTGCAAAAACATCCTACATCAAGATCACTTCCTTTTGGGAAGTTAAATATAACTTACACTTATCAAATGAGGCATACAGCTTTTGTGTCCATTTGGAGAGGAAGGTACAGAACCAGAGGGTTAACACAAATGTTTCAAACTCACCTGAATCAAGCATATATAATTCACAAATAAAGAGACTGGAACACAGAGAAGGTTTCTTTTCATTTTAAAAGTCCTATTTATTTCTTTTAGTTGAAAGACAGAGTGACAGAGAGAGGGAGAAACAGTGAGAGATCTTCCATCCACTAGTTCACTCCCTAAATGCCTACAGACAGTTGGGACTGAGCCAGGCCAAAGCCAGGTGCCAGGAACTGTATCCAGATCACCCATGTGGGCAGCAGGCACCCACGCACCTGGACCACCATCTGCTGCACATTAGCAGGAAACTGGATCAGAAGCAGACTTGATCCCAGGCACTCCACAATGGGATACAGGCCTCCCAAATGGCAGCTCCACCTGCTGAACCACATGTCTGCCCTGAAGATGTTTTCCATAGATTTATTTAAAATAAAAAAAATAGTTACAGATGTGTGTGTGTGTGTGCATGTGGTGGGGGTGAGTGTTGCTTAAAAATGGAGAGAGAATTCAGCAGATTTTCCAAGTAGGTTCCCATGGGTGCTCAAGAATCTGTTTAGTTTTCTTTTCTAGTTTTCATGTATTCCAATTTTCTTTCTCTTTCGTAAATTATTTATTATTTAGTTGAATAGGAGAGAGAGAGGGAGAGAGAGAGAGAGGGGGAGAGAGGGAGGGAGAGAGAGTGAGTTTTCTTTCCATCTAGTGGTTTATTACCCAAATGTTGTCCAAAACAGATAGGACTGGGCCAGGCCAAAGCCAGAAGCCTGGCTGAAACTCAACCCAGGTCTCTCACGTGGGTGATAGGGACCCGACTACTTGAAGCAGTGTCTGCTGCTTCCCAGGGTGTGCATCAGCAGGAAGATGGAGGGGCGGGTGCTGGTTGTAGTGTGGTAGGTTAAGCTGCTTCCTACAACACTGCGATTCCATATTTGAGTCCCAGCTGCTCTGCTTCTGATTCGGCTTCCTGCCAATGGCCCTGGGAAAACAATAGAAGATGGCCCAAGTATGTGAGCTCCTGCCATCCAAGTGGGAGACCCAGATGTTGTTTTGGGTTCCTGGCTTCTGCCTAAAGAAGCCCTGGCTGTTGCAGCCATTTGAGGAGTGAACCAGAGAATGAGAGCTCTCTTTCTCTGTCCCTCCCTCTCTGTTGCTCTGGCTTTCAAACAAATAAAATAAATCTTAACCTCAACAAAAACAAACTAGGCCCTCCAATATTGCATGGAAATATCCCAGGTGGCATCTTAAGCAATGCTAAAGCATTGTTCCAAACACTTGCCACCCCCAATTTTCTATAATGAAACTTTGGCTAATTATGTATTTGAAATATTGTATTTGGACAAGATTTAAGTGCCAAAATTCCACTTTTGCAGGCATGTATCTACCTCTGTGACAGACAACTGCACCATACCTCATCACTTCCAAAAATAAGTTCTCTCGTTTCAACGTGTAGGATTATACTGGACACTCTTGAATCCTCTTCCTCAGATCCTGAGTTTGGCAGGGGATGCACTGTCATAGTTGTTCGTGTCTACAAAGGGAAGTTAAAGTTACAAATACTATCACTAGAGCCTGATTGTTAGGCCATTTTCTCATGTTCTGTTTTAGGACCTTCTGGGGTGAAACATGTGTTAGCACACAGAGACTATAGCCATGCCCAGAAACAATCCAAGCCTATCCTCACCAAGATGACAGGAGGGGCGGGGCTCGAGCTGAGCTTTCAGAATACAATTCACATCTTGGAAGGGGAGAGGGAGTGGGAAAGGGGAGGGTTGCGGGTGGGAGGGACGTTATGGGGGGGAAGCCATTGTAATCCATAAGCTGTACTTTGGAAATTTATATTCATTAAATAAAAGTTTTAAAAAAAGAATACAATTCACATCTTCCATTTCACTTGGCTTTTTAACACTTATTTATTTGAGGATGGTAAAGTTTCACGTTATATTAAAATTTCACACTGTAAAGGATTTTCTGGACTGAGATTGGCCATCAACTAGTAAGATATAATCAAGTGAGTAGCTTTGCGAAGCATACGCAGCTGACTTCACACATAAAGTCAAGCAGGGAAAGAGGTGTTCAGATAACAAGGAGAGGTGGTGATCCCGTTCATTTCATGGAAGGTATGAATTGCTAATTGTTCATACACAGACATTGCTCAGCCCTTTCTGCACTACACAACTAAAACTATAGTAACTGGAAAGTTTGGGTTTTTTTTTTTGTTTGTTTTCCTGGAGAAAATGTTAGCTTCTAGTGTATTATGCCTCTTAAATACCAAACTTTTAATGAACTTCATCAATGTATACCAATGAGCATAAAGGTTTACTCTGAAATATTTACTGTCATTTTGAATATATTCTTGAGTCATCATGAGCATGTGTACATTTCTATACCTTATGGATATTACTGGTGAGACAGATCTCATGTGTGTCAACACCTTCAGGGTAGGGGCTCGCTTAGGTTTGCCTCTAGCAATTACTAAGTGCCTGGGAACACATAATAAATATTTGATGATAGGAACATGTTAAAATAAGAGAAAAATGATTTCTCACCCAAAGCAATCATATTTATTATGTCCTTGTTTGTGTATCATTGTAATTCTACAAAAATGTTTTAGAGATTTGGTTTATTAATAAGAATACTTTTTTTGCTTGTAAGGGTATCACAAATATACTGCAGAAAGTTTAGAAATTATAGAAATATATTTTTATATCATGGAGAATAAAATAAAATTCTCATTCTATCATATGAAAATAACTACCACTTGATGTTATTTACCCTCTAAATATAGTTTTACATGGTAAGATTTATAAAACTGAATTACTTCCAAAGTTCATTTTTAACTTAACATTGAATCCATTAAATATATACGATATTCTTTTTATTTAAAAAATATACATGGTGATTTATGAGTCTATAATTCCTTCAGTTATCTAAAACTTGGGGCTATTACTGATAGTAGCATTTGCAATCATTACTTGAGAGTTTGCTTGTGCCAGGCATTCTGTCTTCTCTGTAACAAATCCATTATGCTAAATATTACCTTTAATTTCCATGAAAGAGTCAAGAGAGTTAAACATTTTCCTCAAACTACCCTGCTAGTTCAAGGTGAAGTCAGAATTTGGACAGTTTTCTTTCATTCCCAAGGTGGGTCAGTTAACCACTCTGCATTTTGGTTCCATATGCATATTTCGCATCGCATCTTTATGCAAGTCTTTGTGGCATGGTCTTCCTGTGCATTTTAGATTGCATCATATATCATATCATGATACCGAGTTTCTGGAATCAAATTAGAGAGTCAGAGGGCTGACACCTTTCTGAACGTCTTGATGTATTTATCCAAACTGTTTTTCAAGTGAGTTCATCAAATTTACATTGCTACCCGGTGCAGGGATCTTACCACTGGTTAGCCTCATTGTTAGTTGCTATTAGTTAACTCGAGAGACAAAAATATGTTTTATATATTTAGGTTTCATGTTTTTATTTTTAGAAATATCAAATACCTTTAAATTTATGAATAATCTATTTGTGTTGTTTCTTGTATGAATATAATGTTGTTTAGTTTGTATTGTTCAGGTATGAGGGTTAATCTTACTCATCTCTAAATTCTTGATATATTTAGCAAGTTATCCATTGTTGCCTGTTTATTGGTAAACTTTCATATACCCATCCTAAGTGTCGGACACAATTCAAGGTGCTTTATATTTACTCCTCATAATTCAGCTTAGAGATCGATAATATCATTATTCCCATTTTATAGATAAGGAAGTCAATAACTTTCCCCAGGACGTGGAGCTGGCAGGGTCAAGCCAGCATACTTTTATGGTTTGTATATCTTGCAAATATTCTCCACAGTATTTGGTTTACTGTTATATATATTAAAATTTCATCTCCATATAATCAAATCCACTGATCTGCACTTCTTTTTGATCTATAAATTCTTTACAAATATGCAGATACTTCAAAAAGTGTCAGAAAAATGTAATTAAGAGAAAAATTTATTTTAATGTAAAAATTAAAGTCTACGTACAGTTTTTCATAATACACATTTTCTGTGGGCTGTTTTGAGGGCTATTTGTGTATCCTAAGGAAATCAAACAACCCACAAAGATATTTTGTCAGGTATGTTTATACAAAAATAGTTTAGAATAACAAAAAAATGAAGCAAATTAAATGCCCAACAATTGAAGATTAACTAAGTATATTATAATATCCTCATATAGAAATCTGTACAATCATGGAAAATGTTGAGGAATCTGTATATTGACATAGAATTTAGCCATCACATTGATAAATAAAAATGTATGTTTTATAAATATAAACTCACTTATGCTTAAAAACATGTGTGAATAATGTTTTCTCTAATCTATTAATATTTTAAGTTCTCTTGGCTATTTATCACTTTTTTACAAACATCCTAAAACGACAATGGATTACTGATGAAAAGAGTTTTTATATTAAAAAATAAAACTAGGTCTCCACTCGAACCCTAACTTTCACCAATGCACATTGTTTGCTGATTAAAATGAGGAAACTCTTGTTTCCAAAAAAAGAGCTTTCTTTGTATTTTTTGTATTTATGAAATGTGTATGATAAGTATTAAATAAATACATTTTTATATCTCTCAATCAATCTCATTAACTCTGAAGGTGTCAACTATGAGCAGTGTGTAAGTGAGGCTGGCCACACCCTCTCATGGATGAGACCCCCCTAAGAACCCTTTGAGTGCACCCTTATCACCTTGATCATTAAGCCTGGGTACTTTATCAGGTGCTTAGTACATACATGTTGACTGTAGAAGCAAGAGTCAACTAGAGTAATGGAAAGAACCCAATTTAACACCCTGATCAGAGTTTAGACTTAATCCTCATCTAGGCTCAGTTCACAAATACTTTCTTGGGATAATTACAAAATACGAACTTACGTGTATGAAAATGTAAGCTTTGAGGGTAGAGATGCTTTTTTCAAACATATTACAAGCATTTAATGACACAAGTGAACAATAACTTAAATGTGGTTACAAAATTGCAATCTTCAAAATATAATCTGTTAGTCAAAGTTATAAGGGACATCATAATTCCTGATCATACTGGGAAGAATAGAACTATCTGTTTATCCATTATCAAATACATTTTAGAAATTAACTGAAATGTAAAATTAAATGTTAAATTTCAGAGGCAGTTGTATTTTTTTTAGGCTTCTTGGTTGGTCACTGTTACCTCCTCAGCACCTAGATCAGCACCTGGTACATGGGAGAAGCTCAAGAAAGAGTATTCAAAAAAGTAAATTAGGGGCCAGCGCTATGGCACAGCGAGATATTGCCCTGGCCTGACTTGCTGGCATCCCATATGAGCGCCGGTTCAAGACCCAGCTGCTCCACTTCCGATCCAGTTCTCTGCTATGGCCTGGGAAGCCAGTAGAAGATGGCCCAAGTTCTTGGGCTCCTACATCTGCGTGGGAGACCTGGAGGAGGCTCCTGGCCAACTGGAGTGTGAGCCATCAGACGGAAGACCTCTCTCTGCCTCTCCTCTATGTTAACTCTGACTTTCAAATAAATAAATAAATCTTTAAAAAAATAAGTTAATTGAGCTTTTCGTGTGCAATATAAAAGAATCCCCTTATGGAAAGGAACTCCTTTATTCCAACAATTGGAAATTGCGCTCAGTTTCATGGTTATCAGCTCGCAGATTATGAAACTAAAGCTGGAGAATGTAATTGGCCCACGTTTGCAGTTGGTGAACGCTGGATCTGAGATGTGAAGGCACGTGGACTAGTTCCAGAGTGCACATGGGCAAAGGGCCCTGCTCTCAGTACAGGCCACTCTGGAGAAATAGAGGATTCTAAGTATTGTACACTGCTCTGTTGCTACTCATATTCCCTTTCCTTCCTTTATTCTGCAAATGCCTGTTTTAGACACTGGCAATAGATTACTATAGTTTAAAAAAAAAAAAAAAGGTGAAGTTTCCCATTCTACTGGAAAGGAAAGAAACAATGGATATGCCAATGAGGGACTGAATGATTCCAGCTCTAGACTGAATGATTGGTGTTCTGAGGAGACTGTAAAGAGTTGCATATGGGCCGGCACTGTGGCGCAGCAGGTTAATGCCCTAGCCTGATGTGCTGGCATCCCATATGGGCGCCTGTTTGAGACCCATCTGCTCCTCTTCCGATCCAGCTTTCTGCTGTGGCCCAGAAAAGCAGTAAAGGATGGCCCAAGTCTTTGGCCCCTGCACCCAAGTGGGAGATCCGGAAGAAGCTCCTGGCTCCTGGCTTTGGATCAGTGCAGCTCTGACCGTTGCAGCCATCTGGGGAGTGAACCATCAGATGGAAGACCACTCTCTCTCTCTCTCGATCTCTCTCTGCCTCTCCTCTCTCTGTGTAACTCTTTATAAAAAAAGAATTGGATCAGCACTGGCTTCCTGGAGAGGGGAAAATCCCCTGTAGACCCACTCGAGACAGGATCAGATAACAAAGGCAAAATCCTGGGGTAAGGAGCAGGCTCTGCCTTTGGAGGACACAGTGTGGTCAGTGTCCCAGAGTGGCAGGCTGGGGAGGTGAGAGTGAAGTGGCAAGTCCTTCAAAGTCATTTTTCTTCCTTTCCTTAAAGCATCCTCTGAATAGGGGTCTGATTCAGGGATGTTAAGCTGAATAATCAACACAATATCCAATTAAGCAATCATTAAAAATATAAATCCCTCTTCTCAAATGTGAGTTATTTCAATGTTAAACAATGCTTTTAAAAAAAATGGAGAGGGAAATAAGATCACATAAGCTAACATTATGAACTCTGTAAAAGATGAATTTAAAATAAACCACTAGGGATGTTAGACCGACTACAGAAAAGGAAGCTTAATACCAGCACTGACTTTCAAGAGAAATCATGGAATCTCCCCTCTGGAGAGGGTTTAAAATAGGATTAGATACATTCACTCAGTGCAACCTTGTCTAAAAGCTCTGCTGACCCTCAAGGTCTTGCCAGGCCTGTGATTCTGTGATAAAATTAGACTCTTTCATTGGGCAAAAACAACCCAGGGTTCACCACGCCAGCTGCAACCTGGAATAATTGGAAGGGTCTGATTTTGGAGTGGTATACCTCCTACAGCTGAGACAAGATGCAATTAACAGATCCCCAAACCTCTCTTATTTCATGCTGTACTGAGTACCCTGTTGGTTCTCAGCCAATAATGGCTGGTGTCAGTGATAGGAGCAAAGTCAAGTGGTCTGATCCATGATTAAATAGTAGATGTCTTTATTAGCTGCTGACCTTGCTTTGAACAGCATGACTTCAAGAAGTGTGTACCTATTAGCTGATTCTTTGATCCTTGAAAATAGGAACAGATGAATCCAATAACGCACTTTTATTTGGCCTCTTTTCTGCCATCCTCAGATGAAATAACTCAAGATCCTACACCATGAGCCTTAACCTCATTAAGCAACTCAGCTCAGCTGTCCAGGTCCTTAATCACTGGCATTTATCCATCGTATTTTTTTCTTTTAACAATCCCTGCTTTGCAGCAAAGTTTTGTTTTTCCGCATGAGATTGTAATTTTGAAGCATCCGAACACAGAGCACAACTCTGGAGTGAGGCAGATCTGGGATTAGTGATGATTCCTTCTCGTTCAAGATGTATGAATTCTAAATTACTGATCTCATCTGAGCTTTGGTTTCTTTTGTACTAGGAAAAATCTTAGTAGCTGTCTCATAGATCTGATATGAGAGTTAAATGTGATAATGTGAAATAGCTTTCTTCCCTCATCCACCACATTTCTCTCTATCCCATCTCTGATGGTCATTTATATAACACAGAACTATATATATATAGTGTTCTGTGTTATATTTATATATGTATATGAACCTGTATCTATAGCTTTGTCTATATCATAGCTAACTCTCTACTTCTCTATCTCTGCTTGTTTATTCATTCCCTATGTTTACCCTCTGCCAGCACACACACACACACACACACACACATATGCACACACACATTGAGATGGACAGTTCCAAGAGAATGGGGACTAGTTTTTGTCCACAACACTTAAACAGAGGTTGTAGACAAATGACCCTCAACATATATTCATGAAGCTAATGAAAGCAAGTAAACCTCTCACACAGTGTTATCTGGGATGTGATCAGCATTCGATAAATTGGTAAGGTTTTTTATCCTAGTGAACAGTAGAGTCTGGCTGCATGTGTCAATTCATTGGATGCAGCTTGAAATCAAGAGGTGAATCTGCAAAATGGACAGGGCCTTTGGTTCTGGTTTTGCAACTATAATGAAACTTTGAACAAGCCATTTTACCTCTTCAGTTCCTTTCCATAAGTGAGAACGTCTTGAAGTCTACATTCTTATTAATATTACTACTTCCATTTGTGTAAGTATACATAACGCCCATTAGTTAAAGGCATGTAAAAGACCAAAGAAAGGGCTGGCATTGTGTGCAGTGGGTTAAGCTGCTACCTGTGATGCCAGCATCCCATATGAGCACCTGTGCAAGTCTTGGCTACTCCACTTCCAATCCACATCCCTGCTAATGCACTTAGAACAGCAGCAGAAGATGATCCAAGTACTTGAGCCCCTGCCAATCCACATGGGACAACTGGATGGAATTCCAGGCTCCTGATTTTAGCCTGGCCCAGCCCTAGTCCTTGTGGCCATTTGTGGACTGAACCACCAGATGGAAGGCCTTCAAGCTTGCATCAGCAAAAAGAACTTGAACCACTTGCTGTCTGCCACTTCCTGTGTGCCCAAACATCTACAGGTGTGCGTTGCAGAACAAGTGTTCCCTTGGCCCTTCACAGAGGTGCCTGCTGCACATCTGTACTCTGTTTATGAACCCTGTTGATAAGGTAGCCCAGGCTCAGTGATTGCCAAGGGCAAGGCTGGGAAGAACATCGAACGATTGAGTCTCCACTTTCAGAAGGTGGAGGAGCAAACCTGAAAGCGGGAGGTTTCGACATTAACAGAGCTACTTTCCATTGTAAATTTTAAATATCTGGCAAATCTGAAATGGGAGCATCCATGCTGGATTTTGTTGAAATAAGTAAATATCTAGAAACCAGAAAGGGGTGGGATGGAAGGTCACAGAAAGAGAGGGAGGGCCAAAGGGCAGATAAGAAAAAAAATGTGCAAGGCAGACAAAGAAAAAATAAAAATAATCCTCAGACACAAACTGGAAACAAACTCTATCAACAGGTGGAACTAATAACTACAAAAAGTGATTTAAGGGCAGAGTTTTTAATAATTTTTTAAAACTCTTTTCCAGAATTTACAAATTAGATGGTGATTTGATTGGGGAGATGTTTTGAAAAGGGAAAAAAAATGAATAGCAGAAATGTCTAAAGATGCTGATTGAGAGGAACAACAAAGCCAGATGGCATAAATGGCATCTTTAGGGATTTTGTGGCATAAGAAGCAACGCTAAAAAGTGCTGCCTCTGTCCCAAATATGGTGCCGTCACACACTGAGCCTGCTGCGTGTCCTTAGCTAGCCACATGAACTCAGCACACGTGCCCGTGACCTCTGCCTTTCTCCTAGCTGTTTGCACACGGTTGTTAGTTGTTTCCAGCACTTCATCATGTTCATTTTGCTGCCCTTTTAGGCATCTCAATCGATAAAGGTTGTCTTTGTGAATCAGTTATGGGAAACTCCTAGTCTAGGATTTTAAATAACCTTGAAAAAGAATGAGGACATCTCTGTGTATTGAACTTAGATTATGTTAAAAATTTAAGCTGCAGAATAATTTTTATGGTACAACCTGTTTTGGTTACTAATAACTGATATACATTGACTTCTATGTTTCTGGAGAGGGGTAGGAAAAATAGGCATAAATACTTATGTAGCTTTTCTGGAAGATGGAGAGGAGGCAGAAGAGCAAAGAAGAGTAGGAGAGATTGTGAACTATTCCTGCTTATTTCTTGCTACATAGTTCCTTTGTTAGAATAGTCATGCACTATTTTCCTTATTAAAATTGTGTAGAAAAGCATTTAAAGACTCCCTCATAGTTACTGTATAGGATTATTTACTTGTATGTGCATTTGGAAGATCATCCACGTCAGTCCCTATATCATTCTCACGTTTGATATTTACTGCACATGTGCCTTAAGCACTGAGTCGGACATGCAATTGTCTCACCAGTAAACATTCTTACTACATGAAATACATGGAATCTCGTAGTAATAGCAGAGACAACATGGCCAGCTTAAAAGTGAAGCAGAACAGAAGAGACTGAAACAAAATAAAGCAAGAACAAAGGAAAGAGATGCTCAAATAGCCATGCACGTCAAGGTGGTCTTGAAAACACAGTCTGGTCCCAGCGACCTAAGCAGGAGGGTCCGTTCACAAGGGAGAACCACTGCTTGGAAACACCCACCCGCTGGCCTCCCCAGCTTCATCTTGCTGGCAGGACTCACGCCATAGGACTGGTGCTCTGACAGCCTTCTGGATCAGGAGGCGGTACTGAGGGGGAAGCCACACTCTGAGGATAGTGGAGCAGAAAAGGAGACGGAGCTTGGCTGGTGAGTCCATGATGCCAGTGAACCTGCTTTGGGCCCTTTGTCATTTGAAACAATGAATTTTGTTGTTTGTTGTTTGCTTAGTCACTGTTGTTTGGGGATCTTTCTATTTGATGCCACTGAATGTAGCCTTAGTGGATGTAGGAAGAATGAATTAGTGTGGAATCAGTTTCCATAATTTTGCTTTTGTTGCACAGGCTGGTTCTGCCATGCTTGTTAAATCATGACAATTTTGGTTATGTCTATTTCACCTCCAGAAAACACTTCCACCTCCAATGAATAATTGAGTATTTGGAACTGTCTTGAAAGTTCTTGTTCTCCGCCTTTCTCCTGCTGACAATAGAAGGTCTTGCTGAATTGATTAAGCAAAAATAACAGTGCACTGAGACAAGAGTGCTAGAATCACGTAAACCTGTTTTTAAGAGGTCAGAATGCCAATCTTTGAAATTCCAGACAACAAGACATCAACTGTAAATAAGAAATCTGATCTGAAATGGAGCACAAGCCTGTTCAATGACATGAGAACAGACCTGGAAGCAAAGCCATCTAATGGGTTCTAATTCCAGCTCTGCCATCTAATTGTCATTTGTGCCTGAGTGATATCATTTAGCTTAGCCATGCCTCATTAGAGAAATGGGATAACTGACCCATAGGGGAAGGGAATATTCGATGTTGGAGTGAAGCCTGGTTGAAGGAGCTTCGTGAAAGCCCCCCTCTATGACGAGAGGTGTATTTCTGGAGCACATGTGGCCAGTCATCTAAATATTGTATTTGCCCTGAAAGCGTGATTTAATGCCTGACAAAGTACAAATGATGTTTTGGACAAATGATGATTGGCAGAGAACAGGGACAGTGACAGCTCTTCTACAGTGACTCAGTGGCCATGATCAGGAGGCACTGCTTCCTCTCCTCCCAGCTGTTGGTGGCCATGGCAGTGAGACACAACTGTAGCACTAACTCCTTTCATTGCATAGAAAGACATCCCCACCACAGAATGGAAAGCATTTTAAAATCTTTAAAATTTGATTAAGCAGACAGTGGGAAGGATTATCCCCATGTTGCAGAGAAGTTCCCTCAAGTTCAGAGACAAGAAACAAGTTAACTCAGGCCTCCCCGGTACTGAATGGTAAAGCTGTAATCCAAACTCAAGTTTCTGGCTCTAAAACCTAGAGGCTAAGCATACCGTATTCTGGTTTGCAGGAGACGTAGGGGAGCAGGTTACAACTAAAATGACACTTGATTGGGCCTGTTTTAAAATGTGAGAATTTTTTTCTGGTTCCTTTCTTCCATGCTATATACACTTCTGAGGAACCATGTATTCATGAGTATCCACACACAAGTAATGCACACCCTTAGTAGTAGTTTATAGTTTTGAAGGCAGGAACAACTAGGGCTTTCTGGGAGAAAAGAACATTTGTATGAATAATAAAACCATTATTAATAATTCAGTAGTGACTCAGGCTCTTAGCCATTAAGCACAGAATTTTCCAAGCAGGATCCAAGATAACAATGGGTCAGAAACTTTAGAGGACAACAGATGCAGCTGTCTCCTTCACTGTTGGCTCCTCAGGGCTTATAGCAATTCCAGATAAATCAATAAGCCAAAAAAAAAAAAAAAAAAAGTGAAAGAAAGGGATGGAACCTAGCTCACGTTTTTGGATATTTAAGTCTTGCAATTTAAGACTTTCACAAAGTGACACTCAGAAGATTCTGAGGCCCACAAGGGCAAAGAAAGTTCACTTTTCTTTGTTTTCACTACTGTATTCTCAAGAAAATCACAGGGCCTGATGTAGGTGCTTAGTGTTTGCTGAGTTTATAAATCAATGATAATGTGACAAATAATAAGCTTACAAAGAGTAAAGAAACATGATTTGCTACTGATCACATGTCACATGATCAAGGAGGACTTTTCATCTTGTTGAGAATCTGTTAAACCTATAAATAACAAGTACACATCACTGGCATAAGGAAGCCCAATCTGTCTGTGACCAAGGTCCTGTTGCTACTTTCTCTCTCCTGAGACACTTAGAAATGCTTTGAAATGACCGTTTCAATGTAAACAATGGACTCCCTGCACTAACAACAAACCCAATGGTTTTGAAGAGTTACTGCCGTTCATATGAGGATAACGTTACCTCCTCGTAACAATGTTGGTGCTAAAAATCAGTCCCCAGAGCCAGTGTTATGATGCAACAGGTTAAGCTGCCACTCATGACATTGGCATCCCATATGGGCCCTCATACCTGTGCAAGCTGCTCCACTTCTGATCCAGCTCCCTGCTAACTGTCTGGAAAGAATAGAAGAAAAACAGCCCAAATGTTTGGGCCCCCTGCCACTTATGTGGGAAAACCGGATAAAGCTACTGGCTCCTACATTTGGCCTGGCTGAGCTCTGGCTATTGTGGCCACCTGGGGAGTGACCTAGTGAAGGAAGACTCTCCCTCCCTCCCTCCCTCTCTCTCTCTCTCTCTGTCTCCTTCTCTGTCTCTCTCCCCCGTCTCTCTCATTAGCTCTGACTTTCAAATAAATAAACCTTAACAAAATTATAGTCTCCCAATGGAATATTTTATTTATCTAGAATTAACGAAATTTTAGGAAAAGATGCATGGCTTAGGTCTCCAATCTCCATTGATTTGAGTTTTCACAAAGGATGAAGAGGACATTCTTTGTAGCTCTAGGTCAAACATGGATAAGAATGATACTTTCCCTCCCCACCCCTAACTCCACCCCTGCCACACAGTGATTTGATCATAACTGCCAGACTACACCTACCAAGAATTTCTTTTTGGTACAGTGACTATGCGCGTGCTTCAAGACTCCTGAGCCATGGGATTTCTCTGCAGCAGATGGGAAGGCATTCACCTGGGTGAGGGCATTGCCCTTTTTAAGGTTTAGATCTGACAGGACAGCTGTGTCAGCACAAAGAGGAGCAAACTGGTGGCTTGGAGCAAAGTCCCTCTGCCAACAGGACCCAGAAGGAGTTTCTTAGGAAATCTGAAAGGAAAAAAATCCTGCAAAAGTGAACAGTAAGTCAAATTACTAGAACCTTTGGGTTTCTGGTAATGAAAAGGATTAAAAATCCAAATGAATCCAAAAAATTATAGGTCTTGATCAAATATCAACCCAAAAAAAAAGAGTTTATTTTGGTCACATTGAGTTTTCATGTGACTTTTGCCCCATTTGGTACAGAGACTCAGTCGAGGAAACAGAATAAAATATTTATTAAACTATATGAAGGGTCTTTAGAAAGTTCACTGAAAATTTGTATTTTGAAAAACCTATACATTGATTTCACAAATAGATAAATATTTCAAAATAAATATTTTTTAAAAGTATATATATTAGTTTCAGAGAGAGAGCTCTTCCATCCATTGGTTTACTCCCTAAATGCCTGCAACAGCTTGAACTGGGTCAGGCTGAAGCTGAGAGATTGGAACTCCATCTGGGTCTGTCACATGGGAGGTAGGAACTCAAACAGTTGAATGCTCATCTGCTCCCTCCCAAAGAGTGTATTTGTAGCAACCAGGCTGGCAAGCAGAGGCAGGACTCGACTCAAGGACTCTGATGTATAATGTGGGCATCCCAATGCACTCTAACATCCCCCTCCAACTCATCTGTAATTTCATTTTCCATGAACTTTTTGAAATACCCTCTTATATGTTAGAAATAGAACTTCCAACAATACAATCAAACTCTTAATTTATAGGTAAAAGGAACTCAAGAGTCAGACAATAAAAATAAGACATTTAAGATAACCTGATTAATCGGAGGTAGCACTAGAGTTAAAATGTAGTTCATATGGAAACGTAAAATTTCTATTATGAATTTTGCAACTCAACATCCTAAATCATAAAATGCAGAGTACAAGTATATAAGAAAATATGCTATGTAACCACCGAAATGGCCAAAATAAGTAGTTTAATGCCTCGTTTGGGAAGGATTTTCAACAACTGAAATTCTTATATGTTGGTGGGAATGTAAATGGCTTCAGCAACTTTGTAAAATTATTTCTCAATATATACTAAAGATAAATGTACAGTTCACTACAACCCAGGCATTCCAGTCTAAGACAGAGACTTAAGAGAAATGAAAACGTGCTGCTTTTGCCAGTCCATATATCCCCTAACAGTACACTGGAGGAACACTTTTCCATGGCATGGCAACTTACTGTTCTATACAACAATTTGGGCCACAAATATAATAGCTATTTGTCTGCTCACTATGAACATATATATACCCTAGGTATCAATTCAGGTATATACTTTGGGCTTATATGCTTTCTATCACTCAGTGTATTTCTGTTTATGTCCTCAATCAAATGTAGATTCTAGGGGCCGGTGCCGGGGCATAGTGAGCTAAGCCTCTGCCTATGGCACCAGCATGCCATATGGGCACTGGTTCATGTCCCAGCTGCTCCTCTTCCAATCCAGCTCTCTGCTGTGGCCTGGGAAAACAGTGGAAGATGGCCTAAGTGCTATGGCCCCTGCACCCATGTGAGAAATTCGGAAGAGGCTCCTGGCTCCTGACTTTAGATCAGCTCAGCTTTGGCTGTTGAGACCGTCTGGGGAGTGAACAAACAGATGGAAGATTTCTCTCTCTCTCTCTGCCTCTGCCTCTCTAACTCTATTGCTCCAATAAATTAAAAAAAAAAATTAAAAAGTAGATGTGTAGAAATTTATTCTGAAAAACTTAATATAAATTTGTCTGCATATTTATTGAACATTTAGGGTATGCTAATTTTTTCTTAAACATTTTTTATTTATTAATTTGAGAGCTAGAGAAAGAGGAAGAGAGAACTCCCATCTTTTGATTCATTCCCCATACATCTTCAACAGCTGGGAGTTGGATCAGGTAGAAGCCAGAAGTCAGGAACTCAACCCAGGTCTCCTAAATCCATGACAGGGACACAACTTCTTGAGCCATCACCTGCTGTCTCTGAGAAATCAAAATTCATGGGAAGGTGAAGTCAGAAGCCAAAGTCAAGTACTGTAACCAGTTATTCTGGTGTGTTCTGAGGACATTTTGAGCAGTGTTCTAACTGCTAGAATAAACGCCCACCCCATACTAATTTTTTTCGGTCCTAGTGTTGGAAAAAGTAGGGCTACTTAATGACATATTCAATGGCAAGCTATTTATTTATGCTGCAGCAGCAAAAATGCCCTTTCTACTAAAACTGAAAGTTGTTGTGATAACCCATTGAAGGGCTATAAAAGTCATTCCCTAAAATATCCCAGAATCTTTCTGTTCAGAAAGCATAAATCTTGAAATGGGTAATAATAGTTGAGATGAGTAAAAAGAGCTGATGTGGAAAAAGATCAAATGCATAAAAGAATTGAGAGAGAAGACAGCACAGGCTGTCTTAGATGTGTGACTACTGTCCAGCAGGTCTGCTCTTCCTAGTAGCAGGTATAAACAACTCTCACCATATCTTCACACTGCTTGCTACTGCTCATGTTCAAATAATTTTGAATTTATCTTTAAACTTCAGAAAATACTATCATAATTCCTCTACTGCTTATTCTTATTTTGAGAATATTTATGCCTTGAAAATTAAAGAAGTTATTTAATTTGGTTCCTTCCTCTTAAATGTAGAATATTTGAGATACAGACAAGTTAAGTGATTTTTCCAAAGCCACAAGCTTTATGGACAAACTAGCAGCAAAAGTACAATACAAATTGCATAACAGCCAACACCTATTGAGACCTGCTGTATATCAAGCATTGTGACAGATGCTGTGCGTGAATTAATCTAATTTAATCTCCAAAAACACCTATGAGGTAGGTGCTGTTATTTCCTGTCCGAGTGTTCTTTTCACAGTTTTATGGGACCTCTTATTAATGTTGAGGAATGATATCCTTAGTGTTCTTGGTAATCTTCTCACAAACATTTTGAAAGTTTGTGCCATTTTAAATGTTTATTATTTAATCTTCCCACCCCTAATATTATTTTCTCATCCTCCTCTGACCATTGTGATTTTCTTCTCTGTTTTATTCATTAGTCTGTATCCCAAGCTTAGTGGTAAAAAGCCAATGCTCTCATTAAGAATTTGGAGGTAATCATGGTTTGCATTTTTATTTTCTGAGATGTGGATGGTATATATTAACTGAGAGCTCTTAGCAGAATATTCAAAATGATCTGTTTTGTGAGCTTATAATGTAAGTGGAGACTTTTCTATGTTCAGGATTAAAATTAATCTCTAGCTTTTTCACATGCCCATTAAGGAACTCAAATATCTTTCTTGAGATTCTCCAACTCCCTGAATATTTCAAGAACTCTGGAGAGTTTCTTACTGCAAGGGGACCCGTTCAGCTTCGCATTCTGGGGCATAACCTAGAAAATCTGATCCACATAATGGAAGCAAGGTCCCCATCTTCTGCTGCCCTTGTGGTTCTCAGCCACAGTTGATATCGCAGTACACGTGTGTGCTCTCACAATGGGATGCTCGCTTCACCTGCTGCTTTGATGATGCCACGAGTATCCTTGCAATCACCACTTTATAGCTGCATGAACTTGGTCATGGCACTTTTTCTCCCATGGAAAAAATGTGTAAAATCCTATCTCAGAGTTGTTTTGAGATGATCTATGGAAGGCACACAAAAAGCCCTTACACGGTAATATTATTGTCTTACTGCTATTACGTACTACTGGTCATCCATTGAAAGCACATCTAGTATTAGGGTTGGCTACCAGCTTGAAACAAACTCCTACTGCTTCTGTTTGCCAAGCCATGACCATAGGGATTTTCACATAGAAATTCATACAGAGGTATCCCTGGGGAACCTCTCCCACCTGTGTACCTCTGTTGCCTCATCTGGGGCTATCGAAGATGTGCTGGTGTTGAGTGTTTAAAGTAACATGATGGAGCTCCCAGGAGGTTTCTTAACCCCAGTGCACACATTTTTCTACTTTCTTCCCAGTGATCAACATTAATCAATCAAGTGGAGACATTTAGAAGGAAAAATTTTACCCACAAAGAACATCTTGCAACACCCTTTCTCTGGAAAAGTTGTACATATTTGTTTTATATTTACAATGGAAGTAGAGACTGTAGTGATACATTTGAGGGTCAGAAAAAGGAACTTCTCCAAGGTAATTTTCTCTTTATACCAAGGCAAAGTGGCTGGTGGCTTGTTTAACAGTTTTTTTTTTTTTTTAATAATGGAAGTTCTCTCTAAATCATGTGACATGGTCCTCATCAGGTATGTACCTAATTGCATACGTTTGCATTCTGATATGAAAACTCATGAGTATGATTAAAGGAAGTCAGATAACTAAAGTTCATGACAAGTATAACATCTTGCTCTTCCTGAAAGCACAAATTTCTGCACTATGCTATTGCTAATTCAAAGAAAGCTGAAAATCTTCAGGCTAGAAAATTCTGTGTAGTAGATAGATGCCCAAAATCAGTTTTCAACATTATGTCATTGGGAGTCTAGTAACACCCTATTTAAACAATAAACTCTTAACATCACACCTTTTACTCTGCCTATGTCTCCTAATTATGCACCCAACAGTGGGTATGTATGGGCATAAATATTTAATCCACTCCATTGTGTGCTTTGAATTCATCTTTACACTATATCCATTCACTGCTGGGAGTTCTCTGCGTTTGTGTTGTCTCTTCTAAATAAAAGGAGCCAAGTTCATTAAAACTCTTCATAAACATCATGTACTTTATCATACTTGTAGTAAGGACTAGAAAGGATTTGCATTCCACACCAATCTCATAAACTTGCAAATTATGTAAGAAAAAAGAACATTTATAAAAATATGTTTCTGGTTTTTGAAGGACCAGAAGGAAAAAATGCAGCACACTTATTTTGAAGAGGAGAAAAACATAATACAATTAATAAGACCATTAAAATTTATATAAAGCATACATGACATGAGCTCCTCTGCCCTAATAATCTAGACTTCTATTATCTAGTTACTTGAGAAGTGATTGCTATTGGTTTATAAAGTATTTGTGGTCAGGGCATTACTTTTAAAGGAAAAACCACATGATCCTTAAGTGTGAAAAGTAGATGTGCATTACTTAGAGACTTTGCTTATGACACAACAGAGCATCAACATTGCTTTAACTGTCTTTGTAACTATGCTGCTACAATTCCATCAAGACAACCAAACTTTGGTAGCCCAAGTTCATGGATACCCTATTATAATGCCATTATGGTAGGAAAATGATTTTAGTGCAAGTTAATGGAAACCACATTACACTGGTAAGCGATTTTATTGTAAGTCTATGAAGACCGCATCATGATGGTCAAACAATTTCCCTGTAAGTCTATGGAGACTGCATTAATAATGCCATTATAAGAGCAAAACAATTTCAAGTATACTCTACAGGGACTCATTTCACTGTCATGATGGTGGCAAAATGATTTCAGTATATGTTTATGGAGAACCCCTTACAATGCCATTATGACAGCATTACAATAGTAAAAAGAAATTATGGGGAACCCATTATAATGCCATTATAATTCCATTACATCAGTTAAAAGATTTCAGAGTACTTGTGCTGCAACACCACTGCAATGGTGGCAATTGTATCATACAAAATATCAGAGTATATGACACTTACCAAGGAAAATCCAGGTCTAGGTTAGAAAAGATCAGATGCATGTCCAAGAAAGAACCGCACCTATTGAGAAACATTCAGTTTACTGAGTTTGTACAATTTTAGGATAATTTCCTTGCCTCTAGGTTATCCAATATACCATCATAGCTGGAGTTGGTTGTAATTTAAATTAGACATTAAGCCTCTCCTTTAATATTTGTTTTTATTGCCACCTAGAAAATGGTGCCCAGGGGGATTTATCCTGTTTGTAGGGCTCCGTTTTCTAGCCACCTCAATCCATCAAAGGAAATTGAACACTGGGCCTCAGGAGGGAAGTGGTGGAGGTTTTGATCTTTTATCTTTTTGTTCTCCAAAGGTTCCTTGATCTCCAAACAAATTTGCCCAACTCTTCCCGGGTGGTCAATACCAATTTATTAAGTAGGTATTGATTAACCAAATCACAGTTGGCTAGTATTAAATACCCTGTTTCTGCATTGGTCATGTAGTTTCATGATGATAAATTTATTATTATAGCATGACTACAGGTTATATCCCCATTGACAGCCAGCTGATTGATAAGCATGAGGGATTGGTAAGAATGTAAAGCATTTCAGAAAGATTGTGGATGGCCTACAATCTTCCCTATAGCAGAATGATGTCACTTCAAAAATGTCCACATACTAACTCCTGAAACCTTTGAATGTTATTTCACATAGTAGAGGGGACTTTGCTGATGTGGTTAAATTAAGGATGTTGAGAATTTTGAAGATTATCTTGAATTATCTAGGTACACTTACAATTACTACAGGAGTTTTTTGTTTGTTTGTTTGTTTTGTTTTTTTGACAGGCAGAGTGGACAGTGAGAGAGAGAGACAGAGAGAAAGGTCTTCCTTTGCCGTTGGTTCACCCTTCAATGGCTTCCGCGGCTGGCGCGCTGAGGCCGGCGCACTGCACTGATCCGATGGCAGGAGCCAGGTGCTTCTCCTGGTCTCCCATGGGGTGCAGGGCCCAAGCACTTGGGCCATCCTCCACTGCACTCCCTGTCCACAGCAGAGAGCTGGCCTGGAAGAGGGGCAACCGGGACAGAATCCAGCGCCCCGAACGGGACTAGAACCCGGTGTGCCAGCGCCGCAAGGCGGAGGATTAGCCTAGTGAGCCGCGGCGCCGGCCACTACAGGAGTTCTTATAATGGAGAAGGAAGATGACCCGAGGAGGCTATGTAAAGTCAGAAACAGAGGTTAGAGTGATGTTCCATGAGCCAAAATTGCTCACAGTTTCTAGAATTTAGAAGTGCTAAATGAATTTTTGGGGGCCGGCACTGTGGCGTAGTGGGTAGAGCCACCGCCTGCAATGCCAGCATTCCATATGGGAGCCGGGAGTCCCAGCTGCTCCACTTTGCAGCCAGCTCTCTGCTATGGCCTGGGAAAGCAGTAGAAGATGGCCCAAGTGCTTGGGCCCCTGCACCCTGTGGGAGACCCAGAAGAAGCTCCTGTCTCAGATCCCCTCAGCTCCAGGTGTTGTGGCCACTTTGGGAGAAAACCAGTGGATGGAAGACTTCTCTCTCTACCTCTGCCTCTCAAATAAATGAATAAATATAAAACAAACAAACAAACAAACAAAAAGAAACAGATTTTCTTGGACTGTCAGGCAAGCTGATGACATGTTCTAGTCCTGTAAGACTCCTTTCAAGCTTTGTACTTCTATTGCTACAGGAGAATTAAGTTATGCTGTTTTAGACCAGGAAGTTTGTGGGTTATTTGTTAAAACAGCATTAGAGAAGTAATGCACTTGGTAAAATACATTTTTAATATGCAGTGAAATAAGCAAATGTTGAAAGTTTTTTGAAATGTAAAGTCCAGAGTTGTCACGTAGTTGTCACTTTTTCAACAGAAAAAGTATAACCATGTATTCTTAGATAGTCTATTTATTTGTTTACACATCTTTTTCTATTGTACAATGTATGTTCAATGAGAACATTTTAATTTTTCCAAATCTTATTACACTTCTCTTGATTCAAGCATGTGATTCTTCAGATAAGTTATTTAGAATCAAGGAGAAATACCAAAAACTGAAACCATGTAAAATGATACTGGTATCAGGAAGCACACAACAGTTAGCTGAATGTTTTAAATAATGGTATAAACTAGAAATGCCTCACTCTTTCTAAAGTGATTGTTCCTTCTTTCCTGGAAAGGGAGAGGATCACACATGGAGGGATATTTAAGGGTCTGTGATATGGAGGGGGAAAAATACCCACCGAGGTCATCCTACCCTGCAGAGAGGATTGACACAGTGCACAAAGATAAATCCGGCTTAGACAGGGTCACTGTTTTCGCTTATACTTCCCAGCCTCCTTTACAGATGGGCTGTAGACATACAAGTGGGTTCTGGCAGATGAGATGCAAGATAAAGTGATGTGTCACTTCTTGTTTAGGGCTTTTGGGAGCCAGTGCACCTGCTACTTCCTTCTCCTGCTACAACCAATTCAAAAATCACATGAGCAGAGGAAGACAGGACAAAATAGAAGAAGCTTGGATCCTTGAGCTTTCGTTGGGACAGAACATTTTGCTCAACTATGCTGAATAGTTTTTATTGTGTTAAACTACAGATATTTTTGAGGTAGCTATTCGTAATTATCAGGTCTGATAGTATGGGGAACAAAATGGGAGTTGAAAATGCCTACCCCAAATCATTCTTACATTGGAATCCACCCCATGATTTCCACTGGTTATGGTATCCCATCCACTGTCCCCCACAGAAATGAAATATTCTTTAATTTCCACGTCAATGAGAAGTAAAGGAAATAGAAGACATGACAGAATTGACTCCTTAAAAATGTTTGGGACTTAGTATAAAAAAGTGAAATCCTGGAATAGCATCGTTTCATGGAGGCTGCCACAAAGAATCATACTTTGTAACTGTTGTTTATTTTATTTTCTTAAAACAGACTTGGAGACATTTGAGAGGTAGAAAAAAAGTTTCAGAATAAGTTAAGTTTGGAAGGCCTAACGTCAAAATCATTTGCACAGGAAACTGAATATAACTGAGTGAAGTTGTGTGAACTGAATTAAGCCAAAGCAATGTGTTCCAAAGGAAGATTCATTTTAAGACACTGAAGTGAACTCCAGGTCTCGGCATAAAGACACATGCTTTATCAATATTCAAGAGTGTGCTGGCATGAAAGTATGTCACAGTGCTCTCCCTTCAATCTGCCATTGGGTGAGCTAGCCACGGGCTCCAAATGTGGCATCGTTAGGAGCTGATCTACTGTGTCGTCCCTGCTGGCTCCTGCTTCTCCCAACCAATGACTGGGAGTAATGGGGGTTCTCAAGCCAGGCCATTCATGTGCTGTAGACTCAAATGAGTTGATTGGCAAGGGGTATTTGCATCAGCCAGGACAAGACCTTCTGAGAACTGCATGGACTACACCAACTATCCTTTCTTTCCTTTTTCCCAGTCTCCTCTCACAAATGTCAGACCATGTTGTGTTATAATGCAGATCTCACCCTCTGCAGCTGACTTTCTCCATGTTGTCATTGAATTCTTTTTGAAAGATTTGACCCAACTTAGGTGATATTGGAAAATGAATCTGAGACTAACTCCCTAACAATCTGAGTACAATGAGGGCACCCACCCTGAGAAGAACGTGGAGTGTGACTAGGCCAAGCTCAACTATACTGAGTAATTGACAAATTCTAAAAGCGATTCCCAGTGGTGACTTTGAAAAAATGTATTATTAAAGAGAACGTCCCTTTCTGACTTGATTATTTGGGTGTTTGAGAGATGTAGGAGAAAACAATTCCTACTAAAGTAGGAGAATTGACCAGTTGTTACTAAGTGTTATTGATTCCTTTCATGAAAATAATGAGAAATAGCTAAACAGACAGTCTAAGTGTGAGACACTGAGATCCTTTTTGATGTTTAATAGAATCAAAGACCTCCAGAGTCATCTAAATGCTCAGCCAAGACAGCAGGACTATTACACTAAACTCACGGTTCTTATTAGGAAATTCTTAGACTCCAAAACACAGTTTGGAAACGTCTACATCTATTCCTTCCAAAGGTTTTGGCTCTGTGGCTCCCTGTGACTCCCCAGAATGAATAGAGTTGAACCATCCCGCCCTCATATGAGTAAATTTTGATGCCCATAAAGGAAATCTCACTTAAGTTTCTTTCTTATGGAGCAACAGTCATCTTCTTCTCCCTAGAAATCCTCATCTTTTCTTCTCCCTGCTAGGCTGATAAACCAGGTGAAATGCAATGTCTGCACCCTCTATCAGAATACCTGAGTACAAGTTGCAGCAACACTACCAATTCCAGCTTCCTACTACTGTGCACCCTGGAAAGTAGCAGATGATGGCTGAAGTAGTTGGTTCCCTGCCGCTCATGTGAGTGACTTGGTTTGAATTCCAGACTTCTGCCTTCAGTCTGGCCCAGCACTGGCTGTTGCAGGCATTTGGGGGAATGACACAACTTACAAGAAATCAATCTTTCTCTTTCTATTTCTCTCTCTCTCTCTCTCTCTATCTCTCTCTGTCAAATACATAGAAAGAATAAATAAAAATGTAAAAAAAAAATTGGAGCCAGGAAGTGGCAAGAAAGGAATCCCTTGCAAAATTCAGAGGGAGCATGGCCATCCTTGTGCTAAGCCACCTAGTGGTACTTGATACGGAAGCCTTAGGACTCTAACAGAGACAGAGAGAGGTATCAAGAGATCTGGATTTAACAGTCAAGGCAATGATGGATCCAAGAGATAATGGAGTCCAGCCAGCAGGACCTATGTGCTGGAAGCAAGGGTACTGAAATTTCCATCTGTAATCAATAATAGCAGAGGGGGAGACAAGGAATTCAACCTCTAGGAATTGTGGAGATCATAGATAATGCCTGATGCCATGGGGGCCACGACAGGGAGGCAGCCACGGAGGTGCTGCTGAGCATTTAATATTAGAATAAGATAAGAGGATAAGGGGACCCACAAAAAGTCACAGTCACTTGCTCAGTTCCTATCCTAAGCCAAACTTCCATCTGGAACTCATTGGAATGGTTCCAGGCCTCCAGGACAATGGACACATAACTCTACAGCAGGTTTGTGCCCACAGTCTTTCCCCAAAGGGAGCTGTGGCCATTCACTCCAGTGAGTCAAAACTGAGGAAAGATGGGCACGCAGAAATTCTGAAGATTGTTGGACAATTATGTATCATCACGGCCACTCAATTAATAACTGGAGTCCTGATGGAGCACTGGCTTGAAGTGTTGTCTGTTGTGTTTACAATGCAGCTGTAAGGCATTTCCATGGTTTCCACGTGCCCTATTGGAACTAAGAGTTTGGCACTTGGAGTAACACCAATGTTGAATTCTGGTCTGTAGGGTTAGAGCTATGAAAATGGGGAAGGCTGAGGGGAAGCCTCTGAAATTGTTTCCCACACTCTATACAAGATAGTCAGAAAAAAAATAATACCCGTCCTGTGCTGAATGGTATTGTGACTATTAACCCAAAAGCTATAGGAGTGGTGGTACCCCCATAGTAATTAATTAATGTACCACTATTTAATTTCCCGGTCTGACCCCCACACACTCCCATGTCTGTTGATTTCCACAAGCTCTGTACCCTTATAGCAGCTGCTGTGCTAGGTATGGAATCATTGTAGGAAAGAGAAAAGAAGACGTTGGGTCCACAGTATGCTATAGTAGGTTTGACGAATGCATTCTTTACTCATCTCAGAGAGAATCGGAAGCCATTAGTATCCACATGGAATAGGTGACAATGTTTTCTTGCAGTTCCATCCCAGTGTTGAGTCTCCCATTATCTGTCTTCATACAGTCTAAAGAGGTCTGTGTCATGTGGACACTTACCAACACGGCCCTGATCAACTCCACAGGCCAAGTGAGCAGGATGAAAAGTGCTGGCTAATATGCAGGTAACACAGAAATGTTCCGGGGGGCTGGGAGTGGGTAGGAAATAAGCCCTACCTACAGTGATCCAAACACCTGCCATTTCTGCGGTGTTCTCAGAAGTCTCAGGGCTTGCCAGGTATCCACTCAGAAATAAAAGACAAATTGCTTCATCTACCACAGAAAGTGTTACATGACCCCGATGGGCCTTTTTAGGTGAGGAAGTCACACATTCCACCTCAAATAACACAGATATGGCCTGGATACAGAGTCACACAGGGGCTGTCCCCAGGCAAAGGTGCTGTACCAGCTCCAGAATGTAGTGCAAGCTGCTTTGTCATTTCAGACATAAAAGCATCTATGTTCATGGTGTTGTTGGAAGTGTCTGCTAGGAAAGGCAGGGTTTGAGAATACAACAAGCTTCAGTGAAAAAAAAAACACACAATGCACACCCTTGGGATTCAGGAGCAAGGCTATGCCATTGGCATTAAGGAACTGCACATTTTTTTGGACAATATCTTCTGATTTATTATTGGTTCTTGGAATCGATAGATTGAGGCTCCAAGTGGCTATGAGAATCAAATTATTCATTATAGGCTAAATTTGGCTGGACCTGCCACACTTTCAGTCAACCTGGTCCAGTAGCAATTTAACATGAGACGGGAATGGTACATTTGGGATCAAGCCCAAGGAGGAACTGAGGTTATAACCAGGTTATCTTAACCCTGTGACATCCATTACTGCTACAGCAATGTCCTTCTTGAACTTCTATCTTTGGCCTTATAGGGGTCCTGTTTGATCAGCAAAAGGAAGAGAAAAATCCCTGAGCTCAGTTTATGGGTAAGATAGCTTGATATAAGGTTAAGAACCAAAAATGGCTGGCAATTGATTTCCTGCTTCCATTGTAGGTGGCCTTGACAGGCAATGGAAAGAAAAAATCTTCCTAATGTTGACTCGTAATCACTCCACAAAATAAAACAGGCACCCCAGTCAAAATTAGGTTTGTATGATGAAAGTGATAATGTCATACATACATGGAAAGTGCATGGATATTTTACTTACCCAATGGAGCATTTTGGGGAAGTCAGGCATGATTTCTGGGCATGTTTGGAATAACTTGAGAAAAGAGGAGGGAGGAGAACAAGAACTTTCACATGTGGAACAGGACTTAACATGATTTGAACTTCCTGTCAACACTCAGGCATTCTTATGAATTTGCCCATTGTGGGGCAGAAGAGAAAGAGGAGTAAGCAGACTCAAAAGATGTTGAGATGCAACAAAAAATGGAGTGGTATTTTTATTACAGAGCAGAACACAAGCAGTGTGCCCAATTATTTATCCACTTTGGTGGAAAAGGAAATGTTCTGTGCTGAGAATATATAGTGAGGTGGTGTCCCATGACCTTGTCGGATGCTCACAAATGAACACGAGGAAAGGGATAAGTCAACTGGACAAGAAAGACGTTTCAGAAGCATGTGGGTGGACATGTTTCAGAAACGAGTGGGAAGACATTTATACACACATGCTAATACACTTTCCCTCAACCTCCCAAAAAATGCACCAAAGCAAAGCAACAGTTAAGATGTTAGCAGTTAAGATGTTAGTTAGTATACCCATATCCCACATCAATATGCCTGGATCAGTACCTGGCTCAAGCTCCAGATTTCAATTTCCTCCCAGTGTGCAGCCTGTGAGGCAGTGGTAATGGCACAAGAGGTTGGGTCCCTGCCACCCATGTCAGAGACCTAGATTGAGTTCCTTGCTTTTGGCTCCAGCCCATCCCAGCCTGAGCCATTACATGTACTTGGGTAGTGAACCAGCAGATGAACGCTGTTCATCTGTCTCTTTATTTGTCTCTCAAATAAGTAAATTCTATTTAGAGATCAATCAGCTGGTAGACATATCCTTTGTCACTTGTCACACTGAAATTGCCCCAATGGGTAGATGAATAGAGTGGCTGTCATAGCAGAGATGAAGCAGATGAGCCCAATGGTGAAGAATCCTGTCTATTGTGGTTGATCTAGCTACTGCTGTACTTGGTTGTCTAACCAACCAGTAAGAGAGACCAATGCTGGGTCCCCTCTATCACACAGTTTTTGAGATGAACCAGCCAGTAGGTAGTTGACCAATTATACTGAGCTTATTGTACCCTATTAGAAGGTCTAGCAGTTATGTTAGCATAAAGCAGAACATAAAAGAAAAAAAAAATCTCTCTCTGGGAGTAGAATAGTTCAGATCTGAGATTGTCATCATAAACATTCAAGACAAATTTCTCCTCAATTCTATTTCTTTTTTCTTCTTTTTTTTTTTTTTTGACAGGCAGAGTTAGTGTGTGTGTGTGTGAGAGAGAGAGAGAGAGAGAGAGAGAGACAAAGAGAAAGGTCTTCCTTCCATTGGTTCACCCCCCAAATGGCCACTACAGCCAGCTCACTGTGGCCGTTGCACTGGGCCGATCCAAAGCCAGGAGCCAGATGCTTCTCCTGGTCTCCCATGTGGTTGCAGGGCCCAAGGACTTGAGCCACCCTCCACTGCCTTCCTGGGCCACAGCAGAGAGCTGGCCTGGAAGAGGGGCAACCGGGACAGAATCCTGTGCCCCAACCAGGACTAGAACCTGGGGTGCCGGTGCCGCAGGTGGAGGATTAGCCAAGTGAGCTGCGGTGCCGGCCAATTCTATTTCGTATATAAAAAATAAATAAAATGACATACACCATTTATGCTAACCCAACTTCCCAAAATTATGTTTCAGATATTTATGGTTTGATGAAATCTATGAGAAATTGTTTTAATCTTTTCCCTTTTAGCAACTACGTACAATTTCAGATATTTCACTCACTCATATGTTTCTAATCCATTTGCAATGAATATTATTTAAAAAGTAACTTTTGAAGCCTTTGTGATTTTTCCCCAGAAAGAAAAAGTGATCATGCTCTGCCAAGAAGGTACAGTCTTGAATACTCAAAAGCTCAAAAGCTCAAAATTTGAACCACCAGAACGTTTCACAGGGCTCTAAACTCAGAAATAAGTTGTCAGATTTTGCATTTTCTACTCAATAAACTTCCTAGAATCATTACAGAGATTCAACCCATACACAGAAGCCTCTCTAAAGGTACTAGATGCCTAGGTGTTGTGAAAGTAGGGGAGCAGTCTTCTAGATACGTTCATTGCTAATCTTGGAGATTTTGTGGGGGTAGGGCTGTGCTACATGGCTGAAGCACAGAGCTGGGCAGGTGTGGAGCCCCTGGGAACCCACCAACCACAATTGTTCTCCCTCCTGAGTTCTGACAGATGCTAAGATCACAGTTGAGATGCATGTTCAAGCCACACTGGCACCTACCAGGGCATCCTGGGAAGCCAATTCTCTCCTGGAAGGTTACTGAGAGCTACATACAGATACACTTTGAACAGCATTTGCTTTTGAATCAATTGAAGCTAATGTGAAATGAATCTTACATTATTTGAATAAAAACAAAGCTCAAGTTTAACTCCAGAGAATTTCAGATTCCATTTTTTCATCCTAAAGACTCTTAGTATACTTTTAAAGAATCATCAGATGGACTTTGACCTTTTATTTTAAGATGTATTTATTTTATTTGAAAGGCAGAGTTAGAGAGAGGGAGAGAGAGAGAACGTGAGAGACTTTCTATCTGCTAGTTCGCTCCCCCAAGCAGCTGCAACGAAGCCAGAAGCCTGGAACTCCATCCAGGTCTCTCACATAGGAGGCAGGGGTCCAGACTCTTGGGTCATCTTCCGCTGCTTTCCCAGGCACATTACCAGAGAGCTGCATCAGAAGTGGAGCAGTGGGGACTTGAACCAGAGCTCATGTGGAAGGTCGGCAGCACAGGTGCATCTCAACACTGACCCTGGTCTTAGGCTTCAGGTGTGCCTGGATCCTGCACTGGCGTGCTCCTGGAGAGTTCTCATGTATCTCTTCACCTTGCACCTCTGAGTGCCACATATTTTCCTACTTTTTTTTCCAAGGCAGCAAAAGGTACAGCACTGGTCTGTTGCCCTGGAAACTCTGTGCAGTGGCCTGCCGCAGGACTTTCTTGGGCTGCACTGGGGAGGTGAACAAACCCCTCTTGACTGCTGTCATTATGAAGTGCAGGAGGAGAAAATAGCAACTGAAAGGGCTTCACAAAGTGCTCTACTGTTTGTATCCACTCCTGCACTCCCAGTGGCCTTTAAAGTCCAGGGTTGGGACAAGTTGAGCTTTATTTTATGCATAGCAAGAACAGTTGGTGACAGACTAAAAAGAGGGCAAGGAGTAGGGTGGAAAGGACACTGGATTAAAAGTTGTAAGATTTGCTTTAACCTTTTAGCCACCGGTTGTGTAACCTTTAGCAAGTCCCATGCATTAAGCAGTTCTCATTGTTCTCATGGAAAAACTGACCTGATGGGTGATCCTTTAGTTTCCTTATACCTGTGCAAAAATACAGTTGTGTGTTTCTAAGTGGTTCCAAAGAGGTCTGAGCAGTCTTAGAAAACACTGATTATCTCTAGGGAAAGGTTAGGCTCTGTTCATGACAGGCTGAAAGTAAAATTTCAACTAATTTCCTCATGTTTTCATTCCATGAAAGGTGGACTAGGTGCTCTGGACATACAGAGAGATGAGATATGGTAGTTCAGCCTGGAACAAACTTCTGGTTGCATTTGACCATGGCCGCAAGGGATGGAGAAAAAGTCCACTCAGTTCATCTCATGTCATGCCTGCAAGACCTTTGTGCATTTACACTTCAAAGAGCTGACTCAGGAGTGCTGTGACAGACTTTAACTTAGAATTCTTTTATTTTTCTGGATTTCTGTCTCCTTCTTAATGGTATTTTAATGCAGTTTTTGTGTTCAATTATAATAGTGTTGCTAAATACAGTAGGTCTGATTCCACAGAAGAAGAATAGTTTTTTCAAAATCAGCATTTTCCTGCTGATTTGCCAGCTGTTTCAATAAATACTCATCTCCCAACTTCAAATGAGTATATTGCACTCTTACTAAATATAAATGCCATCTACAGCTACTGTATGCTGGCTTTCGAGTTCTCCTTGAAATCAAACACAAATTCTGCTTCATGAGAGACCCTTCTCTCAGCTTTGAGCAGGTGGTTTTGCTGACTCAGGGTCCTGAAGAGTAGCCAGTGATTGCTGTCTCAGTCATTTCTGCCCCGTGCAAATGTCTAGGTATGCGTGAGTTAATACCTCCTCCTACAGTTTGACCATTTCTACCGTTTCTATCTCAATATCTAAGGAAATATATGGAGATCAGAGTAGCCTAAATTTATAGTAACATCACAATATCTTTTTTGTATTTTTTAAAAAAATCTTTGACCTGCCCAGTAAGCCAGGATCAAACATACGGAAGGCTACAGCATCAGTTTTTACTTTTAGACATAATACAGAAACACAATATGTGGATTTGGTGTAAGGAACAGGCATTGTTAAAATAAGCTATAACGGTAGCATAGAGTATCTTCAGTGTAAACTTTTGCACACACACATAGTGATAACCTTGGCTAAGGACCAGCAAGAACATAAGACTCTTTCCAGCTGTTCATTGTTTTCTCACAGCTCTCACTGAATTGTATGTGTGCATTTTTCTTATTTTTAATCATCAGTGCAAGAAATATAACCAATTACGCCTTTCAATATCTCCTAACAATAGTAAAAAGGCAGCTATAGTAATTGCAGTAAGCATATTTGTTGGTGTTTGTATTTAGAAAAATACTAGTTGGTCTTTTATTTGACAGAAACCAAAGCTGGGGAATTGTTACAGAAACAAGTGAAATTCAAAAGCAAAGTTGCTTCATTTAAAAAATTACTTTTGCAAGTCTATGCTTTTGAGTAAACATTTCTATCCAGTAGACTGACCAGTAAATTTAATTAAAGGCAAGTAAGGATTGCTGGGTTGTTAGGTAGCAGGCTCCACTGGTGGATTCTTGGATTGATAACAACTCTCTGCGGTAACTCTGTCCCCATAGCCACCAGCTTGACAATTTGCCAATCAAACTATTCCCACATGCTCAGAAGATGGGGAAAATGTGAGGTCCTGAGACCTGAGGCCATGGTCTGGACTCTCAGACACGTGGGTGGTCAAGAGCTGATGTCCAGGGCACACTGACGCGGTAACATGTTGTTTTCACAAAATGACATTGGTGGCCCACCCTGAATAACGGATTCACAGATGATCTACACATAAGAACCAAGTGCAGGGGATGAATGCAAACAACCATGTATTGACTAGGTTTGGCTGCCTTGGGACGTCGGTTTTTGTCAAAATAACTGGCCATTTAAATGAATTCAATCATTTTTAAAATCAGTTTGTGGATGCAGACACAGCCACAGTCTAACATAGTTGACATTCTTTTCCTTGCAGCTGGAATTAGAAATTAGACACTTTTTTAGACTCTCAGCCATTCACAGCCCATTTTCTTTGCATACTTTATGGCTTCAGATTTCTGAAATAAATCTTATATGCAAAGTTTGATTTAAAATGTTTTAAGTCAATGTAATTGGGATTGTTGACAGTATTTTCCATGGCTTTTATCAGATGATCATCATACTTAGATTAAATCACACACATTTGGAGACATTCTGATGTTTAGTAAGATGTTTATAGATTAAACTTCTAGTTGAGTATAATTTTTACACCTTATTCAAAAATTTTGAAATGACAAATAAAATCTGCAATTTGAAGAGCTGTCTGATTGTTTTTTAAAAAACCCACCTGATTAGAAATTTTTAAGCAACTCGACTTTTTAACCATTTATAACACATGTTCACTCATATTTATTCCCCTGCTTTGGTTGGATTTGCTTTGCGTGTCTGCCAAGGCTTCCTGTGTTGAAGCTGAGCCCCCTCTGCGAAATGTTAAGGAGAAGGGAACATATGCTGACCGTGGGATTTTAATGGGGGCCTTTAGGAGGCAATCAGGTTTAGACAAGAGCATTAGGGTGGAGCCCTCAGGATTGAATCTGGATGTTTTCCAAGAAGTGAGAGGCTAGACAGACTCGCATACTCCCTATCTCTTGCTTTGTGAATCTCTGTGCTACTTGGGGACTCTGCCAGCAAGAAGGCCATCCATCATCCGATGCACTCCCTAGGCCTTGCATCTCCTGAACTAGGAGCCAGAATATACCCCTTTTCTTTATTAAACCTCCTGCCTCAGACATTTCATGATATTAACCAAAATGAACTAATACACTCCCACTGGGGTGTAAGCTGTCTGAGGGCAGGGAATCTATGCTTTTCATGGCTGTCTTCACACAGCCTAGACTAGCACTTGTCATAAAGCATGTCCCTATCAAACATATATTTTGTATTTAGGCACTGCATAGAAGTTCATTATGTCCATAAATGCATTTCAAATGCCATGGCAGATGCTGGGGCCACCAAGAAAAATGCAGGTAGGTGGTCTGTAACAAAACATTTGACAGCTACCAGAGAAAGAGATAGAGAGGTTATTACAATTGGCGTAGGCGCTTCAAAAAGTTCATGCAAAATGGAATTAAAAGATAAATTTGTTATGGTGGCCCCGCAGATTGAAATGCAAGCATACAGGAGGCCTTCCGAAAAATACATGGATGTAAGTATTATGAAAGAAATATGCTTGATTTTGAAGATACTTGCACCAAGGGCCAGTGCTATAGCTTAGCAGGTTAAGTCACCGCTTGCAGTGCTGGCATCTCATATGGGCGCTGGTTCAAGTCCCAGATGCTTCACTTCCGATCCAGCCCCCTGCTAATACACCTGAGAAAGCGGTGGAAGATGGCCCACATGCTTGGCCCCTGTATTTTGTGGGAGACCCAGAAGGAACTCTTTTTTTTTTAAGATTTATTTATTTGAAAGTCAGAGTTACACAGAGAGAGGAGAGGCAGAGAGAGAGAGAGAGAGAAAGACACAGAGAGAGAGAGAGAGAGAGGTCTTCCATCCGATGGTTCACACCCCAGATAGCTGCAATGACTGGAGTTGTGCCAATCTGAACCAGGAGCTGGGGCTTCAGGCCAGGGCGTTAACCCACTGCGCAACAGTGCCAGGCCCCCAGAAGAAACTCTTGGCTCCTGCCTTTGGATCGGCTCAGCTCCAGCCATTGCTGTCATTTAGGGAATGAACCAGCAGATGAAACATCTCTCTGACTCTCCTTCTCCCTTTCTCTCTCTCTAACCTCTGCCTTTCAAATAAATAAATCTTTAAAAAAAATACTTGCACCAAAATAAGCATCTTTCAATTCCATTCTTCCATAAACTTTTTTTCTTTTCTTTCTTTTTTTTCCTTCCGTTGGCTCACTCCCCAAATGGCCACCATGGCTGGTGCTGTGCTGATCCAAAGCCAGGAGCCAGGTGCTTCTTCCTGGTCTCCCATGTGGGTGCAAGGCCCAAGCACTTGGGCCATCCTCCACTGCACTCCCGGGCCATAGCAGAGAGCTGGCCTGGAAGAGGAGCAACCGGGACTAGAACCCGGAGCCCATATGGGATGCCAGTGCCACAGGCAAAGGATTAACCAAGTGAGCTATGGCGCTGGCCTTCGTAAACTTTTGAAGTTCCCTCACATGATATTCTGTTAGGTGTATGTATGGAAAGGAAGAACAAAGAAGAGTTATCCCATAATGTGAAATAGAGAAATTAGGGGAAATGACCCAAAGTATGTGATATCTCAGCTAACATTTTACAGATGAACAAGAATCTGCCGAATAAAGAAGCAATAGATGGACCCAGGCAACTGAATCTTGAAAGGTCATGTGAACACAATTTTTAAAAAATGTATTTTAATTTGAAAAGAACAAAGTTACCAGAGGTTTATTTATAGGGACATGGAATAAAGGAGTGTGTTTTAGACTGTTGACGATAGTGTGGAAAATAGGCTAGAAGAACCAATGAAATCATGCACTTGGGAAATAATGTGGATTTAAAATAAGGCAATGCCTTTGGATTTTGAGAGACTTAAGTGGATTTAAAATGTATTTAGGGAGAAATATGGAAAGAATTGAGACTTAGGGGTTTAGGGGATGGGGAAGAAAGAGTAGGGAGAGCCAAGAGTAATTCCCAGCACATGGCTTGGAAAGTTGGATGGATGATGGTGTCAGATAGCAAGACAGAAAATAGAGGACATGGAAAAGTTTATAGAGGGAGTGGGTGCTATGGAAGAATCAAAAAGTCATTTGGAGCCTGCTGAACTGGACATGCCAGGCTCACACCAAGAGAAAGTGAGAGACACAGGGATGGTGCAAAGCAGAGCGTCGAGCAGTCGAGAAGAGACATGAGGCCATCCATCCAGTGACCTAGATAAGGATGAGAACTGTCAGAAAACACTCAGGAAGTAGCAAGAGAAGTGGATTTCAAGGGGAAGACTCTGTCCAAAGTGGCATTAAAATCAGAATGAAGACAGAAAAAAGGGAGTTAAAGATAATAAAATAATATAATAAAATAATAATAAAATTCTATCAGATTCAGCAAATATGTGGTTATTGGCCAACCATATGGAAACACAGTAGTGCAGCCAGTCGCCTAGAAAACAGAGAGAGGTAGAAAGTGAAAGACGGACAGATGTCTTTTTTATAGACATGGCTAGACTATGAAAGCAACTTAGAAGTCTAAAAGACCTATAAGAGCTAAGAGAGCTTTTGTTTCATCCACAAGTATTTGTTCACTTATTGTTTCAATATGAAATAGATTGTAGAGAACACAATGAAAAGAAGCGCTTTTCTGAGTAGAAGGTTGATGGGATCCAGGCTCACGGTTGTGCCGGCACGGGATGGAAGAGAAGCAATCTTTTCTGGAAATGTTAGGGAAGAAGTGAGATGTATGTGGGTGCAGGTAAAGTTGTTGGTGGGACCTCATGGTTTCTATTTTGTCTTTGATGTCAAGATGGTGAGGGAGGAAAAGGCTTTATTTAGCAAGCTCAAAAATTCTTTTGAATAACTCTCCTTCAGAATGTGAGAGCATCATTCTGGGATGTGTTTCGCAGCCCAGCAGCGTAGGTTTAACCATATGCAAATGCAGATAGCCTTACATTTTAGATGTTTAGTGATTGCTCAGTAATATCTACGACCAATGTTCGATTTTTCTTGGATAAATGAGGGCATTTCAAAAAGTGTGTAAAATTGGATTAAATGTAGATTCAGGGGCTGGCACGTGGCACACTGGGTAAAGCCACCCTGACTGTAGTGCTGGCATCCCATATGGGTGCTGGTTTGCAACCCAGCTGCTCCATTTCCAGTCCAGCTCTCTGCTAATGGCCTGAGAAAAAGCAGCGGAAGATGGTCGAAGGATTTGGGGTGCCTGCTACCCAAGTGGGAGGCCTGGAAGAAGCTCTGGGCTCCTGTCTTCAACATGTCCCACTTCCGACCATTGAGGACATCTAGGGAATGAACCAGCAGAGGGAAGATACTTCTCTCTCTCTTTTTCTGTCTCTCCTTCTCTCTCTGCAACTCTGATTTTCAAAAAAAAAAAAATCTTTTTTTTTTTTTTTTTTTGACAGGCAGAGTGGACAGTGAGGAGAGAGAGACAGAGAAAGGTCTTCCTTCTGCCATTGGTTCACCCTCCAATGGCCGCCGCGGCCGGCATGCTGTGGCCGGCGCATCGCGCTGATCCAAAGGCAGGAGCCAGATGCTCCTCCTGGTCTCCCATGGGGTGCAGGGCCCAAGCACTTGGGCCATCCTCCACTGCACTCCCAGGCCACAGCAGAGAGCTGGCCTGGAAGAGGGGCAACCGGAACAGAATCTGGCACCCCGACCCGCACTAGAACCCCGTGTGCTGGCGCCGCAAGGCGGAGGATTAGCCTATTGAGCCACAGCATTGGCCTCAAATAAAAAAATCTTTAACAGTAAAAGCTAAATTCATTTTGGTGGGAAAAGTTTTTGAAAACAAATGCATAGTTGTTTCATAATTCACATGAACCTTCACACCGTCTCTGTTGCAGTTGATCCTCATGGACCACCTGTGCAGGGCCACTGGGTGGGAGATGGATGGAGAGACAGCAGAGGTAGGGACAAGACCGTGGAGTAGTCGTCAACCCTGGCTTTGAGCTTGCTTTTCCACTACTTCCTGAGTAAAACTACTGTTAGCAATCTAAGCCTGAAATTTCTCACACAGATCAAAGAGATGATCATCTTTGACATTCTAGTTTCATATAATGGTTTAGGAGGATTAAGAGGGATCATGCACTTAACATTAGTATAGAAAACAGAAGATATTCTTCTATGGAACACAGTGTATTTCATGGAAGAAACACCTAGGTCCTGGAGGAGATGATTCAACCGTGGCCTGCGCAACTGTGTTTTCAGAATGTATCAGAGCTACATCAGCAATAGACACTCTCACTGGATAATCAGGTATTTTTTAAAAAAATATCCTAAGGCTTAGTTTTTTAATAAAATGAATATCTTACCAGGGATCTTTAACATATAAAGAATTTAAGAGCAGCTAAAATTGACAGTACAGAAAAGTCAGAAATGATAGCCAGTTCTCTAAAAACCTCCAACTTAATCACCTTAAATTTACCACTGGATGCCATACAGTCTTCATACTTGGTATAGTAGTTACAATATGGTCAGAGTTCATTAATTAACTCATCAGCTGTGTCTAAGCCCTGTATCAAACACAGCAATCTCCAAAAACCTGTGAGACTGGGCATTCACATTTTACATATGGGAAATTTGACTCTCAGCAAGATTAAATAACTTATCTTCCAAGGTGATATCTAAGTGGATTTTTGTTCAATTATTCCCAATAGTGACATTCTTTTAACCACTGTACATTGTTGTCCTAAAGTACACTGTAACAAGTGCAATAGGTATATATCTACAGAGAAATCTAAATATAGATAAATATAACTACATAAATATAAGTAGATAAAATGATGTAAGTAGAGTCGAGCACAGTGAGGGCGCATAAAGGGGTAGTGGGAAATAGTTGAACAATACACAGATTGTAACGTATAACTAATATCTGGTTTCAATCACCAGATATGTAAGAGATCTTTAAAAAGTTCACAGAACAATGGAATTGAAAGATAAATTTGTTTTGGTGCAGATAAAATTTTTAAAGTCATGCATTTTTTTTCTTTTTTCTTATTTATTCGTTTGATAATCAGAATTACTGAGAGGGAGAGACAGAAAGAGACCTTCCACTCCCCAGATGGCTGTAACAGCCTGGAGCCAGGAGCTTTTTCCAGGTCTCCCATGTGGGTGTCAGAGACCCAAGCGCATGGGTCATCTTCACAGGCCGTTAAGCAGGGAGCTGGATCAGAAGTGGAGTAGATGGGACTCAAACCAGCAACCATACGGGATGCCAACACTGCAAACCACAGCTTTACCTGCTATACCACAATGCTGACCCCACAGTTTTTTCATAATACACATTAATATGAACTATTTGAAGATCTCATACTAAAGGGTTGGATTTAGATTCGATGATTATTTACAACTCTTGTCTCTATTGTTGAGGAACAGTGGTTTTTTGTTGTTGTTGGAGACTTTACTTACTGTAGGATTAATCTTATGAGTATAAGGTAAACTGGAAATAGATCTTTGTGAAAAATTAAGAGTAGGAATAGAAGAGAGAGGAGGAGAAGGGTGGGAACATGGGTGGGAGGGAGGGTATGGTGGGAAGAATCACTGTGTTCTTAAATCTGTATATATGAAATGCATGAATGTGTAAACCTTAAATTAAATTTAAAAAAAGAAAAAGTAACTTGAAAAAATTAATAAATATATTCACTATAACCATAAATGTTGAATATTCTCAAATCTATTAAATCGGTTCATGCCCATTATTTTGAAATTTCGGTGGCATATATTATATACTTCCTGTACATCAATGTGTCTCCCACTTGCATGTACTTCAAGTTCTGTTGCCAAAATCTAAACTGCTATCTATATGCCTTGACCACTTTCCTCTGCACAACAGACTCTTCTCTTATATTTTCTTTGCACGAATTTAGATAACATTCAATTTAAGCAAAGCATTTGCCAAAAAACCCTGGTTTGTTCATCATCTAATCACTCATAAATTCCTATAGTTGTACTTCTTAATTTTGTTTTAGCTTTAATCAAACTGCTTTCATTCAGACTTTCATTTCTTTCATTTGGATCACTGAAATTTGAATGTATTCAATAAGTATTTATAGATTCTCTATCATGTGCCAGGCGTTTTTAAGATATTTATTTACTTATGAAGGGGGGAGACAGAGAGAGAAAGAGAGAGAGAGACTAGTTTTCCTTGCCTTCTTTGTGTTACATTTTACTGGGAAAAATACAAAACTAAATGTAATAAGTACATAATATGCATAGATGTTAAAAGATGATAAACAGGCCAGCGCCGCAGCTCACTTGGCTAATCCTCCACCTGCGGCGCCGGTTCTAGTCACGGTCGGGGCACCGAATTCTGTCCTGGTTGCTCCTCTTCCAGTCCAGCTCTCTGCTGTGGCCCGGGAAGGCAGTGGAGGATGGCCCAAGTGCTTGGGCCCTGCACCCACGTGGGATACCAGGAGGAAGCACCTGGCTCCTGGCTTTGGATTGGTGCAGCACGCCAGCCACAGCGGCCATTTGGGGAGTGAACCAACAGTAAAAGGAAGACCTTTCTCTCTGTCTTTCTTACTGTCTAACTCTGCCTGTCAAAAAAAAAAAAAAAAAAAAAGATGATAAATGATACTTGGTACCATTATTTGTACTGATCACTTGCTATGTCACTAAATTTAACTTCCTAAAAGAAATCTCACTCTATCGGTGTCCCTATTGTGTCTGAATTCATACTCCTTGGCCTGGCACTTAAGGTTTTATGCAAATTGGCTCCCTGTTCAAGCATCGAACTCTGTCCCTTCTCATCCTTTGGCATGTTACATTTCATTTTTATGGAATTAGTTAGTTCCCAAAACTTCAGCACAGTGTTTCAAGCTTCTGGCACACGCTACTTGACCTAGTAGGATCACACTCTTTCTCCTAGCACATTTCCTGGGTGAACACATAGCTAGGTTTAAAGACTCTGCTCCTGTCAGCTACCCTCTGGAGGCCTTCCAGGGCTCACAGCAGGGAGGGGAGAGCTGTCTCCACCTGCTACGTCTCCCAGCGGCATCCGGTGCCTGTTTCTCTCTTCCCAGCTAGGATATTTAATTAAACCTTTTGTTACAAAACTGCCTTCCTGGGTTAGTCCTTAAGCTCTTTGACCTCAGGGACCATCTCTGTGTTGCCAGCATCCAATAAAGAACCTGTCCTCAGGTATGCACTGGATTAATATCTGCTAAATGAAAGTATGTTGAAAAATTTTAAATCATCACAACCAGGCCCTTGAGTGATCCTCACTGAACAAAGTTAATCTTTCTAAACAATGATTCAGAGTCACAGCTTACACTGAAGATCACTGCTTATAGAACAGGTACTGCGGGCCGGCGCCGTGGCTCACTAGGTTAATCCTCCGCCTTGCGGCGCTGGCACACCGGGTTCTAGTCCCGGTCGGGGCGCCGGATTCTGTCCCGGTTGCCTCTCTTCCAGGCCAGCTCTCTGCTGTGGCCAGGGAGTGCAGTGGAGGATGGCCCAAGTGCTTGGGTCCTGCACCCCATGGGAGACCAGGAGAAGCACCTGGCTCCTGCCATCGGATCAGCGCGGTGCGCCAGCCGCGGCGGCCATTGGAGGGTGAACCAACGGCAAAAGGAAGACCTTTCTGTCTCTCTCATTGTCCACTGTGCCTGTCAAAAAAACAAACAAACAAAAAAAACAGGTACTGCCCCCTCTTGCGTGTGTGATGAGCCCTGAATCCCTACAAGAGCTCTAAGGGGTGGTACGATTAGTGTTATTTCAAGTGAGGAAACAACCCAGAGGTTAAGGGATCCCTTGCAGTTGGAACTCTATCCCCTGCACGCTTGCTTGTTTCTTCACGCAGGTCCCCCCAAGTTAAAGATGTTCACAGAACTTTGAAACAGCTGATTTATCTGATGGATGGCGATTGCCGTGTTGGATGCTGACTGCTCCCCATCCTCATCTGAGCTTCACCTCAAATTTACTTTGAAGGTTAAAATTATTATTCATCCCTTCCATATGGTTTGTCTGGAGCTGTTTATTCCTTTCAAATCAGGGTAGGTAAATATTTTTACATTGCATAATTTTATATAAACCCCCCATTTTAAGTAAAGTGTATGTTTCTGATTATATAAAGACATGGCCTTGTAGACACAGAATTTTTCCTGAATAAGCCTACATGCATGTGTATGTATATGAAAGCACTTAACTGCATGGTTTTACATATATAGCACATTCCTCTTTGAGTAGAATTGAATGATTGCACATAAATGCAAATCTGCTACATTATATTCAGGTTTTTAATTGCAAAAGCTGGAAATAGGCCTAATAACATTTTTAAATGAAAGCATCATATTTATGGAAAATAACTCATTCAGCTTTTATTTCCATTACTCCTCACGTGGGTGTTAGCTAGGTATAGTCCTGGATATAAGAAGCAGAGAGAAATCTTCCTTTGCATTCTCCTTTATCTTAGCCATGTAAAACCCGGAGAAAAGCTATAAAAAAACCACCGTGAAGGTTGCCTGCGTCACCCCTAGCTTGCTGCTTCTATTCTCATCTTGGAGGTAGTAGGCAGACTAGAATGGGGGAATTTTTGGCACCAGTAAATTGTTGGTGGATGTGCTGTGGAAATCCAAGGGGCATGCAGGAGGGCAATGCCATCTCTTCTGAAAACTAAGGACTTCACTACCAAAAAGTTAAATGTCAGGAAGGAAACAGAGAGAGGCCAGAACCACACAGCCTATGGACACAGACATGAAGGCCATGAGGCAGAGCCCACCATTCTTGTTTTGAGTATGGATTCTTATGAGCCCTGAACTTAGAATAGGACAATTACAAAGAGCTATGTTCTGTTCACTTAAAAATTCACTGCTTAATTTCTTTAATTGTTCTTATTATTGGAGACTGTGTGACTAATTACTTTTAATATGTACCTACTTTTCCCCTTTTGGTAAATCATAAATTCTTAAAATCTGAGGTTGCATCTTATTTATCTTTGCATCTTAATTATATAGCATAGTGTATATGTCATAATAAATGCTGCAGTACTGCATAAATAAATTAAGCAGTAACTAAACAAATGTGTGTCTTCAGCAGGAGGGAGGTGCACAGGCTTTTACTACGCTCATGTCTGTTTAGTAATTTACGGCCTGAGGACGGCAGTTTTAAATGTTGGCCCTAACCACAGGGTATGGGGAACGCTGTGTTTTCAGAAGCTGGGCTTGTCCTGCCTCTGGGCTGGGCCCTCCTCTAGGAAGTGTCTCCCAGGCCGAGGTGGAGAGTCTGCCTGAGGGGTTTCATGCAGTTTTCCTGAACACATGAACTGGTCACAGATCCCTGACGCGGGAGTCCAGAGCTGATCTGGACAGATCCAGTCTGGCTTTCAGGATGTTTCTTATATCAACACCCAAAGCTGTGTGTCACTGGAGTAAATTTTCAACAATTAATTAAAATAATTTTCAATAGAAAGCATTCTAGAAGCAAAAACCTTAGAACTACTGCAGCAGTGTGGCGCCTTCTTACTCAAGTCCCGGTTACTCAGTTATTTTCTTGAATTTCATAAGCTACTTTTCTGTTCTTCTGCTAAGTATTCTCTTAAACTAGCCAGGGACTTTTGTGTGTGTGTGTGTGTGTGTGTGTGTGCTTTGTGAACTGAGAGAAGAAAAGTGTGAACCACACGCCTGACGGATGAGTCTCATCCCTTTCCTGTTCTCTTCCTATCCCCGATAGGACGCTGACTATTGTGCTTAGAATGTCATACTCTGCTTTGTGAGAAGCTCAAGTTTTCTGCTGTATTTACATCTTCGAGACAAATTGCAAGTCCAGCAGGGCACAGGTGTATGCTCCTGGACACCTATAACACGGGGAAGGGCGCCAAGTTCAAAGATCTAAGAGGAGTGTTGAGGTTGTCATTCGCCACAGAGAAATTCTCTGACAAGGAAGCCTAACTTCATTGTGATTTCTATGGTTACCATTTTCATCCCAGAGATTAAAAAAAGAGACCAGTTCTTTTGCAAGTTTTTTTCACTTTCCCCTCAGGGAGAACAATCTGTTTCCTCTGAATTTCTGTTCCCCAGTTCCTTACCCTTCTTCTACTTTTCTTGGCAGTTATTTTTCTTACATAAAACCATTTAGAAAGGGAAATGGGCAGAGACCCTGAACTTCAAAGAAAACAAAAGTGGAACCAAAGATGTCAGTAAATGGGGGAAGAATCAGATATTCTGCATGAATTAAAAAAAATAAAACTGTGCTGCAGAATTTACAATAGAGAAAAAGCTTTTGTTTAACAGACTGAGTAAGAGGTATCGAAGACTCCTGTTAAGACGATAGAACCAACAAAATAAATGGTGCATAATCAAAGATGCTAAATTAATCTTTCATTGTATATTTTTAAAGAAATATTTCCAGAATTCAGATACTCTAAATATGCTGAAATATGTTAACTACCTTTAAATTTCCTGTGAAATACATGTTTAATTTTGACAGAGTGATAATTTAAAGAAAAAAAAGGAACAAAAAAAAAAAAAAACACTGAGTGTTGGTACACTCTGGAAATACAGATAAATTGTACTTTTCCCAGTTTAGCTTATGCACCCTTCTGCATGTATTGGCACACCCTAGACATTAAAAGGCCAACAGGTAATACTGCTTTGAAATTAAAACCATGTAAAACCTAGTTTATAAGTAATTCTATGAAGACCCTATTGCCTAATGCAAAATTCTAAGCTTGACTGTTGTCTTCCTTAGTGACTTACAATGTAACAAACATTTCAGCTAAATCCTTTATATCTGTTAAAATCAAGTACTGGCTTGAAAACTGCATTCCCAGGGCTCTTTTGAAATACATATTTTGTTTTTGGCCTTAAAATAGAGACCAAAACAAAATTTCCAACTCTATTAAACTGCTTCATTGCATTCAGATGCAGTCAACAAATCTACTCTTCAAGTGTAACTAGAAGAATGGTGATTTCCAAAGTGTAGAGAGCCTTTTATATTTTATGAATTTACACAAACATGTATAAGTCGATAGATTTTGTTTGTTTTGCTTAATGCTATAAATGCTAATAAATACTGCACTCATCACGTCTGCCCTGCCCATGATGTGTTTAAAATGCTGTGGTAACTACAAAGGTGAATGTCTAATTGGCCCTGCATCTGGATCTAAGCTCACAAAACATAAAACCTGGTCAGATGTGATCCTAATATAATATATCACAGTATTTAGCAAAAGCCACAGGACTAGCACAAACACCATGCCTGCTCTTGGAGTTCCAAGAAAAGAAAAAAGATACTTTAAAAGTTGCATTTTAAGTGTAAATATTTTTAGCAGCTATTAAATTCCTCAAATATGCTTTGCTACTTATCTTTCATTACTTTTGGTTACTTTCACACCACGAAGGATCTTTCAATTAGCTTCTGATCAAATGTGAAATCTTGCTCTTTGGTTCCTCCACTACCCTCTGTGGAAACTTCAAGAATGCTAGTTAACGTTCCCGCAATTATTATCCTAGTTACCGCATCTCATTAGCACTTGCTTTGCTAATACAAAGAAGAGAGTTCACAGCTAAATGCCATCCTGTGGCTCCAGGTTTTTAAGGCTTGATGATCTGAAGGTACATCAAGAGGACTGTGTTCACTCAGGGTCTGTCTCCATGGACCATGAGACTCAGAACCCATTTGCCATTCTTCGCCCTCCTGCCCAACTGCTCTCGCAAGGCAGGGCTGGAAGACCCCCGGATGTTCCTCCGTGGCCGTGCAGGCTCTCCTAGGCTGTAATGTTCCGAGACTTTGGAAGCTGCCTTTCTCAGGCCTCCTGGGAACTAAACTGTATTTAGGCCACACACAAGTAGGACTTATAAAATAGCACATAATACCATGGTTCCGCTTCCCAGTGGCCTCCTCAGGTGTAGTTGAGACCAAGAAATTCCATTTTCATGTTGTGTGCCTTTGATTTTACCCGTACAGTGTGTATAGCCTCTCTTCATTCTAACTTTATTTTATTTTTTTAAAAATTCTGGTTTTTTGTTTTCATTCAGAAAATTATAACGTTATGTTGCATTGTTACACCCTAGCTAAATACTGTCTACGAGGAATTAAATATAGGCATGTAACATTTCAGAAAGTGTTAACCATGTATAAATGTATGTGGAGCGTTTGTTGTCTGAATGCACGTGTGTGTGCATAAGTACTTAAGCCTCTGAGAAATACTCAGAGTAAATTCTCTGACACAAAAATCCTAGGAAAATCACAGCATATCAATTCTAAGAAGGAGTTTTGAAAATGTACACTAGATTAGGAAATTGTCCAATTGTCTTAGCATTAAAATGCAAAATGCTTTTGTCTGGCAAACATTTTTTAATACTTCTTGCTGATAAGGATACACTGAAATGGGGATTCTTGCATGTTCCTGATAGAACTGATAATTTGGTTTTGGAATTTTTATTTGCCATTTTTTACCAAAAACCCTATCGGTTGCTGAATATAATCTATTTGATTTTATCCGATCATCAAGGTATATTTGGTAGAACTGCCCTTCCCTCTAAAATGAAAGGTTCTGGCAAATGTTCCTCCATACAAGAAGAGTGTAATCTAGCCTGGGCTAGGAGTGCAAATCCTAAACAGAGGAACTCAGGGACAGCAAGTAGTTGGCACTCAGTCCACCAGAAATATAGCATTAATTCTCTGGCTAAGGGCACAGGGAGCTCTCTCATTGTCCAGTCCTGCAGATTGCACTGTCTCTTTTATTATGTGACTACACAATATCCAACAAACCATTTTTTTTAAAATGAAGGAAGAGAAACATGAGTAAGTGAGAGTGAAAAGGAGGGAGGAAATCTCAGCTCTAACCTTGTAGTTAACCTCCTAGGGATTTTCTTATGTCCATCAACTGATGCCTGGATGAAGAAATTATGGTACATCTACACTATGGAATAGTACTCAGCAGTAAAAAAGAATTAAATCCTTTCTTTTGCAACAAAATAGATGCAACCAGAGACCATTATACTTAGTGAAACAAGCCAGTCCCCAAAAGAAAAATATCATGTTTTCCCTGATCTGTGGTAACTAATAGAGTACAAACTAATGTAATGTATCAGAGTGAAATTGATATTTTGAGATTCGATGATTGTTTATAGTCCTTGTCTCCACTGTTGAGGAACAGTGTTTTTTCCTTCATACTATTTGTTGAACTCTTTACTTAGTGCAGGGTTAATCTCATGAGTGTAAACTGAACTGAAAGTACACCATTGTAAAAAGTTAAGAGAGGGACTAGCAGAGGAAGGGAGGAGGAAGAAGTGTGGGAGCAGGAAGTATCACTGTGTCCCTAAATCTGCATACATGAAATATATGAAATTTGCACACCTTAAAAATAATTTTAAAAATTAAATTAAACTTACAAGAAGAAAATTATAAGACATCAAGGGAAAAATTTCATTCAAGATTGCTACAATGGTGAAAAATCAAAAAAAAAATACAACCAAAAGGCTGAGAGCATTAGGGAATACTGTGGTAGTGTTAAACATTATTTCAAGGTGCAGGCATTTGGTATGGCATTTAAGAGGCTGGTTAGGACACCTGCCTCCCATATCAGAGTGCCTGGGTTTAATTCCCAGTTCCCCTCTCAAGTTCAGCTTCCTGCTAGTACACACACTGGATCTGCCACCCACGTGGTGGCCTGGATTAAGTTCTTGGCTCCTGGCTTTGACCTGGCCCAGCCCTGGCCATTGTGGGAATTTGCAGAATGAGCCAGTGGGTAGGATATCTCTATTTCACTGCATACCTTCTAGTTTCTTTCTCTGTTTTGTCTCTTTACCTTTAAAATAAATAAAATAAATTTTAAAAATGCTGTTACCTAAAATAGTACTTTATAACACTGGAAATGATTATGTTAACCGTAAAAACTAAGGCATGAGCTAACACAGGCACTATACACTCCATAATCCAAATGAAACACATACGTACATGCATATGCAGAAAAATCACATGCTGCTTTGATGGAAAATCTACCAAATGCTAACAGTGGTTATCCTTGGGGTGTAGAATTATTCTCTTTAACAATTTTAGTAAAATACTATTATCATTTCAATTACACCAAAGTACCTATAGTGTTTCTTTGTTTCTATATTCTATCTCAATGCAAAGAAAAATAATTTTTTCTCATTAAAGAAAAACAGAACTGCCATTTAATTTTCATAATATCAGTAGTAAAACTACAAAATTTTTCCACTTCTATTTCCAACTCATTTCGTCCAATTTGAAAAAAAAAAAAAAAAGACTAATTCCCCTTCCTGTTTAGTTAAGCCAGGGATGGGGAGTTGCTAGGCATAACTATATCAGAAATTCAAATCTTCCTCTAACTTTCTGTCTGACCATACCTGGGCCTCCCAATCTTGTACTATAAATGTGTCCTACCCTTTTTCCTCTATATTCTAATCACTATCACTTCTGGTTATCAGCTCCCTCTCTGTACCTAATATTATTCTTTCTGGTCTTTGAATGTCCTTTGCCTCAAACATTCAAGAAAAGTAATATTACTATGAAATTGTTGCTTTTCTGATTTCATTAAATTTAAATGTTACTGTAGTAATGTTTTCTATTAAAATTTGTTATTATTTATACATATATTAAGGAAAACTTTCCTGAAAATTACTATTTATAGAGTCCTAAAACCAAACAATCATCAGGCTGGCACTGTGGTGTAGCAGGTTATGCCATCCCTTGGGATGCCATCATTCCACGTTAGAATGCTGGTCTGAGTCCTGGATGTTCTGCTTTCGATCTAGTTTCCTGCTAATGCATCTGGAAAGGTATTAAATGATGATCCACGGGCTTGGGCCCCTGCTACCATGTGGGAGACCTCGATGGAGTTACCAGTTCCTGACTTTGACCTGGTCCAACCCTGGCTGTTACTATCATATGGGTGGTGAACCAGCAGATGGAAGATCTCTCCCTCTCTCTGCTCTCTGTAGTTCTGCTTTTCAAATAAATACATACATCTTTAAAAATCAATTAGAAACTAATGTTTTGGGAGGATTTTTGTATGTAGTTTATATAATAAAATTGGACACATACACCTAGGTATTATAAATGTTCTTATGTTGTGTGGGTAATTTTCCCCTCAACTGACCTGTATTCTTAGTTCCTTGAAGTCAAAGATTATTTTTCTATTGCTGTATTTTCTCTACATAGTGCTTTTCTTAATATCTTATATATAGTAGTAGCTAAAAATATGTATTCTAATCTACTTTATTCTCTTTGTATATAATAATTCAGAATTTTATAGTAACATTTTCACCACTAACTGCAGTGCCTATGAAAACAGTAGCTGCTAAAGCAAACAGTGGTCAATCTACCTGTTCCCAATATGTGAAAATCCCAGACATTGGCCATTTAGTTCAGTCTGCCAAGTAAGAACTTCATCTCAATCTCAAAATTTTTCTGCTTATAAAATGGGAAATTGTAGCATTTAAAACTAAAAATGGGATCTAAATTAAATCAGGAGAGAATGCATGGCTTCTAAATTCTCTTTATGCCTCATTAAAACAGGACTTGTCATTTGACACTCATCAGCTTTTTACGAAACTGGGTGAACCATTCTGATTCAGGAGCAAAAAAGTTTCTTTTCTAAAGAATCCCTACTCGAGATGGATCAAAGGCCTAAATGTAAGACCTGAGACTATGAAGTTGCTGGAAGAACTCGTAAGGGAAACACTCCAAGACATTGGTGTAGGCAAGGACTTCATGGACAAGACTTCCAGAGCACAAGCAACAAACGCAAAACCAAACAAATAGGACTGTTTCAACCTCAGAAGCTTTTGCACAGCAAAGGAATCGATCAACAGAATGAAGAGGCATCCAACAGAATGGGAAAAATATTTGCAAACAATCTGACAAAGGATTAATGTCCCGAATATATCAGCAACTTTAAAAACTTAACAGTAAAAGCAACGAATCCAGTTGAGAAATGGGCAAGAGACAGTTCTCAAAAGAAGAAATACAAATGGTCAACAAATATATGAAAAAATACTCAACATAGTTAGCTATCAGGGAAATGCAAATCAAAACCACAATGAGACATCACCTCACCCCCATCAAAATAGATAAAATCCAAACCTCAGGGAGTAACAAATGTTGGCAAGAATGTAGACAAAGAGGAACACTTACATACTGTTAGTAGGAATGTAAATTAGGGCAGCCACTATGAATATTTCTTAAAAAGCTAGAAATTGACTTGCCATATGATCCAACAATCCCATCACTGGGTATATACCCCAAATACTTGAATACAATGTATTAAAGAGATACCATACCACTATGTTTATAACAGGACTGTTCACAATAGCCAAAATTTGAAATCAACCAAGATGTCCATCATCAGATGAGTGGATAAAGAAAATATGGTGTACACAATGGAATATCATTCAGCTATTAAAAAAGAAAAGAAAAAGAACTAAATTATACCATTTGCAGAAAAATGGACACAACTGGAGGACATCATCTTGAATACAATAAGCCACCCAGAAAGATAAACACTGCATGTTCTCCCTATATGTGGGAGCTAAAATTGAAACAAACAGAGAAGATAAAAGAAACATCTGTATGTATCAGAATCACTTCATATAGCTTTTGTAAAACTTTGTTTCACACCTTTGTGAAACCTTGGTTAAGAATGTTATATTACTATAGTTTTAATGATCTGTGATTACTTTAAAGTTTACTGTATATGGATAAAATGGTTATTTTTCCATTGAATTATTATTATTAGTTATAATGTTGTCTATATTCCTGCTACACTAATCTTTTTACTTTTTAAATTTCTTATTTGGTGAAGTATTAAGCTTTTTTACTGTAATGTAAATTTAAAATGTTATATCAAAAAATTAAAAAATGACAGAAAGAAAAGGAGAAGGAAGGAGGGTGGAAGGTAGATTGGGAGAGGGAGGGAAGGAATATCATTACGTTTGTAGAATTGTATCTACAAATCACAGTGAATCTGTTTAAAAACCAATACAAATTTTAAAAATTAAAAAAAAAGAATCCCAGAGTTTGTATTTGTAAAACTTCTCTTTTTTAATAGACTGACTTATTTATTTGAAAGGCAGAATAACAGAGATGAAGAGACAAAGAGATCTATCCACTGGTTCACTCCCCAAATGGCCTCAATGGCTAGGGCTAGATCAGACCAAAGCCAGAAGCCAGGGACTCCACCCTGGTTTTCCATATGGGTGGCAGCAGCCCAAGTACTTGGGCCATCTTACGCACCTTTTCCAAGTCCATTGGTAGGGAGCTGGATCAGAAGCAGGTAGCTAGGATTTGAACTGGCACGTGTATGGGATGCTTGAATTGCAGTGCTGATGGCATGGTCAGGCTTGCTGAGAAGCACATATTGCTGCACCAGTGTACAGCCCTCTTCTATTGCTATCATGGACACACTCAAGTGCCCCTTGTGCAAACATTAGTGTGTCCTTCTAGCTTGCAAGAACACACCTTCAATGTGCAGTAACACAATCACAGGATCTGCCTCTACCACATCCAGGTCCATAGATTGATCCACACGTCCCTCCTTCAAACTTCCCTGGATCTGATTTTGTTCCCCTAGGGTCCATAAGCTAGCAATTTACTCTGATGCAGGAATCTGAGAAGTCTGCATTTTAATAAATAATTTAATAATATAATTAATATATTTTAATTAATTTAATAAACAAAAATATTTGTTTATTTGAAAGACAGAGTAAGAGAGAGAGGGCAAGGCAGAGAGAGAAATCATCTAGCCACTGGTTCATCCCCCAAAATGGCTGCCACAGCCAGGGCTGGACAAGGCTGAAGCCAAGAGTCTAAACTAAATGCAGGTTTCCCACATGAGTGGCATGGACTCAACTGTCTGAGTCATCATCTGCTGCTTCCCTGGTGCATCAACAGGAGCTGGATTACAGGTGGGGCAGCCAGGACTGGAATCAGGCACTTGGATATGCCATGTGGGTGTCCCAAGTGGCATATATATATATATATATATATATATCCCACTGTGCCACAATACTCCCATTCCCCCAGTTCCCTATTGCTCCATACAACATTAATAACCAAGTTTCTGCTCACAGCTACAGGCAGTGGATTTCTTTCTTTCTTTCTTGGTAATGTTAATTGAGGTCAAATGTTATAGCCATCCAGTTTGGGCTAGTACTTTGCACTTCAGTTTAATACCAATATACTGAAGAATTAATGAAGGAAAGTGTATAACCAATTAGTCTTAAAATCATCAGATAAAGAAAATGTGGCATATATTCACAAAGGAATATTATCTAGCTATAAAAAGAATGGAATTCTGACATTTGTAACAAAATGGAAGGAACTAGAGACTGTTATGTTGAGTGAAATGAGCTAAACACAGAAAGACAAGCATCTAATCTTATATTAGTGATTATTAGAGAGTAGAAAGCATGGAAGAGGAAGGAATAGGGGGAGGTTAGCTATACAGTACCAAAACACAGTCAAAGAGAAGTGAACATTCTAATATTCCACAGAACAGTGGGGGTGAGTATAGTTCATAATACTGCATTATAAACTGTGTAAAGAACTGAAAAAGTGGAGCTAGTAAGCTTCAAATACAAAGAAAAGATAAGGGAAAGGCTGGTTGTCTGGTCTGATTAGTTTATGCTGTGTATGCATGTTGCAGTATTGCGTAGGACCTTATAAAAATATACAAGAAAGAAAGAGAGAAAGAGAGAAAGAGAGAGAGAGAAAGAGAGAGAAGGAAGGAAGGAAGGAAGGAAGGAAGGAAGGAAGGAAGGAAGGAAGGAGGGAGGGAAGTATTATCATATTTTTAGAATTGTGTCTATGAACTATTCTCTTTGTATTACTATCAATATCACATTAACATGAGAATTATGTTGTATAAATTATCAGGCATTTGCTGTGACTCTGAGAATCTAATGTATAAATCAATTACTTAAAACTAATAAATATTAAAAATTTTTTAAAATTGAAAAAAATTTTAAAAATAAAATATTTAGTGAGATGAGAGAAGGGTAGCTAGTAGCTGGACACGTATATATAAAACAATTGAGTTGATAATTCTTAAAAGTGACAAGTAGCTATAAAAATGTGCTGTATACCATTCTGCTTTCATATGTATTTTTATTTCATAATTAAATATTTTTCAAAAATTACACTACTTTCTGTCGCTCCCCCTCTTGTGGAGGAACGACACAGGACCCTGCGCTGTTCTTTTGTCTGCTCGGCCCTCCCCAGGTTTGCTGCTGGTTCTTCCCGGGTTGGCTGCCGACCCCTCCACCTCCATGGATGGGCGGCCCCCCCTGCCACATTCCCCACTTCTGCGGGGGAGCAGCACACTGCCGGCCAGCTCTCTCGGGGGCTGCTCAGATGTTCCTCAGGTGTTCCCCTTAGATGTTCCTGGTGCATGTTGTCTCTCTCCTCCTTTATAGTCCTCTTCCACCAATCCCAACTCTGCTACCCACACGCCGAGTACGCTGCTCTCCTCCAATCAGGAGCAGGATCAGCTCCTGCAGGTTACTGGTCGAACTGGAGGCAGCTGTGTAAAAGTTGTTTACTCCTCTCCCAGTGCCATATTGTGGGAGAGCAGATGCATAGAATAAGTCTTAATTCCAGTAACTTAGTCTAGTCCGAGTTGCTCCCCACACTTTCGGCAAGCATGTGGTGAAATTGCTATATTCATATGAACTCATGGAAAATATCACTGTCTTAGCAATTGGTACAAAAAGTCCTTTGTAGGGGCCAGTGTTGTGGTGTATTAAGTTAAGCTTCTGCCTGTGACATTACATCTCATATGAGTATGATTTTGAGTCCCAGCTGCTCTGCTTCTGATCCAGCTCCCTGCTGATGTGCCTGGGAAAGTAGAAGATGACTCAAGTACTTGGGCCCTGGCCACCCATGTGTGAGATCCAGATAGAGTTTTTGGTACCTGGCTTCCATTCAGCCCAGTCCTAGACATTGTAGTCATTTGGGAAATGAACCAGTGGTTGGAAAACCTCTTTCTCTCTCTTTACTTCTCTCTGTAATTCTGCCTTTCAAATAAATAAATAAATCTCTTAAAAAGGAATTTCTTTATAGGGAAAGATTTATTCTGTAGAAAAATAGCAATCATTTAAATAAAATGGTATATACCTAGTGATAGGGTCACTTATTTTTTTCACTTTTGCTTGGAAGGCAGCGAAAGAGAGAGAGAGGAGGGGGAGAAAGAGAGGGAGGAGGATGAGGGAGAGGAGGATGAGGGGGAGGAGGAGGGGAATGAGGAGGTGGAGGAGAGGGAGAAAAGAAGAAGAGATTCTTCATCCATTTTTTCACTTCCTAAAAGTCCACAACAGCTAAGGTGGGGTCAGGTAGAAGCCAAGAGCCTGGATCTCAATCCAAGTATTCCATACGGGAGCAGAGACTCAAGTGTTTGAGCCATGATTTGCTGCCCCTCGGCGTGCAGATTAGCAGGAAGCTGGATCAGAAGCAGAGCAGGTGGGACAAAGCCTGGAACTCTGATATGCGATACAAGCTTCCCAAGCAGGCTCAGAACCACTGCACCAGGGTCACTTCTTTCTGTCACCACAAGCCTATAATAAAACTCTAAAAATGTTCCAAAACATGCACGGTATTTCCTGTTTTCTAAGATTTATGATGAATGGACTCAATTTTGAAATTAGGTTAGGGAGGTAGTAAAATATACTCAGGGCAGAAGAGGATGGTAGCTTCCAGAAGGATTGGAGTGTGTGTTGAGTGGTCTCAAAGATGGACGCCATGGATTCCTTCTCCCTCTGTGTGTGTACTTGCATCTGGAACACGGAGACAGGAAGTTCCTTTTCCTTCTCCTTGAATTTACCCTGGCCTATCATTTGCTTGGCTAACTGGATGTGGGAGAACTGGCCCTCTACCAAAGCTAGTTCTAGCCTCTGAGATGTGTGGCAACTTCTGCTGTCTTTGTGAGAGAAAGCCAGCCACATATTAGGAAATCTGAAACACTGAGAGTACCATGGTATAAGAAAACTCAAGCTAACTGGGTGGAGAGGCCACAGAGGGGACAGTCAGTCAAACACCTGGACCAGCTCTCCGCCATTTGAGTAATACCCCAGAAAGTCCTACATGCTATGAAGCAGAGAAAAGATGATCCTGCTGCATCCTATCTGAAGTCCTGATGCATAGAAATAGGATAAAATAAAATAATTGCATCCTAAGCTATTATTTTTAGGTATAAGCTTCTATTAAAAACAGGTAATTGAATGTCTGGAAACAAGAAATGTCAATAATGGTACATGTGTTAGAATTTTGTGACTCCTATTTGAGTGACGGTAGTGAAAACAACAAAGGCTTTTGAAGTAACACTACATGACAAATTGGTAAGCAAAATGATGTATACACTCTGATTAAAATCAGATAGGGACTTCTTTACAAAAATAATCGAAAGAGAAATAGGAACATTCTATCAGTGACCTAATAATTCTCAGTATGGTGACATCGACTCAGTGTAATAAATACATAATAATATGAAAAATATTTTTATTCTGTGAATGTGACATTTGAAACACTATGATCACTTCCTTTTTATACATTCAGAGTTTGGCAAATGCTTTGAGATTGTATGTTACTACAATAAGATATAAAAAAAAACCCTGAGTAGGAAAATCAGCAGAAAAAGGATTTGCATTTCCTTTCAGATTTGTGCCTGGAGTGTGTGACATCTATAACATTGAGTCTCGCCTAGGGTGGAATTTAACTAATTATTGATTGGAAAGAAGAGAGAAGAGCAAAAGTGTGTGTATGTGTTGGAGGAAGAGGTGGGAGGGAATCAGAAATTTTAGTCCTTTCAAGGAGAAGTATGTACCTCAAGTATATATATAAGACCATTTTTAAATTCATTCATAGTTTTCTAATAATATGGATTTCTATGAACTTTTTTAAGATCTCATATATGCACAGATATCAAAATTTTTTTGCACCAAAACAAGCACCCTTTAATCACATTTTCCTCAAGCCTTTGAGGTGCCCTTGTTCAACATGGCTAATGCAAATTTATTGAGTGTTAGTTGATATAAGATATTCTCCCTTTATGGTGGTATTATCACCAGTATTTGCTTCAAACTTAGTTGGTCAAACTGTAGAGCACTTTTTCCAGAGAAATGACCAAGAAATGGAACTATACCAGAATGAGGTTTAGCCATGAGATTTGCTATCAGTGACAAAATGTGCAGAGAGCCAAATAGTCAGAAAATCAAACTAACCACAGGGATTTGAGTTTAATTTTTGGTTTTATGATGAGATTAGATTTGGACATCTGTTGGAGGTATGGAAGTATGTAACTCCAGAAACAGTTTGACACTGCCAGGATCTCACAGATTTATAATTTTATTAGCTGACAAGTGATAATTGTACAAGGCAGTTTCATTATTGATAGATGTAGGAAGGGACTGTTCTTTGGAAAGTAACAGAGTGCATAACATTTAATTTTCATTTGATCATTCAAAAACTTTACAAACGACATTTCACCACCATGACTTTTTAATCAAGAATTTATTAGATATGAGTGGTCATCAGGGAGATCTATGTTTATAGCTCGGAAAAAAATATAGTAAAAGTAAAATAAACTCAAGATATGTAAATTAAATAGGTTAAAAACATCCCCAAAGTGACAAATGTACCACTGTATGAAACTCACATTCATTACACACCTCTTTTGTTTTGTTTATGAACACACGGCCAACATAACTTGGGATCACAGAGAGAACAGAGAATTTCAATGTAGGCTTTTCACTGGTCCTATCTTGGCTCTACTACTTACTTATACCAGCTGTACAAACTTTAGCAATTAGACTTCTCTGAGCCTGTTTTCTCATTTTGTTACATAGAAAGTATTAACTTTTTCCTATACTTGTCTACAGCATGAAAAAAAAAATCCCGTGTGAGATTATTAGAATGGGAGGGGACTTCAAAAAGTTCATGGAAAAAAAAACCAACAGAACTTAAAGATATGTTCATTTTAGCACCCCAGTTTTTGAAACCTATGAATACTTTTTTCATAATATGCTTTTTCCATAAACTTCTAGAATCCCCTTTGTAGTCACCAGGAGGAACTGTGTACTCCAAAGATATGAGACTTGAGAATGTTATTTCCCAAATAATTCCTGCTTATTCTCAGTGCTAAGGAAAAAACATTATAGATTCACTCTTGGGTCATTTATGTCCTCAGTGGTCTCAAATGTTTGCATGGTGCTTCAGGAACATTCATATAGACGTGAACACAAATCATGTACAAATATCTTTTCATAGAGAATCAACATTTGCCCATGCCATATGCGCCACATTGGGTTACTGTATATTAAAGAGATCATATCTGGGTTGTGTGGGCAAAATGACCTTCCTAATTCTTTTTTAACTTTTATTTAATGAATATAAATTTCCAAAGTACGGCTTATGGATTACAATGGCTTCCCCCCGCAACGTCCCTCCCACCCGCAACCCTCCCCTTTCCCACTCCCTCTCCCCTTCCATTCACATCAAGATTCATTTTTGATTCTCTTTATATACAGAAGATCAGTTTAGCATACATTAAGTAAAGATTTCAACAGTTTGCTCCCACACAGAAACATAAAGTGAAAAATACTGTTTGAGTACTAGTTATAGCATTAAATCACGATGTACAGCACATTAAGGACAGAGATCCTACATGAGGAGTAAGTGCACAGTGACTCCTGTTGTTGACTTAACAAATTGACACTCTTGTTTATGGCATCAGTAATCACCCTAGGCTCTTGTCATGAGCTGCCAAGGCTATGGAAGCCTTTTGAGTTCACTGACTCTGATCATATTTAGACAAGGCCATGGTCAAAGTGGAAGTGCTCTCCTCCCTTCAGAGAAAGGTACCTCCTTCTTTGATGGCCCGTTCTTTCCACTGGGATCTCACTCACGGAGATCTTTCATTTAGTTGGTTTTTTTTTTTTTTCCCCAGAGTGTCTTGGCTTTCCATGATTTAAATACTCTCATGGGCTTTTCAGCTGGATCCGCATGCCTTAAGGGGTGATTCTGAGGCCAGAGTGCTGTTTAGGACATCTGCCATTCTATGAGTCTGCTGTGTATCTCACTTCCCATGTTGGATCGTTCTCTCCCTTTTTTATTCTATCAGCTAGTATTTGCAGACACTATTCTTGTTTATGTGATCCCTTTGGTTCTTAGTCCTATCATTATGATCAATTGTGCACAGAAATTGATCACTGGGACTAGTGAGATGGCATTGGTACATGCCACCTCGATGGGAGTGAACTGGAATCCCCTGGTATGATTCTAACTCTACCGTTTGAGGTAAGTCAGCTTGAGCATGTCCCGAATTGCACATCTCTTCCCTCTCTTATTCCCACTGTTATATTTAACAGCGATCACTTTTCAGTTAAGTTTCAGCACTTAAGAATAATTGTGTAGACCTTCCTAATTCTTTAATAAAAATAACTCTTACTGATCCCATTGTTGGGCAGGGAGAAAAGAAAAACCACCTGGACTGCTACTTAAAATCTAGGCATTACCTATTATTCCTGCTTTTCTTTCTCCATCCCTTTATAACTCCTCCCTCTATGCAATTACAACCTTCATATATTTTAAACAATAATAAAGGATTATAACTTGTGATACATTCAATGAGTTGAATTGAATTAGTCTTTGGTTTTACAATGTAATCACTATTGTAAGACCCTCAAAGTCTCCTTCCTATCTCCTGTGCTGTCCCTTTTCCTAAAAATAGCTCATAGGATATTTGCATCAATTTTTTTTTATTTGACAGGCAGAGTGGACAGCGAGAGAGAGAGAGAGAGAGAGAAAAAAGGTCCTCTTTTACCGTTGGTTTACCCTCCAATGGCCGCTGCGGCCGGCACACAGTACTGATCCGAAGCCAGGAGCCAGGTGTCCCTTCTGGTCTCCCATGCAGGTGCAGGGCCCAAGGACCCAGGCCATCCTCCACTGCACTCCCGGGCCACAGCAGAGAGCTGGACTGGAAGAGGGGCAACCGGGACAGAATCCAGCGCCCCGCATCAAGTTTTTTAAACACAAAATAATCAGGAAATGACATCTCACCATGAAAATGTTCATATCCTGTCTGCAACCATACCCAGTGAAATATGTAAAAATTCTTTCTAAATTCCCTAGAGCAATTTATCCATTTACATGCTCAATCACTTACTAACTAATTCAGAAAACATTAACTCAGGAATATGAAAAATGCTTGTGATAAAAGGTTAAGAACAATCCCTGCCATGGAGAAGGTAGTTGTTTTAGTAATTTACCTTTAACACGTACTTTTTCTATTTCAGTGAACAGTCCGTATATATGTATGTCAGGGGTATTTTTAATGTGAGTCTCTAAACTCATATGGACTCTGGGTCCTAGATTTCGCATCTTATCTGGTTCCATGTTGAGCTGTCATTACTATCTGCATGACTATGAGGGAGTTGGATAATCCTCTATGGTCAATTTTCTCTTTTTAAATACAAGCCACTTTTTATGGCCTTCTCATTTATACATCACAAGCCATGACTCTGTTACAGTTGATATGTATAAGACATTTCTAAATGTGTTGGTTAACGTCTGGCTCCCTCTTAGGATGTAGAAAGCAGGAAAAGCCCATTGCTTCCTAACAACAAGACAGAAACATATACCTTTTAAAAAGATAACTTTGCTGAAGCCCAACAAGTTGGTGAGATTGGTTAGCAACCAACTAGCCTGAAATGTGAGGAGAGACATTGCTAATGTGTGGGCTCACCAGACAAGAGAACCCTGGGATTCTGAAGTACAAGGGAGCCTCCATCCTCTCACAGAGTCCTCTGATCCATTCATAGGTTCTTCTCCACAGATCTCCACTAAATGAGCATGTGGAAGCTTCCAGACAGAGAAGGAGAATGAAGTCAGGCTACTCAGGTTGAAGACCTGATATAGATAGGGCCCTCACTACGAAAATCCAGAGACCCTGTCCAGACACTTCTTCTTTATGGAACCAGATCCTAGAGCTGTGAGAAAGACAATGACCCTTGTAACTCCAGGATGTGGGCATAAACCACTGCAGTGGGGGGAGAAAGAAAATATCATCTTCCGCTCCCCCTGCCCAGACTACTGGAGCAGAGTCCACAATAGATGTGAGAGGGTCAGATCATCAGAGATATCTGAAGGAAAGGCAGAATTCCTGAACGACTTCATGCTAGGTTAGAGAGACGAATGGAATATTCCACACCCACACACACAAACCCAGCATCCTACCAGTAGGATATCAAGCACAGAGTGGCAAGAAACATCAGTGTACCTCTTTGGCAGACACCCTCTGAGGTATAGGCTTAGTGGGGAGGGCTACTGTGATGCTGAAGTGCAAATGAGCAGAGGCTCCATCAACCCAGCCCCACCCAGGAGCATGATTATCCCAGAGAAATCTGAAGTCAGGAATACGCTGAAGGAAATCAAAGCAATGATGAAAGATAATCCCATCTAACCTGGTCCGATGGACTCACACACTAACATGGATAGTCCAGGAGAAGAAAGTACCTGTTTTTTATTACAGGCATAAATGCTTTATATGAATAAAACGAAGTATGTTCTATAACAAAATTAAACTGGGAACCAGGAACAAACGTAAGCCTGCAATTTGAGAATTAAACAATATACTTCCACATACACTGAATGAACTAAAGAAGAATTTAGAATATATTGCAAATTGAATGGAAAGGGAAGTATAGCATATCAAAATTTGTTGGAAGGGAACTAACAGTATTTGGAAATATAGAGGATTAAATACTTACTTTAGAAAAGAGCAAAAGTCCAAAATCAAAGCTGCCATATTAATAAACCAGAAAAATGACAAAATAAGTGTAACAGAAGGAAGGAAATAATAATTTGAGGGGGGGAGAAACAAAACAATGATATTACAAAAAAAAAAGAGATCTGTGGAGAAAGAGGTACTTGAAGTCTTAAGGGTAGTAGAATCATTGGATTTTTAGTTAAAATCCCTCCACAAGGAAAATCCCAGTTAGGTTCACTATATGGCTTCACTAAAACATTCTATCAATCATTTAAGGAAGAATAATACCAATTCAATGAGAAATTGTCCAGAAAATATGAAAGGAGAGAATGCTTTCTTACATATTTTATGTGTGGCATTACCAAAAGCAGAATCAGTAAAAGAAAACAAACTTACAGACCAATATGTCTCATGAATATAAAGGTAAATGTGCTCAACAAAATTCAATCCAGCAATACATCCAAATGTTAATATGTCATGAGCAATCAATGCAATTCCACCATACCCACAGACTAAAGAGAAGGAAAAAAGGGATCATCCCAATCAATGCAGCAGAATCATTTCACAAAATACAATACCTGTTTATGGTAAGAAGTCTCAGCACATTAGGAGTAGAAGGAAACATTCTCAATGTATTAAAGGACAACCAACAAATAAAACAGCCAACATCACATTTAATATTGAAAGACCATTAAATATGAAAAAGAAGCATAAAGTTGGTCAGCTGATACTATCTGACTTTAAGAGATACTTTAAAACTAAACTGGTCAAGATAGTGTTATATTGGAGAAAGAATAGAAACATAAATCAATTGTGAAGAAAAGAGATTCCAGAAATAGACTCACACGTATATTGATTTTTGGCAAAGTTACAAAGACTATGGAGAATGGATGGTCTTTTCAACAAGTGATGCTGGAACTATTGGACACTAGGAACCAAAATAATTAACCTCAATTTACACTCTGCACTTTAAGCAAAATTAACTAAAAATAAACTATAGACCTAAATGCAAAATCTAAAACCAGAACACTTCTCAAGGAAGAAAATGAGACTCTCCTTATAAACCTGGGTTAGGCAAATATTTCTTAAATATAATATAACAAGCATGAACCAATATGATGAAATGGACTTCACTAAAATTAAAAACTTTGCCCTTTAAAAGATAATGTTAAGAAAATGAAAAGACAAGGCACAGATGGGAGAATATATTTATAAAACACATATCTGATAAAAAATTTGTGTCCATAATGAGTAAAGAACTCTCTAACTGAATAAGAGAACAGCTCCTTAAAAAGTGGGCAAAAAATTTTAACAGACACTTCACTGAAGAAGAAAGACAGTTGGCAAGCAAGATCATTAAAAGATGCTCGGTAGCATTAGTCATTAGGGAAATGCAAAGTGAAATAAAAAAGCGCTTTGTGGCAGGGTGTATTCTAACATGACCCCCAGTGACTCCTTCCCTTGCATATTCCCTTCATGAGCGTGGGGGCTGAGACTGTGACTATGGTGTTCTAGACACTCAAGATGATGTTATTTTATAAGTCAAAGGCAAAGGAATTTTGCCATAGATGTAAGATCCCTCTTTATTTATTTATTTTATTTATTTATTTTTTTTGACAGGCAGAGTGAACAGTGAGAGAGAGAGACAGAGAGAAAGGTCTTCCTTTTGCAGTTGGTTCACCCTCCAATGGCCGCCGCGGCCAGCGTGCTGCGGCCGGCGCACCGCGCTGATCTGATGGCAGGAGCCAGGTGCTTCTCCTGGTCTCCCATGGGGTGCAGGGCCCAAGCACTTGCACTCCCTGGCCACAGCAGAGAGTTGGCCTGGAAGAGGAGCAACCGGGACAGAATCCGGTGCCCCGACCGGGACTAGAGTGCCGGCGCCGCAAGGCGGAGGATTAGCCTAGTGAGCCGCTGCGCCGGCCAAGATCCCTCTTTAATTGACTGTGAGCTACTCCAAATGGAGATGACCTGGATGGGAATAATTGAAATTGGTGAGCTCTTAAAAGAGTGTTTATTGGTTGGATTGGGAGGGGAATAATGGAGATGCTATTATTGGCTTCACAGAAGTAAACTACTGTACTGTGAGAAGGCGTAGGAACCAGAGACTATCAGCTGAGAGTGACCTCAGGCCAATAGCAAGCAAGAAAAAGTACCCAGTCCTAAAATCTGAAGAGTGAATTTTGCCCACACCCTGAATGTATTAAATAGTCTTCTGTTACTAATTAAAATACATGAGAGAAAGTTCTTAGGTCATAAGAAGATTCACTTCAGCTTATAATTTGGAAAATCACAGTCCAAGAGCATGTGGCCCCCATTGGTTCAAGACATTTGGCGAGTCCAGAGGATGGTGGAGGAACCATCTACATAGTGAGATGGGAAACAGACAGAGGAGCATGGTCTTCATCCACCCTCTATGTGATCTCTCCCTATGAAGACAGCACGACTGAAGCACAGGACACCACCCTAGCAACCTAAGCCAATCCAGTCACTTCCCAAAGACTTCACCCCTTCATGTATCATAATTGGATCAGATCTCCACCCTTAATCCATCAACCATTCATGTAAGACTTCAGGGTTTAAATGACCGCAAGAGTTTGGGAAGCCAAATCCTGCTGAAATCACAACAGTAAATGAGCTTGGAAGAGGATCCTGAGCCTCAGATGAGACGGTAGCCCTTTGGACACCTCTGCTGCAGTCTAGTGAGACTGAGCGGAGGATCTAGTTAAACCATGCCAAGCCTTCTTACTCACAGGAAATTTGGAAGAAGTTTATGTTAACTTAAGATGATACATTTGTAATGATTTGTTCTGTAGTGATAGAAACTAATACAAAATACCACTACATACTTATGAGACTAGTCAGCCAAAAACTGACAATAGCAAGTACTGTTTGCAAAACTACGGGATGAATGGCACACACACATTACTGATGAAAATGCAAAATTATACAATAACTTCACAGGGTAATTTGTAATATTATTCTCAAAATATTTTAAAATTCATTTGAAAGGCAGAGAGACAGAGACAGAGACAGAGAGAGAAAGAGAGAGAATCCTCCATAAGTTGCTTCATTCTCCAATTGCCTGCAACATTCAGGATTAGGATAGGTCAAAGCCAGTAGCCAGGAACCATACCTAGGTCTTCCACAGGGGTGGCAGGGATCCGTCACTTGGTGAAGAACATTTGTAGGAAACCTGTCCCCTAACCTAGCGGATTCCTATAAATATGTGTATAAATCCACAATAGCATAAATTCTAAACTTGAGTATTTATTTAGGAGATATGGAAAAGCATGCTTACAGAAAAACTTGTACATGAATATTTAGTATTGTTTTATACATAAATTCAAGAACCTAGAAGGAACCCAAATATTCTACAGAGTATACAAAGTTAAATTGTGGTACAACCATTCAATGGAATACTATTCACTAATAAAAAGGGAATAAATGATTTATACATGCAATGACATTAATGGATATCACATACATATATGTGAGTGTGTATATATAGGTGAGTTTATGCTAAGCAACTCAAAAAATCTGAATTATATATTCGCATGGTAGAAGAAATAAAATCATAGAGAAATAAAACAGATTAGTCATGGCTGGCGATTATGATGATCAGACATATCCTCTGCAACAGGGCATTAAGAACTTCTTAGGATAACAGAACAGTTATATATATTGATAAGGTGGTAGTAACTACATTAATTTAACAAAACTATAAACTATACACAAAGTATTATCTTTGCTGAATATAATTTATACCTCATTGAAGAAAATCGGCTGGCAAACAAAATGTTGACGTGGGATTAAAATCTCTGTGAGCTAATACAGTTAGAACTTATCTCTTGTTCCAGAAAGCTCAAAATAGATGCTTATCATTCATGTTTAGCTGTCAACATTGGTAACGTTTGTTAACTGGTCAGGACCATGACTGCCACCCAAGAGACAAGAAAGAAACAAAGCAGATACCAGACATATTGAAACTAGGTGGAAGAATTGATTAATCAGTATGAGTCCCTATGTAAGCTCCCAACACCCAGACCTGGATGGAGCCCTCCTCTTGGCCCCCTCCTGGTAATCAGGAGTCTCTGTTTCTCAGTAAAATAGAGGTTCACTTGCTTTGCTCATCCCCTTTTTTTGTCTGCATCATAATTTGTCATTGTAGTGAGACCAAGAACCAACTCCGAATTCCTGTAACTCTATACTATAGTTTGGATAAACATTGAATATTCTCTAAGGCTTCTTATGTTGAAAATTTAATACCATTTGTGAGGTATACTAAGGGTGGAAACTTAATGCAGCTATGTTTAGTACTGGGGCCTTTGGCAAGGGATTTGGGTTAGAGATTTGGCTCCAACCCAATGGAATCCTGGTGAATCCTGGTGGCTTTGTAAGAAGAAGTTGAGAAACAAAATACAGACGTGCCCACCTGCTCTTTCTCAACATGTGATCCTCTATGCCAGCAATAAGGCCATCACCAGAGGAAGTCTTGTCCTTCCAGAACCATGAGCAACATAAACCTCTTTATAAAGCATCCTGCCTCAGGTGTTTTGTTTTAGTAATGAAACCGATTAATACATCTTGGCTCTTGAAACTCATGTTAGGCAGCAGACTCATAGAATGGCAGATGTCCTAAACAGCACTCTGGCCTCAGAATCAGCCATTAAGGCATTCGGATCTGGCTGAAGAGCCCATGAGAGTATTTTAGGTATGGAAAGCCAAGACACTCTGGCAAAAACAAACAAACAAAAACAACAACAACAACAACAAACACCTAAATGAAAGATCTCTGAGTGAGATCCCAGTAGAAAGCACGGGCCATCAAAGAAGGAGGTACCTTTCTCTGAAGGTGAACCTCCACTTCGACTATGACCTTCTCTAAATAAGATCGAACTTGGTGAACTCAAAAGGCTTCTATAGCCTTGGCAACTCATGACAAGAGCCTAGGGAGATTACTGATGCCATAAACAAGAGTGTCAAGTTTTTAAGTCAACAACAGGAGTCACTGTACACTTACTCCTCATGTAGGATCTCTGTCCTTAATGTGTTGTTCAATGTGAATTAATGCTATAACTAATACTCAAACAGAATTTTACACTTTATGTTCTGTGTGGGTGCAACTGTTGAAATCTTTACTTAATATATACTAAATTTATCTTCTGTATATAAAGATAATTGAAAATGAATCTTGATGTGAATGGAATGGGAGAGGGAACGGGAGTTGGGGGAGTTGCGAGCGGGAGGGAAGTTATGGGGGGGAAATGCCACTGAAATCCATAAGCTCTTCTTTGGATATTTATATTTGCTAACTGAAAGTTAAAAAAAAAGAAACTCAAGTTAGGAATGTATACATTGTAACAAAGACAATCTCCCAAAGAAAATCTTCACAAGTTACCTTTATTTAATATGGATAATCTTTAAATAAGACTTTACGCCATTTGTTCACATTAGTGTTAGATTCTGCTCTATGAAGATTTCCTTTCCTGGTACAAGATGCACAGGGATAACTAAAATTATTTTGTTCTAGGATTCAGCTTTTGGAAGACACTAAAAATGAAGGGACTCTTCAAAATAGTATTTAGTGATTTGGATTGGAAACTGGTAATGAAAAAATATAATTTGTCTTATGTTAATATTTTGATTGCTAGATAACAGGGCACATGACACCACTCACATGAAATGTTGACTGTTATCTATTTTTCTAAATGTGAACTCTTCCATTAGGGTTGGCTAGTGTGTAGCATTACCAGGTTTTATAATCCACAGTGATTTTTGTTTACAATTCATGAAATTTTTAACATTTTTTTCTAAATATTGGGTTCTTCAGTCAATCCCACAACACTCTGGTGGTGAATAAGAGACCTTTCATAGGGAATCAGAATCAAACAAAATAATTATCTCATCTCATGAATATCATGTAATTATTATTTCAATGAACTTCTAGAAAAAAAGTATTAAAAAGGATATTGTGGTTCCTGTTGAAGGACAGGGAAAGTAAATGGCATGATTTTCCATGGACGTCTATGTACATAACAAATCAGGGCATTATAGACTCTCATCATCTCTGT